>NC_143557.1:89302500-90552500 GCF_054136105.1 Typopeltis vanoorti | reverse complement strand
GCTCTCAGATGTGAACTGTACACTAACTTACACAAAGATTATTGAAGAAAAAATGAAAGAGTTTGAGAACGGGAACCAAACCTTGGAGATTCAGTGGCAATCCTTGAAGAAAACCCTGATTGATTCTGCCAGAGAGGCAGGAGTATCAAAGAGACGGGAACTTATGTGGAATTATAATGCAGGTGATTATAATAGTCTTAGACGTCAACTGCGGGAAGTTTCATGGAGGGAGGAATTGGAAGGCAGGGATATCGTTAGTGCGTGGGAAATTGTGAAAGAATATTTGTTAGCAGCAATGGTAAGTTGTATACCACGAGCGAAGAAGAGGACACAATTTGGAGTAAAGTGGATCACAAACAATATTAAACAGGAATTGCATGTGAAAAAGAGGCTATGGAAGAGATATAAGGAGACAGGTGAAGAGAGGATGCGTGAAGAATATAAGACACCGGCCAGAAGAGTGACTAGTGTGGTAAGGAAAGCGAAACTGGAATATGAGAGGAGATTGGTCCTAAGATCCAAAGAAAATCCTAGGGAATTTTTTAGCTATGTGGCCAGTAGGAGGAGAAATGACTGTGGAAGAATGATATTGTGGGATAAAAATGGGAATAGAGTGACTGATGCAGAGGACATAGTGGAATTGTTCAATGACCACTTTATTGGAGTATTTCATCCTAGAGGAGTCAGTTTTAATGCTAGAGGGATAGGGCAGGTTCAAGGTTTAGAGGTACAGGAGGAGAGTGTGTTTCAGATACTGAGAACTCTGGATGTCAATAAAGCTTTGGGCTGGATGGTATTTCACCACAAGTTTTGAGAGAATGTGCTAGGTAACTGACAGTGCCTTCGACCTGGCTTTTGAATGAAAGTCTGGCTTCGGCAAAGGTGCCCAGGGAATGGAAGGAAGGTAAGATAGTGGCATTGCATAAGGGTGGTAACAGACTGGAAGTGTCTAATTATAGACCAGTCTGTGTGTCATCAGTAGTTAAGATCTTGGAGAAAGTAGTGAGGGACCGTATACAGCACTGGGCAGATGAGGGTAATGTTATCTGTGAGAGAGTCAACATGGATTTGTAAAAGGCTGCTCTTGTTTTAGCAATATGCTAGCCTTTTATAATAAAGTTACAAGAACATTAGATGAGGAAAAGGCATATACTGCAATTTTCTTAGACTTAGCAAAGGCATTTGACAGGGTTCCACATGATAAGCTGATATTTAAGTTGCAACACATGGGTCTTGATGTCAGATTGGTCAACTGGATTCAGGATTGGCTGTCTGATAGTATCAGAGAGTTGTGTATGGTGGAGCAATTTCAAGGAGACAGAAGGTTACAAGTGGGGTCCCAGAGGGCTCAGTACTAGGACCTATATTGTTTAACCTTTATATCAATGACATTGCCAGTGGATTGCAAGGGGATATTCAGTTGTTTGGAGATGATGCGAAGTTGAGAAGAATTATTAGTAATAGTGCCGATGTGGTAGCCCTTCAAGATGATTTGAATAAGCTAGATAGATGGGCAAATGAATGGGGATATCAGTTTAATGCAGCAAAATGTAAGGTCTTCAGGTTTGGGAAACATCGATGGGATGATGCATACTCTGTGGGAGGAGTTATACTGCAGGAAATAGGAGAGACGAGATCTGGGATTGATGATTGATAGAAAAATGTAATTTAAGGGACATATTTCAAAGGTAGTGAAGGTAACACAGAGGATTGCTGCAATTATGAAAAGGACACTGACCTACAGAGATAAGAGGGTTATCATTCCATTGTATAAGTCTCTGATCAGACCACACAAGGATTATTGTTCTCAGATTTGGACCCCACGATTTGAAGGGGATAAATTAACTGTGGAAAAGATACAAAGACGGATGACAAAGATAGTCTCAGGACTTGTACAAGGATAGCTATGAGAATCTGCTGAGGGAATGTGGACTGCAGAGTTTGGCGGATAGAAGAAAGAGAGGTGATATGATTGAGACTTTTAAACTGTTGAGAGGTGGTTACAGGGTTGACACTGGGGAGTTCTTTCGCTTGGTTGAACAGCGGGAAGGAGTGATGACAAGAGGCCATCCCTGGAAGTTACGAAAGGAAACGGTGAGCAAGAGGGTGAGGAGTGGTTTCTTCGCATGGAGGGTGGTTGAGCCGTGGAATGCATTGCGTGATAGAGTGGTGAGGGCGAAAACGGTCAATGATTTTAAGGAGTGGTATGATAGACTTTGTGTTTCTTAGGGGGAACCTCCCCTTGATGAGTCTTGACAGACTTTATGTTCTTAGGAAGGACCTCCCACGATGAGTCTTTTGACTCCATGGAGGCCAGAATAATGTGGTGAGGTTGTCTGCAAGGATAGAAAAATCAGGACTCCATGGTGGACGTAGGAAGTTAAAGAGGCAGTGAAGGAAAAGAAGAAATCATATCAAAAGTTCCTGGCAAATAAGTCAGCTTGTGCTCTTAGAGAATAAAGAGACAAATGTAAGAAAGCTAAACACTGTATAAAACTAGCTAAACAAAAGTCATGGGAGGACTTTGGCAAGAACATAGAAAATAAATATCAAGCAGGTGGTAAGATATTCTGGAGGTTGTTGAAGAAGATTAGAAATGGAGGAAACAATGCCGTAAAAGGAGTTAGAGATGATAAAGGTGACATGAAAACGGGAGAAAAAGATATCCTTGAAGTATGGAGTAATTACTTTGAAAAACTGCTAAATGAAACAAGCAGTGATGACAGCACAGTGGTAAAAAAACACTGACCAGGCATGCAGTCAGGAATACATATCCATACTTGAAGTAGAAAAAGCCATCAAAGGCTTGAAATGTGGAAAGGCAGCAGCAGTAGATGATATTCGACCAGAAATGCTGAAGTATGGTGGTATAAAAATCTTGCAATGGCTGCACTGCATAGTTCGGAATGCCTGGACAGAGGGACGAATTCCCAATGATTGGGGTAGAGCTCTCATAGTACCTATATATAAAATGGGAAATAAAACAATGTGAGAATTACAGAGGTATATCCCTATTGAGTGTTCCTGGTAAGATATATGCAAGTATACTTGAGAAACAGTTGAAGAATTGTGGAGAAAAAGCTTGGTGAAGAACAAGCTGGATTCAGGTCAAATAGAGGCTGTCAGGATCAGATCTTCACTTTATGACAAATAGTGCAGAAATCATGGGAATATAACAAAGATCTGTATTTAAGTTTTGTCGATTTGGAAAAGGCATATGACAAGTTGCCAAGAGAGAAGCTATTCAATACGGCTACAGTTATATGGTATCAATAGGGCCTTATATCAAGCATTACTTAGTCTTTATTTGAGTTGTAAGTCAGCAATTAGAATTGAAAGAAGTACAGGAAGATGGTTTAATGTTAAATCTTGTGTGAGACAATGTACATTATCTCCTTTGTTATTATTCATTATCTATATGGATCACATTATGAAGAAAAGTGGTATTAAACATGATATCAGAATTGGAGATGTTAATGTCAGCTCCTTGCTTTATGCAGACGATGTTATACTTCTAAATAAATCCACTACAAGTCTGCAAGATTCACTGATTAAATTGAATAACTGTTGTAATAGATATGGTATGAAGGTCAGCAATTAAAAGACAATGAAAATAGGTAGAATTGTTGAAAATGCCAACTGTGTTGTGAATGGAGAACCTGTGGAACAAGTAAAACATTTTCAGCTAATTAGGCACGATTTTTAGTGAAGATGATAAATTAAATATAGAAATAGACAACAGAATCAACAAAGCTGGTATGGTAGCAAGTCAACTGAATAAATTCATATGGAACATGAGAGAAATTAGTCGGGACACTAAATTAGCTATATACAGTGTTCAAACCAGTTTTAATTTATGGATCTGAGAGCTCGGTCAGAAGTAAAACACTTGACCAAAGACTAAAGACCACAGATATGAGAGTCCTGAGAAAGATTAGAGTTGTGAACAGATGTCATCAATGGCAATATATTAAAAATGAGGATATTAGGAAAGAACTTGATTTTGTCAGCATCCAGGAATGCATTAGCAGAGCTAATCTCAGGTGGTATGGTCACTTAAACAGAATGGCCGAGGAAAGATTAGCAAAACAAGTGTTCTCTGGCAGGTTGGCAGGAAAACGACCCAGAGGAAGACCAAGATATAGGTGGATTGATACAGTACAAAGTGCCTTTGATAGAAATATAAGATCTGATGATGTTGGAGTCTTAACAAGTAACAGACTGATTTGGAGAAAAATTGTAGATAGGAAGTTAGTAATGATGTAAATTTTTCATGTAGTGCTATCATAATCTGTACACCCCTTGAGGGTACATGGCAGGAATTTGATAATGATGATGGAATACAGGTAACTATCAAAAATCTGGAAAACATCAGTCACTAAAATCTAACAAAAACTCTAGTGACTGTAAAAGCTATAGACCAATAGCTTTGACTAGCACGCTCTGTAAACTAAACGAAAGAATAATATATACCAGACTTATGAATAGGCTCTTAGAAAATAACAAGATCAACTTCTACCGAACTGCATACAGGTCTCAACACAGTACAGAAGATGAATTATTTTATCTTTGCCAATGTCATAGATGGCTTTCAAGAAAAACCACCAAAGAAGACAACAGCAATATTCTTGGATCTCGCAGCTACCTTTGATTGCATTTGGAAACAAAAGTTAATAAAAATTGCACACGATACTGGAATAAGGGGGAAATGCATTAATTTTTGAATTTCAGATTTCATGAAAAGAAGAAAAATGAAAGTTAATGGAATTTATTCCAACATGCATCAATCTTGGGCTGGAGTCCCACAAGGTTCCGTTTTAAGCCCACTCCTATTTCTCATCTATATGAACTATACACAAAAACAGCATGCTATGCAGATTATCATTTTTGGCACACAAGCAGTAATCCTCAACAATCTGAAAAAGTGCTAAATAATTCAATAAAAGGTTTAGAAAAATGGACAAAGGAACTTAAAATACAGATAAACCCTGAAAAACAAAACTGAGCATCTTCTCCACGAATAGAAAAAATAGACACAATTACAACCTCCAAATCAAAATGTATAATTCTAAAATAGAAAAAAAAAAGTCTCCAAAATACTTAGGCCTAACCCTAGATACTGAACTGAGAATTACAACTCATATTATAAATCTCTTAAAAAGCTTAATATCATCAAAAGGCTTTGTGGAACAAAGTGGGGTGTGCAAAACCAAGGAAACTCAAAACTACATATATGGTGCACATAATCCTCTATGGAATATGCCTCATCAATCTGGGTTCTAGCTTCTACTAGCTCAAAAGAAAAACTTGACAGAGTACAGTCAAGAGCAGCAAAAATTATAAGTGCAGTCTCACCCACAAGTAATTTAAAAGCTCAACAAGTGTGTGTTTGGATTTCACATACTAGAAGTAGAAGACAGAAGAAAAATTTTCATAGTTAAATTCACTAACAGAATCAGGAACCAACAACAGGATCACATCTCACTCATTGAAATAAGCAAAGAGTCATTCTTTTCAACTATTCTACCAAAAAAAACAATGATAAACTTATCTCCTAGAACCTTGTTCAAAAAAAAGGATTCACAGCAAGAAAATAAAAGGACTTGACACTATACATCACTTAAATAATCTAAACTCTGACCAAGGAGGTTCAGGAGTTTTTCTAACCCTACCTGGAGGCGAGGAAATGCAAATTAAAACTACAGCTGGCAAAATTGATTCAAACTTCATTTGTGAATTAACAGCCATACAAAGATCTCTGAAGTTCTATCTCTCAAATCCAATAATAAACATCACAGAAGGAATAACCATCTACAGCAACTCAAATTCTGCACTTGAGGCATTAAAAAATTGAAAAACAAAAACTCACACAGGAAATTCATGAACTACTAACAACTTTAAATTTGAAAAATAAAAACTGTACATTGCAATGGATACCAGCCCATGTAAATATTGAAGGCAATGAAAGAGCAGACAGACTTGCCAAAGAAACAAGATACTTACCTCAAAAATTACACCCACTATCACTAACTGATACTAACTCTGTCGCCAAAATAAGATTGGTAAAACAAACTATCAAGAGGAAGAATGAAATAAGTGAAATTAACCACCCAACCAGCCATGATATCTATAGACGTCAAGGATGTAAAATGCATATTAACTATGAGTATACTCGTAGTTGGTAAACCAGCTACACAAGCCAGCTACGAGTATACTTGTATGACGCTTACCGCTGGCAATGAGATTACTGTACTGACCTTGAGGAAGTGAAAATGCTTGGCATGTGGATCTAGCATCAAAACTGTGTATTCTCATAGATGGTATATGCTCTTCACAAGCCAACTACGAGTATACTCGTATGACACTTACAGTCGGCAACGAGATTACTGTACTGACCTTGAAGAAGTGAAATTGCTCGGCATACGGGAACAGACTATGCTGAAGTAGCGTGGCAGCGAACGTGTTAAAATTGTAATACCATTGATATTACATTGAAACATATGATGGATACGAAGTGCATGAAGAGTGTGTATTTTATCCATATGGTTGGTTGCGTGGTTGAAAAAAGAGAAATAACCACAATTATCACCAGACTAGGGATGGAACATTTTAAAGGCATGAAAATTCAGCCAGACAGTAGTAGGAGCTATGAAACATGCAAGAACTGTCCAGGAGTTGAACTAACTCCTGCTCATGTCTATTCTTGTCCAGCAATTGCTGCTGCTCTACAGAAAATTGACAATAATCTTAGAGAAAAGCTCTACTCCATCAAAGATCAACAGATTGCCAAAGTAGTTCTACAGATCCATGGTCATATCTAGAAGCTCTTCAACAGACTCTATAACAACAACAACAACTAAGAAATTATATTCTTGATTTCGTCCTTTATCCAAGCATGAGCAAACAAAGTTTGCACATGAAGTAACTTCATGACTGGGAAAATGATCTCGCATCAATTGCCTTAGTAATCTATAATGCAATGCAATGGATATATCCTTATGGATATTTTTAGTACTATGCATTATGGGAAGGGCCACTACCCAGACCGGTTTCAACTTTTGAGGACTTATCAGTGGTAGCCAGATACAAAAGTGATACCAAGGTTGAAGTAATGCAGAAGTCATGTTTCCATATACAAGTAGCCAAAACGTCACACCTTATTACTAAAATACTCTTGATTATAGATAGATATTGAAAGTTTTTTTGACTTGATTATACTATAAATTAAGATGCCAAGAAATTATAATTTTTTTGTTTCATCCTTTATCCGAGCTAAATGGCTACTTGTATGTGGAAACATGATTTCTGCATTACTTCAATCTTGGTATCACTTCTGGGTCCTGCTCCCATTGAAGACCTCAATAAAGGTCGAAACCAGTCGAAGCCTTTCCCATAATGCATAGCATTATACATGTTCCTAAGGATATGTGCATTGCATTATGGGCTACTAAGGCAATTGATGTGAAGTCATTAGCTTCTATCTATATACAAATAGCACAGTTGTGAAGTTACTTCACATGAAAATTTAGTTTGTTTACGCTTGGATAAAGGATGAAACCAAGTTTAATTTCTTGGCATCTTTAATTTATACTATAACCAAGTGAAAAAAACTTGCAACTTGTGTATGCCTGGAACTTATGGTGGAGGAAGAATTGATTTTTTAGGAGAGTGGATAAGGATAGTTTCAAATATTGTGCTGTTTCATTCCATTAAACCTTAACATGAATTTCAACTAGCACATAAAACTAAGTACACATAAGTTAAAGAGCAATATCAAGCTTAACGACTACGAAGAGGTATCTCTTCTGTTAATTCCTTCTTAAATGGCATGTGGGGGTAGGGAATGAGTGGAATGGTTGTAAGTGGAAGTGCTACTTCAGTGAATAAGTTCAAGGAGAGGTATGATAGAATGTGCCATACAGATTGAAGACCATCTCATAATATGTCCAGAAACACCATGGATATGCCTGACTATGGCCTGACCATTTATGTTTGTTAAACAATATTAGTCCTTGACAAAATTACCCTGTAATTTGCTTAGAATTCTTCTGACATATCTTTATATGCTGCCTTTAACAATAGACTTCAACTTCATTGCTTTTCTTATTTTGGATGTTAAACTTAGATTGTAGGTATAATAAATTTAGTTTAATCCTTTACCCAAGTGTAAGCAAACAAAGTTTGTGCCTGAAGTAGTTCAGGACTGAGGCAACTCGTAGTAAAGGTGGACCAAGCTCTTATCGCTCCTTGTCTCATTATCTCCCATAATGCAAAGCACATCTCCTTGTGGACATGTATAAAGCTATGCATTAAGGGAAGGGCCACTACCCAGACCGGTTTCGACCTTTATTGAGGTCTTGTCAGTGGGTCGCAGACCCAGAAGTTGTGATACTAAGGCAGAAGCAATGGAGAGGTCATATTTACTTATAAGAGTTGCCAAAAGGTGTACCACCTTATTATTAATTTACTCTGGATTTAGAGAAAGATGTGGAAGTTTAGTTTCCACTTGGTTAGACTATAATAAATTTAGTTTAATCCTTTTTAGTTTAATCTCTAACCAAGTTAGAGATTATCAACTATCCTAAATAAACTTCCAACATCTTTCTCTAAAACGAATACCCTCAGGCAGTATGTAACAGAGGAGACACAAGGATTTGAGGATCTTGGATTTGATCATCTCATCAGAGGATGAGATCGTTAGTGGACTTTGAACTTCTGTTACATGCCTTAACATATATCTTGCAAAGAATACCCTTTCCAATATAAATTCTTACAAAAAATTATGACATCGTTTACCTTTAAGCAATATTACATAAAATAGTACTAGCATATGATTCATTAAACAATTTGTATCTTTACCTATGTACAAGCATTTTCGTTGTTGTTTAGCTAAAACTTGTTGAATCCTGAATAAATTATTTCTTTAAGGAAATCTATTCATTCAAGATCCAATAATTCCAAGGGTGAGAAGGTTAAATAAGGTAGGTGTGAGATGGATGAATAAAAAGATTAAGCATGCAATACAGAGAAAATAGGCATGGAGGCAGCATAAAAGGAGTGGTGATAATCAATTCCACAAGGATTACAAAGAACTGTCAAAGAGGGTGAATTGGTTGGTAAGGGTAGCAAAAGTAAAGTATGAGCAGCATTTAGCTAATGAAGCCAAAAAGAATTGAAGGGATTTCTTTCAATATGTAGCCAGCAAAAAAAAAAAAAAAAAAAAAAAAAGAAAACGATTATGGAAGGATGACATTGATTGGAGAAAATGGTATAAGGACAAGAGATATAGTTGATACTTAATGAGCAGTTCATAAAGGTCTTTCATTCTTGTGAATGTGACATCATGGAGAGTTTAAGAGCAAATAAGTGAGCAAGAGGCATATGGGGAATTGAACAAACTTGGTATTAATAAGTCTGTGATTTTGTAGTATATCAAATGTATTTTGAAGGAATGTGCCAGGGAGTTGGCATATGACTTGACATATTTGTTTAATGAGTCTTGCAGTGGGTTGAGTTCCAAAGGAATGGAAGGAGAGCAAGATTGTGCTGCTTCATAAGAGAGGTGATAGAACTCAAGCATCAAATTATAGGCCTGTCTATGTTAGATGTTGTGAAGAGGTGTAAAGTGTTGGAGAGGCTGGTGAAAACTAGGATCCAAAACTGGATTAACAACAATAGTATTATCTTTGATCGATTTGCTGAAGGGAGATCATGCTTTAGTAATCTACTTACTTATTACAATAAGGCGACGGCTTCATTGGACAGAGAAGAGGGATACCCAGTGGTATACTTAGATTTTGCAAAGGCTTTTGATAGATTACCACAGGGTAAGTTGATAGTCAACTAACTAGAGCAAATGGGTTTGGAAATTAGATTAGTGCATTAGATTGGAAATTACCTATCTGATAGGTATCAGCAAGTTGTGTAAGGAGGGGCAATATCCTGGAAGAGGAAAGTCACTAGTGGTATGCTTCAGGGGATTTGTTTTAGGACCATTGCTGTTTAACCTGTATGTTAACGATATTAGCGAGGATTTTATCATTATCATTATTCAGGCCTCCATGGAGTCAAAAGACTCATCTTGGGAGGTCCTTCCTAAGAAACACAAAGTATCAAGACTCATCGAGGGGAAGTTCCCCCCCCCCCTAAGAAACACCAAGTCTATAATACCACTCCTTAAACTCATTGACCGTTCTCGCTCTCACCACTCCATCAGGCAATGCATTCCATGGTTCAACCACCCTCCATGCAAAGAAACCACTCCTCACTCTCTTGCTCACAGTTTCCTTTCGTAACTTCCAGGGATGGCCTCTTGTCATCACTCCTTCCCGCTGTTAAACCAAGCAGAAGAACTCCCTAGTGTCAACCCTGTATCTGGCTTTGTACCCTTTCCACAGTTAATTTATCCCCTTCAAATCCTGGGGACCAAATCTGAGAACAATTGTCCAAGTGTGGTCTGATCAGGGTCTTATACAACAGAATGATAACTGTTTTATCTCTGCAGGTCTGCATCCATCTCATTATTGCAGCAATCCTCTGTGTTACCTTCACCATCTTTGCAATATGTCCCCTAAATTTCAGGTTTCTATCAATCATGAACCCCAGCTCTCTTGTCTCCCCCTACTTCCTCCAGTATAACTCCTCCCATTGAGTATGCAGTGTCCCATCGATGTTTCCCAAACCTCAAGACCTTACATTTTGCTGCATTAAACTTATACCCCCATTCAATTGCCCATCGATCTAGCTTATTCAAATTCTCTTGCAGGGCTGCCGCATCTGCACTATTACTAATAATCCTTCCCAGCTTTTCATCATCCACAAACAACTGAATATTCCCTTGCAATCCACTGACAATGTCATTGATATAAAGGTTAAACAATATAGGTCCCAGTACTGGTCCCTGTGGGACCCCACTTGTAACCCTCTGCTTCCTTGAAACTGCCCCACCATACACCACTCTCTGATACCTATCGGACAGCCAATCCTGAATCCAGTTGACCAATCTGACATCCAGAATTTAAGAAGGGGTAAGTGGATATCTGAAGTTTGAGAAACACTGTCCTAGACCAACAAGCCACTGTAAATTATTGCAATTATCAACTCTTTAATTCCATATATATATATATATATATTTATAAAACAAAATTTAACTGAATAGAACCCGAGAAAGTATGACAAAAACCTTTAATACATCACAACTAGTTTCATCGGTGCTCCGACTTCTTCAGGTGAGAAATAAAAACATAAGATATAAAATAACACGGTAAAAAATGAACTTTACAGCTTAATAAAAAGCAGAATAATAACAGTCATATTTGAATAGGTGACCGCATGCTACCGTTGGCATGAGTAGAATGTGTGCGACAGCTAATTTTTGAGCGCCAGTACTGGATTACTGCGCTATGGGAATCGGGTAGATTGTAGCTAAGATTATTGTTTAAATGTGAAGAGTCCAGAACTATTTCTTTTGATTCGATAATTCTTCTTTCGAATTCATCCTTGCAAATATATAAATTAGTAGTGCGTTCCCAATCAACTTGATGTGGCTGTTCTTCAAGGTTAGAGTTTGCCGAGAAAAGGACATGACTGGAAAGGGCGCTCGCTCGTACTCTACTGTAGGAGATGTCACGTCTATGTTCCTCAAGACGAAGTGAAACAGATTTGTCTGTCTGGCCAAAATAAGGTCGACCACAGTTGCACAAAACTTTATAAACACCAGGAAAATGCAGATGGTTGTGTTTTGGTTTTGGTCGACTCAGAAAAGAACGAAGTTTTGGCAGCATAGTATAATCGGTCTTTATGTTGAATTTTTTCAGAATCTTAGCTAGTTTTGGGGTAAGAGTGCTGATAAAAGGTAACTGTATATGAGTGATAGGGTTGGAGTCATCTTCTTGTCGAGGATGTTGGCGTGGTCTCAAACGTTTAGTGATGTTGCGAGACGAATATCCATTATTTAAGAAGGTGTTTTTCAGGAAGTTAAGCTCTGTTTGAAGGTCTTCTTCTGTGGAAATGAGACATCTTGCTCGATGGGCAAGAGTGGAGATGATGCCCAGTTTCTGAGGTGGGAAGTGATGAGAAGAACCATGTAAATATCTATCAGTGTGGGTGGTTTTTCGAAAAATTGAAAATTTAAGACAGTCAGGAAATCTACTGATCTTTAGATCCAAGAACGGGAGAACGCCGTTAATCTCTAGTTCAGATGTGAATTTAATGTTTTGATGTTGGTTATTTAAATGGTTTAGGAAGTTTTGCAGTTCCTCTAAACTATGTCCCCAAATAAGGAAGACGTCATCAATGTAACGTAACCACAGTTTAGGTTTCAAAGTAGCTGAGGAAATAGCTTTCTCTTCAAAATCTTCTAGAAAAAAGTTAGCTAAGACTGGAGATAGAGGGCTGCCCATAGCTAAACCGCTAGTTTGTTTGTATATTTTCTCTTCGTAGCAGAAATAGCCGGAATTGATGCAGTGAGTTAGAAGAGCGAACACTTTTTTAGAAACCTTGTCCTTAAGAAGACTCAGAACTTCATCTGTAGGAACATTCGTAAACAGAGATACGATGTCAAAACTCACCATTCTGTCCGAGTCTAAAAGATTCAAATTTTTTATTTTTGAGACGAAATCTTCAGAGTTTTTGATGAAGGAAGAAGAATTGCCAACTAAATGTTTTAAAGAAGCTGCAAGATATTTAGACAGATTGTACGTAGGTGAGTCAATCCCTTCCACAATAGGTCTTAAAGGGGTGTCAACCTTATGGATCTTAGGCAAGCCGTACAACCGAGGAATGAGGGGATGGAGAGAGCGGAGAGATAGTCTTGTATGTCTAGGAAGTTCAGAAGTTGATTTCAGAAGATTGTTTGTACGGTTATGAAGTTCTCTTGTGGGATCACTTTCTAGCATAGAATACGTATTAGAACTTAACAAGTTGTTCATCTAGTCAGTTAAATTTTGTTTTATAAATGTATACATCCTGAGTAAATCCTAATTTCAACAATATATATATATATATATATATATATACATACATATATATACTACCGAACTAAAAATTACACATTTAGCCACCTCTCATGTTAAGACTGCATGATCATTCTCACCAATTGGTGGAAATGGGATCATGTTGGATTATAGGCAAATGCTCTAATGCATTTTCCAGATCTAACATTCTCAAACCATTGGTACCTTCCATCACATGTTACCTCAGGTAATTACTCCTTAGTAATTGCATAAATTCCATTTTCTGCGTGTGTGTCTATTTCTCCTAATATATATTCCCATATTTAAAATCCCTAATTATTATCCTCTGTTCACTGAACTTATTTGCTAAAGAATACTATCAACATCATCATTTACATCCCTTGGCCTATACTCTTTTTGACTGTAGTTCATCAGCTATCATTAGTAATATATGTCTCCCTCAACCCCCATCTCATCCTTTTCTCTCTATTCTCACTGAAAATACTATGCCACTCAACTAATACCAATAACTTTCAGCTAAGAACTCAAAACTCCTCCTTTTTCTGAATGCTACTGGCATTATCACATAAAGTGCAGCAGTCTATTTACGCTTTATATTAAGTATCCCTTTCTGATTTGTTACCTATGGTGCTATGAAAATCTTAAGCATTCTTTATTTTTTTTCTCACTAATTGCTTGCTTCCTCACCCCATCTCCAATAGCTCTGGTTTTTTGCTGATTTTGAAGCTCCAATCTCATCTCACTCCATTCAAAAAAGTATATTTTCCAGACTGAACACCAAATCTATTTAAGTGCAAACTTTCTTCCTTCTATGAGTTCTCTTTGTCCATTGAACTAACCCCCATACATCCAAAAACTGCACATCATTCCTCCTGCAAAGCTATGCATCAACTCGTTTGCAATCATGGTTCCCTTCTGAACTTACCTCTATCATACCCTGGCAATTGACTAGCTTACTCTCTCATTCTTCTCTTTTGCTAATTTCAGTAATTCTTTCATGTCTTCCCTCATACTATACTTGTCTCCATTCAAATCATTTATACCTGCCAAAACAATGAACTCTTTCAATTTGCCTTTCTGCATTCTAATATTAACCAACATTTCATTCTTCACATTATGCATGCTATCATTCTTATGTTTGTCACTTTTACTTTCTCTCTCTCATTACAAGCAACATTTCATTCTTCACATTATGCATGCTATCATTCTTATGTCTGTCACTTTTACTTTCTCTCTCTCACACATTATAACCAACATTTCATTCTTCACATTATGCATACTATCATTCTTATGTTTGTCACTTTTACTTTCTCTCTCTCTCCATCACTGACATTTTTGCACCTATTCCTTGCTGCATCTACCATATCACTTTCATTTCACCTTAATCTGACCCACACTTCTGATACTCATACTCTCACCATTCTCATTTTTAAACTAACCATTCACTTTCAGTAAAGAATGCTGCGTTCAGGAAACAATGCTGCTGAAGGAAGTCTTCAGCAGCATTGTTTCCTAATTCACATTGATATGAAAAGTACTATACAGAAGAACTTGTATATCTAACACAAACTTAATCTAAATCTAATCGAAACCACATATAAACTGCATCTAATACAATTTATAAGCAATATCACTGTTTTTTTTTTTTTTTTTTTTTTTTTTTTTCTAAATTCTAGAACACTCTAAACACAGGGGTCTCATCCAGAAGCTACCTAAATTACTAAAATATTACACTAGTAAAATCCCCTCCACGCATTAAAAACTTAATTTATTGAACTTGGAATAGATTAGATTTCACTGTACTTAAGGTTGACATAATGGTAAGTTTAGATATGTGCAGTTGCCTTATTATGCCCACATGGGGAATTATTATTATTTTCGGGCTACTCCAGGGAGTCCTTAGACTCATCGAGAGAGGCCCTAAACACCATGTCCACACAACTATACGACATTCTCACAGTATCTATCATACCTTGCCTTGAACTCGCTCACTGTCATAGCACCCACAACAGACTCAGGCAGCTTATTCCACTCATTTACCACTCTAAAAGTAAAGAACCCAGCTCTAACACCACTGCTAACCACACTCTTGCCCAGCTTCCATAGGTGTCCCCTAGTTCTCCCACCACCAGTCCTGATCTTAAAAATATCCTCTGAATTAATCTTATAGAATCCATTTAGCAATTTGAATGTCTCAATCATATCTCCCTTATTCTGCCTACCAACCAGTTTCTGCAACCCACAAATCTTCAACCTGTTCTCATATTGGTTCATTCCATAGACCTGCTATCATCTTAGTCACTCGCCTCTGGATCCTCTCCACCTCCTCCCCATCAAGAAGGAACCGAGGTGACCAAATCTGGGCACGGTAGTCAAGATGAGGTCTTATTAAGGCTCGGTACAGAGGTACAATAACTTGCTTGTCTCTGCTCGTGAAGGTATTTTTCAACAACCAAGTGAGTTGATGAGCTGATTTAGCTACTTTCGCAATGTGCCTCCTAAACGTCATCTGCCTATCCACCAACACTCCCAAGTCCCTGGCCTCATCAATCTCTTGGAGTATAGTTCCACCCATGTGGTATACTGCTGCTAATCTTTTCACTCCAAAATGCATAACCTTACATTTTGTCACATTAAATTGACATCCATTCTCCTTAGCCCAGAACTCCAATCTATCTAAGTCATCCTGCAAGACTTTGACATCTTCTGCATTCACTATCGCCCTCCCCAACTTTGTATCGTCAGTGAACAAATGAACTGTTCCACTTAGATCTTTCCCTATATCGTTAATGAACAGATTAAACAGTAGTTGTCCAAGAACAGAACCCTGCGTCACACCACTAGTCACAGGCCGTCTTTTGGACTCCACTCCTGAATAAACCACTCTTTGATATCTCTCCATCAACCACCCACCTATCCATCTCACCAACCTTATATCCATTCCCATATGTTGTAGTTTACGGATTAGAATTCCATGTGGTATCCTGTCAAACGCCTTTGCCAGGTCCAGCAGTATCACTGTAAACCCATTTCCCTTATCCAGTTCAGCCGTCACCCTGTTATAAAACTTGAGCAAGTTACTGAGGCATGATCTACCCTTCACAAAGCCATGCTGTCCTCTGTACAGTATCTCATTTTCATCAATCCATTCCTGTATTTTTCCCTTGACTACTTTTTCCAAGACCTTGACAACGACTCCTGATATGCTGATCGGTCGGTAATTTGCAACCATAGTCTTGGATCCTCCTTTATACAGTGAAACTATTTTCCCCTCTTTCCACACCTTTGGGACTAAACCAGACCTGAGACTCAGATTAAACAACATGGTCAAGGGCTCTGATAATTCCTTAGCCGCTTCACGCAAGACCCGTGCCGGTATACCATCCAATCCCACAGATGTATTCACATTAAGGTTCTGTAATAGACTATTCACCTCCACTTCGTTCATTGCAATTCCCGTATATACTAATGGCTCCTTCATTTTTTCAATGTCTCCACCTGGATGATATACTTTTGCAAAGTGCGTGCTCAGTAACTCCACTATATCGACTGGTTCAGTTACCTCCTCACCATCGTCATTCCTTAAAATCATTTTGCCATGTACAGTTTTTTTCTTGCTTGCAGCATATTGAAAGAACTGTTTGGGATTCTCTTTTGCTTGCATAGCTAGTTTCCTTTCATAATCGGCTTTTGCTGTTTTTACCACACTCGTTACCCTTCTGGCCTGCACTTTATACCGTTCATGTGCCTGCAGGTCACCCCTTTCTTTAAATTCCCTCCACAGTTGTTTCTTTTTTTTGCAGCTCAAGCTTAATGGTGTTATTCATCCATTTAACCCCTACTTGTTTTACTATTCGGACCCTAGGTATACAATCAGCCATAACCTCCTGTAAATGCTCCTTGACCACTTCCCATGCTCTATCGACGTCCAGCCCTTGCAGCTGTACGTGCCATGGTACTGATCCAAGCAATCTCCTAAGCTTGTTATACTTGCCAGCACAGTAATTCCACATATACCCTGTCTTAATCAAAAATTCCACACCTTTAGCCACCTCCCAGGTCAAGACCTTATGATCACTCTCACCAATAGGTGGCAACATGGTCATATTCATTACAGTCAAATTGTGAGATGCTATTACCAGGTCAAGCACTCTCACACCCTTAGTATTTTCAATTACATGCTGTCTCAGATAGTTATCCCTTAATAATTGAATAAAATCCATTTCCTTCCTCACATGTGTCCTCTCCTCCTTCCAATCAATGTTACCATAATTAAAATCCCCCATAATAATTATCCTCCTTCCACTCATTTCATCAATTTGTTTATGCATACTATCTCCACCATCTATTCCATCATGTCCACATAAGGTAGAGATTGAAGAGGGAAATGGTGGCAATGGTTTTGAGGTAGTGTAGTGTGAAATGGAGGCTGAGAGGAAAAGATTTAGTGGGATGTTGCTATAGTCTGGGTAATATGGATGGTAATGATGAAGCATATAAGTAACATGGGTTAGTCATCAAAGGAAGAGTTATGACAATATTGGAATGAAGAGATAGCATTTGGGAATAAGGAAAATGAATTTCTTGAGAGACAATTATCTTAGGCAGTATGTAAAGGAGTTCACATGAGAACTGAGTTTTAGATTTGATTATTTGATCACTCTCACACTTCCCTTCAGTTGGTGAGAGTGATCATGAAATGATCACTCTCACCATCATAGAGGTGCTAGTTGTATGTACTGTACATGCATGCAAGGTGATACAGCTCATTCTAACGAGTGTCCTTGTGTGGAGAAGTGGTTAAAGTCAACATTTCAGTGTGCAACGCTCTAGGATTAGAACAACAATCCTGGATCAAGGTCCAGGTTGCATGAGATAACACTGCAAGCAGCTGTTATCATAGGCTTAGAAAAGCCTGTGGTGACAGTGCTCTTCCATACTGTCACAAGATGGGTTCAGTGCATTTCATGCAGGGTGAGATTACCTGGATGATAATCGCCATGCAGGACACCTGTCATTTCAGATGAACATGTTGAGCTTTTTCAGGAACTCCTCACAGTTGATCAGTAGTGGAATGTACACCAGTTGGCCTAGGAAACTGGGATAAACCACCAAAGTGTTTGGCACATCCTAATAGAGATGCTTGCAAAATTTCAGCGTGTTGAGTTCCACATCACTTGACTGAGATGCAAAAATGGCATAGGTATGTGGTTGCTGGCCTCCATCTGGAATGATATGAAAATTAAAGGGGTGCCTTCCTGAATCATATCGTAGCCATTGATGAAAGTTGGGCAAGGACTTATGAACTTGAACTGAAAAGACCATCCAACAAATGGTGCCATTCAGGATCACCTCCATCCGAAAAAAACTTCGGCAGAAACTCAACCAAGTTAAAGTCATGCTGACAGTTGCTTACGACATTCAAGGCATCATTCTTCATCATTCTACACCCTAAGGGCAAACTGTTGATGCACAATACTATCAACGATTTGCATTTGGCTTTAAGGAGAAAGAACCACAGTTTTTCACAGGTTATCCACCATGTTTGTTGCATAACAATGTCATGTGTTTGCAATTACTGATAGAGATGTTCAACAGGGCAGCAATGGGAAGTATTGGAACATCCTCTGTATTCATTGGATATAAGTCCTTGCAACTTTAACTTGTTCTCCAAAATGAAAGAACACCTCAGAGATGTGTGGTTTCTTGATGTGCAAGAGGTTCTTCAAGCAGCAGGTCCTACAAATTTGGAAATAGGTGCAGAACACGGCAGGAGATTACATTGATGGAATGTAAATGTATAGACTTGATAAATAAACTATTTTACATTTTGTACATATGTTGCCACTACTTCATTTACAACCCTCGTATGTGGAATTACAAGGCTGGTGATTATGAGAAGCTTATATTATAGCTTGGAGCATGTAATGAGGAATTGAAAAGAAATAAATGCTGCTTGGGAATGGACAAAGAGATACTGAATGACATCAATGTGTGAATGTATTCCAAAGATCAAAAGGCTGAATAAGATAGGTGGATGAATGAGGAGATTAAGCATGAAATCTGGAAGAAGAAGAAGAAGACACTTTGGAAACAGCACAAGAAGAATAATTGTAATAATCAGTTACATGAAGAATATAAAGAGCAGGCCAGGAGGATAATTCATTTGGTAAGGACAGCAAAAGTACAGTACAAACAGAAATTAACAAATCAGGTCAAGAAAAACCCTAGGGAATTTTTTCAATATGCAGCAAGTAGAAAGAAGAATGATTATGGCAAGATAATGTAAATGGATTTAAGTGCTAAGTTGGTAACTGCAGAAAACATAGTTGAAATATTCATTGACCAGTTAATCAGGGTGTTTCATCATGTGTGAAACCAGGAGAAGTTCAAGTGTAGAGAATTAAATAAGAGAAGACCTACTGGTGAGAGAGCAAGAGGTATATGAGGAGTTAAGTAATATTGATGTCAACAAGGCAATAGGACTTGATTACATCACCACATGTCTTAAGGGGATGTTCCAAGGAGTTAGCATCAGCCTTGACTTATTGTTTAACAAGAGTCTTGCAACAGCACAATTCCCAAAGGGGAGTGGAAGGAAGGAAAAATTATTGCACTTCACAAAGGTAGTGATAAGGCTAAAGATACAAATTATAGGCCTATCTATATATCTGCAGTTGTAGTTAGATTTGGATGTGGATATTCAGTTGTTTGCAGATGATGCAAAGTTGGGACGAACTATGAAGAATAGGGCAGATGTTGTGGCCATACAAGAAGACTTGTATAGATTGAGTGAATGGGCATGGGAGTGGGGATGACAGTTCGATGCTACAAAATGTAAAGTTTTAAATTATTATTTGTCACCTCCAGCGAGTCCAAAGACTCATCGAGGGAGGGCATCTACTCTACGACTCTGCTTCCACCACTCGCAATCCACCAACTGACTGCAACTGCACCAATGCCATCTACTGCCGACCACCATCACTAGTATTTCCACAGACATTTGCAAACATCCATGCCCACGGCAGGGTTCAAACCTACAGCCTGTTGACTGGAAAGTGGACACGCTAACCACTTGGCTAGCCAGGCTGGCAAATTTTGGGAAACAAAGATGGGATGTAGAATTTACACTTGGTGGGGATATATTGTTGGAGGTGGAGGAAATAAGATCTTGGGTTGATGGTGGATAAGGATCTAAAATTTAGAGGACGCATTACCAAAATTGTGTGACAAATTCTGGGAATGATGCAGAGGATAATGATTTGTAGAAGTAAAGAGATTCTTGTTCCATTGTATGAGGCACTGATTAGGCCCCACATGCACTATTGTGCCACTGGTTTTGTCACCTAGTTTTCAAAGGGATGAAAAGATGTTATAAAGCATCCAGAGGTGACTGACTTAGGTAGTTTCTGATCTTTGGGATGTTAAATATGAGGAAAGGTTGAGAAGATGCAATCTACAGAGTCTAGTAGATAGAAGGAAGAGGGGTGATATGATAGAGACCTACAAGTTAGTAAAGGGTTGATATAGGATCGTTGTTGAAGAGGTTCTGCAGAAAATGGCGGGAGATCAGGGAAGAACAAGACATCATCCCTGGAAACTGTATAAGGAGGGTGTAAACAAAGGAGTGAGAAGCAGGTTTTTAGCATACAGAGTTGTGAATGTTTGAAATGCCTTGCCTGAGAGTGTGGTGTCTGCAGAGAATTTGAGTGTTTAAGGCATGGTATGATGAGTTATGTGCATGACAGAAGGACCTCCTAGATGAATCTGACTCCATGGGATCAGGGTAATTATAATAATATATTTTGCTCAGTATGTCATGAGCTTCATTCAGGGAGGAGGTAGAACAACTGGTAACATTTAAATTCTGAATAAAAGACAAGTCATGTATGCTACATTACAGTAGGTTAAAATTTGATTGTCTATTTTTTGAATCATGTGAAGTCCTACACCATAGCTCTAATCTTAATCAGACAGACTATATGCGTATCTCTAAGTTTTGGGAAGTGATTGCTGTTAATTTTTTATTAATTGTACATCTATACCCATGTTTCTGAACTGAGTTTCCTCTTACTGTACAGCTGCAACCAAGATGCATATTATATGCAATGGAAATGTCTTGTTCTTGTATTCAAAATTTAAATATTATCACTTGTTCTGCCTTCTCCTTGAATGAAGCTCATGACATATTGAGTGAAATATATAGGAGTAGTAAATTGTATTTAGTTTTTTTTTTGATACTGTTTCCATTGGACAGTCTGACATCATTATAAATAACAGTATTAACAAATTGTTTTTACTAATATATACTCATGGCCAGTGGACACAGTGTATGCATTTCAGTGTTGGTAAGTGCAAGGTTTTGCATTTTGGATCGAAATCATTGCAGACTAAGACTATATATGGAATCATTTCACTCCTGGTGTAAGTGATGGTAATGATCATTGTTTTCAGTATTTGGCAGAAGACTTAAATAAAAGAAACAGGAGTTCTATCAGTTTATCTGTAAAAAAAAACTGTTAGTAATATTATATTACTGATAGTGCGCAACCGGATTGTGAACTTCAGGTGATGTTATTGAATTTGTATATTAATGACATAGGAAATAATTTGAGGGGAATATCTGGTTTGTTTGGAGATGAGATGGAAGATTGGAGAGGACTGTAAGCTATGGATAACATTGATGGAACTGGCCAGCAAGAAATTGTGGTGCTATGGATTTTGGGGATTACGGTAGATAGGAATTGAAGTTCAGAAGCCATATTGCAAAGGTGATAAAATATCTCAAAATATTACTTGGATGTTGAGAAACACACTGACATACATGGTTATGAAAGTTATCTTTCAGAAAGGTTTAGTCATCTTGGTTTCTTGACGTAGAAGTGGTAGACAGGATTCAGAGGTGAGTGACCAAAATGGTGACTGGTTTGTTGAATGTTCCTATGGTAATAGACTGTGAAGGCTTAATGGTTACAAAGTTTAGCTAATAGGCAGGGAAAAAAAAAGGAATATGACAGAAACATAAGTTACTAAAGGGATTTTATAGAATAGATGCTAAAGAAATTTTTCGATACATGCTAGGATAAGAGAGAATGGGGTGGAGGAAACCATCCCTGGTAGTTGTGCAAAACTGTAATTAACAAGAATACAAGTTTAATGATGATATAATAATCCTAGAAGCAATAAAGGAAAAGTTGAAATTCAGGGGGTGGAATACACGTTGCAAAATTAATAGCCAGTGCAAAGGGTGCACTTTCTATTAATTTTACAATGTATTCCCATTAATTTGCAATTAATGCATTAATTCCAATTAATAGCAATGTATGCCATTCAGTTGAAGTGTTACTGTGATTTTAAGAATGATCACTGGCAAATAGAGGTTATGGAAGTTACTGTTCCTCTTTATAAGGCATAGACATAATTGCATTTAGACAGCAGCTGCTATGCAATGCACAAATTTGGTTGTACATTTTGGCATGGTGGGTTTGAAGGAAAGAGGAAGTTGACTGAAGTACAGAGACAAGTAACCAAACAACATCATAACTATGTATATTGATTTTGGATAGATTAAAGAAACATTGGTTAAATAGTAGAGTTGGTGAACATGTACAGATCCACATAAATTAAATATTTATAAAAATAGTACACCACACAGTATCCTGTCATTCATTAGTAACTTAATATTATGCCTGAACTCTAACACCAGTTACTTCTGATCATGTTTACAATAAATTAGCAACTGACAGCTGCTAAGTCATCTACAGTGTGATCACTCATGATGGAGATGACTTTTTTTTTTCAACTCCCACCCACAAAAGGTTTGTAAACCTATAGTACATTAGTACTGTGGATTGACTAAGATTTTTTTTTACATAATTTTGGACTCATGTTCTAGAGACTAAACATGAATTTTTCCAAGCTACTCCAGTAAGCGCATGGAAGTGGTCTCATATCAAATGACAATTTATCTACTTTGGAGAAAGTTGAATACTAATTTTACAGTGATTAGCCAGATATGTGATTTACTGTATTTATAACTTGGTCATTGAAAAAAAAAAAAAAAAAGTCATTTTGAAATAAATGGAGAAGATTTGTCTTGGAAGATTTATATGCAGTTTAATATGTTTATATTAAATTGCTGGACTGGTTGGCTGAGTGGTCTGCGTATCTGCTCTCCAGCCAAGAGACTGCAAGTTTGATTCCCGCCATGGGCATGGATCTTTGTGATTGTCTGTGAAAATACTAGTGATGATGATGGTAGTTAGTGAATTGAGCAGTGGAGACAGAGTTGTAGAGTGCCCTCCCTTGATGAGTCATTGGACTCCCTGGAGGGGTTACATAATAATAATAATATAGATTAACAAGTAGAGTAAAATAGCATTCCAGTTTGAATTACTTACATATACCTTTTTCTATTCTTTTATAGATTCATAGGCGAAGAGTCTGTAGCCTCTGGTGTCAAGTGTGAATTAACAGATGCACCAACATGGATTATTGACCCAGTAGATGGCACTATGAATTTTGTACACAGGTAAAACAAACAGGTCAAATCATTAAAAAAATGTTTTAATAAAAAAGGAAAGAACTATATTCTTTGTTTTCTTTTATTTTAAAATTGAATTTCTTGTATTCACTTATAACTAATTTCCACTTATTTGAAATACATAATTGTTTTATTACTCTGTCCATAATATAACTGAAATATGCTGATGTTTCTTTCATCTAAATATGAACAACATTTCTATTCTTAAAAGTAAAAGGACTCAACATATGTAACAAAAAAAAAAAGTTATAGTAGACCCCTTTTTTAAAATGTGAGAAGATCAATAAACCTTCCTATTTACTGCTTCCTTTTTTTTATTTTTTTTATGTGTATATATTTACTTGTACCTATTCAAAACCAGAGAGGTTAAACTCCAGATTATGTGTAGGTTGTTGGTACCATGAGTATCATTTAAAATATCTCTGGTTTCCTTCCAATATACCCATCTGCTTTGAAAACTATTCATTTTCCTCAACCTATTAAAACTCATATATTACATTCACTCATCTTTATCTCTAAAAATAAGATGAGAGAAATTGTAATACAAAAGAAACAATGTTAAATTAAATAACTATAGAAACATTATTTACATAAAGAAAATTCTAAGAGACTTTCTCTCTTGCACACCCATTCACTTGAATTTAAATTCAGGAATAAAAAAAAAAAAATCCAACAACAAACAAAATGGAATAAATTCCTTTACAACTCCTCTCTAGGATGTAATAACTATTGCAATTTAATACAATCAGTTCCAATAAGGAATCTTTTCATGCTGGCTACAATGTTAGCATTAAAAATAAAGAAATTCATTTTACCTCTGTAGCTTCAGTACAGATAATTCTTAGGAATATTTACCTCAATTCAGAAAGTTAAACATGAAGAGAATATACTTAGTTAATTCTTTGCCTTACAGTTCTCTAAACACAACATTCGTTACGTGAATTCGGATCCTTTCTTAATATGAATCATCCAGTTTTCTTAACTTCAGGATTTTGTAATACATACACACTATAAGAATACTGTGTAGAAGCATACAACATTTCTGCATAAGATAAAATGTTCTGTCTTCATTCCATCTGTTGACAGGAACATTTGCAGAGTTAAGTAAACAATAGAAAATCTTGCGTTGGAACTTGCTTTCCAAACAAATTATGTTTAAATAATCCTATTTCTTTCCAATTCTTTTATTTTAGACTTTTTAACACACAAATCATCTAATAATAATAAAAAAAAAAAAAAATGTATATTATTATTATTATTACGTAACACCTCCAGGGAGTCCAAAGACTCATCAAGGGAGGGTACCTGCTCTACAACTCTCCTGTTATTAGTACTTGTGTGCACGTGTCTTTGTAGTAAGTTCCCAAGAAGATGGCAACGTGACGTTTGCCGAAATATCGGAAAGTATATATTAAAGTTTATTTAATCTATATTTCTAGTATACGCTGTCAATTCCTTAAATATTAGTTATCATATTATCTACAACTCTCCGTCTCCATCACACCACCACCAACCGCACACCTTCATCATCTACACCAATGCCATCTACTGTTGACCATCACCACTAGTATCCCACGGCAGGATTCGAACCCACAGCCTTTTGGCTGGAGAGTGGATATGCTAACCACTCGGCCAACCAGGCCAGTATATCTGAATGAAACTCATCAAATACTTGACACCTGCTTTTATGACTGGTAATTTTATTTTTATTGCAACATTTATGAAATGTCAAGTCACAAGAAGCTATCATCATCAAATTCCTGCCATGTACCCTCAAGGGGTATACAGGATATGATATTACTACATGAAAAAAATTACATCATTACTAACTTCCTATCTATAATTTTCCTCCAGATCAGTCTGTTACTTATAAAGACTCCAATATTATCAGATCTTATATTTCTGTCGTCTAAGGTGTCGTGTATCGTATCAATCCACCTATATCTTGGTCTTCCTCTGGGTTGTTTTCCTGTCAACCTAGCAGAGAACGCTTGTTTTGCCAATCTTTCCTTGCCCATTCTGTTTAAATGACCATACCACCTGAGATTAGCTCTGCTAACGCATTCTTGGATGCTGACAATGTCAAGTTCTTTCCTAATATCCTCAGATATTGCCATTGATGCCATCTGTTCACGCCTATAATCTTTCTCGGGATTCTCATATCTGTGGTCTCTAGTTGTTGGTCAAGTGTTTTACTTCTGATCCAGCTCTCAAATCCATAAGTTAAAACTGGTTTGAACACTGTCTTGTATACAGCTAATTTAGTGTTCTGACTAATTTCTCTCTTATTCTTTATGAATTTATTCAGTTAACTTCCTACTATACCAGCTCTGTTGATTCTGTTGTCCATTTTCATATTTAATTTGCCATCTTCACTAAAAATCATTCCTAAGTAGCTGAAATATTTTACTTGTTCCACAAGTTCTCCATTCACAATGCAGTTTACATTTTCAATGCTTCTGCCTATTTTCATTGTCTTTGTCTTTTTATTGCTGACCTTCATACCATATCTATTACAACAGTTATTCAATTTAGTCAGGAAATCTTGCAGACTCGTAGCAGATTTATTGATAAGTATAACATCGTCCGCATAAAGCAAAGAGCTGACATGAACATCTCCAATTCTGGTATCATGTTTAATATCACTTTCCTTCATAATATGATCCATATAGATAATGAAAAGAGAGGGGATAATGTACTTCCTTGTCTCACACCAGATTTAACATTAAACCATCTTCCTGTACTTCCTTCAATTCTAACTGCTGACTTACAATTCAAATAAAGACTAAGTATTGCTTGATATAGCGCCCCATTGACACCATATAACTAGCGTATTGAATAGCTTCTCTCTTGACACCTTATCATATGCCTTTTTCAGATCTACAAAACTCAAATAGAGATCTTTGTTATATTCCCATAATTTCTCCACTATTTGTCGTAAAGTGAAGATCTGATCCTGACAGCTCTATTTGGCCGGAATCCAGCTAGTTCTTTACCAAGCTTTTCTTCTACAATTCTTCTCAACCGTTTATCAAGTATACTTGCATATATCCTACCAGGAACATTTAGTAATGAAATGTCTCTGTAATTCTCACATTCAGTTTTATTTCCCTTTTTATATATGGGTACTACGAGAGCTCTACTCCAATCATCGGGAATTCGTCCCTTTGTCTAGGCCTTCTGAACTATGCAGTGCAGCCACTGCAAAACTTTTATTCCACCATACTTCAGCATTTTTGGTTGAATATCATCTACTCCTGCTGCCTTTCCACATATTAACTCTTTGATAGCTTTTTTCTACTTCAAGTATGGATATATATTCCTGATTGTATGCCTGTTGAGTGTTTTTTACTACTGTGCTATCACTGCTTGTTTCATTTAGCAATTTCTCGAAGTAATTACTCCATTCATCAAGGATATCTTTTTCTTCCGTTTGCATATCACCTTTATCATCTCTAATTCCTTTTACAACACTCTTTCCTTCATTTCTGAGTTCTTCAACAACCTCCAGAATATCTTGCCGCCTCTTGATATTTATTTTCTATGTTCTTACAGAAGTCTTCCCATGAGTTTTGTTTATCTAGTTTTACACAGTGTTTAGGTTTCTTAAACAAGCTGACTTATTTTCCAGAAACTTTTGATATGCTTTCTTTTCCTTCACTGGGTCTTAACTTTCTGTATCCACCATGGAGTTCTGATTTTTCTATCCTTGCAGACAACCTCACCACATGCCTCTGGATGAATCAATCAATGTTTTCTTCAAGGCTTGCCACTGAATCTCCAAGGTTTCGTTCCTGTTCTCCAACTCTTTCATTTTTTCTTCAATAATCTTTGTGTATTTTAGTCTACAGTTTACATCTGATAGCTGCTCAACTTTCATTCGCTTTAAAACGTTCTTAAATGTTCTGCTTTTCAAAATGAAATTCAATTTTATCCTGCTCAAGACTAAATAGTGAACACTTCCAATTTCAAATCCTCTGTACACTCTGGTATCTTGCACCATGGAGAGAACATCACTATCGACAATAACATAGTCAATGAGACTTTTCTTATTCCTTGCCTCTTCTCTCCATGGGAATTTGTGCACATTTTTATGTTGGAGCATGGTGTTAGTAATAACCAGTCCATGTCCTGAGCACAAATCCAATAGATATTTGCCATTATTATTAGCTTTGCTCTTTTCTCCAAATTTTCCCAAAATATTTTTGTATATCTGACAATCATTTCCTACTCTGCTATTTAGATCCCCTACAAGGACCAACTTTTCCTTTTTCAATGTGTCAGTTGCTTTTTCTAAAGCCTCAAAAAATTCCTCCACTTCTACCTTAGTAGAACCTTCTGTGGGACCATAGGCACAAATAAGTCTCATAAGAAGCTAGGCAATCCAAATATGTGCTTCAACAGCAAGTTGATTACTGAGACAACAGTACACAACTGAGAGTAAAATATCTTAACATTAGCATAAACGAGTTTTAGTAACTGTGTCAACATGATTTTTTTAATTTAATAACTGATTTTATCCAATAATGCATTTTATGTTACAAAATATTGTATACATTTATTATTATTTATTTTATTTTTTTTTACTGCTGCTGTGATTTTGAAGGTTTAAAATTTTTTTTGGAAAAGGCAACTGACTGTGGTTGAGTTAGCCAGTTAGTTGGCTGTAGAAGTTCTCTAGTGAAGATGTCATTGAATTGCTGAATTTGCACAAAATGAAGCCTACCATTGAGAACTTATCAAAATTGCAGAACAAGAACTACCAAAGATGATATTGAAAAACCTAATCCTATCTCTACTTTTTTTTTTTGCTGGCCTAGTTGGGCAAGTTGTTAGTGTATCTGCTCTCCAGCCAAAAGGCTGTGGATTCGTATCCTGCTGTGGACATGGATGTTTGTGATTATCTGTGAAAATAGTAGTGGTGCTGGTGGGCAGTAGATGGCGTTGGTGGAGACAGAGTTGTAGAGTAGGTGCCCTCCTTCGATGAGTCTTTGGACTCCCTGGAGGTGTCACATAACAATAATAATTTTTTTTACGTTACGAAGGCTTAGAGCAGGGGTTCTCAACCTGGTTGTGGTCACAGGTGCATTTGAGATTGGGAAGAGAGTGGTGGGCACCATTTTTTTCTATGAAAATTTATACTTATCATTATAAATGATAACAATTAACAAATTAACTATGAAATTAGGATAAATAGACATGTAACATTTATTATACACAGTGTTTCAAAAAATGACCCGATTTCAAATAATTATATTTAATAATGACGCCATCATTAACTAAGCATAGTGGCTATTTGGGTGCTAGTAGTGGCATTTAGTGGTCATCATATCAAACTCTGGGCCAAGGCCGTTCACATGGTACAAGTGGCATTCATTTGTGGTTCATGGTTGTAGAGATATACAATTTTCAAATCAGGACATTCTTTTTGAAACACCCTGTACATCTAAATTAAACCATTGTACAATAAGCAAAAAGATTTCTTTTTGCTCTGGATAAAACAATAGTCTTCTTCCTGATCACTGTTGAATTTATAGGTTTGTTATTTATTTGGATTACTCATTTTGGGGCCAAAGTTTTAAACACGAGAATACAATGTATGGTCAAAGCGTGCCGACAACACCCGTGAATTGGTCACACATCCCTCAAGCACACAATTGTCAGTAGACTAAATACATACAACATATGCAGAAAATTGGCACTGGTAACATTTGCACTCAAAGACTGAATTACAAAATGTTCGTAATATAACATAAATGTTAACATGTTTTACAATTTCAATAAATATTATTACAAGAAGACTTATTTTACAGTTTTAATTTTATTTTTTTCCTTATTGAATAATTGACAGCGGTGCATGCAAATAGCTCCGTAGGCGCATTTGTGCCTGCAGGCCTAGGGTTGAGAATTGCTGGCTTAAGAGGATTTTGAAAAAATTGACCAGTCAGAAACTAATGATTCCGTTTTGATTAAAATGGAATTTGAAGGCCTTGGCCATGATCAGCTTGTTTTTTAATACTATAGTGAAATTTATCGAGCAAAGAAAAAAAATCCTGACTTCAGATAAAACCACATGTAGATTTTTATTTTAAGAAACTAAACAGTGAAGCTTGTGACATTTTCACTTTTTTTGCATGATTAAATAAACTTGTTGATTATTTCATTATTTAAGTCCTTCTTAGGTGTGGTATTATATAGTTCAAACTGTATTTTCAATTATGTCACTTTGTTTAATCATACTGAACCTGTGGAATTTAGAGTTCTATTTTCAATGGCTTAACGTGTTTTCCAGGAACCTGTTAGTTCATAAAAGCAGGGATTTATTGTATTTTCATTTGTCTGTTGTTTTTAATAACTTTATTTTACTACATTTTGATAGTCAAATCTGATTGCTTTCATCATGGGAAGATACATTAAACTGAAAATAACCATAAATAATGCAAAGAAATACACAACTCAAAAATAAAATAGTAATGGTATAAGTTTTTAGAAAGAATTAATGTTTTTAAAAGCTGGCATCTGGCTCATTATCTTGCATCTTGTTTATTGTGCAATCATGATAGTATGAGAAAGATCTTGTTCATGTACTGTGATGAGAGGTCACTTTATCAGACCAAAGTAATTTATCTTTTTATGTTGAGCCCATACATGAGAGGTTGGTTGATCAGCCTATAGTACATTAGTATCGTATATGGGTAGTGGGTTGGGAAAGGAGAAACTTGTTTACATTTGATTTAAAAATCTGTATATTGTATTCTTTGGGAAACACATCGGGGGGGAGAATGTTCCACAATACAGCAGCAGCAGGGATGAAGATGGAGGAGGAGAAAAAGAAACTTATTCTGTGGGTTTCAAGGTGCACTGTATAAGGATGTTGAGCAGCAGTTGCATGTGTTCCAATGGGCTTACTAAGGGGGGAATTATTGATGCTATTTCAGATGAACATTTACCATGGAAATATTTATAGAATACACACATATTGCAGAAATCAAACGTCTGTGAGCAAGTAGGAGGAGTGAGTTGGTAAGAAATGGATCATTAATCAATCTAATTGTTGCTCTCCTCTGTATTTTGTCAAGCATTTTGAGGGAGCTCTTAGGGGGCCCCCACTCCAAATGTAAGAGCAGTATTCAATAGCTGGGTGGATTTGTATAAGGTTAAAGCTCTTCAGAGGTGTAGTAGCATCTTGAGTGAAAGAGAAATCCTAGTTTTTTCGAAGCTAAGGATGCAATGATAGTGATGTGTTTATGCCAGGAGAAGCTTGATGTCAGGGTAATTCCAAGAAGAGAAATCTCATCTTGTCTGGAAATTTGAGTATTGTAAAAATAATACTGGGCAAAAATGTTTCTTTTTTGTGAGAAATAAGACAGAACTGGATTTTACTAGGTTATCTGAACTCCACTGGAGGATGGCTTGGAGATCAGAATTGAGAGTAGTGGTGGTTGATGTTCTGTAGAGTAAGGTTTATCAAATGAAAGGAAGGAGTGCAGTGTGCTCTCATCTGCTGACCTCCAAACCCAAAGTGTGTATTGGGTTTGGAGGTCAACTGCAGTAGATCATTGATATATAGCAGGAAGAGGGTTGGTGAGAGGACAGAACCTTGTGGAACTCCAGCATTAGTTGAAAGGTGAGAGGATAGGGAACCATCCACCATCACACATAGTATGCATCCAGACAGAAAGCTGGCAATCCAACTGCTGAAGTCCTGGACAGACCGAATGATGGGAGATTGTTTAGTAAGCCTTTGTGCCAGACCCAGTCAAAACTATTGGAGACAAGTGCAACCACTTAAGATTCACCAAACTTCTCCATGGCATTTATCCAGAGATAGGTGACATATGCAAGTAGATCTCTTGTTGATCAGCAGTGACAAAATTCATACTGGTGGGAATGGATTGAATATAGGCCAATTACCAAGCTGTGGGATAGATACCAGTGGTGTAAGAGAGCATATACAGACAACATAGTGTTAAATTGTGAATGAAACTGTTGTGTAATTTATTTTTTTTCATTCACATTTAACATTGCTTATTATATATTAATCATGATTTGTATAAAAATTATTTATTATTCCTTAATTTAGGATTACTATTTAAATATTTATTCTAAACTTAACCTACTATTAATTTATTAAACAATATCTGTAGAATTTATGATAACTAAAATATATATATGATGTAACGAAAAGTATTATTATAATTAATTCTATACGTAATGAAAAAGCTGATTAAGTAGCTCAAATATTCTGTTTATTCTTATTTGTGAAAATTTAACGTTATGTAATCACTCATGTAGTAGTAGAGCATTGTATTACATTAGCGAAATGTTTGCGTTCATTTGTTGTCATGGAGACGCATGAAACAAACAAGCACGAGTCGAAGAGAGTGTGACCTTCGGACTGAAAGGAGAGAAAAAGAAATAGAAGATTTTTAATTGGAGAGAAGAGAGGAAGTTTCTGTGGAGTGGGAAGGAAGGTAGGATACAAGCATAGGAAATGGAAGAAAATTATAAGTTCTCTAGGGCAGAAATTCATGAGAATAGTGTTTAGAAGTGAGCCAAAACATAGTGAATCATATACTTAGCTGCAAGTGAAGTCAGCTGTGTTGTAAAGGAAAATTAATGCCGTAACCAGATAAATAAAGAACTGGACATTCAATGGAAAATTCTGATTAGTTCCAGTTAGTCTAGGATTACGTCTTAATTCTATGTTGCCCTGAGAAGAATTATATTGAAATTAACTAGTTTGAGAAAAGTAAACAAGGAAAGATATCAGTGCCTTATTGATGTGTTTTTTAGAGTAGTGAAGTGCGATTGACAGTAGTTCAGTTAAATCGTTGGAGAATTTTATTAATGTGTTCCGCTAACGTAAATAAGTTAATTCATAAGTGTGCTCACAATTAATTGATGTATTGAAGATTGTGTCTGGTAAGAGTAGTCATACTTGTTTGTTTATTCTAACATTAACATATCTTCGAAGTTCAAAGTCCGAAATAAGATTTCTTGGAATATTATCTACCTTGATTAGTGCTTCCTGTGAATTTAAACATTAAGTACAGCTGATAGATATGTGGAGACTGATTAAATAAGAAGTTTCATTTTATTAACTTGAGTTAAGAAAGCTTGTGATTTTGAAACTGTGAATTGTATGTGAAAGTTTAGAACATTGAATTGGCATGAGTGACTTAGCAAGATGTATTAAGTTGATTGTATTGTTTCATTTTAAAGCAGAATTCTTGTATTTGTTATATATATCATATATTAAATGTTTTATTTTGTTAATCTAAATATTGTGTTTGCCTGAATTCCTTTTTATTGCACCGTTCATAAATATTCGAATCTTGCAGGAACCCCAAATGGAATAGTAAATAATTCGGCCTAAATAAATGAGGAGACTGCTAACTTAATTAAGAATTGATCCTACTATTTTATATAGACTAATCTAAAAATAGGGTGGCGCAGTATAATTATAAATTTCCCTACTTTTGGATCGGTGATCAATTTGTAATTAGTTCTTATATTGATAAGAGTGACTTGAACCAAGATGGCGGATTTAGAACATAACATGAAAATAGAACGTCAAGACAGGTTAGGAGTTAGTTCTGGTGCACAAACCTTCAGGAGACAATTGGAGGGATGCCATCAGGGCCAGGAGACTTTTTTTTTGTATCTAATTTGTACAATATTTTTCTGATCTCTTTCTGGCAAAAAGATATAGGGGGGGGGGGGTACAAAAAAATACGTACAAAAGTATTTTGGGAAAATTTGGAGAAAAGAGCAAAGCTAATAATAATGGTAAATACCTGTTGGATTTCTGCTCAGGACATGAACTGGTTATTACTGTATTACTAACACCATGTTCCAACATAAAAATGTGCACAAATTCACATGGAGAGAAGAGGCAAGGAATAAGAAAAGTCTCATTGACTATGTTATTGTTGATAGTGATGTTTTCTCCCTGGTGCAGGACACCAGAGTGTACAGAGGATTTGAAATTGGAAGTGTTCACTATTTAGTCTTGAGCAGGATAAAATTGAATTTCATATTGAAAATAAAAGTTGAGAAGCTCTCAGATGTGAACTGTAGACTAACTTACACAAAGATTATTGAAGAAAAAATGAAAGAGGTTGAAAACGGGAACCAAGCCTTGAAGAAAACCCTGATTGATTCAGCCAGAGAGGCATGTGGTGAGGTTCTCTGCAAGGATAGAAAAATCAGGACACCATGGTGGACATAGGAAGTTAAAGAGGAAGAGAAGGAAAAGAAGAAATCATATCAAAAGTTCCTGGCAAATAAGTCAGCTTGTGCACTTAGAGAATACAGAGACAAATGTAAGAAAGCGAAACACTGTGTAAAACTAGCTAAACAAAAGTCATCGAAGGACTTTGGCAAGAACATAGAAAATAAATATCAAGAAGGTGGTAAGATATTCTGGAGGTTGTTGAAGAAGATTAGAAATGGAGGAAACAATGCTGTAAAAGGAGTTAGAGATGATAAAGGTGACATGAAAACGGGAGAAAAAGATATTCTTGAAGTATGGAGTAATTACTTCGAAAAATTGCTAAATGAAACATCAGTGATAGCACAGTGGTAAAAAAACACTCAACAGGCATACAGTCAGGAATACATACCAATACTTGAAGTAGAAAAAGCCACCAAAGGCTTGAAATGTGGAAAGGCAGCAGGAGTAGATGATATTCGACCAGAAATGCTGAAATATGGTGGTATAAAAGTCGTACAGTGGCTGCACTGCATAGTTCAGGAGGCCTGGACAGAGGGATGAATTCCAGATGATTGGGGTAGAGCTCTCATAGTACTGATATATAAAAAGGGAAATAAAACAGAGTGTGAGAATTACAGAGGCATATCATTACTAAGTGTTCCTGGTAAGATATATGCAAGTATACTTGAGAAACTGTTGAGAAGAATTGTGGGAAGAGAAGCTTGGTGAAGAAAAAGATCAGATTTTCACTTTATGACAGATAGTTGATTAATCATGGGAATATAACAAACATCTGTATTTAAGTTTTGTAGATCTGGAAAAGGCATATGACAAGGTGCCAAGAGAGAAGCTATTCCAAACGCTACCGTTATATGGTGTTAACGGGCATTATGTCAAGCAATACTTAGTCTGTATTTGAATTATAAGTCAGCAGTTAGAATTGAAGGAAGTACAGGAAGATGGTTTAATGTGAAATCTGGTGTAAGACAAGAATGTTATCCTCTCTGTTATTCATTATCTATATGGATCACATTATGAAGGAAAGTGGTATTAAACCTGATATCCAAATTGGAGATGTTAATGTCAGCTTTTTGTTTTATGCAGACCATGTTATACTTCTAAATAAATCTGCTACAAGTCTGCAAGATTCCTTGACTAAGTTGAATAACTGTTGTAATAGATATAGTATGAAGGTCAGCAATAACAAGACAAAGACAATGAAAATAGGCAGAAGCATTGAAAATGTAAACTGCATTGTGAATGGAGAACCTGTGGAATAAGTAAAACATTTCAACTACTTAGGAATGATTTTTAGTGAAGATGGCAAATTAAATATGAAAATGGACAACAGAATCAACAAAGCTGGTATGGTAGGAAGTCAATTGAATAAATGCATATGGAATAAGAGAAAAATTAGTCAGAACACTAAATTAGCTGTATACAAGACAGTGTTCAAACCAGTTTTAACTTATGGATCTGAGAGATGGGTCAGAAGTAAAACACTTGACCAAAGACTAGAGACTGCAGATATGAGAGTCCTGAGAAAGATTAGAGGTGTGAACAGATGGCACGAATGGCAATATCATATTAAAAACGAGGATATTAGGAAAGAACTTGACATTGTCAGCATTCAGGAATGCGTTAGCAGAGCTAATCTCAGGTGGTATGGTCACTTAAACAGAATGGGTGAGGAAAGATTAGCAAAACAACTGTTCTCTGCCAGGTTGGCAGGAAAACGACCGAGAAGAAGACCAAGATATAGGTGAATTGATACGGTACATGTGCCTTAGACGATAGAAATATAAGATCTGATAATGATAATATTGGAGTCTTGATAAGTAATAGACTGATTTGGAGGAAAATTGTAGATAGGAAGTTAGTAATGATGTAAATTTTTCATGTAGTACTATCATATCCTGTACACCCCTTGAGGGTATATGTTAGGAATTTGATGATGATGAAGTCCCATGAGAATTTTTAAAAATAACTTGTTTGTCTCTGTATATTTTGTACTATATATATTTTTTGTAAATAACCCTTTGGAAGTTAACTGTATATACTCCTTTATTAAGAATATTTCAGAGTGTTAAAAAGCAAGGCAATGTTTTGCCACTGGAGCTGTATGTAATAGATCTGCATGGCGGCATAAGAAAGGTTGTTTATGAAATTTTGTATGTATGTGAAAGGTTTACAAGCTCTGCACATAAACACCTCCGAAGTCAGTCTGAAAGGTTCAAACAACTTTCCGATGGCTGGTAACTTAAAATCAAAAGATAACACAGAAGAGAACAAAGGGCAGACTGAACTTGAAACTTAAGATGAAAGAATCATGCCGAATTCTTCAGGGGTTACAAACTTCATGCGTGGTCTCGGAGAAAGATAATAAAAAGGAACTGAGCCAAGCATAAAGAACTTCTTGGATCCAGAAGTCGCTAGAGAGAATAGGCTGCCCTGTTCCAGTCGTCAGAGAGCTTCCAGTCATTTCGGCAATTCCAAGCCAGAGGAGAAAAGCCGATGTAAATTCCAAAAGCAGAGAGTTGGCAGCAGTTTCAGTTTTTGGAAGAGCTTCCAGTCACCGAGAAGAGAAAGGGATCCTATTTGAGAGTCAAAAGAGACGGTTGGCGGCAATTGCAGTTTCTTAGCAGCAGGAGTTCAAGCTATTTGAGACAGCAGTCATCCAGGCATTTTCAGCAAGCCAAAGCAGAGGTGAAAAGGCGATGTAAATTACCCGAAGCAACTTCGCTTGGAAGATTTTCTTTTTCACCATGGGATAACAACCTTTTGCCGGTCATAGTTCACAGCCCACTATTTTCTCGTTGAGATATATTCCTGAGGAAGCTCAAGATCTGAGATGAAAGAAATGCCATAAGACTGTAGTGAAAGACTTTTGACTGAATGTGCGATGCAGAGTCTTTTGTAAGTTAAAATCTTGTGTATATTCCCTCTCATAGTAGATGGACTTTTAAGAGATTGTTCAAGTAAGAATTGTCATTAAGAGAATCAATTGGCATATTGGAAGTTGATATAAATTTTGTAAAGATAACTTAACAGAGAGTTAGCTAACCTCTTTGCAAGTAAACTAGAAGTTTAATAATTTGTAAGTGGAGAGTAAATAAGATTGTGAGTTAAAGAAGTTAATTAATGTTAAAGTAAATAGGTTATAATTTATGCTAAAGATTTTATAAATGGATAGAGAAAGCAATCTCCCTAATGCTTAAATTCATGTATATTTCATAGTAATGTAAATAAATTGTTTTGTCTTTTTGTTAAAAGAGTGCTGCCTGTTTGTTTATTTTTACAACTGCACTGTTCCTAAATAAAGTGGACTTGCGAGCAGGAAACAAGTGATATAGCCGAAGCGTAAAGTTAAGTAAAAGAATAGACCACGACTGTTTGCATAAAGTTTTTAAGAAATTTGTGTTAGAGAGAGAAATTTGCCGGCCATATTATTGAGTTTTATGCTAATTAAATGATATTAGTGGCACGGTCTAAATTAAATAAATTTTCTAGTATCTCAGGCATAAGACTCATAGTGCGAAGGGTAGATAAACATAGTACGTAAGGTGGACATACATAAGCAAGAAAGATTCAGAGAGAGAAAGCGTGCACAGCATAATTAGAATAAAGATAAAAAATATTACAATAGTGCAGTAGTTACAGGATAGAAACCAGCATTCATATTATATTACTGTGTATCCATTTCCCACATCCAACGCTGCTGTCATATTTGTGGTAATAAGTAAGTAGATTAATAAAACATGACTACCCTTTAGCAAATCCATACTGTCCATCAAAGATATACCATTGTCAATCTAATTCTGGATTGCCATTCTCACCAGCATTTCCAGCACTTTAACCACAACACCTTATGCACAGATTGGCCTATAATTTGATATTTGAATTCTGTCACCTACTTTGAAGTAGTACAATCCTGCCTTCTTTCCACTCCTTTAGAACTGGACTCAATGCAATGCTCACATTAAACAAATATGTGAAGACAGATATCAACTCCATGGGCACATTCCTTCAAAATACGTAGTGATGTATCAAGTTCCACAGCCTTATTAATATCAGTTTTACTTAATTCCCTGTATACTTCTTCCTCAACTCAAAGGCAGTCTCTCCTCATCATCCACTGCTCTCAAAGTCTCCAGGTTACATTCTCAAGGATGAAAGACCTTTAGTATTACTCATTAAATATCACAATTGTATCCTTCACAGCAGTTGTCCTTGTACTATTTTCTCCAGTCAGTGCCATCCCACCATAATCTTCTTTTTTTTTTGCTGGCTACATATCAAAAGAATTACCTTTTTTTTGTGTGTGTGTGTTGAGGGGGGGGGGTGCTTCATTAGCTTATTGCTGCTCATATTGAACTTTTGCTATCCTTACCAACTGAGCCACTCTCCTTGTCTGTTCTTTGTATTCCTCATGGAATTGATTATCAGCACTCCTCTTATGTTGCTTCCATAATGCCATTTTTCTCTGTATTGCATGCTTAATCTCTTCATTCATCCATTTCACAACTACTTTATTTAACTTTCTGACCTTTGGAATACATTTGGACATTGTATTCCAAAGATAGTTCTTGAGTATCTACTAGATAGTTCTTGAATATCACCCAAGCAGCATTAATCTCCTTCCTAGCTAACTCCTCATTCCATGCTACAGCTGCAAGGTGTTTCTTGAGTTTCTCATAATCACCCTCTCTCTCATAATTCTCATAATTGCCATCTGTCTGCATGAGCAAAAACATGGTATTTTCTGGAGCTGGTAGCATAACTGAACTACTATCATATTACAGCAGCATTATAACATAGCCAATGTTATAACATTGATTGCATTAAGATACTGTAGTGCTGTCACACTTTCATGGAGTTCCAGAAAATCACATGCTGTGCACAATCTACCATCTGTGCTTTACAATTTGCCATCTGCTCTGCACTGCACTGCACCACCACCTACTATATGCCAAGTGTTTTTATCTATTCATTGTCTGTGTTTTGATCAGTTTATCCATTTTCCTAATATTTCTGTATCTATGTGAGACCAAGTAAATTTGCTATCAGTTGGAAAAAAAAAAAAAAAGCCTATACATTGTGTATACTAATGCCAGGAGTATTAGGAACAAGAAGGAAGAATTTTTGGCCTTGATTGGCTCTTCCTGGCCACAGGTTATTGGCATTAGTGAAACATGGCTGACGGAAGATGATATAGTTAGTGGGATAGAATGTGTAGGTTATACAATGTTTAGGAGGGACAGAGAGAATAAAATTGGGGGAGGGGTGTTATTGATGATAGCTGATGAACTGCAGCCAAGGAGAATTGAAGTATTGCAGGATAGTGAAAGGAGCTCATTTGAGGCTATTTGGTGTGAGATTGATACTGGCAGAATAAAATATACAGTTGGGTGCTGCTATAGACCAGGTGATGGAATAGATGGTGGAGATAGTATGCATAAACAAATTGATGAAATGAGTGGAAGGAGGGTAATTATTATGGGGGATTTCAACTATGGTAACATTGATTGGAAGGAGGAGAGCACACATGTGAGGAAGGAAATGGATTTTATTCAATTATTAAGGGATAACTATCTGAAACAGCTTGTAATTGAAAATACTAGGGGTGTGAGAGTGCTTGACCTGGTAATAGTATCTGAGAATTTGACTGTAATGAATATGACCATGTTGCCACCTATTGGTGAGAGTGATCGTAAGGTCTTGACCTGGGAGGTGGCTAAAGGTGTGAAATTTGTGATTAAGACAGGGCATATGTGGAATTACCGTGCTGGCAAGTATGACAAGCTTAGGAGATTGCTTGGATCAGTGCCATGGCATGTACAACTGCAAGGGCTGGACGTCGATAGAGCATGGGAAGTGATCAAAGAGCATTTACAAGAGGTTATGGCTGATTGTATACCTAAGGTCCAAATAGTGAAACAAGGAGGGGTTAAATAGATGAATAACACCATTAAGCTTGAGCTGCAAAAAAAGAAACAACTATGGAAGGAATTTAAAGAAAGGGGTGACCTGCAGGCACACGAACGGTATAAAGTACAGGCTAGAAGGGTAACGAGTGTGGTAAAAACAGCAAAAGCCGATTATGAAAGGAAACTAGCTATGCAAGCAAAAGAGAATCCCAAACAGTTCTTTCAATATGCTGCAAGCAAGAGAAAAACTGTACATGGCAAAATGATTTTAAGGAATGACGATGGTAAAGAGTTCACTGAACCAGTCGATATAGTGGAGTTACTGAGCGCGCACTTTGCAAAAGTATATCATCCAGGTGGTGACATTGAAAAAATTAAGGAACCATTAGTTTATATGGGAATTGTGATGAATGAAGTGGAGGTGAATAGTCTATTACAGAACCTTAATGTGAATACATCTGTGGGATTGGATGGTATACCGGCACGGGTCTTGCATGAAGCGGCTAATGAATTATCAGTGCCCTTGACCATGTTGTTTAATCTGAGTCTCAGGTCTGGCTTAGTCCCAAAGGTGTGGGAAGAGGGGAAAATAGTTCCACTGCATAAAGGAGGATCCAAGACTATGGTTGCAAATTACCGACCGATCAGCATATCAGGAGTCGTTGTCAAGGTCTTGGAGAAAGTAGTCAAGGGAAAAATACAGGAATGGATTGATGAAAATGAGATACTGTACAGAGGACAGCATGGCTTTGTGAAGGGTAGATCATGCCTCAGTAACTTGCTCAAGTTTTATAACAGGGTGACGGCTGAACTGGATAAGGGAAATGGGTTTACAGTGATACTGCTGGACCTGGCAAAGGCGTTTGACAGGATACCACATGGAATTCTAATCCGTAAACTACAACATATGGGAATGGATATAGGGTTGGTGAGATGGATAGCTGGGTGGTTGATGGAGAGATATCGAAGAGTAGTTTATTCAGGAGTAGAGTCCAAAAAACGGCCTGTGACTAGTGGTGTGCCACAGGGTTCTGTTCTTGGACCACTGCTGTTTAATCTGTTCATTAACGATATAGGGAATGGTCTAAGTGGGACAGTTCATTTGTTCGCTGATGATGCAAAGTTGGGTAGGGCGATAGTGAATGCAGAAGATGTCAAAGTCTTGCAAGATGACTTAGATAGATTGGAGTTCTGGACTAAGGAGAATAGATGTCAATTTAATGTGACAAAATGTAAGGTTATGCATTTCGGAGTGAAAAGATTAGCAGCAGTATACCACATTGGTGGAACTGTACTCCAAGAGATTGATGAGGCCAGGGACTTGGGAGTGTTGGTGGATAGGGAGATGAAGTTTAGGGGGCACATTGCGAAAGTAGCTAAATCAGCTCATCAACTCACTTGGTTGTTGAAAAATACCTTGACGAGCAGAGAAAAACAAGTTATTGTACCTCTGTACCGAGCCCTGATAAGACCTCATCTCGACTACTGTGCCCAGATTTGGTCACCTCGGTTCCTTCTTGATGGGCAGGAGGTTGAGAGGATCCAGAGGCGAGTGACTAAGATGATAGCAGGTCTATGGAATGCACCATATGAGAACAGGTTGAAGATTTGTGGGTTGCAGAAACTAGTTGATAGGCGAAAAAGGGGAGATATGATTGAGACATTCAAATTGCTAAAAGGATTCTATAGGATTAATTCAGATGATATTTTTGAGATCAGGACTGGTGGTGGAAGAACTAGGGGACACCCATGGAAGCTGGGCAAGAGCGTGGTTAGCAGGGGTGTTAGAGCTGGGTTCTTTACTTTTAGAGTGGTAAATGAGTGGAATAAGCTGCCAGAGTCTGTTGTGGGTGCTATGACAGTGAGTGAGTTCAAGGCAAGGTATGATAGATACTGTGAGAATGTTGAACAGCTGTGTGAACATGATGGTTAGGGCCTCCCTCGATGAGTTTAAGGACTCCTGGAGTAGCCCGTGGTAATAATAATAATAATAATGATGAAAATTTAACCCAAATCTTTTCAAATCACAGTGGTGTGCCTGTCTCATTGTTTCAACTGATGGTGGATGTTAGGCAATAATTTTCTACAGTGTGCTTATCAGGGATATTTTGGTGTGTGTGTTATGTTTTTGTTTTTTGGAGGGACATATATAACTGTATAAGTCTAAAATATTTCTGTCAATAATAATAATTAACTATGGTATTTACCTACAATTAATTTATATCTTTATTTCTATATCAGGTTTCCTTTTGTGGCTGTATCCATTGGTTTAGCTGTGAATAAAAAGGTAAGCAATATCGCAACATTCAAAACTAAAAATTATCATAACCCAATAGTTTAAAATATAGTTATGATATTTAAACAATGTTTTTTGTAAGAATATATGTATTGAAGTCTGATAAAAGTGCTGGTCTTTAAATATTTGTAAGAACCAAATTGAAATGCATGATGCAATATATTTCCTATGAGCAGTTAATTAGCAGTTACATAAAAAAATAGTAGTAAGAAAGCGGTTTGCTAATCTAGTCTTGATCAAATCAAGACTAGATTAGAAAATCACGATCAAAAAGTTATGATCGTGATTATTAAAATTCATGTGTAGTCCACAGACTCATCAGAAAAAAAAAGCCAATCTAAATCTGCATATATCGTTTGAGCCTAATTTTAAATGAATTATTTCTTTCATGCACATGATATATTCAAAATGCTCACTCTATGAAGTCAAGAAATCACTTCTAACTTTCATGTATTTCACTACCACCCATATTCTTGTATCTCATCATCATCATCAAATTCCTGCCATGTACCCTCAAGGGGTGTACAGGATATGATAGTACTATATGAAAAAAATTACATCATTACTAACTTCCTATCTACAATTTTCCTCCAAATCAGTCTGTTACTTGTCAAGACTACAACATTATCAGATCTTATATTTCTATCGTCTAAAGCACTTTGTACCGTATCAATCCATCTATATCTTGGTCTTCCTCTGGGTCGTTTTGCTGCCAACCTGGCAGAGGACACTTGTTTTGCTAATCTTTCCTCGCCCATTCTGTTTAAGTGACCATACCACCTGAGATTAGCTCTGCTAATGTATTCCTGGATGCTGACAATGTCAAGTTCTTTCCTAATATCGTCATTTTTAATATGATATTGCCATTGATGCCATCTGTTCATGACTCTAATCTTTCTCAGGACTCTCATATCTGCGGTCTCTAGTCTTTGGTCAAGTGTTTTACTTCTGACCCGACCCATCTCTCAGATCCATAAGTTAAAACTGGTTTGAACACTGTCTTGTATACAGCTAATTTAGTGTTCTGACTAATTTCTCTCTTATTTCATATGAATTTATTCAATTGACTTCCCACCATACCAGCTTTGTTGATTCTGTTGTCTATTTCTATATTTAATTTACCATCTTAAGTAGCTGAAATGTCTTTATTGTTTCATAGGTTCTCCATTCACAAAGCAGTTTACATTTTCAATGCTTCTGCGTATTTTCATTGTCTTTGTCTTGTTATTGCTGACCTTCATACTATATCTATTACAACAGTTATTCAACTTAGTCAAGGAATCTTGCAGACTTGTAGCAGATTTGTTTAGAAGTATAACATGGTCTGCATAAAACAAAAAGCTGACATTAACATCTCCAATTTGGATATCAGGTTTTAATACCACTTTCCTTCATAACGTGATCCATATAGATAATGAATAACAGATGGGATAACATTCTTGTCTCACACCAGATTTAACATTAAACCATCTTCCTGTACTTCCTTCAATTCTAACTGCCGACTTATAATTCAAATAGAGACGAAGTATTGCTTGATATAATGCCCCATTAACACCATATAACTGTAGCGTTTGGAATAGCTTCTCTCTTGGCACCTTGTTATATGCCTTTTCCAGATCTACAAAACTTAAATACAGATGTTTGTTATATTCCCATGATTTCTCAACTATCTGTCATAAAGTGAAAATCTGATCCTGACAGATTTGGCCTGAATCCAGCTTGTTCTTCACCAGGCTTCTCTTTCCACAATTCTTCTCAACAGTTTCTCAAGTATACTTGCATATATCTTACCAGGAACACTTAGTAATGAAATGCCTCTATAATTCTCATAATCAGTTTTATTTCCCTTTTTATATATCAGTACTATGAGAGCTCTACTCCAATCATCTGGAATTCTTCCTTCTGTCCAGGCCTTCTGAACTATGCAGTGCAGCCACTGTACGATTTTTATACCTCCATACTTTAGCATTTCTAGTCTAATATGTACATCTATTCCTGCTGCCATACTTGAAGTAGAAAAAGCCTTTGATGGCTTTTTCTACTTCAAGTATGGATATTTATTCAAGAATGTATGCCTGTTGAGTATTCTTTACCACAGTGCTATCACTGTTTGTTTCATTTAGCAATTTTTCCGAAGTAATTACTTTATACTTCAAGGATATCTTTTTCTCCTTCTTTCATGTCACCTTTATCATCTCTAATTTCTTTTATGACACTCTTTCCTTTGTTTCTGAGCTTCTTCAACAACCTCCAGAATATCTTGCCATCTCTTGATATTTATTTTTTATGTTCTTACAGAAGTCTTCCCATGACTTTTGTTTAACTAGTTTTACACACTCTTTAGCTTTCTTACATTTGTTTCTGTATTCTCTAACAGCACAATCTGACTTATTTTCCAGGAACTTTTGATATGCTTTCTTCTTTTCCCTCACTGTCTCTTTAACTTTTTGTATCCACCATGGAGTTCTGATTTTTCTATCCTTGCAGACAACCTCAACACGAGCCTCTGGCTGAATCAATCAATGTTCTTCAAGGCTTGCCACTGAATCTCCAAGGTTTCATTCCTCTTCTCAAACACTTTCATTTTTTCTTCAATAATCTTTGTGTAAGTTAGTCTACAGTTTACATCTGATAGCTGCTCAACTTTTATTTGCTTTAATACTTTCTTAAATGTTCTGTTTTCAAAATGAAATTCAATTTTATCCTGCACAAGACTAAATTGTGATCACTTCCAATTTCAAATCCTCTGTACACTCTGGTGTCCTGCACCAGAGAGAAAACATCACTATCAACAACATAGTCAATGAGACTTTTCTTATTCCTTGTCTCTTCTCTCCATGTGAATTTGTGCACATTTTTATGTTGGAACATGGTGTTAGTAATAACCAGTCCATGTCCTGAGCAGAAATCCAACAGATATTTGCCATTATTATTAGCTTTGCTCTTTTCTCCAAATTTTCCCAAAATATTTTTGTATGTCTGACAATCATTTCCTACTCTGCTATTCACATCCCCAACAAGGACCAACTTTTCCTTTTTCATTGTGTCAGTTGCTTTTTCTAAAGCATCATCAAAAAATTCCTCCACTTCTACCTTAGTAGAACCTTCTGTAGGCACAAATAAGTCTCATTGTCCAGTTCCCCATTCTGATATCTACCCACATCACTCTACTTGAGATTGCCTGCCATTCAAGAAGATTAGCCTCGTATTTAGTGTTGAATACTATGACTACCTCTTCTTTTTCTTGATTATCATTGCCTGAATATAACATTTTGTATTTATTGCTCAGAAAGATCTCACCAGTTTTTGTCTTTTTTGTTTCGGTTACCCCTTTTATGTCGATCTGCTACTTATCTTAATCCTCAGCTAGCTCCATTTCTTTATCATCCAGGCTTCTTATGTTGATAGTACCGATCTTTAACTCTGGTGATGTTGAGTTGGAGTGTGTCATCATCCATTTCTTAATAATAATTACATATTGTATCTATTAATAATAAGTTGACATTATTATTAATCTTGCATCAACAATTTTCCTCCAAATTAGTCTATTACTTGTCATCACTCCAATATTATATTTAACATTTCATTCTTCTAAGTCGCTCCTGACCGAATCAATCCACCTAGATCTTGGTCCTTCTTTTGGTCTCCTTCCCTGTCATCTTCACTAAAAATTGTGCATGAATTTATAGCTGAATTGTTTTACTTGTTCTATAGGTTGTTTCCGTTAAAAATGCAGTTGTTTCTGTCTATTTTCGGTCATCTTTTTATTGCTGATTTTCATACGAAACTTATTTACAGCTGGTATTCAGTTTAGTTAAAGCATCCTGAAGATTTGTACGATTTATTTAGGAATATTACATTGGTGTAAAGTATAAGATGACTTGAACATTTCTGAATATGATATCTGTTTAATGCCACTTTCTTTCATAACGTGATCTACATATATAACAGTGAAGATGGTGTGTATCTTCACTGTTATATATGCTCGTCTTATACTTGATTTTGCATCAGATTACCTTCCTGTACCTCCTTCAGTTGTAACTGCTGACCTGAATTTTAACTAGAGGTTATATATTTTGCTCTGTAGAATATCCCATTTACACCATATAATTATAGGGTTTGAACAACTTTTCAATTAGCACTTTATGCAAATTCCAGATATATACAGAACTTAAATAATGATCCTTGTTATATTACCATGATTTCTTGACTATTTGTCTTAGTGAAAATGTGATTGTGACATTCTTCCTGTTTGGTTTGAACCAGGCTTGTGCTTTCCTAAGTTTTCTTAGATTCTTCTTAGGTATTCTTGCATAAATCTTGTGTGGAACACTCAGTAGGGAAATTCTTGTATAATTAGCATTCAGTTTTATTGACCTTTAGTGACCAGGAGTTCTGAATTATGTAGTGCAGCAACTATGATACTTTTATACCACGTCTTGATCATTTCTGGTCAAACATTACCTTTCCAAATCTCAGGTTTCCAGTGGCACTTTCAATCTCAACTATTGATATGGTCTCCTGATTGCATTCTTCTTGAGTATGTTCTACTATTGTTTTGTCACTTCTTGTGACAAAACAATAGTAGAACATACACTTAAGCAAACATCAGCTATCATTTAAGTCTCTCAAAGTAATTACTCCAGTCATATGGAAGAAATTTACCTTTATTTTATGTTCTTCAATTAAAAAAAGGGAACCTGTTTCTTCAATAAGACATCTCTTATTTGTCGCATTGACAATTTTTTTTCTTCAGTGACTGCTTGTTGCTTGGCGATTAGATGTTTTCTTTTGCGAGTATATTATTATTATTTGACCCCTCCCAGGAGTCGAAAGACTCATCGAGGGAGGTGTCAAATTCTGTTCTACAACTCCGTCTCCACCACCCAATACCACAACTACACCAACACCATCTACCGCTGACCACCAGCACTAATATTTCCACATACAATCACAAACATCCATGCCATTGGTGGGATTCGAACCCGCAGCCTTTTGGCTGGAGAGCGGATGTGCTAACCACTCAATCAGGTAAGTGGCTAGATCTGTACACAGAAATTCAGATGAGAACTGATTTAGTGCATTATACATGTAGAGCAAAACTGTCACCCCCTTATCTGTACTTGTCAGGGTTCTTGCATTATAGTTTTCTGGGTAACCCTTACAACTTTCACATTGTACAGTTTCCTATCTGCCATGATTCCCCAGAACCCTTGCTGCCTCTACCCACCCAGAATCCAAAAATTTTAATCTAGCACCTAGATCCAAATCTAGCTCCTTCAGAACTAGTTTCAGTTCTTTTTAGTTGTTTTTATAACTTACTGTTAAAGAAATTGTTTTAAAAGTTTTCCAGATGTTCACATTTGATAAGGAATTGTATTGTATGTTTGGTGCAAGCATCGTACATCTTTGAAACACAAGATGACGTCAGTCAGTCACATAGACCAACAGTCTGCCATTTTGTTACCTTAAAGTTGATAGCACCACTACAAGTTAGTCTTTGCGCAGTGTTCTGGTTAGTAGTTAGGATAGTGAGTGAGAAGTTTTCAAAGACTGATCATAATTCGTTGCAGTAAAGAGTTGTATACCCTTCTTCAAAAATGAGCAAAGAGAAAAATAAAGCTTACGAGCAAAAATTTAGGAGGGAGTGGCTGCAAATGGGAATGTTTATTAATGGTTGTGTGAAGTTCCTAGTGACACTACAAAAGGCCACTGTAAGTTTTGCAGATATGATATAGCTGCTAAATATTGTCAGCTTGTAGCAAAACTAAGAAACATCTTGCTGCAGTTCTATATAAGGCTGTTCCTATTACAAATATGCTTGCGAAAAAGTCTGAGACTGCGAACTTTGACGGTAGGTTAGCATTATTTCTTTGTTGTCACTCATCATTCAACAGTTGCGATCATCTAGTAGATCTTTGCAAAAATATCATCCCAGACAGCCAAATTATGACAAAGGTAAAAATGCACCGAACTAAGTGCTCTGCAATTGTAAAGAATAATCTAAGTGACCATTTCAAAGAAGATCTAATTGCAGACATTGGAGATGAAAATTTCAGCTTGCTAATAGGTGACATCAAATGATATCACAGTGAATAAGATTTTAGGAATGGCCATCATCTATTATAGCAAGAAATGCAACAAATTATGCATACATTTCTGAGCATAGTGGTTCTAGAAAAGTGTGATGCTACTGGTATTGTGGCTGCACTGAAAAAAGAGCTCTTGACCAAGAAACTGGATATTAAAAATCGCATTCCAATTGGGATAGACAACAGCAGTGTTATAGTTGATGTTAATAATGGTGTTTATGAACAACTGAAGGATATATTCCCTCCCTAATTTTAATTAGATGTGTATGCCATTCATTACATCTGGCAATGTCTCACACTTGTGCAGAATCTCTCCCAAGAAAATTAGAATTTTTAGTTGCCGAAACGTATAAGTGGTTTTCACATTCTTCTTCAAGACAAGCAGCATACAAAGAGCTGTATCAAACTATCAACGAAAATGATGCTCCTCTGAAAATTGTAAGCAGTTGTGCAACAAGGTGGCTCTCTATTGAACCTGCAGTAGACAGAATTCTCAGCCAGTGGTTGGAATTAACTCACTTTGAAGTCGTGAGTGTGACTGAGAAATGTTACAAAGCTCAAATTTTGTGGGAGATGTACAAAGATGAAAGGAATCTGTTGTACCTTTTTAATTTTGCTTCCTGTTCTAGTTCAAGTTCAGCAAGTTAACAAAATGTTCGAATCTAGCAGTGCGGATAAAATGAGATTATTTGAAGACCTTTCTCATTTGATTCGCTCTATTGCTGATATGTTAACACTACCATCATCCACAGTCGACCCTCTAGAGTCAGAGATTGAACTATTTGGATCCCAATCCAAATCTTGGTTACAGATTTGAAAGAAAAATTTAATTTCAGAGTTGATGATACAAAAGAAAATAACGCAAAATGATGAGCGAAATTTTAGAGGTCGAGCAAGACAGTTTCTTCTTGGTCTCTTCAAACAGCTTAAGCAAAGGTTGCCTGAAAACTTGAATATTTTAAGAATGATGTCATCTTTTTCTCTTGACAATACCATAAAACATATAAAAGAACTTGTTATTCTCATCTTAGAAATAATGCTGAAAATAGAAAAAGATGTTGCTGCTGTTGAATACCAGTACAATACTATCTACTTAAATAAATGGACAAATATAGAAAACACTGAGCTATTCTGGACTGAAGTACGAGAATATAAAGATGCATCTGGAATGAATCCATTTAAAGAAATTGCTCGGTGTGCAATATTAATACTGCTAAATTCTAATACGGAAATTGAACGAATTTTTAGTTCCATGAATGTAGTTTAAATGGGGTGCTTAAGGGTCAAAGCTGTATAACTGAGAGGAGACCTCCACATAGCCTTTCAAGGAATGCGGAGAACCGACCAGGGCTTCTGACCTAATTTCCAATCCTCACCTTCTCGTGGTGCACCCTGTTGGGTATCTACTTTGATACTGAACGAACGAGGATGGGCTGGCAATTTGGGATTTAGCCGACCAAATTGTATTCTTATTGGTTAAACCAAAATAAAAAATTCACCTACTGGAACAAATCTGAAAACAAACCCCAACTCAACATCACCAGAGTTAAAGATCGGTACTATCAACGTAAAGAGCCTGAATGGCAAAGAAATGGAGCTAGCTGAGGAATTAGATAAGTACCAGATCGACATAATAGGGGTGACTGAAACAAAAAAGACCAAAACTGGTGAGATCTTTCTGAGCAATAAATAGAAAATGTTATATTCAGGCAATGACAATCAAGGAAAAGGAAGGAGTAGCCATAGTATTCAACACAGAATATGAGGCTAATCTTCTTGAATGGCAGGCAGTCTCAAGTAGAGTAATGTGGGCAAATATGAGAATGGGGAACTGGACAATGACACTTATTCGTGCCTATGGTCCCACAGAAGGTTCTACTAAGGTAGAAGTGTAGGAATTTTTTGAGGCTTTAGAAAAAGCAACTGACACAATGAAAAAGGAAAAGTTGGTCCTTGTTGGGGATCTAAATAGCAGAGTAGGAAATGATTGTCAGACATACAAAAATATTTTGGAAAATTTGGAGAAAAGAGCAAAGCTAATAATAATGGCAAATATCTGTTGGATTTCTGCTCAGGACATGGAATGGTTATTACTAACACCATGTTCCAACATAAAAATGTGCACAAATTCACATGGAGAGAAGAGGCTAGGAATAAGAAAAGTCTCATTTACTATGTTATTGTTGATAGTGATGTTTTCTCCCTGGTGCAGAACACCAGAGTATACAGAGGATTTGAAATTGGAAGTGATCACTATTTAGTCTTGAGCAGGATAAAATTGAATTTCATATTGAAAAGAATAACATGTAAGAAACTTTTAAAGCGAATAAAAGTTGAGCAGCTCTCAGATGTAAACTGTAGACTAAAATACAGAAAGATTATTGAAAAGAAAATGAAAGAGTTTGAGAACAGGAATCAAACCTTGGAGATTCAGTGGCAAACTCTGAAGAAAACATTGATTCTGTCAGAGAGGCATGTGGTGAGGTTGTGTGCAAGGATAAAAAAAATCAGAACTCCCTGGTGGATACAGGAAGTTAAAGAGGCAGTGAAGGAAAAGAAGAAAGCATATCAAAAGTTCCTGGCAAATAAGTCAGCTTATACTCTTACAGAATACGGAGACAAATGTAAGAAAGCTAAACTGTGTGTAAAACTAGCTAAACAAAAGTCATGGGAGGACTTCGGCAAGAATATAGAAAATAAATATCAAGAAGGTGGCAAAATAATCTGGAGGTTGTTGAAGAAGCTTAGGAATGGAGGAAAGAGTGCTGTAAAAGGAGTTAGAGATGATAAAGGTGATATGAAAACGGTAGAAAAAGATATCCTTGAAGTATGGAGTAATTACTTTGAAAAACTGCTAAATGAAACGAGCAATGATGACAGCACAGTGATAAAAAAAAAAACACTGACCAGGCATGCAGTCAGGAATACATATCCATACTTGAAGTAGAAAAAGCCATCAAAGGCTTGAAATGTGGAAAGGCAGCAGGAGTAGATGATATTCGACCAGAAATGCTGAAGTATGGTGGTATAAGAGTCTTACAGTGGCTGCACTGCATAGTTCAGAAAGCCTGGACAGAGGGAAGAATTCCCAATGATTGGAGTAGAGCTCTCATAGTACCCATATATAAAAAGGGAAATAAAACTGAATGTGAGAATTACAGAGGTATTTCCCTACTGAGTTTTCCTGGCAAGATCTATGCAAGAATACTTGAGAAATGGTTGAGAAGAATTGTGGAAGAAAAGCTTGGTGAAGAACAAGCTGGATTCAGGCCAAATAGAGGCTGTCAGGATCAGATCTTCACTTTACGACAAATAGTCGAGAAAGCATGGGAATATAACAAAGATCTATATTTAAGTTTTGTCGATTTGGAAAAGGCATATGACAAGGTGCCAAGAGAGAAGCATTCAATACGCTGCAGTTATGTGGTGTCAATGGGGCATTATGTCAAGCAATACTTAGTCTTTATTTGAGTTGCAGCAGTTAGACTTGAAGGAAGTACAGGAAGATGGTTTAATGTTAAATCTGGTGTGAGACAAGGATGTACATCATCCCCTCTGTTATTCATTATCTATATGGATCACATTATGAAGGAAAGTAGTATTGAACCTAATATCAAAATTGGAGATGTTAATGTCAGCTCTTTGCTTTATGCAGATGATGTTATACTTCTAAATAAATCCGCTACAAGTCTGCAAGATTCTCTCACTAAATTCAGTTGCTGTTGTAATAGATATGGTATGAAGGTCAGCAATAAAAAGACAAAGACAATGAAAATAGGCATAATCATTGAAAATGTCAACTGTGTTGTGAATGGAGAACCTGTGGAACAAGTAAAACATTTCAGCTACTTAGGCACGATTTTTAGTGAAGATGGTAAATTCAATATAGAAATAGACAATCGGCAAAGCTTGTATGATGGGAAGTCAATTGAATAAACTCATGGAATAAGAGAGAAATTAGTCGGAACAATAAATTAGCTGTATACAAGACAGTGTTCAAACCAGTTTTAACTTATGGATTTGAGAGCTGGGTCAGAAGTAAAACACTTGACCAAAGACTAGAGACTGCAGATATGAGAGTCCTGAGAAAGATTAGAGGCGTGAACAGATGGCATCAATGGCAATATCATATTAAAAATGAGGATATTAGGAAAGAACTTGACATTGTTAGCATCCAGGAATGCGTTAGTAGAGCTAATCTCAGGTGGTATGGTCACTTAAATAGAATGGGAGAGGAAAGATTAGCAAAAACAAGTGTTCTCTGCTAGGTTGGCAGGAAAACGACCCAGAGGAAGACCAAGATATAGGTGGATTGATACGATACAAAGTGCTTTAGATGATAGAAATATAAGATCTGATAATGTTGGAGCCTTGACAAGTAACAGACTGATTTGGAGGAAAATTGTAGATAGGAAGTTAGTAATGATGTAATTTTTTCATGTAGTACTGTCATATCCTGTACACCCCTTGAGGGTACATAGCAGGAATTTGATGATGATGATGTAGTTTAAATTAAGAAACAAGATTGAATTGCCAATGCTGACAGCTGTTTTGTCAGTCAAGTATGGCCTCAGGTGTAACAACAAGTGCTGTACAGACTATCATTTAAAGAAATTGCTCAGTGTGCAATAAATTTATCAATACTGCTAAATTCTAATACGGAAATTGAATGAATTTTTAGTTCCATGAATGTAGTTTAAATTAAAAAACAAGATTGAATTGCCAATGCTGACAGCTGTTTTGTCAGTCAAGTATGGCTTCAGGTGTAACAACAAGTGCTGTACAAACTATCATTTACCAGCATCTACACTGAATAATATTGGAATGATGGCCACATAATAATAAAGCTGAAAATCTAAGTGAAAATGTGGGTGAATTAAACACAGAAGACCAAATGAAAGATGTATTTAGCCACTTATATTCAAGTATCACTTCAACTTGAATAAAGTAAGTAACTTAAAAGTATCAGCTACTACTTAAGATTTTAGCTTCAAATTTTTATTTTTAACTCTTTCTTAGCTCTTTTTTTTTTTTTTTTAAGATTTAGCTGTTTTTAGTAATTTTCATTTGGCAACACTACTTGGAGGTGCCACGTAATAATAATAACATGAATGTGAAGTTTAGTTTAGTTTTGCATATCTGGAAAAGTCATATGATGTGCCAAGAGAACAGCACCTTATTATATGCTTAGTTATGGTGTAAATGGAATATTATACAAAACAATCTATAGTCTATACTTTAGTTGCAAATTAGTAGTTAGAATTGATGAGATGGTTTGGTGTAAAATATCAGTGAATTAATAATGCTCTCTTTGTTGTTATTCATCATCTCTAAAGATCACATGAAGAAAGGTAGTATTAAATTTGATATCAAATTTTGAAATATTAAACTTTGTTCTTTGCTTTTATGCAAATAACGTTATACTCCTAAAGAAATTGAGAACACAATTCTTAGCAACTTCTTAACTAATTCAAACAACTGTCATTGCAAATTTTGGTATGATAATGTGGCAAAGTATAAAGTAATGCACTTTGACAAATAAGAGATCTCAAGCTACTTACTACAGTGATGGAACTAGACTACAGAAAATTGAGGCTGGTTCCATCACTGTAGTTAGTAGGCCTTTTTAATCTTTCATACCTTAAAATACTTGTCATATTTCTCCTTGAATGTATTCACCAAAGGTATACTCGACTTCTATTGGGAGTCTATTCCACATAACTTGGCATAACACGATGTTGATTATGCCAAGGATTTGGGAGTAATTGTGGACTGGGAGTTGAAGATTAGAGGGCATATTGTAAAGATAGCCAAAACACCACATCAGGTTACTTGGATATCGAAGAACATGCTGACAAGCAGGAATAAGAAGTCACTATTTGTCTTTATAAGGCTTTAATAAGATCACATCTGGATTACTGAACACATCTGGTCATCAGGATTCCTTGAGAATGAGGTGGTGAATAGAATCCAGAGATGTGACAGGTCTATGGAATTTTTCCTATAATGAGGATAGATTAGTCTGTAGGTTATTACAAAAGCTAAGAGAGAGAGAGAGAGAGAGAGAGGACTGTTTTGCTTGGAGTGTGGTGGTGAATCGGTTGCTAGAGGCATTTGTGAATTCTTTATTTGTGAATGAGTTTAAGAAGTATAAGTATTACGTGAATGATGGCTAGTACAGGCCTTCTACAATAAGTTTTTGACTCCAAAATTGGCAACCATTATGAAGGCTCCTCCAGGAAGTTTATGGACTCATTGAGAGAGGGCCTTTTTAGTCTTTTATACATTTCTTCTTGAATGCATTCACCAAAAGTGTACTCAACTTCTAATCAGAGTCCATCCACACACTTGTTACACACATCACAAAGAACTTTGCATGCTTCTTGACCATCAGGAAGGATGGCCAGGAAGCATGCAAAGTGCTATCTTTGCACTCACTCACTGAGTGAGTTCTACCCACACTTGCCAGAAGCTTCAAAATTGTACTTGCATCTATTCTGTATGATCTCTTTACTAACATGCATGTTTCTATCATAGCCTTTTTTTCTCTCTCTCCTTCTTCCCATCTATTTGTCAAGCTTTGAAGACCACATCCCCTTCTCTCTTCATAAGTGCCTTCCATAGGCCAGTTATTATCTTGGTTACCCACCTCTGGATCTTTCATCTGTATTCTTCCCCATCTCTCAAGAACCCAGATAACCATATCTCTTCACATTCCAGATGTGTTTTTATCAGTCTTGTAAAGCAGGAGAATGAAATTCTTGTTTTTACAAGTTAGTGTTCTCTTCAACAGTGCAGTTGTTTGATGTGATGACGTAACTACCTTTAACTCTGTCTATAATTCCCCCCACCCCATTATGACTGTTATAATCTCAGTGTGTGCTGAGTAGGGAAAGAGATTCATTTCCTGATTAATTAGTAAAAGAGTTTCTCTTATTTGATAGCAAATAGCAAGGTGACTTTGTTCAGTTGTTCAAACTTTAATGACTCAGATATTAGTAACAATAATTTAACAAAAATAAATTAATGTTCACGATACATTCTTTGAACAACTTAACCATATTTAATTCTAGCACAGCCAGCACATTTAGAGAGTTCATATCTAGTTTACATTAGCTTATTTGCTTAACTTAGACTTCAGTAGTAAATTAATATACCTTACTGGTTGCTTCCATTTACAAATTTAAACTTTCAACTTCCATTCTTAAACTCTAATCCATTTTAGCTCTGTATTAATCATGGCAAATATGAGTTCATAATAAGCTCTCTTGAATCATCTAACATATTTGTGTTCCTAATTTCTAATGTTACACTATTCTTTTTCTTTAACCCAAAAGCATAATCTTAGCATGTAGGGGTAATTCAGACAGTTCACTAAGTATAAATAGTGTGATTGAGGGAGGAAATTTTCTTTTTTTCCAGTGATAGTACTTTTACATATATGAACATTTTCTGGAAAGTCGTTCACTGCAGAGTTGGTGTCATTGTCTTTAATTGTAAAAGGGACTGTCTTCTGGGGAGGTGTGACTTCATAAGGTCTTCATATTTATTCAACTCTTTTAGGAATTGTGGCAAATTATGAATTTCTTCATAACATGGTTCCTTTCAAATAAAAAAAAAAAAAAAAAATCAGCTAACGCCTTTTTATTCCCATATATGGGAGTAGGCGAGGCCATTTAGCCCTATCTAACTTTTTTTTGGAGATTGAGTGGGCAGTTCAATCTCCACTGGTACCAATCAGAGATAGATGGCCCAAGGCTATCACTAATTAAGTGGTACACAGCGAAGAGAGACTGCTCAAATGTGCTGCCATCTCGTGGTCCCTAACCCGAACACAATATATTTAATGTTTAAAATAATGTGGGTTCTATGGTCGATTTTCTTGAGTTTACGGGACAAAAAACCTGAGTTTCTGGGATGAAAAACTCGCTTGCCCGTGCCAGAGATCGACTAACTCAGGAACCGGTCGAAAAAGGCTTAGAAAAATTTCCTCTAGACTCGAAACCAAGTCTTCCTTCATGCGGCCAAGTGCCGTGGTGTGCAAACGCCACATCCACTGAACTACACAGGCTCTCATAGTTCCTTTCTTCCAAGAAAATTCTATAAACTGATATTTTTTCACTTTCACTCACTTGCCACATTGCTTTTAGGTTCTGACACTTCTTGTTGCAGGCCTTACGCCCAGTCTTATTTTTGTTTCTCTCATGAAAAGTTATTTTATGTATCTTGGTAGTCATGATTTGCACATATCTTTCAGTGTATGGTAGCGTGACTTGACTTTGTTTATTTGCTTAATGATTGCACATTGCATGTCTTGAGGTAAGTTGCATGTGCTGATTCACATTCATTTTTTTTTTTTTTTTTTTTCAAGAATTCAGGTGTAGAATGGTTTATGACTTCTTACCCTTTCCACGACTCTCTAGCTCAGTGGTTCCCAAACTGTGCAGCCCCAGAGCACTGCAGCAAACTCAATTTATGTATATTATTTTTTTTTAAATGGCTACTAAGTTTTTAAGACACAAATACTTAAGTACTTTGGATCTAACTATTTAATAAATGGAACTGTTAGGTATTCTTTTAGCTTGGGGGCACCACGAAAAAATTACTGAGGCACAAAGGGCACCATGAACTAAGAAATTTTGCAAACCTTTGTTCTAGCTTCTTTGACTTCTTCCCACAAGTTTCCATTAACATAATACATAATACTCTGCCTGCAATTTTCTCTGTCTGAAATGCATAACCTTACACTTGGCAACATTGAACAGACAACATTCATTGGCACTTGCCCAAATAACTAGTCTAAGTCAACCTGCAGAGATTCTGTATCACCTATGACTCTTATCACTCTCTCCAACTCATCATCAGTGAATAAGTATCACGATCTAGACCATCACTTGTATAATTAATTAGCAAGTTGAAAAACAATGGTCCAAGTACAGAATACTGAACCTTGTGCTACACTTACCACTGGTCACCTTCCTTTTATTCTCAATACTGCCATATCACTTTAGCTGTCACCCAGCTACTCTCCTATGTCGTAAGCTTATTTTGCATAATCTTATGACATGGATAGGAGTTTGTAGAATGACCTCTTAAGTGAAATGCTGTCAAATACCTATATTGGATTGGAAAAATCCAGTATCCTTTAATGTTCACAACTCTGAGGCTTAAGATTTCCTTTCCTCATAATGTAGCATTCCTCTGCTGTTTCTACTACCCTCCCAATTCTGAAAATAGTTCTAACCTCTTTGACTTGAATATTGATTTCCTGCAATCCAACTACCCAACCAGTGGCAGTCTTCCTTGGTGACTTTAATACTCACAGCTCAAGCTGGCTCCCTTTTACCAATTCCACTGATCCAGCTTGAAGAGAAACTCCAACCAGAATTCTTTCCAATCCTCTTCACTCAACCAACACCACTCTGGACCATTTCTTAACCAGTTCTCCTTCCAGGTACATTGTTGAGGTAACTATTCTTCTGACTAATTCAGATAATTTTTTTGCTAGTGAAACACTCTTCCTTCAGTCATTCACAACCTTATGTACTTTGGCACTATAACAATGACATGTAGAAAGATCTTAGAAACTTTTACACCTCCTTTTCTTGATCCAACTACTGTTTCTCTTCCATGTGAATTATTATTAATTCACAGCAAATTAAGGGTTTTACAGCGAATAAAAAAAAATAAGATAGATGCAATGAGTGAGATCGCGTTGTTGAGTGGAGCAATACAAAGGGCAAAGCGGCAGCTAGAGCTTATGAACAAAAGTCGACCGAGTGTACCAGCCAATAATAAAAAGTATGATAGGAAAAATAAGCGTATGAGTGTGAACGTAAACAAAATGAAGGAGAGAGTGCTGTATGGAGACTGTTTAGTATGAGGTGTGTTAGTAGAGGATTTAACAAAATCATACCAACCTGGTGCGACCATAAAGGATGTAACTGAGTCTATTAGAGAGCAAAAGGAAAGGGTGAAAGAAATGATTGTGGCAGGTAAGAATGATTTGAAAGGAGATAAAATGGAAATGACAGAGGACCTGAATGAATTGTTTGAGGTAGCAAAAGAAAAGAGTGAGAGAGTTAGGATGATTAGTCTTTTGCTGCGGTATGACAGTGAAATGTTTAAGAGGAGGGCCAAAATTGCAAATAACTTTATGCATGGGTTATGTATGACGAGTGGAGTGAGTTCGATGGGCAAAAGGATCTATATAAGATGGATGGCTTGCATTTGAATGGATACGGTGTAAGGAAACTTGAAAAAGTGTTGCTGAATGTAATGGATGTGCAAAATCAGGGAAACTAGATTTATTAAGGGGGGGGGTGATATACAGACTTTAGGGAGGCAGTTGAATGTATGAATGAGTATAATATGCCCAAGCGAATAAGGACAACAAATCAGAATGGGATAGTTAATATAAAGCATCAAGGTAGGGATGTGGCTAATGGAGGTCTTAAATTCATGTACACTAATGCTAGGAGTATTAGGAACAAGAAGGGAGAGTTTTTGGCCATGGTTGGCACTTCCAGACCACAGGTTATTGGCATTAGTGAATCATGGCTGATTGTAGATGATATAGCTAGTGGGATTGGATGTGATGGAATGACAGGGAGAATAAAATGAGGGGAGGAGTATTGTTGATGATAGTTGATGAGCTGCAGCCAAAGAGAATAGAAGTTGAATTGCCGGATAGAGAAAAGAGCACATTTGAGGCTATTTGGTGTGAGATTGTGGCTAGCAGAACAAAATATACAATTGGGTGCTGCTATACACCAGGTGATGGAAAAGATGGTGGAGACAGTATGCACAAGCAAATAGAAGAAATGAGTGGAAGGAGGATAATTATTATGGAAGATTTCAACTATGGTCGCATTGATTGGAGTGAGGAGAGGACACACGAGAGGTAGGAATTGGATTTTATGCTGTTATTAAGGGATAACTATCTGCGACAGCATGTAATGGAAAATACTAGGGGTCAGAGAGTGCTTGAGCTAGTAATTACATCTAAGGATTTGGCTGTAACAAATATGACCACATTGCCACCAATTAGTGATAGTGATCATAGGGTCTTGACTTGGGAGGTGACTAAAGGTGTTGAATTTACAATTAAGACAGGGTACATGTGGAATTATCGGGCTGGAAAGTATGATAAGCTTAGGAGTTTGATTGGTTCAGTGTCATGGCATGTACAACTGCAAGGACTAGAAGTTGATAGTGCATGGAAGGCAGTTAAGAACGCATGAAGCAATGGCTGACTGTATACCTAGAGTCCGAATAATAAATCAAGTTGGAGTTAAATGGATGAATAATACCATTAAGCTTGAGCTGCAAAAAAAGAAACAACTATGGATGGGGTTTAAGGAGAAAGGTGACCTGCAGGCTCATGAACAGTATAAAGTGCAGGCCAGAAGGGTAACGAGTGTGGTAAGAAAAGCAAAAAAGGATTACGAAAGAACATTGGGCCATGCAGTCTAAAGAGAATCCTAAACAGTTTTTTCGATATGTTGCAAGTAAAAGGAAAAATGTATATGGCAGAATGATTTTAATGAATGTCGATGGTAGGGAGGTATCTGAATCAGTTGATATAGTTGAGTTACTGAGTGAGCACTTTCCAAGAATATATCATCCAGGTGGTGACATTGCAGAAATGAATGAACCAGTAGATTATACGGGAATTATGGTGAATGAAGTGGAGGTGAGTAGTCTATTGCATAATGTCAATGCATCTGTGGGATTGGGTAGTATACCAGCTCCTGTCGTATGAGAAGCGGCTGAAGAATTGTCAGTACCCTTAACCATTTTTTTAATTTGAGTCTCTGGTCTGGGTTAGTCCCGAGGGGGTGGAAAGAGGGCAAAATGGTTCCACTGCATAAAGGTGGTTCCAAGACTGCTGTTGTAAATTACTAGCTGATTAGCATATCAGGAATCGTTGTCAAGACCTTAGAGAAATTAGTCGAGAAAAGAATACAGGATTAGATAGGTGAAAATGGGATATTGTATGGGGGACAACATGGTTTTGTGAAGGGTAGATCATGCCTCAGTAACTTGCTCACGTTTTATAACACAGTGGCGGCTGAACTTGATAAGGGTAATGAGTTTACAGTGATTCTACTGGACCTTGCCAAGGCCTTTGACAGGATACCACATGGAACCCTAATCAGTAAACTGGAGCAGATGGAGATGGATATAGGGTTGGTGAGATGGATAGGAGGGTGGTTGATGGAGAGATACCAGAGTGGTTTATTCAGGAGTTGAATCTAAAAGACGGCTTGTGACTAGTAGTGTGCCGCAGGGCTCTGTTCTTGGACCACTGCTTTTCAATTTGTTCATCAATGATATAGGAAAGGATCTGAGAGGAAGTGTTCACTTGTTTGCTGATGATGCAAAGTTGTGTAGAGCAATTGTGAGTGCACAGGATGTCAAAATTTCACAGGATGATTTGGATAGTTTGGAGGACTGGGCTATGAAAAATGGATGTCAGTTTAATGTGGCAAAGTGTAAAGTTATGCATTTTGGGGTTAAAAGAATAGCAGCAGTTTATCGCATTGGTGGAACTGTGCTCCAGGAGATTGATGAGGCCAGGGATTTGGGAGTGTTGGTGGATAGGGAATTGAAGTTTAGGGGGCACATTGCAAAAGTGGCTAAATCAGCTCATCAAATCACTTGGCTTCTGAAAAATACTTTAACATGCAGAGACAAACAAGTTATTGTTCCTCTGTATCGAGCCTTGATAAGACCCCATCTGGACTACTGTGCCAAGTTATGGGCATCAGGGTTTCTTCGTGATGGGGAGGAAGTGGAGAGGATCCAGAGACGAGTGACCAAGATGATAGCAGGACTGTGGAATGAACCTTATCAGAATAGGTTGAAGATTTGTGAGTTGCAAAAATTGGTCGATAGGCGGAAAAGGGGTGATATGATTGAGACGTGCAAATTACTGAAGGGTTTCTATAAGATTAATCCAGAAGATATTTTTGAAAATAGGACTGGTGGTGGGAGGACTAGGGGCCATGCATAGAAGCAGGGTAAGAATGTGGTTAACAAGGATGTTAGAGCTAGGTTTTTACTTGGAGAGTGGTGAATGAGTGGAATAAGCTGCCAGAGTCTGTTGTGGGTGCTATGACCGTGAATGAGTTCAAGGCAAGGTATGATAGATACTGTGTGAATGTCGAATAGTTGTTCTTGACATGATGTTAGGGCCTCCCTCGATGAGTCTGTCGACTCCTTGGAGTTGCTCGTGATTATAATAATAAATAACATCCACCTGATTCTACAGATTTGGCTCCCTCTGACTTCTATCCCTTCCCAAAACTAAAACTCTTCCTCGCTGGTCAGCGTTTTTCTTAGAATCAAGAGGTGATTGCAGCTGTAGAGGGATATTTTGCAGATCTTACTGAGAACCACTACAGGGACAGGATAATGGCACTGGAGCATCACTGGAATAAATGTATGTCTTGAGGGAGATTATGTTGAAAAATAAAACTTTTGAAATTATAAATTCATTTTTTCCTTGTTAGGCCAAGAATTTTTCAGACCACCCTTGGTCTTAAAAATTCTTGGCCTAACAAGGCACAACAAAATTCTTCCCAAGACCTCACTTCAAAACAAAAATAAACTAGACTACAATGAAACTTTAACCATTCCATACATTAAAGGGATATCAGATAAACAGAATACTACAGAAATACAACCTTAACGCCACCTTTAAACCTCCTGCAAAATTAAAGAACTTACTCAACTCATCCAGGATCTGCTTCCTCCGCTGACCCATCCTGGAGTATACTGTATTCATTGCACTTGTAATTTGCCCTATATAGGGTAAATAGCATGCACAATTCCTATCAGAAAAAAGGTATATAAATGACACATTAAATTTAATGACTATGGTAAAGCTGGTCTTTCTTATCATGCCCTGAACACTTTACATCAGGCATGGACAACCTTTCCTAGTTCGGGGGCCATATTATCATTCTGTCTCTGAGTCAAGGGCCGGACCAAATTATTAAATAAAATAAATTAATATTAAATGAATTAAAACAAGTTGCTACTTTATATTTCATTTATTTATAATATAATGCTTTGGTATAAAGCTCTACATAAATTTTATAATATAATGAACAACATAATTTAATGTGAAGATTGGCCTTGTACTTCAACTATGAGACTATCAATATTGACGTTAATATTACTTAAGGATAATTGCATAGAATTTTTGAAATTTTCGTCCATTATTCTTGTCCGAATTTTTGATTTATTGTATTTCATCCTCGAAAAAACTGTTCACACATATACGTGCAGCCGAAAAGACAAATGATTTTTCTTGAAAAGGTGTGTAAATTTGTATATTTTTCTTCCACAAATAAAATTTATAAAAATCTATCAACATAATGTTGTTAAATTGTTATTTTAGCGCTAAATCTGTCTGAAGCTCGATAAGTTCCATTTGTAAGTTTTCTGGCACATTATTTACATCAGCATTCGTCGGACAAGTAAATATAACGAATGTGGAGTCTTTGTTTTTGAAGTCAGCAAACCTTGTATCATATTACTCTATTAGTGCCTTCAGTTCATCTCCATAACAATTAAAAGGGATATTTTTATGAGTTGCTAGAGTAGGAAAATGATAACAATTTTTTGCTCTTATCTCACTTTCCAACAATCTTAGTTTATTACAAAAAAGCTATGACATGTCCATGCAGTTCATGAACCAATTGTCCTTGTTTTTGCAATTTGAGATTCAGTTCGTTTAGTTATCTGGTGAAATCTACAAGGAATGCTAAATAACACACCCACTCATTATCTTTTACTTGGTTAATTGTGTTTCCTTTTATGTCCATAAAATCTGCAATGTCTTGTCTTAGATCATAAAATCGTTTTAACATTTTACCTTTACTCAACCACCTCACTTCACAATAATAAAACATATCTTCATAATCTGAAAATAGGTCTGCCAAATACTCCTTAAATTGGCAGTGATTAAGTGCACGTGACTTAATAAAGTTAATACTGGCTACTACACTTCCATAACATTTATGAATTTAATCGATTTTGCACACAGATTTCGTTGGTGGATAATGCAGTGAAAATTTGTTAAATTTTCCTGATGGATCTGTAGTTCTGTTGCTCTTTCATGAACTATTCCAATAAATCCCTTCTGTCCACCAACCATTGCAGGGGCTCCATCAGTGCATATGCCAGATAGTGAACTCCATTTAAGCCCAAACCTCTCGAAGGCTGTGTTGACTGTTTCAAATATATCTTCACCGGTACTTGTTCCTTTTAACTGCCGAAGCACCAATAATTTTTCTGTGATGTTGAAATCCGCATCAACTCCTCGAATAAATATTGCTAATTGTGCTGTATCGGAGGCATCAATGCTGTCATCCAAAGCAATTGAAAATGCTTCCAATCTAGCAATGTTCTCTTTTAAACTTTTTTTGATATCATCAGCCATAATTTCTATCTGTCGGACAACAGTACGTCTCGACAAACGAATATTCTTTAAGTCTTTTTTCTTTTCAGGACATATTATATTTGCAACATCCAGCAGATATTCTTTGATAAACTCTTTCACCAAATGAATGCTTAGCGATTTTTTTTCACTTACCACAAAGCTGGCATTTCACAATGCTGTGGTGCTGCATTCTTTGCTTGTTGAACATTTGCTGCTGGGTATCCAAGTTCTTCAACTTCTGTATTTCATCTTTCTCATAGTTGTCCATCAATTTTTGGGTGATCCACATGTCTCGAAGTAAAGCATCTCTTCAAGTTGTATTTTTGAGTGTTCGTGCAAGCTCCTGATAAGATAAGTATTATTTTCAGTTATCGTTGATAAAATTACTTAATATTGCGTGGTTTTGTTTGCCTTGCGTATTTTAGTGCGTCTATTTGTGTGTTTTTGGTGTGTTATAACTTATTATTTGATAAAACACGTTGCAATAATTATGGCACCTGTACGAAGGAAAATGGCGGCCAGTAATGATGGTTCGCCATCTTTATCAAAGAACGGTAGTATAAAAGAAATGAGTCAGTGTACTAGCTGTGAAATGTACGCTTTGCGAAGTGCAGTCGGAGTGTGGATAGATGATAATAAAGGATTGAATGTGTGTAGAAAATGTAGGGAGAATGAGGAATTGAAGTGTATTTCTGATCGTGAGTGTGATAATTTTGTCAAACTTCAGAATGAAGAAAAACGGCGAGGTTGTACATGAGAATTATGAGAGTGTGAATGATAGTATTAATGGTTTCTCAGAGAATAAAAAAGATGAGATAGATGCATTGAGTGAGATCGCGTTGTTGAATGGTGCGATAGAAAGGGCAAAACACCAGCTAGAGTGCTTGAACAAAAGTCGACTGAATGAACCAACCAGTAATAAAAGGTATGACAGGAAAAATAGGCATATGAATGTGAACATGAACGAAATGAAGGATAGAGTGCTGTATGGAGACTCGTTAGTACGAGGTGTGTTAGTAGAGGATTTGACAAAATCGTACCAACCTGGTGCTACCATAAAGGATGTAACTGAGTCTATTAGAGAGCAAAAGGAAAGGGTGAAAGAAATGATTGTTGTGGCAGGTACGAATGATTTGAAAGGAGATAAAATGGAAATGATAGAAGACCTGAATGAATTGTTTGAGGTAGCAAAAGAAAAGAGAGAGAGTTAGAATGATTAGTCTTTTGCCACAGTATGACAGTGAAATGTTTAAAAGGAGGGCCATAATTGCGAATGACTTTATGCGTGGGTTATGTATGACGAGTGGTGTGGAATTTGTGGACGTGTGGAGTGAGTTTGATGGGCGAAAGGATCTATATAAGATGGATAGCCTGCATTTGAATGGTTATGGTGTAAGAAGACTTGAGAGAGTGTTGCTGAATGTAGTAGATGTGCAGATTCAGGGAAACTAGATTTGTTAAGAGGGGGGAGTAGATATACAGTCCTTAGGGAGGCAGTTGAATGTAAGAATGAATCTAATATGCTAGAGCAAATAAGGACAACAAACCAGAGTGGGATAGTTAATATAAGGCATCAAAGTAGGGTTGGGGCTAATGGGGGTCTTAAATTCATGTACACTAATACTAGAAGTATTAGAAACAAGAAGAGTTTTTGGCCATGGTTGGCACTTCCAGACCACAGGTTATTGGTATTAGTGAAACATGGCTGACTGTAGATGATATAGCTAGTGGGATTGAATGTGATGGATATAGTGTGTTCAGGAATGACAGAGAGAATAAAATGGGGGGAGGAGTATTGTTGATGATAGCTGATGCGCTACAGCCAAGGATAATAGAAGTTGAATTGCAGGATAGAGAAAAGAGCACATTTGAGGCCATTTGGTGTGAGATTGTGGCTAGCAGAACTAAATATACAATTGGGTGCTGCTATAGACCAGGTGATGGAAAAGATGGTGGTGACAGTATGCACAAGCAAATAGAAGAAATGAGCGGAAGGAGGGTGATTATTATGTGAGATTTCAACTATGGTCGCATTGATTGGAGTGAGGAGAGGACACACAGGAGGAAGAAATTGGATTTTATGCTGTTATTAAGGGATAACTATCTGCGACAGCATGTAATGGAAAATACTAGGGGTCAGAGTGCTTGACCTAGTAATTACATCTGAGGATTTGGCTGTAACAAATATGACCACATTGCCACCAATCGGTCAGAGTGATCATAGGGTCTTCACTTAGGAGGTGGCTAAAGGTGTAGAATTTTCAATTAAGACAGGGTACATGTGGAATTATCTTGCGGGAAAGTATGACAAGCTTCGGAGTTTGATTGGCTCAGTGCCATGGCATGTACAATTGCAAGGACTAGAAGTTGATAGTGCATGGGAGGTAGTTAGGAAGTGCTTGCATGAAGCAATGGCTGACTGTATACCTAGAGTCCGAATAATAAATCAAGTAGGGGTTAAATGGATGAATAACACCATTAAGCTTGAGCTGCAAAAAAAGAAACAACTATGGAGGGAATTTAAGGAGAAAGGTGACCGGCAGGCACATGAACTGTATAAAGCGCAGGCCAGAAGGGTGACGAGTGTGGTAAGAAAAGCAAAAAAGGATTACGAAAGAACATTGGCCATGCAGGCTAAAGAGAATCCTAAACAGTTTTTTAGATATGTAGCAAGTAAAAGGAAAAATGTACATGGCAGAATGATTTTAAAGAATGCCGATGGTAAGGAGGCAACTGAATCAGTTGAGATAGCTGAGTTACTGAGTGAGCACTTTGCAAGAATATATCATCCAGGTGGTGACATTGCAGAAACGAATAAACCAGTAGATTATACGGGAATTGTGGTGAATGAAGTGGAGGTGAGTAGTCTATTGCATAACCTCAATGTCAATACATTTGTGGGATTGGATGGTATACCAGCTCGTGTTGTACGAGAAGCAGCTAAAGAATTGTCAGTACCCTTGACCATTTTGTTTAATTTGAGTCTCGGGTCTGGGTTAGTCCCGAGCGGGTGGAAAGAGGGGAAAACAGTTCCGCTGCATAAAGGTGGTTCCAAGACTGCTGTTGTAAATTACCGACCGATTAGCATATCAGGAATCATTGTCAAGGTCTTAGAGAAATAAGTCAAGAAGAGAATACAGGATTGGATAGATGAAAATGAGATGTTGTGTGGGGGACAATATGGTTTTGTGAGGGGTAGATCATGACTCTGTAACTTGCTCACGTTTTATAACACAGTGACGGCTGAACTGGATATGGGTAATGGGTTTACAGTGATACTACTGGACCTTGCCAAGGCCTTTGACAGGATACCACATGGAACCCTAATCAGTAAACTGGAGCAGATGGGGATAGATATCGGGTTGGTAAGATGGATAGGAGGGTGGTTGAAGGAGAGATACCAGAGAGTGGTTTATTCAGGAGTGGAGTCAAAAAGATGTCTTGTGACTAGTGGAGTGCTGCAGGGCTCTGTTCTTGGACCACTGCTTTTCAATTTGTTCATCAATGATATTGGAAAGGATTTGAGAGGAAGTGTTCACTTGTTTGCTGATGATGCAAAGTTGTGTAGAGCAATTGTGAGTGCACAGGATGTCAAAATTTTACAGGATAGTTTGGAGGACTGGGCTAGGAAAAATTGATGGCAAAGTGTAAGGTTATGCACTTTGGGGTGAAAAGATTAGCAGCAGTATATCGCATTGGTGGAACCATACTCCAGGAGATTGATGAGGCCAGGGATTTGGGAGTGTTGGTGGATAGGGAGTTGAAGTTTAGGGGGCACATTGCAAAAGTGACTAAAACAGCTCACCAAATCACTTGGCTTCTGAAAAATACTTTAACATGCAGAGACAAACAAGTTGTTGTTCCTCTGTATCGAGCCTTGATAAGACCCCATCTGGACTTCTGTGCCCAGTTATGGGCACCAGGGTTTCTTCGTGATGGGGAGGAAGTGGTGAGGGTCCAGAGACGAGTGACCAAGATGATAGCAGGACTATGGAATGAACCTTATGAGAATAGGTTGAGGATTTGTGGGTTGCAGAAATTGGACGATAGGCGAAGGAGGGGTGATATGATTGAGACATTCAAATTACTGAAGGGTTTTTATAAGATTGATCCAGAAGATATTTTTGAAAATATGACTGGTGGTGGGAGGACTAGGGGCAATGCATGGAAGCTGGGCAAGAGCGTCGTTGACAAGGGTGTTAGAGCTAGGTTTTTTACTTGGAGAGTGGTGAATGAGTGGAATAAGCTTCCAGAGTCTGTTGTGGGTGCTACGACCGTGAATGAGTTCAAGGCAAGATATGATAGATACTGTGTGAATGTTGAATAGTTGTTCCAGACATGATGTTAGGGCCTCCCTCAATGAGTCTGTCGACTCCTTGGAGTTTCCCGGAACAATAATAATAATAATAATTTTTTTGTTGACGGATACGGATTCGTTGCAGCAAACATACAGGCAAACCTTTATTCAGAATAAAATAATAATCCTCCGTCCATTTGTCTTGAAATTGACGATTCTCTGCATCTACTTTTCTTTTTTTTTGCAATAACCCCTGACATTGTCCCAAATTTATAAGCGATATTCAGAACTGTCAAACAAACTGTCTTCTATACTGCAGGCACTGAACAGAACACATCATCAATGCAAGCACTGAACAAAGCACAACAAAAACGCAAGTACCGAACTGACACATTGTAACACGTTCACACATGCTGCTAGTTAAAGTGAGAAAGAGACCTTGGTTGGAGAAAACATAGTGTGTTTGGTGCAAGTCATATGACGTCAGCTTGATGTGAGTTATTAGAACACACCATGTTTTCTCCCACCATGAATCAGACAAACTTTGCTGAAATAGATTAGGGCCTGCTGGCTGGGGGTTGCCCATACGTACTTTACATAGACTTGACTGGAAAAGAACCTGCTGTTTACATTGTATCAAAATGTGGTATGAATGTAAATTTAAGGAAGATGAAATTCTTATCAATCACCCTAATCTTAACAATAATGATGGTCTGAAAATCCCGAGAATATGGAAGGCACATATTCTACCCACATACCCTTTCTCCCTAAGAGTTAATCATAAATAGGACTATAGGTAATCCAGGATCTTAAATCTAATATAACAATTCTCACGTTAAATTAGGACTTCAATTTTTCTGTAATAAAACTATCTATAGAAAAAAATTCTCTGATGTCTTAAATAGAATATAGCTTTGATGTAGTTATTTTATTTCATTTATTTATTTTAATTTTATTATTTTCACTAGAGGTCAGGCCAGTAGAATAGCTGTTGATCAAATCATTGTCTCTTTAGCATACTGTGTGAAATGTAATATAACTTGTATATGTGTGTGTGTGTGTGTGTGTGTGTGTGTACCCCAGATGATGACCTTAATATGAAGGTCGAAATGTCAGGAAATTTAACTATTTCTAACACTGTTGTAGAGTCCATAATTTTTCTAAAATGAAAACATTTCAATTGTTGCACAATTTTTTAACCAAGGTGGCAAGTTAAATATAAAAATTGATAATAGCGAAGATGCCAAATTAAATATAGAAATAGATAATAGAATATGCAAAGCTGATATGGTTGGAGAGCCAGATGAATAAATCTATGGCATAATTAAAGAATTTAGCGAAAACACTGAACTAGCAGTGCACAAGGCAGTGTTCAAACAATATTAACTTAAGAATTTTAGAATTGGGTTAGAAATAAAACAGTTGATTAAAGACTTGATCACATACATGAGAGTTCTAGGAAAAATTAAGGAAGTGTGAACAGATGGCATCAGAAGCAAAATTGTATTAAAAATGAAGATATTAGTAGGAGCTTGATATTTTTAGCATTTGATCATCTACAGTATGTGTAGAAATAATTTTAGATATGGCTGCTTAAAGAATAAACAGAACAGTGTTTCATGCAAGATGTTAAGAGAAAAATTCAGGATGACTACGACTACATGGTTTGGTGCAGTTAGTAGTGTCTTACGCTGAAATTATCACTTTAGAATTCTGACAAGTAACAGAATAATTTGGAGTGCAATTTTTGATAGAAAGCTAGTAATAATACAAACTCATGTAGAATGATCATGATAAATGATAAAAAAAACATAAAAAATAAAATGATTGCACATAGTCTAGATTTTTCTGTATATGAGATGAAAATTGGAAATTCACCAGTTAAACTTTAATTCTGTCTAGGACCATCTAACTCAGTATTATCTAAAAGCTCAGAAGTTTGAGCTAGGCCTTGAAGTAGTTCATCATTTAAAAAACATCCTTTTTAAAATAATTCTGAATTTGATTTTGTACTTTTTTTCGCAAGATGTTTATAATGCTGTTAGCCCACTGTTTATGTAATGACAAAAAGTAAATAATATAGACTTAATATTAACATTAAAATATTCTTGTGTTAACATGTTTATAATTCTTAATATAGACATAATTGCCTTTTTAGATAGTAATTGGTGTTGTGTACAATCCTATCCTGGATAAGATGTATACTGCACAAAGAGGTCATGGTGCATATTGTAATGGACAGAAACTTCAGGTGTCCAATGCTGAAGGTAAGATATGAGATATTATATTGTGCATGTTGCTAGGATTAACTTTTGTTCATTTCATAATAGTTCACTAAAATCATTTTTAATCATCAAATTATTAATCTGTACCCTGAAGAGGTATGTATACCTCTTGAGGATACAGATATGTGAAAAGTTTATTACTAACTTTCTATTGACAGATTTTCCTCTAAATTATTCTATTATCTGTCAGGTCTTCTAAGAGACTTGTAACTCCATCATTCCACCCCCCCCCCCAGATCTTGCTCTGGTACTTTGCCTGGCATTGAACACACACACATTGCTAAGCTTTCTCAATTCTGTTTAAGTGACCATAATACCAGTTTAGACTACTCACACAATCCCTGAATTCTCTCGATTTTAAGTTCCTAATAACTACATGTGCAATATGATTATGCTATTGATGCTATTGCTTCACAATCGTAAGTTTTACTGAGACACTTGATATATCTGTTGACTTAATCAACTGTTTTATTTCTGATTTCTTAGATCCTTAAGTTAAATTGTTTCAAATACTTTCTTGTATACAGCTTTTTTTCTTTGTTGATTTATCTCTTATTCCAAATGAATTTATTCTCTTGACATCCTACCATGCCAGTTTTGTCTATTTCCATATTTAATTGCAATATTTAATCTTCACTAAAACTGAAATGTTTTATCTCTTTCATAAGTTTCCCAATTCTGGATTCAGCTGATATTTGCATTGCTCCTGTATTTTCTTGGTCTTCAATTTTTATTGCTGATTTTCATACCACATTTGTTAGAGCTGTTATTTAATGTGGTTAAGAAATGCTGTAGATTTGTACCGTCACAGGTCACTGCATACAAGATTCTGTACATCATCCATCTCAAAACTTAGGCATCTTCAAATCTTTGCTCAACAGAGCACATGTTATCTGCTAAAATTCCCAAGCCCTCCAACAAGAATTGAGCACCATCTAATGCATCATGCTACAGAATGGCTTCACCTCAAGGAAGTTTAAATGAATCCTGGACACTTACATGCCCATCCCCAACCTGAACCATTAGAGCGATTCTCTGTACCATACATTGTAGGCATCTCTGAGATGATTGCTAAGATCCTGAAAAGATACAATTTAGTTCCTAATGTGTTTTCCCTATCAACAAAATCTCCTCTTGCTTACCATCCATGAAAGATAGACTGCTTTCTTTCTCTCTCTCTCTCTTTGATGTTTATTTACTTAAGTTCAGTGTAACTGCCTCTGCTTGTACTTTGGACAAACAGGATATTCTGTTGAAAAATGACGACAGGAACATCAACAACAATAAACCTGAAAAATCTTGCCTTGCTCAGCATGGAGTGGATGCTGACCACATTATCCTCTGATCCAGTACTTGTCTTTTACATTGGTGTAGATTTAGGTTTGTATAGTTATTATTTAACCTTTAACTGCCTGAGAACGTATTATTACAGGCTCGGAATAACACGGCTGCTTTGCTGAGCCCGAATATGTACGGTTGGCGCGCCTCCCATATTCAGACAATTTTTTAGTATGGAAAGAATCATTGTAAGATATTCAATCTTTGCGGGTAGATTCCTCCATCTATTGCCAACCAATTGAAGTTTATTTGGCTGGGGTTTCTGCCCTTGTATGACATCTAAAGAGAAAAATTTGAACTGGTGCAACTAATCATATGCAGCACGATGCATAAACCATGTGACTGCGGGAATTTCAGGGATGTCGCAATTATGGCGTCTATCAGTAAATATCCGCGTTATCTTACTGATGATCAAATTGATGAATTGTTAATAACAAATGAGTTGGGAGAAGAATTGTCCGAGTTAAGTGAATTGTGTACTTCAGATGAAGCTTCTGGTGATGTAAGTGTTACAAGTGAGCAAGATAGTGACAAAAGTCTTGATACTGTTAAGTTCTGAATTTAACTGAAAATTAATTAATTTACGTTTCCTTCAGACTTAACATGCGTTTGCAATTTTGAACATATATTGACATATCAGATGTGCTAAATTACTTGTGACCTACCAGAAACATTATTAAATTGAGGTTATTTATCCATAATTCATGTTGTAATATAAATATTGTGAATTATTTGTGAATTAAGCTATGTTACTTTTGTAAATGCTTGTAAATTTGCTGGGAGAAAAGTTAATTGGATTAGGTGCAGATGGCCTGAAGCTGAACACGTGAAATAAGTACGTGTGCACCAAGAACAGCAAGCACGCAGATTTCCTCCCCCACACACACGCTCACATCGAGGAGCACACTAGGGAGAGTGTGGTGCTGGTGACTCAGGCAAAGGGGAAGGGAAAAGCCAATGACGTAGAAAGAAAGATTGGTGCACGATTTAAAAAAGGGTAGCAGCGCCTAAGAATATTTTTTGGTCGCTTTTCGTTTTGGTTCTGGAACTTCCTTGTAGCACCTGCACCTTCTCACCCCATGCTTCGACGAGGTCATCGAGACAAAGACTGAAGGAACATGCCGTGATGTTCATGAAAGCTTGCCGGTCAACGTTTAGCCCAGCGGAAGGCAGTTTCCAATTCCCCAGGAAATAGCTGAGCCATGTTGAACCAGTTGACGAAAAAACAATGGGCAATTACTTTTGGCAGCAGAGATATGTCCTGTCCGGACCACTAGTGGAACACTACAGATTATATAGAATGAGCCAGGAATCAAGAAGAGAAAGTTCAGTTGTGATAAATGAGATGGCCAAGAATAGTCCCCCAGCAAAAGGCGATGTAAACCCTATGTTTTCTTAAGTAACTGTGTTATGGGTGAAAGATTGTAAATTTAGGAAGGACATTAAGTTTTTTTTTGAGGTTATTAATTATGCTAATGACTTTAGAGAAAGTTAGATTTTGAAGTAGTGATAATATATGAAAAGACTGAAGGAATTAGTGCAGAAGCATGTGGAGGTTACTTTGTGATTTGATAAGTGATTAATCCTTAGCCTTGAAGTGAAGTGTATAAAAGTGCATGGCTGTTCATAAATAGAATTGCTTACTTGAATTGATGTGTGTTGAATGCTATGAGAAATTTAGAAGGCTTTGATTATTATATTCATTCTTTGATATTAGTGAAATTATATGTCAGTGTCCATTCATAATGTGTAAATGTCTGAATTGAAATTAAATGTTCTTTTCTTTAAGTTTAACTAATGACTTGCCTGATTTTATATTTCTATTGCACCTTCTTATAAAATTCGAACCACAGCGGGAGATAAATTGTTAGGGGGCTTCAACTGCAAAATAAGCTTAAGTGATTCAAGATAGTGTACTAAACTGAGTTCTAGTTCCTTGATTTTTGTGCTATTCAGTAATCTAGGATTCAGGGTGGCACAGTATAATAGAAATTTTCCCTGAATCCAAAGAAGGAATCAGAACCAGTACTGAAACAAAGGGGATTGGCATTGTCCAGTAGTAACCCCTTTGTCTTCAAAAACCACGTGCATCATTCTTAAGAGTGAATAATGGCCCTGAGTGAATTGTAAGATGGATAGAAAAATAGAGCATATTATTTAGACGAAACTAAGCTAGAGAGATTTAAGAAAGGAATTAAGTAAGAGTTATTCAAAGAAAGTAGTAAAATAAATAACTAAATTAAACACAAATATATTTATCAATGGCGTAAATATGTATACATAACAAAGGCACGAGTAAATATATATTTAACAATACGAATGTGCGTAAGCGAATGTATTGTTCAAGTGGCATGATGATGCATTTACTCCAAGTGTACACGAATTTGATAGCAGTAATTCAGGAATAATCACAGGTAATATCACTGATGATTCTTCAGCTTTAGATATTTTTGAACAATTTTTTACCATAGAACTAATGACAACAATAGCTGACGAAACAAACAAGTTTCATACCTTCACCACAAATAATAGACCATCTTCACAACTAAAGCAGTTGAAAAACACCACCCCTCAAGAACTTTACATTTTTCTAGCTATTACAAAAAAATATTTTTCCACCTTCTGGATATGACCATACTTTAAATTCCCACAGTCTCTGTAATGTAAAATTTGGAAAAAACACAAACTTAGCAGACTACCAACTCATGCTTATCAGGGAAATAATTCAGAAGTACCTTATCCCCAGAACAACAGGGAGGTTGAAAGGATGTCCATCACCTGGAGATCACTACTGTGTCTCAAAGAAAGGCATTGGCATTTCCCTTCTCTTGTACCTTCTACTGAGAAGAAGAAGAATGCCACTCGAGTTTCTGTTCCAATACCACTCTTGAGCAGAAGCAGCGTCGTGAGAGCCAGTATATGTGCACCAAATGTGACACTGGATTCTGTGTACAGCCCTGTTTTGAAAAATATCATTCCGTGCTAAATTTTTAGGATTTTCATATCCTGGTACTTGGTAGGCTTAGTAATAACTGTGTTGTAAATAATAGTACTCTTTATATATTTTGATTAATTTCTACATAAATTAATGTGTGTAATTTGCATAATCAAGTGGACACCCCTCGATTATGTAAATTTTATAAAACACTATTATTGCCATTTTTGTGAGTGAACAAGTGTATATCGAGAATGTATGATGCTGTCAGGACTTCTTACTTCAGTAAGAATTTTAATTGATTTTATTTATAAATTTTTTGCAAAATTAATTCAGCGTATGGAACAACGTCAGTAGAATATAAAATCAGCAGTTAAAGGGTTAATTAGTTGAATGGAATTTATTTGACCCCAGCTGTCATTAAAGTTCAATTTCTGACAAAACCAATGATGGATTTTTGTTGCAATTTCGAGTAACTGAGTTTCTTGCTGCCCGTACACTGAATCAGTCATGTGCCAGCTGTCAGCACAATCAGTTGTGGAATAAGGAATGATTTCTGATGTTCTAACCCCCAAGCACCTAATTATGTAACAAACAAAAGGTGCGACTAATTAAAGACTAACCGAAATTTAAATCGGAATGACTGCCTCTCTGTTGCCAAGATTTGGAAACATCTCATCCTCATAAATGGCACGCAATAGTGTGCTCTTTCCCTCTCTCCCTTTTTTAATTCAAGTCATTATTTAAATTTAATTTTTATTTCAAATCACATAATTTTAGCTTTAATTGTAATCTTACCTTATTTTGTAACCACCTGCTAGATGGCATTCTAGCACATGGCTCAACTCCATAAATAGGATTAACATTCTTTGTCCTAGTTTCCCCTTATGATTATGATGATGCACTGATGATGACCAGTTGAAATATTTACAATAATAAAAATTATTATTTAATAAGTTAGTGTAATTAGAGACAACTGGAATGAAGATGACTTTGCAATGAAAAACATCTTCCCTCCCACAGATGCTGTACTCTGTAGGAAGGAGATCCTTTTCATTACATACATTGCAAGAGTTTTATTATAGCACAAACATGGCATCTAAATATATTGTCTTAGCATCCTCTTTGAAATTTTCATTTGCAGAAAATGCAGTGACACCTGTCCATAATCCAGTCATTAGGGTGCAGAATGCAAACAATTTATATGAATCAAATTTTCTAAAACAAAGAAGTATATGCATATATATATATTATTATTACCCAAGACCCCATGGAGTCAGACTCATCTAGGAGGTCAAGAATCACCCTACTTCTACAAGTCAGTGTGCTCCACACCATTCCCAGAAGTCTTTGTGTTGTCTTCACAATTTTGGCTATGTGCCCCTAAATTTCAGGTCCTTATCTACTATCACCCCAAAATCTCTTTATTTCCTCTACCTCCGACAATATATCCTCACGAAGCATATCTCTATCCCATCTTTGTTTCCCAAATTTTAAAACTTTACATTTTGCAATATTGAACTCGCATCCCCATTCCCATGCCCAATCACTCAATTTATTCAAGTCTTCTTGTAAGGCCATAACATCTTCCCCATGGTTTGTCCCAACTTTGCATCATCTATAAACAACTGAATATCTCCAAATCTTCGCCAATATCATTAATATACAAGTTAAACAGTAGTGTCCCTAAAACAGAACCTCTGAGGCACACTACTAGTGACTTTCCTTTTCCTGGATATAGCTCCCACATACAGGGTGTTCGGGATAAATTTGACAGTTTCGTAAGGAAAAAGAAAATCTTCTTTGTATCTATTAAATTTAATGAATTGACAAAAAAACATTACAGGCAGAGTTAATTACAATACTATCAACAAGATTTACTCAAAATAACCACCATTAGCATCGATCACAGCTTCAATTCTGCTTCGGAACCTCGAACAAGCTGATGCTACAGTCTCCCTGGGAAGGGCCGCAAAAACTGTTTTAATTTTATCCATTAACTGGGCTTTTGTATTACTGGAAGTGCGATTGGTGTCTTTTTCAACTGCGCCCCAAATAATCCATGGGGTTAAGGTCTGGGGAGTTTGGAGGCCAAACATTTGGACTGGTGAAGTCGTAGAAATTTTCAGACAACCATTTTTGACTTTTCCCAGAGGTGTGGCAAGGGGCCGAATCCTGCTGCCATACATACGGCCTACCATTGGCTACCCTTGTTATCCAGGGCTTGACTACAGTTAGCAACTCCACGAACAAAGCCCGAATTCCAATGCCAGGGTTCTTCAACACCTGTTCCTGCAGATTTGCGAGGAATTCTGCTGTACGAACGCAATCAGATCGTCTGCTAGGGATCTTTCTTCTTGCTACATCCTCGTAGTCACCATTGCAAGTCTCTAGTTCATGCCTGATTGTTTTTACTGTATTCAGGGAGCATTGGGCAGCAGTCGTAATATCCTTATTTTGATGGCGGGCACGAATCATCATGATACAAGTTATTCTCTTCCATGATTCAGGTGGGTTCCAGCTATCCATCCTTTCTGACATCTTGTATATGAATGAAGAAGGGTCCAAACTTTTAAATGAAGAGAAGTGTGTGTTAATACATGTAACTTACGGAAAAATATAATTAATTATAAATATGTCAAATTTATCCCGAACACCCTGTACATATCTTGTTGATACCTATCATATAGCCAGTCTCCAATCCAATGCACTAATCTAATATCCAACCCCATCTGCTCTAGTTTGACTGTCAACTTGTCATAAGGTAATCTATCAAAAGCCTTTGCGGAATCCAAGTATATTACTGTGTATCCTTCTCCTCTGTCCAAGGAAGCAGTCACTTTATTGTAATAAGTAAGTAGATTATTAAAACATGACCTCCCTTTAGCAAATCCATGCTGCCCATCAAAGATAATACCATTGTTGTCAACTCAACCCAATTCTGGATCCTAGTTCTCACAAGCTTCTCCAATAACTTAACCACAACACCTGACACATAGATAGGCCTATAATTTGATGCTTGAGTTCTATCGCCTCCCTTATGAAGCAGCACAATCTTGCTCTCCTTCCACTCCTTAGGAACTTGACCCAATACAATTCTCGTATTAAAAAAAAAGTGATTATATATGTATATAACTTTATCAGTTTGAATTGCATTTGAGATTTTCTATATCATTAAGACAGTTCACAAATGCTAATTTTACAAATAAATTCTACTGAAAAAGTTGCAACTAACATGCCATAAAAACATTTGTGAAAATGTGCCCGACATGGAAGGGACATGTATATGGTAAAGCTAGTTCCCATGGGCAATGAAACAAGTGCAAAAAACTGCCTGGTGTGAATGTGTTAATTTAGCTAAGTGTTCATTTGCCCTCCTTTCCAGCCTATTAAAATCTTCCTGAACTACATCAATACCATTCATAACTCCACTGCATCTTCAAGCAATGAATATCTACTGCAACATGTTGGCATAAAGTGTTTGAAGAGTACTACTAAGCCTTGCGGAAACACTTGTAATCTTCCTTATCTTGCTTCCACATAATCAATTCTTTGAGAGCAAATTACCAATCAGTCAACTCGTCTGATACCTAAACCCATTAATCACACCTTAAATAACTTTGTCATGTGGCATTTTATTAAACGCTATGAAAACGTCCACAAAAATCAGTGTGTGTGTATGAAGTAGTCAAAAAATTTCGAGACTAGGTTTGTAACACGCCAACAGATGGCAGCACAAGGCTGAACACGCAGTCACAGGGAGCACCTACTTTCATAAGTCGGTGTGCCAAAAGACATCATCTTGTGTATATCGGGAGCCGTGCAACTGATGCTATTCTGACCACCTGTGTTACCACATCTGCGATTTCATCATGGGACAGCAAGTTAGAACAAAGAGCAAACGTGAAATTCTGCATGAAACTGGGCAATTCATGTCGAGGATCATTACCAGTGACAAAACTTGGGTGTATGGGTATGACCCTGAGACGAAGCATCAGTCTTCACAGTGGAAGAGCCCATCATCTCCACGACCGAAATAGGCGAGGCACATCCGCAGCTCAACCAAGTGCATGCTCATCGTCTTTTTCGACATTCGCAGTATTGTGTATCGAGAATTCGTCCTCAATGGCCAGACCCTCAATAGCGACTTCTACTGCCAGGTTTTAAGGCATCCGAGGGAGGACATTCGGCGAAAGCGACCAGATCTGTGGCATGCGAAAAACTGGATGCTCCATGACGACAATACACCCTGTCACTGAGCTCTCCTCACATGTGAGTTTCTCTCCAGAAACAACTTGATCTCACTTCTGCACCACCCTACTTGCCAGATTTGGCTCCTGCAGACTTCGCCCTCTTCCCAAAGATGAAGATCCAGCTCAAAGGTCACCATTTTGACACCATTGCAGAGATCCAGCGTGAATCGCAGGAGGTGCTTGACAGTCTTCGAAAAGAAGACTTCCAGGACATATTCAAGAAGTGGCAAGAACGCTTGGAGTGCAGTATTGATATGCAAGGGGACTATTTTGAAGGTGATAGTGTGTAAACATAGATGAAGTAATTTCTCGTAAACAGAGCTAGTCTCGAAACTTTTTTGATACCACCTCGTGTGTGTGTGTGTGTGTGTGTGTGTGTGTGTGTATATATATATATGTATATATAGTCCCTGTTCAACAGTTTTTATTTTATCATAAAAAAGAAAGCATTCTTGTTTCAGATTACTAAAACAAGAATTCACATAAATTCATGCTGATGTCATCCATCCATCACTTAAGTAATGGCAATTTTCTTTGACCCATAGGACTCTTCCAGTTGTAAGCCTTTCATTGAATAACCAAGATGAATAGCATCATTAGTTCCTTGGCACAGATTCTTAAAACAAGTTGCAAAATCTTCAGCATCTTCCACTTTTATATCTTTCATAATAGCAGTATATGCCTTTCCCTCATCTACTTTTCTTGTAACTTCATTATAAAAGGCTAGCATATAACTAAAACAAGAGTGCCCCTTCACAAATCCATGTTGACTCTCACAGATAACATTACCCTCATCTGCCCAATGCTGTATACAGTCCCTCACTAATTTCTCCAACCTATAATTAGACACTTCCAGTCTTCTACCACCCTTATGCAATGGAACTATCTTACCTTCCTTCCATTCCCTGGGCACCTTTCCCATAGCCAGACTTTCATTGAAAAGCCAGGTCAAAGGAGCTGTCAGTTCTTTAGCACATTCTCTCAAAACTTGTGGTGTAATACCATCCAGTCCCACAGCTTTGCTAACATCCAGAGTACTCAGTATTTGAAATGCACTCTCCTCCTGTACCTCTAAACCTTGAACCTGCCCTATCCCTCTAGCATTAAAACTGGCTCCTCCAGGATGAAATACTCCAATAAAGTGTTCATCGAACAATTCTATTATGTCCTCTGCATCAGTCACTCTGTTCCCATTTTTATCCCACAATATCATTCTTCCACAGTCATTTCTCTTCCTACTGGCCACATATCTAAAAAATTCCCTAGGGTTTTCTTTGGATCTTAGGGCTAATCTCTCATATCCCAGTTTAGTCTTCCTTACCATACTAGTCACTCTTCTGGCCTGTGTCTTATACTCTCCATGCATCTTTTCTTCTCCTGTCTCCTTATATCTCTTCCACAGCCTATTTTCGCATGCAATTCCTTTTTAATATTGTTTGTCATCCACTTTACTCCAAATTGTGTCCTCTTTTTCACTCGTGGTATACAACTTACCATTGCTGCTAACAAATATTCTTTCATAATTTCCCATGCACTAATGATATCCTGGCCTTCTGATTCCTCCCTCCATAAAACTTCCCCAAGTTGACGTCTTAGACTATTATAATCACCTGCCTTATAATTCCACATACGTTCCCGTCTCTTTGATACTCCTGCATGTCTTTTCATTTTCCCAAGTCAAAACCATATGGTCACTCTCTCCAACTGGTTGGAGAGATGTCATCTCAGTTATTATCAACTCCTCTGATGCTATAACCAAATCCAAAACTCTTGAACCTCTTGTTCCTTCTATTACATGTTGCCTAAGACATTTGTTTCTCAAGAATTCTAGAAATTCCATTCCCTTATTGCTACATTCATCTTCCTCTCCCCAGTTTATACTACTGTAGTTAAAATTTCCCATAGTAATCAATCTTCTTGCACTTGCCAAACTCAACTGTCTAAACATTTCCTGGTCCCCACCCTCTGTACTCCTGAGTCTGTAGCAACACCCCCCACTAAATATCCCGTCTTGCCCACCTCTACTGCACACCATATGCTTTCAAGATCATTAGTGTCACTGCCTTCCAAAGTCTCCAATCTTAGAGGACATAGGTTGTCACTTATCATAAGCAGTACTCCACCACCTCACTTTCCTATCCTGCCGAAAAATGCTGTACCCAGCGACTTCTATTCCTGTTATTATATCCTCTTCTGTCAACCACGTCTCAGTGATCCCATTCGTCCCAGCCTATGTGGGATTTGTCTTTTCTGAATTGTTTTTATTATGCTGGCTTTATTCAAGAAGAAGTTATTTTATTTTAGAAGGGAAAAACATCACCATCAACAAAAAACAAACATGAAATTATGCTTATGTCCAAACTATTTAAGAAGATACTGTTTTCATTTCAGAGCTCTCAGAAGCTCTCATAGTGATTGAAGCTGGTAGTAGTCGTAAGCCTGAAGTTTTGGATGTCATTTTTTCAAATTTAGATAACTTAATTCGGAAAATACATGGGTAAGTTTTAAGATTTGAAATACTTATCATAGTAACTTTTTTATTTTAATTTTAAATTTTCACTTATTTACAAGGGAAAGTCAGTAAGTTGCAAATTTTATAAAAAAAAAACACCAATATTTCACCATTTATACACTTATCCCATTATCAATCCTTCAAGCTCAGTAGCATTGTGGCATCGATGTTTCCACCATTCTCCTGAAATTGGGCCAGTAGTTACTCCCCTGGGAATTCCAAAAGATCATAAGCTTTCCCACTGATGGTATATATAACTTTCTTGTTTGCTGGTGGAGTGGAATGTTTCCATTGCATTGAAGCATGCTTTGATTCAGATTGGTAAAGCTGAACCCATGATTTATCTCTATAACCATCCTGTTTAACATGTCTTCTCCTTCACATGTATAGAAAGATGTTGCAAGGCCAGACACATTCAATTCATTTTGTGCTGTGGGCTCAGTTCTCTGGTCATCCACCATGCACATGCTTTCCAAAAATTGAAATGATCATACATTATGCTGTAGGCTAGATCATGAGAACAACCTATTGCACTCACTATGCTCCCTATTGTTATCCTCCTGTCATCTCATATCATCTGTTTAACTCTTCTCACAATATCCTCTGTTGCAGTCTGCAAGAGAAGACACCGGGAGGCAACTAGATCATGCTCAGATTGATCATGAAGTGTCGAGCTTCTCTGTGAATTATGAATTCAGTTGTTAACTGCTGCATGTAACAAATACTTCTCATCATAAACAGAAACATCTCTTTATGAATGTCCTTTGCAGGAGGATCCTTTTGCTCATAAGAAATACCCAACAGCACACTGTTCTAGATTGTACACTCCTCTAGCATGCTGCCATTTTAGATTGCTGTGAAAAGCTACAAAATATATGCATACACATCTACATATACTGTCATCATCCTAGACTGTGTTGCTACTTAGTGATGCATCCTGAGTAGCAGTACAGTCTAGGATGATTCACTTCCAATTCATTTATTCTGCTTTTGTTTGTAACTTACTGACTTTCCCTGTATATTAATCAGTTAAAAATCAATACTGCACTCCCTGGTCTGGCTCTTAATGAAAAAAAAAATATATATGTAAAAAAAATTAAATAGTAGAGGCCTGTGCATCTGCATGGTGAAGCAAATGCCTCTGTATCTGTTAAAGTAGTTATTCGATATTTTGTAATAGTATTGTTCACTACAGAACAGTAATGTTGTCCATCTTGCTAATTGATCTATTTATGTTGGTTGGTTGGATCTATTCTTATTTCTTTAAATTCTGTTTTTATTTTGTTAGATGCTGATTGATACTGATCCAAATATAAGGAAATTTATATTATACTGTGCCACCTTATATTCTGATTAGTCTATATATTACAGAGGAACCAATCATCAACTAACTTTTGCAATCTCACTTTATACAGGCCGAGGTTAATATCATTTAAGGCTTCCGCAAGGTCCGATAAATTTTTATGAGCGGTGCAGATGAAGAAAAATCAGGCAAACAAATTGAATTCAATAAAATAAACATTTAATACAGGGTTATAGAACATGTACATTTAAGCATAATTTTCTAAGCAAGATAATCTAATTGAACAATATTCAAAATATCTCTGAGACACTAGTAGCCACTCTGTTTGGTTTAAAGATTAAAGTTAAATTTACAGATCTTATTCTTCAACGCTTAAATACTATTATCACAACTTGTCTCTATTCAATGAGATAATTCAATTCTTTTATACATCAACTTAGTTCAAATACTCATAACAAACATAAAACATTCAGCTGTCAATTCTATATTCTTCTGAATAATTTAAAATGGTTCACACAGTTCAATGTTCCAGAATTTTACAGTAATTATTCTTAAGGTAGAATTTTCTAATTCTCTCTTAGTCAACAAACACTTAATTTAATTATGAGGCAGTTATCATTTCAAGGGGGAAACACTTTAAAGCGTCATACTTCGGCTATTTTTAGTAGAACGCCACTGTTTATGTCACGATATATCAGGCGGAGCTAACTCTTATTTCTTCGCACTGAAATACAAAAAGGCTGCTCTTACCGGATTAAACTTTTACACACTGGATTTACTATAGGCACACTTAAAACTGTAGTTAACTATCACTTTGAAGCAACACCATTCAAAAGACATCTTCACTATAATAACTGAAATATTAAACATAGTTTCACAAGTCTTGACGCACTCGTTTTAGGTAATCTACTTATTCCTTACTTTCTTCTATGCATTAAATTCAGCTTTGCACTATTCTTCCTCAAAACAATTGGAATTCGTCGTAATTTTAGAATTCCGTAGAAATATTCTGAATTGGGTATTAATTCCCAATCCTTTCTTAATCGATATACGGTTCCCTATCCCCTTACTGCCACCTGTTACTTCACTCCTTGCTGTCCTGAATGCTTCTCCCTCTTTGCTTTCATTTTCCAATTAAATACATTCATTCTTCCAGCAAAATACGGTTCTAGCCAGTTCAGCTTACATCTACTGGCTTCACTCCATATCACAGCCGTTCACGTTCTCTACACGTGCTGACTAAAAACAAACTCGGTTTCTTCTTCAGAAGCCAATCAAATGCATTCAGAAGAATTACATAAAATCACTCTTGCATACAGAAACAAAAGGATATTTTACAATTCATATAATATACATTTAAATTTACATACATAGTTTCTTATAATAAATTTTACAGAATAAACTAAATAAAATGAATGACATATTTATATAATCTTTTCATTATTATTACATATTCCAAGATTAAATAATTAATAACAAACAAAACTGAAAGCATTTATGTGAATAATATATTACAAGCAAGAGACTAACAACAAATAATATTTACAAGTGTTGCTTATAACATGGTGAATTATGTTAAATGTGAATGAAGTATTAAAACATACAAAATATCTTCATTCACAATTTAACAGTAATATTACAAAATACTGAACAAACTGCTGAAATGTCTCAGCTAAAATTCCATAGCCAGAATACTATATTAACATCACTATTGTGAATAACAAAAGTTATTCTCATCTAACATCTCACCTCTGTTTTCCCATTACATTCTTCATGATGCCTTTTGGAAGAAGGGCAGGATCTGTGCTGTTGTCAGGTCTGATATTCCATGCCACAGATTATTGGACCTGGGATCCCTTTACATAATCTGCTTTGGCTCAAGATTGCCTTACCCCACTTTATTGCCTCCATTTGCTGCCTCTGCTGTTCTCCAAAATTTGATGACATCACTCACCACTTTTGACTACTCCAACAGTGAGATAATCTTTTGGTGATTTCAATGTCCACATCACTGTCTTCCCTTCTCCAGTTTTATGGACCAAGCTGCTAAAATGTTTGCCATCAGCAATGATTTAACACAATTGTCCACCAACCCACCAAAATTCCAGATAATCCTCTTCATTCTCCTAACACTTAGCACCTTTTCTTAAACAATTCTTCCTCCAAATACAACACTGATGTAAGATCTCTTGGAAAGTCTGACCACAACCTTCTGTCCATGCCTCCTCTGTTACAGATCAGCCTTCTTCCAGTCATTCTCAGCCTTGTATCCTATGGCACTACAACAGAGCCAATTGGGATGACTATCAAGACTTCTATGCCTCATTTCCATGGTCTGATTATTTCTTTTACTATTCTGATCCTAGTATCTGCTCAGATCTAATAACAGAAATTATTCTCACTGAAATGAGTGCTTTCATTCCTCATTCTATGTGCCAAAGAAATCCAAACCAACAATTCAGCCTGTGCCCAATGGCTCCAGTCAAAACTTCAGCTTCTCACTCACTCGGCTTACGTTTCAACTCTTAACAAGTGGGGGAAAAAAAAATTCCAAAGCAGACTTTGTAAGAGATGCACTCATCAGCTTGTCTCCTGTCCTAATAGCACTTGTGCCTACTGGTTGCTTGCATACCACAGCTTTGGATTAGTTTTTTTTCCTCCTGCTCCTTGTATAAACAATCAAGGCAAGAACTCCTACCATTCCACAAGCTATCCACAGTATATCTCTTGAAATTTCACCAGAAGGACACTAGAAAAATCCTCAGCCCTTGATTCCAACAAATGTTCAGGCCTTGATCGTATTCCTCCTATTGTACTAAGGCTTGCATTCCTGAACTCTCACCTGTTCTGCATCGTCTCTTCAAGCTGTCATACTCACCCTCACCTGGCTTCTACCCCCCCCCCCACCATTGCTTGGAAACAAATGTTTGTCCAACCTGTTCCCAAAAAAGGGAGATAAAAGTCAACCATCAAACTATCATCCTATTGCTCTGATCTCAGTACTCTTAAAAATAATGGAAAAGGTCATCAGTAGCAAACTCCTTTGCTACTTAGAGACCATCAGTTACTGATCATCAGTATGGATTCTGCAATTCTTGCCATCCTCACCCATCTCTCTGGATACAGGCCATGGAAAAGTTCAGAGCAACTCATGCAATCGCTTTTGATATTTCCAAGGCATTTGATTGAACCTGACATTTTGGCCTTCTTACCAAGCTACAAACTTTGATATTCTTCCTTCCCTTTGTGAATGGATTGTCAGCTTCCTCTCTGACTGTTCACTGCAGGTTATGGTGGATTTTGCCTTTCATCAGATTTTTCAGTTAATACTAGTGTATCCTAGACCTCAATGCTATCACCTGCGTTCTTCCTCCTGTACATTTAATGATCCTCTCTCCCTAAAATTTAGTATCCAATATATTCATAGCTTTGCTGATTACAGTACGCTCCACTCCTACTTTGCATTTTTCAGAAAACCTTGTAGTGCTCAGGTAACTTGCTCTTCAAGAGCTTCTTTAACCAATATCTTAAATGCTGCCATTCTCAAGGGTGAGGATAACTGGACGAATTTTAATGTCACCAAAACACAAGCTGTCTCATTTTTCAACCTCTAAAAAACTTATTCTTTTCTGTTCCAAACAGTACTTCTCTCCTCTTCAACTCCTGACACTGCTCAAATCCACGCAATTTTAGAATACGGTTCCCACATTGGTGGGGGGAGATATACCTAAAAATTCTCTCAGAATGCATGATTATATACAGAAGCAAGAAGTTTGCTTAATTGATGAACCCTCCACCAATGACCCTCTAGTCACTTTCTCATATACACTGTTACTGCATTGTCTCTTCTGTAGGTATTTTGTGGACACTGCCTGTGAACTGGCTGCTACCATCCTTCCACTTTCCTGTACTCGTATACAAACATGAGCAGCTACCAATCAACACCCATATAGAGTTCAACTCCAAAGTCATTGAACTTATCCTCTGCCTTCATTTTGTATATGTCTGCCTTTTGGAACTGTCTTCCCCAGTGACTACAACTTTCTGGTTTTCAAAAAACATCAACAAATTCCTCTCTTCCTTCTAACCACCTAACCACACATGGCACTATCATGTCATAGATGTTGGAACTTCTTGTGTGTGGGGTTAATAAAGAGATGGTAAAAATGTCAAATATACAGACTGATTCAAAATGTATGCTTATTTTGAAGAATTCCAATTTCATCCACCATTTGTAGTGCAAAAATTAAGCAAAACAAAAGCATGCCTATAGTACACAGTCCAAATTGGCTTGAAGTTTTGCATTTTCCTCATCTTTCATGAGAATTATCTTTAATTATTATGTATTGACACTTGAAAAATCAACTACGAACATCTTCAAACTATCATCAAATTCCTGATATGTACTTGAAAGGGTGTATAAGATATTATGATAGTACAACATGAAAATTTCACCTTATTATTAACTTCCTATCAACAATTTTTCTCCAAATTATTCTGTTGTCTGTCAGAACTCTACTGTTGGATCTTATATTGCAGTCTTCTAAGGTACTAAGTGCATCAATCCACTCAGATGTTGGACTTCCTCTGAATCTGTCCTACCATTCTGGCATCAAACACCTTCTTTCTTAATTGTCTATTTAAGTGACTATGCCATTGAGATTAGCTGTGTTCATGCATTCTGGAATTCTAACAATGCAAGTTCCTTCCTAATATCTTTATTTTTAATGCATCTACCATTGAGGCTGTATATTTACTACTTGAAATTTTCTCAGAATTCTCATATCAAGTTGTTGTCTCTAGTATTTTAACTGTTTTTCTTCTAACCCAGCTCTCAGATCCATAAATCAGATGCTTGACTCACTATGATACCAGCTTTGTTTATTCTGTTGTCTGTTTCCATATTTAATTTGCCATCTTTATTAAAAATTCTGCCTTTATAATTGAAATGTTTTACTTGATTCTTCATTCACTTTATGCAGATTGATATAATAACATATAGCGTGTAACAAATGGAAATGATTCCATGTATAACAGGATAGAAGCGAACAAGAAATCGCTTCTAGAAGGGCAAGATTATAGTTAGCGAGGATCTGAAGGAATAGCCTTTTCTTGCTTGGAGAGTGGTGAATGAGTTTGAGGAGAGATATGATAGGTATTGCATGAATAGTGGTTGGTGCAGATCTGCCACAATCGAAGTCCATGGAAGTTCATATTATAATAATTTAGCACATGAGCATTTGTTATATGGCTAGTCTCTTGGCTTATTAGATAAAAACATAACGATTGTTAGTTAGTGATTTTATATTGTCGAATTTTTTTTATAAAATTTCTGTTTAACTATTATTGTTAGCATTTGAACTACTATAATTCATTAAGATTATATGCTCTTATGCTTACAGTGACAGTTCAAGTTCTGTCTAATATATAGTTGTTTTTTTTCTTTCTAAATTTATATAGAATAAGATCAATGGGATCAGCAGCCCTTGACATGTGCACTGTAGCCAGTGGAGAAGCTGATGCCTACTATGAGTTTGGCATTCATTGTTGGGATATGGCAGCAAGTATGCTTATTGTACAAGAAGCAGGTGGTGTTGTGATGGATACAGAAGGTACATATCCAGTTATAACCCTTGGAAACTATTCTTAATCTGTTATTAGTTTCAATTATATGAAAGTTTGTGAGGTCTATATTTATGCTAACATAACATCTTTTAAAGTAAATCAGATGCAAGCTAAATTGCTATTTTCCCTGCCCTTTTCTCATGCAAGGCTAGCATCCTTGTTGTGCTTTCTACCTTGGTACTCCAAGCCTCTTAAGTTTGTGATAATCACCTTTATTGTAGTTAGATATATTTCAAAACTGAAAACTTAGTTACCTCACTGGTTAAAACTACATGAATGCTCTCTCTAATTAGACTTAAAATGGCTACCTTGGTTATGGACAAATCCTCTGTTACTCTTACCATATCTAGCACATTCAAATCCTATCTTGCTCCATGGTGTTTGAAGTAATTATATCAAAGGTAATTAACTGAAGAGCTGCATTAAATTCTACAAAGGGGAGGTCCTGGAAAGTTCTGATAAACACAGAGAACAAAAATGATATTAAAGTAACTGATACAATCACAAGAAAGAACATACTAGTAGCATGTTCTTTCATAAGAATATAAGAACATAAGTTATGTTCTTATTAAAGTAACTGATAATAAGGATATAAGAATAAATATATTCTTATATCCTCGTATATTCTTTCTTGTGGTTATATCAGTTGCTTTAATATAATTTTTGTTCTAGGTGTTTATCAGAACTTCCTAGCCTCCTCTTGTATGTCTTCCCCGATGTCTTTTTTTTTTCCAATCGGTGTTCCCATAGTTTGTCTCCTATAATAATTACTCATCCTATACCCATTGAACATATTTTCCGGTGCATTCATATAGCAACAACCAAGTATATATTTTGTTTTATTGGTTTATATCATACCAGATAGCTTCAAATGCACTGCACTTTCTCCCATGACTCTACCCTTCCTTCTTAACTTCTGTTGGTTGCAATTCTTTTGCTGTCATCACTAATATTCCCTCCCACAATTATGTTTTCATTGCCTGAATAATACATCAGCCCTTACATTCTATCTTTGTAATAACTGTATCTTCCTTTAACTAAGTCTCACTAATTGCTGTAATTTTTGATCACATCATGCTAACCAGTGCTAAAAACTCCTCTGTACTCCTGATGCTTTAACATTAATATACATAATGTTAACTGTGCCACATCTCTTTTCTCATCAGAATCTATATTTATTTTTATTGAATTTGCTTATCTGACACGTTCTGTTGCAACATTTAGTCAACTACATTGGTTTTACATGTTACAAAATCACAAAGCATCTCTCCAGTTTTATCTTCCAAATGACTTCTTAATTAGTTTTGATATTAACTTGTTCTTCACAGATGTTAAATTGACTTTTATTGAGGCCTCATCAGTGGAACTGCTTCAAGAAAATTTTCCTGCTGACATGTAACTTTTCAATTTTGTCATCCATTCAAGTCATTTCATGTGTCATCTGAAGTACTGTGTTCAGTGCAGTATTCTCTTGGAGGAATATCCACTTTCGTTTGATCTGGTTAATGTGCAGATAAAACTGCAGACATACACTGTAGCTGTTAAGAATAGAGATTAGCATTGATAGCACATCCCTCCAGAAACAACTCAAACTGGACTAAGCTATCAAAATTCCATCATATATTTAGCATACATGACATTCTTAAACTGACTTTATTGTGGCTGGAAGTGCTACCTTGCTCAGATTGATATTGCATATTTGAATTTTTGAAATACACCACTTTTTACTGCAGGCAATAATTCATTTGATAAAATGTTTGTTTCAAAGATAGTTTGTTCTAATGTTAAGCTTATATGAGACTTTTTTTTACAGTTTTTGACTTTGTGTGACAATGTGAGTGCTTGTAACCAAATCATCTACAATTGCATCAGTTGTTAGTGACAATCCATCCAGAACAAGATTGGTCTTCAAAAATAATGTCACTGGTTGTGAGCTTCTTGAATCATTCAAGGATAGCATAAGTCCTTTTATTTTGCAGATATTTAGGATTAATTACACCTGAGTTCAAACTTGTAAAAAGTCTTAATTAAGGGGATACAAATCCCTTGTTGTTCAACTGCCAGTAAGCAAAACTCTAAGATCGAGAACTACGAATCTATGAGTTTCATATATACCGAAAAACTGTACTACCAAGTGGTCATTTACAGGTGTAAATGACCACTTGGTAGTACAACATCACGGCAACTTGAAGCAAAGGTGGAGCAAGCTCCCTCACTCTCCTTGATATTTTCTCATAATGTAAAAACACAGCCCCTAGGGGATGTAATACTGTAATTACATTATGAGGAGAGGTCACTACCCAGACCAGTTTCAACTTTTTTTTGAGGTCTCATCAGTGAGTAGGTAGACCTGGAAGATAAGGTTTAAGTGAAAAGAACTTTTGGTATATATGAAACTCATAGATTCGTAGTTCTCAATCTTAGAGTTTTGCTTACTGACAGTTGAACAACATGGGATTTGTATCCCCTTAATTATTATTAAGGATGCCAGAAAAATAGCCGTTTGGCTTTCAATTTATGTTTGATATACAAACACACCTTTATGGCATTCGTATAGTAAAGGTATGTAAGTTCTTTTCACTTAAACCTTGTTATCTTCCAGGTCTACCTACTCACTGATGAGACCTCAAAAAAGGTTGAAACCGGTCGTCTGGGTAGTGATCTCTCCTCATAATGTAATTACAGTATTACATCTCCTAGGGGCTGTGTTTTTACATTATGAGAAAATATCAAGGATAGTGAGGGATCTTGCTCCACCTTTGCTTTGAGTTGCCTTGGTGTTGTACTGCCAAGTGGTCATTTACACTTGGATTCGCCGATAGTTTTTCGGTATATATGAAACTCATAGATTCGTAGTTCTTGATCTTAGAATTTTGCTTACTGGCAGTTGAACAACAAGGGATTTGTATCCCCTTAATTATTATTAAGGATGCCAGAAAAATAGCTGTTTGGCTTTCAATTTGTAAAAAGTCTGATCAGACGTTCTCAACAATTAAAACACAAGTTAGGTATTAAACACCATTCATAAACATTTTATGCACAAGCATGCTCTTTGATGTGCAGATATATAATTATAGCACATGATGTAAAATGAAAATAGTATAAAGACATTCTAAAAATGGGTGGCCCTTGTATGACACTTAACTACATATGATTCAGAAATCAATTATTGTTTATTAATCATGAATAAACATATTAAACAGTTTACTTAATGAATATACATGCCAAGATGTGTGTGTGTGTGCGCGCTTTTTTAAAATATTAAATGATGAATTCTCAGTGACTTCTAATGGAATAATTTTGTGAATGTCTTATGTTTGATATTTTATTGTTGGTAGTTTTTCCACTTGGTTATACTATAAATTAAAGATACCAAGAAATTATATACTTAGTTTAATCCTTTATCCAAGTGTAAGCAAACAAAGTTTGCGCAAATATAATCAGGACTAGGGCAACTCATATATAGAAGCTAGACTTTACATCACTTGCCTTAGTATTCCACAATGCAAAGCACATATCCTTACTGATATGTATAATGCTATGCATTATGGGAAGGGTCACTACCCAGACTTGGTTTCGACCTTTATTGAGGTCTCGCCAGTGGGAGCCAGATGCTGATTATATTTCAGGCACAAACTTTGTTTGCTTACACTTGGATAAAGGATTAAAACAAGTATATAATTTCTTGGGAACTTTGATATCTTAGCATCCCAAGATCTAAATAATCTCCCAAAAGGAAGAAAAATAAAATTATCTTGCCTATGTTACTAGTAGGTGATCTTAGCAGTCATATGATTTGGTAATGACTGATTACCAAAACCAAAATCTTATATTTGATTTTGTAATCAAGTAATTTAAAGTTAATTCTGATGTCGCATTTTATTTGTTTCCAGGAGGACCACTGGATTTAATGGCCAGAAGAGTACTCTGTGCTGGCTCTCAAAAGTTAGCAGAATCATTAAGCCAAGAATTGAAACATATGGAACTAGAGAGAGATTAAAACCTGTAATTTCAAGCTATTTTATTTGTAGGTGTATATAGCAGTTAAAAGCAGTTGTAACCTCCATGTTAGAAATAATGACTTTAGATTACTAGAATACCTTCATTATCATCAATTGAAGTTCTGTTTGAAAACTGAACAGGAACTTGTCCTAAAATGATAAAACATTTTATCTGTTTATGGATAATCCAATTATATACATAACAGCTGGTATCCATTTGTTGGAAAAACCAGGTCAAATAGTAAATAAAACAAATGAATTGCTATATTAAATTTAGATAGTCACCTGTTAGTTAATGATACAACCAAGTAGATTTAAGTGTGCACACATACACCCACCCACACACACACATTATATATTGATATATATATATCAAACTTAAATTTTTGACCCAATTTTTGATAACACCAATACACCTTAGTAGTTAAATTTCACAACAAAATTATCTTAAATTTAATCTAAAAATACAATGTGTTTTTATAATTTAAATGATAGAAAAACAGTGGAAGGAATTTGCTTTTCATATAATCAGAAAATTAACCTGCATTTTTCTCCCCAGAAATTCAAATTACCATTGCTTGCTTTTTAAATTGCGCAATTGTGTGTCTAGAAAAGGAAGTGGTAAATTGGATACATTTCTGTTTGTTCAGGTGGCTGTAATGTATTTAATGTTTTGTGGCCATGGGGGCCAAATGGCAAAAATATCAACTTATATCCAAGCCAGACTTTTAGGCTTGCTTCATTATATAAAACTTTATTTATTTTGTTAGTTAATTTGTATTTTTTAAATTTTTTTTTTTTATTTAACAAAGCATTTAGATATATCTTACTTTTGTTAAGTGTCATGTAGCTTGTGTCCTGTACATATATATGTTTCCTGATGATGACCTCAATACAGAGGTCAAAACGTCTAATGTTATTTTTTAATTACGAGTGAAGGAATTACTCCAAAACGTTTTTCTCCATAAATTCTTCGCTATGAGTGGATAATGATTGTCTATGTTTTCATGTACTCTGGGTGGTGCAACTTGTTTTAATTCCATAAAACTCAAGTTATGATATAAAAAAGAATATTTTATAATCTTCAAATTACTGTGTATAAACCATTAATTTTAATTGAATTAATAATGTAAAAATATTATTGCTAGAGATCTTCATTTATTTTATATTGCATTTTGCCAGTGAGGTAACAATAAACTATGTTTCAAGTATTGTGATATGCATAATTATTTCTTTTCATTGGTAATTGCAATTGATATATAATACTGAAGAAATACAAAAATGGTATCCTAAGATTTCACATGACTTTGATGTACAAGATGGTTCACTTGCAGAAATTTTCACCATAAATACAACTTTGGAACAGCCTGGATTTCCAGATTCTATGTTGAAATAGCACTTCCCCATTATAGAACTGTTCATTTCCTGCATCTACCAGACTTCATTACATTACCAAAAATAATACATTCATTATACATCAAGTATCTTCTATGTTAGAAGGCCAGCCATAATATATAATTAGTGAGTATGCTAGTCAAGTTTATTAGGCCCAAGAGTCACATAGAATGTTGCATGAGCTGCAACATATTTTCTAAAAATATGAAAAACACAGATACATAAAGGTATACTCACATTATTAGCCTATTTAATTATCTCATAGAAAGCTTAAAAACTATTTTTTTCATGTTTCCTTTTTTTTACATTTTGTAAGCTCAGTCATTTTAAACAACTAATGGGATGTGTAACTTGCATTTCAAAAGCTGAGAAAAGTGACCAGTATTTCACCTTAGAAACCAATTTTAAAACAAGCCAATGCCTGCAGTGTAAGTTGAGGGATACTGGTGAGTGGCAGTTGCTATTAGTTACTTTATCTCATTAATGCCTGCTACACATGCAAAAAAAAATTTGTTTGTATTATGAGAAAAATATGTATTATATATAATTGTGTTTATATGTCCTTGAAAAATCTATATCTTTCCTTTGGTGTATTAGACTCAATGACCTACACAAAAACATGGCTCATATAAACTTCATTGCTGTCATGATAGAGGAGTTATTCTGGCAAGATTGTATATTCTGTGGCTGATTTATCTGTTTTGCAGAATAAAAAAAAAAACTTTCTGGGAGGAAAAACCTTACCACCTCTATATGAGACTAGCTAACTCACCTTTGTTTTGAAAAGCTCCTGTAAAGATCTTTCATGGCCTAGATGGAATTCAAACATGTCTTTCCAACCACAGGGTGCCTGAACTATACTAGCTTATCAGGACATTAATAAAAAAATACAGGAGATCATGTTATCCAGCAGTAATTCAGCATACACAATATATATGAATGAGTGAATAACTGAAGGCTTCAGTTCATATCACCTCAGTAGCAGATTAATCTGCTACTGAGCCCAAGTAATATGATTTACCATAATGAAAAAAATGGAGCAAAATAATTGTTTGCTAACTTTTCAGACTCCGGCAGTACATAGGAGGGGATTATATGGTCCAAGTCACTTATATCCACACAGCTTTATTAGAGCCTTCCAAATATCATGCAACTTTAATCCTTGGTTATGATTCAGTCATGTAATAGTTTCACTTTAACAGACTTCTTACATTCTCTCTAATAATAAAATTTAAAAGTATGGAGATATTATTTTAGTCTTTCAGGTCCAGTAAATATATATGCAGCATTTCTGCATACTCACCTGATTATAGATTTCTGCTGAACAGCCTGTTTGACTATAGATGACTTATGCTTCTGCTTATTTTTTAAATGGATGGGAGAACCGTAGTGATTATAACAAAGACTAACTTTAATATGGGTTTGAAAGTGACCTTTTATTTCTGCAATGGGATTAGAGATAGCACCAGTATATTGGAGGTGATAACATTGTGATGGTGATGGAAGGTGGCATGCAAATATTGACCACTGTTTTATAAGAACTGTTGCTTGCAGTAGTTTTCTTTTAATCATAGCAATAAATACCAGCTCACTATCCTTTTCTAAGTTTGCAGTAAATTTGATTTTTTGTGTTGGTATGTAATAACCTCTCCAGTTCTTTCTCTGTGGCTGAATTATAAGAGCATCATTGGATTGACATACTGCCTAGATGGTAAGTTTTAGAGAGGTAGACTCCTTAAAGCACTGTATGTATAAAAATGTACTTGGAGTGGCAACAAAGAGGCCATTGCTAAGCAGTTTCTTTTGCTGTACTCTATATTTCCACTTCCAAAAAAAAAAAAAAAAAAAAAAAAAAAATTTGGAATAGTCTGATGTCTAACTAAATTTTTCTTCAGTAATTTCTGTAACCTAAATCTAGTAAATATTTTTGAAGAATACTGTAACATAAGCTATCATTTCTCTTACATGGAATCTTTACATATTATTATGTAACACCTCCAGAGAGTCCAAGGACATATTGCAGGAAGGCAATCTACTCTACTTTGCTAAATATATCAAAAATACATGTTGCAATACACAACAAAATACATATTTTGACAAGTATATTGGTAGCAGAACTCATCAACAATGGAATGGGCATGTTTCTTTGTGTGGAATAAGATTTTGATAATCTTTAAATCCTCATTCCATGTCATGATATGCTTCGAGGTTTTGTCATATCGAAGAACTGTAAGGATAAATTGTGTTATTAACAAACAAAATCATTTATTTTTGCAAAGTTCTTCATTTAGTAGTAGAGCTGCAGTTTTTAGCCTTTTATAAGACAAGTGTCATTGATTTCTCAGTGCATGCTACAAAATCAATTTTGGATATATGTGTGGGCACTATATTCGAAAAATGATGTAACATATTGTGCTTTTATGTTATTCACATCCACAAATTCATGTGGACATGAATTATATGAGACAGGACATAATTTTTCTCTACATAAGTTATTGAGGTTTTGTCATAATTATTCAAAAATATTTATCATACTTTTATTTATTTTTGATATCTTGCTAGTTGTTTGCATCACAGAATCAGTACAGTGCAATTAACTATGTTGACTGGCATATCAAGTAAAATACAAGATTTTTTTTCATTCTGAACAAATTTCAAATCTAATGTGTTGCATCCTTGCCAGTTCTTGTCTGATCACCGAAGTTAAGCAGCTTTTGGCCCGGTCAGTACTTGGGTGTCCACCTGGGAACACCAGGTGTAGTTGGTTTATTTACCTGCACCCCCCCCCTTTGAAGGTACATGTCAGGAATTTGATGTGTTGTGTCCTTTTCTTAGTGTTTTGCTAGATCATTGGTAGAATTCTTTTGGATTTTTTTTTTTTTTAATATTTTGTTATATAATAAAATAAATTATAAAATATTTATTAGATTTATATTTTTTATTTATATTATGAAGGAACATCTGAACTTTCTTATTCTGTAGCTTTTCCTATGATTTCTGCTTGTAATCCTGCGACTTTATTATGCTTATTTATGAGCCATCTTTGAACACAAATGGTAATAAGATATGGCTGATGCTCATGTAACATTTTAAGACATTAACTTAATACATGCTGTTATATTTTTTCTTGTTTTATTTTGTATCACCTACCTTTAAACAAAATACAATTGACTCAGTTGTATTTTGATTAATACAAACTCATTGGGACTGCAAGGATGGTTTGTTATGGTGATAGTTTGTTGATGGAAGTTTTTTCACTTGGCTATGCTACTAATTATATATTTGGTTTAATCCTTTATCCAAGTAAGCAAAAGAAGTTTGCGCCTGAAGTATTTTCAGGACTGGTGAAACTCGTGCTAAAGGTGGAATAAGTTCTGATCACTTGCCTTAGTATCTCCCATAATGCAAAGCACATCTCCAGAGCCTCCATCGCAGGAGAACCAAATCAACCATACCTCTCCTTGAATCCATTCACCGTCAGGGAACTCGCAACTAATTCTGGCAATCCATTCCAGTCACTCACCACTCTTCATACAAAAAAAAAATCTGGTCCACACTCCCTACTAACACACTCTTACACAACTTCCATGGATGGCCTCTAGTTTTCTATTTATCATATATTTAAAAATTTCACTTGCATCAATTTTATAAAACCTCTTTAATATCTAAAAGTTTCTATTGTATCCCCTCTTTTCTGCCTATCAACTAAACTAAATGCAAACCTTCAGCCTATCCTCATAGGGAGTGTTTCACAGACCTACCACCATCTTGGTCACTTTTCGACCACTTTCTTGTCCCCAAGAAACCCGGGTGACCAAATCTGTGTGCAGTAGTCAAGATATGGCCAAATGATACTCTTATAAAGAGGGATAATAACTTATCTTTATTTGTTAGCATGTTTTTGAACATCTAAGAAATTCATTGAGCTATTTTAGAAACTTTTGAAATTATCCCCAAGTTCCTAGCCTCATCAATTTACTGCAAACCAATACCATTAATATGATACACCATATGCAACCTTTTCAACCAGAAGTGCATAAATAACATTACATTTTGCAGCATTAAATGCCGGCCTGGTTGGCCGAGTGGTTAGCGTATCCGCTCTCCAGCCAAAAGGCTGCGGGTTCGAATCCTGCCATGGGCATGGATGTTTGTGATTGTCTGTGAAAATACTACTACTACTGGTGGTTGGCAGTAGATGGCATTGGTGGATTGAGTGGTGAAGACAGAGTTGTATAGAGTAGGTATCCTCTCTCAATGAGTCTTTGGACTCCCTTGGGATGTCACATAATAATAATAATTATCTTTGCCAACAATGCCAATTTATTTAAATCGCCCTACAGGATAGCTACATCATCTTTATCAACTATTGCTGTCCTCAGTTTTGCATCATCAACAAGCAACTGAATAACCACTCTTAAATCTTTCCCACAAATTAAAGAGTAGTAGCCCTAGTACCGAACCCTGAGGTACTAGGGCTACTACTCTTTCATTCACCATCATTCTCCTAGATTCCACTCCACCATATACTACTCCTCTGATGTCTGTCTGCCACCTCCATCCATGCTACTATCCTCATATCCATTCCCATTTGATCCAGTTTTTGTAATACTTTTCCATGTGGCATTCTGTTAAAATGCTTTGGCAAAGTTGAGGAGTATCATGGTGTAGCCATTACCTTTAACCACTTCTGCTGTCACTTTATTATAAAATGTGAATAAGTTACCAAGACAGGACCTACCCTTATTCTGCTCATTATAGAGTACTGCAACCTTATCCACTCACGGTTGTATTTTTTTACCTTTCGCCAACTTTTCCAATACTTTAACACTGACACCCTGATATATTAATTGGTCTGTAGTTTGCTTCCTTTGTCTTGGGGCCACCTTTATGCAATGGTGTACTATCTTACCCTCTTTCCACTCCCTTGGAGCTTCTGCCAGAACTGAGACTTAGACTGAACAACTTCATCAAAACAATGCCAATTTTCTTGCACATTCACATACCACAAGTTGATATGCCATTTAGTCCTACTGCTCTGTTCACATTCATATTATTTAATATGCTGACCACCTCCTGTTCATTTACCTCAATGTTGATATGCACTTCTGTAACAACTGTAAAATCACCACCCAGATGATATGCCTTTGCAAAATGATTACTCAGTAATTCAACTATTTCTTTTGGTTCAGTCACCCTTCCTACCATGAGCATTGTTTAAAGGCATTCTACATAGACATTTCCCCCTCTTACTTGCTATATAATGAAAAAAAAAAAACTTCTGGGTTTGCTTTGGCCAATTCTCTCTCATAGTCTGATTTGGTCTTTCTTACCAGTCTCCCTTCTTACTTGCACTTTGTACTGCTCATGAGTATACTCATCACCTTTTCCTTATATTCCCTCCACAGTGTTTTCTTTTTTTATAGCTCTTGCTTTATATCTCTACTCATCCACTTAATCCCCACTTGGTTTATCCTCCTGAGCTTGGGTATATGTATGATACTGCTACTCTCAAGCAATCTCTGACCACTTGCCATGCACTGCTGACATTCTTTCCTTGTATGTACAGCTTCTCAAGCCATAGTATTGTTCCAAGATGACTCCTGAGTCTCTCATAATCACCAGCCTTATAGTTGAACCTAAACCTCTTCTTGACAGAGAACTCCACATGGTCACTCTCCCCAATTGGATGCAAAGTGTCTGCCTTGATTATGAATATATCTTCTGATGCTATTATAAGATCCAACACCCTCAAACCCCTTGTCACCCTCTATAATAAAGTTTCATGTAATTATCCCTTCACAACTGTGTAAATTCAATTTCCATGCCCCCCCTTTCCTCATTCCATTCGATGTCCCCATAGTTAATCTCCCATAATTGTTTGGCCTACACTCATTGTGCTAATCTCTGCCAGTACAAGGCATCTACATCTCCCTGTGGACCCTCCCTCCTGCTCTGGTCTATAGCAGTACCTAACAACATATTTTGTCTTATTTGCCTCTCTCACACCAGACAGCCTCAAATGAACCATCTCTCTCAGACCTAAAATCCTCTAACTTCTAATTTTGTTGGTTGTAATTCTGCAGCTATTATCAGCAATACCCCACCTTCTGTCCTGTTCCTTATATCCTCCCTGAAAATGCAATACCCTTTATATTATATCCCTGTACTATATTATTTTCAGTCAAGTAGGTGTCACTGATGCCTATAATTTTTTGTCAAGTCGAGCTTGCCAATGCCAAAAACTCCTTAGCCTTATTCCTGATATTTCTTGCATTCATATACATGCCTTTCAGCAATCCTTTGTACCCATAGTTAGCCTTGTATAATGTCATTCCAACCCATTCAAATTGGAGACCTGTGAAATCCCTTTTGGCATTGCACAATCATTACTGTAGAGATGCTCAATTATCACATGGGTGGCTAGAAGTATGCTTGATTTCATCCTCCCTAGCATCTCTATACTCTTTTTCAGGTTATCTTGGAAGTAAAGAAATATACTACAGGCCGTACCGCTTCCAAAGGTAGCAGAATATTAGTTCGCTGTTACTATGGCAACGGTTGTTGGAGACCATGTGATAATTGCATTTTTCAAAAATAAGTTCCCTGAAACAATTTAGTGGTATGAAACATATAATTCTAGCATTGGCAAGTAAGAAAGTAGTAAAATAATTATATACAAAATACCACACAATGTGATAACTTAAAAAATTTAAGGAACTATTTTATGCAGCGTAAGCCTATAGTACGAATGGTAAGAAAAGCCAGAAATGTAGCTTATTCCGCTACCTCCAAGATAACCTGAAAAAGAGTATAGCTTCCCTGGTTTTGCACTATCATACTCACTAAACAACACGTTCTTCCAAACATCCAATTCTAAAACCATTTAAATGTAGTCGGTTGGGCATATATAAGTCCTTTTTGACTTGTATATGCTATGATTGGCAATCATGGCCCTTCTCAGTTCTGTCCTGTCATATCAAGCCAGCAGACTCACAATCTTTACTTTTTTATTCTTAATTTTTGCTTCATTAATAACTTTCATATCTACTCTCATTGCATATTTCTCCTCTTTCAAATCATTTGCTTCATTCTTCTGCATATTTATAGCATCACTAACATCCTTTATCTTTGCACCTGGAAAACATGCTTTTGTCACTTTTTCATTAAGTATGCGTCTTATCATCGAATTCTCATACAATACTATCTCTTTTCTCACACTTTTATACTTTTCTCCTTCACTCTTTCTTTCATTCTTTGTCCTTCTATACCACATGCCAATTGTTTCTCCTGTCACTGAAGTTCACATTTTGACCTGTGTAGGAGTCCACGTAAGTGTGCAATTTCTTTTTGCGCTAGCATCTCATCATCCATTTTATTACTTTCAACTACCTCCTTCAAACTCTCATTCGTATTTTGTGCACTATCATTCTGCTTCTGCTACATTCTCCATAACACTTGACAATCCTACCTTATAGTACGAATGGTAAGGAAAGCCAGAAATGTAGCTTATTCCGCTAGTCGGGTATAACATGGTTGTTTATTATATGTACTTGATCAATATAGTCCCATTAGAAGTCATTCCAGAGCTTTTATGGTCAAGAAAATTAAACGTTTTTTAAGTCATTCCAGAATCCTGCCTTGTATTCTTATTATCAATCGCTATATTCTTTTGTGATTCATTTCTTCTACTTGCTTATGAAATATATCTGACAAATATTTTCTCCATTCTTGCTCTCATACCACAAACCATTCACTATCTGCAACGAATACATCAAACACACACTACGTTGTACTAAATTCCACATGTTGATATTAGTCAACATCGATGTCTTGATCGCCATTTTTCTTGTACACATAGGTGCCATAACGAAAAACGATTCTGAAAAGTATATCACTTAAGTCATATTGTTTAGTCAACTATTATTAACTACACAGTCAAAAATAAAAAATACCATCAAATATATATAAAAATATCGCTAATATCTATTAAAAAAATACTGATTTAGTTGAACAACACGTGAACAGCATCTGCTACTACGGACAACGCTAGCGTCTTATATAACATGCTAACTGTAATCAATGAATATGTCCTAATATATAGGACTTTTATAGATATGGTATGTGTATAATATTAGAAGCTTGCAAACACACCCACACCTGAGGAAAAGCTTGTTGGTCAAATAAGTTGAGTAATAAGGAAATCTGCATTGGTGAATATATTAGCAATGTGTAACATTGCTAATATGTTGAGTAATGAGTCAAATAAGTTGAGTAATAAGGAAATCTGCATTGGTGAATATATTAGCAATGTTACACATTGCTAATATATTCTCAGAATGGACTGATACACTTCTACTGATACTGAGATAACATCTCCATGACAGTTTTAAGGATTCTGCATCCTTGAACTATAACCAAGGCTTAAAATTATACGATGGTTGGAAGGCCCTAATAAAATGTGACCCTAACTACATAAAACTACTTATTGCAATGTCAACAATCAAGTTACAACATACATTCTTATTAGATTTTTTTACATTATCTTTTAAACAGTTGCATTTGAATTGTTCTTTTGATCTATTTTTTTCCCCCTCAAATATCATCAGGATATCAAGTATTTTGATATCCTGATGCTGAAAGTAAAATGACCAAAATGCTTAGGTATGTAGTATGACTCCTCTTACTCTGAATTAGATTTGGACTCTGCAATGAAAAACAATCTCATAATATTTGATTACATAGGAAGAAGATTCAGAAAAGTGATGATCAAAAAAATTCTGCAATTCTATATAAGTGCACCAATGATAAGGCATACTAGTGTAGCTCATCATTAGGCTATGCTTAGTTGTCAGAATACTTTATAAAGCCTATGGGACATCATATGAAAAGAACATCTGTTAAATTCAGATTAAAAAGTTAGTAACCACAAATATCATCTATCCCTCAAGTTTCAGTTCTCTTCACAAATGTGCATAGCCTTTCTGCTAATTTCCTATGGAAAGATAAATGTGTCACCAGTCTGGCCTAATAAAAAAAAATATAAGCATTATATAATTTATACAGTGATTTTTGGAGTTGTTGAAAGTTTTTTCACTTGGTTATACTATAAATTAAATTCTTGGTTTCATCCTTTGTCCAAGTAGAGGATGACGACTTCATATCAATTTCATTAGTATCCCATAATGCAATGCACATATCCTTATGGATAAGTTTAATGCCATACATTATGGGAAGAGCCACTTCCCAGACACATCCATTGGATTGCCAGAACATGTACTGTAATTCATTGTTCTTCCACTGATCCACACTGGACTGTAGATCAGTGGATTGTTTGCTTCATTCAGATGATGCTGGGCATTAGTTGGCATAATTGAGGGCTTGTGAGCTGTAGCACAATTATGAAACCCAAGGGCAAACACTGTCTAGTGAATAGTTCTGCTGCTGCTGGCATTCATTCCACTGCTCATGCAGAAGTCATTTGTGACGGTTTACTGTGACAACATGCTTGAGAGTTTGCCAGTCTTAATTTGTCAGTTTCTTGGGCCTACAAGTTTGGGGGATGGTAAGTTTGGTGGTTCTCTCACATTTCCCTTCTGCAATCTCATTGACAGTAAACCCAGGGTGCACACAATGTGGCAGAAATCTCTTGGACTGAATTACCAAATTTGTGGGCTCTATCATATGGACGAAAAGAGTCCATTGGAATGTGGTATTTTATATATTATATAGTGTGTATATTAAATAGCATTGCAGACATGTATCTGTCTCAGAACTATGGGGGTGTCTTGACACTTTTGGGAACATAGTGTACATGCCAGTCGATATTTACTCTTTCCCATTATTCTACACAAGAAGAGGAGTGAGTGAAATGCTACACCTCTGTATTTTTAGATAGTTTAAGGGTTATAACAAAAAAAATACTCAATAGAAATGCTGTTCAGTGATCGCCCTGATTTGAAAATGCATATACAATCCTAATATATATATATATATATTGATGCTGTCTCTAATCTCACTGCAAGAGTGCTTGAAGAATATGCCATAAATGTCATCTTTAAGTCAATCTTAAAAATGACACTATCTCCTTCACTACCTGCTGCCATCTCTTATTATAGCAGATACCGTATTTACTCAAGTTTTACTTTACGGAAAAAAAAGAAACTACAAAGTTTTGCATATACCTCACACACAAAAAAAAAAAGTTTAAAAAATCACATTTGGGTTGTATCATCTTAACCCAGTCCTGAAGATACTTTCACGTGCAAACTTTGTTTGCTTACACTTGGATAAAGGGTTAAACTAAATTTATTATACACATTTGGGCAATAGTAACTTGCTCATCACAGTAAACAACACACCCTCCCCAATAGCTACGAGAAAAATGAGATGGAGACAACTGGGATAAAAAAACAGCACTAACTAATAATGAATCACATGTCCCCTCCCACAGAATCTATGCTGTATAGACTCGAGCCATAGTATCTAACCAAAAACAATTGTCCAAATTTTCAGTTACACAAAATAAGCGTGATTGCATTTGAAATTTTTGATGTCACTAAGACAGATCACAAAGGCTAACTTCAAATAAAATTCTATTGCTGAATTGAAACTACCATGTCATATAATGTGTGTGTGAGAGTCCACCTGCGAGCTCAATGCAAAAGTGGCACACAAATAAGCAATAAATTCAACCAAAGGGTTGAAACTTTGTGTCAGTTGAGCCTGTGCAATGTGGAAGTGGTACACAAACGGTAATGAGAAGTCCTGTCGGAACGATAAATGGGTGAAACACCAGCCCGATGTGAAAGTGTTAAAACTAAGAAATATATAGTGAATGTTGCTTTGGCAGTTTCGGATATTTTGGAATTCATTCAAAGAGAATCAGTTTCAATACAACTGTTGGCTTGGCACTCAGTTGTGTGATCTTTTGTTAATATTGCACCAATCATATGCATGTCTTCATAGGTGCTCTATTTCTACGGCCTACCATTGCTGTCTGTTTTGCACCCTGCTTTCACTTATTATTAGTCATTCGTGAAGGATTGTTCATTACATCTCTCAAGTCTTCTAAATTATTTATAATTTTTGCTTGAAATATGGAGAGATGTTCAAGTTACGGTGCTGGTTTTAAACTCAGTTATTGATTTTGCAGAAAAACATGGCAATCGAGCAGCAGAGTGCGAGTTTACAGTGACTGAGTTTAATGTGTGATGGTGGGGTAAACAGAAACTTGCATTAGAATGCACCGGTAAGTCAAGCATGATGAGGACCTAAAAGTGAAAAGTTTCCTGAATTGGAGTGTGAATTACTTGAATATGTTAGGTTTGCGTAAAGATGGTTGCTGTGTTTCACATGAAATGTTACATTTCAAAGAACATGAGTTAGCTACAAAATAAGGCATCAATTACACAGATCTGAAAGTGAGCTGAGGTTGGATCACAAGATTCATGTAGAGGAAAAGTTTTTCCTTTGTCGAAGGACATTCCTTTGCCAAAGAATGCTGAAAGATTTTCATCGCTATGCGATTCAACTTAGGAAGAGCAATATGTTATCACAAATAACCAATGCTGATCAAACACCCTTCAATTTTGACATGCTGCATCAAACAACAATAACAGAAAAAAAGTGACAGCGAAGTGAAAAACAGCAATTTACAATCATGTTCACAATTTCTGCAGATAGAAGAAAGTTTCCTCCTTACATAATATTCAAAAGGTAAACAATGCCAAAGGGGAAATTCATGTAAGAGTTCAAGAAAAAGGATGGATGGACACTGGACATTGAGGTTGGATTAGAACAGTTTGGGACAAACAGCCAGAGCCTTATTTCGATGCCTGGCTCTCTTCATGTGGGATAGTTTCCGTGGACAACTTAGGACCTGAAGTAATGAAACAATTTTCAGATATGACTGATGTGACACTATTCCTGGTGGCCTTACACCTTGTCTACAGCTATTAGATGTATTGGTTAACAAACCATTCAAGGACTACATACAAAAATTCTACATGGAGTGGATGGCATCTAGCAGCTACGACCTGACTGCAACAGGGACCATCATTAGAACTGTTGTGGAACTGGATTTTGAGAGCTTGGAAGTGATTTTGCCAGAAATCACTGGACTACAGAGATTTAAAGTCAAACTAGGAAAATCAGGATCATACCATCACACAACCACCAGTGAATTTCACAGTTGGGGTTATGCACTCTGGTAAGACATTCATTGGGCATCTGCCACACCCCCTCCATCTGTTTGGTAGAGGGTGTAGCATGATTCATCGCTCCATAACACAGCTTTCTTTCCAAGCTTTCATGTCCCTTTGCACTACTGAAGAAACACTACATGTGTGGGTCTTATATATATATATATATATATTGCAGTAGTACCATGGAAACCAATGTTGTCAGTTCTGAATGTTTTTGTGCAAATTTTTGTTCCAGTTAATGCCCAGAACTCTGCATTCAATGTGTGGTCAACGAATGGCAGTATTACGTATTATCCTTCATAGCACCCTACGGTCATGTTTGGTGAGTGTGGTGGGTTGTCCAATGTGGGTAGCACTTTCACTTGATGCCTTGCACTTCCATATCACTGATTGTTGACCTGGTGTGGCCCAATTTGTTGAAATAGATATTCCTGCAACATAGCATTGTATCACCATGCCTCTTTCAAACTCTGTCAGTTTCCTTCTTGCAGTCATTTCACCTGGACACAGTTGCACTGACTTGGGAGCATCATATTCCTCAATTAATAATACACCTTGCTAATGGGAGTGTCCAATGACTTCTTTCCGAGCAGTGTATTTGAGTTTGGCTACTATTTCATCAAGTACCAGGCGCCTTGTTATCTTTGTGCTGCTTTATACTTTCTTCTTCAGCTAGTGAAGGTTTAAATGTCTCTGGGTGACAAGTTTGATATATATTGATTAAGAGACTGATTAGGTTCATCACAATTTAAGAATTTGTTAAAGTACTCTCTACCTGTTTGCTATTTTATTTCTAGTGGCTAGTGTTTGTCTATTGCTATTGTTTTCATATGTGGACCTGTTTTTAGGTTTTAATTTCATGGAAAAATTTTCTACGGTTATTTACTGTAAAGTATTTTTAGATTTTTCAATCTGTTGATGCAAAAAGTTTCTCTTCTCTGCTGAAGACATTAGAATAACATTCAGAAACCCAAAACTGTTGCTGAAAAACTAGGATTACAAATCAACCAGGATAAAACTGAAAATTTAAATGTATGCAGAAATTGCAATCAAGGGTTGGGGGGAATAGTTTACCATTGATAACCTGAAATTTAAAAATGCCACTTCAAATATCTTGGAACATTGATTACCCCAGATAATAAAGTTAGTACAGAAATAAAAGCTAGAATGCATGTCTCAAATATATCTTATCATTCACTGTCTTCCAAAATTCTATTAAGCAGAGTTAAAATAAATATACAAGAAAATCATGAGACCTATTGTTCTATAACATTAACCCAGAGCATGAGAGACCAAAATGCGAAAGTGTTGCAGATCTTTGAAAATAAAATCCTCAGATTAATCTGGACCTGCCTCTAAGAGATAACACAACAGGTAAATGGAGAAAGACATGAAAACTATATGAACTCTATACAATTCCATTTCTAGCTGATGAAATGAGTACTGGAAGATTGAGATGGCTTGGACATGTGGAAAGAATGGGTGAAGAGAATATAGTCAAACAATAACTCAAGATGCAGCCTGATGGAAAGCAACCTAGAGATAAGACCACAAATGTGCTGAGTGGATAATATCTAAAAAAAAAAATTGATGGGAATCCAGGACTAGAATGCAAGAGCTCAAGACCGAAAGGAATGAAAGAAATTAGTACATGTAACAAAGAACCCTTAAAGGTTTAACAAGCTGAAGAAGAAAATTAAAAAAATTGTTTAATCATTCTGTGAAAATATTACCATGTAGTTAGTGAAGAAAGACTATGCAGTCAATAGTCATTGCATGCAATAGTTATAAAATTTCAGATGAATATAAGTATATATATATATATTTAAAAGTATTTTCTTGGATGCTGGAAAGTTTTGGACTATCTTTTGATTATATCACACTGAATAAAACAACAAAAAATTCGAATTGAAACTGTGAGCTATGTAAAGTAAATTAGACTGTAAACTCTTTTGAGTCTAATATAATGCTTGTTTTTAACCATTCTGTAATTATTTAAAAGCTAAAAAATCCAGATGCTTGACAAGAAGATACACATCTCTAAATTAGTGAGAAAAGTAATTCTCATAGACAGGCTTAAATGTTGGTTGTGCATGCTTACTAAATAACTTAAGGAAATTACAACGTTCCAATATTTCGGCAATGTCACATTGCCATCTTCAAAGGAATTTACAATAAAGACGTGCACGTAGGCACTAAACACAGTAAATGAGAACGAAGCAAAGAAGCTATGGTTTTCCTAAAAGTCCTGATGGTGCCTCCTAGAGGGCTATGTAGGTATTCTTGGCCATTGGGCTGAAGGTCTCCTGATGTAAGCCTCCCAAATTTGGGACAGTCTCATGCAACCAAATTTGTTGAGGTTTGACATGTTTCTTAGGGCTGAGGCTGATTCCATGAATAGGCTTTCAAATTTGAACTTGTTATGGTGTATTATTGTGGCTTTCTTCCACCGTATTCTGTGGTGTGTATCCAGAGCATGGTCTGCAAGACCAGTGGATGTACCGGCGAAAACGGATGTAGTCTTTGTGTTCTGAAATTCTGATATTCGCGGTCCTAGGGAGAGTGGTTGGTCATTAGTGGAGCAGATAAGGGATGCCAATTTTCTATAAGGTCTGTAGCAAGAGGTCATGTTTTTTAAGATTTTGGTAATTTTTTCCGAGGTGCCGCGGATGTAGGGAATGGTGATGGATTTAGAGTAATTCTTGTTGTGGTTAGGGCATAGTCATTTGAACAGATTAGTTTAGCCCTGTTGTATAGTGTCTTAACAACTCCATATTGTTGTGTGTGTGTGGGAGGGGAGATGAGGGGATTGTTGGTGAATGTATCTGTTTGCCTGTATGGGTGGGTTTTCTATAAACTGAGAAAACCAAGGTTCAAGGTTCCATCAGGATGGCAGCGGGTGACTAGGAAAGGGATGCTGTTGTTATCCTCTTTTTTCCAGGGTGAACTTAATTCTGGGGGTGTTGGTTGTTTAAGTGTGTTAAGAAGGAGAGGAGCGTATCAGAGCCATGTGGCCAAATAGCAAACATATCAACGTAGCAAAGCCATATGGTAGGTTTTTGTGGGGCAGAGTTTAATGCTTTCTCTTCGAAGGTCTCCATAAAGAAATTGGCCAAGGGTGGGGAGGGTGGTGAACCCATGGCTGTCCCCTCTATTTGTTTGTAGAATTTTCTCTGCCAAACGAAATAGCCTGAGTTCATTGTGAACTGAAATAGGGCTGAGATATCGGGAGAAAATTAAGCTTGGATTAGCTCTAAGGTTTCCTTGAGTGGGACGTTTGTGAATAAGGAGGAGACATCAAAACTGACCATTATGTCGGAGTGTAAGGTTTCTATGCTGGCTTTGAAGTGGGCTGAGTTTTTTGTGTGTGATGGATTTTTTTTTTTTTTTTCCCAGTATAGTGTGTGAGTGCTTTGGCCAAATGACTAGCTAATTTGTATGTGGGGGAATCAATGCCATCCACTATGGGATGTAATGGCACATTTTCTTTATGTATTTTTGGGAGTCCATATATATACTGCGGGGGGGGGTATAGAGTTAATTTGTTAGTAACTTCTACAGGCCAAGAAGTGACCTTCTTAAGGAGATTGTGGAGTTTTCTAATTTCTGAGTTGGTGGGATTGTATTCAATGGGGAGGTAAGTAGCCCGATCTAATAATAGAGCATTAAGCTTACCTGTGTAGTCCGTTTGGTTGAGTACTACAGTGGATCCACTTTAGTGATTATTATTTCTTTGTTTTTCCTCATTTCCTGCAACGCTTTATATTCCTTATTGGATAAGTTGGTTTTTGGTTGTCTTGCTTTGGAGAGAACACAAGCTACATCCAGTCTAATATTGTTGGCGATGTGGTTTGGAAGGTGGCGGATCTCGCATTCAATTTGGATCGTAATATTCTTGGCCGGTATTTTTCTGGGAGCAGTTGCAAAGTTGTGGCCATGTGAAAGCGCGTTGAGTGCTTCAGGCTTCAGAGTAACTGAAGAACGGTTGACTACCGTGTCGGTTGGAAATTTTGGTCCAGAGGTCGAGTTCTTTTTTTAATTTCTCAAATTTCTTGATATGTCGTCCCTGTATTTTCTCGAATTCTGTATCTGCCGCAGTGCACGAGATGTCGTATAAGATTGACCAAAGCTCGTGATTTAACGTGCTGGAAAGCTCTCCTTCAAGCGCCTGAATAGTTGTGTTAGCATCAGCTAGGAGAATGTGTGTGGCGGCAATTTGTTCTCATAGCAAAGCTTGGCTCGCGTGATTATAAATTTGGAGAGCCTTTTGTGAAATGAAACACTGCTTGAATTTAACATAGTTTGGGATTATGCTTTAGATACATGCCACAATAATACACTGTAGCAAGTTCAAATTTGAAAGACTATTCATGGAATCAGTCTCAGGACTAAGAAACATGCCAAACCTCAACAAAATTGCATGAGACTGCCTCAAATTTGGGAGGCCTACATCAGGGGACCTTCAGCCCAATGGCCAAGAATACCTACATAGCCCACTAGGGGGCACCATCAGGACTTTTAGGGAAAGCATAGCTTCCTTGCTTCATTCTCATTTACTGTGTTTAGTGCCTATGTGCACGTGTCTTTATTGTATGTTCCTTTGAAGATGGCAACGTGACGTTGCCGAAATATTGGAAATATATTAAAGTTTAATTTAATGTATATTCTATTGTACATTGTAATTTCCTTAAGTTATCTAGTGAGAAAAGAGAGAGATTGTAGTTATGTGGCCCTTCATAGTAAATCAGGGAATCTCTTGACTCAAAGTAACAATTTTGTTTTTCAGTAGTTTGATTCAACAGATGCAAAGAATCTTTATAACCACTTGACGGAAGGTAGTCAGCTGGTATCATACAGAGGTGGAAGGCTTTTTTTTTTTCATCCCTGTAAACAGAGAAACCAGCTCGAGATGATGTGATTAACAGATATACTATACTGGCCTCATAGTCTTAGTTGTTTCACCCATCATTCAAACCAAACTTATTACAAATAATTAACCAATCTTTCACATTTCTGGTTTTATTTAACATTTCATAGAAATATAGTCTTTAATTAAAGTAACATGACTTCTTGTTTGTGGATAATAATTTTATTTATGTTTAAGTTAAGCTGAACTTTGGTGGAAGATTAGCTGATTATTTTTATTTAAAAAAATTTATAACCAAATTAATTTTGTGATACATTCATTAATTCCAATTGAATTGGAAGGCCAGGATATCATTAGTGCGTGGGAAATTATGAAAGAATATTTGTTAGCAGCAATGGTAAGTTGTATACCACGAGTGAACAAGTGGACACAATTTGGAGTAAAGTGGATGACAAACAATATTAAACAGGAATTATATACGAAAAAGAGGCTGTGGAAGAGATATAAGGAGACAGGTGAAGAGAAGATGCATGAAGAGTATAAGACACAGACCAGAAGAGTGACTAGTATGGTAAGGAAGACGAAACTGGAATATGAGAGGAGATTAGCTCTAAGATCCAAAGAAAATCCAAGGGAAATTTTTAGATATGTGGCCAGTAGGAGGAGAAATGACTGTGGAAGAATGATATTGTGGAATAAAAATGTACTCTGGATGTCAGTAAAGCTGTGGGACTGGATGGTATTTCACCATGAGTTTTGAGAGAATGTGCTAGGGAACTGATAGTGCCTTTGACCTGGCTTTTCAATGAAAGTCTGGCTGCTGGAAAGGTGCCCATGGAATGGAAGGAAGGTAAAATAGTGCCATTGCATAAGGGCAGTAGCAGACTGGAAGTGTCTAATTATAGACCAGTTTGTGTGTCATCAGCAGTTAGTAAGATCTTGGAGAAAGTAGTGAAGGACCGTATACAGCATTGGGCAGATGAGGATAATGTTATCTGTGAGAGTCAACATGGATTTGTGAAGGGGTGCTCTTGTTTTAAGCAATATGCTAGCCTTTTATGTTTTATGATAAAGTTACAAGAGCATTAGATGAGGGAAAGGCATATACTGCCATTTTCTTAGACCTAGCGAAGGCATTTGACAGGGTGCCACATGATAAGCTGATATTTAAGTTGCAGCACATGGGTCTGGATGTCAGATTGGTCAACTGGATTCAGGATTGGCTGTCCAATAGGTATCAGAGAGTTGTTTATGGTGGGGGCAGTTTCAAGGAAGCAGAGGGTTACAAGTGGAGTCCCACAGGGCTCAGTACTGGAACCTATATTGTTTAACCTTTATATCAATGACATTGTCAGTGGATTGCAAGGGGATATTCAGTTGTTTGCAGATGATGTGAAGCTGGGAAGGATTATTAGTAATAGTGTAGATGCAGCAGCTCTGCAAGAGGATTTGAATAAGCTAGATAGATGGGAAAATGAACGGAGGTGTCGGTTTAATGCAGCAAAATGTAAGGTCTTGAGTTTTGGGAAACATCGATGGGACACTGCATACTCTATGGGAGGAGTTATACCGAGGAAGTAGGGGAGACAAGAGATCTGGGGTTGATGATTGATAGAAACCTGAAATTTAGAAGACATATTGCAAAGGTGGTGAAGGTAACACAGAGGATTGCTGCAATAATGAGAAGGACACTGACCTGCAGAGATAAAACAGTTATCAGTCCGTTGTATAAGACCCTGATCAGACCACGCTTGGACTATTATTCTCAGATTTGGTCCCCAGGATTTGAAGGGGATAAATTAACTGTGGAAAGGGTACAAAGGTGGATAACAAAGATGGTTTCAGGACTGTACAATGATAGTTATGAGGATCGGCTGAGGGAATGTGGACTGCAGAGTTTGGTGGATAGAAGGAGGAGAGGTGATATGATTGAGACTTTTAAATTGTTGAGAGGTGGTTACAGTGTTGACACTGGGGAGTTCTTTTGCTTAGTTGAACAGCGGGAAGGAGTGATGACAAAAGGCCATCCCTGGAAGTTACGAAACTGAGCAAGAGGGTGAGGAGTGGTTTCTTTGCATGGAGGGTGGTTGCACCATGGAATGCATTGCCTCATTGATGGAGTGGTGAGAGCGAGAACGGTCAATGAGTGTTCAAGGAGTGGTATGATAGACTCTGTGTTTCTTAGGGGGGGGGGACCTCCCCGACAATGAGTCTTTTGACTCCATGGAGCCTGAATAATAATAATAATAATAAAAAACACAAATGGCTATGTATTCTAAATCCATTGTAGAGTATACTGAAATAGTGATTGGAACTTGCTGTCTGTCCATATGCAACAAATCATTATTCATGATTAAATGTGATAACTTTAATTGTTCAGGTATGTCAGTAGTTTTGGTTCATTTACCTGCTATGATGAAAGAAAAGTGGTTCAACACAACTGGCAGACATGTAAAGACTGAGAAATATAGTTTCTAGTTACATTCTTCAGGATTCTTTAGTTACATTATGTAATCAGAGTAACTTTTTTTTTTTTTTGCTACTTCAAATATAATTCAAATTGAAACTGGTTGCATAATAAAATAAAAATTTATTATTTAATAGTAAATTCTGGTAACATTTTATATTAATATCAGCTATATATTCAGTGGCCTGTTGAAGAGCTCTCTTCTTAGTGGTCAGACAATGTCTCTGCCAAAAGTACTTTTCTCACTATGCACAAGTCCCTTACTATCTCTTTGCTTATATATTCTACAGTGAATTTGTCTTGCAATATTTTTTGCTTTCGGCCAACATGATAAAATGATATCCATATTGAAAGTGTATAATGCATGCACAGTTTATTATTATTTTTTTTTTTTGACCTGATTGTTAAAATTGTTTAGTAAATATACTAAATGCATTTTCATGTAATTTTGAAAAAAAAAATTATATTTCAGAAATACTTCACTTTTGCATGATCAAGATAGCATTTAAAACTATACTTTACATTGTATATTGTATTGTACTTTCTGAAATATATTGCATATTTCAGAAAGTGAGATTCAGCCACTGAATTAAGCTGAGTCATTTATATTCAAAATTTTCCATATTTTTGTGAATGAGTGTCTATCCATTTATGACAGAAAATTTTCTGCTATAAATGAGTATTTTCAAACAGTGGCTCCCCATGATTTGTGTGTACCAAATATGTGGTAAGAACTCCCTTTCCTTTAACAGATATTTCACCTCTACATTCACATGGATAGAGTTTATTTTTGATTAATATATTTGCAACTTCTTCTGTCACCTAAAGAAAAAGAAAAAAAAATTATATTTTACTATATTCTGTGCTTAATCTGTTAATCACTTTAAAAAAAATATAATCACACATAAGATGCTTTACTTACACTTTTTCATTACCTTCTGCATAAAAATATATGCTCTCATAACATTCTTTTAAAAGTTATATAAAATTATCAACTACTTATTATATGGATATCTCTATGCAGTCAAAAGGTTCATTGCAGCAGATCCACACCAAACATTATTCACACAATACCTATCATACTTCTCCTTAAACTTATTCACTATTGGGGGGGGGGGGGCACTTGCAACTTCCTTTGGCAATTCATTCCACTCATTCACTACTCTCTCCAAGCAAAAAACCTGATCTACACATCCTTACCAACCACGCTTACACAACTTCCAACAGTGACCCCCTTGTTCTCATCCTTACTACTCATGTATTAAATTTCTTTTGTATCCATCTTATAGAATCCCTTTAGTGACATCAAAGTTTCTTTCATGTCCCCCTCCCTCATCCTCTGCCTATCAACCAAACTCTGCAACTCAGACACCCTTGATTTATCCTCATAGGGAGCATTCCATAGACCTCTCACCAGCTTGGTCACTCATTGCTGAATCTTCACCACCTGATCTTCAAGAAACTCTGGTGACCAAATCTGTGCACAGTAGTTTAAGATAGTCAAATCATAGCCTTAAAGAAGAATAATAACCTGTCTAAAAATAAATACTTTTGAAACATGAACTCAACTCATTCACTTTTCTTATGGAAAAAAAATATGAAGACTACAAACCATGTTTGATTAACAACCTTAATCAGTAACAAATTAACATAACACAAGGAAAAGAGTGAATAATAAATTTAATTGCCAAATATTTCAACCCAAAAATTACAGGTCATCATTAGTGGCATCAGGCAATTTGAATGCAAAATAGATCACAAACAATGGATTATTTAAAACAGATTTTTCATTGGCAATGTAGGATAGGTGTTCTTGCACTCTTCTCTCTCCTGAATGTCCAGTTTTCCAAAATAAGGGATAAGTCACATGGAACTTGACAGATGCCAGGGAGAGAGAGAGAGGGGGGGGGGGATCGTTAATCTTTAGAGAATAGGAACCACGATAATTTGGTTGAAAGGAATAAATGTAGATTCACTAGATTATATTTTTTTGAAGATTCCAGAGATTGGTTTCAAGATGCTAGAAATGTATGGGATAGGAACCCTTCATATTGTTTAATTGTTGTTTGAGCATGTTGTACGGTTCATTTTGAGAAGCCATTAAAATGCATATTTGGCTATTAAATTTATTATTCATGCTTTTCCTTGAAATCTTATGGCACAGGTATTATCACTGAAACATCAATAACTTTAATCAAGCTCCTGTTGTGTGAATTATCCATGAAATGCATATTATGCAAACCATGAAGAGATGAGACAAACTGTTTATTCAACCAGTTTCCTATGCTCTGTGGTGTACATAACCAGGAATGAATTATGAATTAAAACATAACATGCCATATACAGAACAAGCTTAAAATTGCATTCATTCATTTATTCTGTTATGTAATGTCTATGATAATCTAATTCTCAGCTTTAAGTCTTTGATTGTAGGCTGACCAAAGTTAGTTTAAAATAAGGCTTTTATTTTTATTGCACTCAGTTTCACAATGTTGTCATTTCAGCTATTTTGAATTTAATATATGGGAGTTACCAAAGTATCTGATGTTTTTCATTGGTAATATGATCAGCTAAGCCAGATTTATGTGCCTACCATTTTTCTGCATCCTTAATGTTAGTTCATTCAAATCTGTCCCATTTGTCTGAATAGCAAATGCTGCTTGCACAAAAAAATTTTGTATACTCATAAAAAATTGGGATGTTTTGGTGATCTTAGCATCACAGATATTTTTGTCATTGGCACTGATGAAACACTGGATTTTGGCAAGATAAGTACTTTAGTTTTATTTCCTTTATTTTTCACTATGATATTTTAATTTTATTTTACTAGTGCTAGTGGTGGTTTTGCCCCGCCCCCCGAAAAACACTGAATTTTTTTAAAGTCAGTATTAAGATGGTTTGTAGTGCAGTTAATAACTGCATTATGGGATTACTTTTGGCCATATTGTGGCTGCCATTTTATAGTATCTCTGCTAAAGCATTTGCTGGTGGTGTAGAATTGTTTCTATATCAGGGGATTACTTAATTTTCAGTTTTATGGCTGAAACGTTTCTCTTATAATCAAATGCAGAGGTTTTAGTCTTTTTCACTCTGAGATTGTCTTTTAATGGGTTTTAATTTTTGTCTGTTAATGGATTCAAGGATAGGTATGATAGATCGGGTGGACAGATTGAATCTCCCGTGATGAAGCTGGCCTGACTGGCTGAGTGGTTAGCATATCCGCTCTCCAGCCAAAAGGCTGCAGATTTGAATCCTGCCATGGGCATGGATGTTTGTGATTGTCTGTGAAAATACTAGTGCTGGTGGTCAGTGGTAGATGACGTTAGTGTAGATGATGAAGGTAGTTGTGGTTGGTGGAGACAGAGAATTGTAGAGTAGGTGGCCTCCCTCGATGAGTCTTTGGACTCCCTGGAGGTGTTACGTACTATTAATAATAATGGTAACAATTTCAAGGGTGTGAGCTGTAGGAATTGAAATTCTAAGATCTGAAGAAGTGAGACAGGTGAATGAGATTTTAAAAGAGAGAATTGGGGCTAGTAATATTTATTCTTGGGGGGGGGGGTGAATTATTATTATACGGGCACCTGCATGGAGTCCAAAGATTCATTGTGGGAGACCCAATGTATCCACATGATTTATCATACCTCTCCTTGAACCCATTAACAGACAAAGCACTCACAACTGACTCTGGCAACCCATTCCACTCATTCACCACTCTCTCTCTCCAAACAAAAAATCTAGTCCTCTCACCCCTACTGACCATGCCTCTGTTCAACTTCCAGGGATGACTTCCCCCCTTCTTCTGGTTCCTTTAGCCAAGTGCTAAAACATTTCCCCTATAAAATCCTTTAAGCAACTTAAATGTTTCTATCATATCCCTACTTTTTCTCCTATCAACCAACTTCTGCAAGCCACACACCTTCAATCTATCCTCATAAAAACATTCCACAGGCCACTCACCTCTGAATCCTCTCCACCACTTCCTAATTCACCCCCCCCCCAAGAAACCCAGGGGGACCAGACTTGAGTACAGTAATCCAGATGTGGTATTTTATCTCTTCTGTCTCCTCATGACCATTATCACTAATTAAGGTTAATCTTCCATAGTTATTCTTCCTCTTACTTGCCACATAACAAAAGAACTCTTTGGGATTTCCTTTGCCCTGCTTGGCTAAATTCTTCTCGTTATCTGATTTTGCCTTCCTTGCCATGCTAGTCACCTTTTTTGCCTGAGCCTTGTACTGTTCATGAGTCTGCTGGTTTGCTTTCTCTTTATATACCCTCCACAGCATTTTCTTCTTCTGCAGTTCATGCTTAATGATATTATTCATTCTCTTACCCGATTAACCCTCCTTACCCTAGGTAAACAATTTAATACTGCTTCCTCTAGATGACTCTTAACTATATACCATGCACTACTAACATCCTTACCCTGCAGTTTCATACCATGATACAGATTTAAGTTTCTTGCTAAGCATGTCATAATCACCTGCCCTGTAGTTCCACAAATACCCCTTCTTGATAGAATATTCCTCATGTTTTACAATCTCCCAAGTCAAGACTGCATGGTCACCAATTGGAAACAACACGGTCACCTTGGTTATGGATAGCTCTTCTGATCCTATGATCAGGTCCAATACTCTCCCATCTCCTAGTCCCTTCCATCATATGCTGCCTTAAGTAATTATCTATCAGTAGGTGTATAAATTCTGTTTCCTTCTGCTATGTGATCTTTCTTCCTTCCAGTTTATATCTCCATAGTTGAAGTCTCCCATAATAATCACTCAACCTGTACTCATTTACTAATTTGGTGATGCATGTTTTACAGATCATCTGTAGAACTTCCTGGCCTATAGCAACAACAACTGTATATTTTGTCTTATTGGTCTTAATCTCACACCAGCTTACTTCAAATGAACAGCTACCCCTCCTGCCTGTCTCCTATTCTTTTTGGTTGCAATTCATCTGTTATCATCAGCAGTACTCCTCCCCCCATCCTATCTTCTCTATCTTCCCTGAAAATATTAAACCCTTCACATTCAACCCTGTAACTACATCATCTGCTGTTAGCCAAGTCTCGCTAATGCCTATAACTTTTAGCAAGGTTGCACTAACCAATTGCAAAAACTTCTCCCTCTTGTTCCTGATACTTCTGGCATTAGTATATAGAAATGGCAACATCCCTTTATTCCCCCATCCATCTTTACTTTCTGAATTGACTACCCTATTCAATATTTTGGCTTGAGAGACTAGATTCCTCACTTGGTCATTTTCTCACTCACTTGCTTTCACCATAATTGCTTAAGTTTCCCTGAATTTTTGCATCAGCATGCTCAGTGAACAAAGCTATCTTCAGACATCTAACACCAAAACTATTCAGATGCAGTCCATATACATTCTACAAATCCTTCTTTCCATCAAAAAGAGACCACAGATCCACAAATTCTACATCATTCCTTTTGCACAATCTACATATTTAATTAAAGATATTTAATTAAATATATTTAATTAAATATGTAGATTGTAATATTTAATTAAAGATATGGAACCTAGGGATAAACTACTACAGGTTTTTACATTCCAAGGTAGTACAGTAATTCCTGTAATGGTAGAAAGCCAAGTTAAAACAGTAAAAATTGAGAGATTTCCAATGGAATATATAGAAAACAGCAGGTACCTAATTCTTGAAATGGAGTAAAATCAGTAACATATGAAAGGATATATCAGGGGAAGATCCAAACTGTTTTTCTGGTGATGTAATCTTCGCAATGGATATGAAGACCTCAGTATCAAATTTTGTCAACACCGGTGCAACTCAAGTTATGGTGAACTATCCCAGAGTACAGTGCTTGTATTGTGGTTCATACCATCACTTGGGTGGCAATGGTTAAATATTTTAACTGTATATGGAGATCAGACATATTGCAAATCAGTGTCTCAAGCACTGTCAGAAATATGAAAGTTTCAGAATGTTTGCCAAAAGAGTGGGAGCACCCATAGAGCCAATTAGAACAGTATATATTGGAGAAGCATAAAGGATTCCTGGATCTTCCAATTCATTCCAACAAAGATGACATTCTTTCAAACTATACTTAGTAGAATTACAAAGTGCATGACAAAATCAGGCAGAAATTACCCCCAAAATTCCAGAACTGCAGGAGCCACTTTCCCATTCAAATATGGATAGAACAACATTAGTTGTAAATTACCAATAATGAGCTTACTATAACAATTGAACAGAAATGCAAACAAATGAATCTGTTATTTAAGAAACCATAGAAGAAACAGAAAAGCAAGTACATTTGAAAGAACTTAATATGCAGTTAAGATCAAAAAGAAAAGACAAATGAATACAAAAAAAAAAAAAAATTAAGACATCCTAAAAAAGGCACTAAATCTAAAAGAAGAAGAAATGATAAAAGTAAAGATGGAGAAAGCTGCAGATTGTCAAATGAAGCCTCCTCAGGCTCAGAAGAGTTTGTGGACTATGAGGAACTATCTCATGCTAATAAAGGGAAAGTGAGAGATACGATTAAAGAAAAAAAAAATTTGTTGATTCAAAGTTTTCTTGGTATGATTATCATCTACATTAAAAGAAAGGTATTCCAAATCAAGAAATAATGGAAAGCAACTGTAAAAAACTGGAAAGAATTTACAGCGAGAGAGAGAGGCTACACAAGAAACAGGCTACACAACTGCTCCTTCACAAATTGAAAACCTCATCAGGTTCATCCAAAATCTAGAAGTTAAGACTTACCAGTGACACTTCACTAATCATATCTCTTTCCTGCACTGCCCTCATTAAATGTTCAAGAATTCCACAGGCAAGTTAAACAAGAAGCATATATGGAAACATGCTATGCCATAATATCAATTTTTGTTTCTCCAAGAAACTACTTCTGCAAATATAAAGATATAAAAACTTTAACAGATTATTGATATCCACTTCTTTCTTATTGGGGCTTTAGAAGATTTAATAGGGCTGGAGTAAGAGTTCATTCTATTACAGAATGACCCTCCTTTTCATTCTGTAATATCCAAAGTGATGCAGAAGGGAAAATATTGACAATGGACTGGAAATATTGTGGATGTGTAATAAGGTTTATAAATGTTTATGCTCTATCCAGTGGAACAGTTAAACAAAACTTCTTCCAGGAATTGCAGCCATGTTTATATGGTGCCCACTACATCATAGCAACCAGAGACTGGAATTGTATTTAAAACCCCACATCAGGCAAAACAGGAGGACACCCCCCCAAAAGTAGAAACATGGGATATGAACAGTTAAAAATGTCTTGGCAATGCTCAACTAGTACACACATGGAGGATTCTCAATCCTAAGCTTCAGGCTTACATGTATATAAATCAAGGCATTTGTACCTGTCTTGATTGAATTTATATCTCTTCTTCTCTTATAAATACAATAATTCAGATAAAAACATTTTGACATTGACATGTCAGATAATCTAATTCCTTAAATTCCAATGCATGGAACAAATAGAGATCAAGATCAGTTCTGGAATGTGTAGACTTCCACCAAATTTCTTGTTGATCTTTTCAAACTCCAGACCCTCTGTTCAAACTGGAATAATGTTACTTAGAACTAAGGTATGTGGGTTAAAATTCAAAACAAGCACAGTAAAACAGAATATGATTGAACGGTGAAAGGAACAGGCTTTCCTCAAAAGAAAAAAAGTTGAAAGACCTGTATAAAGAGAGAAGCTGGTTGATAGCAAATAAATGCAATGGTATAGAATTCAGCAAAATCATCAGAAACATAGAAATAGAAGTTTTTATTCTTTAACGATACTTGTGACATAATGATTATTAAATATGTACACGTTTACACAAGAATAATATTTAATTTGCCAAATATTTCAGTCTGAATATTACAGACCATCTTCAGTGGCTACATAGGAACAGTTTAAAAAAAAAAAAAAAAAAAAGGTGGAACATGAACAATTGATCATTCACACATACAATGAGCCGCGTGATGTCATATCGCTAAGTATTAGAAAAGTAAACATTTTAAAGTCATAATTAAAGATTAATTCAGAAATTCATGTAATAATCTTAAATAACAGACTAATATAGGAAATTTCCATATAAAAAAAAAAATTTTTTTAAATGAATGTTTATCCTGATTAAACTTTCCCAAATTTTTGATATAGATATAGATATACAGTCATTACGATTCAAGTTAGGACACTGAAGTAAGGCCTCTACACTTTCTTTAAATAAACGTTCAAATCTGTAGCGACATCTGTGTAGGAGGAGAGTCTTGGACCAAAGGATGTTGTGGCTTATTTCTAATCCATGCTGAGCTAATCCAGATTTCTCAGGTTTGTTGTGTTGAATTGATGATTGATGTTCTTGAATTCTTTTTTCTATAGAACGTCCAGTTTTCCAAAGTAGGAAAGATTACAGTTGCAAGGAACTTGATACACACCAGGTAGAGACACGGTTGAGCGTTTATCTTTAGATGATGGAAAATGGATGGATAATTTGTTAATAGGTGTATAAGTGGCTGTTAAATCATATTTCTTTAGAATTCCTGAAATTGGTTCTGAAATATTTGGCAAATTAAATATTATTCTTGCGTAAACGTGTATATATTTAATAGAGATAGAAGTGGAATAGAAGATTAGGTCCATTCTTCTGACAGGACAGAAATGGAAGAAAGAAATTTTACAGCAGCAGCACTTAGCAGACAGCCAGCCTTTCAGCAGGATTCTTCAATAGACAGTTCACCAAATTCCATGAAGTAGTAACTATCACCCAAATCTGCATTGATGGTGAAGAATGTCTGTCCCTCAAGATATCCTTGACTCCTTTCAAAAATGCTTTTAAAATCTGTTTGAAGACAATAGTACTGTGGGAAATTATAACTCTTGGAACATTAATGGCTTTCCTATTCATATCTGATTTAGGCTCAACAAGAGCCATTACAACATCTGAATTTATCACAGCCCCAGAGTGATAATCTTGTGGTATTTTCTTGCCAGACAAGAAAATCCCCAGGACCTGATGATCTAGGGATAGAACTGTACTGCAAGGCCTAGGATTTTATTCTTCCCATTCTAGTTATACTGTTTCTTTTCTCTCTACAGGGCACATGCCAAGTGAATTTTTAGCAAGCCATACCATCCTCATTCCAAAACCTATAGAGAGCATACCTTAATCAACAGCTGGAAACCTATTTCACTATCTAATATTGACTACAAGATATTTTTCTGCATTATCAATAACAGACTTAAAGTAGGAATGAGATACATAAAAGCATATGGGTGTATGGAGTTCCAGACCAAACAATAGAATTTAATCTATTTCTGCTATGTGATATATTCTGCCTAATTAATATGAAAAAAGCAACCAATGGCAGTGCTATTAGTAGATCTTGCTCAAGCATTTGATAATGTCTGGCATCCTTTTCTGTTCCACATCCTCTGGCAAACTGGTGTAAGCAAAAAGCTGATATCCGTTATTAAAGGAGCCTATGCCAATTCAACTAACAGCCTCCTAGTTAATGGGTTTCTAACAGACCTGGTCAAAATTCAAAAAGAATTTAAGCAAGGTTGCCCTCTTAGTCCATTACTCTTTGCATTGGTTCTTGAACCTTTCTTGCAAGAAGTCAACAATACATGTGCTCTGCAAGGAATAACAGTTCCTTCAACTATGAAGGAAAATAAGGCATTATGCTGACGACATAGTAGGCACTCTGAGGAATGATAATTCCATACATATACATTTTTGTGGTTTTTGGAAAAATTCAGAAAAATTAGTCAATTAACTGCTTATGCAGACAATACAAAATTAAAAGTTTTTGGAAAGTGGGATCTTGGAGGTATTGCTTTTGGACTAACCCCTAAGAGAGAACCCCTCACTATACTAGGAATTCCCTTCTCAACTTACCCACATTACCAGTTCAAGAACTTATATATAAAAACATTGAATCCTTAGAAGACTGGAAAATTGGGCCACTTTCCTTTTCTTCTAAGGTCATAGTACTTAAAACCATAATCTTCCCTGTTCAGTTGTATATAATAAATGTTACAGACATTACAGAAGCTGAAGAAAAGAAACTATGTAGTAAACGTACATAATTTTTTTGGTCCAGCTGATACCTAGAAGTTAAAAAGGAATTTCTTCAACTATCAAAGATACATGGAAGCTTAGGGCTTCCAGTCTTAAAATTCTGCTGTTTAAGCAATACAGCTTCACATATCCATAAAATGTTGTAGACCAATGACACACCTTCTCTGGTATCGCTTGGGTTTTTGTCTTTTCCTATCTGGAGTAAAGGATTATAAAGATCCAAAAACTGAGATTTTTCCTAAATACTACAACATTCTGGCATGGACTTTCTTTCCATTAATAAAAATAAAAAATTTGATATAAAGAAATCTTTAACCTCTTTTGACAAAACTTCCACAGTTGGGTACTGACAACAGGACTTTGTTTCACAACTTACTGAAGTTCCACAGATACCTTAACAGGAGCAATCTTGCTTGGAGAATTGCATATGGTCACCTTCTAGGCAATACCATGAAATGGAGCTACTTTAAATCAGAGATCAAATTTGTGTCATCTGGTAAAAATTGGAAACAAAGCATGCATTCTACAGCATTCTACCTCTTGCCATGCATATTTGGAACAGATTATATAATGTGTTGGGCATTAATTACCACAGAACAGGTTATTTTTTGCAGTACACACCACCGTCAGCAATGGGAAGAGAATTTTGATTTTTATAATTACTAAATTAAAATATCATTTATGGAAGGTTAGAAAGAAACATGGATTTGAAAACCAGCAATATGATATACAAATGTTTTATAATATTGTATTGTGGATATTTTATTGTTCAATCAGATGATTTTTGTATGCATTCTAGGAGATTAACAAAATTTTTGACTATGTAGTGTAGATCACCTACATTATGCGTTATAACTAATATTTAAGGAATTGACAGCGTATACTAGAAATATAAATTAAATAAACTTTAATATATACTTTCCGATATTTCGGCAAACGTCACGTTGCCATCTTCTTGGGAACAACTTAATACAAAGACACGTGCACACAAGTACTACATAACAGCAAATGAGAACTGAAGCTAGGAAGCTAACGTTTTCCTAAAGTCCTGATGGTGTTCCCTGGCGGGCTATATTGGTGGTTCTTGGCCTTTGGGCTGAAGTTCTTCTGATAAATGTTTCCCAAATTTGGGGCAGTCTCATGCATCCAAATTTGTTGAGGTTTGGCATGTTCCTAAGGGCTGAGGCTGATTCCATGAATAGTCTTTCATACTTGAACTTGCTGCAGTGTATGACTGTGGCTTTCTTCCATCTTATTCTGTGGCGAGTATCCAGAGCATGGTCTGCAAGCCCAGAGGTCTGCAAGCTGTACTGGTGAAATCGGATGTAATCCTTGTGTTCTGAGATTCTGATATTTGCTGTCCTGTGTTTGGCCAAAGTAAGACAATTTACAGCTACAAGGGACCTAGTATACACCAGGTAGGTCTAGGGGAAGTGGTTGGTCTTTAGTGGAGCGGAAGGGATGCCAATTTTCTATGTGGTCTGTAACAAGTGGTTAAGTCATGTTTTCTTAAGATTTTGTTGATTTTTTCCGAGGTGCCTCAGATGTAGGAATGCTGATGGATTTAGAGTAATCTTTTTTGTGAAGGGAAGGGGAGGGGGGTGGTGGGTTGTGGATAACTGGGTTAAGTATTTTTTTGGATTTTTTGGAGGGGGTAGCCGTTGGCTGAGAAAGTGTCACGGATGTGATTTAGTTCAGTGGTTAGGGCTTGTTCATTTGAACAGATTATTTTTGCCCTGTTGAATAGTGTCTTAATAACTCCATATTGTTGTGAGGAGTGGGGGGGGGGGTGATGGGATTGTTGGTGAATGTATCTGCCTGTATGGGTGGGTTTTCTATAAACCTGAGAAAACCAAGGTTCCATCAGGTTGGCGGGTGACTAGTGTGTCTAGGAAGGGGAGGTTATCGTTTTCCTCTTTTTCCAGGGTGAACTTGATTCTAGGGTGTTGGTTGTTTAAGTGTGTTAGAAAGGAGAGGAGTGAATCCAGGCCATGTAGCCAAATAGCAAACACATCATCAACGTAGCGAAGCCATATGGTAGGTTATTGTGGGGCTGAGTTTAAGGCTTTCTCTTCAAAAGTCTCCATAAAGAAGTTGGCCAAGGGTGGGGAAAGTGGTGAACCCATGGCTGTCCCCTCTATCTGTTTGTAGAATTTTTCCTGCCAAACGAAATAGCCTGAGTTCATTGTAAACTGAAATAGGGCTGAGATATCGGGAGGAAATTTAGCTTGGATTAGTTCTAGGGTTTCTTTGAGGGGTACATTCGTGAATAGGGAGGAGACATCAAAACTGACCATTATGTCATTATGTTACAGTGTAAGGTTTTCTATACTGGCTTTGGCACTTTGAACATTTTTGAAATCTTGTAGTTAATTCTAAAATACTGTCTCGAGAACTCAGTTTCAATTATTGTAATACTACAGTGGGCTGAGTTTTTTTATGTGTGATGGTGAGTTGCCAGTATTGAGCGCTTTGGCTAAATGCTTGGCTAGTTTGTAAGTGGGGGAATCAATGCCATCCACTATGGGACGTAATGGCACATTTTCTTTATGTATTTTTGGGAGCCCATATATGCGGGGGGGGGGGTCTAGAGTTATAGGGTTTTAGTCTGTTAGTAACCTCCACAGGCCAAGAAGTAACCTTCTTAAGGAGCCTATGGATTTTTCTAATTTATGAGTTGGTGGGATTGTAATTAATGGGGAGGTAAGTGGATCGATCTAATAGCAAAGCCTTGAGCTTACCTGTGTAGTCATTAAGGTTGAGTACCACAGTGGCGTTCCCCTTATCCGCTTTAGTGATCACTATTTCTTTGTTTTCTCTTCTAGACCCCCACCCCTGCATATATGGGCACCCAAAAAATACATAAAGAAAATGTGCCATTACGTCCCATAGTGGATGGCATTGATTCCCCCACTTACAAACTAGCCAAGCATTTAGCCAAAGCGCTCTCACACTATACTGGCAACACACCGTCACACATAAAAAACTCAGCCCACTTCAAAGCCAGTATAGAAAACCTTACACTGCAACATAATGACATAATGGTCAGTTTTGATGTCTCCTCCCTATTCATGAATGTACCTCTCAAAGAAACCCTAAAACTAATCCAAGCTAAATTTCCTCCCGATATCTCAGCCCTATTTCAGTTTACAATGAACTCAGACTATTTCGTTTGGCAGGAAAAATTCTACAAACAGATAGAGGGGACAGCCATGGGTTCACCACTTTCCCTCACTCTTGGCCAACTTCTTTATGGAGACTTTTGAAGAGAAAGCCTTAAACTCAGCCCCACAAAAACCTATACATTGATGATGTGTTTGTTATTTGGCCACATGGCCCGGATTCACTCCTCTCCTTCCTAACACACTTAAACAACCAACACCCTAGAATCAAGTTCACCCTGGAAAAAGAGGAAAACAATAACCTCCCTTTCCTAGACACTAGTCACCTGCCAACCTGATGGAACCTTGGTTTTCTCAGTTTATAGAAAACCCACCCATACAGGCAGATACATTCACCAACAATCCCATCACCCCCCCCCTCACAACAATATGGAGTTATTAAGACACTATTCAACAGGGCAAAAATAATCTGTTCAAATGAACAAGCCCTAACCACTGAACTAAATTACATCCGTGACACTTTCTCAGCCAATGGCTACCCCCCCCCGAAAATACTTAACCCAGTTATCCACAACCCACCACCCCCTCCCCTTCACAAAAAAGATTACTCTAAATCCATCACCATTCCCTACATCTGAGGCACCTCGGAAAAAATCAACAAAATCTTAAGAAAACATGACTTAACCACTTGTTACAGACCACATAGAAAATTGGCATCCCTTATCCGCTCCACTAAAGACCAACCACTTCCCCTAGACCTACCTGGTGTATACCAGGTCCCTTGCAGCTGTAAATTGTCTTACTTTGGCCAAACAGGCAGGACAGCAAATATCAGAATCTCAGAACACAAGGATTACATCCAATTTCACCAGTACAGCTTGCAGACCTCTGGGCTTGCAGACCATGCTCTGGATACTCGCCACAGAATAAGATGGAAGAAAGCCACAGTCATACACTGCAGCAAGTTCAAGTATCAAAGACTATTCATGGAATCAGCCTCAGCCCTTAGGAACATGCCAAACCTCAACAAATTTGGATGCATTAGACTGCCCCAAATTTGGGAAACATTTATCAGAAGAACTTCAGCCCAAAGGCCAAGAACCACCAATATAGCCTGCCAGGGGTCACCATCAGGACTTTAGGAAAACGTTTTCATTTGCTGTTATGTAGTACTTGTGTGCACGTGTCTTTGTATTAAGTTCCCAAGAAGATGGCAACGTGACGTTTGCCGAAATATCGGAAAGTATATATTAAAGTTTATTTAATTTATATTTCTAGTATACGCTGTCAATTCCTTAAATATTAGTTATCATGTATATACCAGCATATAAGCCTCTCAACAAGAATAACCTACATTAAGCAATATTCACCAGGGGGAGAATATTGCATAATTACATATTTTTCTCGTAGTAAAAATGTCTATTTTTACTACTTTGAGAGGTTGTTTAAATGGTTCCATTCTCTCAGTTCAATGTGGTTTTATGGTCGATTGCAGAGATGACTGGGGAGCAATCCCAAGCAAAGAAGGCCAACTCAAGGTGGTTAACTCAGATATGGCTAATCATCTAGATAATAGTCATCTTTGTGCTTTAGTTTCAATTGATTGTTTGATTATTCAACTAATTGAGACTGGTGAAAAGGAAAAAAAACAAAAAAACAATAGCCTTTGGCTATATGATGAGATGAGGCCTTTATCTCTAACTGTCTTTTTTTTTTTTTTTTTTTTTTTTTTTTATGTTGAGCCCATATGCGAGAGTCAACCTATAGTACTTTAGTACCATATATGGGTAGTGGGATGGGAAAGGAGGACCTTATTAACATTCGATTTGAAAGCCTGTATGTTGTATCCCTTGGGAAATACCTCGGGGGGGGGGGTGTAGACTATTCCACAGTACCACAGTAGCAGGGATGAAGGAGGAGGAAAACAAACTTGTTCTGTGGGTTTCAAGGTGTACCGTGAAAGGATATTGGGTGGCAGCTGTACGTGTTTCAATGGGCTTAGTACAGAGTGGGGGGAATTATTGATGCTGTTTTGGATGAGCATTTTCCATGAAAATATAATTTTTTGGTTGCTTGGTGTTGCACTGATTAGATCGTCGGCTTGTCAAGAGCTCCTGAAAAGATTAGTAGTATTTTGTGTTAACATTAGAAATTTTACTAGAATTTTAAGTAGTATTGCTTGCTTTTTGTTTCTTGGTGTGTCTGTGCAATTTTTGCGTGTTTTCTGTTATTTTAATTATTAATTTTAAGATAAGATAGCGTACATATGGCACTGATAAAGAAAAAAACAGCGGCCAGGTCGCCATGTTTGTTTAAGAGTTTTGATAAATGAATTTATGCAATGTGCTGTCTGTGAGATGTATGCCTTGCGAGGAGCGGTAGCGGAGTTAATATGTGCAGTAAGTGTAAAGAGAATAAGGATTTCGAGCGTGTTTCATGTGGCGAGAGTGATATCGTTAACGATAGTCAGAATGTAGAAAATGGTGGTGTGCTAGAGAATTGTGTGGTAGTGCCAGATAGGTGTGAGAGCGTCGTTGAACGTGTAAATGAAGATAGAAATACAGAACGAATGAATGATTTGATTGATAATGAAAATGGTGAGATAAATGCAAGTATGAAATTTCCTGTTTGAACGGTGCGATAACCAGAGCTAAAAAGCAACTGGAGCATATGGAAAAATGTGTGCTGAACATACCGACAAATAACCGGTGAAAGTCTGTGACGGCAAATAATAGAATGTTCGTAAACGTCAATAAAATGAAGGAGCAAGTGCTGTATGGGGATTCGCTATTAAGAGGTGTAATAGTTGAGAGTTTAACGAAGTCGTACCAGCCGGGTGCGAATATAAAGGACATCAGTGAATCTATGTGACTGCAAAAACAGAGGGTGAAAGAGATGATAATCGTGGCAGGAACAAATGATTTGAAAGAGGACAAAATGGAAATGATAGAGGATGTGAGGGAATTATTTGACGTAGCAAAAGAGAAGAGTTAGAGAGTTAGGATGGTGAGTATCTTACCGCGGTATGACAGCGAAGTGTTTAGAAGGAGGGCCATAATTGCCAATGACTTTATGCGTGGGTTATGCATGGAGAGTGGTGTGGAATTTGTGGATGTGTGGAATGAGTTCGATGGGCGAAAGGACTTATATAAGATGGATGGGTTACATTTGAATGGAGTTGGTGTACGGAGACTTGAAAAAGTGTTGATGAATGATGTGGAAGTGGATGTACAGACTCAGGGAAACTAGATTTATTAAGAGGGGGGGGGGAGTAGATATGCAGACTTTAGGGAGGCAGTTGAGTGTATGAATGAGTATATTATGCCCGAGCGAGTACGAAGGACAACAAATCAGAATGGGATAGTATAAGGCATCAAAGTAGGGATAGGACAAATGGCTTCTGCAATTCATGTACACTAATGCCATGAGTATTAGGAACAAGAAGGAAGAGTTTTTGGCCATGGTTGGCACTTCCAGGCCACAGGTTGTTGGTATTAGTGAAACATGGCTGACAGAAGATGATAACGCTAGTGGGATTGAATGTCATGGGTATAACGTGTTCAGGAGTGACAGGGTGAATAAAAAGGGGGGAGGAGTGTTATTGATGATAGCTGATGAGCTGCAGCAAAGGAGTATAGAAGTTGAACTGCAGGATAGAGAAAAGAGCACATTTGAGGCTATCTGGTGTGAGTTAGAATCTAGCAGAACAAAATATACAATTGGGTGTTGCTAGGGAATAGATGGTGGGGATAGTATACATAGGCAAATAGAAGAAATGAGTGGAAGGAGGGTAATTATTATGGGTGATTTCAATTATGGTAACATTGACTGCAAAGAGGAGAGGGCACATGGGAGGAAGGAATTGGATTTTATGCGGTTATTAAGGGACAACTATCTACGGCAACATGTAGTGGAAAATACCAGGGGGCAGAGAGTGCTGGACCTTGTAATTGCAACTGAGAATGTGGCTGTAACGAACATGACCATGTTGCCACCAACTGGCGAGAGTGACCATAAGGTCATGACTTGGGAGGTGGCTAAAGGAGTGGAATTTACAATTAAGACAGGGTACATGTGGAATTTACCAGGCTGGTAAGTATGACAAGCTTAGGTGTGTGCTTGGCTCAGTGCCATGGCATGTAAAACTGCAAGGGCTGGATGTTGATAGTGCATGGGAGGTGGTTAAGAACTGTTTACAGGAGGCAATGGTTGACTGTATACCAAGTGTCCGAATAATAAATCAAGTAGGGGTTAAATGGATGAATAACACTATTAAGCTTGAGCTGCAAAAAAAGAAACAATTGTGGAGGGAATTTAAGGAGAAAGGTGACCATCAGGCGCAAGAACAGTGCAAAGCTCAGGCCAGGATGGTAACAAGGGTGGTAAGAAAAGCAAAAGCAGATTATGAAAGAAAATTCGCCATGCAGGCTAAAGAGAATCCCAAACAGTTTTTTCAATATGTTGCAAGTAAAAGGAAAAATGCTCATGGTAGAATGATCTTAAAAAATGCTGAGGGTAGGGAGGTAGCGGAATCAGTCGATATTGTGGAATTACTGAGCGAGCACTTTGCAAGAGTATATCATCCAGGTGGTGACTTTGCAGGAATGGAAGAACCAACAGCTTATACTGGAATTGTGATGAATGAAGTAGAGGTAACTGGTCTATTACAGAACCTCAATGTCAATACATCTGTGGGGTTGGATGGTATACCAGCTCGTGTCATACGTGAAGCGGCTAAAGAATTGTCAGTGCCCTTGACCATTTTGTTTAATTTGAGCCTCGGGTCTGGGTCAGTCCCAAGGGGGGGTGGAAAGAGGGGAAAATAGTTTCGCTGCACAAAGGTGGTTCCAAGGCTGCTGTTGAAAATTACCGGCCAATCAGCATAACAGGAATCATTATCAAGGTCTTAGAGAAAATAATCAAGAGGAAAATACAAGATTCGATAGAAGAAAATGGGATACTGTATCGGGGACAGCATGGTTTTGTGAAGGGTAGGTCATGCCTCAGTAACTTGCTCACGTATTATAACACAAGTGACGGCTGAACTGGATAAGGGTAATGGGTTTACAGTGATTCTACTGGACCTTGCTAAGGCCTTTGACAGGATACCACATGGAATTCTAATCAGTAAATTGCAGCATATGGGGATGGACATAGGGTTGGTGAGATGGATAGGAGGGTGGTTGACAGAGAGATATCAGAGAGTGGTTTACTCAGGAGTAGAGTCCACAAGACAGCCTGTGACTAGTGGTGTGCCACAAGGATCTGTTCTTGGACCACTGCTGTTTAATTTGTTCATTAATGATATAGGAAAGGATCTGAGAAGAACAGGTCATTTGTTTGCGGATAATGCGAAGTTGGGTAGGGCAATAGTGAATGTAGATGATGTCAAAATTTTGCAGGATGATTTGGATAGATTGGAGGTCTGGGCTAAGGAGAATGGATGTCAAGTTAATGTGGCAAAATGTAAGGTTATGCATTTTGGGGTGAAAAGATTGACGGCAGTTTACTGCATTGGTGGAACTGTGCTCCAGGAAATTGATGAGGCACGAGATTTAGGAGTGTTGGTGGATAAGGAATTGAAATTTAGGGGACACATTGCAAAAGTGGCCAAATCAGCTCATCAAATCACTTGGTTGCTGAAGAATACGTTGACAAGCAGGTTATTGTTCCTCTGTATGGAGCATTGATAAGACCCCATCTCGACTACTGTGCCCAGATTTGGTCACCTAGGTTTCTTCTTGATGGGGAGGAGGTGGAGAGGATCCAGAGGCAAGTGACCAAGATGATAGCAGGTCTGTGGAATGAACCTTATGAGAACAGGTTGAGGATTTGTGGGTTGCAAAAATTGGTTGATAGGCGGAGGAGGGGAGATATGATTGAGATATTCAAATTACTGAAGGGTTTCTATAAAATTAATTCAGAAGATATTTTTGAGAACAGGGCTGGTTGTGGGAGGACTAGGGGACATCCATGGAAACTGGGCAAAAGTGTGGTTAGTAAAGGTGTTAGAGCTGGGTTCTTTACTTTTAGAGTAGTGAATGAGTTTAAGGCAAGGTATGATAGATACTGTATGAATGTTGAATAGTTGTGATGAATATGATTTGGGGCCTCCCTCAATGAGTCTAATGACTCTCTGGAGTTGCCCGTAATAATAGTAATAATAATAGCAATATTTGCAGAATATACAAATTGCAGAGACTAAACGTCTATGTGAAAGTGGGGAGAGTGAGTTGGTAAGAGATGGATCATTTATCAGTCTAATTGCTCTCCTCTGTATTGAGTCAAGTTTTAGGAGATCCACTCCAAATGTGAGAACAGTATTCTGGGCGAATTTGAAATTTGTATAAGGTTAACAGCTGTTTTGATGTGAAGTAACATCTCGAGCGAAAGAGAAAGCCTAGTTTTTTTGGAAGCTGAGGATGCAATGGTTGTGATGTGTTTATGCCAGGAGAGGCCTGATATCATGGCAATTCCGAGAAGAGAAATGTCATCTTGTCTGGGGATTTGAGTGTTATCAAAAATAATACTGGGGAAAATGGTTCTTTTTTGTGGGAAATAAGACAGAACTGGGTTTTACTAGCGTTGAAGTTGACGAGGTTATCTGAGCCCCATCAGAGGATGTTTGAAGTCTGCGTTAAGGGAAGTTGTGGTTGATGTTCTGTGGGTTGAAGTGAGTTGTGTAGGATAAGGTTTATCAAATGAAAGGGAGGAGTGCAATGTGCTGTCATCTGCAAAACTGTGTATTGGATTGGAGGTCAACTGAAATAGGTCGTAGATGTATAGAAGGAAGAGGGTCGGTGAGAGAACTGAACCTTGTGGGACCCCGAGCATTAGTTGGATAGTGGGAGGATAGGGAGCTAACTACCATTACACATAGTGTGCATCCAGGCAAGAAGCTGGCAATCCATCTGCAGAAGTCCTGAGACAGTCCAAATGATGGAAGTTTGCTTAGTAAGCCTTTGTGCCAGACCCCGTCAAAGGATTTAGAGATATTGAGTGCAACTACTTGGGATTCACCAAATTTTTCCATGGTATATGTCCAGAGATGGGTGATATATGAGAGCAGGTCACATGTTGATTGGCATTGGCAGAATCCGTACTAGTGGTCGCTTAATAGCTGGGTACCTTCAAGGTGGAGTAGGAGTTCAGAATTGATGGTTTTCTCCATCACTTTAGATAGGATTGAGGTGAGTGAGATAGGGTGGTAGTTAGATGGCAACGATTTGTCTCCCTTTTTGGGAATGGATTGAATATAGGCCAATTTCCAGGCTTTGGGATATATACCAGTGGAGTAAGATAGTGTGTACAGATGGCATAGGATAGGAGTCAGTTCTGCTGCACAGACCTTCAGGACAATTGGAGGAATGCCATCAGGGCCAGGGGCTTTTTTTGTGTCTAATTTTGACAACAGATTTATGATCTCTTTCTGGCAAAAGGATACGGGGGGGGGGATATTGTATTTTAGGCAGTTGGAATGGCTGGGGGGGGGGGCATTTGCCATTGTCAGTTATGTGTGCATTGCAAGCAAAGTGTGAAGCCAGGAGATTAGCTTTTTCTGTGAGTGATGTTGTTGCAATTGGGCCATCTGGGTATGATAGGGGGGTCGGAGTAGTGTAGGGCAAAAGCTGCGACCAATTGCTTTGGCAAGAGACCAGAAGGCATGGCTGCCGCTAGGACAGGCTGCAAGTTTCCAGCTTTTTGCCGTTCAAATTCTGTTTTGGAATCATTCATAATTTTTTTTTTTTTTTTGCATCTGTTTTGGGCTTCAGTATAGGCACTGAAAAAGGATGGAGTTCTTAATTTGAGCCAGTTGTGGTATGCCTGGTTTTTCATTAGTACAGCCTTGGCACATCTTTTGGAGATGTGCCGTCCCCTATCCAAACCAGGGTTTGGATAGGGGATGGCGGTTCAGTGTGGTGTGTGGAATGTATGTTATCACCAAAGTAATCCTCATGCCAGTGAGGATTACTTTGGTGATGTGTTCGGTCCATATGTTTGGATTGGAAGACTGCAAACAATAGTCCAACCATGGAAATGAAGCATAGTAGTCTCGGAGGCTGTCCCATTCAGCACTGTTATAATGCCAGACTACTCTTGTGCAGGTGTGACTCTGTAAGCGTTGTTGCATGGGGCAGGAGATGAACACTAGGTTGTAGTCAGATTTACCGGGGGGGGGGGGGGGGGGGGGCCCTCACTACATTCACTGTATATTTGGAAGGGTCATTGGTAAGGAAGAGATCTAGGGTATTTGAGGAGTGATTTGGGTTATCTGGTATATTCTGGTCGGCTTGTGAACTATTTGTGTAAGGTCGTTGGTGATGGCAAATATTTTGCCGTCTCTGCCTGTAGGATCTGTACAACTGGAAGAGAAAAAGCTAGTTGGTGTTATGGACATTAAAATCACCTAGAAGGATGATTTCACTATTAGGATAGTAGGACTGGAGGAAATCAAAGAGCTCAGGGTGGTTGGTGGTAGTATTGGGAGAGCTATAGAGACAGCAGATGAATTTTATTGAGTGGTGGAGGGATATTTTTAGCCAAAGAAGGTCAAAGTGGGCAATTCTAGGTTAGGTGCTCTCTGGCAGGGTATGTCACTGCGGATATATGTTCACACACTACCCTTGGGTCGAAAGAAGTTAAATAGTAGTTTGGATGGTTGAGATGGATGGTGCTAAGGGAAGGTGAAATTTGATGTTCTGTTAGGAAGAGTAGGTGGGGTTTGGTTGACTGTAGATGATAGTGAACGCTATTAAGGTTGGAGTTGAGACCACAGATGTTGGTGTAGTGGATATGCAATGGTCTTGCATGTTTCCTATGCAGTGCCTGCATATTGGTCTTCTTCGTGGCTACTAGTGGCATCACTTGGTTTTTGCACTAGTTTGGTTTGTTTGTAGTCCAGCTGTTGTCTCCATTTTGGAGTTTTTCTTCTAGCTGTCTTTGGAGTTGGCATCTTTGTTCCCTTTGTTCAAAGCTTAAGTCAGGTAAAGCACATACACGCGATTGGGGGAATTGTCCTTTAGCTTGCTATTTATCACCGTTATTAATTTGGAAGTGTTTGTCGGTGTAATCACAGATCACTTTCATGATATGTGTAAAGTTTATTCCATCCTTTCTTCTGTTTATGGGACCGAAGTGATGACATTTGATGATATACCTGGGATCGAAGTTGCATTCACCTGCTAGTTTGCTAACCTCTTCTTTTAAAGATTTACCTGTTTCCTCCGGAAAGTTCAGAAGAACGGTATTGAGTCTCCTGTTTTCGGCCTCAAGTGATGTGTGTACCATTGATGTGATTAAATCACGGAGTTCGTTAGCGGGTACAGATGCACTTGCGATCGGCCGCTGGTTGTCGAGTATCTCGAGCTTTGTTTCCAACTTTCGGATTTTGGATGAGAAAGTATTGATCATGTGTTAAGGTGTTGTTCGAGATTTTCAACTCGTTTGCCTAGGTTCAGCAGCTGTTTAACAGAAGGAAGGCACATCGAACAGAAAAAAGGCTGGTTCAGTTCGATAAAGAGCTTGAGCACCGCTTAATCTATTTTCACGCAGGGAGTATGTAGGCAGTTGCAACAGAAATCGCATGATATACCTTTTTCCCTTTCAGTAACTTCGGTTTCGCAACTGCGACACTTCGTATTGTATTTCGGTTTGTTGGCTATCGGCTGCGCTATGCTGATGGGACTAGAAGTAATCTTTCGTTGTTGCCGCCATCTTTATTTCGCATGGTAGGCATATCGGGCACTTTCACGTGGCTGTTTTTTTTTTATTGAAAAATAACTGATATGAAGGACTATGGGTACTTAAGAGTTGTGTAGAAGTAACTGGCTCCTTAGTACCCTCTGTATTCCATTTACTGGTTATTTTGCACAAAAAAGATGCTTGCAATTATGATAAATTCGGGAGCACAAGTTTAACGAAACTTATTCACAGGCACCGCCTATCGGGAAAGTCTATTTGTCTTTTCTTTCTCTTAATGCTATCAAGCTCTCTTGCACCCCTATACTAACTACTCTAGGCATATAATGAACAACCCTTTACTTTTTCACCTCAAAAGTCAAAACTGGTCTGGGCAGTGGCCCTTTTCATAATGCATAGGTTATACACACCTGAAAGGATGTATGTTTTTTCATTATGGGATACTGGAGCAATTGACATTAAGTTATTAGCCTCTGTATACAAGTAGCCAAGTTGTGCAGATACCTCATATGCAAACTTTGCTTACACCTTGGATAAACAATTAAACCAAGAATGTAATTTCTTGGCATCTTTAATTATAGTATAGTACCAAGTGAATAATCTTCCAACAAATAAGATTAGTGGATTAGGCATGTATGCTCTAACAGGACAGTTGAATTACCCTGCTTTTACAGATGTTAGAGGCTTAGGTATATCAAAAGTAAGGATGATGTTCCTGGTTGGAACCAGGTGACCAGCCCTAAATATCAGGATGCACATCACACCTGTCACTCTCTGATCTTTAAACTCTGAACATAGCACCTCATCAGGAACATCAAGGAAATCCCATTCTGATATCACTCCTGTACAGGAGTTGAGTGTTTTATGAGGTGTGTTACCTTGATTGGTATTCCACCAATTGATGTCTCTCCCAGTTATTTCTTGGAATGTTGCTCACATGATGTTTCCACAAGGATATCACCAGAACATAATTTCTTAACAGTTTTGGGAGATCCTGCCAGTCCTTCTAAACTCTTTTAAATAAAGAAGGGTGACACTTTCCCTATTGGCTTTTCACCTGTTGCATGGAAGATCAAACAGGCTCTTGAAATGTTTAAGGATGAAGAATTCATGCTCAAGGGATTTTTGGTTCAGCACTAGAGCCCCCCACCTACAATGGAGCCACCCATGGATGCCCACTGAAATTACTGTGCTCAGGAGTGGAATGCCAGGGCTACCCTGGATGCTATACCAGCACCATATCAAGCCTGGGATCCCGACCCCAGACCATAGGATAAAAGACTTACTACAACACTGATGACCCTTTGGGGAAAGTCCAGTAGCTGACTGGTCCTGGCTGGGCCATCCAGGACTGCTTATCTTGCCAAAGTAGTGCAAGACTAGCAGTATTTCCCTTTTCGAATATCCATGGGTCACACTGCATGGCAAAACATGGTTGCAGATGTTGGATCCTAGTGATGGTAGTCTGGATGAAAGGATAGTAAAAAAGACTTAGGAGAAGTGGAGCAAGGAATATGGGAAGAAAGGTAAATAAAAAGAATGAAAAGGGCGAGTATCATCACTGGGAGGTCCCCTTCACCATGAACAGGTACCAGACAGGAAGGGGCTTATTTGTATTTCAATTGTTTGTAAATTTTCGTTTGAAAGTAATCTGCTTATCATAGATTTTAGGCTAAGTGAGTCCTTTTGGAAAGTAAAAGTAAGGCAGTGTGTAAAATCATCTACCTAAGGACATTCACAACTATCCATGCTGCACTGATTCAAACTGATAGCCTGTCTAGTGAAGAGCAGATATGCTATCCATTTTTCCAACAACATCTCTCTCTGTAGTGTAATAAATAAATAGCATTTGTAACTTACTAACATTCCTTAAACAAAATGAAAAGTACTTGTTAAAAACACAACACAGGTTATGAAAAATTGCACAACTGTTAGTTACTTGCTATATTAAATATGGGAAAACCTCTTGATAAAAGCTAGTTCAAAGCCAAGAGGTTTTAAACCTTATTTTTTCCATGAATATACCATTTTGACTACAGTCAAATATCAGAGGACTATTGATTTATAATTGAATTAATCTTTCACAAGTGTTTGTTTCTGTCCATTAAAACAATGATCTTGTATCCAAAGTGAATTATGATATACAATCATAATGTACCATATGAATTTTCAAGGTATCTTGTGCAATTCAGAGAAAATCATGTGACGTCAATATTTTGTTGGATTTCATACCTGGATATTTAGAACATGAAAATCATATAGTAGATAGGCAAAGATAGTATATAAATTACTAGAAAAATGGAAATAATTCTAAATATTTATACATAAAAATTGCCAATAGAATAAGGAAACTGTGCCACTTATATTTAAAAATATGAGGGTGGTCTGAAAAGTTCTCGCCATCGATCATAGATGGCAACCCGATCGGCAAGATTTTTGTTTTTCTAAGTTGGTACATCTGCCATAAGCATCCATGTGAAATTGCAAGTCATTCTATCAAGTAGTTTGTTTTATACAGCTCTCTGAAGCAAAACTATGTCTGTATCCCTTATAATGGATAAAATTGAGTATCATGCAGTTATAAAATTCTTTGTAAAAAAGGTTTAATGCCAAAAGAAATTCATTCAAAGTTCATAAAAGTTTATGGGCATTCTTCTCCTTCATTTTCGACAATTAAAAAATGGGCTGCCAAGTTTAAACGTAGCCATACCAGCCTTGAAGATGATCCACGTGAAGGACATCCAAAAAGTGTAACAATACCAGAAATCATTGATCAAGTGCATGATATGGTATTGGATGACTGGTGAGTCAAAGTGCATGAAACTGCTGAGACTAGGCATTTCAAAATAAAGTGTAAGATATATTTTGCATGAAGAATTGCAAATGAAAAAGCTTTGCACAAGATGGGTGCCATGCTTGCTCACACCAGATCAAAAATCGCACTCTCATGAAAATCTCTGAACAGTGCTTGGAGCATTTTAACAAGAATAAAACTGATTTTGTGTGTTGATTTATTACTATGGATGAGACCTGGATTCACCATTACACACCAGAATCCAAACAGCAGTCAAAACAGTGGACAGAAGCCGGTTGTTCAGCACCAAAGAAGACATAGTTGGTTCCATCAGCAGGAAAGGTCATGGCATCAGTACTTTGGAATGCTAAAGGCATTTTGTTTATTAATTATCTTGAAAAGGGTAAAACAATAACTAGGAATATTATTCCGATCTTTTAAAGATGAAAAAATTCGTGAGAAAAGACCCGGTTTGCAGAAGGAAAAAAAATGATCTTTCATCAGGACAATGCACCTGCCCACAAAGGTGTTTTGGCAATGGGAAAATTAAGGGATCTGCGCTATGAATTGTTGGAGCATCCACCCTATTCTCCAGATTTGGCTCCCTCTGACTTCTATCTCTTCCCAAAACTAAAACTCTTCCTCGCTGGTCAGCATTTTTCTTCGAATCAAGAGGTGATTGCATCTGTGGAGGGGTATTTTGCAGATCTTACTGAGAACCACTACAGGGACAGGATAATGGTGCTGGAGCATCACTAGAATAGAATAAATGTATTAGTCTTAAGGGAGATTATGCACTATGAATTGTTGGAACATCCACCCTATTCTCCAGATTTGGCTCCCTCTGACTTCTATCTCTTCCCAAAACTAAAACTCTTCCTCGCTGGTCAGCATTTTTCTTCGAATCAAGAGGTGATTGCATCTGTGGAGAGGTATTTTGCAGATCTTACTGAGACCCACTACAGGGACGGGATAATGGTGCTGGAGCATCGCTAGAAGTCTTAAGGGAGAATATGTTGAAAAATAAAATTAATTTTGAAATTATAAATTCTTTTTTTCATTGTTAGGCCGAGAACTTTTCAGACCCCCCTCGTAGGTCAGTGGAAGATATTTAACGAGACAGAAGTTTTATGCCTTACGCTTACCTGTATGCATCCTATGACTCCTGTACTATCCATACGACTGGCAACGTTAACTGTGTCTCCCCAGATGTCATACTGAGGTTTCACTGAACCCACAACTGCTGCTATTACTGGCCCAATTGCTATTCCTAGACATGAAAATAACATTCATTTAGTGGAATGAATTTACATCACTGTAAAATGTGACTGTTGACTGTTTGTTGACTTAATATTCTATTATCAAAAGAAAATATTTTATTCACATAGTGTGTAATTGGATTTACTGAAAAACATAAGGTGGGGGAGAACTGATCAGAAATATTTTGTGTATCATCAAGAGGCATACCAAATGTGACAGGTCAGTATAAAATTTCTATTAGTTTATTTTCAGTTTCTTCCCCAATTGTGATTTATCTTATGTTCAGTATTAACATAATGCCATAAATTAACGCCGGCTTGGTTGGCCGAGTGGCTAGTGTATTCGCTCTCCAGCCAAAAGGTAGCGGGTTCAAATCCAGCCGTGGGCATGGATGTTCATGATTGTCTGTGAAAATGCTAGCGGTGGTGGTTGGCAGTAGATGCCGTTGGTGTAGTTGTAGTGAACTGAGTGATGGAGACAGAGAGTTATAGAGTAGGTGCCCTCCTTCGATGAGTCTTTGGACTTTCTGGAGGTGTCAAGGAATAATAATAATATTTTGTTGGATTTCACACCTGGATATTCAGAACATGCAAAACCTGTCACAGCACGTATGTAGGATAAGAAACAATTAAAAAAAAAAAAAAAAAGAAAGGTGATTTCCTTTCATCAAATTTTTCTGTCAATACTGAGGTGATATCTATCTCTGAATATCACCTGAGCATCATGGAACAGGAAGATCACAAATTGAGTTCTACAGGATTTATTATGACCATTACTGTTTATTCACTGTCAATGCTATTGCCACTGGACAAAAAGAAATATTCAGTTGTTTGCAGAAGATGTAAGCATTGGGAAGGTTATTACTAACGATGCTGATGTTATGGCTCTTCAAGAGAATCTGAGTAAGCTGGAAAGGTGAGTAAATGAATGGAAATGCCAGTTTAATGCAACTAAACATAAGGTTCTCAAAGTTGAGATCCACAGATAGGATGCTTTGTACTCATTTGGCAGAGTTACATGGAAAAGTAGAGGAAGCAAGGGATTTTGGGATGATTGCAGATTAGGGATCCCAGACGTCCCGTAAAATACGGGATCACCCCGTATTTTACGAAATTCATTCTTCAGAAAAGTATTGCAAGAGTGAGCAAGACTGAATGCTTTTCTCACCTGATAATAAGAATATTATCAGGTGAGAAGAGATTACTGTATTAACAATCTATTTTGTATCTATAATAGTAAGTAAAAAACCATTTGAAGGCAACTTAAAGCGGCTTAATGAAAATATGCAGCCTAACAATTGGATTTACTATTTGTTTACTTATACTTAGTAAAGTATGTTCGTAATAAACCTTACCACGCACACACTTGGAAAGTTAGAATCATTTTGTAAGACTGGCATATGTGATGGATGCGCATACTAAACTTTCACCCTCAGTCATAAGTGTCCCGTATTTTTTTCCAATGTATCTGGGATCCCTATTGCAGATAGAAAATTGAAGTTCAAAGGACATATTGCAAAGGCCATTGAAGACAACTCAAAGAACTGCAGCAATATTGAGGATACTTACCATGAGAGAGAAGAGTGGTGTCCCATTCTATAAAGCTTTGATCAGACCACATCTGGTCACTGGAATTTGAAGGGGATGAAATAATTTTGGAGAGGGTAAAGAGGCAGATAACGAAAATGATATCAGAACTGTGCAATGTTAGTTATAAGAATAGGCTGAAGGCATGAAAACTAGAGTTTGATGAATAGAAGAAGAGGAATATGATTGAGACATTTGAGATGTTGAAAGATATTTACTGGATTGACAGTGGGGATATTTTTCCTATGGTAGAACAAAGAGAAGAAACAAGTACAAGGGCCATGCCTGGAAGCTTAAGGAAGTAGAAAGTAAGTAAGGAAGTAAGTTTTTTTGCATGGAGAGTGACAGGAGAATGGAATACGTTGCTTGAGAGAGTAGTAAAAGTGCAAATAGTGGATGAGTTTAAGGAGGATACAATAGACTTTGTGCTTTCTAAGATAGTCCTTCTATGATGAGTGTCTTATGACTCCATGGAGGTTAGAAATAATGACAATGCTATAGTAATGATTTAAAAAAAAATTTACTTACCAACTCGCAAGTGGAAATCCTGTAAGGCATCTAAATTAATCTGATGCAATGCATCCATCATATGGATAGCAAACTTTATTAATGTAGCTATATTATCTGTTGGATCTTCCTTAAAAGTGTTACATTCCTGTAATAAATTGTGCAGGTCAATTAGATTATATAAAACTAAAATTAACAGGAGGCAATACTCTAAATAAATATTACATGTTTGTAAATAAACCTATACTGTTAGAATACACAATAAAAGTATAAGTTTACATGTTTTCAGAAGCCCTTTTTTTAAATTATTATATTCATATCTCCATGTAGTCATATCATCTGTTCTTGCTGCACTAATATTGTTTTAAATAATCCATTGTTAGCATTATACTTTGTTGCATAGGATGGCTTGTAACTTTCAAGCTGAAATATTTCATTTCTTGGGTATGTGTTAAAAGTAGGTAAATATATAAGTTTACATTAGTATTCAATGCCTCATTCATCAATGGTAGATAGTGTTTGCTTTGTTTTTATGTCTAAGACCACCAAAAAAAAAGGTAATTTGGATAAAAATTTTTAGGAAGGATAGACAGGATAAGAGAATAGGGGCAGTACTGCTAATGATACTGGATAACTTGAATCCAGCTATTGTTGAGACCGATGATTGTAATACTAGTAACAGTCTTTCCTGTTTTAGTGAGTTTGAAGCCATCTGGTCTGAGGTGGAATCTAACAGGATCAAATATATAGTTGGGTGTTGTTACAGACTGGTGAATCGGTTACTAGTGATGAAGAAATGCATCACTAGTAACTGATCAAAACACATGGAATTGGCAAGATACAAAGATGACCCGGGATCAAGGGAAAACAGATGGATTTGAAGTAGGTTCTAAGATGAATAAGGAGAAAAAGAAATGGCTCGAGTTAAGCATGGAGGAGTCACACCCTTCCATTTCTATTCCTGTCAGGATGTCGTCCACATCCAACCATATCTCACTTATTCCAACAATTCTTGGGTGAACAGACTCAGTTAATGCAACCATTTCATTTGCCTTGTTTCTTACACTTCTAGCATTTATATACAAACAAAGCAGCTTATTCCTGAATCTATAGCTAGTTCCACTGATACCACTTATTTGATGTGACTCCTCCATGCTTAACTCGAGCCATTTCTTTTTCTCCTTATTCATCTTAGAACCTACTTCAAATCCAACTGTTTTCCCTTGATCCCAGGTCATCTTTGTATGTCTACACATGCATCCTTTTTTGTCTACACATGAATTCACATCTTGGGGCATCTACCTTTCTCATGCTGTGTTCCTCTGTCCACCCTGAGCCTCCCCATTTCCCTGTCTGTCTTGCACACCTGTTCTCTCATTCTCTATAACCTCTTCAATCTTTCCTATCTTACTCTCCCATTCTCTTACATTGCTTCCAACTTAATCAGATTCATTGTCTGCACTCACTTCTCTACCATCCAGAAGCAGTCTCTCCAAGTGACTCATTGTGAAAGAGAAACTTTGGAATATAACAACGAACTGTACTTAAGTTTTGTAAATCTGGAAAAGGCATATTGACAAGGTGCTCAGAGATAAGCTTTTTGAAACACTACAGTTATATGGGGTGAATGGAACATTATACTCAGTAATACATAGTCTATATTTAAGTTGTCAGTCAGCAGTTAGAATTGAAGGAAATATAGGAAGATGGTTTGAAGTGAACTCAGGGGGTAAGACATGCACATTATCTCTACCCTTATTCATCATCTATATAGATCATATTATGAAAGAAAGGAACATTAAACCTGATATTAAAATTGAAGATATCAAGCTAAGTTCCTTTCTTTATGCAGATGACGTTTTACTCCTAAACACATTGAGTGCAAGTCTCCAGGATTCCATAACTAAACGATAGAACATCTGTAACAAATTTGGCATTAAAATTAGCAATAAAAATACTGTGAAACTGAAAATAGGCATGAACAAGAAAACTTCAGCTGCATTGTCAATGAAAAACCTATAGAACAAGTAAAATATTTCAGCTTTTTAGGCACTGATTATGGATATGCTCTCCAATTGGCCAACCAGGCCAGCTACCTGGTTTGTCTTTTATAGTAAAGTAAACAGAGTACTTGAGGAAAAAGCATATATTATTATTAAATAAGACCTCATGGAGTCAAAGACTCATCTAGGAGGAAAGCAGTCCTACTGTTATTCTTCTGGATTCTGGAAAGGGCAGGTAGAGTGCCGAATAATAAGTTGATCTCTAAGTTGCAACATATAGGGTTAGATATTGTCAGGATATATACAGGATACCACATGGAATTCTAATCAGTAAACTGCAGCACATGGGGATGGATATAGGGTGGGTGAGATGGATAGGAGGGTGGTTGATGGAGAGATATCAGAGAATAGTTTATTCAGGAGTAGAGTCCAAAAGGACTGTGACACAATTGTGGAAGGAATTTAAGGAGAAAGGTGACCTGCAGGCACACGAACAGTACAAAGCACAGGCCAGAAGGGTAACTAGTGTGGTAAGAAAAGCAAAAGTAGATTATGAAAGGAAATTAGCAACACCGGCTAAAGAAAATCCCAAACAGTACAGTTCAATATGCTGTAAATAAAAGAAAAAATGTATATGGCAGAATGATTTTAAGGAATGCTGATGGTAGGAAGGTAACTGAATCTGTCTAAATAGTAGAATCACTAAGTGGACACTTTGCAAGAGTGCAGGAATGAGGGAACCCATGGCTTTTATGGGAACTGAGGTGAGTGAAATGAAGATGAATAGCATATTACAAAATTAATGTGAATATAGCTGTAGGATTGGATGGTATACCAGCTTGAGTCTTATGTGAAGCGGCAAAGGAATTGTTAGTGACCTTGACCATATTGTTCAATCTAAGTCTCAGCCCTGGGTTAGTCCCAAGGGATGGAAAGAGGAGAAATAGTTCCATTGCATAAAGGAGGCTCCAAGACTGATGATGTAGATTACCGACTCATCAGCATATCAGAAGTCATCAAAATATAAGAGAAGTTGGTCAAGAGCAAAATACAGGAATGGATAGATGGAAATTAGATATCGTATAGAGGGTAGCATGGTTTTGTGAAGGGTAGATCATGCCACAGTAACTTGCTCAAATTTTATAATACAGTGATAGCTGAGTTGGATAAGGGTAATGGATTTACAGTGATACTGCTGGACTTTGCAAAGTCCATTGACAAGATACCACATGGAATTCTAATCAGTAAACTGCTGATCTCAAGCATCAAACTATAGGCCTATCTGTCGCAAACTTGGTTTGCTCACACTTGGATAAAGGATTAAACTAAATTTATTATACTCTAACCAAGTGAAAAATAAACTTTCAACATCATTCTCTAAATCCAGAGTAATTTATTAAAAAAGGGTGGCACACCATTTGGCAACTCCTATAGGTAGAGATGACCTGCTAATGCTTCTCCCTGGTATCTCCACTTGGGCCTGGCTCCCACTGAAGAGACCTCAATAAAAGTCGAAACTAGTCTGGGTTGTGGCCCTTCCCTTAATGCATAACATGAGACATATCCGCAAGGAGATGTGTTTTGCATTATGGGAGATACTGGGATAGGAGTGTTGGTAGCTTGCTCCACCTTTGCAAGGAGTGCCCTGGTGTTGTACCACCTTACCCCAGTCCTGAAGATACTTTCAGGCGCAAACTTGGTTTGCTCACACTTGGATAAAGGATTAAACTAAATTTATTATACTCTAACCAACTGAAAAATAAACTTTCAACCCAATACATACTTTTTTTATACTATGTGCATAATTATGAATATGATTCCTTGATTACTTGTTACTTAACTCACTCATAAAAAAAAAAGTTTCATCTTTCATATACACATCAGTTTGATATATACTGAATAGAGTTGCTTATTACATTACATTAATTTTCTAAAAGGCTGTTTTGCATGGAGTGGTTAACAAAGGAATGCAATACCCTGAGAGGGTGGTGAGAATGCAGACAGTGAATAAGTTTAAAAAAATGGTATGATGGGCTGTCATATTTAAGATGGGCATCCCATAATGAGTCATATGAATCCATGGAAGTTATGAATAACAATAATAATGTCTTGGTCATTAAGAACATTCTACATTAAACTTTAGTTTCGTTATTGCAAACTCTTGTTTTTAATTAATAAAATACACTAAAAACTTTTAGTAATAAATCAGAAAACAGAAACTATATAAATCATGTGGATATTAAATCCAGCATTATTTCTTTTGGCTCTTTATTTTAGTAAGAAAACAGAAATTTTATTTCTAAAGTTTCTGTAACTTTTTCTATTCATAAAGTTAGTCTTTGCCATACACAAAAAAAATTGCTTTCCTGTGATTTTTTTTTTCTCTAAGAAGCGAAAAAACGTTGATAAACGTCACTAATATCCCAATACATAATTTTTTTAGACCATGTGCATAATTATGAATATGATTTCTTGATTACTTGTTACTTAACTCACTCAAATAAAAAGTTTCATCTTTCATATACACATCAGTTTGATATAAACTGAATAGAGTTGCTTATTATACGTTAGATTAATTTTCTAAAGTTCTTTCTAAAAATTCATTAAATTTTATTGTGTAGAATTTATGGGACAAAAATATTAGTGTTGGAGTAATTACTTTACTTACAATTAAGCAAATAACACACAATGTTTCGACCTCTATATCGATTTCATCATCAGAAAACATACATATGCACAAGACATAGCTACATGACAGTATACAAAAGTAAGCTAAATCATATTATTAAGTGACACCTCCAAGGAGTCCAAAGACTTATTGAAGGAAGGCATATAGTCTACAACTCTCCGTTTCTGCCACTTAATCAACCAACTTCAGTGAACTACCACTATAATCATCACTTACACCAACACCATCTACTGCTCACCACCACTAGTATTTTTTTTGTCTGTAAACTGCATGTTCTCAAGGCTGATTTGTCTGTATGCAGGATCAAAAACTTGAATTCCCATGAGAATAAACCCTGCTACACCTTCATATGAGATTGGCTAACTCACTTTTGATTGAAAAAATCCATATAAAGATTCCTCTCATCACAACAAGAATTGAACTTCTAAGCCAATGGAAAATACCTTTCTCTACTGGCTTAGAAGTTCAATTCTTGTTATCCATGTCAGGTTACTAGCCTGGTGATGGATAATTTAGTGGTAGGGCTGTTATCTTAAGGCTTCTGAACTTGCCTTCTTTCAAATTTAAACCTGTAGGAGGAATAGTGCATATTGAAGAGGAGAGAGCAGATTTTAGATAGGACATAAATATAGGCCAGAAATGGAAAGACCCTATAGCCCTCAAGTACTCTAATAGTATAAGGGTCATAAAATAAGAAGAGTTGGCTGATAAGGCCTTACAGGAAAGATTAAAGTGAGTGGATCTTCCTCAAAGTAGAGGAAGAAGAGGATAGATTCAGCTAGGGGACCATTCGAGTGCCACTTCCCTTACAATCAAGATGATTGCCCCAGTCGGTCCACGAGTCCTTATTCAATATATTCGCATCACCCTACCATATCTGGTGGGCTCCTCTATCTGCCATCTAGGGGACATACTCTCCAGAGGTTACAGATGTTGGAAGTTTATTTTCCACTTGGTTAGACTATAATAAATTTAGTTTAATCCTTTATCCAAGTGTATGCAAACAAAATTTGCACCTGAAGTATCTTCAAGACTGAGGCAACTCGTAGTAAAGGTGGACCAAGCTCTCATCACTCCTTGTCTCAGTATCTCCCATAATGCAAAGCACATCTCCTTATGGACATGTATAATACTATGCATTAAGGAAAGGGCCACTACCCAGACCTGTTTCGACCTTTACTGAGGTCTCATCAGTGGGAGCCAGACCCAGAATTGGTGATACTAAGGCAGAAGCAATGGAGAGGTCATATTTACCTATACGAGTTGCCAACAGGTGTACCACCTTATTATAGAATTACTCTGGATTTAGAGAAAGATGTTGGAAGTTTATTTTCCATTTGGTTGGACTATAATAAATTTAGTTTAATCCTTTATCAAAGTGTATGCAAACAAGTGGAAAATAAACTTCCAACATCTTTCTCTAAATCCAGAGTAATTTAATAATAAGGTGGTACATCTTTTAGCAACTCGTATAAGTAAATATGACCTCTCCATTGCTTCTCCTTAGTATCACCGATTCTGGGTCTGGCTCCCACTGACGAGACCTCAATAAAGGTCGAAACCGGTCTGGGTAGTGGCCCTTCCCTTAATGCATAGTATCATACATGTCTGCAAGGAGATGTGCTTTGCATTCTGGGAGATACTGAGATAAGGAGTGATGAGAGCTTGTTCCACCTTTACTACAAGTTGCCTCAGTCCTGAAGATACTTCAGGTGCAAACTTTGTTTTCATACACTTGGATAAAGGATTAAATTAAATTTGCTATAGAGGTTACAGAGTCCCCCGAAAGTCCTCTAAAGAGATTCAATGATGACTTCTAAGGCTGGAACAGGTCACTCTAGGCCTAAATCCTTGAAAAGCATGATGATGAATATTTTTTTTTAAAAATATATATATAAATTAATTAACACAAATAAAATAATTTTTATATACATAGGTATAATAATATACAGACGATTAAAAAATTTCCAGTGGAACTACATCAAACACATTGCCCACAGCCTGTTATTTTAAGGTTATCTTGTGTTGGGATTCTATCATTATGTTCTGGATGCTATATAGGTTGCAGATGGCTCCTCCAGATTTTTGGAATTACTAATCCATCATTCATGTTGAGATTAGGATGATGTTTCAGCATCTCACAAGCTTCCTTGAACTTTCTTTCAAACCAAGTTTTAGTGTAGCATAGGAACTTGACCTTTCCAGTTGATTCTCTATGTTTGAATTGCATGGTCTGATAGGAATTTAATGTGGCATTTGTTCATACACATAGGCCAGTACAGACACAGAAATTCATACCACCATCCAACACAAAAACTATGGATGTCAACAGCACCTTTGCTGAAGAAGGAATTTGAAATTATTATTATTATCATCATCATCATCATCATCATTATTATTATTAGTAGTAGTAGTAGTAGTAGTACGGGAAACTCCAAGGAGTCCTTAGACTCATCACTTTGGCTAATAAGTCCTTAGACTTATTAGCCAAACATTCATAAAAAATCACTACAAAAAAAAAAAAAAAAATGTTCACAAGATCCTCCACAATAATACCATGAAAAGCAAAAAAGATTACAAGAATGCCATAACCATACAATACATTAGGGAAATATCAGAAAAAATAGAACACTACATAAATACAACATTAACAAACTTTCAAACCTCCTGTAAAATTAAAAAGTATACTCAGCTCATCCAACAATCCTTTCCCTACCTTGCCCACCCAGGGGTTTACAATATTCAGTACACCTGCAACCTACCCTTCATAGGAGAAATAGGATGCACCATTCCAACAAGAAAAGACAAACACCACATTAAATTATTAAATTAAACATGTCACAGAATCAACTGGAAAGGCACCAAGTCCCTACGCTGCACCAAAACCTGGTTTGAAAGAAAATTCAAGAAAGCTTGTGAAATACTGAAACATCATCCTAATCTCAACAAGAATGATGGATTGGTAATTCCAAGAATGTGGAAGACCCATCTGCAACCTATATAGCATCTGAAACATAATGGCAAAACCCCAACACAAGAAAACCTTGAGATAAGAGGGGGAATAGGTATTAGAAATATGTTTAATGTAATTTCACTGTAATTTTTTTTCAGCATTTAGATTTAGCTTACTTTTGTGTAGTGCCATGTAGCTTGTGTTCTGTGCATATGCATGTTTTCCTGATGATGACCTGAATATAGAGGTCAAAATGTTGAGTGTTATTTGCTTAACTGTAAATAAAGTAATTATAATGAATGCTCACTACTGTGTAACACAAAGAAAAAAATTGCCAATGAATTTTAATATTTACAAACATAGCTTTTTATATGAAAAGGCTTACCTCTGTTGAATCCCTGGTAATATGAAGACCTGTAGCTGCCATGTAACTACTACCTATTGTTTTAATTTTTTCTACTTTATGGAAAGCATTTTCAAATAGAAGCTAAAAAAAAATGACAAATATAAAATGTTTGATAGATTATGTAATGTGTGTATGTGTGTAGCAGTTAACAAGGAAGCTACACACAAATAATTCATTTGTTTAAAGATACAATGTATCATCTTACATATATAATGCCTTCAGGCATAACAAAAAGAAAACCAATAGACAAACAAACAGAAGAAGATTATTAAGGTAACAACCACTATAGAATTATGTAGGATACTGATGATTTTAAATTATGTCCAGACATGTGTTTATCATTATGTATGTTCTCACTTAATGTTCCAGGGAACTGGTGGTAGCATTGGCATGCCTATTTAATAAGAATCTTACAACAGCACAGGTTCCAATGGAGTGGAAAGAAAGTAAAATTGTTACACTGCAAAAAGGTCGTGATAAGGCTGTGGCTACAAATTATAGGCTAATCTGTATATCTGCAGTTGTGGTGGAGAGATTAATGAGAAGTAGGATACAAAAATGGGTTGATAACAGCAGTATTCTCTGTGGTTGTCAGCATGAGTTTGTTAAAGGGAGATCGTGTTTTACTAACCTATGTATTATAACAAGATGACAAATGTCTTGGACAAGGGAAATGCATATATACTTAGATTTTGCAAAAGCTTTTGATTGACTGCCACACAAGCTGTTAAAATAAATTGAAACAGATCGGATTGGAAAACAGACTTCCAAGTTGAATCAGTAACTAGCAGTCAAATAGGTATCGGAGAGTTGTATATGGAAGTGCAGTATCCCCAAAAAAAGGAAGTGCTGCAAGGGTTCAGTTTTGGGACCATTGTTGTTCAATTTGTATATTAATGATATTGGGATGGGTTTAACAGGTGATATCCAGCTGTTTGCAGATTATGCAAAATTGGGGAGAACAATGCAGAGTTAAGCAGATGTTATGGCCTTATAGGACTTGAATAGATTGCATGAAAGGGCAGCTAAGTGGAACTATCAGTTCAATGTTTGAAATTTGGTAAGCAACAATGTTCATGCATCCATACCTATATGAGGATATCCATAATCCATATGAGGCTTGATCAGGCTTCATATGGATTATTCTGCACAGTTTTGGTCACTGAGTTTTCATGGTGACGAGAATATGTTAGAAAGGGTCCAGAGAAGATTCACAAAGGTGATGAGTGGTCTTTGGAATGTGGAGTATAACGACAGATTGAAATAATGTAATTTGCATAGCCTTGTTGTGGCCTAGTTTTCTTAATTTCTTATCAATATACGTATTGTACAATAAGTCTTTCCTAGGGTGTCACGTGGTACTACTACTGAAACACAAAGGAATTGCCTCAAGGTCGAGCCAAATCCGAGGTGTCAAAGGTTCTGAAATCTTGCCTTTCTTAAAGCTCTAGGAAAATTTATATTTTTATGCTGTGCCACCTAGAACCATTATATTAAGAAAAGGAAATCTTAATCAAGAAGTGAATTTTCAGATGTATACTAATGACCGTTGGTTTGCAATCGTGACCTAAACTACAATCTATTTCCTCTCGCTTAGATTCATACTTTTTGTGAGTGGTGCATCAGATTCTAAACTCAGACAATTGGATTTAAAGATAGCAAAAGGTTTATTAAACATATTAGTTATCATATAATACAAAGAACCTTCAATCAGGATCAATTCAATACTAAACAAACTAATTCACATGTATCCCCAGAAAATAAGATTATCAAAGAAACATTCCTTTATAAGATTAAGAACCTAGTAATCTTCAATAACAATATTAACATGAATTGCCGGCAAAGGTTGGTCGATTGGTAGAGCCTCTGCTACTAATGGCTCAGTTAAGTAAGTTTGAGCGTGGTTAGTAGTTGGAAGGAGTTCAATCGTTCGATGCTGTCGGCACACTCTCCCTCGATGAGTCTTTGGACTCCCTGGAGGTGTCACATAATAATAATAATTTTCAAGAGTTAATTTAATACTCAAATAAGATCATTTTAATATTCAATTAAAACATAAATATTAACTCAGCACATTGAAGAGGTATCTCACTTTCTTCCATCTAATATCAACATGCTACAGTCCTGTCTTATCTTAATCAAAGTCCTTGATTCTCAGTTTACAGTTAATTTCTTATCCTTATACATATTACTAGACAAAGAACTTTCAACTTTACCGTACACATGGTCTTTTTATACTTGTTCTTTCGGTTCTTGGCACTTGTTCCTCATACAATTTCCTTTCAGTCGTTGTTATGGCTTGTATTTCTACGGTCATTGGTAGGTCCACACGTTTCTAGCACATCAAGCCTATTCCAGGGACTTCATTGCCATCTGGCAATTCTGTTTCCGTGAGGTTCCTTACCGAGACACTGAGCTTTTTCCATGGATTGCCTGTCTTCAGTATAGATGTAATTTCTTCCATCCTAAGGTTTGGAGTACGTAACCTTTTTAACTGATACATGGCATTCCTGACTATTACTTACGGGAGTCCGAGCAGAGCTCCCCGCTGACCATTTGCCTGAATGTCCCGAAAGAGAGACGCTCACTACTTCAAAAACCTAAGAGAGTTGTGTGTGTGTGTGTGGGGGGGGGTTCCTAACCCTTTTATACCATCTCCCTACCGGCACTCTCCGTAACCTTCGTTGTTCACCCATCACGTAGAATTCTCCCCACGTGGGTCTCGCTTCTAGCATTTAAATTCGTTTTGACTACTTACCACTCCACGTGCCGTGTGCAACTGATACCGCCTGGGGCAACCTTTTATTCCGTTGACGTTCACGTTAACTTTTGTTCACATTAACTTACATGTAAGTCATACATTTCATTGTAAAATTATTATATATTTACAAAGTATCACTGATATTAGACAATCTAGTAAGAATCCTTTCATTTAATTATTCACAATTTCCGTTCTTTGTAATAATGTATTCTATATTTGTCCAGATACATATAACATATACTTGGATGCAAGTATATTCTTTTGCTTGTTAAATGATGATAAATGAAATTCTTAAGAGATTCAATTAATCAAAATTTAACAGCCTCATGAATAGGAGAAGGAGTGTGTGGGGGGGGGGATATGATTACGACATATAAATTGATCCGAGGTTGTTACCAGGTTACCTTGCACTTCCAAGTTAAGTTCTTCTTTGTTTCTACCTATCATCATTTTTTTGGTTTTAATAAAATTTATCTGTATGCATAGTTTGCTGATTTACATAGGTTTTCAATCATATACTTTTTTCTTATTATCTGTAAATAATACTATATCATCTAATAACGAGCAAAAGAGTTAATTGTATTAATTGGTACGAATGATTTGAGAGAGAACAAAGAGCATGTCAAAATGAATGTCAGGAGACTGCTTGGAAAGATAAAGGAGAATAGTGTGACAGGAAGGGTGGTCAGTGTGTTGCCTAGGTATGATTGTGGTGAAATGAGGCGGAGAGCAAGGATTATGAATGATATTCTGGCTGAAATGTGTGAGGAGATGGGAGTACAGTTTGTTAATGTGTGGAATGAGTTTGAGGGACGAAGTGAGCTGTATGGGAGCGATGGACTGCATTTGAGTGGTTATGGTGTGAGTCGCTTGGAGAGACTGCTGCTGGAAGGTAGAGAAGTGAATAGAGAGAATGAATCAGATCGAGAGGGGAGTGATGTGGAAGAGCAGGAGAGTAAGACAGGAGAGATTGAAGGAGTGGAAATGAATGTGGAAGTGAGTGGTATGAGTATAGAAAATGAGAGAATGGGTGTGCAAGAGGAGCAGGGAAATGGGGAGGCTCAGGGTGGACAGGGATACACAGCGTGAGAAAGGTGGATGCTCCAAGAGGAGGTGAGAGAATGTGTAGGCAGGAAAGTAATGGGATGATCAGGGATCAAAAGGAAACAGATGGAAATGCAAAGGGTTCTAAAATGAAGAAGCAGAAAGGGAAACGGCCCCAGTCCAGCGTGGAGAGATCACATCGAGTGAGTGGTATCAGTGGAACTAGCTGTAGATCCAGAAATGAGTTGTTGTGTTTGTATACCAATGCTAGAAGTATAAGAAACAAGGCGGATGAAATGGTTGCACTAATTGCATCTGTGCACCCAGAGATTGTCGGAATAAGTGAGACATGGTTAGATGAGGATGACATCCTGACAGGAATAGAGATGGAAAGGTATGATGTGTTTCATGAGGATAGAAGGGGTAAAAAGGGAGGGGGAGTGCTATTGATGATAGAGAAAGAGTTATGTCCATACAAGGTAGAGATGCAAGAGGGAAATGGGGCCAGTGGTTTTGAGGCAGTATGGTGTGAGATAGAGGTGAACAGAATCAAATACTTGGTGGGATGTTGTTATAGACCTGGTAATGTGGATGGTGGTGATAGTGAAATGTATAGTCAAATAAGCCAAGCAAACAAGAAAAGGGTGATCATTATGGGTGATTTTAATTATGGCAATATAGACTGGAATGAAGAGATAGCAACTGGAAGTAAAGAAAATGAGTTTCTTGAGTTTTTGAGGGATAACTACCTCAGACAGTATGTAACAGAGGGCACAAGAGGATTAAGGGTTTTGGATTTGGTCATCTCATCGGAGGATGTAATTATCAATGAGGTATCAAATCATCCACCAATTGGTGAAAGTGACCATGAGGTGATTACTTGAGTGGTTGCCAGCAGTGCAAGGACCCCTGTGAAAAAAGGGTATATGTGGAACTACAAGGGGGGGTGATTATGAAGAGCTCAGGAGACAGCTTGCAGGTGTAGCATGGAATGAGGAGTTAGCTGGAAAAGATATCAATGCAGCTTGGGGGATTTTCAAAAAATATTTAGTGGATGCAATGTCTAAATGTATACCACGGGTGAGAAGGTTAAATAAGTTAGGTGTGAGATGGATGAATAAAGAGATTAAGCATGCAATACAGAGAAAAAGGGCATTGTGGAGGCAGCATAAGAGAAGTGGAAGTAACCAATTTCATGAGTTCTACAAAGACCAGGCAAGGAGAGTGACTTGGTTGGTGAGAGTAGCTAAAGAGAGGTATGAACAGCAGTTAGCTAATGAAGCTAAAAAGAATCCTAGGGAGTTCTTTCGATATGTAGCCAGCAAAAGAAAGAATGATTATGGAAGGATGACATTGATTGGAGGAAATGGTATAAAGACAGCTGTTGCAGAATGTGTGGTGGAGATACTTAATGAGCAGTTCATAAAGATCTTTCAGTCTTGTGAATGTGACTTCATGGAGAGATTAAGAGCAGTTGATGATGGGGAGGAGAGACTGACTGTAAGTGAGCAAGAGGTGTTTGGGGAGTTGAGTAAACTAGATGTAAATAAGGCTGTGGGACTTGATAATATATCACCGCGTATTCTGAAGGAATGTGCCAGAGTGTTGACACCTGCCTTGACATATTTTTTTAATACGAGTCTTGCACACTTGGTCAAGTCCCTAAAGAGTGGAAGGAGGGCAAGATTATGCCACTTCATAAAGGAGGTGATCGAACTCAAGCATCAAACTATAGGCCTATCTCTGTGTCAGGTGTTGTGGTTAAGTTGTTGGAGAAGCTTGTGAGAACTAGGATCCAGAGTTGGGTTGACAACAATGGTATAATCTTTGATGGACAGCATGGATTTGCTAAAGGGAGGTCGTGTTTTAGTAATCTACTTACTTATTACAATAAAGTGACTGCTTCCTTGGACAGAGGAGAAGGATACACAGTAATATACTTGGATTTTGCAAAAGCTTTTGATAGAGTACCTCATGATAAGTTGACAGTCAAACTAGAGCAGATGGGGTTGGATATTAGATTAGTGCATTGGATTGGAGACTGGCTATCTGATAGGTATCAACAAGTTGTGTATGGGGGTGCAATATCCAGGAAAAGGAAAGTCACTAGTGGAGTGCCTCAGGGATCTGTTTTAGGGCCATTACTATTTAACTTGTATATTAATGATATTGGCGAAGATTTGGATGGAGATATTCATTGTTTGCAGATGATGCAAAGTTGGGACGAACCATAAAGAGTAGTGAAGATGTTGTGGCCTTGCAAGAAGATTTGAATAAATTGAGTGATTGGGCAAGCAAATGGGGATGCGAGTTCAATGTTGCGAAATGTAAGGTTTTAAAATTTGGAAAACAAAGATGGGATGCAGAATTTATGCTTGGTGAGAATATATTGTTGGAAGTAGAGGAAATAAGAGATCTGGGAGTGATAGTGGATAAGGATCTAAAATTTAGGGGACACATCGCCAAAATTGTGAAGACAACACAAAGACTTCTGGGAATGATGAGGAAGACACTGACGTGTAGAAGTAGGGAGATTCTTGTTCCATTGTATAAGGCTTTGATTAGGCCACACATGGACTATTGTGCCCAGATTTGGTCACCTGGTTTTCAGAAGGATGAAGAGATGTTGGAAAGGGTGCAAAGGGGACTGACTAAGGTAGTTTCTGACCTCTGGAATGTCGAGTATGAGGAAAGATTGAAAAGATGTAATTTGCAGAGTCTAGTGGAGAGAAGGAAGAGGGGAGATATGATAGAGACCTACAAGTTGGTAAGGGGTTGTTATAGGATCAATGGTGGAGAAGTTCTACAGAGAATAGTGGGAGATCAGGGGAGAACCAGAGGTCATACCTGGAAACTGTATAAAGAGGGTGTGAGTAGGGGAGTGAGAGGCAGGTTTTTTTCGTGCAGAGTTGTGAATGATTGGAATGCCTTGCCTGAGAGTGTGGTGTCTGCAAGGAGTTTGAATGTGTTTAAGACCCGGTATGATGAGATGTGTGTGAGATAAAAGGACCTCCTAGATGAGTCTTTGACTCCATGAGGTCTTGTTTTAATAATAATAATAATAATCTATATATTTTATATGATGCAAATTTTGTCTGTTTAAGTTATTCCCATGTTTTCTGGGATGGACTCTTTACTAGTTGTTTCAGGCATAATTTAAACCAGGGGTTCTCAACCCGGTTGTGGTGTGGGCACATTCAAATTTGGAAAGAGATTGGCAGGTATCAATAATTTTTTCTATGAAAATTTATACTTGCTTATCATATCAAATGATAACAATTAACAAATTAATTAATTATGAAAGTATGATAAATACACATGTAACATTTATTATACAACTAAATTAAATTATCACATAATAAGCAAAAACATTTCTCTTTACTCTGAATAAAACAATAGTCTTTTTCCCAATCATTGTCGATTTATAGGTTTGTTGTTCTTTATTTGGATTACTCATTTTGGGACAAAATTTTTAAACACAAGAAAATAATTTATGGTCAAATTGACTGAGAGATGTGGTGACACATCCCTCAATAGCATGGCTGCCAGTAGACTAAATACATAAAACATATGCACAAAATTGGCACTGGTAACACTCGTTCATAATATAACATAATGTTAACATTTTTTAAGATTTCAATAAATATTATTAGTAGGAGAAGACATATTTTCCAGTTTTAATTTTATTTTTTCCTTATTTAATAATTGACAGCAGGCATGCAAATAGCTCTGTGGGCACAAATGTGCCTGCAGGCATAGGGTTGAGAACCACTGAGTTAAACAAACATGGTAAGACCATACATCTCAGCATGGCACCTCTCTTGAAGTTTTAGCCTTTTCAAATGTTACCATTGGAGTGGTGTTTTTATAGCAGTGTATGACATTGAGTATTTTTTTCGCTTTCATTTATATCCAACAACATATCATATTGGTGGTATTATGCTTACACTGATGAGACTAGAGATCTTGGAATTACAGTGGATAGAAAGTTGAAGTTCAAAGATCACATTGCAAATACAACTCAGAGGATAATTGTGATGTTGAAAATGCTTCCATATCCATGTGAGGATATGGAAGCATTTTGCCTCTTTACAAGGCCTAGATACAACTGCACCTGGACTACTGTGTGCAGATTTCGTCTCCTGGCTTCTAAAGGCATAAAGAAGCTGTGGAAAGGCTACAAAGGAGAAGATTAACAAAGTTTCTTCATATCTTCAATTAGTTTTTCAGTGGCATTTGCAAAGATCACATTATCACTACCTGCAGTCCACATACTCTCAATAACTAATTGAAGATATGAAAGCAGAGTTGGTAAAGATGAAGAAAGAGACTAAATGTATCAGGAATGAACTGAGAAGAATTACAGATTTGCATGAGAATGCGAGGAAGAATGGAACAAAAGATTTGAGAGAAATATCGAATGATTTGAGAGTGACAATGTGCAGAGATTCGATGATAAGAGGGGGTGGTGAGTGAAAAGATGCACAAAGTCTGTTTTCTGGGAGGGAAAATGAGCAGAGTGGTTGAAGAATAAAAGGAGTATATGAGAAAAATAATTGGTAGTGGTAGTTGGCATGAATGATTTGAATGGTAACAAGGAGAATGTAAGGCTGGATGTCAGGAGACTGTTAAGGAGAGTGAAAGATAACAGTGTGATAAGTAAGGTAGTCAGTGTGTTGCCCATGCATGATAATGATGAGTTGAGAAAGTGAATGAAGATTATGAATGGTATGCTAGCAGAGCTGTGTGAGGAGAAAGGAATTCATTTTGTGAATGTGTGGGATAAATTTGAGCGGCAGATAGAACTGTATAAAAGAGATGGGCTACATTTTAATAGACTGTGTGAGTCAGTTGAAGAAACTGTTGCTGCAAGAGAGAATGACTGAAGTGAATGTAAGACCTAAGGAAGAAAGAGGTGTTGTGGAAGAGAAGGAAAGTAAGGTAGACAAATTTGTGGATGGACAGGTGAGTGGCACGAGTGAAGAGAATAAGAGAGAAGGAACACAAAGTGGACAGGGGAAATGGGGGGGGGGAGATCAGGGTGGATGAGGAGGGGTCGACACTGAGTGAAGAGTGTAGATGATGATTTCAGGAGTAGATGTGTGAGAGTGCAAGAAAGGATTAAGATAGTCAAGGATGTGGGGGGATGACATTTAGGTATGGGGAGGGGTGTAATAATATCAGTGATTATGGACAGGGGAGAGTGTGGAGGAGTCATGGGACTTGCTATAGAAACAGAAATGAGCTATTGTATATGTTTACAACTAGTATTCTGAACAAGGGGAATGAAATTGTTGTGATGATAGAGTTCATTTGTCCAAAAATTATTGGTATAAGTGAGACATTACTGAAATAAGAGAGCCCAGAAAGCTTCATTTCGACAATGCACAATTATTCAGATTAAGTGGATATCGAATCCAACATTATTTCAAAGCTGAATAAAGAAACTACAAGAGTTTCGTACCAAATAAGAAACTATTCTATATTTGGTACTAAAAAAAAGTTTCACCAGATAAGCAAAGCATAAGCAAACCTTTCGTGACAGGGGCAATTCGTAGTAAAGTTGGAGCAGCCCTAGCATTTCCCATAATGTAAAACACATCTCCTAGCAAACATGTATGATGTTATACATTATAGGGGAGGGTCACTACCCAGACCTGTTTCGACCTTTTTTTTTTTTGAATGTTCAAGTACAGGTAAAACTCCAAAAAACACCTCAGTAACAGGCTCACCCTGCCACTGAGAAGAACTCTCAGAACCGGTTGGCTCTACACCGTGGCAGGCTCACCCCACCACTGAGCAGAGCCGCTTATGTGTCATCTGAGGGATAACAGCAACAGCCGAGCCTCAGTTAAAACTTCACGAGCTACAGCATTGCCATTCATTGCCCAAGCTTCCAACTGGTTTCGACCTTTTTTTGAGGTCTCATCAGTGGGAGTCAGACACAGATGTAAATGTAAATATTCAGGTTGTATTGATGAAACTTATATACTTGACCATACGAGTTGCCAAAAAAGGTGTCACATCACAAAAGGCACCTAGAATTACTGAAATAAGAGGGCCAAAAGGCTTCACTTCAGTGATGCACAATTATTCAAATTAAGTGGATATTGAATCCAACATTATTTCAAAGCCAAATAAGAAACTACAAGAGTTTCATGCAGAATATAGAAACTATAAAAGTTTTGGCAGATCCAAGCATAAGCAAACCTTTCATGACAAGGGCAACTAGTAGTAAAGGTGGAGCAAGTACCGATCACCATTCCTAGCATTTCCCATAATGTAAAACACATCTCCTAGCAGACATGTATGATGTTATACATTAAGGGGGGGGGGTTCACTACCCAGACCGGTTTTGATCTTATATAAGGTCTCATCAGTGGGAGTCAGACCTAGATATAAATGTAAATACTTGGGTTGTAGTGATGCAGAACTTATATACTTTACCATATGAGTTGCCAAAAAAGGTGTCACATCACAAAAGGCATCAAGAATTACTGAAATAAAAGAGCCAAAAGGCTTCGCTTCAGCAATGCACAATATTCAAATTAAGTATAAGTTCTGCATCACTACAACCTGAGTATTTACATTTACATCTGGGTCTGGTTCCCACTGACGAGACTTCAAAAAAAGGTCGAAACCGGTCTGGGTAGTGACCCTCCCCCCATAATGTATAACATCATACATGTCCATTAGGAGATGTGTTTTACATTATGGGAAATGCTAGGCATGCTGATCGGAGCTTGCTCCACCTTTACTATGAGTTGCCCCTGTCATGAAAGGTTTGCTTATGCTTAGATCTGCCGAAACTTTTATAGTTTCTATATTCAGGACGAAACTCTTGTAGTTTCTCTATTCAGCTTTGAAATAATGTTGGATTCAATATCCACTTAATTTGAATAAGTGAAACATGATTGAACAAGGATGATATTCTGAGAGGAATAGAAATGGAAGGATATATAGTCTTTCATAAAGACAGACAAAGCAAAAAAGGAAAGAGGAGGAATGTTACTAATGACGTGAGAGGAGTTGTGCCCATCTAGGGTGCAAGAAGCAAATGCTTACATTGGTTTCAAAGCAATATGGTGAAGTGGAGAGAGAGACAGGACGAAATGTTTAGTAGGGTTTTGCTATAGACCTGGTAATGTGGAAGGTAGTGAGAAGAAAATATGTATATGCGAAAAATGTAGGCAATTGGAGGAAATTGGTGAGTTAGAGATGACTATAACTGACTTCGTTGAAGCAGAGGCAGGAGATTCTCCACATAGACAGATGAGTGGTAGTGACATCCCCCCATAATGTTTAGTAGGGTTTTGCTATAGACCTGGTAATGTGGAGGGTAGTGAGAAGAAAATACGTATGTGAGGAAATTGGCGAGTTACAGATGACTATAACAGAGCTCTATGATAGAGGGCGAGAATAGTGAGAGAAATATGAATAAAATAATGAGAGTGGGGAGTGTGGAAAGGTTGAATGATTGTGAAGTTTTGGAGATGGTCTCAATTGGGAGAATGAATGGCAAATAAGAGTTGACTGACTTGCAGAGAGAGAGAGAGAGAGAGATGAGCTGAGCTGAAAGAGCAGGTGGAATGTCTAGGGAATGAGATGAGAAGTGTGAAAGATGAGATTAGGCAAATGGAAGAGATGAATGCAAGCAGTGGTGAGCTATGGAAATTTTAACAAAGGGCTCACATCGTTGAGCAAAAAAAAAAAAAAAAGCCTAATTTAGCCCTTATAATACTTATATTGCGACTCTGTAGAGCTTCTGACAGATATGATAATTCCTGTAGGATATCAATCATTAATGTTAGATCTTTTAAAAATTTTGGTTTGAAATTTGAGAATTCGGTTTAAAAAGCCCTTATATTTATCGTTCGATGAATGCTTGCATAAAGCTGGGTAATATTTCCACAAAGCAAAAACCATTTGTAAACTGCCCATCGTGGTCCAAACACATGGCCAATCTTTAAAATTTTGATACCAATGTCTTTTGCAATCGTATTTAATTCTCATTGATTTTTTGGTGATTGATGATAAAAAGCATATAATTTATCCATAAATATTTCAAAATGATTTATTTCTTTAATGTTTTTTATCGAATCGTCTAATGCTAAGTGTAAATGATGATCACAATGCCAAATCACAAAGTTGGGAAATTTTTGTAGAAGTTTGATTGCAACATCTGATTTGTTTCCTAACATTACACTAGCTCCATCAGAATAAAATGCAATGAAACGATTTTGTATATAGTTATCAGAAAATCTGTATGAATTTAAAGTAGCAATAATAGTATCATTCCACGGTGATATTATACATTTTACATTCCACGGTGATATTATACATTTTACATTCCACGGTGGTATTTTCTAGTTCTACAAGATTATTAAACAAGAAGAAGGGGCTCGAAAATTTGAGAAAAATTTAATAAAGGGGTCATGCGAGCCATTTATAGCTCACCACTGAATGCAAGGCAAATCAGAGCAGGAGTGAGAAAGAGTTATAGGAATGATAGAAGAGGAGAGAATAGGATAAGTGGAAGAGAGAGAGAGAGAGAATGTGAGAGAGTTATCTGAATGATAGAAGAGGAGAGAATAGGATAAGAGGAAGAGAGGGAATGTGAAAGAGTTATGGGAATGATATAGGAGGAGAGAAAAGGAACAGTAGAAGAGAGGGAATGAGAGAGAGAGTTATGGGAATGATAGAAGAGGAGAGAATAGGAACAGAAGAAGAGAGGAGAATGAGAGAATTATGGGAATGATAGAAGAGGAGAGAATAGGAACAGTAGAGGAGAGGAAATGAGAGAGTTATGGGAATGATAGAAGAGGAGAGAATGGAAACAGTAGGAGAGAGGGAATGAGAAGAATGCGAGGAAGCACTGGAACCAGGGATACAGTGATATCAGGAAGGCAGGTAAGTAGGGAAACGGAGAGAAAGTGTTAGAGGAGAGAAAGAGAGCGAGAGTGAGGGATGCATGTGAGCAATCAAGGAAAAGGGTGGTAACAGGTGTAATGTATGGGGACTCAATGATCCATGGTGTGCAAGATAAGATGCATGAGAAATGTTTGCCTGGAGGAACGATGGAAAGTGTGGCTATGGCAATTAAGAGGGGTGAAAGGGTGAATGAGATGATTGTTATGATAGCAACAAATGACTTGAGAGGTAATGTAAATTGGGTAGTGAGAGATATGAGATTCTTGCTTGAGGTTGTACGAAAGAAGACGCAGAGAGGAAAAATGGTGTGCACATTGCTTAGGTATGATAGTGACAAGCTGAGCAGAAGAGCAGTAATATTGAATAATAGCTAGAATGTGTCAGAAGAGAGGATTGGAATATGTGGATGCTTGGAGGTCGTTTGAGGACAGAAAGGAATTGTATGCGAGAGACCACTTGCATTTGAATGAGGACAGAAGTAGGCATCCGGAGAGGTTGCTGTTCTGAATGAGTCGGTGTGTCAATGTAGGGAAACTAGAATACCCAGGATGGATAGTAGCAGGGGTGTTCTCGCCCTCTTGTGGGAATGGGTACTTGGGAGAAGGGGGACGACATCAGGTAACGCTGAATCTAGAGGGGGGATAATGCTAGGTATAGAAACAGTGGCATTTTTATGCTTTATACTAATGCCAGGAGTATCAGAAATAAAGGAGAGGAATTGGTGGTGCTGATAGCATCAGCCTGGCCAAAGATTATTGGGATTACTGAGATGTGGTTGACAGAAGAGGATATAATAACAGGAATAGAAGTAGAAGGGTACAGCATTTTTCTGCAGGATAGGAAGGGAAAGCATGGTGGTGGAATACTGCTTATGATAAGTGACGACTTATGGCCTCTAAGAGTGGAGGCATTGGAAGGCAGTGACACAAATATTTTGAAAGCATATGGTGTGAGTTAGAGGTGGGCAAGACAGGATATTTAGTGGGGTGTTGCTACAAACCAAGGAGCACAGAGGGCGGAGACTAGGAGATGCTTAGACAGTTGAGCTTTGCAAGTGCTAGAAGAATAATAGTTATGAAAGATTCTAACTACAGCAGAATTTTAATTTGGGAGAGGAAGATGCATGTACCAATAAGGGAATGGAATTGCTAGAATTCTTTAGGGACAAATATCTTAGGCAACATGTAATAGAGGGAACAAGAGGTTCAAGAGTTTTGGATTTGGTCATAGCATAAGAAGAGTTGATAATAACTGAGATGACATTTCTCCCACCAGTTGCAGTGAGGGAGTGACCATGTGGTTTTGACTTGGAAGATGAACAGACATGCAGAAGTATCAAAGAGACGGAAACATGTCTGGAATTATAATGTAGGGGATTATAATAGTCTTAGACATCAACTTGGGGAAGTTTCATGGAGGGAGGAATTGAAAGGCCAGGATATCATTAGTGCTTGGGAAATTGTGAAGGAATATTTGTCAGCAGCAATAGAAAGCTGTTGTTGTGTCCTGAATAAACCAAGAAAAAGAATTACCATTTTTTTATTCAGGAACAACTCTCTTTGAAAATAGGCAGAGAATGTGGCATGTTGGCTATAAACTGGAAATGTATATATATGTATATAACACTAAGATAGAAGTAAGAAATTATATAAAAAATGAAAGAAAATTATAAGACCTAACCTGTTATGTATAAGGGTCTGATAGAGAAATTTTTTAATGTATTGAATTAATTTAAGAACCCCATTTTATGTGTCATGAGATAGCAAAATCTGTAAGCCAGAGTCCAAGGGTCACCTTTTGACCGTCCAGTGTTACGTGTATTGGGGTGGCGGAGAAATTATGAGAAAGAGAAACTAGAGCGCTTTCTACGAAAACACGCCAAAAGCACGTGCGATGTAGTGGAAGGAGCCGGACGCCATGACAAAAACCCATGTGACCGCGTTTGCAGGCATCGCGATATACGAGAAACGCCGGGAAGAACATGAAAACAAAAAGGTCAAGCAAACCCCACTTGAGGTTCTTTTTTGGTTCCTGTTTCCTGAACCTCTCAGACGTTGGTCCAGCCCCTACCTACGGAGAAGTTTCAGGCTGGCTGTGGAAGGTATGAGTTGTCTGCCACAGCGTATGGAATAGGGTTAGCTATTTCCTTGGACTAGGATAGCTATGCTATATCGTGCGACGGAAAAACCAAGTAGATGCCATCCGTTCTGGTTAAGCTCCTGAGCCACATCGCCCTTCCCGCTGAGAATCTGGCCATACAGTTGTTGAAGGTGACCACATGAGCAGCAGACTGAGAAGAAGCCTTGATGTCCAGACAAGGCAGAAGAAAGGAACGAGTATCATTTCAAAGATAGTAATGTAGACTCTTGTATTGTATATTCACGGTTAAGGAATTGTGTGTTTTCCAAAGAACATTTTGTGTAGTGGACTTATTATATGGTACTTTAGGAACTGCCTCCAACTTGGCATAGACCCATCTTTGTTTGAGAACTGTCTGCCTAGAAGGGCTCTATTTAATTTGTATGAATTAATTGTGTTGTGTTAAGTGATATAACTGGTGACCACATGAGTGTAGAATGTGTGATAACTTGTGATGTGATAATGTTAGGTTACATATAGAGGTGGTCCAAGCAAATTTGTTCATGTATTTCATTAGTAGTCATGAACCAGAGATCTTACTAAAATTTGATTCAGATTACCTAGAAATAAGACTTTCATGTATCATTTCTTTAATTAATAAATATGTTTCTTAGTACCTGCCTGTTCTGGTTTAGTACATGAATTCAAACAGCCACTCATAAAAATATTATCGAACTTAGCGGGAAGAACCCACGTGTATAATTTAACAAAGCGGACCACGACTGCATGCTAGAATATAGTGAACAGAAGTTACAAATTTACCATAGTTTAGTTACTGTGTATCACTCTGAGAGAGCCATCCTGGATAAAAGTCTCATCTATCCTCGGTATTGGCTGGCGCAGTTAAAATATAAATTTGTCAATGCTTATCAGGTGGACTGTCTCAGAAGATATGTTTAATGGCTGCGTCTCATTCTAGGACAAAGCCCTAATCATTATGTATCCTACACGTGATTAAACTTAAGAGCAGCCAAAGATTTTGTTTGTTTAAAAAGGGGAAAGGTTTAATAGAACAACGAGTGAAGTGTAGACTAACCTTAAAGGCAAAAAGGGTCAAAATATAGAAATAGAGGATATAACAAATGGCACAGCTGACAGGATGTGATTCGATCCCGAAAACAAAAGTTAGTAAATAGATCAATCACAGTGAGTTGGTCTTTGAATTCATATCAGGCAGGCAAAAGACTAGTGAGAAAAATAGTATATTAGAATATTTCAGTAACATCTTATTGTGAGCCAAAATACCAACATGTCTCTGCCTACAAGTTCCAACATGGACTACGAAGAATTTTTTCCATAAATCCTGCACAGGTATTCCCACAATATTCTGGGGAAGACACTGATGATGTGGTGGCCTTTTTCGAATACATTGAAGAACTAAGAAAGATTGGCCGTAGGAGTGATTTCCAGCTACTCATATTGCTATGCAGCAAATTTGTGGGGAAGGCCAAAACATATCTCTATTCATCTCCGACCCTGAAGGAAACACTTGACTACAACAGATTTAAAGAGATCTTAATCTCACAATTTTCTGAAGTCAAAAATGTAGGGCCTAACCTATGGAAGCTCCAAAAGATGGTACAAGGAGATAGAGAGTGTATCTGACTTTCATGACAGAATACTCACTCTCTCAAATACCTTGAACGTCACAGGTGAAGACAGACACCACTTGGAATGGACGGTTTTCTAGCACTTTAGGATGGGCCTGAAAAGGGAATTGAGAGAAACAACCTTTGGAAGGGGAATATCAAACCTGAAAGAGCGTTATGCAGCAGTAAAAGAAAGAGAGCAACTGATCAGAGACATATGTCCCGTAGTCAGCATTGAATCCCTCAACATGATTGAAGATAAAAGGGATAACAATAGGGATCCTAGAATCGTAAATGAAAGTCAAGAAAGGAAAGAGAGACCGAAGGCACAGAAGGGTAGTGAGGAAAACAGAACAGAGTCAATTTGTCAGGTTGCTGCTAACAATCCCAACCTTAGCGAAGTTCGCCAGATAATTAAACAAGAGGTGGAGAAACTTCATCAACCCATGATGGAACGCCTCAATAATGTAATTGGTCAACTGATGACAAACTCTACAAAGTCCCAGGAAAACTGCATCACTAAGGATGAGAGAACAACTGAACTAATTCACAGAGAAGTAGAAAAGCTACAAAAGCCTGTGCTAGACAAAATGGACTTTATAATGCAAAAGTTGGCAGAACTATCCACTTGAGATAACACAGATGCTCCTTTGTCCTCGGACAGAGATTATGACAAGAGGAGTAATCACATAAAGCCCCCCCCCCCCAAGGTACTACAGGTGCAACAAACTGGTGCACATTGCACGAAAATGTTATGTCAGACAAGGGAATCCAAGCAGGGAATATCAGAAAGAATATAGGTCCCACATTTGCACCAGAGATACCTGGGAAAGAAATCAAAAGGGTCAGAAACAATTCCCTGGTATTTATGTAGAAGGACGAATCTGCAATAGCAGATGTAAAGCCTTGGTGGACACAGGTTCCCAAGCATCCTTTATCTCAGAAAACCTCTTAAGGGAGCTAGAATCCCATGCACAGGGCAAAATGAAATACCTAAAGGAAACCATAAAGCTAGTTGGGATATCCCCAGTGGTAGTTCATCTGAATAATTTCATAAGGGTAAAGGCAAAGCTGCCTAAGTTTAACATGTACGCCTGGCACCAGTTTCTAGTCTTACCAAGAGATTCTCCCCCACATCCAAAACTGATACTAGGAAATGACTTTTTGAAATAATATAAATTCACATGCGATTACAGTAGAGAGGAAATGAGCTTTATGGGAAGAAAGAGAAATGTGAGAAAACCGAGTAAGGAAGAATCACAAAACGTAAGTGCAAGAAGTGCTTATGTAAAGTGGGGATCCCGGAAAGCAAGTAAAAGAAGACTCTCAGACAAAGGCTGTAAACACAACTATATCAGTTGAGGCTGCCTGTTCAAAGGATCCTGACACCTTTAATCAAATAGGCAAGTTGGTGCTCACTGATCGAAGGGTCGCTTCCGAATATGAGAATGAAAGAAGCATGACGACTAGGGCAGATAACCGTAAGGATGAGGAACGCACCTCAACAAACTCCCTCAAACGAAAAGGAGGTGCCAGACATGAAAGAAAGAAAAGGGAGCAAAGAATTCATGATCACACGGATCATGAGAATAAGGAAGCTAAGAAAGCTACAAAGCGTACCTTATTGAAACATAAAATGGGTGATAGAAAAACAAATCTAAAGGGGAATGATTTTAGAAAACAGGAAGAAAGCTGCAAAAGAATTTTTCAGATGTAAAATTTTTTCTTAGATGGGAGGGACCTATGTTGTGTTCTGAATAAACCAAGAAAAAGAATTACCATTTTTTTATTCAGGAACAACTCTCTTTGAAAATAGGCAGAGAATGTGGTGTGTTGGCTATAAACTGGAAATGTATACATATATGTATATAACACTAAGATAGGAGTAAGAAATTATATAACAAATGAAAGAAAATTATAAGACCTAACCTTTTATGTATAAGGGTCTGATAGACAAATTATTTAATGTATTGAATTAATTTAAGAACCCCATTTTATGTGTCATGAGATAGCAAAATCTGTAAGCTAGAGTCCAAGGGTCACCAAAATTTTGACCGTCCAGTGTTACGTGTACTGGGGTGGGGGAGAAATTATGAGAAAGAGAAACTGGAGCGCTTTCTACGAAAACACGGCAAAAGCACGTGCGATGTAGTGGAAGGAGCTGGACGCCGTGACGAAAACCCATGTGACCGTGTTGGCGGGCATCGTGATATACGAGAAACGCTGGGAAGAGCATGAAAACAAAAAGGTCAAGCAAACCCCACTCGAGGCTCTTTTTTGGTTCCTGTTTCCTGACCTCTCAGACGTTGGTCCAGTCCGTACCTACGGAGAAGTTTCAGGCTGGCTGTGGAAGGTATGAGTTGTCTGCCGCAACGTATGGAATAGGGCGAGCTATTTCCTTGGACTAGGATAGCTATGCTATATCGTGCGACGGAAAAACCAAGTAGATGCCGTCCGTTCTGGCTAAGCTCCTGAGCCATATCACCCTTCCTGCTGAGAATCTGGCCGTACAGTTGTCGAAGGTGACCAGATGAGCAGCAGACTGACTGAGAAGAAGCCTTGATGCCCAGACAAGGCAGAAGAAAGTAAAGAGTATCATTTCAAAGATTGTAATGTAGACTCTTGTATTGTATATTCACAGTTAAGGAATTGTGTGTTTTCCAAAGAACATTTTGTGTAGTGGACTTATTATATGGAACTGCCTCCAACTTGGCATAGACCCATCTTTGTTTGAGAACTGTCTGCATAGAAGGGCTCTATTTAATTTGTATGAATTAATTGTGTTGTGTTAAGTGATATAACTGGTGACCACGTGAGTGTAGAATGTGTGATAACTTGTGATGTGATAATGTTAGGTTACATATAGAGTCTTTTGATTCCACGGAGGCCTGAATAATAATAATAATAATAATAATAATAAATAATAATAATAAAATGTTCAGACAGATTGGTCTGGCTAATAAGAAAAGGGTGATCCTTATGCAATTTCAATTATGGTAATATAGACTCTAATGAAGAAACAGCATCAGGAACCAAAGAGAATAAATTTCTTGAGTTTTTAAGGGATAACTACCTGAAGTAAGTAACATAAGTCACACACTGATCAAGATTCTTAGATTTGATTATCTCATCAGAAGCTGTTGTTGTAAATGAAGTGTCACATCTTCCTCCAGTTAGTGAAAGTGACCATGAAGGTAGTGACCATGACACTTGGGTGGTGACCGGTCTTATCAGGACTTTTGTGAAAAAGGGTTATATGTGAAACTATAAGGCAGGTGATTATGGCAAACTCCAGAGATAGTTTGCAGAAATATGGAATGAGAAAAATGTATGAGAACAAATCAGTGCCACTTGGTCTCTACTCAGGAAGTCTCTGGAAGGAGATTAAACAAGGTGGGTGTAAAATGTTTTCAATATCTAAAAATTTTGTTTTAGCTCTTCTTTCCATTCTTCTTTCTGTTTTTTTGCATTTTATCTATTATTTCCTTTTTGACTGGCTAGGTTTCTGTTCCATATGTCATACTAGGCAATACATATTGGTTGAACAGTCTTGCTCTGTTCTTAGGTTTCATTTTACTGTTTAAAAATCTCTTCAATTTTCCAAATGCTGCCCATCCTCCATTTGGAGAAAACTTATTTTAAAAGAAATGAAAATGGATGGGACACATCGTAAGACTCAAAGAAAATAGATGGACAAAAGACTTACTGTAGTGGTGGCCATATGAAGGAAAAATATCAGCTGGAAGACCTGGAAGAAGATGGTCAGATGATATAAAAAAACAATTGGAACACTTTGGCACGAATCTCAGGATAGAAACAGATGGAGAGAACTGGAAGACACCTATAGCCAGAAGTGGCTATAAAAAGGGTTAAAAGAAGAAGAAGGTGTAAAATGGATATAAAAGAGGTGAAGTGTGCAATGTGGAAGAAAAAGGCATTGTAGAGGCAGCACAAGATGAGTGGCAATAATCTGTTACACAACGAGTACAAAGAGAAAGCAAGGAAAGTGACTCACTTAGTAAGGGTAGCATGAATGGATTTGGTGTGAGATGTGTAGTATGAGCACCAGTTAGCAAATGACACTAAAAGAAATCCTAGGAAGTTTTTTCAGTATGTGACCAGTAGAAAGAGGAATGATTATGGGAGGATAATGTTGGTCAGTGATAATGGGAGAATAATAAACATTGAGGAGGATATAGTAGAGGTGTTTAATGAGCAGTTCATTAAAGTATTCCATCCTTATAATTATAATATAATGTAGAACTTGAAAGCAGTGGGAATGGGGGCAGGAACCAGTGATGATGAGTGAGTAAGAGGTATATGAGGAACTGAGTAAACTTGATGTAAACAAGGCCATGAGACTTGATAGTATACCACCATGTGTCTTAACAACAGCTTTAATGTACATTTTTAACATGAGTCTTAAGATTAAATACCATGAAAACCCAGCGACCAAATCTGTGCACAATAATCCACATGAGGCCTGATCAAGGTCTTATACAATGGCATCATAACCTCTCTATTTCTGCACGTCAGGGTCCTCTGTATCATTGCCATTAAGTGATGTGACATCTTCACAACTTGTGCAATGTGGCACCTGAATTTCAGGTCCCTGTCCACCATCACTCCTAGATCTCTCATCTCCTCTACTTCCTTTAAAGTTTCCCCACCAAGCGTATACTTTGCATCCCATCGTTGCTTACCAAATCTCAAATCCTTATGCTTTGCAACATTGAACTGATAGTTCCACATACCTTCCCATTCATGCAATCTATTTAAGTCCTCTTGTAAGGCGTAACATCTGCTCGACTCTGCATTGCCCTCACCAGTTTTGCATCATCTGCAAATAGCTGCATATCACTAGTTAAACCCATCTCAATATATCATTTACATACAAATTGAACAACATGGTGCCAAAATTGACTCCTGCGGTACACCACTAGTGATCTTCCTCTTTTGGGATACTGCACTCCCCTATATATAAGTTTCTGATTACAATCTGACAGCCAGTCATTGATCCAACTCCAAAGTCTGTTATCCAATCCCATTTGTTTCAATTTATTTACAAGTTTGTCATGTGGCAGTCTATCAAAAAAGTTTTGCAAAATCCAAGTATACCACTGTATATGCATCTCTCCTGTCCAAGGTATTTGTTATCTTGTTATAGTACATAAGTAAGCTAGTGAAACACGATCTCCCTTTAACAAACTCATGCTGAGAATAACCAGAGAGAATACTGCTGTTATCTAACCATTTCTGTATCCTACTTCTTACCAATCTCTCCAGTAGCAACTCTAGATATACAGAGTGGCCTATAATTTGAAGCTACAGCCTTATCACCACTTTATGCAGTGGAACAATTTTACCCTCCTTCCACTCCCTTGGAACCTGTTTGCAAGACTCTTATTAAACAAGCATGCCAATGCTGCTGCTGCTGCTGCCAGTTCCCTGGAACATTCCCGTAAGATACATGGTGATATGTCATCAAACCCTATTGCCTTACTGACATCAAGTTTATTTATTTCCTCAAATACCTCCTGCTCACTCGCAATTAAGCTATACTCCCCTAAGTCCTCTACACTTACGTTCCTCATGATTCCACCCTGATCTAGATGAAACACCCTTATAAATTGATCACTGAATACCTCAACAATGTCTTCTGCAGTAGTAGTTACCATTCTACCATTTTCATCCATTAACATCATCTTCCCATGATCATTCTTCCTTCTACTTGTCTAAAAAACTGTCTAAGGTATTTCTTCACCTAATTTGCCAATTTCTGCTCATACTGCACTTTTGTTTTCCTTACTAACTTAGTCACTCTCCTGGCTTATTCTTTATACTCCCATTTAACTGATTATTACCATTATTTATCTTGTACTTCCTCCAAAGTACTTTCTTTATCCAGATTTCATGATTAAGCTCTACATTGATCCATTTTACATTTACCTTATTCAAGCTCTTGGTCTTCGGAATATATTCACACCTTGATGCTGATATGTATTTGTTTGTCAGTTCCCGTGCAGCATTTATTTCCTTGCCACTCAACTCTTCATTCATGTTATAACTCCAAGCTTCTCCTAAGCTTGTCATAATCACCAGCCTTATAATTCCCATATATCCTTTCCTCACAATATTTTGCATTATGGCTAGCCACAGCTGAATGACAAAAGACAAGAAAGTACAAGTGTGAATCTTGACAAGGCTGTTGTTACAAATACAGTGTTGGAAGGAAGCTAGAGTGCATTGCAGTATAAGTGATAGCAAGAATGAAATAGTAGAAAATGAAGAGCATAACCAGATGATAATGAGAGAAAGATATCATGCTTCTCCACAGAATAAAACATGATATAGAATGGTTGGAGAAACACCTGGCAAGTAGTATGGCAGAGAAGCAAAAGAAGAGGAAGATATGAGTGGAGAGAAAGCAGAGGAAGAAAGAGGGAGAATATGAATCAAATTTTGTATGGTGATTCCATGATAAGAGGAGTGCTTGAAGAAAGCATGATGAAATTGTGTTTCCCTAGGGCTAAGTTTAAGGAAGTTAGTGATGCTGTAAAATGCAGAGATGGAGAGTGAAAGAGATTATCACCTTGGCTAATGATTTAGCAATTGATGTGTGGCATATGAAAAGACATGAAAGAGGGGGGGGGGGGCAGATGCATTTCAGTGTGGGTCCAGGCAAGCTAGATGTAAGTGGGAGGGAGAGTGAAAACATGATGCTAACTGTAGTTTCCCAGGTACTTAAAGTTAGTGTGATAATCAAACGAAGTATAAGGGCAGCTGTGAGATGAAAGGGATATTGCAGTTTATGTATATTAATGGCAGAAATGTTAAGAATGAGGGCGAGGAGTTTCTGACATTGGTTATTCAACTTAATCAAAAGTTATAGACATTGGTGAGACATGGTTGACAAAGAATAATATAGTCATAGAGATTGAATGCAAGGGGATATAGTATTTTCAGAGTGGACAGAGAGAGAGAGAGAGAGAGAACAGAATAGAAAGAGGAATTTTGCTAATGATAGCAGAAGAACTGAAGTGACAAAAAAAAAAAAAGAGTAGAAGTACATCAGGGATGGAGAGGACAGTTCATCTGAGGCTATACACTAGAAGATAGAGAGATAGAGGCCAACATGATTACATAATATAGTTGGTTGCCAGCATATGCTAGAGGGGTATAAGGGAGAATGTAGATTAAATGCATCAGCATAATGAGTGCAAGATGAATAATTGTTAAGGGTTAACTATGTGAACATAAATTGGGAAGAGGAATGATCACAGTGAGGGAATGAAATGGAATTTATACAGCAGCAAAGAGATAATTAGCTGAGACAACAGGTAATGGAGGAGACTCAATGGTCAAGAGTGCTGAATCTCATTATAGCATCAGAGATCTTAACAATAATCAATATAGCTACATTGCCTCCACTCGGAGACAGCATTCATTTGGTCTTGACCTGGGAGATTTCTAGACATACAGAATTTTCTGAGGAGTATATGTGAAATTATGAAGCAGATAATCATGATAAGCGAAGGAGTCAGCTTGCAGCAGCACCATGGCATAAGAATCTGGAGGGAGAGATGTTGTCAGTGCATGAGAGATGGTCATGGGGTATTTGAAGAAAGCAGTATCAGACTCAGCACCAATGCCAAATTAAATAGATTGTGATCACTGCATCTCTAGTGATCAACTGTAGAACTAGGAATGTTTCTCTCTCTCTCACTTCTCCAGGGATAACTAGAGTAGAATTTATTTCCAGTCATTCTTGACAAATACTGCTTGTCATACAAGATAAGTTTAGAAAACAGTGCCTGAAAAGAAGTTTCTTAGATTTTAAAATGTTTTGTATAATAGAGAATAATAATCATATTTATAAAATTAAGAAATTTATTGACAGTATATAATCAGGGTCATGTTAGTATGTTTTTTCCAGATATGAAAACAGTTTCTCATAGAAATTTTTATTCATAGTCATTCTCTTCATCCTGAACTATAAAAGATTATCAGTGAATGATATAATCACGTAATCACAAGAAAGATATTTATTTAACCAAATATTTCGGTCTGGAAATAGCAGACCATCGTCGGTGGTATTACAAGAACAGTTTAAAAAATATACAAGCTAGAATACTAACAATAGATCGTTGAAATTAGAACATGCCGCGTGATGTTATATCACTAAGTATGAAACGAAATATTTTGAAGTAGAAACATGATTGAATTTGCTATTAAAAAAAAAAAAAAAAAAAAAAAAAAAAAAAAAAAAATTAATGAGTAATCTTGATTAGGCTTTCCCAGATTTTTGATATAGATATGCAGTCATTACGATTCAGGTTGGGATGATGGAGCAAGGCCTCCACGCTTTCCTTGAACAAACGTTCGAACCTATAACGGGATCTATGTAAGAGGCGCGTTTTGGACCAAAGGATGCTGTGGTCAGTTTCAATCCCGTGTTGAGCCAAACCAGACTTTTCAGGTTTATTGTGAAGAATGGATGATTGATGTTCTTGGATTCTTTTTTCAAGAGAACGTCCATTCTTCACAATAAACCTGAAAAGTCTGGTTTGGCTCAACACGGGATTGAAACTGACCACAGCATCCTTTGGTCCAAAACGCGCCTCTTACATAGATCCCGTTATAGGTTCGAACGTTTGTTCAAGGAAAGCGTGGAGGCCTTGCTCCATCATCCCAACCTGAATCGTAATGACTGCATATCTATATCAAAAATCTGGGAAAGCCTAATCAAGATTACTCATTAATTTTTTTTTTTTTTTTTTTTTTTTTAATAGCAAATTCAATCATGTTTCTACTTCAAAATATTTCGTTTCATACTTAGTGATATAACATCACGCGGCATGTTCTAATTTCAACGATCTATTGTTAGTATTCTAGCTTGTATATTTTTTAAACTGTTCTTGTAATACCACCGACGATGGTCTGCTATTTCCAGACCGAAATATTTGGTTAAATAAATATCTTTCTTGTGATTACGTGATTATATCATTCAGTCTTATGTCGCAAGTATCCTTAAAACAACAAATTCTTATCCTTCACGGGGAAAATGCTACCAAAATAACTGGCAAATTAGGAAAACTTTCAGTTATACAAGGTAGGTTACGAGCAAAGATTAATTTCTTAAAAAAGTGCCGCGACAACAAGATTATTCCCAATTTCGCTAAGATTAAAGAAACAATAAAATCTCCTGGAGCTCATAATATTTACCGGAACACAAGTTTATCTCTAATCCGTAATCAACTTAAAGCTGCTAAACGTGATCTTGCTATTCACAGTCATCAGACTTCTGATTTACGCACCTATATATCCACAAATTTGGATCCACATCTTTCTCACATAGTTCTAAATGTAGCTAAACGTTCTACTCAACGTGCTTATAATAAACTAAGTCAACATCTTAACCGTAAATATGAGGCTCTTTCGTCTAAACAATCCAAGCCATTCATAACTCCAGATAATTGGATTGTAAATATATCCGGACGTCCTTTGACTAAAAGCGAAACCCTCATCCTTTCAAAAGGACATGATTTTTCTATTGTTCCAAATAAAATACCATATCTAGATTTCCTAGTTAACATTGAAAGGAATCTTAATCATCTAACCAGCGATAAAGCTAATGCTCTTCGCCTAGAAGTCGCTTCTTCTCTACTTAAGGCTAAACTTCCTCCTTCTAACATATCTCCTTCTGAAATGAAATCTTTACAGTCCTTGAGAAAAAATAATCACCTCATTATCACTAAAGCTGACAAGGGAAAAGCAACAGTAGTTATGGACTCAGTAAATTACAGAAGAAAACTTTCTCTTTTGCTTCGAGATCGCTCCACATATCAAGAAATTGATTATAATCCAACCAACAGACAACTAAAGAAATTAAATTCTCTCCTTGATGAAGTCATCAGTTTGGATAAAGACACAATTGAAAGACTTAAAACTCATTTTGCAAGACCTCCTAGATTTTATGGCCTTCCAAAAATCCATAAGATTGACTATCCTCTTCGTCCAATAGTAGATTGCATTGATTCTCCTACTTACCGTATAGCCAAATATCTAGCTAAATTACTGAAATCTTACATTGGCAACTCGAGTTCTTTTTTAAAAAACTCCTCAGATTTCTTAGAAAAATTAAAAGATGTCTCATTACAACCTACAGATCTTATGGTTAGTTTTGATATAGAATCTTTATACACCAATGTACCTCTTAAGGAAACTTTAAAACTACTTGCTGACATCTTTCCTCAAGATATTATAAAACTATTCGATTTCGTTATACATTCTGGTTATTTCATATGTCAAAACAAATTTTATAGCCAAGTAGAAGGAACAGCCATGGGAAGTCCTCTTTCTCCAGCTTTAGCCAACTTTTATTTGGAACATTTAGAAAAAGTCCTCTTCACATCTAGTTTCCCTCTACCATCTTTTTGGGTAAGATATATAGATGACATATTTGCTATTTGGCCTCACAGTAAAAACACTTTATCTTCCTTTTTAAACAGTATTAATTCCTTACATCATCGCATAAAGTTTACTATGGAATTAGAAGAAAACAACCAGTTATCTTTTTTAGACGTTCTCCTCATCCGATCATCTTCAAATATTCTTACAACTACAGTATACAGGAAACCAACATTCACAGGTCGTTATATTCTGAAAGAATCAGCCCATCATCCATGTCATAAAACAGGAATTATAAAATGTCTCATCAAAAGAGCCAAAACTAATTGTTCTACTTTTGATTATCTACAGAAAGAACTTTCTACTATCCAGCAACACATGAAACTCAATGGCTTTTCTGAAAAAAGTATTCAACGTCTTCTTACATCTTATAATCCTCCACAAAACAACAAAGATTCAATACGTCGAGTACCTATTCCTTATATCTCCGGTATTTCAGAACCTATCGCAAGAATTTTAAAGAAATATGATTTAACAGCTATGTATTCTCCTATTAACAAATTGTCTTCTCAATTTCCTTCTCCTAAAGACAAACGCTCAACTTTATCTCTTCCTGGAGTTTATCAAATTCCTTGCAACTGTGATCTCTCTTACTTTGGACAGACTGGACGTTCTCTTGAAAAAAGAATCCAAGAACATCAATCATCCATTCTTCACAATAAACCTGAAAAGTCTGGTTTGGCTCAACACGGGATTGAAACTGACCACAGCATCCTTTGGTCCAAAACGCGCCTCTTACATAGATCCCGTTATAGGTTCGAACGTTTGTTCAAGGAAAGCGTGGAGGCCTTGCTCCATCATCCCAACCTGAATCGTAATGACTGCATATCTATATCAAAAATCTGGGAAAGCCTAATCAAGATTACTCATTAATTTTTTTTTTTTTTTTTTTTTTTTTTTAATAGCAAATTCAATCATGTTTCTACTTCAAAATATTTCGTTTCATACTTAGTGATATAACATCACGCGGCATGTTCTAATTTCAACGATCTATTGTTAGTATTCTAGCTTGTATATTTTTTAAACTGTTCTTGTAATACCACCGACGATGGTCTGCTATTTCCAGACCGAAATATTTGGTTAAATAAATATCTTTCTTGTGATTACGTGATTATATCATTCAGTCTTATGTCGCAAGTATCCTTAAAACAACAAAGATTATCAGTATTATTATAAGGCTGGTATAGCCCTGTGAAAATGGTATTTTCATCCATAGCTCTAGGCCACCCAAAAGAAAAGGTCATTATAAGTTTGATTCTGGTCACTGACTACAGAAACTTTCTCTTAACCTTTCTTCGACTGGTTCTCAAGTTAGTTAATCTCTAGTATGGGTAAGTAGGGCTTTCTTCTCATAAATTCAGGTTTTTAAACCTGCAGCTCAAGAAAATCCCACAACACAATAATATACGAAGGTGGTCTGAAACGTTCTCGGCCTAACAATGAAAAAACGAATTTATAATTTCAAAATTATTTTTATATTTTAACATAATCTCCCTTAAGACTAATACATTTAGACCAGTGATGCTCCAGCACCATTATCTCATCCCTGTAGTGGTTCTCAGTAAGATCTGCAAAATACCCTTCTACCCTTCAAAATACCTCTTGATTCGAAGAAAAATGCTGACCAGCGAGGAAAAGTTTTAGTTTTGGGAAGAGATAGAAGTCAGAGGGAGCCAAATATCCCTTAGTTTTCCCATTGCCAAAACAACTTTGTGAGCAGGTGCACTGTCCTGATGAAAGATGATTTTTATCTTCTGAAAACCTGGTCTTTTCTCACAAAATTTTTCATCTAGTCTGGTTAAAAGATTGGAATAATATTCCCTGGTTATTGTTTTACCCTTTTCAAGATAATTAATAAATAAAATGCTTTAGCATCCCGAAACACCGATGCCATGACCTTTCCTGCTGATGGAACCAACTATGTCTTCTTTGGTGCTGAACAACTGGCTTCTGTCCACCGTTTTGACTGCTGTTTGAATTCTGGTGTGTAATGGTGAATCCAGGTCTCATCCATAGTAATAAATCAAAATGCCTTTTGAAATGCCTATAGTCTGAGCAATTTCACGCACTTTGACTCACCGGTCATCCAATACCATATCATGCACTTGATCAATGATTTCTGGTGTTGTTATACTTATTAGACTCCTTCATGTGGATGTTATCTTCAAGGCTGGTATGCCCACGTTTAAACTCGGCAGCCCATTTCTTAATTGTTGAAAACGAAGAAGAGTGCCCATAAACTTTTATTAACTTCGAATGAATTTCTTTTGGCATTAAACCTTCTTTTACAAAGAATTTTATAACCACAATATACTCAATTTTATCCATTTCAAGGGATACAAACAACACTTTTGCTTCAGACAGCTGTATAAAACAAACTTCTAGATAGAATGGACTTGCAATTTCACATGGATGCTTATGACAGATGTACCAACTTAGAAAAAAAAAATCTTGCGGATAGTGTCGCCATCTATGGTCGAGGCTGAGAACATTTCATACTACCCCTGTATAGTGTTATGGACCATGAAGTGGCAGTAGTTGTCTGCCATACTTTTTTACCCAGATGTATTAAAATTATTGATGGCCTTGAACTAGCTATCTCTGATTATTTAGCTGCCCACCATTCTTCAAAAAGTAGAGCTAAAATGACCTTGTCTACTCTCTTCTTGTCTACTCTCTTCACTATGGAAAATAAAAGACAACAGCAGATTTGTTATCACCAGAGTGTACTCCACTTACACAACCCAATCTACATTACTTATTTTTCTATGCAGTGCTACCTACCACCCACTAAAAATATTTTTTGTCTGTAAATTGCATGTGTATGCTGGTCAATTTGCCTGCATTCACTTTGAAAATCCCAAGTTTCTGGGAGAAAAACACTCCTGCCTCCATATGAGATCAGCAAACTCATCTTCATTTAAAAAAGGCCATATAAAGATTCCTCTTCTCAAGACAAGAATCAAATTCAGGTCTTTTTCCAATCAAAGGCATGTCCTGTTGTTCCTTCATCTGCACTATGGAGGAACTCTAATTGGAGGTTTTTGTTAAGGCAAAACCTACTTTTATATGTGTACTTATAGGAATAAGCCGAAAGAATGTTCAACCAAATTGGTTTGGCTCTAACATGTTTGTATAATTTGAGTCTTAGCTCAGGAAAGATCCCATGGGAATGGAAGGAATATATGATAACCCATTGCACAAGAATGGTGCAAATACTAGTGTGTATAAACTATTTGCCTATTAGTATCTATGGAGTGATTGTGAAGATTTTAGAGAAGTTATTAAGACCTCACATGCAGAAATGGGTGGACAAACAAGCCCTACTTTGCAAGGAACAGCATGGGCTTGCTAAAGGGAGGTGCAAAGACTGACAATTTGCTCATATTTTATAATAATATTCCAGTTGAGTAGGAAAGAAAGGGAATGAATACACTACCAGACTACTGGACTTTGCTAAGGCATTTTATAGGATGCTACATTAAAAGATGTTGCATAAACTGGAGAATATGAGGATTGGAATATACGCAACTGGTTGGATAAGTGGGTGGCTGATGAAGAGGTATCAGAAACTGGGATATGGAGTGGAAGAGGGGATCTGCCAGATTTATGGTGTGCCCCAGGGATCAATCTTTGGACCACTACTGTTTAATTTATATACTAATGATATTGGAAATGGCCTGACAGGAGATCTTCAAGTACTGATGGCACAAAGAAAGACAAGCAGGGCATTCAGAGATGATACTAATATGCAGCATTTACAGGGTAATTTGAATAGGCTGAAAGTGTGAGTAAATGAAACATAATCCAAGTCAATTCAATGTTAGTAAGAGTAAAGTTATGCACTTTGGAGTGATGGAATACCCAATGCCATATTATACTGGTGGAATTATACTTGGAGTAACTGATGAGATCTTGGGGTTATGGTAGATAGAAAGTTGAAGTTCAAGGGTTGTATAGCAAAAATTGTAAATGTTGAAATGAACATTGACATGTATGGATATGGAAGTCATTCTGCCTCTTTACAAAGCCTTGATATGACCGCACCTGGACTACTGTGTGCAGATTTAGTATCTGGGTTCCACAGGTATAAACAAGCTGTGGATAGGCTACAAAGAAGCATTACAAAGTAATGCTTCTTTGTAGCCTATCCAATATACTGGGATTATGGAATGTAGATTATGAGAATAGATTTAGAGTATGTGGACTGCAGACACTATTAGACAGGAGAAAGAAGAGAGATGTGATTTAGGTCTATAAACTCTATAGACTTCTATCATATATATTTTATCAACTGATATCCTATAATGGTTGATAAATTTTTTCACTATGTGGAAGATGTGGAGAGGACAAGGGAACATCCATGGAAGTTCAGTTTGTGTGAAGTTAAAAAGGGATAACAGCTAGATTTTTCTCTCTAGGGAATGAGTGGAATAGTTTGTGAATAGTGGAATAGAACTGGGAGTGAGTGGAATAATTTGCCTGTTGAAGTAGAGAGTGCATCTAATGTGAATGAGTTTAAGAGAAGGCATGACAGCTGGTGTGGATGATGTATGGCCTCCCTCAATGAGGCTTTGACTCTCTAGGAATCTAATAATAAAAATAATAATAATAACTTGCTTATGCCATAAATATGTCTATAATGCACAGAGAAGGATTATAAATTATTTCAAATTGACTCAATTTTCTCTTTCAAACATGGATTTAAACATACTTTATCAAAGTCACAAATGATTTCATTTAACACCTGGATGCAGCTACGTCCTTCATCATTCATTACATTTTCAGTGTAGAAGTCTGTAAAATTTGGAATGGAAGCAAACATAACAGCCACAGAGGAGTATTTTTCATGGTAGAGATCCTAAGAAAAAGAAAACAAGAATAAATTAGATATTAATTGTAGACTAGATTATTTCAAAATTAGCCCAGAATTAAATCTGCTGATTCTGTATTAATCTCCAGAATATATTTTTTTACAAAAAAAGGATGAATTTGATTAATGGAAAACTAAGTTATTTCAATATATAGCACAGAATTAGCTGTGCAGTGCCTCATTCCTCAATAAGTAGAATATTTTTGTGCAATATTTATGAATACTTATTTTTTTAATACCTATTTTTATTTATATAATATTAGTGTGTCAGCTGGGTTGACTTAATGGACATTGTACTTACCTACTTATTATCCAACCAAAAAGAGACTTCAGGTTTAAACCTGGTAGATATGGATGTTTGAATGTCCTTAGGCAGAGGAGTGGTCTAGTGCATCCACTCTAGGCCTCCACTTTTCACTCTAGAGGAGCCAAGAGTGGCTTGAAAAAAGACCCATGTTTAGTCTATAGGGCAGGATTTTTGGATTACATATAAATACGTCAGTTATAATGTGATGTTAAGAAAGAATGCTATACATTAAATCAGAAACAACATTCTCTTCCCTACTTTCAAATTTTTCATTCCAACTGACAAAAATTTTGTACGTTATTTGACTAAATCAATATACAATTTAAGCTACTGCAAAGAATAGGAATGTAAACAGATGCTGAAACAAACACAATAATTCACAATGAAGGAAATTTTATCAAATCAAAAAAAAAAAAAAATCCCTTATAGGGAATAGGTGAGGCCATTTTAGCCCTATCTAACTTTTGGAGACTGAGTGGGCAGTTCACGCTCCACTGGTAATCGATCAGAGACAGCTGACCCAAGACTATCACTAATTTTAAGTGGTAACCAGTGAAGAGACTGGCAAACAAGTGCTGTAATTTCATGGTACCTAAACCTAACACAATATGTTATTATCTGAAATGGTGTGGGTTCTACTGCCAATTTGCTCAAGTTTGTGGGACTAAAAACTTGAGTTTCTCAGAGAAAAAACCAGCTCGCCCATGCCAGAGATCGAGTAATTCGGGAACTGATTGAAGAAAGGGTTCGAAAAAGTTCTTCTGGTCAGCAACTAGACAAGAACTGAAGTCTTTCTTCAGGATGCAAATGTCACTTTCCCTGAGCTATTTTCATAAAATAATTTAATTCACTTTAAGATTTAGAACCAAAAAGATACCTATAAAATAGCAAGCTATGAATTGGTTATAAGAAATTTGCATATTTATTTTTGAGTGTACATATATTATAATTTCCTAAAAAATGGTGTTGTGAAAAAAACGATGTAGAGAAGATAAATGAAAAGAAAGTAATTAGTATGGTAAAACATCTCAAGTTGTAAAAGATTTGATCATCAATTATCTACTTCAGCTTCAACATATTTTCAGGTGACTGGTGAAATTATATAGTATGGTGTCGTGACTGACACGTCAGTTCAAGATTGCACAAATGTTCAGAGAGTATGTGGAAGAGATAGTGAGGAAAAACATTCAATTAGCAATAAAGTAGGTGATAATGATGTTAAAAAAACAGAGTGAAATTAATGATAAAGTAAGCAATAATGATGAAAAACAGAGTGCAATTAATGATACAGTGGGGTTTTGGAGTAAACAAGTGTGTGACTGGCAATAAAACAGTGAGAGAGAGTGAATGAGAGCAAAAAAAAAAAAAAAGGAAGCAAAATTTGAAAGCTCAGTTGGTGAAGATGAGGCAACAGATGTGGAGTGAAATGAAGAGAATTGCAGATATGTATGGAAGAGAGAAAAAGACCAAAATGAATAGTGTTGATAAGAAAAAGGTAACAAAGACCGGCAAGTGGCGATGTGTGGTGATTCAATTATTAGAGGTGTGGTAAATGAGAAGATGCACAAGGTTTGTTTTCTAGGAGGTAAAATAAATAGAATGATTGAGGCGTTGGATATGAGGACTAAGCAAGCAAAGCAGTTGGTAGTGGTAGTAGGGACAAATAACTTGACTGGGATTCTCATGGAAAGGCTTAGACGTTGGTTATACATTCTTACTAAATAGTTTAAGGAATTACAATGCACAATAGAATATACATTAAAATAAATTTTAATACACTTCCAATATTTTGGCAATGTCACATTGCCATTATCACAGGAACTTAAATACAAGACGTGTACGCAAGCACAACACACAGTAAATGACATGTTTTATTGTGTGTTGTGCTTGTGTGCACGTGTCTTGTATTTAAGTTCCTGTGATAATGGCAACATGACGTTGCCGAAATATTGGAAGTGTATTAAAATTTATTTTAATGTATATTCTATTGTACGTTGTAATTTCCTTAAACTTGACTGGGAACAAGGAGAATTAAGAGTGGATATCAGGAGGGTGTTGAGATAAAGATAATAGCATGACAGAAAAGGTAGTTAGTGTGTTGCCCAGGCATGACAGTGATGAGATGAGAGCAAGAATTATGAATAATGTGTTAGCGGAAACGTGTGAAGAGAAAGGAGTGCAGTTTGTTAATATATGGAATGAGTTTGAAGGAAAAATTGAAGTGTATAAAAGTGATGGACTACATTAAATAGTTTTGACATGAGTTATTTGAAGAGACTACTGCTGAAAGAGAGAGTAATGACGAATTAAGAAGCAGAGCAAAAGAGCAGGAGAGTATGGAAGAAGAGATGGAAGTGTTGCTTATAAAGGAAGAAGTGAGCGTAAAGAATGAGAGAACAAGTGTGATTGACAAATGGGGACACAATGAGACTCGGGGTGGAGAGGGGAATACAGCACGAGAAAGATTGATGCTTCAAGACAATGTGAATGCATATGTAGATAAAAAGGAAGAGGGGGGTGAACCTGGGATGTAGGGAAAACAGTTTGATTTGAAGAAAGTTTTGGGATGAGTAAAGAGAAAATGAAATGGCTAGAGGAAAGTATGGAGAAGTCATATCTAATAAGTGGTATCAGAGAAACTTGTTATAGATGAAGAAATGAGCTGTTATAAATTTGAGCTTGAGCATTTGTATATAAATGCTCAAGCTCAAAGTATCAGAAACAAGGGACATAAAATGGTTATAATCATTGAATTTGTTCATCCAAAAATTGTTGGAATAAATCAGATGTGGTAGGAAGAGGATGATATCTTGACAGGAATAGAGATGAAAGGGTATATGATGTATTTCATGAAGATAGTAAGGATATAAAGGGAAGTGGAGTGCTGTCCATACAGGGTAGAGATGCAATGGAAATAGTGGTAGTGGTTTTAAAGTAGTATGGTGTGAGATATGAAAAGAATCAAATACTTTGTTGGATGTTGCTATAAACCTGGTAATATGGAGGATAGTGACCAGGAAATGTATAAGCAAATTAGCCAAGCAAATGAAAAAAGGGTGATCATTGTGAGTGCTTTGATTATTTTATGGCAATATAGGTTAGGATGACAAGATAGCAACCGGAAATAAAGAACACGAGTTTCTTGGGTTTTTTCAGGGACAACTACCTCAGCACGAGGATCTTGAATTTGATTATTTCATCAGAGGATATCATTATAAATGGGGTATCAAATCTTCTTCCAGTTGGTAAAAATGACTGTGGTTGCAAACCATATGAAGACTTCTGTGAGGAAATGGTATATGTGGAACTACACAGATGATGATTATAAAAAGCTCACTTTTCATAATATAGCTTGTATTATGAAAAGGAATAATGGAATGAGGATTTGGATGGAAAGAAGATCGATGCTGCTTGGGTGATATATAAGAACTATCTAGTAGAAGGAATGTCTAAATGTGTTCCAAGGGTTCACAAGGTTAAATAAGTTAGGTGCAAATTGGATGAATGAAGAGATTAAGCATGCAATACAAAACAAAATTATGGACAGCATAAGAGAAGTGGTAATAGCCAATTCCATGAGGAATACAAAGAACAGGCAAGAAGGGTGATTAGTAAGATTAGTTGGTAAGGGTAGCAAAAATTCGGTATAAACAGCACTTAGTTAATGAAGCCAAAAAAAAAAAAAATCTTAGGAAGTTATTTAAGTTAAGGGATATTATATCCCATATTGTTTCTTAGCCGAATGAGAAACTCAAAGAGTTTCATGCCGAATATAGAAACTATATAAAGTTCAGCGATTCCAAGCGTAAGCAAATACCTGGATAGTGCAGCAACTGACCCTTGAAGGTAGTGCAAGCTGAGGCAACTCATGTAAAAGGTGGAGCAAGCTCCGATCATTTTCTTGATATTTACCCATAATGTGAACTTAACTCCTAGGAGCTGTATTATTGTTCAACATTATGAGAGAAGGTCACTACCCAGACTGGTTTTGACCTTTTTTGAGGTCTCATCAGTGAGTAGGTAGACAAGTTTGTAGCAAACAGAACTTACATCCCTTTAATGAGAATTGCCAAGAGGTGTCCTATTAAAGTATTAATTATAATGAAGAGCCAAAGGCTTCAATTCGGCGACATGAACTTATTTAAGTTAAGGGATATTATATCCCATATTGTTTCTTAGCCGAATGAGAAACTCAAAGAGTTCCATGCCGAATATAGAAACTATATAAAGTTCGGTGATTCCAAGCATAAGCAAATACCTGGATAGTCGAAAGAACTATCCAGGTACATATTGAAAGAACTTCCTCTTAGGAAGTTCTTTCAATATGTAGTCAGCAAAAAAAAAAAAAAAAAAAAAAGAATAGTTATGGTAGGATGGCATTGATTGAAAAAATGGTCCACCCCAGGCAGCACTTTGAACCTTACCCTATATATCGTTTTGACTTTTGATAGCATTTTTGGTGTATTGTACTGAGAGGGGCGGAAAATTCAAGGACCGCCCCGGGTGGCAAAATCTCTAGCAACGCCACTGCATTAGCAGCACACACACACACACACACACACACACACACCCCTCTTCTCCTATCCTCTCTATCCTTCCTAAAAAAACTGTATATCCTTTACACTCAATACCAGTTAACATGTCTGATTCTATAGCAGTCTCACTAATGCCTACAATCCGAGGTCCCAACATATTGACTAAGGCAACAAACTCTACACCTTTGTTTCTGATACTCCTAGTTTTCACATACAGACTTAATAATCTACCTGCATGTTCTTTTGTATACTCTTGTCTGCAGTCTGCATGATACAGTTGGACAACTTGCAGATCTCTATTCTTCTCTAGTGCCTTAGACATGTAGATGGGTCTGAACTGGATGAACACAAAGTCGAAATCGTTCTCTCTTTGTCAGCATTTCCATGACAAAGCCCATTCCCATCATTAACCAGTTATATAACATTGTTGCTCTTACACTCATGTTCTTGCCATTCATCCCTTTATAATTTAGTTTCCCTGACTCTCTGTGTTAGGTCTCATACCAGGTATTAATTTTTCTAGATTCCTGATACCAAATGCATTCAGGTAATACAAATCCAATCTTCCCTCAAACTCATTGAACATATCCAAAAACTTGCATCCATTCCTTCTACACAGCCTCACATCTAATTGTTTGCCATCATAGCCATTCTTCTTAATTCATTTTTACCATATTCAGGTAAAATACTGATGATTTTCAGTTTCTCACTCTTCTCTCTCACCTCTTCCTTTTCGTGTGATCAGTGTTCTTAGTTCATGAAAGTGTAATTAAATGCAGTTGATTTTATAACATTCACATGTGTATTGTAGGAATATAGATGCATACACATGGCAGTGCATTATGTTGCACATAGAGTATTTATGTTTATATATAGGAAACATCTATAAGAACCAGCAAACTGAAAAAATCCTGAAAATTTCTCAAAAACAATAAAATATATTTTTAGAAAAACATCTATTTAATTAATCATTAAATGTTGTGGTCTGTATTCATTATTATGGATCTCCACAGACTCAAGTCATGAGACTCATCATAGGATGATGAGGATGATGATTTATGGTTTTAATGGTGCAAAGACAGCAAAGGTCACACTGTGCCATATCAAAGTTTATATCAGTACACAAAGTAAGACAATCACAATCATCCATGCCCACAGCAGGATTTGAACCTGCACCTTGTTAGTTGGAGAGCGAGTATGCTAATCACTCAGCCAACTCTCATCATGGACGATCTGCCTTAGACAACACAAACTCTCTCATATTAGTCCTTAAACTCATTCACTCTCTGCAATATTCCCATCTTCTCAGATAATGCATTCAATGGCTTGACTCCATGGCCTAGTGCTGACAAGTAATATACTAATTTGGAGGAAAATTATTGATAGGAGATTAGTAATAATGTAAATTTAATCATGTAGTACTGTGATAGTAGCCTGTACATTCTGAAGGATGCACAAGCTGTGAAGGATGGCAATTTGTTTAGTAGGCCTCAATACCAAACATGATAAAAAGGGCCTGGAAATGTTTTTCTGAACCTTTCAATATGTCCAGTGGTAGGTGATGTAGGCTGTGAGGTCAGCCATGTATTAGATTTGGTGGAGTGCATACTGGTGGTCACTGATTAACTGGTGAGCCTCTAGAAGGTGATTTTTGATGACTTCATTATTTTGGAGAGGATTTAGGTGATGGCAAGTGGTTGATAGTTGGATAGTAAATTTTTATCTCTCTTTTGTGGTATAGATTGGATATATACATTGCTTCCGTGCACTAGGATAAGTGTCAGCTGAATAAAAAAGAGTGTAAAGGAGGAGGAGGAATACTAGCTTTGGTGCACAACCCCTCTCCTTTATGCTGTCATGAACTGGGAAAAGTGCCAGCTGAAGAAAGAAGATTGTAAAGGAGATAAATGAGGATGTTAGCTCTCAAACACAGCTGGAGAGATGCCATCAGGACTAGAAGACTTTTTAGTGTCCAAGTTGTTTAGTATTCTTCTGATGTCTATTTTTCCAGAAAACCACAGGTGGCAACATGGTAGTCAGTTGCTGGTATGGTATAAAGTGATTTGCCTTGGTCACCTATGCAAGAATCAGAAGAAAAGGCAGAGGAAATAGCATCTCTGAGTTACACCTGCATTAAATAAGAAAATTTGAAGAGAGAACAGTGAACAATCTGAGGGAAACTGGCAATCAAATTACAAAGGTTGGAATGAAGATTATAAGATGGTAATTTGGCAAGAAATCCTTCATACCAAAACATATCAAATGTCTTGAAAATGTCAAGTGCAATAGTGCAAGTTTAGAAATCCAAGATGCTAAAGAATTTAGCAGTTTTAATTTGGCATTTGACAGTGTTCCAGGCATTGAGGAAGCTGACCACTAAAATAACTTTCTTCATTACACGGGGGGGGGGGGGGGGGCTTGGGTGGATGAGGAGAAATGGCATAGGGAGAATGGGTGTTGAAAGTGGCAGTGAATGTGTGTGTGTACATAAAGGAGGACACGCAATGGTCGAGAGTTTAGAATCTGATCATTTCATCAGAGGATGTAATTATGAGATTGTTGAGAGGTGGTTACACTGGGGAGTTCTTTCGGTTGGTTGAACAGCGGGAAGGAGTGATGACAAGAGGCCATCCCTGAAAGTTACGAAAGGAAACTGTGAGCAAGAGGGTGAGGAGTGGTTTCTTTGCATGGAGGGTGGTTGAATCATGAATGCATTGCCTGATGGATTGGTGAGAGCAAGAATGGTCAAGGAGTGGTATGATAGACTTTGTGTTTCTTAGGGGTGGGGGACATCCCCTCGATGAGTCTTGATAGACTTTGTTTCTTAGGAAGGACCTCCCACAATGAGTCTTTTGACTCCATGGAGGCCTGAATAATAATAATAATAATAGTATGAAGATGGAGTATGTTGTGATGTAGGTTAGGTGGGGAAGTTGAAACTGAACAGATATATGTGGTAGGTGATGATAAAAGTGATTGGGCAGGTGTGGTGGAGACATCACAACCAAAAGTGACTTGGATTGGACTGGTTACAGACCTAAAAATGAATTACTGTGTTTATTTACAAATGCCAGAAGTATCAGAAATAAGGGAGATGAAATGGTTTCACTGATTGAGTTAATTCACTCCAAAATCATTGGAATTAGTGAAACATGGTTGAATGAAGATAGCATTTTTTGTGAGGATAGAAAGGACAAAAAGTGAGTGGGAATGCTGCTGATGATAGTAGTGGAATTATGTCCACATAAGGTAGACATGAAAGAGGGAAATAGTGGCAATGGTTATGAGGTAGTGTGGCATAACATGGAGGTTGACAGGAAGACATATTTAGCTGGGTGTTTCTATATGCCTGGAAATGTGAATGATGGTGGTGGTGATAAAGAAATGTATAAACAACCTGGATTACTGAACAAAGGAAGGATAATTATTATGGCTGATTTTAAATATAGTGGCATAGAGTGGAATGAAGAGATAGTATTTGGGAATAAGGAAAATTAATTTCTTGAGTTATTCAGATATAACTATCTCAGTCAGCACATAAAGGAGGGCACACAAGGGTCGAGAGTTTTAGAATCTGATCATTTCATCAGAGGATGTAATTATGAGTAGAGTTTCATACTTTCCTCCAGTTGGTGAGAGTGATCATGAAGTCATCACCTGGATTATGGCTAGCCATATGCAGACTTTTGTAATGAAAGGATATATGTGGAATTATAAAGCTGGTGATTATGACAAGCTTAGAGTAATAGAAGAACGAGGAGTTCAGAAGTAAGGAAATATATGTTGCTTGGGAACTGACAAAGAAATACATAACAGCATCAATGTGTGAATGTATTCTGAAAGCCAAAAGGCTGAATAAGGTAGGAGTGAAATAGATAAATGAGGAGCTTAAGCATGAAATCTGGAAGAAGACGGTACAAGATGAATAATGTTAACAATCAGTTACATGATGAGCATAAAGCACAAGCCAGGAGAGTGACTAGGTTAGTAAGGAAAACAAAAGTGCAGTATGAGCAGAAATTGGCAAATCAGGCAAAGAAAGAAATACTTTTGGTATAAAAGAGGTAACGAAAGACAAGTGAGTGGCGTTGTGTGATGACTCCATTATTAAAGGTGTGCTGGATGAGGGGATGCACAAGGTTGTTTTCCAGGCAGTAAAATGAGTAGAGTGATTGAGGCACTGGATACGAGGAAGGAACAAGCAAAGGAGTTGATGGTTTAAAGGTACGAACTGACTTGAAAGAGAACAAAGAGCATGTCAGAATGGATATCAGGAGGCTGCTTAGATGGATAAAAGAGAATAGTGTGATAGGAAGGGTAGTAAGCATGTTGCCTAGGTATGACAGTGGTGAGAGGAGATAGATAGCAAGGATTATGAACGATATGTTAGCTGAAATGTGTGAGGAGAAAGGAGTACAGTTTATTCATGACTGGAATGAGTTTGAAGGATGAAGTGAACTATATAAGAGTGATGGACTGCATTTGAGTGCTTTTTGGTGTGAGTCACTTGGAGAGACTACTGCTGGAAGGTAGAGAAGTGAGTACAGAGAATAAATCCAATCAAGAGAGAAAATGAGAGAATGGGAAATGGAGAGGCTCAGGGTAAACAGAAGTACACAGCATGAGAAAGGTGGATGCTCCAAGATGATGAGAATCCATGTGTAGACAGGAAAGGAATGGGATGACCTGGGATCAAGAGGAAACAGTTGGAATTGAAGAGGGTTCTAAAACGAATAAGCAGAAAGAGAAATGGCCCCAGTTGAGCATGGAGAAATCACATTGAATGAGTGGTATCAATGAAACTAGCTGTAGATCCAGGAATGAGCTGTTGTGTTTGTATACAAATGCTAGAAGTATAAGAAACAAGTCAGATGAAATGGTTGCATTAATCGAGTCTGTTCACCCAAAAATTGTTGGAATAAATAAGGCATGGTTAGATGAGGACGACATCCTGACAGGAATAGAGATGGAAGGGTATGATGAGTTCGTGAGGATAGAAGAGGTAAAAAGGTAGAAGAGTGCTATTGATGATCAAGAAAGAGATGTCCATACAAAGTAGAGATGCAAGAGGGAAATAGTGCCAGTGGTTTTGAGGCAGTATGGTGTGAGATAGAGGTGAATAGCATAGAATGAAATACTTGGTTGGATGTTGTTATAGACCTGGTAATGTGGATGGTAGTGACTATGAAATGTATAATCAAATTAGCAAAACAAATAAGAAAATAGTGATCATTATGGGTGATTTTAATTATGGCAATATAGACTGGAATGATGAGATAGCAACTGGAAGTGAAGAAAATGAGTTTCTTAGGGATAACTACCTCAGATAGTATGTAACAGAGGGTACGCGAGGATTGAGTATCTTGGATTTGATCACCTCATCAGAGGATTTAATTATAAATGAGGTGTCCACACTCACCAATTGGCAAGAGTGACCATAAGGTGGGTACCTGGGTGGTTGCCAGCATTGTGAGGACATCTGTGAGAAAAGCAAATATGTGGAACCACAAGGGGGTGATTATGAAAGCTTAGGAGACAGCTTGTGGGTGTAGCATGGAATGAGGAGTTAGCTGGAAAAAATATCAATGCAGCTTGGGGATTTTCAAGAATTATCTAGTAGATGCAATGTCTAAATGTATTATACATCAGAAGGTTAAATAAGATAGGTGTGAAATGGAATAATAAAGAGATTAAGTATGTGATACAAAGAAAAAGGGCATTATGGAGGTAGCATAAGAGAAGCGGTAATAACCAATTTGCTACCTTTACCAGACTTGCTTGGTAAGAGTAGCAAAAGTGAGGTATGAACAGCAGTTAGCTAATGAAACCAAAAAGAATAATTAAGGGTTCTTTCAATATGTAGCCAGCAAAAGAAAGAATGATTATGAAAGCTTTTCTTTTAGGCTTGCACAGTGATCCGAATGCATTTTTGAAAATTATGGAGACAACTACCATGTTTGAATGAAAACTTTAGTTTAATATAACTAAAATCTACAATTCGACGTTTCGACCTTTATGTCAAGGTCATCTTCTGGAGCATACAACTATACACAGAAAACAAGCTACACTACAATCAAACTGGTTTGTTAAAGATACTGACCAACTGCTACAACAATTGTTGGCCTGACCTCTGGTGAAAAAATAAAAAATAAATAAATAAATAAATTATACATCAACGCTAGAGTCCTATTATTAGTGTTATCTGTTGGTTGTAGAAATACATTGGGCACAACAACAAGTAACTATCTATATACATATAATAACAACATGTTATACCTGTACATTCCAGCCAGTTGGTAAGGAATGGCTTATAATAATAGTTGTAGATTGGCTAGAGTCCTGACTTATGCTGGATCTTATATATTAGGTAGGCAGAATGTGTGCCATCCAGATCCTTGGAATTTTCATGCCTTCTTTGTTGTTGATATTTGGATGGTTTATCAAGATTTCGCAGGCTTCCTTGAATTTCCGTTCATACCAGGTTTTTGTGTGGTGTAAAGAGCGGGTGCTTTTCCAGTTGATTTGGTGTAAGGTGTTGAGCACGTCGTCTGAGAGGCCTGCTTCACCATAATGGTTATATTTAATGTGTTCTTTCTGGCATATAGGGATTGTCCGTCCTGTTTCACCAATGTACGGTAAGTTACAGGTGCAGTGGATGCTATAGACTCCAGGATGTGCTAATGGGAGGAGAGGATCCTTAGAGGAGTTGAATATGGTTTTAAGTTTAGTGGGTGGTTTAAAGGTGGCATTGAGGTTATAATGTTGTAGGATTCTATTGATTTTTTCTGATAACCCTTTAATGTATGGGATGGCTATGGTTTTACTGTAATCTAGATTCATTTTTGTTGTTGTTTTATGGAGTATTTTATTAATAGTATTTTTGTTATAGCCATTATTTATGAATGTGTCGCTGATGATTTTTAGTTCTTGTTTCAGGGCTTGCTGGTTAGAGCAAATTGTTGTAGCTCTGTTTTTAAGGGTGTTAATGACTCCATATTTTTGTGATGGGTGGTGGTATGAATTTGCATGTATGTATTGGCCAGTGTGTGCCGGTTTTCGGTAGACTGTGAAGGAAAGACTGCCTGAAGGAAGACGTGTGACTAGTGTGTCTAGGAACGGGAGCGAATTTTGATTTTCGATTTCGATGGTAAATTGTATGCGTTGGCCAGTGTGTGCCGGTTTTCGGTAGACTGTGAAGGAAAGACTGCCTGAAGGAAGACGTGTGACTAGTGTGTCTAGGAACGGGAGCGAATTTTGATTTTCGATTTCGATGGTAAATTGTATGGAGTACTGTGCTCAGATTTGGTCACCTGGTTTTCAGAAGGACAAAGAGATGTTGGAAAGGGTCCAAAGGCAATTGACTAAGATTGTTTCTGATCTCTGGAATGTCCAATATGAGGAAAGGTTGAGAAGATGCAATTAGCAGAGTCTGGTGGACATTAGGAAGAGGGGAGATATGATAGAGTTAGTAAGGGGCTGTTATAGGATCAATGTTGGAGAGGTTCTACTGAAAGCAGTGGGAGATCAAGGAAGAACCAGAGGTCATCCCTGGAAACTGTATAAAGAGGATGTGAGTAGGGAAGTGAAGAGCAGGTTTTGTTCATGCAGAGATCTGAATGATTGGAATGCCTTGCTTGAGAGTGTGGGGTCTGCAGAGAATTTTGAGTGTGTTTAAAGCATGGCATGATGAACTGTGTGTGTGATAAAAGGACCGCCTAGATAATTCTTTGACTCCATGGGTTCTTGGGTAATAATAATAATAAAAACCCTAGAGAGCTTTTTCAGTAAGTAGGAAGAATGATCATGGTAAGATGATGTTCATGGATGAAAATGGTAACTACTGCAGAAGACATTGTTGAGGTATTCAGTGATCAATTAATAAGGGTGTTTTATCTAGATCAGGGTGGAATCATGAGGAACTCAAGTGCAGAGGCATATTGGAGGATGGCAATTATTTGATTTGAGGAAATAAATAACCTTGGTATCAATAAGCGTTAGGATTTGATGATATATCACTATGCATCTTAAGGGAATGTTCCACGGAATTGGCAGCAGTACTGGAATGCCTGTTTAATAAGAGTCTTGCAAATAGGTTCCAAGTGGAAGGAGGATAAAATTGTTCCACTGCATAAAGGTGGTGATAAGGCTGTAGCTTCAAATTATAGGCCAATCTGTATATCTGGAGTTGTGGTGAAGATACTTGAGAGAGATTGTTGAGAAGTAGGATTCAGAAATGGGTTGATAGCAGCAGTATTCTCTGTGGTTGTCAGCATGAGTTTGTTAAAGGGATATATGTTTTACTAACTTATGTACTATAACAAGGTGACAAATACCTTGGACAGGAGAGATGCATATACAGTGGTGCTTGGATTTTGCAAAAGCTTTTGATAGACTGCCACATGACAAATTGTTAAATAAATTGAAACAGATGGGTTTGGATAACAGACTTCCAAGTTGGATCAGTGACTGGCTGTCAGATTGTAATCAGAAATTTATACATGGGGGTACACTATTCGAAAAGAGGACAGTCACTAATGATGTGCAGCAGGGGTCAGTTTTTGACCAATTGTTGTTCAATTTATATATTAATGATATTGAGATGGGTTTAATTGCAGATGTTGCAAAATTTGGGAGAGCAATACAGAATCAAGCAGTGTTATGGCCTAACAGGAGGACTTCAATAGATTGTATGAATGCGCAGGTAAGTGGAATTGTCAGTTCAATGTTGCAAAGTGTAATATTTTGAGATTTGGTAAACAACGATGGGAGATGCAACAGTATACACCTGATGGGGAAACTTTAAAGGAAGTAGAGGAGATGAGAGATCTAGGAGTGATTGTAGATAACTACCTGAAATTCAGGGGCAACATTGCGCAAGTTGTGAAAATGTTACATCAGATAATGGCAATGATGCAGAGGACCCTGACATGCAGAAATAGAGGGGTTATGATATCATTGTATAAGACTTTGATCAAGCATCATATGTATTATTTTGCACAGATTTGGTTGCTGTGTTTTCATGGTGATGGTGATATGTTGTAAAGGGGCCAGAGAAGATTCACAAAAGTGGTCAGTGGAGTACGAGGACAGGTTGACATGGAAGAGATTTTTTCATAGAATTGGAGAGGGGGGGGTAGAACAAGGGGGCAATTGCTGGATACTGTATAAAGAGGGTTTGATGGAGAGTGGTTGGTGAGTGGAATGCATTGCCTGAATATGTTGTGAACATAACACATTGAATCAGTTTAAGGCATGGTTGGATGCGCATTGTGTGCAATAGTGTGTACCACCCACAATGAGTCTCTGACTCCATGGAGGTCAGATGATAATAATAATTACTTTAGACCATAGGTTGCCAAACTTTTTCGGGCCACCGCCCACTTTGCAAGACATAAATTTTGTAACACCCCCCCATTATAACAGTTTGAATAAAACCATATTTCAAATATTTGAGATGGAATAAAACCATATTTCAAATACTCAATACTGTACTCTTGACATTTCTTCTTATATTCAGACATAATGAAGTAATAAAATTTGCAAAAATATTCACAAAATAAAAGATTTAATTTACACTTTGTATGACTCCACCTATCTATCACACTTTCAATTGATGATTGTTGGCAAAGCACACAAAAAATAATGAAACTTATTCCTAAACCACTGGTATTTATAGATTTGAAATCTAGCCCGAATCGACTTGCATGCACTGGCTTGGTTGCGATACCATCGTACTCGTGCTTTGAACAAGTCACTGCAAGCACCCATATTCCTGTCAAAACATGCTGAATTGAGTGAATTACCTATGTAATAGTTGATCGACATACTACTAGTTAAGACTCGTCTGCTGCGTGGATAGACAAAAGCCTGTATGGCACAATCAATTTTTACAATAACAAAAAATGAATACATTTTTTAAGTATATAAAAAATAGAAGTTAAAATATCCTGTATGACACGTTCAATTTTTTATTTTGCACGCAAGCGCATTTTGTTCGTCCGACCACGATATTGTCCGAATAATTATAAATAATAATTAATAAATAAAATAATTACACAAGATATAAACAACAAACCTACAAAACATAACCACAGAAAACAGTATAATAAGTTTCGAATAATATTTGCTTTGTTTTTCCCCTCTAGTTAGCAATATAAGTTAGTACTAACTAGGCTAACCAAAATTTACGATTTTATTTCTTTCTTGCCATTATTATTTTTACTCGTAATATTAAATTATATAAAATTGGGTTTATTTTTGGACAAATCAATTAGAAAAATGGTTTTATATATTTTATATATATTTTGAAATGAAATATAATGAATATATTTGCTACTGTAAACATAATCTATTATACACATGCTCTATTTTCTCATTGATATAGAAAATTGACATCTATTTCTATCTGACATGGTAAATTTTCAAATGATTAAATAATTGAAATAGAAAATTGATAAAAAAATTGATCGTGTAAGGCATAAGATGAATTAAAATGCAATATTTTAAATGATTATCTAATCGCAAAATCATGAAAATAATTAATTTTTAAATATATATTATTAATTTCTTCTATAAAGAGGCACCGACCCCTAGACCGCCTGAACGTCCCTAAATGCTTCTGATCCCACTATAGCCCCCACCTAGAAGGCTTCAGCATCCACTGGGGGGGGGGCAGTACCGCCCACTTTGGGAACCTGTGCTTTAGACAGTTCTAATGTGAAAGCAATATGTTGACAATTTAATGGCAGACACTTGTCTCTATTAGGAACTGGCTTACTTGCTTCCATGCTGTAGGGTGGATGCTGGCTGAGTATAATATTTGATATAGGAGAGATGATAGAAGGAGAAGTATTAGTTCAAGAATACATCCCCTGAGTGCAGCTGGTGGGATATCATCAGGACCAGAAGTCTTTCTGGTATCCAGGTTGTTTCTGGTATCCAAATGATTTCTTGGCAGTGGGAACAAGTGATGCACTGTTCCAGGTAAAGCAGGACTTGAATTATCTTGGCTATCTGTGCAGGACTTGGATGACAGGAATGATGCCAGTAAATTAGCTTTCTCTTTAAGTGATATTCAATACTGTCATCTGGGTGAAAGAGGCAGGAGCACAGATAGACAGAAATTGCACCTAACAGCCTTTGCAAGGGACCACAACTGCCACTGGCACATGTGGCAAGTTTTCTACATCTAGTTCTTTTGAAGTCTACTTAAAATTTTATATTTTAATCCAAATTGCTTTATATTTCTCACTTGAGGCATGCATTTTGCCATTGCTGCTAACAAATATTTCTTAACCAACTACCAAGCACTAGTGATCTCTCTTTCTCTTCTTTCAAATTCGTTCATCCATCATACTTCCCCAAATGGATTTCTATATCTATTATAGTCACCTACCTTATAAGTGTACATAAATTCCTTCTGATAGTGATACTTCAGCATGCCCATTTATCTTCCAAGTCAAGATAACGTGGTGACTCTCATCAGTTTGGGAGACAGTCATAATATTTCAGTATGATACCTCAATAATGATCTTCTGATGATCTGGCCAAATTTGAAACTCTTCATCCTTCTGTTCTCTCCACCACATGCTGCCTGACATATTTGTCCCTTCAAGAATTCCAGAAATTCAGTTATCTTATTATTATGTATGCTCTTTGTGCTGCTCAATTTGTATTGCAATTTAAAATCCCCCATAATGATCACTCATCTTGCACTTGCCAGACTAATTTGCCTAAAACTGTTTCCCTTCATCAACCTCCACAGGGCCAGCTGGTGGCGTGTTCAAAGTGTGCAATATACACAGGTGCCGCAGAAGAAAAGTTGCCTAAAAGATGTCAAAAAATATGAGATAAGAGTTTAAATGAACAACGAATGGTACATATAATTATGAATGTACGTCATCTTCCATTCGGGCCTCTTCAGATCTTCCCGGAAACGAACAAATAAATTCTGAAATTGTATCCTGGACCCAATTATATCATTGTAATTTTTGATTAAAATTTACGAAAATATACCTAAAATAGTTCTTCTTTATTTTTTGATGTATCATAAATGAACCTATGATTAATTGTTGAGTTCCATGTAAAAAAAAATTGTATAAGCATGACTAATCTGTAGGTAACATTATACTAAAGCAGTTTTCATTTATGTTTCATTTCCTGTTTGTTTTATTCACACTTTATTCAAAAAAAAAAAAAAAAACTTTTTTGGAAAGGCAGCGAACATTAATCGCAAATACAAGAAAAATACTAGGCGCCGGTGCTGAACCTCCATATTAACCAGCCTATAAGTAACATCTCAGTAAATACCCATCCATCTCTGCTTTATAGCATATAGTCTCAAAGCCATCCATACCATTTCCCTTCTGATTCTCTACCCTCAGGGAGCAAAAATTCTGTTCACTTAAAAAAAAGTATATTAAATAACCTTATTCCATAAAGTTCAGACATAACAATTAGCTTTGATATTATTTCACTATTTACTAATGTACCATCAACTGAAACCCTTGATTTGATAATATCCCATTTCCCTCAGATATATTTAATATTAATATGCTGGATATTTCACATACAGAGGAAAATATACATGCAATTAGATGGGACAGCTTAAACCTGTGGTTTGGCTGCACTACATAAATGATGTGTTTGCTATTTGGGCACATGGTGCAGACACATTAAATACATTTGTATTGCATTTAAATAGCTAACATTCTAAACTCCACTTCACAATAGAAAAGGAATCAAATAATTGTCTGCCCTTTCTAGATACACTAGTCACATGCCTTTCACAGTTATATATTTGCTAAAATTTAATAGAATGAATATGGCACAAAGGAAAATAATTAAACAGCAGGTACGTCATTAATCATTTCAATAATTTGTCTCTATTACAATGAAGAAGTCTTGAAGTTGTCTCATCTTCAAGAATACAATATTAAAATTGTAATAACTCATACCAAAACATAACAATGCTAAGTAGAAGAAACAGACTACTTCAAGTCCTATGAGAGGTGCTCTCTAGGTGCAGTTGGCTAGCCTTAGGTATTGGGTAGGAGGCCTAATAATTAAAGTTTCCCAAATCTTGGGTAGTTTAACACAACCATATTTATTAAGATTAAGCTGGTGTTTTAAATCTCCTGCAGCTTCTAAAAAGAGTCTTTCAAGTTTATACTTGCTGTGATGATGTATTTGCTAATGGCCACATGGTCTTTAAATAGCCAGCAATCTCAACTCCACATCACAACAGAAAAGAATCAAATAACTGTCTCCCCTTCCTAGATACACTAGTTACCTTTTGAATGGTTCATTATCCTTTTCCATATACAGAAAGCCTACACATACTTATTATTTTCACAGCAAACAATCACACCATCATCCAGCCTAACAGTATCGCATGCTAAAGGCACTAACGTCCAGAGCCAGAGCTATCTGTTCCAATGATACTGCTCTTACTACTGAACTCATCTATCTTTGCCACACTTTTTTAGCCAATGGCTATAATAATCTCCAAAAAATAGAGAAAATACTAAATATCCTCCCATCCCTTCCTTAATACCACAACAAAACTGTTACTATCCCATACATTCAGGGCACATATCTGAAAAGATATCTAGAGTGCTTAATAAATACCAACTCCACATCATATTTAAACCATATATCAAAACTGGCAGCCCTCATTCATTCGCCCTAAGAACAAGCCCTCCTTTATCACATGGATGAATATAAAGTACCCTGTACTTGTCACCTGACTTACTATGGACAGACAGGAGGATCTGTTGACATCCACCTCAGAAACATAAGAAATACATTTGACACCTTTGTAATGGCAAATGAGGACTAGCAGACCATACTTTGGACATCCCTTTATAGAGGATTAGATAGAAGAAAACAAAAGCATTACACAGAAGTCATTACAAGTCAGAGAGGCATTTTTGGAACCAGCAGAAGTTTTAAAATATTCCCCAAACATCGCCAAGTATGGCTACATCTTGTCACCCTCTCTCTCTCTCTCTCTCTCTGTAGCCAACAACAGATGATGCCAATTTGGACATAGTTCTTTGTTTTGTCCATTACAATTTTAAACTGTTCCCACTATCAACAACTAGAGACAACCAGTGAAATATTATTATTACTCCAAAATCTCATGGAGTCAAAGACACATCTGAGAGGTCCTTTTATCATACCAGCTCATCGTACCGTGTCTTAAACACATTCAAACTCCTTGCACACACCACACTCTCAGGCAAGGCATTACAATCATTCACAACTCTGCATGAACAAAACCTGCTCTTCATTCCCCTACTCACACCCTCTTTATATAGTTTCCAGGGATGAAATCTGGTTCTTCCTTGATTTCCCACTATTTTCTGTAGAACCTCTCCAACATTGATCCTATAACAACCCCTTACTAACTTGTAGGTCTCTATCATATCTTCCCTCTTCCTCCTATCCATTAGACTCTGTAAATTGCATCTTCTGAACCTTTCCTGATATTGGACATTCCAGAGATCAGAAACAATCTTAGTCAATCGCCTTTGGATCCTTTCCAACATCTCTTTGTACTTCTGAAAACCAGGTGACCAAATCTGGGCACAGTAGTCCATGTGTGGCATAATCAAAGCCTTGTACAATGGAACAAGAATCTCCCTACTTCTGCAAGTCAGTGTCCTCTGCAATCATTCCCAGAAGCCTTTGTGTTGTCTTCACAATTTTGGCTATATGTCCCCTAAATTTCAGATCCTTATCCACTATTACCCCCAGATCTCTTATTTCCTCCACCTCCAACAATATATCCTCACCAAGCATTAATTCTACATCCCATCTTTGTTTTTCAAATTTTAAAACCTTACATTTTGCACCATTGAACTCCCCATCACATCCCCATTTCTGTGCCCAATCACTCAATTTATTGAAGTCTTCTTGTAAGGCTACAACATCTTCACAACTCTTCATGGTTCATCCCAACTTTGCATCATATACAAACAACTGAATATCTCCATCCAAATCTTCACCAATATCATTAATATACAAGTTAAACAGCAATGGCCCTAAATTACTGTTTAACTTGTATATTAATGACCCCTAAGGCATTCCACTAGTGACTTTCCTTTTAATGCATATTGCTCTCCCATACACAACTTGATACCTATCAGATAGCCAGTCTCTAATCCAAATCACTAATCTAATATCAAACCCCATCTGCTCTAGTTTGGCTGTCAACTTATTATGAGGTACTCTATCAAAAGCCTTTGCAAAATCCAAGTATATTACTGTGTATCCTCTTCTCCTCTGTCCAAGGAAGCAGTCACTTTATTGTAATAAGTAAGTAGATTACTAAAACATGACCTCCCTTTAGCAAATCCATGCTGTCCATCAAAGATAATACCATTGCTGTCACCTCAATTCTGGATCCTAGTTCTCACAAGCTTCTCCAACAACTTAACCACAACACCTGACACACAGATAGGCCTATAGTTAGATGCTTGAGTTCTATGATGTCCCTTATGAAGTGGAACAATATTGCTCTCCTTCCACTCCTTAGGAACTTGAACCAGTGCAAGACTCATTTTAAAAAAATATGTCCAGGGAGGTGTTGACTCCCTGGCATATTCCTTCAGAATACGTGAAATGTTATCAAGTTCCACAGCCTTTTTAACATCTAGTTTGCTGAACTCCCCATACACCCCTTGCTCAATTATAGTCAGTCTCTCCTCCCCATCATCAACTGCTCTCAATCTCTCCATGAAGTCACATTCACAAGATTGAACGACCTTTATGAACTGCTCATTAAGTATCTCCACCACACATTCTGCAACAGCTGCATTTATACTATTTTCTCCAATCAATGTCATCTTTCCATAATCATTCTTTCTTTTGCTGGCTACATATCAAAATATCAGCAACTAAGTAAATAAATATATTATTCATTTTCTTATTAGTGTCTTTTGTTGTGAGGGTGGTGTTATATCCGTGAGAGTCAACATGGATTTGTGAAGGGGTGCTCTTTTTTTAGAAATATGCTAACCTTTTATAATAAAGTTACAAGAGCATTAGATGAGGGGAAAGGCATATACTGCCATTTTCTGAGACTTAGTGAAAGCATTTGACAAGGCGCCACATGATAAGCTGATATTTAAGTTGCAGCACATGGGTCTGGATGTCAGATTGGTCAACTGTATTCAGAATTGGCTGTCCGATAGGTATCAGAGAGTTCTGTATGGTGGGACAGTTTCAAGGAGGCTGAGGGTTACAAGTGGGATCCCACAGGGCTCAGTACTGGAACCTATATTATTTGACCTTTATATCAATGACATTGTCAGTGGATTGCAAGGGGATATTCAGTTGTTTGCAGATGAATATCTCCTTGCAAGGATATATTCGGTTGTTTGCAGATGATGTGAAGCTGGGAAGGATTATTAGTAATAGTGCAGATGTGGTAGACCTGCAAGAGAATTTGAATAAGCTAGATAGATGAGCAAATGAATGGGGGATGTCAGTTTAATGCAGAAAAATGTAAGGTCTTGAGGTTTAGCAAACATCGATGGGATGCTGCATACTCTATGGGAGGAGTTATACTGGAGGAAGTAGGGGAGACAAGAGATCTGGGGTTGACGATTGATAGAAACCTGAAATTTAGGGGACATATTGCAAAAGTGGTGAAGGTAACACAGAGGACTGCTGCAATAATTAGAAGGACACTGACCTGCAGAGATAAAAGCGTTATCATTCCATTGTATAAGTCTCTGATCAGACCACACTTAGACTATTGTTCTCAGATTTGGTCCCCAAGATTTGAAGGGGATAAATTAACTGTGGAAAGGGTACAAAGGCAGATAACAAATATGGTTTCAGGACTGTACCATGTTAGTTATGAGGATTAGCTGAGGGAATGTGGACTGCAGAGTTTAGTGGATAGAAGAAGGAGAGGTGATATGATCGAGACTTTTAAACTGTTGAGAGGTGGTTACAGGGTTGACACTGGGGAGTTCTTTTGCTTGGTTGAACAGCAGGAAGGAGTGATGACAAGAGGCCATGCCTGGAAGTTATAAAAGGAAACTGTTTGCAAGAGGGTGAGGAGTGGTTTCTTTGCAGGGTGATTGAACCATGGAATGCATTGCCTGATCGAGTGGTGAGAATGAGAACGGTCAATGAGTTTAAGGAGTGGTATGATAGACTGTGTTTCTCGGGGGGGGGACTCCCCTCGATGTGTCTTGATAGACTTTGTGTTTCTTAGGAATGACCTCCCATGATGAGTGTTTTTCTCCATTGAGCCCTGAATAACAATAATAATAAAAAATAAAAACCTCAAGTCCAGCTTTTGGATGCAAAACTATGTTTACAGTAAAGGACGTTTGAAGCTATTATTACTTTCAGAAGTAATAAATTTAGTTTAATCCTTTATCCAAGTGTGAGCAAACACAGCTTGTGCCTTAAAGTGTCTTCAGGACTGGGGTAAGGTAGTACAACACCGGGCAACTGTGTTGCATGTATCTGCCTGTATGGGTCTATAGAAAACCTATCCATACAGGCAGATACATTCACCAACAATCCCACCACCCCTCCTCGCAACAATATGGAGTCATTAAGACACTACACAACAGGGCTAAACTTATCTGTTCAAATGACAATGCCCTAACCACAGAACTAAACCGTATTCTCAATACTTTCTCAGCCAATGGCTAGCCCACCCCCCAAAAAAAATATTGAAACCAGTAACCCCCCCCCTCACAACAAGGATTACTCTAAATCCATCACCATACCCTATATCCGAGGCACTTCGGAAAAAATTACAAAAATCCTAAAAAAACATGACTTAACTTCTTGTTACAGACCATATAAAAATTGGCATCCCTTATCCGCTCTACTAAAGCTCATCCTCCCTACCTAGACCTACCTGGTGTATACCAGGTCCCTTGCAGCTGTAAGCTATTCCTACTTTGGCCAAACAGGCAGAACAGCAAATATCAGAATTTTAGAACACAAGGACTACATTCGGTTCTATGGCAGGTATCCATGCGCAGAATACCTGCCATAGAATACGGTGGAAGAAAGCCACGATAATACACCATAGTAAATAAATACAAATATGAAAGGCTTTTCATGGAATCAGCTTCAGCCCTAAGAAACAATCCAAACCTCAACAAATTTGGCTGCATGAGACTGCCTCAAATTTGGGAAACCTACATCAGAAGACCTTCAGCCCAATTGCCCAAGAATACCAATATTGCCCGCTAGGGGACACCATCAGGACTTTAGACGAAATAATAGCTTCCTGCTTCTTCCTCACTTACTGTTTGTTGTGCCTGCGTGCACGTGTCTTGTTCTAAAGTCTCTTGAAAATGGCAACATGACGTTACCAAAATATTGAAGTATATTAAAATTTATTTTAATGTATATCCTAGATGACGTTATTTCCTTAAATTATTTAGTAAAAAATGCACAAGCAACGTCTAAGCCTTTCCACGAGAATAATTAATTTTATGTCTTCTTATATATCCTAAAAGAAAAATAACAAATTATTACAATTTATGGGAGTTAAAAGGTTTTAAGATATGTTCTTTCTTGTGGTTATATCAGCTGCTTGAATAATATCAAGTTGTTTAAATTTGATTTAATGCTTAAGGGACAAAGCTGTATAACTGAAAGGAGACCTCCATATAGCCTTTAAAGGAATGCAGAGAACTGACCTGGGCTTCTGAACTAATGTCCAATTCTCACCTTCTCATGGTGCTCCCTGTTAGGTACCTACATGGATACTGAATGAACAAGGAAGGGTTGGCAATTTGGGATTTAGCCAACCAAATTGTATTCTTATTGGCTTAAACAAGGTTCAACGTTGTTTTTGCCAAGGAACCAGGGCAAACAGCGAAAAGTCAGCTACTGGAACAAATCTTAAAACACACCCCAACTCAACATCTCCAGAGTTCAAGATTGGCCTAAATGGCAAAGAAATGGAGAAAGCTGAGGAATTAAATAAGTACCAAATCGACATAATAGGAGAGACTGAAACCAAAAAGACAAAAACTGTTGAAATCTTTCTGAGCAATAAATACGAAATGTTATATTCAGGCAATGACAATCAAGGAAAAGAAGAAGTTGACATAGTATTCAACATTAAATATGAGACTAATCTTACTGAATGGCAGGGAGTCTCAAGTAGTGATGTGGGCAATCAGAATGGGTAACTGGACAACGACACTTATTTGTGCCTATAGTCCCACTGAAGATTCTACTAAGGTAGAAGTGGAGGAATTTTTTAAGGCTTTAGAGAAAGCAACTGACATAATGAAAAAGGAAAACTTGGTCCTTGTAGGGGATTTAATAGCAGAGTAGGAAATGATTGACAGACATACAAAAATATTTCGGGAAAATTTGGAGAAAAGAGAAAAGCTAACAATAATGGCAAATACCCGTTGGATTTCTGCTCAGGATATGGGCTGGTTATTATTAACGCAATGTTCCAACATCAAAATGTGCACAAATTCACATGGAGCGAAGGGGCAAGAAATAAGAAAAGTCTCGTTGACTATGTTATTGTCGATGGTGATGTTTTCTCCCTGGTGCAGGACACCAGCATGTACAGAGGATTTGAAATTGGAAGTGATCACTATTTAGTCATGAGCAGGATAAAATTGAATTTCATATTAAAAAGAAGTACATATAAGAAAGTTTTAAAGTGAATAAAAGTTGAGCAGCTCTGAGATGTGAACTGTAGACTAAAATACACAAACATTATTCAAGAAAAAATGAAAGAGTTTGAGAACAGGAACCAAACCTTGGAGATTCGGTGGCAAGCCCTGAAGAAAACACTGATTGATTCACCCAGGAAGGGATATGTTGAGGTTGTCTGCAAGGATAGGAAAATCAGAACTCCATGGTGGACACAGGAAGTTAAAGAGGCAGTGAAGGAAAAGAAGAAAGCATATCAAAAGTTCCTGGCAAATAAGTCAGCTTGTGCTCTTAGAGAATACAGAAACAAATGTAAGAAACCTAAACACTGTGTAAAACTAGCTAAACAAAAGTCATGGGAAGACTTTAGTAAGCACATGGAAAATAAATATCAAGAAGGTGGCAAGATATTCTAGAGTTTGTTGAAGAAGCTCAGAAATGGAGGAAACAGTGCTTTAAAAGGAACTGAGATGACAAAGGTGACATGAAAACTGAAGAAAAAGATATCCTTGAAGTATGGAGTAATTAATTTAAAAAATTGCTAAATGAAACAAGCAGTGATAGCACAGTGGTAAAAAACACTCAACAGGCATGTAGTCAGTACATATCCATACTTGAAGATAGTAGTGGTAGGAAAAGCCATCAAAGGCCTGAAATGTGGAAAGGTAGCAGGAGTAGACGATATGCGACCAGAAATGCTCAAGTATGGCGGTATAAAAGTCTTACAGTCACTGCACTGCATAGCTCAGAATGCCTGGAAAGAAGAACGAATTCCAGATGATTGCAGTAGAGCTCTCATAATACCCATGTAGAAAAAGGAAAATAAAACTGAATGTGAGAAGTATTTCTCTACTGAGTGTTCCTGGTAAGATTTATGCAAGTATACTTGAGAAATAGTTGAAAAGGATTGTGGAAGAAAAGCTTCATGAAGAACAAGCTGGATTCAGACCAAATAGAGGCTGTCAGGATCAGCTACCAATCTGTAGCTATCATTTCGGCTACAGATCTTCACTTTATGACAAATAGTCGAGAAAGCATGGGAATATAACAAAGATCTGTATTTAAGTTTTGTCGATTTGGAAAAGGCATATGACAAGTTGCCAAGAGAGAAGCTATTCAATACGCTACAGTTATATGGTGTCAATGGGGCATTATATCACGCAATACTTAGTCTTTATTTGAGTTGTAAGTCAGCAGTTAGAATTGAAGGAAGTACAGAAAGATGGTTTAATGTTAAATCTGGTGTGAGACAAAGATGTACATTATCCCCTTTGTTATTCATTATCTATATGGATTACATTATGAAGGAAAGCGATATTAAACCTGATATCAAAACTGGAGATGTAAATCTCAGCCATTTGCTTCATGCAGATGATGTTATACTTCTAAATAAATCTGCTACAAGTCTGCAAGATTCCCTGACTAAATTAAATAACTGTTGTAATAGATATGGTATGAAGGTCTGCAATAACAAGACAAAGACAATGAAAATAGGCAGAATCATTGAAAATATCGACTGTGTTGTGTGAATGGAGAACTTGTGGAACAAGTAAAACATTTCAGCACAATTTTTAGTGAAGATGTAAATTAAATATGGAAATAGATAACAGAATAATAAACAAAGTTGGTATGGTAGGAAGTCAACTGAATAAATTTATATGGAATAAGAGAGAAATTAGTCAAAACACTAAATTAGCTGTATGTATGCAAGACAGTGTTCAAACCAATTTTAACTTATGGATCTGAGAGCTTGGTCAGAAGTAAAACACTTGACCAAAGACTAGAGACTGCAGATATGACAGTCATGCCCCTAATCTTTCTCAGGAAAGATTAGGGGCATGAACAGATGGTAATGAATGGCAATATCATATTAAAAATGAGGATATCAGGAAAGAACTTGACATTGTTAGCATTCAGGAATGCGTTAGCAGAGTTAATCTCAGGTGGTATGGTCACTTAAACAGAATGGGTGATGAAAGCATGCATTCTCTGCCAGATTGATAGGAAAAAGACTACAAGATAGGTGGACTGATATGGTAAAAATAGCCTTAGTAGATAGAAATATAAGATCTGATAATGTTGGAGTTTTGACAGTTAACAGACTGATTTGGAGGAAAATTGTAGATAGGAAGTTAGTAATGATGTAAATTTTTCATGTAGTACTATCATGTTGTTATCATATCCTGTACACCCCTTGAGAGTACATGGCAGGAATTTGATAATGATGATGTTGTTTTCTTTCGGAAAACAGCAATATAGAAATAAGGGTATACAGACTGTTATCTGAAAACATATGAATATAGTTTGCAGTTAGTCAAAGAAAATCACTGATAAATCATAAGAAGAGAAATGAGAGATAATGGAGATATTTCATAATTGGTAAAGAATTGCAGAGGATGGGAACTAGAGGCAATGAGATGATCATCTATTGAAGATATCTTGAGCAACTGCCTTGGTCTCTTCAAATTAGTCTAGACAAAAGAAACAAGCTCCTCTTCCAGACACCCATGGCAGCATCCATCTGATAAATAACTGCAGATTAGGTTGGAAGCTTCTATGTGGTGTAGAAGTTGGTTATTATAAGATTCCTCCATTATTAAGGCAAGGATTATATGAGTATATTATCTGTAGATAGCAAAGATTTTTTTTGGTCTCCATTTTTTGGGAAGACAGGACATGGACTAATTTTCAAGTTATAGGATTGATTACAATGGAATTAAAAATATTAAAAATTAACAATTGGCCATGGGGTACTAATTTCAAGAGCAATTGGCTGGATAACCATCAGGGCCAGAGAGCTTTTTTTTTTTCTTGATACGAAAGTCCTACAGATTTTCTATCTGATCTCTCTCTCTCTCTCACTATCTCTGTCTCTCCTCAATGGAATAGAACAGGAAGCATCATGTGTGAAGCATTTGATATAGTAAAAGAGAGAGAATCTTAGTTATTGAGAGTGTGAGGAAATTTATCACATTAGGAAACTGCTTTATCTTTTGATGATGTTGGTGAAGAACCATCTCTCTGTGGGAAAGCAATGTGAGGATGTAAGAAAAGCAAGGAAATAAAGAAGTTTCACTGGCTTTAGCAAGAGCCAAAAGATACATCTGTGCTATATGGACGAAAGGTACAAACCTTTTAAATTAGAACTGAGGCCATATATATCATTTACTGAAATAGTCATTTTCAGAAGCAGTTTTAAGTTTGTTTTTTAAGTGAAAAGTCAGCAACTGGAACAAACTTCCGCACAACATCTAGAAGAAGAAGAAGAATAAACCTGACATCAGAGGAACCGAAAATAGGAACCATCAATATAAGGAGTATTAATGGAAAGGAAATCAAACTTGCAGAAGAACAGGACAAGTACAGGACAATCCTGCCGTGGCCATGGATGTTTGTAATTGTCTGTGAAAATACCAGTGGTGGTGGTGGTCGGCGGTAGATGGCGTCGGTGTAGTTGTGGTTCGTTAGTTAGTGGATTGATAAGTTTGTTGAGTGGTGGAAACAGAGAGTTGTAAAGTAGGTGCTCTCCCTCAATGAGCCCTTGGACTTCCTGGATGTGTCACATAATAATAATAATAATAAAAGTACCACGTGAACATAATTGGCATTAATGAAACAAAGAGGACAGGTGAGATCTTACTAAATAATAAATATAGGATGTTATTATTATCACATGACACCTCCAGGGAGTCCAAAGACTCATCGAGGGAGGGCACCAACTCCACAACTCTCTGTCTCCACCACTCGCTACAACGAACTGTAACTACTTTCATCATCTACACCAATGCCATCTACCGCCAACCACCACCACCACTAGTATTTTCAGACAATCACAAACATCCATGCCCGCCCATGGCGAGATTCGAATCTGGAGTCTTTTGGCTGGAGAGCGGATATGCTAACAACTCAGCCAACTAGGCCAACATGTTATATTTTGGCAGTAATGATTAAGGAAAGGAAGGGATAACAATAGCATCCAACACCAAATATGAAGATAAGTTTTTTGATTGGAAGGCAGTTTCAAGTAGAGTTGTGTGGAGATATTTAAAACTGTGGAAATGGACAGTGAAACTTATTTGTGCCTATGATCCCACAGAAGTTTCACCTAAGGAAGAAGTAGAGGAATTTTTTGAGATCATTAGAGCAAGCAATTGACATAAAGAAAATGGAAAAAGGTCCTTGTTGGAGATCTCAACAGCTGAGTAGGATATGAATCCCACCAGGCATATAGAAATATTTGGGGAAAATTTGGAGAAAAGGGCAAAGTTAATAATAACAGTATCTGCTGGATTTCTGCTCAGGATATGGACTACTAATTACTAGCACTATGTTCCAACATAAAGATATGCACAAGTTCATGTGGAGAGAAGATTCAAGAAATAAGAAAAGCCTCACTGACTATGTCATTCTTGATAATGATATCTTCATGCTGGTTCAGGGTACAAGAATGTCATACAGAGAACTTGAAATTGGAAGTGACCATCACTTAGTGCTAAGTAGGATAAAAATGAATACCACATCTAAAAATACAGTGTGCAAGAAAGTTTTAAAAAGAATTAAAGGTGAGCAGCTTTTACAAGTAAACTGTAGACTCAACTATACAAACATTATATGGGCCTGGTTGGCCGAGCGGTTAGCATATCTGATCTCCAACCAAAAGGCTGCAGGTTCGAATCCACTGTGGGCATGGATGTTTGCAATTGTCTGTGGAAATACCAGTGTGGTGGACGGTATATGACATTGGTGTAGTTGATGGACTGAGTGATGAAGACAGAGAGCTGTAGAATAGGTGTCCTCCCTGGAGTTGTCATATTAAATAATAATAATAAGCATTACTGAAGAAACAAATGAAGCCGTTTGAAAACAAGAACCAAACCATGGAGTGTCAGTAGCAAACTCTGAAGAAAACATTGGATTCAGCTAAGAAGGTAAGTGGTGAAGTTGTCAGCAAGCACAGAAAAAGAAGAATACAAGGTTGGGCACAAGATGTTAAAGCAGCAGGCCTGGACCAGAAGAAAGCATAACAAAAGTTCCTTGCAAATAAGTCAGCAGATGCCCGAAAAGAATACGATAAGAATGTGATAGTTGAGAGTTTGACGAAATCGTACCAACCGGGTGTGAACATAAAGGACGTCAGCGAGTCTATTCGAGTGTAAAAACAGAGGGTGAAAGAAATGACAGTCATAGTAGGAACAAATGATTTCAAAGAAGACAAAATGGAAATGATAGAGGATGTGAGGGAATTGCTTGAGGTAGCAAAAGAGAAGAGTGAGAGAGTTAGGATGGTGAGTATTTTTCAACGGTATGACAGTGAAGTGTTTAGAAGGAGGGCCATAATTGCCAATGACTTTATGCGTAGGTTATGCATGGAGAGTGGCGTGGAATTTGTGGATGTATGGAGTGAGTTTGATGCGCAAAATGATTAATATAAGATGGATGGGTTACATTTCAATGGATTTAGTGTACGGAGGCTTGAAAAAGTGTTGATGAATGAAGTAGAAGTGGATGAACAGATTCAGGGAAACTAAATTTATTAAGGGGGAGGTAGATATGCAGACTTTAGGGAGGCAGTTCAGTGTATAAATGAGTATAATATGCCTGAGCGAGTATGACGGACAACAAATCAGACTGGGATAGTTAGTATAAGGCATCGAAGTAGGGATGGGACTGATGGGCTTCTTCAATTCATGTACACTAATGCTAGGAGTATTAGGGACAAGAAGGAGGAGTTTTTAGCCTTGGTTGGCACTTCCAGGCCACAGGTTGTTGGTATTAGTAAAACATGGCTGACAGAAGATGATAAAGCTAGTGGGATTGAATACGACGGGTATAGCGTGTTCAGGAGTGACAGGGAGAATAAAAAGGGGGGGAGGAGTGTTATTGATGATAGCTGATGAGTTGCAGCCAAGAAGTATAGAAGATGAACTGCAGGATAGAGAAAAGAGTGCATTTGAGGCTATTTGGCATGAGATACAGGCTAGCAGAACAAAATATACAATTGGGTGCTGCTATAGACCAGGTAATGGAATAGATGGTGGGGATAGTATGCATAGGCAAATAGAAGAAATGAGTGGAAGGAAGGTAATTATTATGGGTGATTTCAATTATGGTAACATTTACTGGAAGGAGGAGAGTGCACATGGGAGGAAGGAATTGGATTTTATGTGGTTATTAAAGGACAACTATCTGCGACAGGATGTAGTGGTAAATAATAGGGGGGGGGCAGAGAGTGCTTGACCTAGTAATCGCATCTGAGAATGTGGCTGTAACGAACATGACCATGTTGCCACCAATTGGTGAGAGTGATCATAAGGTCATGACTTGGGAGGTGGCTAAAGGAGTGGAATTTACAATTAAGACCGAGTACATGTGGAATTACCGGGATAGTAAGTATGACAAGCTTAGGAGTGTACTTGGGACAGTGCCATGGCATGTAAAACTGCAAGGGCTGGATGTTGATAGTGCATGGGAGGTGGTTAAGAAGTGATTGCAAGAGGCAATGGTTGACTGTATACCAAGAGTCCAAATAATAAATCAAGTAGGGGTTAAATGGATGAATAACACTATTAAGCTTGAGCTGCAAAAAAAGAAACAATTGAGGAGGGAATTTAAGGAGAAAGGTGACCAGCAGGTGCAGGAACAGTATAAAGCTCAGGCCAGAAAGGTAACAAGAGTGGTAAGAAAAGCAAAAGCAGATTATGAAAGAAAATTGGCCATGCAGGCTAAAGAGAATCCCAAACAGTTTCTTCAATATGTTGCAAGAAAAGGAAAAATGTTCATGGCAGAATGATTTTAAAAAATGCTGAGGGTAGGGAGGTAACCGAATCAGTCGATATAGTGGAATTACTGAGATAGCACTTTGCAAGAGTATATCATCCAGGTGGTGACATTGCAGGAATAGAAGAACCAACAGCTTATACTGGAAATGTGATGAATGAAGTAGAGGTAAATAGTTTATTACAGAACCTCAATGTCAATACATCTGTGGGATTGGTTGGTATACCAGCTCGTGTCGTACAAGAAGCGGCTAGAATTGTCAGTGCCTTTGTGACCATTTTGTTTAATTTGAGCCGCAGGTCTGGGTCAGTCTCAAGGGGGTGGAAAGAGGGGAAAATTGTTCCGCTGCATAAAGGTGGTTCCAAGGCTGCTGTTGAAAATTACCGGCCAATCAGCATAACAGGAATCGTTATCAAGGTCTTGGAGAAAATAGTCAAGAGGAAAATACAAGATTGGATAGATGAAAATGGGATACTGTATTGGGGGACAGCATAGTTCTGTGAAGGGTAGGTCATGCCTCAGTAAATTGCTCATGTATTATAACACAGTGACGGCTGAACTGGATAAGAGTAATGGGTTTACAGTAATTCTACTGGACCTTGCAAAGGCCTTTGACAGGATGCCACATGGAATTCTAATCAGTAAAATGCAGCATATGGGGATGGATATAGGGTTGGTGATATGGATAGGAGGGTGGTTGACGGAGAGATATCAGAGAGTGGTTTATTCAGGAGTAGAGTCCATAAGATGGCCTGTGACTAGTGGTGTGCCAGAAGGATCTGTTCTTAAACCACTGCTGTTTAATTTGTTCATTAATGATATAGGAAAGGATCTGAGAGGAACAGTTCATTTGTTTGCAGATGATGCAAAGTTGGGTAGGGCAATAGTGAATGCAGATGATGTCAAAATTTTGCAGGATGATTTGGATAGATTGGAGGTCTGGGCTAAGGAGAATGGATGTCAATTTAATGTGGCAAAATGTAAGGTTATACATTTTGGGGTGAAAAGATTAGCAGCAGTTTACTACATTGGTGGAACTGTACTCCAGGAAATTGATGAGGCAAGAGATTTAGGAGTGTTGGTGGATAAGGAGTTGAAGTTTAGGGGGCGCACTGCAAAAGTGGCCAAATCAGCTCATCAAATCACTTGGTTGCTGAAGAATACGTTGACAAGCAGAGACAAGCATGTTATTGTTCCTCTGTATCGAGCCTTGATAAGACCCCTCATCTCAACTACTGTGCCCAGATTTGGTTACCTAGGTTTCTTCTTCTTAATGGGAAGGACATTGAGAGGATCCAGAGGCACGTGACCAAGATGATAGCAGGTCTGTGGAATGAACCGTATGAGAACAGGTTGAGGATTTGTGGGTTGCAAAAATTGGTTGATAGAGAGTAGGGGAGATATGATTGAGACATTCAAATTACCGAAGGGTTTCTATAAAATTAATTCAGAAGATATTTTTGAGAACAGGGCTGGTTGTGGGAGGACTAGGGGACATCCATGGAAGCTGGGCAAGAGTGTGGTTAGTAAGGGTGTTAGAGCTGGGGTCTTTACTTTTAGAGTGGTAAATGAGTGAAATGGGCTCCCAGAGTCTGTGGTGCATGCTGTAACAGTGAATGAGTTTAAGGCATGGTATGATAGATACTGTATGAATGTCCAATAGTTGTGATGAACATGATTTTGGGCCTCCCTTGATGGGTCTAAGGACTCCCTGGAGTTGCCTGTAATAATAATAATACAGAGAAACAAAAAAGTGAGAGAACAATGCTAAGTATAAAAGCAGCTAAACAACTGCCTTAATGTTAACTTGATGTAATTACACAGGAATTATAGGAAGATGGTTCTATATTCTTACTGAAGGGAATCCTTCAGTAAGAATATAGAAAATAAATATCGGAAAATTAGCAAAATGTTCTGGGGCTCTTGAAAAGTTTAGAAATGGAGGAAAAGAGTACACTAAAAGGAATCAAAGATGATAAAGGTGACATTATATTTATTATTATTACGGGTATCTCCATGGAGTCAGTAGACTCATCGCGGGAGACCCAAATTATCAAAACAATATCTATCATATCTCTTCTTGACATTTACAGACGAAGAACTCACAACTGAGTCAGGTGATGCATTCCATTCATTTACCACCCTACGGGCGAAAAACCTTGTTCTTACACCGTTATTAACCACACTTTTCCTTAATTTCCAGGGATGACCTCTTGTTCTTCCATCATTATCACACAGCTGAAACATTCCCCTGCATCAATCTTATAAAAACCTTGTAGTAATTTAAATGTTTCTATCATATCCCCCTCTTCTCCACCTATCAACCAACCTCTGCAATCCACAAGCTCTCAATCTATCAATGTAGGGAGCATTTTTTACATCACTCACCAACTTAGTCACTCTCCTTTGAACCCTCTCCACAACCTCCTCATCTCCTAGGAATCCAGGTGACCAGACCTGAGCACAGTAATCCAAATGTGGAAGTATCAATGCTTTATAAAGGGGAATAGTAACCTCTTTATCTCTGGATGTTAGTGTGTTCCTCAAAAATCACGTAATCCTATGTACAATCTTGGACACCTTAGCAATGTGCCCCCTGAAGTTCATCTCCCTATCCACCAACACCCCTGAGTCACTAACCTCATCAATCTCTTGGAGTGCCGTTCCATCAATGTAGTACACAGCTGGTAATCATTTAATCCCAAAATACATGACTTTACACTTTTCCACATTGAACTGACATCCATTACCTTTTGTCCATTTTACGAGCTTATTTAAATCATCCTGAAAACTCTCAACATTAGCTTGATTTTTTATTACGCTACCCAACTTTACATCATCAGCAAACAACTGAATATCTCCCTTTAAGCCATTTCCTATATCATTTGTACAAATTAAATAACAACACATGAAAACGGAAGATAAGTATTTTCTAGATGTCTGGAGTGAGAAACTTTTCATGAAAAATGCAAATAGGAATACATATTAATATTTGAGGTAGAAAAGCCATCAAAAGCTTTAAATATGGAAAGGCAGCTGGAGTGTATGATAGTGTTCATTCAGAAATACTCAAATATGGAGGTATAAAAGTTTTGCAGTGGCTACACTGCAAAATTCAGAGTGCCTGGTCAAAAGGTCAAATTCCAGATGATCAGAGTATGGCTCTCTCATGGTTTCCATCTATAAAAAATGGAATAAATCAAGCCAAATAGAGATTTTCAAGATCAGATTTTCACTTTATAGTTGAGAAATCGTCGGGATATAACAAGGATCTGTACTTAAGTTTTGTAAATCTGTAAAAGGCATACGACAAGGTGCCCAGAGAAAAGCTTTTCAAAATATTTCAATTGTATGGGGTGAATAGAACATTTTACATACCAATATTTATTTAAAGAAATACAGGAAGATGGTTTGAAGTAAATTCAGGAGTAAGGTATGCACATTATCTCCACTCTTATTCGTCATCTATATGGATTGCAACCTGATATTAAAATCAAAGATATCAAACTTTGCTTTATGCAGATGATGTTCTACTCCGAAAAACATCGAGTGTAAGTCTCCAGGATATTCTAATTAAATTGCAGAACATCAGTAACAAATCTGGCAATAAAATCAGCAATAAAAATACTGTGAAACTAGGAAAATAGGGATGAACAAGACTGCATCGTCAATGGAAAACCTACAGAACAAGTAAAATAAGGAGCCAGTTGAATAAAATTAGATGGAATAAGGGAGAAATTTCCAAAACACCAAACTAGTAGTATATAAGAGAATGTTCAAACCACTTTTCTGTTATGGATCTGAGAGTTGAGTTAGAAATAAAGCTCTTGATCAGAGACCAAAGATTGTAGACATAAGAATTCTGAGAATAATTATTATTATTACACCCTCCATGGAGTCAACAGACTCACCGAGGGAGGTTCATTCAACTGACAACATATTTATCATATAGAATCTTAAAATCCTTAACACTCCTTGCATTAACAAAACATTCTGGCAATGCATTCCATTCATTGACAATTCTCCATGTAAAAAATCTACTCCTCACACCCTTCTTCACCACATTTTACATAACTTCCATGAATGACCTCTGGTTCTTCCCCTCTCACCTTCTACTCTTTTTATAATCCCCTCTGAACTAATCTGATAAAATCCTCTCACTAACTTAAATGTCTCTATCATATCACCTCTTTTTCTCCTATTCACCAAACTCTGCAATTCACATCTCTTCAACCTCTCTCCATAGCCAGCATTCCAAACTCCTGATATTGTCTTAGTCACTCGTCTCTGGACCTTTCCGATGTCTCCACATCACATTGAAAACCAGGTGACCAAATCTGAGCACAATAGCCCAAATGTGGTCTGACCAGTGCCTTATACAGTGACACAACCACTTCCTTATCCTTACATGTTAGAATACTTCTTATCATAGCAGCACTATAATGTGCAACCTTTGCAATACTAGCAATTTGCCCTATAAACTTCAGTCAACCATCACTCCCAAATCTCTAATCTCATTCACTTTCTGCAGTACTGCACCATCAATATAGTACACAGCCTTATATTTCTGCACTCCAAAATGCAACACTTTGCACTTATTGATATTAACACTACACCCCCCCCCCCTCCTCTTTTGTCCAAGTAAAAAGCCTATTCAAATCTTCCTGAAGGGATTCAGCATCAGCAGTGCTACTTATAATTCTTCCCAAATTTGCATCAGCAAATAACTGAAGATCTCCAGTCAGTCCACATGATATATCATTTACAAATAAGTTAAACAGAAGAGGCCCAAGAACAGAATCCTGGGACACACAGGTTACCCCTTTTTTGTGACACTGCTCCATCATACACAACTTGCGGGTATCATTCAGAGTGCAAATCTCTGATTCATCTAATCAATCTCAATCTATTCCCCTCCTCTGCAGCTTGTACACCAACTTATCATGTGGTAATCAATCAAATGCTTTTGAAAAGTCTAAGAATATCACTGTATATGATTCTCCCTTATCTAACACACTCGTCACCTTATCACAAAATGTAAGTAAATTACTGAAACGGGAACCTATCCTTTACAAATCCATGCTGACCATCATAAAGAATGCCATGTCCATCAACCCTATTCTGTATTCTATTTCTTACCAATCTCTCCAACACCTTGACCACACTGCAGTTATACACACTGGCCTATAGTTGGAGACTTCTGTTTTAGAACCATGTTTGTGGAGTAGTACTATTTTGCCTTCTTTCCACTCCTTAGGAACCCTGTTCACTGTAAGACTTTTATTAAATAACCAGGTCAAGGGCATAACCAACTGTGGGGTACATTCCTTAGCATACATGGTGATATGTCATCCATTCCCACAGCCTTATTCACATCTAACCCAACCAACACCTGATACACATCTGTCTCTTTCACTTCCAATTCTCCTAATACTTGCCTCTCTTCTATATATTGGACTGGATCATTTACACCAGTATGATATACGCAGATAAAGTGCTTGTTCAATAATTCCACTATATCCTTTGCAGCTGTTAGTCTGCTGCCACGACTATCCACCAATATTAGTCTGCCATAATTATTCTTCCTCTTGCTTGCCATGTAGTGGAAAAATTCCCTCGAGTTAACCTTGGCCCGACCAGCCAATCTCCTCTCATACTGCACCTTTTCTTTCTTTACCATGCTCATCACCTTTCTAACCTGCACCTTATACTATTAATGGATCTGATCACCACCAACTGTCTTGTACCTCCTCCATAACATTCCCTTTTGCAGCACAGCTTGCTTGATTTTGCTGTTCATCCATTTCACTCCCACTCTATTTATTCACTTAACCCTTGGTATGCAGTCATACATTGCTTTTGTTAGATACTGCCTTATGAGTTCCATGCATTGTCAACATCTTTTCCGCTCAGCTCATCTACCCAATGTACTGATGCTAACAAAACTTCCTACAGTCACCTGCTTTATATTTCCACATGCATCCGTTTTTGGCAGTGAACTTTTCTTGTTTCATCACTTCCCAAACAAGTACCTCATGATTACTCTCACCAAATCGGTGACAGTGTCAACACTTCATTAACAACTACATCTTGTGAAGTTATCACCAAATCCAAAACATTAAAGCCTCTAGTTGCTTCAATCACATGCTGCTAAGATACTTATCTCTCAGAAATTCCACAAGTCTTCTCTCCTTGTTCCTATATACTATCTCCTCCTCCTTCCAGTCTATATTCTTGTAATTAAAGTCTCCCATCAGGATCACCTTTCTTACATGCCCAACCAATTTGCCTAAACATTTCACAATCAGTATTCTCTGCATTCCCTGGCCTATAACAGCATCCTACCAGATATACTAACCTGTGTATTTCAATTTTGGACTACACAGATTCAAATTCTGTACATGCACTATCAACTTTCACAATTTGCAGACACAATTCCTCTGCAATCATTAACAGCACTTCCCCCATCCTCTTTTCACATATCTATCCTTCCATTTCTGTTCCCAACATCACGTTCTTCTCAGACAACCAAGTTTCACTTATTCCAATTATTTTGGGCATACTGACTCAATCAATGCAATAAACTCAGCTCTCTTGTTTCGAATACTCCTTACATTTGTGTATAAACATAACAATCGCTGTGAGTTTGACGCCATCCTACCAGCACCAACAGTCTCTATTCTAGCTGCTATACTACAGTAGTACTAGTAGAGTAAACAGATGGCATCAATGGCAGAATCATATTAAAAATGAAGATATTAGAAAGGAACATGACATTGTTAGCATTCAAGAATGTGTGAGCAGAGCTAATCCAAGGTTGTGTGCCAATTAAATAGAATGGGTGAGGAAAGGTTAGCAAAATAAGTGTTGATGCCAAGATGGCAAGAAAAAGACCTGGTGGAAGACCAAGTCTAGGTAGATTGATTCAGTCAGAAGTGCCTTAGAAACATGAAATGTTAGATTCAACAATATTGGAGTGCTGACAAGAAGTAGACTAATTTGGAGGAAAATTGTTGATAAGTGATTAATAATAATGTAAACTTAATAAAGTAGTACTGTTTAGTAGCCTGAACAATTCTTTAGGGTACATATCAAGAAATTGATTATAAGTTTTGTGTATTGTTTTCTTAATACCATATGTTTGCAGAGATATGTAATTTTTATTGCATTAAATATGAGGAAATCTTCAATACAACAGACAATATAAATGTAATATCAATTAAATAATCAATTTTAATATTAATTAAAATGTCTAACCTCAGAATGTTTCAGATCTCTATTCATATAGTATTCTGCTACATGAACAGGAAGTATATTTTGAAGTAACATTCTGTTAACTAATTCCATCACATGAGCTTCTTTCTGTTCATTGTGTAGGTGCTTTTTCCATAAGTAATCCAGTCGACAAACATATTCAATCTATATTCAGAAAAATAAAAATTATTTTGTCAAAAATATGCAAAAAAAAGCCTGTTATTATTTCTAACTTTCCCTAAAATATTTATAAAAGTGCAAATATTTTATTAATATAGTTTATAAATGATATGAAGAACAGCCTATTTTTCTACCCACTGCAGGGCGAAGGCCTCTCCCACTGAGGGAGGTTTGGGTCTACTGTTCCCATGGTGACCCAGTCCATATTGGGAGAGTGTATCTATACTTGGGTGAATGAATGTATGAAGGTGAAATACAATCGCAAACACCCATGCCTATGCGGTATTCGAACCTGCAGCCTCTTGGTTGGAGAACAGATGCGCTAACCACTCAGCCAACCAGGCCGGCATAGTTTATAAATACTAATGAATATTATTTATAAATATAATACATAAATTATAAAAATGTTTAGAATAGCTTTAAACAAAAAAGTGATGTATAGTTTACAAAGTTACAGTCTGGTTTTTAGAGGCATATAAAAAGCATTCATGATAAATATTAAATAATGAAACTCACTTATTATTATTATCTGAGACCTCCAGGGAGTCAAGGACTCATCGAGGGTGGCTGTAAATTACCCAACTATCATACCTACCCTTGAATTCATTCACACTAGATGCATTCACTACCCATAAGGGCAAATTATTCCACTCACTCACTGCTCTCTGGAAGAAAAAACCTAGCTCTTACCCCTTTCTTGACTGCAAATAAATCTAACTTCCATGGATACTCCCCCATCTTCTCTCCCCCACCTTCCATATAACAAAAAATTTCATCGGTTGAAATGCTATAACACCTATTCAAAAGTTTATAGACCTCTATCATATCACCCCCCTCTTTCTCCTGTTAACCAGAGTCTGTAATCCACATACTCGCAATCTGTCCTCATAATCTAAATCCCATAATCCAGATATAATCTTTGTAACTCTTCTTTGCACCCTTTCCACAGCTTCTTTATCCCCTTGGAACCCAGAAGACCAAATCTGTGCACAATAATTCAAGTGTGGTCTTATCAAAGCCTTGTAAAGAGGCAAAATTACTTCCTTACATGCCAAGGTTCGCTTCAATATAGCAATTATCCTCTGAGTTGTATTTGCAACTTTTATGTAAGAAGGTTTAATACTGCCAATATTTTTTTTATCATTATTATCTCCAGGAGCTCAGGAACTCATCATGTGAGGCCATACTATTTGTACTAGCTGTCATACCTGTTCTTGAATTAATTCACGATACTTACACACACAACATTCAAAAACAATCCATTGCAATCATGCACTGCTCTATGAGAGAAAAATCTAGCTCTAACACCCACCCCCCTTCTTGACAGCATTTGTTCTCAACTTCCATGGATGCCCTTGAGTCCTTTCCCACCCTCTATAAATTGAAAAATTCCATCAGCTGAAATCTGTATGATCCTTTCAGAAATCTGTAAGTCTCAGTCATATCACCTCTCTTTCTCTTGTTTGCTAGCATCTGCAGTCTACAGATTCTCAATCTGCTTTCAAAATCAGTATTCCACAATCCTGTAACACTCCTTTGCACTTTCTCCACCATATCAAAATCACAACAGAAACCAGGAGACCAGACCTGTGCACAATAGTCCAAGTGAGGTCTTATCAGGGCCTTATAAAGAGGCAAAATTACATCCTTATCATAGTGATTACTCTACTGATTTATCTACCTATCTTTGCATTATCAGCAAATAGCTGTATGTCACATGTTAAATCCTTCCCAATGTCATTAATATACAAATTGAATAGCAGCGGACCAAGGACTGATCCTTGTGTAACACCACTGGTTATCTTGAATCTTGTAGATTAACCCCCCCCCCTCATATACCAGTTTTTGATATCTGTCAGTCAGCCATTCTCTTATCCATGCCAATAGTTTATAATCCAATCCCATATTCTCCAATTTATGCAACAGTATTCCATGTTGTATTCTGTCAAAACCCTTAGCAAAATCCAAACATAACATGGTGCATCCATTCCTCTTGTCTAACTCAGTGGTAACATTATTACAGAATGTGAGCAAGTTGCTAAAACATTACCTACCCTTAGTAAACTCATGCTGTTCAATGAAAAGTAGAAATTCTCAATAGCCAGTTCAGCTGAACACTCTTTTAGCATCCATGTTGATATCCCACCAGTTCCTATTGCAGAATTCTTATTCAGTTTGTGAGAAGTACTAGAGATGTTCCTCCTCATCCACATGAGTTTCGTCATATGATGAAGAGGTAGCAGTGAGTTCAATGTTGCATATACCAGGTAGATAGCTTTTAGAAAATGGTTGCTCATTAGTTGAACAATTACTTCTACATCAGTCACCCACATACCGTCTGAATTCAGTAAAGTTATTCTTTCAAATTAATTCTTTCTTTCTTTTTGACTTAGCATTTAGATCATCTTCAGGAAGTAACATGATAGCTGGTTAACAACCTCATAGTATATTATTACACCCCTCCATGGAGTTGGCAGACTCATTGTGAGATGTTCATTCAAGTGACAACATATTTATCATACTGAATCTTAAAATCCTTAACACTCCTTGCATTACTAGATGGTTAGTTCTGGTAATGGAATGCATTACCAGATCTAATCATCTCATAATGTATTCCGTTCATTGACAATTCTTCGTGTAAAAAAACTATTCCTCACCCATCTTCACCACACTCTTACATAATTTTCCAAGAACAGTGTCTGGTTCTTCCCTTCTACTCTTTTTATAATCCCCTCTGAATTAATCCAATAAAATCCTCTCACTAACTTAAACACCTCTATCATATCAACTTTTCCCTCCTATCTACCAAACTCTGCAATCCACATTTCCTCAACCTCTCTCCATAGCCAGCATCCCCCAATCCTGATATTATCTTAGTTACTCATCTCTGGACGCTCTCCAATGTTTTGACATCGCATTGAAAATCAGATGACCTAATCTGAGCACAATAGTCTAAGTGTGTCCATGTTAGAGCATTTCTTATCATAACCACATTATGATATGCAACCTTTGCAAAGGTTGCATATAGTACAGAGCCTTTATATTTCTGCACTACCAAATGCAACACCTTTTCATATTAAAACTACAGCCCCCACTCCTTTGTCCAGCTTACATATCAGCTTAAACAATTCAATGATGACTTCTAAGGCTGGAACAGGCCACGCTAGGCTTAAATCCTTCATACACTTGATGATGATGATGATGATTATTATTATTATTATTATTTTTACGGGTATCTCCATGGAGTCAGTAGACTCATCATGGGAGACCCAAACTAGCAAAACAATATCTGTCATATATCTTCTTCAATTCATTTGCAGACGAAGAGCTCACAACAAAGTCAGGCAATGAATTCCACTCATTCACCACCCTCTAGGCAAAAAACCTTGTTCTGACATCCTTGTTAACCACACTCTTCTTTAATTTCCAGGGATGACCTCTTGTTCTTCCATCACTATCACACAGCTGAAACATTTCCCCTGCATTAATCCTATAAAAACCTTTCAGTAATTTAAATGTTTCTATCATATCCCCTCTTCTCTGCCTATCAACCAACCTCTGCAATCCACAAGCTCTCAATCTATCAATGTAAGGAGCATTTTTTACATCACTCACCAACTTGGTCACTCTTCTCTGAACCACAGTCTCCTCATCTCCAAGGAATCCAGGTGACAAGGCCTGAGCACAGTAATCCAAATGTGGAAGTATCGATACTTTATAAAGGGGAATAATAAACTCTTTATCTCTGGATGTCATTGTGTTCCTCAACAACCAAGTAATCCTATGTGCAATCTTGGACACCTAAGCAATGTGACCTCTGAACTTCATCTCCCTATCTACCAACACCCCCTAAGTCCCTAGCCTCATCAATCTTTTGGAGTACTGTTCCATCAATGTAGTACACAGCTGGTAATCATTTAATCCCAAAATACATGACTTTACACTTTTCCACATTGAATTGACATCCATTATCTTTTGCCCATTCTACCAGCTTATTTAAATCATCCTGTAAACTTTCAACATCAGCTTGATTTTTTATTGCACTACCCAACTTTGCATCATCAGCAAACAATTGAATATCTCCCTGTAAGCCATTTCCTATATCATTTATATACAAATTAAACAACAATGGTCCAAACACAGAGCCATGAGGCATACCACTGGTCACCTGCCTCATTCTGGACTCGGCTCCTCCATATACCACTTTCTGGTATCTCTCTCCCTGAGCCATTCTCCTATCCATATCACCAATTTAGTATCCATTCCCATCTGCTCCAATTTGCGTAACAGTGTTCCATGGGGTATCCTGTCAAAAGACTTAGCAAAATCCAGAAGTACCAATGTGTAGCCAGTTCCTTTGTCCAAATCAGATGTCATTCTATGATAAAAAGTTAACAGATTGCTAAGGCAGGATCTACCTTTAACAAAACCATGTTGGCCTCTATAGAGTATCATATCCTGATCCACCCATTCTTGAATTTTGTCTTTAACCAATTTTTCCAATACTTTTACCACTACTCCTGAGATGGTGATTGGTCTGTAATTAACTACTGCAGTTTTAGAGCCACCCATATGCAAAGGAACCACTTTGCCTAACTTATACTCCCTAGGGACCATACCAGAGTTCAAACTTAAATTAAATATCCAAGTAAGAGGGGCTGACAATTCATTTGCACATTCGCGCAACACCCGAGCTGATATTCCATCTAAGCCTACAGCAGTGTTTGCATTTAAAATTTGCAATATATTAAATACCTCTGATTCTTTAGCTTCAATTCTCACATTAGTTATTGCTACAGGTACAGAGATATCCTCACTTGGGTGATAGACTTTTGAAAAGTGATCACTCAGTAATTCTACCGTTCCATCTGAATTTGTCACCTCAATACCATCAGCACCCACTAAAGTTATCCTTTCGAAGTCATTCTTCCTTTTACTTGCTACATAGCAGAAGAACTCTTTGGGATTACCCTTGATCTCTTTGGCTAAGGTCTTCTCATAATCTGATTTAGCTTTTCTTACTATGCTGGTAACCTTCCTAGCTTGAGTCCAATACTGCTCATGGGTGTAATGATCGCCTTTCTCCTTGTAAATTCTCCATAACATTTTCTTTTTTTGCAGATCAAGCTTGATACTACTGCTCATCCATCTAACGCCTGCCTTGTTTGACTTTCTGACCATGGCGACACAATCTGATATTGCTTTCCTCAGATACCCGCTGATTTTATCCCATGCACTGCTAACATCTTTCCCCTGCAATATGTTCTGCCATGGGATGGTTGCAAGCTCGCTCTGAAACTTGTTATAACTAGCCTAACCTGTAGTTCCATATATACCCTTTCTTAACAGAAAAATCCACAGATTGTGCAACCTCCCAAGTCAATACCACATGATCACTTTCGCCAATTGGAGATAATGAGGACACCTTACTTATGCATATAACCTCTGAACGAATAACCAGGTCCAACACTCTCACGCCACGTGTCCCTTCAGTTATGTGCTGTTTCAAGTAATTATCTCGTAGAAGATGTATTCCTTTTTGCTATGTGATATTTCCTCCTTCCAATTGATATCTCCGTAATTAAAATCCCCCCCCCCATAATAACTAAACCTGCAATCATTGCACTAATTTGCTTCAATGAATTCAATATCTCCCCCTGTACTCCCTGGCTTACAGCAGTATATTTGGTTGCATTGGTCACTATTTTGCACCAGACTGCCTCAAATGAACTCTCATTCACATGTCTATCATCTTGATATACTACCTTCTTTGGCTGCAACACATCGGCTATCATCAACAGTACTCCTCCCCCTGTTCTATCTTCTCTATCCTCCCTCAATTCCTGTGACCACATCTTCTGCTGACAGCCAAGTTTCACTAATGCCTACAACTTTTGGTGAGATTGCACTGACTAATGCCAAAAATTCTTCTCTCTTATTTCGAATGCTTCTAGCATTGGTATACAAAAATTGCAGATTCCCTCTAGATCTTGTACCGGCGTTAGAACTGATATATAAGTCACTAATTTTAGTAGTCCCATGCCAATTTTTATCCCCTCTCTTCTGCAACTTATTCTGCGTATAAGGATCAATAAATATACAATCAGTGCTAAAGTTTTTCTCTCTCTTACACTCAACCTTTACAATATTAGTTTCCCTGCCCAATTACTTCAACAGTAACTTCTTCAATTGCTTATGTCCTTCCATGTTTTACAACTGTCTTTTTCCTTTAAACACACTCTAAACATCAACAAAGTCCAGACCATTTTTTTTTTGCACATTCTTGCAATCATATCCTTCATTATCATCGCTTGTGCTACCACTCAGGTCATTTGTACCCACCATAACTATCATCTTGTCTGCTTCATGCCCACTCTTTATTGCTAAAGCCACTCTTTCTATTGTCCCACCAGCCAAGCACTCCTCATGCATACCACTCTCCATACCCTTAATCATAGAATCACCATATATCTTACCACTCTTAACTTCATTCAAGTCCACACAAGCGTCACTCATGGACTCATTTTCTACGCTATTCAGCATGACTCTCTCCCAGTTTCATTACTCAATGCTCTATTACTTATCCCCCCCCCCCACTCTCACAACATTTCGTTTCTTCTAGGCCACTTGTGGTTTTATTTTGTTGACTCCCAATCACTCCCATACTGTTTATTACTGCATCATTCACCAAAGACTCAACCATACGTAATCCTGTTCTAGTTACTTCAGCTCAAGTAATCTCTATAGTTCTAATTTCTCTGTTTAACACATTAAACTCAATTTTAACTTCCAGTATCTCCTTACTGAGCACTTCCAATTCCTCAAGCAGAAGATGAAGGTCATTTTTCATTTTCATGAACTCCCACCAAAGTTCTTCTGCTACAGTCCCAATGTCAGCTTCCATTCCTAAACGCTCCAGCCTATCCCAACACTTCTCACATACGTCGACATTTTCGTTCTTCTCATTTAGCCAGACCGACCACAGATCCTTCACATTCTTTGGCGCATACATGTAGCAGTTTCCATGATGCATCCATTGCGAAAAATCTAACACTGAGCCAGCCTTTAGTGTAGTAGTAGAAGTGCTGCACGCCACTGACGTACGTTTCTTGTTGGATGCCATCTTTACATGTTGAAGTAGTGAAACAAATGGCAGTGAAAACACAATATATACAACACAGTTCCAAACAATAACACCACTGAAGGACACTTGTATCTAACCGATGCACAATTGCAGCACAATTTGAGATAAAAAAGCCACACTATATTTAAATTTAAAAACACGTTTTCTAGACTAACTAAACACGACCGCCACATTCACCAAGGACACTAGCGCTGATGATGACATGGTGATATGTCATCCATTCAACCCAATCAACACCTGATACACCTCTGATTCTTTCAATTCCAATTCTCCTAATGCTTGCCTCCCTTCTGTATATTGCACAGCTTCGTTTACACCAGTATGATATACACTGATAAAGTGCTTATTCAATAATTCCACTATATCCTTTGTAACAATCACTCTGCTGCCATGACTATCCAACAGTGTCAACCTGCCATACTTATTCTTTCTCTTGCTTGCCATATAACAGAAAAATTCCCTTGAATTAACCTTGGCCTGACAGCCAGTCTCCTTTCATACTGCAACTTTTCTTTCTTTACCATGCTCATCACTTTCCTAGCCTGCACTTTATACTCTTCATGGATCTGATCACAACCAACTGTCTTGTACCTCCCCGATAGTCTTTTCTTTTCCAACACAGATTGTTTGATTTCACTGTTCATTCTTGATAAACGTACAGAAATGTACATTTATCGTGGGAGTCCCTCAACATTATGCCAAACCACTAGCTATGTGCATTTGCTTAAGATAATGCACAAGCACATTTTCACATTTGTCATACTTTGCTTTAAACTCATTCAACCAACATGGCACCCACAACACACTCTGGCAACTCATTCACTGCTTTCCAAGCAAAAAATCTAGTTCTCACACCATTCCTAACTGCACTCTTGCTTGAGGGATGACTCCTAGTTCTCCCCACTTCAAATTTCCTCACTATCAATCCTATAGAGACCTTCAAGTAATTTATATGTCACTTATGATTAGACTTACCATAAATTCTTTTTTTTATCAAACTGGGACATTTTTGACAGTTTGCTCAAAACAGAAAGTAATGCCTTCTAAACTAAGTACTTATGATTCAAAAGGCTAAATAACTGGAGTGGTTAACAAAAACATTTCATAGTAATAATTTTTAATTACTCTTAACTGAACATAACTTATTATTAAAAAGTTATTAATATTTATCACTAGCGTGAACTTTCTTTAAAAATTCTTTGTTAATTTTAATTATGTCGAAAAATTCACTACAATTTAGTTCACTAAGTTTGCAGCGCAATACAGCTTTTACTGTTGATTCAGCCATTCTACCTCTTTCTTCAGACCATATGTTATTCATTATTGAGAATATCCTTTCAACAGGTGAAAATGTGCCTTGCAGGTTGAAAATGTATTCTATAATTTGGACAAGATTGGGTAATGAAATGTTCTTTTCTTTAAAATGACTGGATAGTTGTATCCATTTTTCTTCACAATTTGTATTTTTCAAAATGTCATAGTTTGCCAATCAAACAGCTTTTGCAATCACCACTTCATCAAACAGTTCATTCATGTTTATTGCATTATTTGCAAGAGTTTCATTAATTTTTTCACCTGAAGCTTCAATTTCCGACCAAGTTAATTCATTGTTGTTTATCAAAGTAAAAGATTCTGCTCCACCAAAACTGTTTTCCCAAAGCTCAATGTAAAAAAGACATTGTCCATTCCATCTTGTCTCACTCATTCCAGTGATTTGAAATCTATATTCTTTCATTTCCTTCGCTATAGCCACTGCTTTTTTTTTGTTTGTTTCATACATCATTCACTCATTCATTTCCAGATCCAAAAACTGCACAGCTTTTTTTTTTTTTTTTGGCTTCAAACAGCTTCCTTATTTTATTTTATTTTTTTTTTTGTCCTGTTTGGGTTTTCTGTTGTATCTCTCAGTTCCCAGCTCCTCCTCCTCAGGAACTTTCACTAGGGAACATCATTTCCAATAGCTTGTCTCTTTCTTGAGTGCTGTTGTAATTTTTATTTTGGTCAGATGTGGCTTTGGTTTCCATATCATGACTAGCCTCTTCCCAAGTTATCTGGGCTTGGAATCAGCATGATGTAGCATGAGTCACACCATGGCTAGTTTGGAAGGATGATATTAATTGATGAAAATGGTAATGGTAACCACTGTGTAGGATATGAGATATTAAATGAACAATTCATAAAGGTATACCATCTTCATTAATGTAACATTATACAGAGCTGGGGTGCAGTGTAAAGGGAGGAAAACTCCTGTTGTTAACTCTGGTTAAAGTGTTTGGAGAGGTCAGTGAGGAACAGTATTTGGAACTGGGTTGATAACAGCAACATTCTCTTTGATGGATAGCATGGGTTTGCTAAAGGAAGATCACATTAAATGACAAACTGATAATTAAATTGGAATGGATGAGGTTGGGTAATAGATCAGCACAATGAATTGGAGATTGGCCATCTGATTGTTGACACAATGTGACTACATCAACTCCTCTCAGTGGCCATCACAATGCTTTAATTAATTGAACAGTCTGATTCCTCTGGTCAATGCCAGCTCTGAGTTGGCTGTTAGTTGCTGGCTGAAGCAGTCACACCAGACAGGCCATCTGCAACACTATGCAGCTGAGGCATTCCATAAGAAGACCCTGGTATCAACAAGTTGAATATTGATGAGGAAGAGGGGGGAGCGATATCCCAGAAGAGGAAAGTCACTAGGTGTGTCTGCCTTAAAGCTCTGCTCTGGTGCCATTGTTGTTAAACTTGTATGTTAATGATATTGGGAAAGGTTTGATTGGTGATATGCAGTTGTTTGTAGATGATGAAAAGTTGGAAATAATTACGAGAAGAGTCAAGTAGCCACTATAGCTTTTCAAGAGGAAAAGACTGGGAGAATGGATATGTGAGTGAGTTACTAGTTCAGTGTTGCAAAGTGTAAAGTTTAAAATTCAGAAAGCAAAGATAAAATGCAAAGTTTAAGACTAGCGGGAATATTTTCTCGTATCCTCCCTGAAAATACAATACTCCTTACATTCTATCCCTGTAACTACATCACCTTCTGTCTGTCAACTATGTCTCACTGTTGTGATAATGTCTGGCCAAGTCAAGCTAACTGAAGCCAAAAATTTCTCCCCTTTATTTCAAATACTTCTAGCATACATGTATTTTACCCATTCTCTTGGGCCCACAGTTACCCCTGTGTGTAATGTCGTTATTAACCCACTCAGATTCAAAATCAGCGAAACTGTACCTGGCCATTCACAATCATTTCTGCACTTGCACTCATTTGTCCAAGAAATAGCTAGACACATGCATCCCACCTCTAGCTTTCCTAATTTTCCACTTCCAACCTCTCACTGAATAACATTTTCTCCAAACATCTAATTCCAAAACCACCCAGGTGCAGTCCATCAGACACATACAAATTCTTTTGCCCATCACACACACACACACACCTATAAACTGCACAATCTTCTCTTTGACTCATTAGCAATCAGAGGCATAAGACTCGCATTCTTTACTTTCTCACTTCTATCAGTAACTTTTTCATATCTTCTCTCACTGGATATTTCTCACCTTTCAAATCATTCATGCCTACCAAAACAATCAACTCTTTCATTGTTTTCTGCAAATGAACAGCTTTACTAAATCCTTGATCTTTGCACTTGGAAAACATGCTTTCATCACATTTTCATTAAGTACACTTCTTATCTTAGAATCCCCATACAATATCTCTCACTTTCTTGCTTTTTCATACTCTTTACATTCTCTTTTTCTTTCATTCTCCCTCCTGCTATGTAACATGCCAAGCTCTGAGTAGATGTGCTATTTCTCTCCTCACTGCCACCTCATCACATCACATTACCTTCAAACATTTCTTTCATACTCTCATTCACAGTTTTTCCACTGACACTCACTCCTTCCACTCCATTCTCTACATGTTAATTATCATGCCTTATATCATTAATATTCATCACTTCATTCTCCTGTTTTTTACACATCTGGCATTTCTTGCCCTTACTCACAAAATATTACCAGCACACCCTATCTGGAATAATGAATAAATGAACCTATAGAGTGATGAATCCAAGAAATGTATGTAATGTCTCTTGTAACCTAAATCAGTTTTAATATATTACTTTTTTCTTTTTGCACTGTTACAATTTAAGGATTTTTATGACAAATAATGATAGCAAGAAATCCTCAAGAAGAGGATTTCCTTCTTTTTGTTTTCTTCATTTTCTTTCTGAAGAGTTCCTATGAGTCTTGCAGTTTCATGAAGCTCTGATAATAATCATAATTATATATTCAGAAATTGTAAAATGAGATAAAAAAATAATTGAATTAGCACTGACAAAAAAAAAGAATTACAAACAACTTGTAATGAAGTATGGAATAAGAATAAGTGATTTATACCTGTCTATCAATAATGTGCAGAACAAGGACAGCTCCACTCAAATAATAGACGTGAGACAAATCAGTTCCAAGACCAAATTTATGCCTAGAAAAGAAAGAGTTAATAAAGAAAGTTTTATATATATATATATATATATATATATATATATATATATATATGTAAAAACCCAGCCAACTTGTTGGCTGGGTTTTTACATATTATCCTTTGTAGCACTCTATGGTCAACTGCAGTTTGTAGTCAACTGCAGGCAGCACTGCAGTTGACTCCCTGTTGTTCAATCTCAGTAGTATCACTGACCGTTGACCTAGAATGGCCCAATTTGTCAACAATTTGCAGCTGCAACGTCACATGTTATTTACAATGCCTGTATCAAACTCTATCAGTATCCTTGTCACAACTATTTCACCTAGACACAGTTGCACTGACTTGGGAGCAATATATTCCTCCAATTTACACCATCTACAAATGTGACTCGTTATACTGCATGATGCACCTTACTCCCATAGGGGGGGGGTATCCACTGACTTCTTTCCAAGCAGTGTATTATGTGAATCATACCCATAATCCTTGGTTAATCTATCACAGATAGATTCTTCTTCTTCACCCGTAGTCTATGTGGACCACTAGAACACTATAAAGGTGAAAGTCCTAACATAGTCTTTCCAGATGTTTCTGTCTTAGAATATTCTTAACAAGATGGAGAATGAAGAATTAGTCCATTTTCTAAATATTATGTATGCAGGAGATTCTAGTTCATCTCCAGTGTTTTTACCAGAAATCAATCCCTCTAGGGCTATTTTAGATAAACTATCTGATCTAGCCATGTGGCCCAATCACTGAGTCTGTTTGCACCATATTTTAGTGATGATATTATTATTATTAAGAGACACCTCCTGGGAGTCAGGGACTCATTGAGAGAGAGAGAGAGATGCTGCATGCTATATGCACCTGCTATCATACTTGTTTTTGAATTCATTCCCACTGCTTGCACACACAACATCCAAAGGCAGTTCATTCCAATCATGCACTGCTCTACGAGAGAAAAATCTAGTCCTCACCCGCTTCTTATTACCATTCATTCTCAGCTTCCAAGGATACCTTGTTGTCCTTTCCCCACCTCCATCAAATGAAAAAAAAAAACATCACTGAAATCCTGTATGACCCTTTCAGAAGTTTGTAAGTCTCAATCACATCACCCCTCTTTCTCCTGTTTGCTAATGTCTGCAGTCTAAAAATTCTCTATTTGTCTTCATAATCAGTATTCCACAATCCTGATATCATTTTTAATACTCTGCTTTGCTCTCTCTCTCCACTGTATCAGAATCACAATGGAAACTAGGAGAGCAGATCTGCACACAGTAGTCCAAATGAGGTCTTATCACCACCTTGTAAAGAGGCAAAATGAGTTCCTTATCTTTACATGTCAAAGTTTGTTTCATCATTGCAATTATCTTATGAGTTGTACTTGCAATCATTACTGCATGAGCTGTGAACTTCAACTTCATATCTACTAACACTCCAAGATCCCTAGCCTGGTCAGTTCCTTCTAGCATAATCCCACCAATATAATATGTCACTGAGCATAGCCACCGCTGAGTTAAATGATCATTCAGGTTGCTCATTGTTGGGTGATCTGAGTGATTGCACGAATTTTTGGAGAGGTAATCCTGCACTTAAATGGGAAATCGGTCTGGATAGTGACCATTCCCATAATGAATAGCATTATACATGTCCACAAGGAGATGTGCTTTGCATTATGGGATACCAAGGCAAGTGATGTGAAGTCATTAGCTTCTTTATACGAGTTGCTCCAGTCCTGAAAATAGTTCAGGTGCAAGCTTGTTTGCTTACACTTGGATAAAGGATTAAACCAAGTATATAATTTCTTGATATCTTTAATTTGCATGTTCTTTTGCATACTCTTGTCTGCATGATGCAGTTGGACAACTTGCAGATCGCTATTCTTTCTCTAGTGCCTGATACATGTAGACATCTTTGCACACACTTGATGGGTCTGAACTGGACAAACACAAAGTCGAAATCATTATCTCCTCGTATTCATTTCCATGATAATGCCCATTCCCATCATTAATACAGTTATAATATTGTTACTCTTACACTCATATTCTCACCATTCCTCTGATTATAATTTAATTTCCCTGACTCTCTGTGTTAGATCTCATAGCAGTTATTAGCTTTTCAAGATTTCTGATACCTAATGCATTCAAGTGCTGGTCATCCCTCTTATACAAATCCAATCTTCCCTCAAACTCACTCCAAATTTTCTTGTGTTCAAAATCAGGCAATGGAGCAGATTTTCCTTCTAACCCAATCATTTGCTAGTTGTGCCATGTATGTATTCTCAAAAGTTTTCTATAGCACTTCATCTTGAAGACCAATAGTCTTTTCTCATTTTCCTTTAACAATGACCAACTCTCACATTTGTATAGGCAAGCAGAGTTCTCAAGGGGGTATTGATGAGGTAGAATCTTGTAGTTAGCTGTATTTTATTGTCCTTCCAAAGTGACTGTAACCTCTGAATGGCAACAGTTGCTTTAGTAATGCTTACTTTAATATCATGTTTAGACTGGCAATTCATGTTTAGACTGGCAATCTTTGTATTGTATACTTCACAAGTAGGTGAATAATTCTAGTTCTTCAAATTTTTCATCATTAACTGAAATTTTCATTAGACTTATTGCCTGAAGACAGTTTTTTTTTTATTTTTGTGAATGCTGATTTTTTAATGCATAATCGCTAAGTGCCTTAGAAATGTTGTCTGTTAGTTCTTGTAACTGATGTTCATTCTCTGCTATTAGGTCAACATCATTGGCAAATCTGAGATTATTGATTATTTTTGCCATCAACTGTAATTCTAATACCACTTTTTTCCAAATCTAAGTTGATTATATATTCCAAATATATGTTAAAAAGTATTGGCAAAAGTATGCAGCCTTGACACACACACACTTCCTTCCATTTTGAAAGGCTTGATATAGTTGTCGTTGATTTCTATTAACATTTCTGAGGAATAGTAAAGAGTTTTAATTAGGCATACTAGAGAGTAAGATTTTTATTCCCTTTTTTTAGGAATAGGAATCAGAACAGAGGTGCACCAGTCTTCAGACCATGACTATAAAAGTGACATAGCATTTTATTATGTTCAATATATCTTTCTCTAATGAGATGTATTGTGGGTTCTCTGAAAGTATTATTATTATTATTATTTGACACCTCCAGGGAGTCCAAGGACTCATCGAGGGAGGGCACCTGCTCTATAACTCCATCTCCACTATTCAATCGCCAATTGACCGCAACTACACCAACACCATCTACTGCCGACCACCACTGGTATTTACACAGACAATCACAAACATCCATGCCCATGGTGGGATTTTGGCTCTCCAGCCAAAAGGCTGTGAACCCACAGCCTTTTGGCTGGAGAGCGGATATGCTATCCACTCGGCCAACCAGGGTGACATGGTATACATCCTATTTTCCTATCAATACTAGAGAGTAAGATTTTTATTTCCTTTTTTTAGGAATAGGAATCAGAACAGAGGTGCACCAATCTTCAGACCATGATTCATTGCTCCATACATACTGACAGATTTTGAGCAGAGTATCTATGAACGGTTCTCCCAAAAAGATGCACAAGGTTTGTTTTCCCCAACAGGTAAAATTAATAGAGTGATTGAGGCATTGGATATGAAAATTAACCTTCCTACTGGCTAGGACATCTATAGACGTCCAACTAAATCTGGATAAGATTCAGTCCACCTGTTTCAAGAACCTGGATAAGAAGTGCAATTTGACTGTCATGTCCATTAGAAGGTGCGATAAACCCTCACGCTGAAGAGAAAGGTTAATCGGATTATCTCCCGTTCGTAGCTGCCTCTCAGTTGCCTATAACAAGAAACGGACTTTCTTGTTCCATGCTGGTGAACTGGATTTTAGTTATATATGATAGACTAAAAATAGAGAAATTATTTATATTTTTGTTTTCTCTTTTTATTGTACAATACAGTTTTAATTTCTGGACAAAATAAAGGTCTTGCATAATTTCTTCACTTAACCAATTTAATTTTTTATTTTTTTGCGCTAATTTTTTTCTAATCGCCACTAGACAAAAGATTTTTCTTTGTTCTCGAAGAAATTAATTCACGATAATTATTTGAAATATTCTTTTAAAAAAAGAAAAGAAAACAGGCTGCCAACGTTCCAGATTATATTAATTTTATTTTTGTACAAAACCATCGAAATCGAATAACTTAACAGATTTCCTTTAGGACACGCTTGAGCAACTTTGCTTTATAGAGAATAACATGAAATTCTTTAATCATATTACTAAATTTTTTCTTCATGTTGTATAGTAATCTGTACTTTCACTTTCTTGGTTTCCTTGTATAATTGGTCATTACAAAATGAAATTAACAGTTATGATTTAAATTTATATTTTCTGCATAATTCAGATATTTTATTCTCCAATTTTTAAAGTAAGCGATACATTTGCTTATTTTTACAATAGAATTGAACTTTATTTCACCTCTGATGGTTCAAACCCCCCCCCGTTGCATTACTATCACACACCCGAAAGCTGTTATGAAACATAGGTACAGTTTTTATTTAATTCGTTATTTTTCTCTAGTAATTGTTCCACATAACTTTAATTTTTCGATACTGAAACTATGTGGTGATTATTATAAATTAGCAAATTATAAATCAGACAATATACATATTTCCTGATTATTATAAATCAGGAAATTATGTGATATTCGGATATAGGTGAAATTAATATTTAAAATCACTGTCATCCTTCAAATGCAATATCAGAATAAAGAAAGTGAAAAACCCGAAGTTTCGAAATACATTTCGAAAGCCCGCTCTCGAAATGTATTGGTCTACAGTTCCAGTCTAGTTCAATTTCCAGTCTACAGACTGGATTCTGAACACGCCAATGTTTCGTGATGTTATGACTGAAAAACAATTCAGTCTCATCATGAAGTATTTGCATTTTCAGAATAATGAGGAATACGATCAGGCAACACATCCTTGCCCAGTCCTCAACAAAATTTATGATTTTCTGATGAAAATCCGTCAAAAATGTAGATCACTCTACATTCCTGAGAGAGACTTGAGTATCGATGAAAGCCTTATGCCATTCAAAGGTGGACTGAAATGTAAGCAGTATATTCCCAAAAAGAAAGTGAAGTATGGAGTAAATTTTTTTATGCTTTGCGAATTGGAAAGTGGATATCTTTGGGATTTCAAACCTTAAACGTGTGGACAGACTTATGTGTTCGTCGAACATGTTGTTTATTATTTTAACGGTATAATAGAACACAGAAACTAAGTAAATAATTAATTTATTAACTTGATGCTGATATTTCGCTGGTATTATAACCAGCATCTTCAGAGCACAAAAACCACTGTTTGTCACAATACACTAGACTAAAACAACATGGTGTACTTAAAATTGTAGCAGCAACACAAAGACTAGAGTCCTGATTTTGGCGCCCTCTATTTAAAAAAAAAAAAAAAAAAAAAAAAAAAAAAAAAAAAAAAAAACCGCTATCATATATTACTAGAGTCCTAGAAAAGTGCTAGTTTTTTCTTAATATGACTGTCTCCCAGATCTTCGGCAAGTTAATACAGCCATATTTGTTGAGATTTGGAGTGTGTTTTAGGGCTTCTGTCGCCTCTAAGAACAATCTCTCTGATTTATATGGGTTTCTGTGTAGTACTTTTGTGTTTTTCCAGTTGATCCTGTGTGCAGGGGTATCCAGAGCATGGTCTGCTAGGCCCGACTTCCCATAATGATATTTCCGGACGTATCGTTTATGTTCGCTGATGCGGATATTCACAGTTCTTCCTGTTTGACCGTAGTAGGCTTGATTGCATGAGCAGGGTACTTGGTAGACTCCTGGATGTGATAAAGGAGGAATGCTGTCCTTGGGTGAGCGGATGAGGGTGGCTAATTTGCTATATGGTCTGAATGTAGTGCGTAGTTTATGTTTATTGAGAATTCTTGAGATCTTTTCGGATGTGCCTTTAATGTAGGGGATGGTGACTGTTTTGTTGTAGTTCTCTGTGGTGGATGGTGGGAGGGGTTTCTTGGGAGTGTTTAGTATTTTGTTTATTTTTTGTGGATTGTAGCCGTTGGCCAAGAAGGTGTGGCGTAAGTGAGTGAGTTCAGTAGTAAGAGCCTTGTCATTTGAACAGATTGCTCTCGCTCTATGGGTTAGCGTTTTTAATATGCCATATTGTTGAGAAGGATGATGGTGTGATTGTTTGTGTAAGTATCTGCCTGTATGTGTGGGTTTTCTGAAAACTGAAAATGATAAGGAACCATCTGGGAGACGTGTGATGAGTGTATCCAGGAAGGGCAGACAGTTGTTGGCTTCCAGTTCCATAGTAAAGTGGATTTTTGGATGTTGGCTATTTAAATGTGCTAAGAATGTTTTCAATGTCTCAGGGCCATGTGGCCAAATAGCAAGCACATCATCAACATATCGTAGCCAAAGTGTTGGTTTGCGGGTGGCTGTATTCATTGCTCGTTTTTCCAGGTGTTCTATACATAGAATCACACCATCATCCTTCTCAACAATATGGCATATTAAAAACGCTAACCCATAGAGCGAGAGCAATCTGTTCAAATGACAAGGCTCTTACTGCTGAACTCACTCACTTACGCCACACCTTCTTGGCCAACGGCTACAATCCACAAAAAATAAACAAAATACTAAACACTCCCAAGAAACCCCTCCAACCATCCACCACAGAGAACTACAACAAAACAGTCACCATCCCCTACATTAAAGGCACATCCGAAAAGATCTCAAGAATTCTCAATAAACATAAACTACGCACTACATTCAGACCATATAGCAAATTAGCCACCCTCATCCGCTCACCCAAGGACAGCATTCCTCCTTTATCACATCCAGGAGTCTACCAAGTACCCTGCTCATGCAGTCAAGCCTACTACGGTCAAACAGGAAGAACTGTGAATATCCGCATCAGCGAACATAAACGATACGTCCGGAAATATCATTATGGGAAGTCGGGCCTAGCAGACCATGCTCTGGATACCCCTGCACACAGGATCAACTGGAAAAACACAAAAGTACTACACAGAAACCCATATAAATCAGAGAGATTGTTCTTAGAGGCGACAGAAGCCCTAAAACACACTCCAAATCTCAACAAATATGGCTGTATTGACTTGCCGAAGATCTGGGAGACAGTCATATTAAGAAAAAACTAGCACTTTTCTAGGACTCTAGTAATATATGACAGCGTTTTTTTTTTTTTTTTTTTTTTTTTTTTTTTTTTTTTTTTTTAAATAGAGGGCGCCAAAATCAGGACTCTAGTCTTTGTGTTGCTGCTACAATTTTAAGTACACCATGTTGTTTTAGTCTAGTGTATTGTGACAAACAGTGGTTTTTGTGCTCTGAAGATGCTGGTTATAATACCAGCGAAATATCAGCATCAAGTTAATAAATTAATTATTTACTTAGTTTCTGTGTTCTATTATACCGTTAAAATAATAAACAACACGATTTCAAACCTTATGCGGGAAAGCAAACTGTAATCGAGCACGATAAATATTCAGATCTCCCCTTGTCGATGGGTGCAGTAATGCAGTTACTAGACCCTTTACTGGGGAAAGGTTACTGCATTATAATGGATAATTACTATATATGTATCCTGAACTCGCTGATTTGCTTTTACAGCATCTTACAGATAGTTATGGTACTGTAAATGCAAAAAGGCAAGATATGCCTCCAGATCTGGCTTCAGGAAAGCTATCGAAGGGGGAAATCCGAACTTATCAGCGAGGCAAAGTCTTTGCACTACGTTGGAAAGACAAAAAAGATGTTTTTCTGCTATCTTCCCTGCACAATCCATCAGCGGAATCCGTGGAGAAGCATGGTTTGAAGAACGAAAAACCCTTTGCTGTGTGTGCATATAACGACACTATGGGTTGAGTCGACAGGTGCGATCAGCAGCTATCATTCTATTCTGTAATGAGGAAACAGCATAAAAAATATTACAAAAAAGTGTTTGGACATGTTATTTGAATTTTGAAGTGTTTGGATTTTGTTATTTGCAACAGTTTCCTCCTGTACAAGAAAAAATGTTTGTCTACCATAACATATCTAGAATACAGAATAGAAATTGCGAAAGCATTGCTGCATGCACATGCACCTTCTTCAGCAAGCAGAAAAACAGGAAATCCTGCCAGACATCTGAGGTTGAACGCTGCTAACTCCAACCATTATCCCGAAAATCTACCACCAATGGCTAATAAAAAAAAAAACCTGCACGCAAATATTATGTATGTAATAAAAAAAATATCAGAAAGGAAACAAAAATCTGGTGCCCTGAGTGTAAAACTGCTTTGTGTGTTTACCCTTGCTTCAAGGTGTTCCATGCTGTTCAAGAATTTCAAATTCTGAACAGTATGAAATAAAAAATGTTTGTTTTCAAGGCCATCAAAACAGTCCTTTTCAGGACTACAAATATTGATAGAGGGATACCCGAATGCACTGTTTCTTTTTCATCTTGAAGGCTAATTTTTAAGTTCTTTTTATGACACAGAGAAACTGGAAAGAGTATTCCAGGTAAAGTATTTCATCAAAACAATAAAAAATAATGAAATAAAATCTACCCTATATATATATATAAAATGATAAGCCTTTTTATGTCATGTTTATCGAAACATTTTGAAACTCAGGGGCTACCCTGAGTGTCGAGTCTTCAAAATTCGAGTCATCAGAATTCAGGGGCAAAACCCCCTTTCGAGTTATCACAATTGAAGGAGAACTAGTCTACCATACCAGAACACGGGGGGTTGGGCATAGCCCCCCTAGTTAATAAATGAAATATATAAATAATAACGGGAACATTTTCACCTTGCCAACACTCAACATTGATGTGATATGGGTTCCAAATTTCTTGTTTCGGGGAGATATATATATATATATATATATATATATATAATGTATGTAATAAAAATATATATTACAAAGTTTTGTAATAAAAATTTCTGCTACAATGAAGTTTGGCAGAATCAACAATATTATTACCACCTTATTTCTGTTTCTCGTGTGGGAGAAAAACGGTAAAATGTCACTCTTATAATTATATGAGATGTTATAATGGCAAAAATAGTAAGAAAAAAGTCATTTGCACTTTCTCTTCAAAACACAAAGAAAGAACATTGTAAATTCAGCCATTTTACAGATAACAGGAGAAAAGCCATTTTCTCCTGTTATCTGTAAAATCAGATAACAGGAGAAAATACTACATATTTTTCTCCTGTTATCTGATTTTTTTTCTTGTAGTACAAAGAAGAATCACTGCATATAACATGAACTCTGCAGGAGGGAAAAAAATCTGGAAATTGGTTACATTATAATGAATAGAGAAATCATGTCAGAAAAATTATTCACGTATGATTCTAATCTCAGCAGACATAACATTTTTTTCTAGATTAGATATCTAAAGTAACTGAACTTTTGCTACTATTTTACACTAAAATGAATGGGTATGTTCCCCAAGTGATTTACGTTTGTAACAGCTGTCTTGCGAACGATTTATGAAATAAATTATCTGAAATATCCGCAGATTGCTTAGGTCTATACCCCCCCACAAAAAAAAAGAAGATTATGAAACGCATATGCACCTTTTCTTTGAAAATAATTCAAATCCTCTTTTTCAAGATAATTGTATGATTTAATTTCTAATTTTTGATAATAAAAGTGAAACTGATCATTATAAATTAAGCAATTATTTTGGCATAAATAATGTATCATCATCATCATCATCAAATTCCTGCCATGTACCCTCAAGGGGTGTACAGGATATGACAGTACTACATGAAAAAATTACATCATTACTAACTTCCTATCTACAATTTTCCTCCAAATCACTCTGTTACTTGTCAAGACTCCAACATTATCAGATCTTATATTTCTATCGTCTAAGGCACTTTGTACCGTATCAATCCACCTATATCTTGGTCTTCCTCTGGGTCGTTTTCCTGCCAACCTGGCAGAGAACACTTGTTTTGCTAATCTTTCCTCTCCCATTCTATTTAAGTGACCATACCATCTGAGATTAGCTCTGCTAACGCATTCCTGGATGCTGACAATGTGCTTAAGGGTCAAAGCTGTATAACTGAGAGGAGACCTCCACATAGCCTTTAAAGGAATGCAGAGAACCGACCAGGGCTTCTGACCTAATGTCCAATCCTCACCTTCTCGTGGTGCACCCTGTTGGGTATCTACTTTGATACTGAACGAACGAGGATGGGCTGGCAATTTGGGATTTAGCCGACCAAATTGTATTCTTATTGGTTAAACCAAAATAAAAAATGATGGTACAACATGACAAAATAAATAATGTATAAGCATGTAAACGAAATATCAGTATTTCTGTTAGGATATAGGTAATCAACAATCGAAAAGGAAACAAGAGATTCTTGACATATTCTGCACTACGGCCTGGGGCACTTTAGTGTTCTCCCCTTTCTTCTCAATAGCACTGAGAGTAATAAGCCTTCAACTTTTCCTGCAGCTAAGAGGATATTACCAAGTATTTAGAAGACGTAGATTATTTCAGAAATAGCTTCCAGCAGCAGAAGAAGTAATATTTAGATTTTTTTTAAAAGAAAAACAAACACAAATAATACTACTGCACTTTCTTTTGTGTGGTATGCATATAAATAATTTTGCATGGTGAAAATACAGCATATTATTTCTAAAATTTCACATAATTTCAGCGGACAGTAGAACAGCTGGTTTTAGATTGCAAATAAATAGAACAGAATTAGAAGCTTCACAATACAATCTGATTGCCGTAAATCTTTTGTCAAAATGGTAAAATGAAGTAATTGATTTTGAATGCTGTCTAGAAAAGCTTTCAAACCTGTATAGAAATTTAGAGTAGTTATGCAATTCAGTTCCAGGAGAGAATAAGGAGGGGGGGGGGGGGGAAGCATTAGAAAATCTTCAAAATGAGCAAAAATGTTGAATCATTCCGTATATGATATTTTTCACATTATATTTTCAACATATCTACTAGATATTATGCACTAGATATTATCGTAATATGCATAATACAAATAAATAAGAATAAATAAATACAAATAAAGGCGAAGAATCACGCTAAAATATCATTGGATGTAAATTTTTGATACCAAAAAGACACGATCAGAAACCGAGTAATGCAATTTAGCATTTTAACATTTTTTTTTTATTTTGTCTTTATGAATAACAAAAAATCGTTTCTAAATCTGAAATGTGATGATCCATATAATGCTATTTCGCTAGAAACGAAAGAAAAAGGACATATTTATTTCAATAAATATTATTTAAAAATATAAATATTTGACATAATATTTTCAAAGCAAACATTTGAAAATTTTAAAATTCGAAAAAAAATTATTCAATTATTATATGTAAAGTGAAAGAACAATCAGTACAACTCTTCCGGTGCACTGATTTGTAGAATAAAATACACCAAATTTACTATCACTAAATAGATTCATTGCAAAAGCTGATCAGTGGTCATTTCAGGATTGATTTTTTTCGCATATGTGAAATTCGTTTCAATTTTTGGGAAGAGACACAATAAATCATTTTAGAGGCAAGAAAGGTCAAATAACTTAGGACAGTAAATGAAATTCTAAGCAACACAATAGACGTAAAGACAGGGGGGGGGGACACAAAGGTCACTCAGCAACAGTTAATCCACTAATGGCTATAGAATAGCCGTAACGAGACTAACGGCGGAGGAAGGTAATGGCATGATAAAAGGTAGAATGCCGACGAAGTTTTGATCCATGAAAAAAGCTAGGGAGTGTTGAATATTCCATCCACACCGGCCGGTTGGGAGGTTAAGTGAGCAAAGGAGTTGGAAGTGGAAGCAGGGACAAATAACTTGAGTGGGAACAAGGAGAATGTAAGATTGGATATCATGAGGTTATTGAGAAGGATAAAAGATAATAGCATGAAAGGAAAGGTAGTCAGTGTGTGTTGCACAGGTATGATAGTGATGATATGAGACAGAGAGTAAGAATTATGAATGATGTGTTAGTGGAAATGTGTGAAGAGAAAGGAGTACAGTTTGTTAATATACGGAATAGGTTTGAAGGAAGAACTGCTTTTGAATGGCTTTGGTGTGAGTCATTTGGAGAGACTGCTTCTGGAAGGGAGAGTAATGTGTAGAAAATGAATCTGATTAAGTAAGAAGAGATGTGAAACAGCAGAAAAATAAGGAAGGAGAGAATGAAGTGGTGCTTATGAATGAAGGAGTGAGTGTAGAGAATGAGAAAAAGTGGGCACAACAAACAGAGAAACAGGGAGACTTGGGATGAACAAAGGGACACAGCATGAGAAAGGCTGATACTCCAAGAGGATGTGAATGCATGTGTAGACAAAAAGGGAAGGGGAAGGTTCTAGGATAAGTAAGGAGAAAAAGAAATGGGTCGAGGAGAGTAAGGAGAAGTCACAGCTAATAAGTGGTATCAGTGAAACTTGTAATAGATATAGGAATGAGCTATCATGTATATATATGAATGCTAGAAGTATCAAAAAGAAAGGAAATGAAATACAGTTGTATCTTAATCCAAACATAAAAACTGGACTCGTTTGGATTAGCGAATTTTCCTCCAAGAGACAACAATAACTAGCATTTAAGACAAAAATAATAAGATTCTAATGGTAGATCAATTTAATTCTATAAATAAATGAAGTAACTGATAGAAAAAAAAAAGCTAGTGTACTGTAATGTAAAACTTAAAAAAATAATACAGTACACAAATTTATTTTAGTAAAAAATACAGTTTTGTATGTATCTATATTGTGGAGAATTCTGATTTAATAAATTTGCATAGTTCAGTACATAACTTAATTTGAGTAAAAAATATCACTTTCTTGTACACAACACACGAAAGTTTCACAAAATAACACACAAAAGTTTTTTTTATTTCTTAGAAAAAAGTCACTGATTTTCTTTTGCTTCTTGAAGCTGTTAAATTTCTTTACTTTAGCTTTAAATTCTTACCTTGTGTGTGTGTGTGTGTGTTTTTAATTTGTTATTGTTAAAGCTTACGATTGTTATCTTTAGTGAATATCCCTATTACTTGAAATAATTTCTCGTGTTTGCTTTCATCCTTTCTGCTCTGTGCACCACTCATAAAAATAGAACCAGTGCGAGTTTTGCCCAGTTAGAGCCAAATTTCTTTGATACAAATCTGGAATTAACTCAGTGTCAGAATATGGAAAAATTTGTTTGTTAAAGCTGTGCCATCCAAATTCTTAGACAGGAGAATCTTCCTTGTCAGGGAGTTAGCACTCAGAATGACACACTATTCGATAATCAAGCAATTAAATTTCCCAATTACAAAGACCTCATATATTTTTACTTTTACTGCAGACATAGCTATCCCCACAAGTTAACTCGCATGGTTCTACTTTTATGAGTAGTGCATTGAGTTCACAGATCAGGCAATTTGCTAGGTAAGAAAAAGAAAGGTTTATTCATTACCCTAATATGATATTCAAATAATAAGATCACTTGACAAAACTGAATCTCTCCTACAAAATTGAAAATGATTAACCAGACATAACCTAAATACTCCTAGTCATAAACAATATGAGAAAATATCTACTACCAGTTAAATTTCTGACTTGATCCTATTCAACTAACGTTCTTGTACAAGCATTTATCTTATTCTAGATTCAAGAACTATCAGGCTATAACATACTTTAGCAATTCAATATCACACTGTACATGAATTCTTACTCAGAGCTAAGACAATCTACCAGTTGATTAAATACTGAAGTCCCAGTTTTGTAAGTCCAGTCACTGAGCATATCCGCACATTATTGCACACTAACTGTTTCTTGCATATAAAGGAATTGAAAAGTTTCTACATTACCGAGCATCAGGATCTCTCTTGCCTTTTTTCTCGATCTTCCGAAAAATTCACATGGCTTGTTACCCTCTCTTACAGTCAGTTGTCTTCAGGTAGGACAAACTAGTGATCACGAATCACCTTTTCCGATGTGGGTGAAGCTTCTCTGCCAGGTTCGGTCCACGTGGTTCGGCACGCTGATCGGTTTGCATTGTACCGATAATTACACCTGCACTGGATCGCTATCTGGTCACATGGCTGCCACTGGACATAGTTCTTTTTGACCACTTTCAAGCAACTTCTCTGGGAACGACTTGAACAGGAAGAATCCCAAACAAAAAAAAGACCATGAGTTCTATATATATCCTTGCTGAGCTGTTCTCCCTACTATGTCACTCTTTTCCAGCTGGCACTTAAAATTCTTGCACTTGGTACCGTTTTCTCCTCGTTGCATTTTCCACGTACGCAACTTGGACCTCACATAAGTGACTGCCTGGGGTCATTTCTTTAAGCCGATTATCTCGTTGTATACTTAGATCTAACTTTCTCATGTTAACATAACCTTCACTAAAATTGAAACCCTTATCGGTTTTACAAGGAAAAACAGGTTATAATGTTACGCTTAACATTATAATACACAGGAGAATTTACAATTAAATGATTATCTCGTTACTTCTGTCAACAATTTCACTTATACCTATATACAAGCATTTTCTCCGGGAATTTTTTGTACCTGTTAAATCTGAATGAAATATTTTACAATATAATAAACCTTTCATTCAAGATTTAACAAAGCTAAACCTTTTTCGAATGCTTCTTCTCAGAGCTGCATTAGCAATAAAATTTTGTGGAATGGCATAACATTCTGCTTAGCCCATTCTATACACACATCAAAACTGTCAACTGCCTCTTCATGTTTTACTTTTTTTTCTTTGAGTTCTTTATCGTCACCATCGTGTTCTAATTTTCTAATTGTGTTCTAATGTCATCGTGTTCTAATTTCTGAAAATACAGTACATACTGTACAGTATTAAAAAAGCAAACGTGAACACACACAATAAATCAAAATAGGCCTACAATATAACCGTACATACAATCGACAGTATGAAAAAAATACTGTACTGTAATAATAATAAAATTAGTAATAATAGTTAAAATAATAATTATTAAATAAAAATAATAGTGCACAAAATAATAATAATAAATAATAAATAAAACTTTTTCTTTCAAACTGCAGTTCGGGTTACTGGAGGGTTCGGACTAAAGAGGTTCGGATTAGCGAGATACCACTGTAGTTGCATTGACTGAGTTCATTCACCCAAAAATTATTGGAATAAGTGAGACATGATTGGATGTGGATGACATCTTAACAAGAAGTGGAAGAGTATAATGAATTTTGCACAGATAGAAAAGGTAAAAAGGGAGGCAGAGTCCTACTGATGAATGCTTATGTCCATACAAAGTAGAGATGCAAGAGGGAAATAGTGATAGCTATTTTGAGGTGGTGGTGAGAGATAGAGATGAATAGAATGAAACACTTCATTGAATGTTGCTATAGACCTGGTAATGTATAAGCAAATTAGCCAAGAAAATGGGAAAAAGTTGATCAATTTCTTGAGTTTTTGAGGAACATCTACCTCAGGCAGTATGTAACAGAGGGCACAAGAGGATTGAGGGTATTCGATTTGATCATCTCATCAGAGGATGTTATTATATGAGTAAATGAGGTGTAAAATCTCCCTCCAGTTGGTAAAAGGGACCATGAAGTGATTACCTGGGTGGTTGCCAACCATGTAAGAACTTCTGTGAGGAAAGAGTATATGTGGAACTACAAAGTTAGTGATTATGAGAAACTCAGGAAACAGCTTGCAGCTGTGGCATGGAATAGGAGTTGGAGGATGGGGGAAGAAGATCAATGAAAGGAGAACTATTTACAAGAAGCACTGTATAAATGTATTTCAAGGGTCAGAAGGTTAAATAAGGTAGGTGTGAAATGGATGCATGAAGAGATTATGCATGTATACAGAGAAAAAAGGCATTATGGAGGCAACATAAGAGGAGAGGTAATAATCAATTCTATGAAGAATACCAAGAACAGTCAACGAATGTAACTCAGTTGGTAAGGATAGCAAAAGTACAGTATGAGCAGCAGTAAGCTAATGAAGCCAAAAAAATCCTAGGGAGTTCTTTCGATATGTAGCCAACAAAAGATGGAACGATTATGGTAGAATGGCATTGACTGAAGAAAATGGTATAAGGACAACTGCTGCAGAGCATATAGTTGAGATATTTAATGAGCAGTTCATAAAGGTCTTTCATCCTTGTGAATGTAACATCATAGAGAGTTTGAGAGCAGTGGATGATGAGGAGGGTGGAGGGAGACTGACTGTGAGGAAGAGGTATATGTGGACTTTATGCTTCATGATATATCACTGTATATTTTGAAGGGATGTGCCAGGGAGTCGACATCTGCCATCACATATTTGTTTAATATGAATCTTATATTGGTTTAAGTTCCAAAGGAGTGAAAGGAAAGCTAGATTGTAACACTTTATAAAGGAGGTGACAGAATTCAAGCATCAAATTATAGGCCCAATCTGTGTGTCAGGTGTTGTGGTTAAAGTGTTGAAGAGGCTGGCGAGAATCAGGATCAAGAATTGGGATGATAACAATGATATTAACTTTGATGGACAGCACAAATTTGCTTAAGGGAGATCATGTTTTAGTAATCTACTTACTCATTACAATAAGGTGACAACAGCAATGGACATGGGATTTGAATCAGGATATTCAGTTGTTTTTGTTCAGTCCCGAACAATTAGGAGTAGATCAGGTGTTGTGGCCTTTCAAGAAGACTTGAATAGACTGATGTTGCAAAATGTAAGGTTTTAAAATTTGGAAAACAAAGATTAGATGTAGAATTTAGTCTGGGTGGAGATATATTATTATTATTTGACAGCTCCAGGGAGTCCAAAGACTCATTCGAGGGAGGGCACCTGCTCTACAGCTCTGTCACCAACACACCACCATCACTACTATATTGTTGGAGGTTGAGGAAATAATAGATCTTGGGGTGATGGTGGATAAGGATCCATAATTTAGAGAAAGTATTGCCAAAATTGTGATGACAGAACAATGAATTTTGGCAATAATACAGAGTACACTGACTTGTAGAAGTAAAGAGATTCTGGTTACATTGTATTGATTACTCCACAAACTGTTATTCTACTCATATTTTAATACTGCTAGCTTATTCCAAGTCTCCTGTGGGCTCAACATACAGATAGACCTTCTCTGTAGATAAAATGCATATATTAATATCCAGTCTGCTCTGCTGACACCTTTTATTCTCTTATAAGGAGTAGAAGGCAAGCATTTGTGCCAAATTTGATTCCGTTGTGAATATACATAATGTTTGTGGTCTGTATTGAGGCAGAAATTCAAATCATTATAGTGTGTATTTTATGTGTTACTTATTTTATTATTTATCTGTATTACAGTTGCTGAAATAAATGTGCCATGAATATTCACCTGAAGTCTGTTTGAAATTGATAAAAAATTAAAAGCAACTTGTGGTCACTTTTACAAGAATATTTATTTCCAAATTTCAACCGAACTATATTTATTATTAGTAGTAGTATTATGCAGGCATCTTCAGGGAGCCTGCAGACTCACTGAGGGAGACATTAAACATTTTACCAAGCGCTAACTGATATTTGCACAACATCTGTCATACTTAACATTGAACTCATTCACCAATGAGGCACTCACAACAGATTCTGAGAACTGATTCCCCTCATTCACTACCTCCTTGAAAGAAAAAAAAAAAAAAAAAAATAGCTTCCATACCCTTGTATTAGCCATACTTGTGCTCATTTTCCATGGAGGGTCCTAGTGTTTTCTCTCTCTCTCACTAAATCTGCACTGAAAATTTCCTTCCATCAATTCTATAAATACCTTTAAGTAATTGATGTATCTATCATATCACCCCTTTTCTGCCTATCAAACAATTTCTGTAAACCACAGATCAACTTATCCTTATAAGTAACATTCCATACACCAGTCAACATCATAGTCACTCACCTCTGGATCCTCTTTCTCATCCCCAAGAATCCCAGGAATCCAAATCAGCACTGAAGTCCAGATAGGACTTTGTCAAAACCTTATTAAGAGGATAAATAACCTTCTTATCTCTGTTTGTCAGCTTATTCCAAGCCTCCTGTGGGCCCAACATGGTCAGATATTCCTATGATCGATTTATTTTAGCCACTTTTGCCATATGTTACTTGAATTTCAACTTCCTGCCCACTAGGGATGCACTGAATATTTGGTTTTGTGTTGTATTCATCCACTTTAATGTGTTTTTCAGAAATTTGACATTGGCCAACTCAGTAGAAAGAATATAATAAATTTAATTTAATTCTTTATCCAAGTGTAAGCAAACAAAGTTTGCACCTGAAAATATCTTCAGGACTGAGGTAAGGTGATACAACACTAGGCAACTCCGAGCAAAGGTGGACCAGGCTCTCATCACTCCTTGTCTCAGTATCTCCCATAATGCAAAGCACATCTCCTTGTGGACATGTATGCTGTTATGCATTAAGCAAAGAGCTACTACCCAGACCGCTTTCGACCTTTATTGAGATCTCATCAGTGGGAGATAGATTCAAACGTAGAGATACTAAGGCAGAAGGAATAGGAGAGGTCATATTTATCTATACGAGTTGCCAACAGGTGTACCACCTTATTATTGAATTACTCTGGATTTAGAGAAAGATGTTGAAAGTTTATTTTGCGCTTGGTTAGATTATAATAATTTTAGTTTATTTAGTTTAATCCTTTATCAAGTGTAAGCAAACAAAGTTTGCACCTGAAAATATCTTCAGGACTGAGGCAAGGTGGTACAACACCAGGCAACTCCGAGCAAAGGTGGAACAAGCTCTCATCACTCCATATCTCAGTATCTTCCCTTAATGCATAGCAGTATACTTGTCCTTGTGGACAAGTATACTGCTATGCATTAAGGAAAGGGGCACTACCCAGACTGGTTTCAACCTTTATTGAGGTCTTGTCAGTGGGAGGCAGATCCAAACATGGAGATATTAAGGCAGAAGGAATAGGAGAGGTCATATTTACCTATACAAGTTGCCAACAGGTGTACCACCTTATTATTGAATTACTCTGGATTTAGAGAAAGATGTTGAAAGTTTATTTTGCACTTGATAATAATAAATTTATTATTATTATCAAGTGCAAAGAGACTATAATAAATTTAGTTTAATCCTTTATCCAAGTGTAAGCAAACAAAGTTTGCGCCTGAAAATATCTTCAGGACTGAGGTAAGGTGGTACAGCACCAGGCAACTCCGAGCAAAGGTGGACCAAGCTCTCATCACTCCTTGTCTCAGTATCTCCCATAATGCAAAGGACATTTCCTTGCGGAAATGTATACTGCTATGCATTAAGGCAGTGGCCACTATCCAGACCGGTTTCGACCTTCATTGAGGTTTCGTCAGTGGGAGGCAGACCTAAATGTGGAGATACTAAGGAAGAAGCAATAGGAGAGGTCATATTTACATATACGAGTTGCCAACAGGTGTACCACTTATTATTGAATTACTGTTCATCCGGTTAGCCTAGTGGCTGTGTGCATTGCAACCATATGACTGGGGAAGGAGTGTCCCAGGTTCGATTCCCATCGAAGACGTGAGCAATTTGAGGATCTTCCTGAGCCATAGCCAAGTTAGTCGGTCTTGGGCAGTAGGGTTTTTCCATCAGTTTATCTGGCATTTTTTGTCCTGCAATCAGGCCAACTGGCCCTGTGAACACACACATGGATCTACAGCCATAAATACTTAACCCCCATGAGGGGGCCCAACTCGCCCCAACAGGAACGGGGGAGAAAAGGGAGGAAACTCCATACGAATAAATAAATAAAATAAATTGAATTACTCTGGATTTAGAGAAAGATGTTGAAAGTTTATTTTGCACTTGGTTAGACTATAATGTGCTTTGCATTATGGGAGATACTGAGACAAGGAGTGATGAGAGCTTGGTCCACCTTTGCTCGGAGTTGCCTGGTGTTGTACCACCAACTTACCTCAGTCCTGATGATATTTTCAGGTGCAAACTTTGTTTGCTTACACTTCGATAAAGGATTAAACTAAATTTATTATAGTCTAACCAAGTGCAAAATAAACTTTCAACATCTTTCTCTAAATCCAGAGTAATTCAATAATAAGGTGGTACACCTGTTGGCAACTCGTATAGGTAAATATGACCTCTCCTATTGCTTCTGCCTTAGTAACACCACGTTTGGGTCTGCCTCCCATGCTGGATATGAGAGGCTCTGCTTGGGGTAGGATTTTGCCTGTCTGAGTAGAGCCACCGCTGAGATTATGGTTCTGTCAAGTGGTGGAGTGAGCCTGCCACTGGGTAGAGCCAATGCTGAGAAGTTCTACTTGGTGACGGGGTGAGCCTGTCACTGAGTGGGACAAAGCTGAGTTGGGCAATCTTTCAGGATCATCTAATTTTTAGAGAGGTCTTTACTTAAATACACCTCAATAAACCGGTCTGGGTAGTGGCCCTTCCCTTAATGCAATAGCAGTATACATGTCCGCAAGGAGATGTGCTTTGCATTATGGGAGATACTGAGACAAAGAGTGATGAGAGCTTGGTCCACCTTTGCTCGGAGTTGCCTGGTGTTGTACCACCTTAATTCAGTCCCGAAAATATTTTCAGGGGCAAATTTTGTTTGCCTACACTTGGATAAAGGATTAAACTAAATTTATTATAGTCTAACCAAGTGCAAAATAAACTTTCAGTAGAAAGATTCGATATTTGACTGGACGAAGCAGAAAAATTCCTGTTATATGCTTCATGACAAATGCAACCAGATGGGAAAAGCCTCTCCCTATCTTGTGAAACCATTCAAATAAGAGTTTCCATGGCTAATGAGTAAACTTTTTGCAATACAATTTCTTGGAAAATTTCTTTCAGTGCTAGCTAAAGTGCTGAAAAATTCATTTTCCTACATCTTAATCTATCATGACTTGATTTTGATTATTAAATCCATAATTATTCTCTACATTTCAAAATAAGTTCCGTTAATATTTTTGATTATTTGAAATTGTTTGTTTGGATTTTTGTTTGGATTTTATGCTGTATTGTTTTTTAAATACGATGTTTTGTATGAAATTAAATTTAGCTATAAAATATGGATGGATTCATAATATCATCTATTATAATCTCTCACTTATTTCAAATTGAAGTATCTTGGCTCTCTGCTTAAAAATTTGACAGTTATATTTAAGGAAAGCAAAGTTTTGTTTTCCCTTTTTATCAAAGAAGAACCTAAAAGTTTTGATTTTAGCAATGCAGAATACACAAAAATTGGAGATATTAAAGAAAGTTATTATTTAGTAGCTAAATATATATATATATATATATATATATATATATATAAATATAGAAACATGGAGAATTTCAAAATTGCCTTAGCTTGTACAACTAAAAAAACTCAAGTTTCCTTAAGTAGTGCATGAAATATGGATTGATCTGTTTATTTTACAACACCAAAATGGATGCATTTACTCTCCTCTTTAATAATTATGCTTAAGAACTGACTGCTGTTTACGTCAGTGCAACTGAAAATGCAATTTTTTTTTTAACAGAATTGCTTTGGTATTGAATGAGGATTCTAGTCATTTTAAGGTTTCTGCCTGACCTCAAAAAAAGCTGTCAGGCTAGAGAAACCTTAATCAAAACAACTAATAAAATGTGAAGATTGTATTCTCATGAATTCTCTGGTCAGTTTTTGAAATTTTCAGAGTTTATTTATTTATTTATTACTTTTTTACATTTACGTTTTATGTGATCACATGACTAGGTGAAGTATTATTACACGCTTTTTTTTTATCTTTCTTCATTATTTAAATTCAATTCGGCGACATAAACTTATGTCGCCGAATTGAAGCCTTTGGTTCTTCATATAATTAATAATTTCTTCATTATGTAATTTAACCAAAATGCTGAATATTTGGTAGAAGCATAATTCACAATTGAATTCATGCATCAGCAAATTCGTGCAATGACTTCAGGGTTAGTGATTATTATGGTGGATTTTAATTATGGTGATATCAATTGGAAGAAGGAAATATCATGTGGCAAAAAGGAAATGGAATTCATTGATCTTCTATGAGATAATTACTTGAAACAGCACATAACTGAAAGGACTCGTGGTGTGTGAGTGTTGGACCTGGTCATTGGTTCAGAGGATGTATGCATAAGCAAGGTGTCCTCGTTACCTCCAATTGATGAGAGCAATCATGTGGTATTGACTTGGGAGGTTGCAAAATTTGTTTCTCTCTTAAGAAGGGGGTACATACAGAACTACAGGTTAGGCAATTATAACAAGCTTCGGAGTGAGCTTGCAGCCATCCCATGGCAGAACATATTGCAGGGGAAAGATGTTAGCAGTGCTGGACCTGGTCATTGGTTCAGAGGCTGTATGCATAAGCAAGGTGTCCTCGTTACCTCCAATTGATGAGAGCAATCATGTGGTATTGACTTGGGAGGTTGCAAAATTTGTGGATTTCTCTCTTAAGAAGGGGGTATATACAGAACTACAGGTTAGGCAATTATAACAAGCTTCGGAGTGAGCTTGCAGCCATCCCATGGCAGAACATATTGCAGGGGAAAGATGTTAGCAGTGCATGGGATAAAATCAGCAAGTATCTGAGGAAGGCAATATCAGATTGTGTCCCCATGGTCAGGAAGATAAATGGCGTTAGATGGATGAGTAGTAGTACCAAGCTTGATCTGCAAAAAAATAAAATTTTATGGAGAATTTACAAGGAGAAATGCAATCAGTACACCCATGAGCAGTATTAGGCTCAAGCTAGAAAGGTTACCAGCATAGTAAGAAAAGCTAAATCAGATTATGAGAAGACCATAGCAAAGGGGATCAAGGGTAATTCCCAAGAGTTCTTCCGCTTTGGAAGGATAACTTTAGTGGGTGCTGATGGTATTGAGTTGACAAATTCGGATGGAATAGTAGAGTTACTGAGTGATCACTTTTCAAAAGTCTATCACCCACGTGAGGATATCTCTCTACCTGTAGCAAAAACTGTGAGAATTGAAGTTAAGAAATCAGAGGTACTTAGTATATATATTGCTGAATTTAAATGTAGGTTTAGATGGAATATCAGTTCGGAGGTTTCGTGAATGTGCAAGGAAATTGTCAACACCTCTTACTTGGTTATTTAACTTGAGTTTGAACTCTGGTATGGTACCTAGGAAGTGGAAGAAAGGCAAAGTAGTTCCTTTGCATAAAGGTGGCTCTAATACTATGGTAGTTAATTACAGGCCAATCACCAATTCTGCAGTGGTGGTAAAAATATTAGAAAAGTTGGTTAAAGACAAAATTCAAGAATGGGTGGATCAGGATATGATACTCTATAGGGGCAAACATGGTTTTGTTAAATTAAAGTTTGATCCTGCCTTAGCAATTTATTAACTTTTTATAATGGAATGACATCTGAGTTGGACAAAGGAAATGGCTAGGAGAATGGCTCAGGGAGAGATACCAGAAGGTGGTGTGAACAGAGTCCAGGATAAGGCAAGTGACCAGTGGTGAGCCTCAAGGTCTGTGCTTGCGCCATTCTTGTTCATTTTGTACATAAATGATATAGGAAATGGCTTAAAAGGCGATATTCAGTTGTCTGCTGATGATGTAAAGTTGAGTACCACAATAAAAAATCAAGCTGATGTTGAGAGTTTCAGGATGATTTAAATAAGCTGGCAAAATAGGCAAAAGGTAATGGATGCGTTCAATGTGGAAAAGTGTAAAGTCATGTATTTTGGGATTAAATGATTACCAGCTGTGTACTACATTGATGGAACAGTACTCCAAGAGATTGATGAGGCTAGGGACTTAGGGGGTGTTGGTAGATAGGGAGATGAAGTTCAGAGGACACATTGCTTAGGTGTCCAAGATTGCACATAGGATTATTTGGTTGTTGAGGAACACACTGACATCCAGAGATAAAGAGGTTATTATTCTCCTTTATAAAGTACTGATACTTCCATATTTGGATTACTGTGCTCAAGTCTGGTCACCTGGATTCCTTGGAGATTCAGAGGGTTCAGAGGATAGTGACTAAGTTGGTGAGTGATGTAAAAAATGTTCTCTACATTAATAGATTGAGAGCTTTTTGGATTGCAGAGGTTGGTTGATAGGTGGGAAAGAGGGGGATATGATAGAAACATTTAAATTACTAAAAGGGTTTTATAAGATTGATGCAGGGAAAATATTTCAGCTGTGTGATAGTGATGGAAGAACATCCTTGGAAATTAAGGAAAAGTCTGGTTAACAAGGGAATGAGAATGAAGTTTTTTGCCTGGAGGGTGGTGAATGAGTGGAATGCATTGCCTGACTCAGTTATGAGTTCATCATCATCAAATTCCTGACATGTGCCCTCAAGGGGGTGTAGAGGATATGATAGTACTACATGAAAAATTTACACCATTACTAACTTCCTATCTACAATTTTCCTCAAAATCAGTCTATTACTTGTCAAGACTCCAATATTATCATTATCAGATCTTATATTTCTACTGTCTAAGGCACATTGTACCGTATCAATCCACCTATATCTAGGTCTTCCTCTGGGTGGTTTTCCTGCCAACCTGGCAGAGAACACTTGTTTTGCTAATCTTTCCTCACCCATTCTGTTTAAGTGACCATACCACCTGAAATTAGCTCTGCTAATGCATTCCTGGATGCCAACAATGTCAAGTTCTTTCCTAATATACTTGTTTTTAATATGATATTGCCATTGATGTCATCTGTTCTTGCCTCTAATCTTTCTCAGGACTCTCATATCTGCGGTTTCTAGTCTTGATCTGCGGTCAAGTGTTTTATTTCTGAACCAGCTCTCAGATCCATAAGTTAAAACTGGTTTGAACACTGTCTTGTATACAGCTAATTTAGTGTTCTGACTAATTTCTCTCTTATTCCATATGAATTTATTCAATTGACTTCCTACCATACTGGCTTTGTTGATTCTGTTGTCTATTTCCATATTTAATTTACCATCTTCACTAAAAATCGTGCCTAAGTGGCTGAAATGTTTTACGTGTTCCACAGATTCCCCGTTCACAACACAGTTGACATTTTCAACAATTCTACCTATTTTCATTGTCTTTGTCTTTTTTATTGCTGACCTTCATACCATATCTATTACAACAGTTATTCAATTTAGTCAGAGAATCTTGCAAACATGTAGTGGATTTATTTAGAAGTATAACATCGTCCGCATAAAGCAAAGAGCTGACATTAACATCTCCAATTCTGATATCATGTTTAATACACTTTCCTTCATAATGTGATCCATATAGATAATGAATGACAGAGGGGATAATGTACATCCTTGTCTCACACCAGATTTAACAATAAGCCATCTCCCTGTATTTCTTTCAATTCTAACTGATGACTTACAATTCAAATAAAGACTAAGTATTGCTTGATATAATGCCCCATTGACACCATATAACTGTAGCATATTGAATAGCTTCTCTCTTAGAACCTTGTCATATGCCTTTTCCAGATCGACAAAACTTAAATACAGATCTTTGTTATATTCCCATTCTTTCTCGACTATTTGTCGTAAAGTGAAGATATGATCCTGACAGCCTCTATTTGGCCTGAATCCAGCTTGTTCTTCACCAAGCTTTTCTTCCACAATTCTTCTCAACCGTATCTCAAGTATACTTACATAGATCTTGCCAGGAACACTCAGTAGGGAATTACCTCTGTAATTCTCACATTCAGTTTTATTTCCCTTTTTATATATGGGTACTATTAGAGCTCTACTCCAATCATCGGGAATTCATCCCTCTGTCTAAGCTTTCTGAACTATGCAGTGCAGCCACTGTAAGACTTTTATACCACCATACTTCAGCATTTCTGGTCAAATATCATCTACTCCTGCTGCCTTTCCACATTTCAAGCCTTTGACGGTTTTTTCTACTTCAAGTATGGATATGTATTCCTGACTGCATGCATGGTCAGTGTTTTTTACCACTGTGTTATTATCACTGCTTGTTTCTTTTAGCAGTTTTTCGAAGTAATTACTCCATACTTTAAGGATATCTTTTTCTCCTGTTTTCATGTCACCTTTATCATCTCTAACTCCTTTTACAGCACTCTTTCCTCCATTTCTAAGCTTCTTCAATAACCTCCAGAATATTTTGCTGCCTTCTTGATATTTATTTTCTATGAACTTGCCAAAGTCCTCCCATGACTTTTGTTTAGCCAGTTTTACACAGTGGTTAGCTTTCTTACATTTGTCTCTGTATTCTCTAAGAGCACAAGCTGACTTATTTGCCAGGAACTTTTGATATGCTTTCTTCTTTTCTTTCACTGACTCTTTAACTTCCTGTTTCCACCATGGAGTTCTGATTTTTCTATCCTTGCAGACAACCTCACCACATGCCTCTCTGGATGAATCAATCAGAGTTTTCTTCAAGGCTTGCCACTGAATCTCCAAGGTTTGGTTCCTGTTCTCAAACTCTTTCATTTTTTTCCCAATAATCTTTGTGTATTTTAGTCTACAGTGCACTTCTGAGAGCTGCTCAACTTTTATTCGCTTTAAAACTTTCTTACATATTATTCTTTTCAATATGAAATTCAATTTTATCCTGCTCAAGACTAAATAGTGATCGCTTCCAATTTGAAATCCTCTGTACACTCTGGTGTTCTGCACAAGGGAGAAAACATCACTATCAACAATAGCATAGTCAATGAGACTTTTCTTATTCCTTGCGTCTTCTCTCCATGTGAATTTGTGCACATTTTTATGTTGGAACATGGAATTAGTAATAACCAGTCCATGTCCTGAGCAGAAATCCAACAGCTATTTGCCATTATTATTAGCTTTACTCTTTGCTCCAAATTTTCCCAAAATATTTTCGTATGTCTGGCAATCATTTCCTACTCTGCTATACAGATCCCCAACAATGACCAACTTTTCCTTTTTCATTGTGTCAGTTGCTTTTTCTAAAGCGTCAAAAAATTTCTCCACTTCTACCTTAGTAGAACCTTCTGTGGGACCATAGGCACAAATAAGTTTCATTGTCCAGTTCCCCATTCTGATATTTACCCACATCACTCTACTTGAGACAGCCTGCCATTCAAGAAGATTAGCTTAGTATTTTGTGTTGAATACTATGGCTACTCCTTCTTTTCCTTGATTGTCATTGCCTGAATATAACATTTTGTATTTATTGCACAGAAAGATCTCACCAGTTTTTGTCTTTTTTGTTTCAGTCATCCTTATTATGTCGATCTGGTACTTATCTAATTCCTCAGCTAGCTCCATTTCTTTGCCATTCAGGCTTCTTATGTTGATAGTACCGATCTTTAACTCTGGTGATGTTGAGTTGGGGTGTGTTTTCAGATTTGTTCCAGTAGCTGATTTTTCGCTGTTCACCCTTGTTCCCTGACGAAAACAACAGGGGTCTTGTTTAACCGGGCGACGCCCCAGCCAGAATGAAATTTTGTCATGTTGTACCATCATTTTTTATTTGAATTTAACCAATAAGAATACAATTTGGTCAGCTAAATCCCAAATTGCCAGCCCATCCTCATTCGTTCAGTATCCAGGTAGATACCCAACAGAGTGCACAACGAGAAGGTGAGGATTGGACATTAAGTCAGAAGCCCTGGTCAGTTCTCTGCATTGTTTTAAAGGCTATGTGGAGGTCTCCACTTAGTTATACAGCTTTGACCCTTAAGCACCCCCCTTGAGTTCTGAGTTCTTCATCTGTAAATGAATTCAAGAAGAGATATGATAGATATTGTTTTGATAGTTTGCGTCTCCCGAGATGAGTCTACTGACTCCACCTGTAATAATAATAATAATAATAAATAAAATTTTAAACATCACAAATTAAATTTTAACAACAAATGTTTTGAACAAACAAATACACTCATTAAATTTTTTTTATCAATTTTTAATAAGTTTATTTTAAAAAATAAAAATAAATAAATCCCAATTCAGCACATCCCTACTGCCTACTATCACCTCTCCCCAATTCCTATCAGCTTCCTGGAGTAGTCATCAGCACTGTATATGCAGCTAGTAATCTTTTCACCCCAAAATACACAACTCTACGCTTTGCCACATTAAACAGTAGGAGAGAGGGAATGAGAAGAATGCGAGGGAGCACTGGAACCAGGGATAGAGTGATGCCAGGAAGGCAGGTAAGTAGGGGAACACAGAGAGAAAGTGTTACAGAAGAGAGAGTGAGGGATGCATGTGAGCAATTGAGGAACAGAGTGGTAAAAGGTGTAATGTATGGGGACTCAATGATCCATGGTGTGTGCAAGATAGGATGTGTGAGGAGTGCTTGCCTGGAGGAACGATAGAAAATGTGGCTATGGCAATTAAGAGGGGTGAAATGAGATGATTCTGATGGTAGGAACAAATGACTATTACATTTGAGAGGTAATGTAAATTGGGTGTGAGAGATATGAGATTCTTGCTTGAGGTTGTACGAAATAAGACGCAGAGAGGAAAAATAGTGTGCATGTTGTTTAGGTATGATAGTGACGAGCTAAGCAGAAGAGCAGTAATATTGAATAATATCTAGAATGTATCAGAAGAGAGGATTGGAATATGTGGATGCTTGGAGGGCGTTTCAGAACAAAAAGGAATTGTATGTGAAAGACTGCTTGCATTTGAATGAGGAAGGACGTAGGCATCTGGAGAGAGATTGCCATTCTGAATGAGTCAGTGTGTCAATGCAAGGAGACTAGAATGCCTAGGGTGGATGGTGGCAGGGGTGGCCTCCTATGGGAATGGGTACTTGGGAGAAGGGGGAGGGGACAACATCAGGTAAAGCTGAGCCCAGTGGATTCCATAGGGGATAATGCTGGGTCTAGAAACAGTCATTTTTATGCTTTATACTAATGGCAGGAGTATCTGGAATAAAGGAGAGGAATTGGTGGTGCTGATAGTATCAGCCTGGCCCAAGATTATTGGGATCAATGAGATGTGGTTGACAGAAGAAGAAGAAGATATAATAACATGAATAGAAGTATCAGGGTACAGCATTTTTCGGCAGGATAAGAAGGGAAAGCATGGTGTGGAGTACTGCTTATGATAAGTGACGACTTATGTCCTCTAAGGGTGGAGGCATTGGAAGGCAGTGACACTAATGATTTTGAAAGCATATGATGTGAGGTAGAGGTGGGCAAGACAGGATATTAAGTGGGGTGTTGCTACAAACCAAGGAACACAGAGGGTGGGGACCAGGAGATGTTTAGACAGTTGAGCTTGGCAAGTGCAAGAAAACTCATTGTTAATGGAGATTTTAACTACAGCAGTATAAATTGGGGAGAGGAAGATGCGTGTAGCAATAAGGGAATGGAATTTCTAGAATTGTTGAGAGACAAATGTCTTAGGCAACATGTAATACAGGGAACAAGAGGTTCAAGAGTTTGGGATTTGGTCATAGCATCAGAAGAGTTGATAATAACTGAGATGACATCTCTCCCACCAGTTGTAGAGAGTGACTGTGGTTTTGACTTGGAAGATGAATAGACATGCAGGAGTATATTATAAATCCCTTTTAATATCTTAAAAGTCTCTATGATGTCTCCTCTTTTCCACCTATCAACTAAACCTTTTAACCCATAAACTTTCAACCTATCAACCAGATTAATCACTCATCTCTGAATCTTTTCTACCATGTCCCCAAGAAACCCAGGTGTGACCAAATCTGTGCACAGTAATCAATATGTAGCTGAAACACAGCCTTATAAAGAGGGATAATAACTTCCCTATCATTACTTATTAGCATGTTTATCAACATCCAGATAATCCTTTGAGCCATTTTACCAGCTTTTGCAATATGCACTCTGAACTTCAATTCTATGACCACCATTATCTGCAAGTCCCTTGCTTCATCAATTTCCTGCAATCCAGTACCATCAATATGATGGTACTGGACTGCAGTTGAAAAGGTGGCATACGGTGTATGCCACCTTTTTAATCCAAAGTGCATAACCTTACATTTTGCAGCATTAAATTAATAATCATTATACTTGCTCACAATGCCAATTTATTTAAATCATGCAGGATATCAACATCACCTTTATCTACTATTGCTCTCCCAAGTTTTGCATCATCAGCAAACAACTAGATATCCTCTCTTAAATCTTTCCCTATATTTGATATACAAATTAAAAAGTAGTGAGCTTCTGTACCTGAGGTACAGAACCCTGAGAAATTCCACTAGTCATCCTCATTCTCCTATATTCCACTCCACAATATACAACTTTATGGTGTCGGTCCCCCCCCCTTCCTCATCCATACTACTAACTTCATATCTATTTGTACCATTTGTAATAGTTTTCCATGTGGTATTCTGTCAAATGCCTTTGCAAAGTCCAGCAATATCATGATGTAGTCATTTCCTTTATCCAATTTTGCTGTCACTTTATTATAAAATGCGAATAAGTTACTAAGACAGGACCTACAGAGCTATGATGCCCACGATAGAGTATTATATCCCTATCCACCCAATGTTGGATTTTACCTTTAGCCAACTTTTCCAATAACACCCATCACTTCTGATATATTAAGTGTGTAATTTGCTCTCTCTCTGTCTTGGAGCCACCTTTATGCAATGGAACTATCTTATCCTCTTTCCACTCCCTTGGAACCCTGCCACAGATGAGACTTAGATTGAACGCCTTCATCAGAGGCAATGCCAATTCTCTTGCACATTCACATAGTACTGATATGCCATCCAGACCTACTGCTGTGTTCACATTCATATTTTTCAATATGCTGAATACTTCCTTTTCATTTACCTCAATTTTGATATGCCTCTCAGTCACATCAGCAACTGCAAAATCTTCATCTGGATGATACACCGCAAAATGATCACTGAGCAACTCAACTACTTCCTTTGCCTCTGTCGTCTTCCTACCATGAGCATTGTTTAGAGTCATCCTACCATAGTCATTTTTCCTCTTACTTACTACATAATGAAAGAACTCTCTTGGGTTTAGTCTACTTAGCTAATTTTCTCTCATAATCCAATTTGGCCTTTCTTACCAGTCACATTCTTACTTGCACTTTGTACTGTTCATGAATTTGCTTCTTACCTTTTTCTTTATATTCCCTCCATAGTGCTTTCTTTTTTTTGCAGCTCTTGTTTTATATCTCTACTCGTTTACTTAATTCCACTTGTACTGCTCATGAATTTGCTCATCACCTTTTTCTTTATATTCCCCCCATAGTGCTTTCTTTTTTTTGCAGCTCTTGTTTTTTATCTCTACTCATTCACTTAATTCCCACTTAGTTTATCCTCCTGTCCTTGGGTATGCAGTATGATACTGTTTCTCTCAAACAATTTCTGACCACTTCCCATGCACTACTGACATTCTTTCCTTGTCGCTTCTCAAGCCATGACACTGCTCCAAGATGATCCTAAGTCTGTCATAGTTACCAGCTTTATAGTTCTACATAAACGCTTTCTTGACAGAGAATGCCACATGTTTGGCAACTTCCCAGACTGCATGGTCACTCTCCCCAAGTTGAGGCTTCTGATGCTATTATCAGATCCAACATTCTGAATCCCCTTGTCCACTGTATAACATGTTGTTTCATGTAATTATTCCTTAGCAACTGTATAAATTCCACTTCCATCTTGCCATGCCCCATTTCCTCCCTCCAATCTGTGTCCCCATAATGATTGTTTGGCCTGCACTCATTGTGGAGTGCAGGCCAAACTCAACCAGGCAGCCTCAAATGAGCCATCTCCCCCTGACCTAAAATCTTCTTTAACTTCTAATTTTGTTAGTTGTAATTCTTCAGCTATCATCAGCAATATCCTACCTTCTGTCCTATCTATACCTTTAACTATATCATTTCCTGTCAACCAAGTCTCACTGATGCCTATAATTCTGGGTGGTCAAGTCGAGCTGACCAATACCAAAAAACTTCTCTCCCTTATTCCTGTTACTTCTTGAATTCATGTACATGAATTTCAACATCCTCTTTTACCTACAAGTACCCTTGTGTAATGTCATTACCAACCCATTTGAATTGGAAACCTGTGAAATTGCATTCAGCATTTCATAATCATTTCTGTACACATGCTCATTTATCACAGGGGTGGTCATACACATACATGATTGTATCTTTCCTAATATTGCCAGCTTCCCTGGTTCTACACTTCCAAATTCTCACTAAACTCTTTCTCCAAACATCTACCTCAAAAACCATTTAAATGCAGTCCACCAGGCATATATCAGTCTTTTCATCCATCAAATTCACTCCATACATCTATAAACTGCATGCCATTACTCCTGCACAATCTTCTCATTGACTTATCAAGGCAACAGACACAATTTTTACTTCCTTACTCTTCATTTTTGTTCTTGCAACAACTCTTTTATATATATTCTCTCATTGCATATTTCTCCCCTTTCAAATCATTTGTTCCTGCAATAACAATCATCTCATTCAATTCTTCCTTATACAAACTAACAGCGTCACTAGCATCCTTGATTTTTGCACCTGAGAAACATGCTTTCGTCACTTGCTCAATAAGTATACCTCTTATTATGGAATCTCTATACAATACCATATCTTTATTTGCAGTTTCTTGCACTTTCATACTTTCCAAATTCACTTTTTTTTCATTTTCCCACCTGTACCACATGAGCTTAATACTTATCATAATATACTTTGAGAATAAATTTAAAGTATGAAAAATGCCCACAATGCATTCTGATTACTCTCCTGGAAAAATACCTATTCTTCCTTTCCTTTGGTTGATGTAATTTTCAGGGATTTCCTCTTGTTCTAGTTCTTTGTTTTTCTGTCTTTTGAAAAAAAAAAAAAAAAATCAGTCTTAATATCACATTGACATTAAGCTTGACAATTTCATCCTTTCAATCTGTGCTTATAGCTGAATCCACACTCCTGATATTACTTTTGTTGTCTGTCACTTTATCCTTTCTATTACTTCAATAATCCTCTCTTTCCCAAGAAATCTAACTGACAAAATCTGTAGTCTATATGAAGTCTGATCAGTGCCATTGTAAAAGTAAATAAGCACTTTCTTACTCTCTTTTTCCATTCCCAAAATCACTAGCCTCTTCTATTTTCTGATATTAGTGGAAGTACATACCATCAAATACAAAACATATATAAAATACAAAAATAAAAATACAAAAAATACAAAGAAAAATTGCAAAAAATATATAAAATGATTAAAACAGAAAGAAAATTCTTAGTCCACCCAGCTATATATTACTATAGTTTTACATACTTTCCAAACATGGGTGGAATTTTTCCTTTTTGTGGGTGGAAGTTGCATAAAAAAAAAAAAAGAAAATTAAACTTGAGATCCCACTTTTTTTCCCTACAGCACCACTGACTCAACTCTCAATAAAGAGCTGATCCAAAGGATCAGACTTAATAACTCTCTAGAACTTAGCATCACCTGCAAATAAAATATCTCCCTCAAAACTATTCACAGCATTATTTACATATAAACTGAACAGCAGTGGCTCAGTGACTTTCTTAAGTCTTGTGATACTCTGATATCGAGAACACTGCTTCGTCATATATAACTTATACCTATTCACTAGTTTTCTACCAATCAAACCTCATTTGTCTCAGTTTATGCAGTAACTTGCCATGAAGCAGTCTGTTGAATATTTTCAAAAAATCCAGAAACGACATAGTATATGCATTCTTCTTGCCAACGACTATGAGGAATGGAAGTTGGTAATCTTTACAGCAAAGGCAAAGTGGTTTATTATCTCCACATAAATACACTGATTATATCAGAATTTCAACCACATATTATCATATACTGAAAGCATTTCCTAAGAGGAATAAGGAATCCTAAAGGAGAACAACGTTAACATAGCATATAAACTAACAAGGTTACAGTTTTTATTGGTCTCCAAAAGATAAAACTTGTAAGAATGAACATTTATATAATTTTTGTTTTGTTTTATTTATGTTTATGTATATTCCATGATGAAAAGTTGCAAACGTATTAATGCATTGGTACTGTAAGCAGAGTAAGGATTTTTTTTTAACTTTCATTTATTTGTGTGTGTGTGTGTGTGTGTGTGTGTGTGTGTGTGTGTGTGTGTGTGTGTGTGTGTGTGTGTGTGTGTGTGTGTGTGTGTGTGTGTGTGTGTGTGTTTTGCATAATCTAGAAGTTCTGCAATGGGATTCAAACTCCCCTGCCTGTTCTTAGGAAACTACTCAGCCAACCAGGCTAGTAATTTAGTAAGAAGATGGGCTTAAACATTAATGTTGAAGCCCATATTCTCACTAAATTACTATTATAGGGCACTGTTAATCTTGTGTGCATAGTCTGCTATGTTGTTGTTTTGTTCAGAATACAAATACTGTTCTCTTTGCCCAATTTGTCTGTTTGGTGGGAAAAAAAATCCAAGTTTCTGGGAAAAAACCCTGACACATCTATGTGAAAATGGCCAACTCATCTTCAGTTGAAAAGCTCCTAAAATGTTCTTCACAACCTAGACAAGATGCAAATCCAGATCAACCATTAATATATAAATAATTTTATAGTGCACACAGTCAACTCTCATTATAACAAACTTGCAGGGACCATAGTAATATTTTGTTATACTAGAAGGATTTCTGTAGCACATTTCCTTCAGGATATTAAATGCCATGAAATTGTTAGGATTTTTGAATAGTATGTTTTAGTTTTGAGTGAATTCATTATATAACAGTGTTTGTTAATAGTGATGGTTAATATCTATAAAATATTTTATATGAACAATCAATAAATGTAAAATTGATATATAATGAATAAACATATTACTTACCATGCAGTGGAATTTGTAATAGGAATGATGCCTTTTGAGAAAGCACCCACATCTTTTATTATAATAATATATATAAACATACTTAAAGCACCAATATGAATTATAAGTTTCATCAAGAAATGAATGCGTAGAAACACTGATGTTGACGTTAAGGCAATCACAGCACAAAATGTATAGTACTGGGAAAAAAAAAAATCTACATTCATGATTAAGAAACAGAAAATAAAATGATTTACTTTCATTTTTTTAAATATGCAATATGTAACAATGAATGAAGTATTTTGCTACATCATGGCTTTACAGTGTCTATTGTTGCACTGTGACTAATAATAATTCTTATTTGACACTAATGCTGAAAAAAATAAATAAACAAATAAGAAAATACTTGGGGAAAGACTGTTTTATTATTATTATTATTAAGAGAGACCTCCAGGGAGTCAGAGACTCATCGAGGGAGGCCACATATTACACACACCAGCTATCATACTTATTCTTGAATTCACTTACAACATCCAATGGCAATCCATTTCAATCACGTACTACCCTCTGAGAGAAAAATCTAGCCCTCATACCCTTCTTGGCAGCCCTCATTCTCAGCTTCCAAGGATGCTCTCTTGTCCTTTCCCCACCCTCCATAAATTGAAAAATTAAATCAATTGAAATCCTGTATAACCCTTTCAGAAGTTTGCAAGTTCTCAAACATATCACCCCTCTTTCTCCTGTCTGCTAGTGTCTGCAGTCTACAAATTCTCAATCTGCATTCATAATCAGTATTCCACAAACCCTAATATCATTTTTAAACACTCTCCTTTGTACTCTCTCTCTCTCTCCAATATATCAGAATCACAACAGAAACCAGGAGACCAGACCTGTGCACAATAGTCCAAGTGAGATCTTATCAAGGCCTTGTAAAGAGGTAAAATAACGTTCTTATCTTTACATGTGAAAGTTCGTTTCAGCATTGCAAATATCTTTTGAGTTGCATTTGCAATCTTTGCCACATGACTGCTGAACTTCAACTTCTTATCTATTAACACTCCAAGATCCCTAGCCTCATCAGTTCCTTCTAGCTGAATCACACCAATAAAATACAACATTGGATACATAATCACGCCAAAATGAATGACTTTACATTTACTGACATTGAACTGACACCCATTTTCCCATGCCCACAATTCCAGCCTATTCAAATTATTCTGCAAAGACTGCATATCAGCAGCATTCCTGATTACCCTACCTATCTTTGCATCATCAGCAAATAACTGTGTGTCACTTGTCAAATCCTTCCCAATATCATTAATGTACAGATTGAATAACAGTGGACTAAGCACTGATCCTTTGGTACACCAACTGTTATAGTTCGCCCACCGTTTGTAGGTCCCTGCTTCGCGTCTTTCCAAGAATAGCCGATTCAGGTTGAAGGGGAGAAAGAAATGAAGAATGTCCAAATTGGTCGCCAACACGCGAAATCACGTGCTTTATAGGTAAAATTTTCTAACTGTTACACAAGCAACATAATTAACTACAATAATCATAAAAGAGAAGTTAATTTTCTGACCGGTAATAATAAACAACTCATCCCACTATACGGACTGATTACCCTATTATCGGAATGGATTCTCCTTTTTCTGAGATGCGCAGAAGTGTCGAAGGATCTCTAATTGGTGGGCGAATTATACCTTAAATCTTGCAGACTCAGATCCTCCATATACCACTTTTTGATATCTGTCAGTCGGCCATCCTCTTATCCATGCCAATATTGTATAACCCAAACCCATTTTCTCCAATTTTCGCAGCAGTCTGCCATGCTGTATTCTGTCAAAAGCCTTAGCAAAATCCAAAAGTGTCATGGTGTATCCATTACCCTTGTCTAGTTCAATGGTAACATTGTTATAGAATGTGAGCAAGTTGCTAAAGCATAACCTTCCCTTAGTAAACCCATGTTGTTCATTGCAAAGTAGATATTCACTGACACCCCATTTCTGAATGCAGGCCATAACCAATTTTTCCAAAATCTTCACCACCACTCCTGAGATACCAAATGGTCAATAGTTAGATACATCAGTCTTTGCACCACCCTTGTGCAATGAAATTACCATACATTACTTCCATTCCTGCAGAATTGTCCCTGTTCAGAGACTCATATTAAACATCCTGGTCAAAGGAATGGCCAGTTCAGCTGAACACTCTTTTAGCACACGTGCTGATATTCCATCAGTTCCTATTGATGAATTCTTATTCAGTGTATGTAACAGCTCTAATACTTCAGCCTCACACAGCTGCATTTCTTCATCTAGTGAAGAGGTAACAGTGAGCTCAATGTTGCGTTCACCAGGTTGATAGTTTTTAACAAAATTGACACTCATTAACTGAACAACCTCTTCTGCATCTGTAACCCCTCATGCCATCTAGATTTAGAAGAGTTATTCTTTCATATTCATTCTTTCTTTTACTTGCAGCATATCGATAGAATTCTTGTGGGTTGTCTTTAGCATGCACAGCCAGTTTCTTTTCATAATCAGACTCTGCTTTTCATACAACAGCTGTGACTATTCTAGACTGCTGCTTATGATGTTCATAATGGACGTCATCCTTATGCAAACAGTATTCATTGAATAAGATTACACATCCATTTGACACTTACTCTATTTATCCTTTGAACTCTCGGAACACATTCTGATATCGTGTCACTTAAGTATTTTTGTTTAAATGCTTCCCATTTAAACTCAGTATACTCCTCAGTTGGTCATAATTTCCTGCTTTGTAGTTCAGCATGTAACCTTTTCTGAATGGAAGATTCATAAACTTAGTCATTTCCCAAGTGAGTACTGCATGATCACTGTCACCAACTGGAGGCATAATAGTTACATCTTTAACTGAAATGCCATCTGACACTATAATCAAATCTAACACTCTTTGACCTTGAGTTCCTTCTGTCACATGCTGCTTGAGGAAGTTGTCCTGCAACAGCTCAATAAATGCATTTTCATTCTTCTCATGAGATTCTACTGCTACCCAATCAATATTTGGATAATTAAAGTCTCCCGTTATGATTATTCTTTTCACACTGACCTTTTCTATTTGGTGATGCACTTCTTCATTACCAGCAACCGATCCACCAGGTCTGTAACAACAGCCCACTATGTAATTTGTCTTGTTAGATTCTATCTCACACCAGATGGCTTCAAACTCACTGCCACATGAAATACTGTTAGTAGTATTACTACATTCATAGGTCTCAACTCTAACTGAATTTAAGTCATCCAATATCATTAGCAGCACACCCCCTCCTCTCCTATCCACTCTATCCTTCCTAAAAATACTGTACCTATGACAATCGATACCAGTTAGTAGGTCTGATTCTGATAGCCAGGTCTCACTAATTCCTACAATCTGAGGTTGCAACATATCGACTAAGGCAACAAACTCTACTCCTTTGTTTCTGATATTCCTAGTATTCTTGTACAGACATAATAATCTACCTGCATGTTCTTTTGTATACTCTTGTTTGAAGTCTTTCTGCCTGACACAGTTAGACATCTTGCAGATCTCTATTCTTCTCTAATGAAAAGATGTTTACATGCCTTCACGTGTAAACATCTTTGCACACATATGATGTGTCCGAACTAGACAAAAACAAAAAACAAACCTGAAATCGTTCTCGCTTCGTCAACATTTCCATGACAAAGCCCATTCCCATCATTAACACAGTTATATACCATTGTCGCTCTTACACTCACATTCACACCATTCCTCCCTTTATAATTTAGTTTCCTTGACTCTCAAGTGTTAGGTGTCATACCAGTTATTACTTTTTCTACACTTCTGATACCAAATGTATTCAGGTGTAGGCCATCCCTCTTATACAAATCCAATCTTCCCTCAAATTCACTCCACACATCCAAACACTCACATCCATTCCTTCTACATAGCATATGCATCGAATCGTTTGCCATCATAGCCCTTATTTTTAATTCATTTTTATCATCGCCACATAAAATACTAACGATTTTCACTTTCTCACTCTTCACTCTTGCCTCTTCCAGCAACCCTTTCATGTCCTCTCTCATACTGAACTTATCGCTAGTTAAATCGTTCGTACCCACTACAATGATGATTTTGTTTACTTTTCTTTTCTGTTTTTGAATTACCTGCGTTATATTTATAATTTTCGCTCCAGGAAAACTTGATGTCATAACTCTCTCATCTATAGCATGTTTCATTATAGAGTCACCATACCAAATAACTTCTTTCTTTTTACTAACAACGTCACTTACCTGATTTTCATTATTTCCTGACTTACCTGTTTCCTTGCTTTGTTGTTTATTTTCCTGTTCATTTTTCTTTTTCTCCCTATGCTCATTTAAACGTCGCTCAACTATTTGCAATTCCCACGTTGTCTCTTTGATGATCTGCTTCAACTTCGCTATTTTGGCGGTTAATTCATTTTCATTAACCTCCTCCATGTGCACAATAACCTTGTTGTCAGGGCTAACCTTCTTGTTCTCGCTTGCAGTGCTTTTTTTAGCATTACCTTTTTTGGCACCATTTTAAACGTATACTAAATATTAAAATATCTTAATAAAAATATGTGATAAAATACTAAATACACTATAAAACACTAAAATCTACATTGGTATACTACAAAACACTAATTTTCTGGTGAAAACAATAAAAACAGATATTCACACCAAAAACTCCTCACCAACCAACTTTACAGGAGCACTAAATTCGCTGACCAACCACAATGTATCCTCGAACTTTTCAATATATATTATATATATATATTTTTGCATTTTCCATTATTATATCAGATTATTTTATTTCCATTATTTATCAGATTAATATACGAAGAGATTTTTCATATAATAGCAGGAGATGGGGATAACAAGATATCATCTCTAGAAGCTGTATTAAGGAGGGTGTGAGCAAAGAAGTGAGAAGATTTTTGTGTGGAGAGTTGTGAATGGTTGAAATGCACTGCCTTATCTGCTGCAGAAAATGTGAATGTTGTAAGTGTGTATAAGTCTCTTTGTGTGTGTGTGAGAGAGGGACCTCCCATGATGAGTATGACTCCGTGGAGATCTGAAGATAATAAACATAACAATAATAATATTCAATCATCCAGATAATACTGTTTTGATAATTCTACTACTAATAAAATATATTATTATTATTATTATCATTTATGGGCAACTCCAAGGAGTCCTTAGACTCATCGTGGGAGGTCCTAAACATCATGTCAAGAACTATCCAAAGCATTTGTACAGTATCTATAATACTTTGCTTTGAACTCATTCATAGTCATGACACCCACAACAGACTCTGGCAACCTATTCCACTCATTCACTACTCTCCAAGCAAAAAACCTAGTTCTAACACACTTGCTAACTACACTCTTACTGAGTTTCCAGGTTCTCCCAGGTGGTCCCTAGTGATCTCCCACAAACACACTTGTCCTGAAAAATTTCCTCTGAATTAATCTTGTAAAAACTCCTCAGTAATTTGTATGTCTCAATCATATCACCCCTTTTCCACCTATCAACCAGTTTCTGTAACCCACAAATCTTCAATCTGTTCTCATAAGGTTCATTCCATAGACCTGTTACCATCTTGGTTACTCACCTCTGGATCCTCTCCACCTCCTCATCACCAAGAAATCCTAGCACCCAGATCTGCCCACAGTAATTAAGATGGGATCTTATCAAGGCCTGATAAAGAGAAACAATAACCTGCTTGTCTCTGCTTGTCAAAATATTCTTTAGTAACCAAGTGATCTGATGAGCTGTTTTAGTCACTTTTGCTATATGCCCTTAAACTTTAACTTCCTATCCACTCACACTCCAAAGTCTCTGGCTTCATAAAATTCCTGGACTACAGTTCCACAAATGTGGTATACAGCTGGTAATCTTTTCATCCCAAAATGCATAACCTTATACTTTTCCACATTAAACTGACATCCATTCTCCTTTGCCCAGTCTGCCAATCTATCCAAATCATCTTGCAAAATATTGACATCATCTGTATTAAGTATTGCTCTACTCAACTTTGTATCATCGGAAAATAACTAAACAGTTCTTCTCCAATCCTTTCCTATATCATTAAGGAACAAATCGAACAGTAGTGGTCCAAGAACTGAACCCAGCAGCACACCACTAGTCACAGGCCTTCTTTTGAACTCTGCTCCTGAATAATCTACTCTTTGATATCTCTCCATTAACCACCCTCCTATCCATCTCACCAACCCTATATCCATCCCCATGTGCTGCAGTTTATTGATTAGAATTCCATGTGGTATCCTGTCAAAGGCCTTTGCAAAGTCCAGCAGTATCACTGTAAACCCATTATGTTTATCCACTTTATCACTATATTATAAAACGTGAGCAAGTTACTGAAGCATGACCTACCTTTCACAAAACCATGCTGCCCCCATACAGTATCCCATTTCCAGCTATCCAGTCCTGTATTTTGTATTCCTATTGACCAACTTCTCCAATACTTTGACAACAACTCCTGATATGCTGATTGGCTGGTAATTTGATACTATCGGTCTTTGGGCCTCCTTTATGCAATGGAACTATTTTCCCCTTCTTTCCACCCCTCAGGAGTAACCTGAGCTGAGACTTAGATTAAACAATATGGTCAAGACTACAGTTCCACAAATGTGGTATACAGCTGGTAATCTTTTCATCCCAAAATGCATAACCTTATACTTTTCCACATTAAACTGACATCCATTCTCCTTTGCCCAGTCTGCCAATCTATCCAAATCATCTTGCAAAATATTGACATCATCTGTATTAAGTATTGCTCTACTCAACTTTGTATCATCGGAAAATAACTAAACAGTTCTTCTCCAATCCTTTCCTATATCATTAAGGAACAAATCGAACAGTAGTGGTCCAAGAACTGAACCCAGCAGCACACCACTAGTCACAGGCCTTCTTTTGAACTCTGCTCCTGAATAATCTACTCTTTGATATCTCTCCATTAACCACCCTCCTATCCATCTCACCAACCCTATATCCATCCCCATGTGCTGCAGTTTATTGATTAGAATTCCATGTGGTATCCTGTCAAAGGCCTTTGCAAAGTCCAGCAGTATCACTGTAAACCCATTATGTTTATCCACTTTATCACTATATTATAAAACGTGAGCAAGTTACTGAAGCATGACCTACCTTTCACAAAACCATGCTGCCCCCATACAGTATCCCATTTCCAGCTATCCAGTCCTGTATTTTGTATTCCTATTGACCAACTTCTCCAATACTTTGACAACAACTCCTGATATGCTGATTGGCTGGTAATTTGATACTATCGGTCTTTGGGCCTCCTTTATGCAATGGAACTATTTTCCCCTTCTTTCCACCCCTCAGGAGTAACCTGAGCTGAGACTTAGATTAAACAATATGGTCAAGGGCACTGATAATTCCCTCACCCCTCCACGTAAAACTTGAGCTGGTATACCATCCAATCCCACAGCTGTATTCACATTAAGGTTCTGTTATATGCTATGCATCTCCATTTCATTTACCTCCGTTCCCGTATAAGCCTTTGGCTCTCTCATTTCTGCAATATCACCACCTGGATGATATACTCTTGCAAGGTAATCACTTAGTAATTCTACTATTTTCGACTGATTCATTTACCTCCCTACCATCAGCATTCCTTAAAATCATTCTGTCATATACATTCTTTCTTTTACTTGCAGCATATCGAAAGAACTATTTGGGATTCTCTTTAGCCTGCATTAACTTCCTTTCATAACCTGCTTTTGCCTTTCTTTCTAAACTAGTTGCCCTTCTGGCCTATGTCTTGTACTGTTCATGTGCCTGCAGGTCACCTTTCTCATTAAATTCCCTCCACAATTGTTTCTTTTTTTTTTTTTTTTTTTTTTTTTTTTTTGCAGCTCCAGGCTGAATGGATGAATATCCTTGATGATGATATTCATCCATTTAACTCCCACTTGATTTACCCTCCTAACACTAGATATGCAATCTGCCATTACCTTCCTCAAACATTCTTTTATACTTCCCATGCACTACCAACATCCAGCCCTTGCAGTTTTACATGCCATGGTACCGATCCAAGCAATCTCCTAAGCTTGTCATACTTACCAGCCCTGTAATTCTACAAATTGGTGGCAATGTGGTCATATTCGTTATAGACAAATTCTCAGATGCAATTACTAGATTGAGCACTCTCGCACCTCTAGTATATTCCATTACGTGTCTCAGGTAATTATCCCTTAGTAACTGCATAAAATCCATTTCCTTTCCCCCCATGTGTCCTCTTCTCCTTCCAATCTATGTTCCTATGTTGAAATCTCCCATAATAATTATCTGTCCTCACTCATTAAGTCTATTTGTCGATGCCTACCATCTCCATCATCTTTTTCATCCCCTGGTCTATGGCAGCATCCAACTGTATATTTTGTTCTGCTGGCCTCCTACTGAGACATCCCACACCAGATAGCCTCAAATGTGCTATTTTCACTGGCCTGCAATTTCTACTCTCTTTGGTTGCAGTTCACTAGCTATCATCAATAACACTCTTTCCCCCCATTATTTTTCTCTCTATCCTCCCTGAATACATTGTACCCTTCACATTCTATCCCACTAACTATGTCATCTTCTGTTAGTCATATCTCACTAATGCAAATAACCAATGCCACAAATTCCTCCTGCTTGTTCCGAATGCTCCTAGGATTAGTGTACATAAAGTGCGAAAGTCACTTTATGCACACTATCCTGCCATTTTATACTAACTATTCCATTCTGGTTTGTTAGCAGTGGTACTAAGTTGGGCATATTATACACATTCTTAAACTCAACTGCCTCACTGATGTTTTCATATCCACTCAACAGCTTACCACCACCTCCCGCCACACACACATACACACACAAAGTTCTAGTTTCCCTGATTCTGCACAGCCACTTTCACTTCATTCAACAACACTTTTTTCCATTTCCGAACACCAAATCCATTCAGATGCAAACCATTCTTGTATAAGTCCTTTCACCCATCAAACTCACTCCACAAACTCCACACCACTCCTTCTGCATAACCTATGCATCAAGTATTCACTATTTTAACCTTCCTTCTCAGCTCTACTCTGTCATACTGTGGCAACAGACTCACTATATTAACTCTCTCACTCCTTTCTTTTGCTACTTCCAGTAATTCTTTCATCTCCTCTCTCATCTATACTTTTCTCCTTTTAAATCATTCATTCCAGCCACTACAATAATTTCTTTCACCCTACCCTATTGTGCTCTAATAGCCTCACTAACATCATTCATTTTTGCAACAGGAAAGCACGATTTTGTCAAACTCTCATTGATTACCTTTTATGAGTGAATTAATATTATATTATTATAGCAGCATCTCCATGAAGTCAGAAGACTCATGCAAGTGGTTCACACTAATCTTTATTCTCACAATACCTATCAACACGATGCCTAACTCATTCACTAACAGCACCCATGACCACTTCTGGTAACCAATTCCACTCATTAACTGCTCTCAAGCAAAATATCTACGAACCATACTTTTACTAACTGCACTCGTATACAACCTACAGGAATGATCCCTTGTTCTCTTCCTACTTCACATATTGAAAAATTTCTTCTGCATTAATCATATAAAACGAATTTTGTAACTTATATACTTCTATTGTGACCATTTTTCTCTCTGTCATCCAAATGAATATCAAAAACTCCAACTCTTAGGCCAGGCATATATTGATTTTGAAAAGGCATTTGATTCGATTGCAACATTAGTGATTTTAGAAGCCCTAAAAAATCAGCCAACTGAAAAATCTTATATTGATATACTTAGTCACATATATAAAAATTCTACTGCATCTATAAAATCAGGAACAAATATGAAATTTTCTATAAAAAAAAAGGGAATTACACAGTGAAATGCCAATTCATTTAAATTATCTACAGCAGCCCCAGAACAAATTTTTAAAAATCTGAATTGGAAAAATACAAGAAATATAGTAAATCAAACCACCCATGATTTGCTGATCATGGGTGGTTTGATTTACATTGGAGCTGTATAAGGCCAAAGTGGAGTTACTAGGATTAAGATTTCTACAATGGAATCTTCTCAAGGAAAACTCTGAGTGACTTCTTTCTCACTCGTCATGAGCAGTTTGCACCTTACTTCCGAAAGGAAGATGGCCTTGTGTTCTGCTACGATGTAGATTGCCTGATGAATGCCTTTTGAATCAAACATGATCCACACAAATAAAGAAATGAATATTTGAGCATTTTTTTTGTTTTTTTTTGTTGTTGTTCCAGATTGTTGTAAAGCAAAACTTACAATATATATATATGTATATATATACACAGAATAAACACACTTTTTTTTTAATAGCAAACTGGTTGTTAAAAATTTACTGAATACGACACACAGAAACACTGCATAGAACAACAAGAATCCATCAGTTTAACAGTCTCGCTAACAATATAATAATAATAATATGCAATCTATATGGCTGAATATGTAAAAATAAACGGAAGTATGATCATGACACATTTTCTCAAAATATTACACAGATACAGACACTGAAAGAGCAATCGTTTCCTTTATTTTATTTACAAAATTAGTCCCAAAATCTAAATTATATCTTTTATTTCAACTACACAGATAATCTATTCTGGTAATGTATAGAAAACTATCTTATATTCACAATTAACAAGTAGATAAACTAATGCTACTCACCCATGGATAATTACAGTTCATGTCGGTAGCATTTCTGTTTGTTTGTTGATAAGTAGAACTATTCATGTTTTCATTTTGAGGCTTGTTTAAGCAATCTTCCTGTAAATATAAGATTTTATTCTTTTAAACATAATATAACAGTAATGAATATTCACATATTTAAGAAATAAACATCAGAAAACATTTGCAGGTTGCTACAATAATCTATGAGAAATATGTCAGAAAGAAGTTTCTCGACTGTGTGGTTAAACTTTTAATGCTGAACAGTATTAGCATTAGTACATGGATTTCCATGTTCACTGCACCTTCAAATACACTGTAGAGTATTTGAAGAAAACAAATCTGCAAGAAAAAGGCAAACTGCATATCATCTAAATAATGATAGCAAAGAGCCTCCATAACTCTGTCAGTATAGATAAAGCCCTTTGGTTGGAAAGACCTGGGAAAGATCGAATTCCCGTCCATGAAGTGAAGAGCCTTTATCTGGTCTTTTTTGACTAAAGGTGAGTTAATCAGTCTAATGGAGAGATAAAGGGTTTTTTCCACCCAGAAACTCGAGTTTTTCGTCCCTCAGAACAGGAAAATCAGCCCCTGTGAATACACCTGGATCTACAGCCATGAATACTTACAACAATGTGGAAGAGACATTCTCCTTACATCCATAGTCAACCTCCTGGATGGAGACGACACATGATGATGATGATGAATGATAGCAAATAAAGCAATGTATAACTTGGTTTAAATTATAAAGATTTTTAACATAAGTTGTAAAAGTGAATAGTCAAGGAAACTAGATGTGCCTTGGTAGTGTGAATGCATGAAAGTGTGGATACATGAATTAAATTAAAAGGTCATAATTATGACTGTAATAGCATATAGAGTGAGGGAGAAAATTATAGTAAATTAAAGATGATCTAAAAAATGACAAGTTGGATAAGGAAAAACTTTAGAAATGAAGTGAGTAATTTCAATGGGGAATCAATACCAGATCCATGTTTGAACTGGTCATTTTGTAAGAGTTAACTGAATAATCATCAGGCTGACAGTTTACTATCATGAGTATGCACTGATGCCAGAAGCATTAGAAATTAAACTGAGGAATTTTTAGACAAGATAAAAAGATAGACAATATAAGAAAGGTGGAGTTAAATTCAGTCGAAATAGAAATCTTTAGTAATGGTGGAAGCATTGGTAATCTAGTCAAGGGTTCAAGGCTGTCTAGTGTGAGGTGGAGGTTAGCAGAACAAAATACACAGATTACACGGTTCAGTCACTACTGTTTCATTTAACAGTCTTTCAAAGTAATTATTCTAGATATACAGAATATCTTTAGCTTCAGTTTCATGTCACTTTTATCATTTCCAATTCCTTTTACTGTACTATTCGCTTTTTTCAATTTCTAAACTTTTTAAAAAGTTCCAAGAATATTTTGCCATGCTCTTCTATATTCTTACCAAAGTCTTCACATAGCTTTTGTTTAAACACTTTTATACATAGCTTAGTTCTCTTCCATTATTGTATGTATTCTTGTAAGGTACCTGTTGACTTGCTGAGAAAGTTCCATATGCTTTCTTCTTTTCCAGGCTTGCCTCTTTAACTTCTTATGGCCACCATGGAGTTGTGATTTTTTCCATTCTTCCAGACAACTTCAACTGAATCTATCAATGTTTTCTTCAGAGTTTGCCACAGTTACGCCAAGGATTGCTTCATGTTTTAAAACTTCTTTTTTCCTTGAATAACAGTTGTATAGTTGGGTCTACAGTTCATCTGTACTAGCTGTTCCACTTTGATTCTTTTTAAATCTTTCTTACATATTTTTTTGTTTCAATATAAGATTCATTTTTATCCTACTTAAAACTAAGTGATGATCCCTTTCGATTTCAAATACCGTGTACAGTTCCTGTATCCTGAACCAGCGTGAAGATACCAATGTAAACAATAATAAAGTCAATAAGACTTTTCTTTACTCTTGTGTTAGTGATAACTAGTCCATCTCCCATAATGCAAAGCACGTCTCCTTGCAGAGACAAGCATGATGCTATACATTAAGGGAAGGGCCACTATCTAGACTGCTTTCAACCTTTATTGAGGTCTTGTCAGTGGGAGCCAGACCCAGAGGTGGTGATACCAAGGTGGAAGAAATGGAAGTCACATTTACCTATAGAGAAAGATGTTGGAAATTTTTTCCACTTGGTTATTTATTAAACTAAATTCCACTAAATTTATTAAGCTATAATAAATTTAGTTTAATCCTTTATCCAAGTGTAAACAAACAAAGTTTGCACCTGAAGTATCTTCAGGACTGAGGCAACTCGTGGTAAAGGTGGACCAAGCTCTCATCACTAATTGTCTTAGTATCTCCCATAATGCAAAGCACATCTCCTTGTGGACATGATGCTATGCATTAAGGGAAGGGCCACTACCCAGACCAGTTTCGACCTTTATTGAGTTCTCGTCAGTGGGAGCCACACCCAGAGGGGGTGATACCAAGATGGAAGCAATGGAGAAGTCATATTTACATGTCTGCAAGGAGATGTGATTTGCATTATGGGAGATACTAAGACAAGGAGTGATGAGAGCTTGGTCCACCTTTACCAAGAGTTGCCTGTCCTGAAGATACTTCAGGCACAAACTTTGTTTGCTTACACTTGGATAAAGGATTAAACTACATTTATTATAGTCTAACCAAGTGGGAAAAAAACTTCCAACATCTTTCTCTAAATCCATTATATTCAGTTGTTTGCAGATGATGATGTGAAGCTGGGAAGGGTTGTTAGTAATAGTGCTGATGTGGCAGCCCTTCAAGAGGAGTTGAACAAACTGGACAAATGAATGGGGATTTCAGTTTAACTCAGATGAATGTAAAGTCAAGAATTTTTTGAAAACATCGATGATTGGAGGAACATCAATGAGCATACTCTGTTGGAGGAACTGTACTAGAGGAATTGAGGGGGGGTAAGGAATTTGGGGTGATTATTGATAGAAATCTGAAATTCAGGAAACATATCTCTGCTAGTTGTGAAGGTAACCCAGAGGACTGCTGCAATACTAAGAAGGATGCTGACTAGCAGAGATAAAAGAGTTGTCATTCCATTGTATAAAGTCCTGATCCATTGAGGAACATCAATGAGCATACTCTGTTGGAGGAACTGTACTAGAAGAATTGAGGGGGGGTAAGGGATTTGGGGTGATTACTGATAGAAATCTGAAATTCAGGAAACATATCTCTGCTAGTTGTGAAGGTAACCCAGAGGACTGCTGCAATACTAAGAAGGATGCTGACTAGCAGAGATAAAAGAGTTGTCATTCCATTGTATAAAGTCCTGATCAGATCATAGCTGGACTATTGCACTCAAATTTGGTCTGCAGGATTTGAAGATCAGGACGGTATAATATTATTTATGAGGAGAGATTGAGGAAATATGGATTGCAAAGTTGGGTACATAGAAGAAGAGGTGATATGATTGAGACATTTAAACTGTTGAGAGGTAGTTACAGGGTTGACAATGGGAAGTTCTTTTATTTGGTGGAACGGGGGGGGGGAAGCGAGGACAAGGAGCCATCCCTAGAAGTTACAAAAACAAGTTGTGAGCAAGAGGGTGAGGAGTAGTTTCTTTGAATGGAGGTTGGTTCAAATGTGAAATGCATTGCCTGATAGGGTGGTGAGAGCATGAACTGTGAATGAATTGAAGGAGTGGTATGATAGACTTTTTTTCATCATTTTGAAATCTGCCTGCATAACTTTACTTGAAACTACCTTCCAATCAAGTTTATCTTCATGCTTGCTGTTCAATGCTTCTCCTTCCTTTCCTTGATCACTGTTGCCCGAATATAATATCCTATATTTATTATTTAGCAGTATCTCACCTGTTTCAATCCTCTTTGTCCAGAAACACCAATTATGTCCATGTAGTACTTCTCTAGTTCTTTTACCAATATAATTTTGTTTTCCATTGATACTTCTTACAGTGATGAAGCCAATTCTGCTGACAATAATAGTAGTAGTAGTACTTTCAAGTCTCCATGGAGTCCAAAGACTCATTGCAGAAGGTTGAACACTCACTCACAGACCACAATAACTATCATGCCATAATAATCTGACAATAAGTTTTCTCTGAGGATATCAGCTGAAGAGATTCATAAATCTCCTCAGCTGATAAGCTGAACAGACATAGAAAATAGTTGTTCCATTTATTCTAAATATTATTATTATATGAATAACTAGAGAATAACATGCATGTCATAGTAAAATAAATTTTAAATTTTATTAAGTAAATATTTCATCTTATATATCACAAGGCATAATCAGTACAATTATTGAACAATAGAAATTGAATCAGAAAACATTAGAGCGCATGCCTAAATTGGAATCCCTCTAGTATACCATCACATGTTAATGAATTAAATCTAGTTGGCTGAAATTAAAATTAATTAAATTAAATTAAAATATATAAGAGATAAATTTATTTAAGAAAATTGACAATAACAATTTCCTAAACTTTTGGAATATTGAGGCAGTCTATTCCATCATTTTGATTAGGAAGCTTTGTGGAAATGTTTAGACAGTTGAGTTTGGCAAGTGCAAGAAGAATGACTGTTATGGGAGATTTTAACTACAGTAGTATAAACTGGAGAGAGGAAGATGCATGTAGCAATAAGTGAATGAAATTTCTAGAATTCTTGAGGGACAAATGTCTTAAGCAACATGTAATAGAAGGAACAAAAGTTTCAAAAGTTTTGGATTTGGTTATAGCATCAGAGGAGTTGATAATAACTGAGATGACATCTCCCCCACCAGGTTGGAGAGAGTGACCATATGGTTTTGACTTGGAAAATGAATAGCCATGCAGGAGTATCAAAGAGACGGTATGTGGAATTATAAGGCAGGTGTTTATAATAGTCTTAGACATCAACTTGGGGAGGTTTCATGGAGGAAGAAATTGGAAAGCTGGGATATCATTAGTGCGTGGGAAATTATGAAAGAATATTTGTTAGCAGTAATGGTAGGTTGTAGACCATGAGTGAACAAGAGGAGGACACAATTTGGAGTAAAGTGGATGACAAACAATATTAAACAGGAATTACATGCGAAAAAGGGGCTGTGGAAGAGATATGAGACAAGTGAAGAGAAGATGCATGAAGAGTATAAGACACAGGCCAGAAGAGTGACCAGTATGGTAAGGAAGGTGAAACTGGAATATGAGAAGAGATTGGCCCTAAGATCCAAAGAAAATCCTAAGGAATTTTTTAGCTATGTGGCCAGGATAAGGAGAAATGACTGTGGAAGAATGATATTTTGGATAAAAAATGGGAATAGAGTGACTGATGCAGAGGACATAGTAGAATTGTTCAATGAACACTTTATTGGAGTATTTCATCCTGGAGGAGTCAGTTTTAATGCCAGAGGGATAGCACAAGTTCGAGGTTTAGAGATACAGGAGGAGAGTGTGTTTCAAATACTGAGTACTATGGATGTCAGTAAAGCTGTGGGACTGGACGGTATTTCATCATGAGTTTTGAGAGAATGTGCTAGGGAACTGATAGTGCCTTTGACCTGGCTTTTCAATGAAAGTCTGGCTGCAGGAAAAGTGCCCATGCAATGGAAGGAAGGTAATATAGTGCCATTGCATAAGGGCAGTAGCAGACTGGAAGTGTCTAATTATAGACCAGTTTGTGTGTCATCAGCAGTTAGTAAGATCTTGGAGAAAGTAGTGAAGGACCGTATACAGCATTGGGAATTGAGGATAATGTTATCTGTAAGAGTCAACATGGATTTGTGAAGGGGTGCTCTTGTTTTAAGCAATATGCTAGCCTTTTATGTTTTATGATAAAGTTACAAGAGCATTAGATGAGGGAAAGGCATATACTGCCATTTTCTTAGACTTAGCGAAGGCATTTGACAGGGTACCACATGATAAGCTGATATTTAAGTTGCAGCACATGGGTCTGGATGTTAAATTGGTCAACTGGATTCAGGATTGGCTGTCCGATAGGTATCAGAGAGTTGTGTATGGTGGGCCATTTCAAGGAAGAAGAGGGATACAAGTGGAGTCCCAGAGGGTTCAGTACTGGGACCTATATTGTTTAACCTTTATATCAGTATCATTGTCAGTGGATTGCAAGGGGATGTTCAGTTGTTTGCAGATGATGCGAAGCTGGGAAGGATTATTAGTAATAGTGCAGATGTGGCAGCCCTGCAAGAGGATTTCAATAAGCTAGATAGATAGGTAAATGAATGGGGGTGTTGGTTTCATGCAGCAAAATGTAAGGTCTTGAGGTTTGGGAAACATCGATGGGACACTGCATACTCTATGGGAGGAGTAATAGAGGAAGTAGGGGGATACAAGAGATTTGGGGTTGATGATTGATAGAAACCTGAAATTTAGGAGACATATTGCAAAGGTGATGAAGGTAACACAGAAGATTGTTGCAACAATGAGAAAGATCCTGATGTGCAAAAATAAAACAGTTATTATTCCGCTGTATAAGACCCTGATCACACCACACTTGGACCACTGTTCTCAGATTTGGTCCCTAGGATTTGAAGGGGATAAATTAACTGTGGAAAGGGTGCAAAGTCGGATAACAAAAATGGTTTCAGGACTGTACAATGATAGTTATGAGGATTGGCTGAGGGAATGTGGACTACAGAGTTTGGTGGATAGAAGAAGGAGAGGTGATATGATTGAGTCTTTTAAACTGTTGAGAGGTGGTTAGAGGGTTGACACTGTGGAGTTCTTTTGCTTGGTTGAACAGCAGGAAGGAGTGATGACAAGAGCCCATCCCTGGAAGTTACGAAAGGAAACTGTGAGCAAGAGGGTGAGGAGTAGTTTCTTTGCATGGAGGGTGGTTGAGCCATGGAATGCATTGCCTGATGGAGTGGTGAAATCGAGAACGGTCGAGTTCAAGGAGTTTTATGATAGACTTCGTGTTTCTTAGAGGGGGACCTCCTCATGATGAGTCTTGATAGACCTCATGTTTCTTAGAAAGGAGCTCCCACGATGAATCTTTTGACTCCATGGAGGCCTGAATAATATTAATAATAAATAATAATACGAAGATGATCTAACTATAGCAACATGATCTAACTTTTCTTACAGTTATCATCACATGACTGATGATAAACTGTCACTAGCCCTAAAAAAATTCGCAATTTATTACAAATAAAATTTCTTGCATTCCTATTTAGTCAAACTCAGTTAATCCTACTGCAGCTCTACAACTATGAAGCCAATGGATAACTAAATATTTCTTCAAAAAATACAGTACAGGTATCCCTCGTTATATGCAATCTCACTATACACGTTTTCGCTATAACTCAATTTTAAAAAGTTAAAAAGAAGAGCTCAGGAGACAGTTTGCAGCTGTAGCATAGAATGAGGAGTTAGCTGGAAAAGAGATCAATGCAGTTTAGGGGATTTTCAAAAACTATCTATTAGATGCAATATCTAAATGTATTCGAAGGGTGAGAAGGTTAAATCGGGTAGGTGTGAGATGGATGAATAAAGAGATTAAGAATGGGATACAGAGAAAAAGGGCATTGTGGAGACAGCATAACAGAAATGGAAGTAAGCAATTCCATGAGGTTTACAAAGACCAGGCAAGGACGGTGACTTGGTTGGTGAGGGTAGCTAAAGAGAGGTATGAACAACAGTTAGCTAATGAAGCCAAAAAGAATCCTATGGAGTTCTTTTGATATGTAGTCAGCAAAAGAAAGAATGATTATGGAAGGATGATATTGATTGGAGAAAATGGTATAAAGACAGCAGTTGCAGAATGTGTGGTGGAGATACTTAATGAGCAGTTCATAAAGGTCTTTCAATCTTTGTCAATGTGACTTCATGGAGAGATTGAGAGCAGTTGATGATGAGGGAAGAGAGACTGACTGTAAGTGAGCAAGAGGTGTATGGGAGTTGAGTAAGCTAGATGTTAATAAGGCTGTGGGATTTGATAATATATCACCACGTATTCTGAAGGAATGTGCCAGGGAGTTGACACCTGCCCCGACATATTTTTTTAATACGAGTCTCGAACTTGGTCAAGTTCCTAAGGAGTGGAAGGACGGCAATATTGTGCTACTTCATAAAGCAGGTGATCGAACTCAAGCATCAAACTATAGGCCTATCTTTGTGTCAGGTGTTGTGGTTAAGTTGTTGGAGAAACTTGTGAGAACTGGGATCCAGAGTTGGGTTGAGTTGACAACAATGGTATTATCTTTGATGGACAGCATGGATTTGCTAAAGGGAGGTCATGTTTTAGTAATCTACTTACTTATTACAATAAAGTGACTGCTTAATTGGACAGAGGAGAAGGATACACAATAATATACTTGGGTTTTGCAAAGGCTTTTGATAGATTACCTCATGATAAGTTGACAGTCAAACTAGAGCGGATGGGGTTGGATATTAGACTAGTGCATTAGATTGGAGACTGGCTATCTGATAGGTATCAACAAGTTGTGTATGGGGGAACTACAACCAGGAAAAGGAAAGTCACTAGTGGAGTGCCTCAGGGGTCTGTTTTAGGGCCATTACTGTTTAACTTGTATATTAATGATATTGGCGAAGATTTAGATGGAGATATTCAGTTGTTTGCAGATAATGCAAATTTGGGATGAACCATGAAGAGTAGTGAAGATGTTGTGGCCTTACAAGAAAACTTTAATAAAGTGAGTGATTGGGCATGGAAATGGGGATGTGAGTTCAATGTTGCAAAATGTAAAGTTTTAAAATTTGGAAGAATTTATGCTTGGTGAGGATATATTGTTGGAGGTGGAAGAAATAAGAGCTCTGGGGGTAATAGCGGATAAGGATCTGAAATTTAGGGGACACATAGCCAAAATTGTGAAGGCAACTCAAAGGCCTTCTGGGAATGATGCAGAGGACACTGATGTATAGAAATAGGGAGATTCTTGTTCTTATACCATTGTATAAGGCTTTGATTAGGCCACACATGGATTATTGTGCCCAGATTTGGTCACCTGGTTTTCAGAAGGATGAAGAGATGTTGGAAAGGGTCCAAAGGCAACTGACTAAGGTAGTTTCTGACCTCTGGAATGTCGAGTATGAGGAAAGATTGAGAAGATGTAATTTTCAGTCTGGTGGACAGGAGGAAGAGGGGAGATATGATAGCGACCCTACAAGTTGGTAAGGGATTGTTATAGGATCAATGCTGGAGAAGTTCTACATAAAATAGTGGGAGAACCAGAGGTCATCCCTGGAAACTGTATAAAGAGGGTGTGAGTATGGGAGTGAGAGGTAAAGTTTTTTTCGTGCTGAGTTGTGAATGATTGGAATGCCTTGCCTGAGAGTGTGGTGTCTGCAAGGAGTTTGAGCGTGTTTAAGATACGTACCTTTTATCACACACACAGCTCATCATAAGGTATGATGAGCTGTGTGTGTGTGTGTGTGTGATAAAAGGCCCTCCCAGATGAGTCTTTGACTCCATGAAAATTTTAAGGTTTTTGATTTCAACTTGGAAAAGGAATGTTCACCGCTCGCTACACTAACAGTTAAGGTTAATAGTATTCTTAAAGCAATTGAAAAGTTAGGGAAAGATAAATTATTGAACACAATAACATCAAGAATATGGAAAGGGCTTTTGAATATTCAAATTATCCTTCCGAAATATATCCCGGAAAGCACATAACTCGTCATATAGTTCTATTGCATTTACTTTTTTATTGGCGCAGTCCTTCAAGAGAATCTCTAAATCATCACAAATTTTTTGTAAATCTTCATTATTAATTTGTAGTAATCTAAACAAGAAATTGAAATTATCATATCTTTTAGTTGTTCAAAACGTTCACATTTTGAAGAACACATTGCAATGTCTAGAAGTGTATAAAACACATTCACTCTAAATTTATCTTCTGGCGATTGTGGCGTTTCATCATGATGCTCGCAGTCAAATTGTCATGTCTTCTTTCGTCATCGAACTTCTGTACCAGTTTTAAATTCTTGTTCTCCATCCACCTCTTCACTCAGTTAGTTTGCCATTTTTAGAACTTTAAAATTTGTATCTGATCGATACTCTTGTAAGAATATTTTTAAGTTTTCGATAGATTCTAAAGCTAGTGTAATGTTCATATTTTTGTCTTGAAGCATTTTACTCACAGGGTTTATTCTGTTAAGTAAATCATACAAAGTTATAAGAGAGCAAATAAATTTGTAGTCCTTTATTTTAGCACATAATGTTTGTGCTTCATGCTGAGTTTCTTTATTAAAATTTTCATTATTTAAAATTTCAAAAAGTACATCATAAATTTCTCCTAACTGATATCGTAGAGGGCGGATTGCATTAAATTTACTTTCCCATCATGTTTCTGATGGCTGTTCAATGTTAATTTTTTTTATGAACTTTAAAAGGATTGCCCAACGTTTGTAAGAGAATGAAAAGAATTGTATATTTCTTGAATAATTGCAAAGAAACTAATTGTATCTGCATTCACTTTGGCTGTATCATTAATGATAAATTTAGAGTATAAGCAGCACATGGCATGTAAAAAACTAGAGGATTTTTGTTCAAAAGCAAATTTTGGAGCCCATATTTGCTCCATTGTCATACCCTTGACCTCGCATGTCTTCAATGGGAATGTTCCATTTTTCCAGTTGTTCCACTATTGTTGCACATAAACCATGTCCTGTGAAATCTGATATATCTGCAAAACCTAAAACGTTTTCCCTGCTCTTGACAATTCCATTGTCACAGGAAACAAAGTGAATAATAATGGTCATTTGTTCTGTTTTACTTGCATCAGGTGTGCAGTCTAAAATTATGGAATAATATTTAGATTTTCGAATTGATAATAAAATTGTATCCCTGACTGCGTTACTTAAAGTTTCCAATATTTCATTTTGACTGTCTTTACTCAAATAGTGTACTCTATTGTTTCGTTGTAGGGCCCTTTCAACATGATTTTCCATAATGTGATCAAACTACCCAAACAGTTCGACTAATTTTAAAAAATTGCTGTTATTTCTTTCATATAATTTATCAGATGATCTGCGAAAAGCTAAATTTCGGCTACCAAGGAATTTTATAATTTCAATCAAGCGTTCTAAAACACTCATCCAACGTTTCTTTTCCATTCATACATGCTTTGAGTCTGGAAATCAATAGTAGTTTTGTTTTTTAAATTTTTATCAAGTTCCTTCCACTTTAAGAAATTTTTCAAGTGAGTTAAACTCATGTCTATGTAAAGTTGTACTTACATTTCTCCAATCGTTATAACCTTCTACAAGACTCAGTGGGTGATTCAGTTGATTTAGTAGGTGCGACAAGTTTGCAACAAAAGCAAAAAACATAATTTAAAGTTTCGGAATAAATTAGCCATGTTCTTGGCGCGAGCTCCCGTTTTCCATTTTTTTATAATACGTGTCGCCAAATTTACAACCATATGTATCTCTGGGATATATTATATTTTTATTTTGAACAGGCCCATTACAATTAAAACAACTTGTAATTTTTCATCAATATTTCCCCGTTCTTCTAAATTCACAGGATCTTCTAAATTCACAGAGACTAACAATGTGTTAGTTTCGTGGTCAACTACAACTAAATCTTGTTGTAGTTGATAAATCCTAACTATTTTTCACTTAAATCATGCTCAATTATCTTATTCAATAGTTGCAATAGTACCTTCATGCATCATCTTCAACTCTGATTTCTGATGTATCGAGTTGGTTACAATCTGCATCAGAATATTTTAATAAATATTCTGATGCAGAATATTTTAACAAATATTCTGATGCAGAATATTTTAACAAATCTATTAAGAGCCCCAGTTTGTGTCTTAATATCTGCTTCTTTTGCAGCATGACGCTTATGATTTTGTGCACCGATTCCATTTCTATTTTATACCCACAAGAAATTATTACACAACACGACACAGAGACGAAATAATAGTCCGCACTGCGCTACTGTCAGTAGCCTACTGAGATGTGTACCATATGACTGGTTAACAAGCAACAGATGTTTTGTACGAAAATTTGTTTCTGCGCATAAAAGCAGTCACCGTTTCACTTTAGATAGACTGCAGTAGATACAACATTCTACAGGCAAGCATTTAGCCTGCTCTAGCTGCAAAATTGTAAACAGCTGGCTGATCAAAGAGACGGCAATATACATTTTTTTTCAATTTTTGTTCGGTGTAAATGGCCTCATTTATTTTAATATTGATCATTCTAAGATTTTTTTTGTTTTTATGATAAAAATTTTGTTTCTTAAAAATTAACTTATGAATCGTTCCCTGACGATTCATAAGTTAATTTTTAAGAAACATTTACGCCCCCATCGTAGCGGCGCCTGCATGCTCTGCATGCCTGCTTCTGCCGGCCCTGTTCATCATCTAACACCAACACCGTCTACTGTTGACAACCACCATTAGTACTTTCACAAACATTCATGCCCACAGTGGATTTGAACCCGCAGCCTTTTGGCTGGAGAGCGGATATGCTAGCCACTCGGCCAACTCACAAAAGTGAATATAATTGCTGATACCCTGAGGACTGTAGTTCTTTCCTTATGTTTTGCAACCACAAAGTATGCATGCCTGGCATGAGCAAATTCATTCCATAGTTTCAAACTTTATTCAACACTAAACCAGAGTTGCACACAAATTATAGGCTACTTAAAACCAAGATAATCGATAAAGATAAATGATCCCTAGTGGCTATCTCTCTTTATGGCTCCCTCACCATCTATAAGAAGAACCATTCTCACAATAAAAGAATGATGGCAACATCCAAATAACCACGACATCCAATGTATGGATAAAACATAGTCACTTAGTTCTTCATCTCGTGCCATCGTTTCTTGCCTACTATAGAACTTCTAAGTAAATTAGCAGAAACCATCAAACTAGAACTGCAGGGAGGAGGAGGAAACCATTCAGTGTCAATAACATCTGAAATCAGTTACAACTGTTGGATTCTGAATGAAGAGAAATGGAAATTGTTAATATATCATTCAGAGTCCAACATAATCTACCAATCCCTCAACAACATTTGTTTTTCTTTTTAACTAATAGTCTCATGCTCATAATTTGCTATTTATGTAATTTCTTCAAGTTATGTTAATCGATATTTATTTATTTATATATGTTTGGGATAAATTACAGTTATGAAAAGCTGTGTATTAACATATCATTAATTTTGTGAATTTAATTCCTTTAATATAATGTTAGAAACTGTAATATATGTAATTTTGATATATCCAGAAGATTCTTTGTGGTATCATTTGATTGGTTGCTATAAGAAATTATGTTATTTTTAGTTAGCGTGTGTTTACTCTATACTATGCACAAGGTGAAGTTGATATGAGCTAAGCTGGTGAGAACCAGTTTTTGGCAGGAAAAAAGGAATGAGTAGATACAAAAACGTAAGTAAATACAGAATCGAGTAGGGAAGTATAGAGAATGGTAGCTGGAGACTGGAGGGGAATTTTGATGTGCTGTAAATGGTGTTTAAAGGACTGGGAATTGCTTGGTATTTTAACTTAAATTTTTCTGAGTTGGAATTTTACCAAAACTTCCTAATGCCTAGCAGTGAAATAGTGCAAGAAATAGGTTAATACATATAAGAAAATGAAGAAATAAGTAGATAACTTAAACCAAGTGCATAAAGATTATATTCTCCCGAGTCTATATATCATTCGCGGAATAGGAAGACTTTTTTTAGTTTGTGTTACTACATAATAAAAGTCAGTAAGGACTTAAAAATTGTTGTTTGATCTACTTATGATGTGTTGAAGCTATATCCTGGCAAGATTACCTTTACTATACTTAGCGAGAAGTAACGAAAATTAATTCCTCTGAAAGTAAATCGTTCCTAGTTGCAGTATTCAGCAAGTCAAGATTTAATATGTGATGTGCTAAGACTTTTCCCTCTTCAAATGATAAATGCTATGTTATTGAATTAAGTGTTCATTAACTGAATAAGAATACTGTGAAGCCTATTCATTGTGATTTAGGAATCTCAAACTTACATGAACTAAAATTGATTAACTGAGCCTAGAGAATTACAAATTGAATGTCTGAATGTTCATGAGTTGTATTCTTCTGAATATCTTGAACTGATTTGATATTTAAAATTGTTTTGAAATGTAACCTTAATCAGAGTAGAGTTGTGATATAAGCTCTTTGTAATAAGAAGGATAAGATCTGTATAATATAATCTTTAATCATAAAGTTTAAGCTCAGCTGAGTAGTATACTAGTGACTTAATGAGAACTTTAATGGACATGAAATAAATAAATAAAGTGGGCACCGAAAATATGAAGGTGCTATATCAGGCATATGATATGATGCATAGGAAGACCAACAACAAAAGATCAAAGGTGGATAGAAAGGTGGTATGGAAATCTCAGCAGAACATGGAAATGATATTCGTTCAATCATAATGTCCCTGTTAGAATATTGTGTTATGATGTAATTTATGTGACACTGCATTAAATAATTTTGTTTGAATTGAATCTTGTATTTGCCTGATTGTTTCGTTGCACCGCTCATTAAAATAATTCAAATCTTAGCGGGAACCCTATATAGTAAGAATAAAAACCTCGGCCTACAATCAGTTTATGATAACCTAATACAGTTGAAGGTTGATTTATCTAAACTGCTCTTGCAATTCAGAATATGGAGTGGCGCAGTATAATATAAATATTCTTCATATTTGATTGATATATCAGCCCTCAACTAATTGAATTTATGAGAAGAGATAATAATAAGAAGATAAAATGTAATTGAGAAGAGCTATGATCTAACATAATTGTAACTATTAGAGGCACTCCACCTGGCAAGTGCTTAAACTAGAATATCTGGAATTGTTTGAACAAGTTACATATTAAGATGGAAAAATCCAACCACAAACTTAAAAAAAAATGGAATTATATAAAAGATTGAATATAAAGAAACTATGAAACATCTTATAGTATGTCTGCATCAGATCAACCTTGCACAACTAGAGATTTAACTAAGTACTATTCCAGCAGTCTGATGGAATAACAGTTAGCACTGGGACAGTAGCACATATACTGCTATCACAGTATGAAAAATTCTGGACTGATATTTAAACATGAATATCCCTGCTCTTTTCTATATATTTTGACATGTATACCTTGCTGCTTTTTTATGATCTATAAAATTTAGCTGCAGAATTTTGAATTGTTTTCTAAATGGACATGAAATAAATAAATAAAGTGGGCACCGAAAATATGAAGGTGCTATATCAGGCATATGATATGATGCATAGGAAGACCAACAACAAAAGATCAAAGGTGGATAGAAAGGTGGTATGGAAATCTCAGCAGAACATGGAAATGATAAACCAGGATTAGTGGATATCTATGATATGGAGTGATGAATCATACTATACCTTTTTTCTGATTGGATGAGTAAGTGTGGAATGCCCAGGAATGACTGCATCATCATCACTTGGCAGACCATTATGCAACCACCAATTTTGGCCTTTACCATCCACTGTGCAGTTTGGCTAGTGGTCATCTGAGTTCAAACCACTAGAAATAGGTGAAGATATGCAACATAATTTTGGGTAATGCAATGCATGCAAGTTGAGATGATGATTTAGAATAGGGAGGGGGATTAAACCAGTATATTAAACAATAGTATGTAGACTTGTGATCACATCTGAGGAAGAAGGGTCCAAAATACATGACTGGTATTATCACAATTTGGTGGAGAGTATACTGAGAAGGATTGAAAGTGTAATTTGGATCCATACACTCTTGAGGTATGTGTGAATTTAGGTTTATCACAAATACAGTGCTACTCCAATGCATGTCATTTAATACATTTGCTGCCATATGATGACTCTAAGGTAATATGAGCTGGTGGGTAAGGGGAAAAAAAGAGATATACAGCTTATCTATTGAGTTTATAAATAGGTGCAAAACACATTTTTGAAATGAGGATGGAAAGCCCTTTGAAGAAATGTGTCATTTAATATTATAGACCAAAATAAATGTTTCTCTCCTCTCACCCGTCTGATAGCACACCTTGGAGAAGATGATGTGGATTACAAGCCATTTGCTTCTTTAAGTTGGTCCACCAGGAAATTCCATGCCACGTTTGATAGTTATATTACTTTTGCCATTTAGATGATACTCAGTATGAACAACAACAAACCCTCAAGAACACACACACACACACACATATATATATAAGATTATTAAAACTTACCAATCCAGTCATTGAACACACCAGTATCATGACAGAAATCAAAAGCCATATGAGAATTCTTGTGATTATATTTTGTGAGATGTTCTTGAAAAATTGCGCTACATGATGTAAGAAAGAGCTTGAGCATTTTTTTTTCTGGAAGTAAGTATCACAAATATTTAACATAGTAACATTTATAACAAAACATAATAACATTTAACACATGTACTATGTAGCAATTGATGCAAAAATTTATAAAATTTTGTTTGTATTTCCACATTCAGCTTTCTATAATTGTGATTTATTTTAATGTTTCTGGATTAATGTATGTAGAAACAGGAATGAAATAGATAATTTACTGAATAAACTAAATATTTACAACCTAACCTTTTGCCAGCTCAAGCTAGCAAAGGCATACTGAATATACAAAATCAGTAAAGACTCAAAATTAAAATGAGCAAAAGAGCAAGGACAGTCATATGTATGAAGGGTGACACTGGTTCTCTGAAGTGATTTTCTGTGATTAATGCTGGGAAGGGAGGAATGGACGGAGGGGGGGGGGAACAGATAGGGTGGTGCTCCAAAATTTATGTAAAATACATAAAGTGCACAGATTTGGTCACTGGGTTTTCATAGTAGCGAGATATGTTAGAAAGGGTCCAGTGAAGATTCGCAAAAGTGGTCAGCGATCTTAGGAATGTGGAGTATGGGACTGATTGAGAGAATGCAAATTGCAAAGCCTCATGAATAGCAGACATATAAACTAGTCATGGGTTGTTATCAAGTTGACATAGAAGAGATTTTTCTTAGAATGAAAGAGGGGAAGGTGGAACAAGGGGCCATCGGTGGAAACTGTATAAGGAGAGTGTGAGCAGAGGAGTGAGGTCCTTTGCATGAAGAATGGTTGGTGAGCGGAATACATTGCCTGAGCATGTTGTGAATGTAAACACATCGAATCAATTTAAGGTATAGTTGGATGAAAGTCAGATGTTAATAATAATAATAATAAAACCATAATTTTAATCTATTATAAAACAAACACACATTAAAAAACATATAAAACAAACATTTTAATATATACAGTTCACTGAGTTCTGTAGCACATAAACCACTTCTAGGAACAGTCTATGATTTAAACCAGGATCTATTGTAGTAACTTTACCTTTTTTTCCCCATCTTTTTACGTTCTTTTCTTCTTATTATGATAGTTTGTTTTGTCTGTCCAAAGTACTGGATGCGACAGTGATGTGGGATGCTGCAGATATCTTGGAAGGGGACAGAGAGAGAGAGAGAGAGAAGATCCTCGTGGTCTTTAATTTATCTAAGTGGACACTTTGTCAAAAGTTGTATACTGTTCTGATTTTGTATTGTTTCAGGAGTGAGCCCAGTTTATCTGTTATTAATGTAAGGGAAAGGATATGGTGTATTTATAGTCTGGTTTAAGGGATAGGGTTTGTTGTCGTTTTTAAGGAGTTTGGTGAGGGAAGAACCATTCTGTTCAAAAAAGTGAAAGTAAAGCCTATTGTTCCAGATGTTCCCCCTCCATACAAGTGACTGTCCTTACTATGGAGCTCATTTCAATTTTCAGTCTTTGCTGATTGTCTATATTCAATATGCCTTTGATAATGCTAGCTTGAGCTGGCAAAATGTCAATTGTAAATATTTAATTTATCAAGTAAATTATCTGTTTCATTCCTGTTATTATGTAGTTTTACAAAATAAAGATTTATTTTTACATAGATCATATATTTATAACGTACTTAAGCTCTTACAAATTGCCTACTGGTTTCGCTAGTAACTGACTAGCTTTCTCAAGGCTTGCATAGTACAAAAACAGGTAAATGCAAAAAAAGGTTTAAAAATACAAAGAACCGTTAGTACCTGTTAGGTAGCTAGGGTGACACGTTCGTGTGACATAACTACTCAGCATCATGAACACGCGTTACGTGCAAACACGTAATATGATTATTTGCATACTGTAGCTCTGTTGAACTGAGGGAGTTAATTAGATTTTTCCAGGTATCGTTCAGAATGGCCCCTTGATTTCTGTTTAGGTTACTTCCCGTACATAGTACAACTGCCGCTTCTTTCAATACTCGATGTCTGTAATTCTCGTCTACATAGGGCACGGAGCTGTTATTCCAGTCTATAGTGTGGTTCGAAGTTGAAAAGTGATGTGCCAATCCTGAGGTGATCGTTCTGTTGTGATTAACATCGCCTACATGTTCTTTCTGTCTTATTTCCAGGCTTCTCGAAGTCTGTCCAATGTAGGAAAGACCGCATGTGCATGGAATATTATACACACCTGGATATTTATAAAATGGCACACTGTCTTTAGGAGATCTTAGGACCTGTCTTATGCTATTTGTTGGTTTAAATACAACCCTGATGTTATGTGTCTTTAACAATCTTGCAATTTTTGTGGAAGTTGAACCTATAAAGGGGATGACTGCTGTTGAGATTTGCTGGGTAGGTTAAACAGTTAGTATAAAGGTTAAACAGCATGGGTTCATGATGCTGAGTAGTTATGTCACGCAAACATGTCACCCTAGCTACCTAACAAGTACTAACGGTTCTTTGTATTTTTAAATCTTTTTTGCATTTACCTTTTTTTTTGTACTATGCAAGCCTTGAGAAAGCTAGTCAGTTACTAGCGAAACCGGTAGGCAATTTGTAAAAGCTTAAGTACGTTATAAATATATGGTCTATGTAACAATAAATCTTTATTTTGTAATACTTTATGACCAAAACATGTACAATTATGTAGTTTTATTCCAGAAATGTTGTAAAATAATTTCATTTGATTTAAAATGAAACGGAACCTTCAAACTGCTGGATTCTGTTTATAATGTATACATCTCAGTTCATAAGTCCAAAAATTCACACTTTTTAAAAGTTGTTTTGGTTACAATAAGTGAATATCCATAATTCAGCTATGCTGAGTTTGTAAACATACTTCATTTATTTCTTTTCTACAAAATTTCACAAAGGGAGACATTAAATTAATCTCTAATTTAGTTGTTGTTTTTTTTCTTACAGGTACGTTAATAATGTCCTTAAATCGAATCACATTTATTTTTCAATATTATTATTATTATTCAGGCCTCCATGAAGTAAAAAGACTTATCGTGGGAGGCCCATCCTAGAAAAAACAGAGTATATCATACCACTCCTTGAACATTCTTGCTCTCATCACCCTATCAGCCAATGCATTCCACAGTTCAACCACCCTCCATGCAAAGAAACCACTCCTCACCCTCTTGCTCACAGCTTCCTTTCATAACTTCCAGGGATGGTCTCTTGTCATCACTGTCCACTGTTCCACCAAGCATAAGAACTCCCCAGTGTCAAACCTTTAACTACCTCTCAACAGCTTAAAAGTCTCAATCATATCACCTCTCCTATCTACCAAACTCTGTAGTCCACATTCCCTCAGTCGATCCTCATAACTAACAATGTCCAGTCCTAAAACCGTCTTTGTTATCTGCCTCTGTACCTTTCCACAGTTAATTTATCCCCTTCAAATCCTGGGGACCAAATCTGAGAACAATAGTCTAAGTGTTGTCTGATCAGGGTTTTATACAACGGAATGATAACTCTTTTATCTCTGCATATCAGCACCCTTCTCATTATTGCAGCAATCCTCTGTGTTACCTTCACCACCTTTGCAATATGTTCCCTGAATTTCAGGTTTCTATCAATCATCACCCTCAGATCTTTTGTCTCCCCCTACATACTCCAATCGAGTATGCAGTGTCCCATCAATGTATCCCAAACTTCAAGACCTTTACATTTTGCTGCATTAAACTGATAGCCCCCATTCATTTGCCCACCGATCTAGTTTATTCAAATCCTCTTGAAGGACTGCCACAGCTACACTATTACTAATAACCCTTCCCAACTTCACATCATCTGCAAACAACTGAATATCTCCCCTGCAATCCAATGACAATGTCATTGATATAAAGGTTAAACAATACAGGTCCCAGTACTGAGCCCTATGGGATCCCACTTGTAATCTTCTGCCTCCTTGATATTGCTCCACCATAAACAATTCTCTGATACCTATCAGACAGCCAATCCTGAATCCAGTTGACTAACCTGACATCTAAACCCATGTGCTGCAACTTAAATATCAGCTTATCATGTGGCACCCTGTCAAATGCCTTTGGAAAATCCAAAAAACTGGCACTACATGCCTTTCCCTCATCAACTGCTCTTGTCACTTTATTATAAAAGGCAATCATATTACTAAAGCAAGAGCATCCCTTAACAAATGTTCATTGTTTTTAACTATTTATTTGCTTATCTTTTCTTTCCACTTTGCTGTCATCAACACCACTATCTATGAACCTTTAGCAGTAATCTGGTTGTTTTTTATTCCTACAAATATATTAATCTTCTTCTTCCTTTCCAGGCTTATAGGCCAAGTGGTCTGTTTTGGACTCAATTCCATCTTTTTAAGGATCTTCCTCTGCACCGAGTACCTTTTGGTACCCGGCGCAGAGTACCAAATGCATTAATGTACAATAATATAATTAATGTACATTAATGTATAGTAACGTATATTACGGGACAAGTATATTAATAATTTTTTTAAATACAATCACATTTATTTTTTAATATTCTCTTGCTGTTTTAAACTATTTATTTGAAGTCATTTTCCTTATCTGAGGACCAACTTTTAAGCAAGCCTTGAAACAATCTTCATCTTTCCCTAAGTCTTTTACAAATTGCATCATCAAATCCAATTTCATATCAAACAAAGTAAAAGAAAAATTTTCTTTTCATAAAAGAAAAGCTAATTTTCCAACATATAATAATAAACACTCATCTCATGAAATGCATTGATTACCATATTATCGGAATGGATTCGCCTTCTTCTGCCATGCCAAAAATAATAGAACTTTTTATTAGGTCAGCCAAAATATCACAATCTGGCACCTGCAACCTGTTTTAGGAACTTGTTATCAGGCTAACCTTTTGTGGCAATTGTTTCTGTATCCAATGATGACTATGTGCTCTGCAGTCGCATTCCCACAAAGATCATTGATGCATTATACTGTCCAACCACAGAAGAAAGAGTCATCGCTGGCAGATTGCCAAGAAGAGTCAATTCATGTTGAAGGGGAGAAAGAATAAGGCGATATACTAATTCATCACTAACAGGTGAAATCACATGCTTTATACATAAAATTTTCCAACTGTTGTACAAGCAAAATAGTTATCACTTTAAAAACGACAATTTTCATAAAAGAAAAGCTAATTTTCCAACGTATAATAATAAACACTCATCTCATGAAATGCATTGATTACCATATTATCGGAATGGATTCGCCTTCTTCTGCCATGCGCAGAAGTGTCAACGGGTCTCGCATCTGTGGTCACACAGTATAACTAACAATTGACCAAGCAATATACAAAGGATTTTTAGGTCTCTTCACAAAGTGGTCAACCATGTTCTTCATGCACATAATTAAGCAGAAGTTCACAACTGTTGTAAGCTATCTTTCAAGTGAATTGAATGAGCAATGAAATGGATGTAAATCACCATTAAGGGAAATTTCTTTAATCTCTGTCTCAATCAGTATTATATACGAAAATAATCAGCTCATGTAAAAACAAACATTCTATGAAAAATCTATACATTATGGCAAAAAAATGAATACAATTTTTGTAAGAATCGTATTCATTTTTCGAATACCAAAGATTATCATTTTGAGATCTTTGGTGGAATGATCAAAATCTCTCACCATATCTATAGAGAGAGCACTAGCTAGAACTTCAGGATACCACCTTTTATGTTTTATTCTTGTTTTCCTTCCTTGTGTGTGTTTGCATGCAAGAGTAAATATATATCTTTGTGCCCATGACTCATGGGTACAAAGATGCCTTCTGACAAATGCAAAACATTGACCTAATAATTTAACAACTAAATAATTATTTACGTCACCCCTCCAGGGAGTCCAAAGACTCATCGAGGGAGGACACCTACTCTACAACTCTCCGACTCCTCCAATCACAACTACCTTCATCTACCCCAACGGCATCTACTGCCGACCACCACCACCACCACTAGTACTTTCACAGACATTCACAAACATCCATGCCCACGGCAGGATTCAAACCCACAGTCTTTTGGTTGGAGAGCAGATACGATAACCACTGGGCCAAATTTAGTTAGTTTATTATTATCACTAGTGTAGGTTTTATCCTATAAATAACATGAGAGATTCTTCTAAACTATTTTTTATTCAACACTCCAGAGTGATGGGGCTGTCTCTCCCTCTCCAGCAGTTCCTTATCACACAGATATGCAGGTAATCTATTCACAAAAATATTTTCTGATTAACATCCTATATTGTGGAATTATCACTATTTGTCAGTATCCTCAATAAAGCAGCAATTTTCTGGGTAACAGTTACAACTTTTTCAATGTTGCATGAATTTCAGCTCTCTATCCATCAACATTCCCAGAACACTCACCTTCTTGACCTCTTGAAATAAAGTTCTTCCAATGCATGATATCTTAATTCAGGCTAATGAGCATGACTTTACATTTAGCAACATTGAATTTATATTACTAGTAATTTGTCCAAAGTGCCAACCTATTCAAATAATCTTGAGATAACATCACATAGCTTTCTAAATTTTTTCTTTCTTAATATCTTCAGCAAACAAATGAATAGCTCTTGTCATATACTGAACTGGACCATCAAAATATAGATTAAATAACAACAGTCCCAGAACAGTAGCATCCATTTGTTCTCTTGCAAGATATTGCATCCCATAAACAAATTTCCTGGCTCATATTGACCAACATTCCTGTAACCAGGTTAACAGCTGACTATCCATCCTACTCAGTTTCAATCGGAGTTTGTCATATGGTATATTCTATCAAAATTTTGCAACACTGAGAAAAACTGCTGTTTACCCTCTTATAAAAGTTACTTGTTACATTTTATATTGTTCATAATTATGATCAACATGAGTGAGACTCTAGAATACAAAAATGGGTTGATAACAGCAGTATTCTCTGTGGTTGTCAGCATGGGTTTGTTAAAGGGAGATCACATTTTACTAACTTATGTACTATAACAAGGGAGATGCATATACAGTGGTATACTTCAATTCTTCAAAATCTTTTAATAGACTGGCACATGACAAGCTGTTAAATAAATTGAAACAAATTGGATTAGATAACAGACTTCTGAGTTGGGTAAGTGACTAGTTGTCAGATAGGAATCAGAAACATATATGGGAGTGAAGTATTCGGAATGAGGAAGGTCACTATTCCTAGGAAGGTCACTTGGTGCAAGGGTCAGTTTTGGGACCACTGTTGTTCAATTTATATATTAATGATATTGGGATGGGTTTAACTAGTGATGTGCAGCCGCTTGCAGATGATGCAAAATCATAATCAAGCAGATGTTACAGGAGGACTTGATTAAATTGCATAAATCAGGTAAGCAGAACTATCAGTTCAATGTTGAAAGTTTTTTACCTTGGTATTATTATACATTAAAGATACCAAGAAATTATATATTAGTTTTAATCCTTTATCCAAGGAAGCAAAAAAATGTTTTGCATGTGAAATATATTCACTTCTGAGCTACTTGTATACAGAGGCTAATGAGTTCACATCACTTGCATGAGTACATATCCCATAATGCAAAGCACACACCCTTTCAGACATGTAAAGTGCTATGCATAATGGGAAGGGTCACTACCAAGACTAGTTTCAACCTTTACTGAGGTCTCATCAGTAGGAGCCAGACCCGGGAGAGATACCAAGGTTGAAGTAATGCAGAAGTCATATATATCTAATATACAAGTAGATGTTTCAACATCTTTCTCTCATCCACAGATTTTTTATTAATAAGGTCTAGCAACTTTTGACTACTTGTATATGAGATATATATATATATGACTTCTGCATTACTTCAACCTTGGTATCTCTCCTGGGTCTGGCTCCCACTGATGAGATCTCTATAAAGGTCGAAACCAGTCTGAGTAGTGACCCTTCCCATTATTATGCATAGCATTTTACACATCTGAAGGGATGATGTGTGCTTTGCATTATGGGATACATACTAAAACAAGTAATGTTAAGTCATTAGTCTTTATATGCAATAGCTAAGACATGAATATATTTCATGTGCAAAACATTGTTTTGCTTCTTTGGGTGAAGGATTAAAACCAAGTATATAATTTCTTGGTATCTTTAATGTATATCAATTCAATGTTGCAAAGTGTAAGGTTTTGAAATTTGGTAAGTAATGATGGGATTCAAAGTACACTCTTAGTGGGAAAACTTTAAAGGAGATAGAGGAGATGAGAGATCTGGAAGTGACTATTAAATTATTTAAGGAATTTGCAACGTATACTGGAATATTAATTAAAAGAAACTTTAATAAATACATCCTATATTTTGGCAATGGAACATTGCCATCTTCATGGGAACATACAACTATGACATGTGCACACAGGCACTACAAAAAGCAAATGAGGCAGAAGAGAGAAAACAACTCTGGGCTTGCAGACCATGCTCTGGATACCCGCCACAGAATATGTTGGAAGAAAGCCATGTTAATACACTGCAGCAAATTTATATGAAAGATTGTTCTTGTAATCAGCCTCAGCTCTAAAAAACTTTCCAAATTTCGACAAATTTGGGTGCATGAGACTGCCCCAAATTTGGGAAGCTTGCATCTTGAGAACTTCAGCCCAACAGCCAAGACAACCCAATATAGCCTGCTAGGGGGCTCCTTTAGTACTCTAGGAACAATAGTAGTTTTCTCTCTTCTGCCTCATTTGCTTTTTGTAGTGCCTGCGTGCACATCTGTCACATTGCCATCTGCGTGCAACACTGTCACATTGCCATGAAGATGGCAATGTGACAGTGTTGAAATATAGGAGTTATTTATTAAAGTTTCTTTTAATTAATGTTCCAGTATACATTGTAAATTCCTTAAATAATTTAATAGTCTTGTGTTACCAATAAGCCTATCTACAAGAATTAGATCTCTGCAAGTGGTGGTGGACAAGAGCCTGAAATTCAGGGGCCACATTGCACAAGTTGTGAAGATGTCACATTGGATAATGGCAATAATGCAGAGGACCCAGACATGCAAAAATAAAGAGGTTATGATGCCATTGTATAAGGTCTTGATTAGGCATTATATGGATTACTGTGCATGATTTGGTAACTGAGTTTTCATGGTGACGAGGATATGTTAGAAAGGGTCCAGGGAAGATTCTCAAAGGTGGTCTTTGAAATGTGGAGTATGAGTACAGATTGAGAGAACATAAATTGTAAAGAATTTTGAATAGAAGGAGGAGGAGATGGGGGAGGATATGATTGAGACATATAAGCTAATTAGAGGTTGTTACCAGGTTGACATGGAAGGGATTTTCCACAGAACGGGAGAGGGGGTAAAACAAGAGGCCATTCCCTGAAAACTGTATATGGAGGATGCGAGCAGTAAGTTCTTTGCATGAAGAATGGTTGGTGGGTGGAATGCACTGCCTGAGTGTGTTGTGAATGTAAACACATTGAATCAGTTTAAAGCACGGTTGGATGAGCTTTGTATGTGATAATGTGTACCTCCCACGATGAGTCTCTGACAACATGGAGATCAGATGTTAGTAATAATAATATTCTAAATAAAGATTCAAAACTTATTAAGAAAACATAATATAATCATCATTATAAAAGGTAATTAATATCATTGAACTTACTCTGCATTTTATCCATATATAATCAATCCAAGTAGATAAACATGCAGAAAAGATGATGATTAATGTAACAGCATATAATGTCCAGAAGTAGATGGTTCTATTTCATTAATAAAGTAAATGATATATTAGTAATAATAATAATTATTATTATTAATTAATAATAGATAATAATAATTATTATTAAATAATTAAATATCATATCAAAATATATCATATAAAAATATAAATATTAAATATCAAATAATAATAATTATTATTATTCAGGGAGACCTCAAGAAAGTCAGGAAATGCATCGAGGGAAGTCATTCGCACCAGCTGTCATACCTGTTCTTCAATTCATTCATGCTATTTGCACACACAACATCCAAAGGCAATCCATTCCAATTATTATTATTATGATTACAGGCAACTCCAAGGAGTCGACAGACTCATCAAGGGAAGCCATAACATCATGTCAAGAACAACTATTCGTCTTTCACACAGTATCTATCATACCTCGCCTTAACTCATTCACGGTCATAGCACCCACAACAAACGCTGGCAGCTTATTCCACTCATTTACCACTCTCCAAGTAAAGAACCTAGCTCTAACACCCCTGTTAACCACATTTTTGCCCAGCTTCCATGTATGGCCCCTAGTACTCCCACCACCACCACCACCCATATTCTCAAAAATATCTTCTGGATTAATCTTATAGAAACCCTTCAGTAATTTGAATGTCTCAATCATATTTCCCCTCCTGCCTATCAACCAATTTCTGCAACCCATAAATCTTCAATCTGTTCTCATAAGGTTCATTCCACAGACCTGCCACCATCTTGGTCACTTGTTTCTGGATCCTCTCCACCTCCTCCCCATCAAGAAGAAACACTGGCGCCCATATCTGGGCACAGCAGTCCAGATGGGGTCTTATCGGTGCTCGATATAGAGGAACAATAACTTGTTTGTCTCTGCTCATTAAAGTATTTTTCAGTAACCAAGTGATTCGATGAGCTGTTTTAGCCACTTTTGCAATGTGCCCCCTAAACTTCAACTCCCTATCCACCAACACTCTCAAATCCCTGGCCTCATCAATCTCCTGGAGTACAGTTCCACCAATGTGATATACTGCTGCTAATCTTTTCACTCCAAAATGCATAACCTCACACTTTGCCAGATTAAATTGACATCCATTTTCCTTAGCCCAGTCCTCCAAACTATCCAAAGCATCCTGCAAAATTTTGACATCCTGTGCACTCCCAATTGCTCTACCCAACTTTGCATCATCAGCAAACAAGTGAACACTTCCTCTCAGATCCTTTCCTATATCGTTAATGAACAAATTGAAAAGTAGTGGTCCAAGAACAGAACCCTGCAGCACACCACTAGTCACCAGCCATCTTTTGGACTCCACTCCTGAATAAACCACTCTCTGGTATCTCTCCATCCACCATCCTCCTATCCATTTCACCAACCCTATATCCATCCCCATCTGCTCCAGTTTACTGATTAGAGTTCCATGTGGTATCCTATCAAAGGCCTTGGCAAGGTCCAGCAGAATCACTGAAAACCATTACCCTTATCCAGTTCGGTCGTTACTGTGTTATAAAACGTGAGCAAATTACTGAGGCATGATCTACCCTTCACAAAACCATGTTGTCTCCCATACAGTATCCCATTTTCATCTATCCAATCCTGTATTCTTCTCTTGACTGGTTTCTCCAAGACCTTGACAACGATTCCTGATATGCTAATCGGTCGGTAATTTACAACAGAGGTCTTGGAACCTCCTTTATGCAGTGGAATTATTTTCCCCTCTTTCCACCCCCTCGGGACTAACCCAGATCTGAGACTCAGATTAAACAGAATGGTCAAGGGTACTGACAATTCTTTAGCCACTTCACGTATGACACGAGCTGGTATACCATCCAATCCCACAGATGTATTGACATCGAGGTTTTGTAATAGACTACTCACCTCCACCTCATTCACCACAATTCCTGTATAAACGTTTGGTTCATTCACAATGTCACTACTTGGATAATATACACTTGCAAAGTGCTCGCTCAGTAATTCAACTATATCAACTGATTCAGTTACCTCCCTACCATTGGCATTCTTTAAAATCATTCTGCCATATACATTTTTTCTTCTACTTGCAACATATCGAAAAAACTGTTTAGGATTGTCTTTAGCCTGCATGGCCAATGTTCTTTCGTAATCCTTTTTTGCTTTTCTTACCACACTACTCTATGACAGAAAAATCTAGCCCCAACTCCCTTCTTGAAAACATTCATTCTCAACATGAAAAATTCCATCTATTGAAATTCTGTATAACCTGAAGAAGTTTGTAAGTCTCAATCATATCACCCCTCTTTCTCCTGTTTGCTAGTGTTTGCAGTCTACAAATTCTTAATCTGTCTTCATAATCAGTATTCCACAATCCTGATATTGTTTTTAACACTCTCTTTTGCACTCTTTTCACTGTATAAGAATCACCACTGAAACCAGGAGACCAGACTTGCACACAATAGTCCAAGTGAGGTATTATGAAAGCCTTGTAAAGAGGCAAAACGACATCCTTATCTTTACATGTGAAAGTTCGTTTCAACATTGCATTATCTATTAACACATAGATGGCGAACTTATGGCATACGTGCCAGAGGTGGCACATTAACGATTTACAGGTGATATCCTTTTATAGGCTTATAAGTTATTCAACTTTTTTTTAATTGTTACAATACGTACAAGTTAAATTTTGTTTTACACCAGAGAGCAACTATGAAGATGTGCATATGATTGGTGCGGTATTAACAAAAGGTCGAGCGACCCAAAGACAAGCTACAATTGTTGAGTTGAAATGCTAATTCTCTTCAACTGAATTCCATAACTTGTGAAACTGCCATAACAACATGCACTATATATTTCTTATTGAAAGTTTATTTTTCACTTGGTTAGAGTATAATAAAATTAGTTTAATCCTTTATCCAAGTGTGAGCAAACAAAGTTTGCGCCTGAAAGTATCTTCAGGACTGGGGTAAGGTGGTACAACACCAGGGAAACTCGTTGCAAAGGTGGAGCAAGCTACTGACACTTCTACACATATCCGCAAGGACATGTGTTTTGCATTATAGGAGATACTGAGATAGGAGTGTTGGTAGCTTGCTCCACCTTTGAAACAAGTTGCCCTGGTGTTGTACCACCTTACTCCAGTCCTGAAGATAATTTCAGGCGCAAACTTTGTTTGCTCACACTTGGATAAAGGATTAAACTAATTTTATTATATATATTTCTTAGTTTTAACACAATCACGACGGGGTGTCGTTTATCGTTCTGACGGAACTTCTCTTTATCGGTGTGCTCAACTCACACAAAGTTTCAACCTTTGGTTGAATTTTATTGCTGCTTGTTTGCATTTGAGCTGGCACAGGAACTCACACATGCATTATATGGCATATAATGCATTGTGCCCTTGACCATTTTGTTTAATTTGAGCCTTGGGTCTGGGTATGTCCCAAGGTGGCACGTCAACGATTTACAGGTGATATCCTTTTATACGCTTATAAAAGAAAGAGGGGAAAATAGTACCACTGCATAAAGGTGGTTCCAAGGCTGCTGTTGAAAATTACTAGCCAATCAGCATAATAGGAATCGTTATCAAGGTCTTGGAGAAAATAGTCAAGAGGAAAATACAAGATTGGATAGATGAAAATGGGATACTGTATCGGGGACAGCATGGTTTTGTGAAGGGTAGGTCATGCCACAGTAACTTTCTCATGTATTATAACACAGTGACGGCTGAACTGGATAAGGGTAACGGGTTTACAGTGATTCTACTGGACCTTGCTAAGGAATTTGACAGGATACCACATGGAATTCTAATCAATAAAATGCAGCATATGGGGATGGATATAGGGTTGGTGAGATGGATAGGAGGGTGATTGATGGAGAGATATCAGAGAATGGTTTCTGCAAGAGTAGAGTCCAAAAGACAGCCTGTGACTAGTGGTGTGCCACAAGGATCTGTTCTTGGACCACTGCTGTTTAATTTGTTCATCAATGATATAGGAAAGGATCTCAGAGGAACAGTTCATTTGTTTGTGGATGATGCAAAGTTGGGTAGGGCAATAGTGAATGCAGATGATGTCAAAATTTTGTAAGATGATTTGGATAGATTGGAGGTCTGGGCTAAGGAGAATGGATGTCAATTTAATGTGGCAAAATGTAAGGGTATACATTTTGGGGTGAAAAGATTAGCAGCAGTTTACTACATTGGTGGAACTGTACTTCAGGAAATTGATGAGGCAAGAGATTTAGGAGTGTTGGTGGATAAGGAGTTGAAGTTTAGGGGCACACTGCAAAAGTGGCCAAATCAGCTCATCAAGTCACTTGGTTGCTGAAGAATACGTTGACAAGCAGAGACAAGCATGTTATTGTTCCTCTGTATCGAGCCGTGATAAGACCCCATCTCGACTACTGTGCCTAGATTTGGTCACCTAGGTTTCTTCTTGATGGGGAGGAGGTGGAGAGGATCCAGAGGCGAGTGACCAAGATGATAGCAGGTCTGTGGAATGAACCTTATGAGAACAGGTTGAGGATTTGTGGGTTGCAGAAATCGGTTGATAGGCAGGAGGGGAGATATGATTGAGACATTCAAATTACTGAAAGGTTTCTATAAAATTAATTCAGAAGATATTTTTGAGAACAGGGCTGGTGGTGGTGGTGGGAGAACTAGGGAACATCCATGGAAGCTGGGCAAGAGTGTGGTTAGTAAGGGTGTTAGAGCTTGTTTCTTTACTTTTAGAGTGGTGAATGAGTGGAATAAGCTGCCAGAGTCTGTAGTGGGTGCTGTGTGAATGTCGAATAGTTGTGATGAACATGATTTGGGCCTCCCCCAATGAGTCTAAGGATTCCTGGAGTTGCCCGTAATAATAATAATAATAATATTTCAATTCTTGGTAGAATTTTATTTGAAGTTAGCCTTTGTGATCTGTCATAATGACATTGAGAATTTCAAATGCAATAAAACTAATACTTATTTCATATAATTGAAAAATTGAACAAGAGTTTTTAGTTAGATACTGTGTTTCCGGTGCAGCATATGGTTTCGCTCGAGTTTATACAGCATAGTTTCTGTGGGAGGGGACATGTGATTCATTAGTTAGCGCTGTTTTTATTCCAGCTGTTTCTAATTACACTATTTGTTGAGAAATATATTACACAGACTGCAAAAGCCTCTGTACCTTAACCAGGGATAGAATAAAACTACTTTTTTTTCTTGCATCTGCAGAATAATGGTGGTTGTTGGGGAAGGCGTATTGTTAACTGCAGGGAGCAAGTTACTATCGCCTTGACGTGAATATGTTTAAACATTTTTCGTGTGCGAGGCATATGCAACACTTTTTAATGTATTTTTTCATAAAGTAAAATCAGGGATGCCAGTTATATGCGAGGGCAAGTTATTTTTGAGTAAATATGGTGAGCGTTTCGCTGACAAGTTGACATCCTTCTGTTGCTTCCCTTGGCTCAGCCAACTTCGATGGTGAGTTACAATGCATAAATATTTTTCTCCCTAGTTTTTTTTTTCAAACCAACATAATGAAAATCAATTTAATAATACAATAATCAATTTTACACTGATTAACATTATAAATTTATATATAAATAAATATTATAAATAAAATAAAATATTATTTATAAAATTATAAATAATTATTTATAAAATATTATAAATAAATATATATATTATAAATTTATAAATAAATAAATTAAGTTAGATTAATTTTCTATTAATTTTTCCCCTATTAAAAACTGCCCGGCACGTCAGCAACTCGATTTGTAAATTTTTGGCACGCGCACATAAAAAGGTTCGCCACCACTGTACTAACACATCAAGATCCCTAGCCTCATCACTTTCTCAAAGCATAATCCCACCAATATAATACAACATCAGATATCTAATCACAACAAAGTGCATGACTTGTCATTTTTATGCCCACAATTCTAGCCTATTCAAATCATTCTGGAAGTACTGCATGTCAGCAGCACTACTGATTACCCTACATACCTTTGCATCATCAGCAAATAACTGTATATCACATGTCAAATCCTTCCCAAAGTCATTAATGTACAGACTGAATAACACTGGACAAGGACTGATCCTTGTGGCAAACCACGTTACCTTGAATCTTGCAGATTTACAGCCCCCATATATCACTTTTTGATATCTGTCAGTCAGTCAGTCAGCCATCCTCTTATCCATGCGAATAGTTTATAATCCAATTCCATATTCTCCAATTTATGAAATAGTATTTCATGCTGTATTCTATCAAAACCCTTAGCAAAATCCAAAAGTAACATGGTGCATCCATTCCCCCCCCCCCTTGTCTAACTCAGTAGTAACATTATTACAGAATGTGAGTGAGTTGCTAAAATATGACCTACTCTTAGTAAACCCATGCTGTTCATGGCAAAGTAGAGATTCTCTGTCAACCCATTACTGAATCAAGCCCTAACCAACTTTTCCAAAATCTCCACCACCACTGCTGAGATACTGATTGGTCGATAGTTGGATACACTGATCTTTGCACCGCCCTTGTGCAATGGGATTCTCATACATTCTTTCCACTCCTGTGGAATCTTCCCTGTTCTGAGACTCAAATTATATAGCCTGGTCAAGGGAACAGCGAGTTCAGCTGAACACTCTTTTAGCATCTGTGTTGATATCCCATCAGTTCCTATTGCAGAATTCTTATGCAGTTAGTACAACAGTTCTAGTACTTCCTTCTCATCCACATGAGTTTCCTTATATGGTGAAGGAGGTAGGTGTGAGTCTAATGTTGCATATACCAGGTTGATAGCTTTTAGCAAAATATCTGCTTATTAGTTTAACAATCATTTCTGCATCAGTCACCCACATACTATCTGCATTCAGTAGAGTTATTCTTTCAAAGTAGAGTTATTCTTTCAAATTTATTCTTTCTTTTACTTGCAGCATAATGACAGAATTCTTTTGGGTTTTCTTTGCAGAGCCAATTTCTTTTCATACTCAAACTTAGCTTTCCATACAACACTTGTGACTTTTCTGGCCTGCTGCTTTTAATTATCATAACTGACATCAACCTTATGCATATGATACTCCTTCAATATCATCTTTTTCTTACGAATCTCTTGCTTAATTAGATTACACATCTATTTCACTCCTATTCTACTTATTCTTCGAATTCTAGGGATGCATTTTGATATTGCATCTTTTAAGTATTTTTTAAACACTACCCATGCACTGTCGATATCCTTCCCATCCAATAACTGATACCATGGTACAGAACCCAGCATATCCCTCAAGGGGTCATAATTTCCAGCTTTGTAGTTCAGCATGTTACATTTTCTGAATGGAACATTCATAAACTAGCCAATTCCCAAGTACTGCATGATTACTGTCACCACCTGGAGGCAGAATAGTTACGTCTTTAAGTGAGACCTCCTCTGACACTATAATCAGATCTAACACTCTTTGACCACGAGTTCCTTCTGTCACATGCTGCTTGAGGAAGTTGTCTCACAACAGCTCAATAAATTCAGTTTGATTCTTCTCATGTGATTTCATACCTATGCAATCAATGTTCAAATAATTAAAGTTACCCATTATTATTACTCTTTTTGCACTCATTATCTTTATTTGGTGATGCATTTCTTTATCACTAGCAACCGATCCAATAGGTTTGTAACAACATCCCACTATGTATTTAATCTTGTTAGACTCTACCTCAAGACAGACGGCTTCAAACTCACTGCCACATAAAAAATTGTTACTAGTATTGCAGTTACAGGTCTCAACTCTAACTGGATAGAAGTTATCCGATATCATTAGCAGCACACTCCCTCCTCTCCTATCCTGTCTATCCTTCCTAAAAATACTGTGCCCTTTGCACTTGGCCAATTAATCCTACTCCTTTGTTTCTGATACTCCTAGCATTCGTGTACAGACATAATAAATTATCTCCATGCTCTTTTGTATATTCTTGTCTGTGGTCTGCATGACACAGTTTGACAACTTGCAGATCTCTGTCTTTATCTGGTTCCTTACTTATTCAGACATCGTTACACATGCATGACAGGTCCGAACTGGACAAACACAGAATCGTTCTCTCTTCATATTAATTTCCGCAATATTAATAACCATTCCCATTGTGAATAGTTATCTAACATTGGCGCTCTTACACACAGATTCTCACTATTCCTCAAATCAGAATCCAGTTTCCCTGACCTGTGTTAGGTCTTACATTAATTCATAATTTTTCATCACTCCTGTTGCGAAACACATTCACGTGTAGGCTGTCTCTCTTATACGAATCCAATCTTCCCTCAAACTCACTCCACACATCCAAAAATTCGCATCTGTTCCTTCTACATAAGCCCATACATGAAATCATTTGCAATCATAGTCCTCCTTCTTATTTCATTTCCATCATATCTAGATAATATACTATCTATTTTTACTTTCTCACTCATCACTCTTGTTTCTTCCAATAACCTTTTCATGTCCTCTCTAATACTGAATTAATTGCTAGTTAAATCATTGGTACCTACCAGAATTATGACCTCTTTTGCCTTTCTTTTCTGCTTTTCAATTGCTTGCATTATATTTTTAATTTTTGCTCCAGAAAAACTTGACACTATAACCTGCTCATCAATGGCATGCTTTATGATAGAGTCAACATACCGTTAAGTTCTGAATGAAGCTGAAATTAAATCCATTTATGTCTCATTCAGATTTAACATGCAATAACATTCCCGGGGCCAATATTGGTATATCAGAGGAAATAAAGCTAATTGTAATTTATAAGTAACATTAGTAATTTAAGTAAAACTTGTCTATGTATCATGTTATAAATAATTATTGTAAATTTTCTAATGTTTAAACTATGTGGATTTTGTGCAAATACTTGTGTACTGCCGGGAGAAAGATAATCAGAGATAGTGATGGCCTGAAACTAAACACGTGAATGCCAGGTTCCCTCCGTAAAGCACGCTAGGGGAGAGTGTGGCACTAGGTGCTGGAAAAAGTAAAGTAAGTAAGGATGATGTAGGGAGGAAACATCGGGCGCGTGATTTAAAAAGTGTAGCGGTACTAGTTTGTGGCTTTTTTCTCTTCCCCTTGAATTGGAGAGGTCATTGAGATAGAGGTCATTGGAGCATGCTGAAGTGTCTATGGCAAGTTCACCGGTCAACGAATAGCCCAGCGGATCAGAGATCCCGATCACCACGGAGATCAATACGCCATGCCGAAACAGTCGACCTGAGAGCTGCGAGCCAGATTTACCTTTTGGCAGAGATGTGTCTGGTCCAAGTCCATCAGTCGAATAGTGCAGATGAAATCAATTAAGAGAATGATCAAGGAAATGAAGTTCTGTCGAGATGTATGTGAAAGTCGAATAATTCCCCAGCCTTTGATAATGTAGAATTTTGATCTGTTATATAATTGTATTGAGCGGAACAACCTGTAATCGTAAAAGGACTTTAGGTTTATAATGTTTCGATTAATGAAAGGACTTTAGAGATTATGCTAAAGGAAGTAGAGGAACTTAAAAGTTCCTCTACTTCTTTTGGAGGGAAATTGTGTGGAAGCTCGTTGAGATAACTCTGTTATTGAAAAATGAATGACCTTTAGCATTGTTATGTGTAAAATGGATAATTCACCTTGATAGAATTTCCTTCTTGAAATAATGTTGTAACATATTACGGGAGAATTAGAAATTTTAGTTGAGTATACTCATTCCCTAAGGTTAGTGCAATTCTATGTCAGAATTTGTTCATAAAGTGTAAATTGTCTGATTTTGTAATTAAACGTCTTTCTTTAGTATTAATTGATGACTTGCCTGATTTCCTTTCTATTGCACCACTTATTAAGTTAGAACCAAGGTGGGAGGTAAAATACAAGGGAAGCTACGACTGTGAAATGAATTTTAGTTATTTAATGAGTTTAGAGTTTAACGACAGTGCTTAAGAGATATTAGACAGTGTACTAAACTGTGTTTTAGTTCCTTGATTTTGCATTGTTCAATAATCTAGGATTTAGGGTGGCACAGTATAATAGAAATTTTCTCTGAATCTGAAAAGGAACTGGCATCAGCACTGAAACAAAGGAATTGGCGCTATCCAACAGCAATCCCTTTGTCTTCAATCCATGTGCACTACTCTTAAGAAAGTTTAACGGCCCAGATTAAATATTGAGACTGCATAGGAATTATAGTATATTAACTTGATGCATCGAGCAAAGAACTTTTATTGAAATTAGGCTAAGGAAATTATAGGAGGGAATAAGTCAGGATTAAGATCATAAATCACAATGTTAGTAGGGAAAAGATTAAATATTACAATACCAAATAACATCCTTCTCTTTAATCAACTTTACTTACCAGATTTTTGTTATTACACACTAACTTACCTGATTCCATGCTTTGTTTTCCATTTTGCTGCTGAACTTTTTTATTTTTCCTATGTTCCTTTTAACATCGCTCAACTTTCTGTAGTTCCTCGTAATCTGTCTAATAATCTGCGCTTTAACCTAGAAATCTCAGAGGTTAAATTATTTTTAATATCCTCTTCAATATCATCTTTAGTGGAAAAAACCTTCTTGTTCACTACGTTGCTGTTCTTGTTAGTTTTCCATTTCTTCTGCATTTTTGATGACATTTTACAGCTGTGTTTAATATTCAAATATCACAATAAAAATATGTTATAAAGACACTAAATACTCTAAAAAACGAAAATCTACTCTTATATACTATAAAACAATAGTATATATTTCTGTTGTATTGTATTTTTTCCTTATAGGAAAAAATATAAGAAAATAAAGAAAATAAAAATATAGGAAAATATTTTTCCTTATAGGAAAAAATACAATACAACAGAAAATATACTCTAACATACTATAAAACAATAATTTTCTAAGGAAAAAAAAACACAATAAAACAGATAAAAATCACCAATTTTACACAAGTGTTAAATTACACCGACCACTCACAATATAACCTCAAGCCCAACCTAATGGTCAGTAATAAATCATAACCAATTCAAGTCAAATGTGAGCATAACAGATGCTATCTGAACAATAAAAATATATGGCATGATGCAAAAAAAAAAAAAGTTATTCATTGTAGTTATTCTGTACTGTTTTTTTTTTTTGGTGCCATACTGTATGTTGTAGGTGGCCAACAGCAGCCTGCGGCAGGATAAAAACTATATTAAATTATATGTATTATCAATTTAGCTATTAGTTTCGACTGCAGATTTTCTGATTGATATACTAGTTATATTCATTATTTCTGATGATGGAAACAATTTATATTCTCAACACGGAATCAAAATTGCTTTAAAAAGATTACTCAATTTACAAAATCTACTGCTTCTCTGTGCAAGTTGTAGTAACGGGAGTGGTAGATTTCTATGCGCTCCAGAGTAACGCATAATTGAAAGTCACTTGCTCTGCTCTGGTTACAGTGATCAGTTTCAGAGATTCGGTTTCACAGTTAACAGTGTTATTGTTGCAGTTTGTGTCCCCCCTGGTCAGTAACTTCAGCCTTTGTGTACTATGAGTAAGAAACGTAAGATTTGTGAAGAAAACAGTTCATTTCAGGAGAAATGGGAAAATGAATTTCTGTTTATAAACAATAATGAAAACAAACCACAGTGCCTTGTGTGTTTGCAAGTATTGTCTGTGCGCAAGGAACATAACCTCAAACGCCACTACATACAGCACCATGCCGCTAAATACCAAGAATATGTTGGACAAGTACGTACTAAAATTGTATGTAATTTGAAGAGAAAGCTTAGTGCTCAGAAATCTATTTTTACTAAACCAACATCAATACAAAAAAGCTCACTCTTGGTATCGTTTGTTGTAAGTGCAGAGATAGCAAAAGCAAAAAAAAATCATTATCTGATGGTGAATTTGTAAAACACTGTTCTGTGAAAATGGCACATGCATTTGGGGAAGATAAAATTGCCAGTGAGTTTGAAAGTGTTCCACTATCAAAACAAACTGTAACAAAAAGAGTCGAGGAAATAGGTTCTCACATATTAAATAAATTAAAAAGTGTTATTACAGATTCAGATGACTCAGTACTCAGTGTTATTACGAATGAATCAACTAACATAACAGATACAGCTCAACTTCTAATTTTCACTCAAACTGTTTCCAAAGAATTTGTTATTAATGAAGAGCTACTAGCATTAGAGTCATTGCATAACACAGCCAAAGGTCAAGACATTTATGATGCAGTCATGAAGGTTGTAAATGGTACTGGTGACATCAACAATCTCACAGCTATTGTGACAGATGGCATGGTAAAATTCTGGAGATAGAGGATGTTATGAAAACTGTAATTCAAAAATAAGTATGATAGCTCGTGTGTGTAGTATGTGACCTCCCTCGATGAGTCTCTGACTCCCTGGAGGTCTCTCTTAATAATGATAATAATAATAATGACTTCACATCATTTGCCTTGGTATCTCAGCATTATCTATGTCCGTAAGGATGTCTTTGCATTATGGGATACTAAGGCAAATCATGTGAGGTCATTAGCTTCTATATACGAGTTGCCCTCAGGCACAAACTTTGTTTGCTTACACTTGGATAAAGGATTAAACCAAGAATATAATTTTTTGTCATTTTTAATTTAGAATATAACTAAGTGTAAAAACTTCCAACAATGTGTAGCCTTATCTTACCCTGTCAAACCATCTTGCTCTATTTCTTTCAATTCTAACTGCTGACTCACAACTTAAATATAGACTATGTATTGCCTTTTCCAGATCAACAAAATTTAAGTACAGATCCTTGTCATATTCTCACGATTTCTCAACTATTTGTCTTAAAGTGAAAATCTTAAGTTTCTGGGAGAAAAAACCCTGCTACCTGTATGAGATCGGCTAACTCACCTTCAACTGAAAAAGTCCATATAAAGATTCCTCCCATCATGACATATATATATATATATATATATATATATTTATTTATTTATTTATATAGTCTAGAAACCAAATATGGAACTTTTTCAAGCCACTTCAGACCTCTAATAAGAAGGGAGGTGGTCTCACTCTGGGCAATGAAATTCATCTCCCACCTGAAGACAATCACAAACATCCATACCCATAGCAAGATTCAAACCTGCTTGTTGGTTGGGGAGCAGGAACGCTAACCACTCGGCCAACCAGGCTGGAGAATGAATTAATTATATTATGACCTATAATGATAAAACGGCTATTTTAATAGTTTCAGAGTGACTTACTTAGACATTATAAGCAAGTGCACAAAGGTTATTCCTCCAAACAGAATTAAAGCACAGAGAGGGTAATACTTGAAAAGTGGATCTGCTTGTTGAAGGTATGGTTTTTCTTCATTTAGCTTATGAAATGTTAGGAGAAGAGGATGAATGATTTCAGAACGGAACCACTGGCTGAAATTTTAAAAAAAGTAATATTTTAATAAAATATAAATGTAAAGAAGTTTGAATAATTATTTTTACATTAAAATAGGTAATAAAAATTTACTGGTAAGTCAGTATTACTCTGTGTAATATTGACAAACAATATACATTTTATATATAAAAAATGAAATTATTATTAGCATTATTATTAGTCTTTGGTGTATTCTATCCTATCAGTGATCCTAACAGGCACTTATGCACCCAACCTTTCCAAGTATTCTTGGACTTCGCAACCACAACCATAACTCGAGGATAAGGTGGTTAGCCCTATGTTTCCTAGTGTGTCCTATGTATGTAGATGTGTGCATTCATGGGGCTGGTTTGCCTGTTCTGAGGGACGAAAAACCCGAGTTTCTGGGTGAAAAAACCTCCTACCTCCATATAAGACTGGCTAACTCACCTTTCATCAAAAGATAAAGGTTCCTCATGTCAATGACAGGAATCAAACCCAGGTCTTTCTGACAAAAGGGCTTCACCTATACTAACTGAACTAGAGTGGTCTTCTTTGGTGTATTCAGCATACTAAATTTCTTTTTCCAATTCAAAAGAATATCTATGGCATGAGTTACACTCTAGAACAGAATGTTTAGAAATGGCAGCACATATTTGATTGCTGAAATATTAGAAGTGGAATCTATTTTAATATATTATTATTATTATTACATAACACCTCCAGGGAGTCCAAAGACTTATCGAGTCTTTGGACTCCCTGGAGGTGTTACGTAATAAAACTACCACCACTACTAGTATTTTCACAGACAATCACAAACATCCATGCCCATGGCAGGATGTGAACCAGCAGCCTTTTGGCTGGAGAGCAGACATGCTAACCAGTTGGCCAACCAGGCTGGCATATATAATCTATTGTTTGTAATAAAGAGTTTCAATGGAACATGCGGATCATACCAGACATATCTACAGAAACTTTCACAGCTTACACATGTAAAAAAAATATAAAATTTTATTCAAATACTGCAATTTATTTCATCCAACCTAACATTGATATCATCAAGGAGACAGACCAGTAACTACATTGAAAATATGAATCATAAGAACGAGTCATGAAGTATGTGTCTATTAGCATGTGCCTCAGTCGCAGCTGAGAAATAAATTAATAATTATGAATAGTTAATAGTAATCACTTCCCAAAACTTCTACGTAGTTAAGGTTTTTGATGTTGTAGCATATCACATGCTTCAATGAAAAGACAATCAAATTTCAACCAGCTGGAATGAAGAATCTTTTTTCTGTTTCCAAAGACCTCCATGCCTAGTGTCAATAACATAGAAGTATTCTATGTTGTATAAATATATTAGAGTTTTTTAATAAAATTCTATACTTTTTATACGAGGGTGGTCTGAAACGTTCTCGGCCTTGACCATAGATGGCAACACTATCAGTAAGATTTTTTTTTTTATAAGTTGGTACATCTGTCATAAGCATCCATGTGAAATCGAAAGTCATTCTATCTTGCCTGTATCACTTGAAATGGGTAAAATTGAGTATCGTGTGGTTATAAAATTCTTTGTAAAAGAAGGTTTAATGCCAAAAGAAATTCATTCAAAGTTTATGGGCACCTTTCTCCTTCGTTTTTGACAATTAAGAAATGGGCTGCTGAGTTTAAACATACCAGCCTTGAAGATGATCCACGTGAAGGACGTCCAAAAAAAAAGTGAAACAACACCAGAAATCATTGATCAAGTGCATGATATGGTATTGGATGACCGGCGAGTCAAATTGCGTGAAATTGCTGAGACTATAGGCATTTCAAAAGAAAGTGTGGGATATATTTTGCATGAAGAATTGCAAATTCCAGCTTTGTGCAAGGTGTATGCCTTGCTTGCTCACAGAAGATCAAAAATGCACTCGCACGAAAATCTCTGAACGTGTGGGATATATTTTGCATGAAGAATTGCAAATTCCAGCTTTGTGCAAGATGTGTGCCTTGCTTGCTCACAGAAGATCAAAAATGCACTCGCACGAAAATCTCTGAACAGTACTTGGAGCGTTTTAACAAAAATAAAACTGATTTTGTGTGTGTCGATTTATTACTATGGATGAGACTTGGATTCACCATTACACACCAGAATCCAAACAGCAGTCAAAACAGTGGATAGAAGCTGGTTGTTCAGCACCAAAGCAGCAGCAGAAAAGGTCATAGCATTGGTGTTTTGGGATGCTAAAGGCATTTTGTTTATTAATTACCTTGAAAAGGGTAAAACAATAACCGGGGAATATTATTTCAATCTTTTAACCAGACTAGATAAAAAAATTCATGAGAAAAGACCTGGTTTGCAGAAGAAAAAAATCATCTTTCATCAGGACAATACAACTGCCCACAAAAGTGTTTTGGCAATAGTAAAAAAGGATCTGCACTATGAATTGTTGGAACATCCACCCAATTCCCCAGATTTGGCTCCCTATGACTTCTGTCTCTTCCAAAACTAAAACTCTTCCTCGCTTGTCAGCGTTTTTCTTTGAATCAAGAGGTGATTGCAGCTGTAGAGGGGTATTTTGCAGATCTTACTGAGAACCACCACAGGGACGGGATATGGTGGTGGAGCATCGCTGGAATAAATGTATTAGTCTTAAGGGAGATTATGTTGAAAAAATAAAAATAATTTTGAAATTATAAATTTATTTTTTCATTGTTAGGCAGAGAACTTTTCAGACCACCCTCGTATGTGTAAGCCATGAAAGTTTCTAGAAATAATCTGTTGTTGTCAAATAGAAAAATCACATCACATCCATCTGTTGATTCAAACAAAACATTTTGTTATTTATTTATTACAGAGAGAGAGAGAGAGAAAGAGAGATCAAGATGATAAACAGATTATTGGTTACTGAAGGATCCCAAGTAGTGAATATGTATGTGGGAGAGGGTTAGCACTGCTGAAGTAACCATTTTAAGAGAAGTTGTAAAATTCTTAATGCATATGGCCATTACTATGTATACCATATTCTTCCCAATTTCAACTCAAGTCAAACAAAAACCATGAAAATTTAATCAAAGAGAAAAATGTTACATGTAGAAAAAGAAAAACATCTAAAAAGCTTCCCAGGTTCACTTTTCACACAGGTCCCACACAGCTCATCACACCATGCCTTAAATATATTCAAAATGCATTCGTAATCATTCACAACTCTCAATGCAAAAAACCTGTGTAAAATCTCTCGCGATAAATTTATTAATTAAATTTTCAAGATCGATTTTACAGAGGTTTCCGAACATATAGAAATTAGAAATTATAATGTATTAAAAGGAATGTTATACTTCTACTGTTAAAATGCATAATTGAATGTATATTGAAGTATATGTAAAACGGAAAGTAAGGGATCAACTCAAATTATAGCAATGACGAAGTAAAAACAAAAGTTTGCAAGATCTTGCGAATATAGAAGTATGCACCAAAGAATGGAGGGGCCGAAGTGACCTCATTGCTGACAGGTAATCCTGGTAAAGATATCATGGAGAACAAAAGATTATCAACAATATAAAAGGGGACTAAGACACTCTCTCTCTCTCTCTCTGGACTCAGTTCTTTTATCTCCAGACTTTGGTTCCAGATACGTGACCGTGACCCCCCCCTTCCAGGTGCAGGGGGTTCGTATTTTCAATGGATTTCCTGTTGATGTAAGGGACATGCTACGAGAATGTACTTACCCGTTAGACATCACGGTGCCTTCGGCAGTTCTATTCCAGTTTCCCGACGGAAAATCAACCTAAGCTTACCTGGGAAACTTCAATAGCAGAACTGCCAGGATCATCCAGTACCCAAGAAGATGCAATGTCAACCTAAATTAGCTGAAGTTTGTTCAGATTAATTGAACTGTGTTTGTAAAAATCAATGTAAGTAAGCATGATTTTGTCTTAAAAGCTTACAACTGAGATTTGTATGTGTGCTTACAGGAAATTGTTAGTATTTAGTTAGTCAATAAAATTCAGTTATGAAAGGGAAGCGAATGTTAACCTATATATATAGTGAACGATGTTTTGCTAAGTGTAACATAAGAAGCAGCTACATGTCTAATTTAGATAACTAAACATTGTGACAGGGTCAACAAAGTGTTGAGTGTAAAAATGTTTAGTAGCATATTTTGCCTACTGTGTATGTGAGGGCTTAGAGAGATAATGTCTCCTATTTGTTTGTGCATTGTACTATTTCACTAAGTTAAAATAAAATGTTTTGTTTGTGTAATTACCTTGCCTGATCCATTGCCAATGCACCATCTCCAAAAAACTAGCAAACCATGTACTTTAAGTTTAGAATTGCTAAGAATTGCAATAAAAAAATTTGTGCATTGACTAAGATCTTGCCTGTATTCCTTACCTTAAGTCTCAAACTACATTAGTTCATTTAAAATGGTGCAATCAATAAAAAAAAAAATGTTCTAACTGAATAGTGCCAGGATTGGTAAACTGCATATCGCAAAATGGCTGATAGATTAAAGTTTGTTTTAACAGCAGTGGAAACAGAAGTAAGACTTAGTGGGATTAATGTTTTATTTCAGTCTGTGTATCCTCCTTTTCTGATATAAACTTACGTGCTCTATTTTTCAACATATGGATAATGCTTAGTTTATGTCTTGTGATGGTTTCTTGTGATGAAATCTCACTAATAGCCAAAACATTATCACAAAATGGATACCCTCCGAACATCATCAAAAAATATCTATACGGTGACAACCCCAGACAAGAAGAACCAAACTCCCACCACATTTCTACTATAGTGATTCCCTTCATCAAGTCAATTTCTTATCGAATAGCCAGAATACTAAAAGCCCACATCAGAGTGATCTTCAAACCAACCACCAGCATCAAACATTTTTTAGGATCACCAAAGGACAAGGTACCATTCTACAAATATATAGGAGTATGTTACATTCCTTGCTCCTGTGGTCTCGCCTATATCGGACAAACTTCACGGAGTTGAGTTTGGAGATCAGACAGAGAGAGCACGTTGGTGATGTAAACCACAACAGAAGTATTTCTTCCAGCTTAGCACATCATTTCTGTACGTCTAACCACACGATAGAGTGGCAAAATAGTTCCATGCTGTATTTAGATGACGATTATAGACATCGTTTAATCAAGGAAGCTGCAGTAGTGTTAAAAACTGGCAGAAACCTCAACAGAAACCATGGTACTATTCTTAACAGTTCATGGAAAAATCTCATCCTCTCTCTAAATCCATCTAACTACAGCTAGCTAGTAATCACATTATGCATTTACAACAAACATACATGCATGACAATGATTAGAACAATAAGTCCATTCAGTCTCTGTCACGCAAACGTGCAACCTTAGTTACTAGAGTGGTTTACAACGTTTTTAATGTTCCTTTCAATTTGCATTTACTAGTATTTTTTATACTTTTCCGTCAATGCCTTGAAAAAGCTAGACAGTTTGCTAGTGAAACTGGTAGGCAAAGAATGTTAAAATATTTGTATATGGTCAGTATTAAACAATAAGTTTTTTATGCTTAAACTTCTTCAATGTTAATCCTATAACAACACCTTAACAACTTATATTATCCCTCTTCAACCTATCCACTAGACTCTACAAATTGCATCTTCTCAACCTTTCTACATATTCAAAATTTCAGAGACCAGAAAATACCTTAGTCAATTGCCTCTGGACCTTTCCGATATTTATTCATCCTTTCAAAAACTAAATCATAAATGATAAAAACCTTTCCTTAACAAAACCATGCTGCTATGATTTTTCAAGGCGTTGACGGAAAAGTATAAAAAATACTAGTATTTTTTATACTTTTCCGTCAACACCTTGAAAAAGCTAGACAGTTTGCTAGCGAAACTGGTAGGCAAAGAATGTTAAAATATTTGTATATGGTCAGTATTAAACAATAAGTTTTTTTTATGCTTAAACTTCTTCAATGTTAATCCTATAACAACACCTTAACAACTTATATGTCTCTATCATATCATCCCTCTTCAACCTATCCACTAGACTCTACAAATTGCATCTTCTCAACCTTTCTACATATTCAAAATTTCAGAGACCAGAAAATACCTTAGTCAATTGCCTCTGGACCTTTCCAATATTTATTCATCCTTTCAAAAACTAAATCATAAATAACATAAAATCTTCCCTTAACAAAATCATGCTACTGTGATTTTGTTAAGAACAAGGGTATAGCTAAGATTCACTTTCCACCTCATTCCTGAATTTGAATTATTATTAAATCATTAACTTTTTCTGAGATACCACTCCAGAGATATCAACTGGCCAATAATTGGTAGGCTAGCATCTTTTGGCACTTCTCTTGCGAGAGTGTAATTCTTTAAGCTATTTGCTTAATTTTTTTCACCAATGGTTGTTCCATCAAAAACTATTAACTGGACTTAATCTAAGTTTCCACCTGACATTACAGATCTGATTATTTATGTCTTTGTTGTATAGTTATCTCGTTCATAAAGGAACTTTTTGCAGAATGAATGAATTAATAAATATAATTAGCTGATTTCATTATGAATTATTCTAAACACCTAACTTGCAATTCTTCTTTAATTCTATACTGACACTAGAGATACAATGTTAGTGTCTTCTCTGTTTGGCTGCATAGAAATAATGCTCTAGAGATCTTCCTGATACACTTAAATAACATACACTAAAAAAAAAAATTCATAGTTAAAATACAAGCCCAATAAATTAGATTACTTGATAATTTCAAAGAAAACCCTTCTAGAGGGCTTGGAATTTTCAGAAAGATAGCACTTAATGTAAAATTTAAGAAAGTGTAATCTTCATCATCATCTAACATAAAACTGGTAAAGTAACCAAGTCATACACGTTTCTAAGTAAAACACAGGCATCACCTGTTATCTTTTGCCAGTAGTTATGATCCCTTGCAGATGTAAAGTTTCATATATATGACAAACCGATAGGATAGCCTGCACTAAACTGAATGAGCATAAACAATGAATGATGTTTTTACATCAGGACCAGCTAAGCACTCAAAAGTTATAACAACAGAATAGACTGGAGAAAGACTACAATAATCCATAAATCCAAATTTAAATCTGAAATCCTTTTTAAGAAGTCACTAAAGTGTTAAGGAGCATATCTGGATACTCCATACAGTGTATGTAAGGTTGGTAAAAGAATACAATCATTCTTATAAACAGAAGAGCAAGGGTACAGACTCAATAATGCAAAGTAGTGGCATGATAGTCTGGGTCATATTATTATCTCCCATAATGGGTCAAAAGATCCATCGTGAGGGAAACCCAAACTAACCATTGTTCACGCAATACCTATCATACCTCTCCTTAAACTTATTCACCATCGGAGCAGTCACAACTATCTCTGACAATCCATTCTGCTCATTCACTACTCTTCAAGGAAAGGTCTGCACACCCTTACTAACCACACTCTTACACACTTCCAGGGGTGACCCCTTGTGTTCTCCCCCTTACTCCTCATGTATTGAAACATTTCTTTTATGTCAATCTTATAGAATCTCTTTAGTAACTTAAAAGTTTCTATCATGTCCCCTCTCATCTTTCTGTTAACTAAATTCTGCAACTAAACACCCTCAATCTATCCTCATAGGGAGCATTCCACAGACATGTCACTACTAACTTGGCCACTCATCTCTCACTCATAGGGAGCATTCCACAGACCTGTCACCAACTTGGCCACTCATCTCTCAATCCTCTTTCCACCATCTTCTAATTTCCAAGAAATCTAGGAAACCAAATCTGTACATAGTAGTCAAGATGCAGCCAAATCATAGCCTTATAAAAATGGATAATAACCTCCTTGTCTTTACTTATCAATGTGTTCTTCAACATCAAAGTAGTCCTTTGAACTATTTTGTCAACTTCTGCAATATGTCCTCTGGACTTCAAATCTCTATCCACCATCATCCCCAGATTCCTAGCCTCATAAATTTCCTGTAATCCAGCCATATGATACGATGTACGTAATCTTTTCATTCCAAAGTGCATTACCTTACATTTTGCAACATGAAATTAACCACCGTCCTTTGTCCCCACTGCCAATTTATTTAAATCATCCTGGAGGACATCTATATCATCTTTATAAACTACTGTCCTCCCCAGTTTGTTTTTTATCATCAGCATGATACTGAATATTCACCCTCCTTAAATCTTCTACTATATCATTAATATACCAATCGAAGAGCAGTACTCCTAGTATGGAGCAATTGAGCACTCCACCACCCTCATTTGCTTTATTATTATTATTATTATTATGTGACACCTCCAGGGAGTCCAAAGACTCATCAAGGGAGAGTGTGCCAACAGCATCAAGCAACTGATTCCCCTTCCAACTACTAACTGCGCTCAAACTTTTGCTTAACCTTTTGCATGAGCCATTAGTATCAGAGGCTCTACCAATCGGTTTTGATTCCAATTCTCTGTATGCTACCTTCTGATGTCTGTCTGTCTGTCAGTGACATCCACCTCATTCATGCCACTAGCTATATTCATTCCCATTTGCTCCAATTTATGTAGCAGCTTTCCATGCATTATTCTGTCAAATATCTTTACAAAGTCCAGCAGTATCATATATAGCCACCTCCTTGATCCAATTCCACTTTCATTTTATTATAAAATGTGAATAAATTATTAAGGCAAGACCCACCTTTTACACAGACATGCTGCTCCCTGTAGAGTATCATATTCCTATTCACTCATTCCTGAATTTTACTTTTAACCAACTTTTCCAATACTCTAACCACCACTCCAAAAATACTAACTGGTCTGTAATTTGCTCTTTCTGTCTTGGAAACACCTTTATATAATCCAACTATCTTATCCTCTTTCCATTCCCTTGGAACTTTGCCAGAGCTGAGACTTAGATTAAACAATCGACTATTCAGACTTACGTGCTGGTTTGAAGTCATTATAGGATGTAATGGAATAAATATAGCATATATAAGTAATTAATTTAATTTAATAATTAAATAAATAATTAAAGGTGCAGAGACATCGGAATCATTCCTACATGTGTTAAGCTGAAAATTAAATTTCACTCTTTTAAAGTTCTTTGTATCCACAGGTGCACTAGCTTTGCTCTACTGCAAGAAGAACAGATTCATGCTAGATGTGCTACATTATCTATTACCAATGCTGCCATTAACTCTCTCCAAGCAGAGATGTAATCAATTCTTAATCCTGAACTTTGGGCTATTCTCTATAATACATCAGATAAATCGGCCTGTAAAAAAATTCTAAAAATTAAGGAGAAACACATTAAAAATATAACAATCTATGTAATTTTTTCTCAGCCACAGAGTCAGCTGCTTCATGTTGTCATAAACCTTTCATCATAAGGGCTTGATGAAACAGCTGTTAGCATCCTTAGCCTCAGCCATAACTTTGCAGTAGTACCACATCAGGTTCCATCTTTGTGCTTCATGCTGCACATAGAACATGGTATTCACAACTTGCCTCCTACCATTGCCAACAATATAAGGCTTGACGAAGTTAACATTCTCTCTCTCTCTCTCTCAGCTTCGCTGCCTACAAGAAATCTCTCTCTCTCTCTACCAGCTAACTCCTCTATCTCTGTATATTATGCAAAAAGCAGCATAGTAATCACTAAAGCTGATAAGGGTAACTCTGCTGTAGCATCAATGCTAGTGAATATAATCGGAAGATAAATGTGTTGCTCAGAGACTGAACTGCTTATAAATCATTGGAATATGATCCCACTAATTCTCAAAAGAAAACATTAAAAAAAAGCTTCTTAAAAATGTCACATCTTAGGCTTTCTAAAATAATAAAAAAACTCAAACTGTTTAGTCCCCCTCCTCCATATATATGGATTGCCAAAAATTCAATTCATAAACCCATTAATCTCTCCATCCCATAGTAGATGCTACTGAATCTCCCCCTTTTAAGTTAGCTAAATCCCTATCCCCACTTACAGGTCATTCAGTTATAACAACCAAAACTTTAAATTTACTAAAAAATGCCCCCCCCCCCCAGATAGTATTGATATTCTAATTTTACCATTCATTCTAGCTACTTCACTTGGAAAGATACTATTTTTAAAGCCATTAAGGAGATAGCACATTAAGCCATGTGCTATCTCCTCTCTCTCTCCCCCGTCTAGCCAATTATCGCATAGAGCATTTTGAAAAACATGTTCTTGATACTGCTATTCTCAAACCATCTATCTGGTTAAGATACATTGATGACGTATTCTCTATTTGGCTACATGGCTCAGATACATTAGACTCCTTCCTTCTCCATCTCAACAGATAGCACCTCAGAATCCATTTCACTATAGAAAAAGAAAATAATAACAGCCTGCCTTTTCTAAATACTCTGTAATTAGAACATCTAAAAGACAAGTATTCTAATTACACGTCCTCTCAATGGCACACTTTCTTTCTCAGTTTACAGAACACCCATCCGCACATGTAGATAAATGCACAAACTTTCCCATCATCCCTCCCCCCCCCTCAACAATGGTTGTTGAGGGGGGGGAATGTGTTATCAAAATACTTGGTAATAGGACCTCCAATCTCTGTTCTACTGAAGCTAATTTTACTGCTGAATTTTCCTTTATTCACCAGACTTTCCTGTCCAATGGCTACATTGAGTAAAAGATCAACAAATGAACTGTTCCTTCCATCTCGTTGCATTCCTTTCAACATGCAGACTATAGTAATGCTATCATTGTTCCTTACGTCTGTGGCACCTCCAAAAAATAAAAAATTAAAAATAATAAAAATAGCCAGAACTCTAAAAAGGTGCAATCTCTGCACAGCATTCAAACCTTATCCAAAGCTGACTACCTCATCCACTATCACAAGGATCCTCTACCTCCTCTATCAGGTCTAAGTATTTACAAAGTTCTTTATTCCTACAATTTATCTTATTCTGGTCAAACTGAGAGATCTGCTAACAGTTACCTAAATAACATAAAATGTATGCCTATTGTCATAAGCATGGCCAGTCAGGGCTTGCCGACCATGCCTTGGATACCTTACACAGAATCAAATGAAAAAAACACTACGCTTCATCACAAAAAATACAACTTTGAAAACTTTTATTAGAATTGGCAACAGAATTAAAAACCTGACCTAATCTTAATAAATATGGCTGTATTAAACTTTCCAAGATTTGGGAAACCTTAATTCTTAAGCTTGCTGCCCATTGCAGATAAGGCTAAGAATTAAGCCAACAGCACCCATAGAGGACTTTAGCTTTCAGTCTAATCATTTCCACGTATCATTCGTTTGTACAAATTTGTGTGTGTTTTTACAATTTTAATATTGTTGTCCTGAGAATGTCTCAGTAACCGAGATGAAATACAGGAGTGATTAAACGTGTTGCTTAATTATTTATATGTGCTGTATTTTTTCCATTAAACCCTATAATGACTTATATTAAACAACTTCATCAGAGGCACTTCCAGCTCTCTCTCTTAGCTCAAGGCCTACTGAATAAAAGGAAAATAGGTGCTTGAGTATACATAAGTTGGTCATTCACTATAGTATGTACTAATAATATTATGAATCAGTTAAAATGAGAAATATGGTTGTTTGCATATAATATAATGTTGAGAACAGTAGTGAGGACAATACTGTTCAATGATATTCATACAGATATATAAAGAAACATATGCTTATCTATATATGCACCATTCCTAACAAGATCTAATAAAACAAATAAAGCAAAGTAACATTAATGCCAGTTACACAGTCACATAATCTAGTATTATATATAAAGATGCACAGAAATACATACTCTCTTTTACTTAATGCCATTTTCTCAATTTCCTTCTCCATAAGTTGATTTGCTTCTGATATGACTTGACGATATCTTGAAACACTATATATGTATACACATATATAAAAGCATTATTATAGTTAATTCAGAACATAAAATATCACTTTTAAAGATTCATTCATGAAAGTTAATGAAATCCATGAACATAAAAATTTATGCATAATAGTTTTTTAAATAAATGTTGGAATCTAGATCCATGGTAATATAAATACTTGGAGCTGAGGTAAGGAATATAACTTTCTGCAAAGTATGTGTTCTACATTATGGGATACTTACTCATAAATAGAAACTTGTAATGAAATCTTAATAGTACATAACACAACAAAAACAAAATAAATAAGATTATTTATTGAACCACTAATATTTCAAACTGGAGTCACCAGAGCACTATAAACTTGCTACAATACAGAATAGCGTGAAATCCAGTATGAAAATTTCAAAATTAATAAACAAAATAACTAATATCTTATTGCAGTACCTTCTAAGTATGGATTAAAAAAAAAATCAAAGGCATTAGATTGGATGGGTTTTAAAATAAGTGTCTCAAATTTTCTGTAAATTTTTAGCCATAGCTGCTAAAGTGTGGAGAATGCTTCACTAACTCCAAAAACAGTCTCTCAGACTTATAATAACTTCTATACAGCACAGCAGTTTTCATCTATTCAATCCTATATGATAATATGTCCAAAATGTGGTCAGCAATTCCTGATTTTCCCTAATTATGGAGTAAATGTATTTCTTATGTTCTCAAAGATGAATGCTAACAGATCTTCCTGACTATTAAGTGAAAGCCATGTAAAGTCCTGACATGTAACAGATCTTCCTGACTATTAAGTGAAAGCCATGGATCACTGCTTTCTACACTTACAGATGTAGAAAGCAATGATCCATGTTTTCTACATCTGTAAGTGTAGAAAGCATGGATCACTTTCTACACTTACAGATGTGTATTACAGGATAAAGTCTGTCTTAGGTGAACAGATGTGGATGGCCAATTTAATATGTGGTTAAAAAATGAGATTATATTTATTTGCCATATTGGTTATATGTTTTCAGAAATACCTTCACTATAGAGGATGAGAATACTTTTGCTTTGTTTTTTTAGAAACAGCAGAAGAGAGGGAATGAGAGAGAGAAGTATGAGAATGATAGAAGAGGAGAGAATAGAAACAGTAGAAGAGAGGAAATGAGAGAGAGGTATGGGAATGACAGAAGAGAAGAGAATGGAAACAGTCGGAAAGAGAGAATGAGAACAATGCGAGGGAGTGTTGAAACCAGGGATAGAGTGATGCCAGGACAGCAGGTAAGCAGGGAAACACAGAGAGAAAGGGCTAGAGGAGAGAGAGAGAGAGAGAGAGAAAGAGAGAGAGAGAGAGGGATGCAGGTGAACAATCAAGGAACAGAGTGGTAAGAGGTGTGATGTATGGAGACATCCGTGGTGTACAAGCTAGGATGCCAGAGGAGTGTTTGTCTGGAGGAATGATAGAGAGTGTGGCTTTGGCAATAAAGTTGAATGAAAGGGTGGATGACATAATTGTGATGGTTGGCACGAATGACTTTAGAGGAAGTGTAAATCAGCTGGTGAGAGATCTGAGATTCATGCTTGAGGTTGTACAAAAGATAACACAGAGAGGAAAGATAGTATGTGTGTGTATTACACAAGTATGATAATGACAAGCTGAGCAGGAGCAGTAATAATGAATAGAATAATAGCCAAAATGTGTCAGAAGAGAGGATTGGAATATGTGGATGCTTGGAGGGCATTTGAGGACAGAAAGGAACTGTATGTGAGAGACCGCTTGCATCTGAATGTAGAAGGACACAGGCATCTGGAGAGGTCGCTCTTCTCTGAGCGAGTTGGTGTGTCAACGCAGAGAAACTATAATTACAAGGGTGGATGGTAACAGGGGTGGCCTCTTGTGGAAATAGGTGCTTGAGGAAAGGGGGATGTCATCAGATAACACTCAGTCCAGTGAAATCTGGGGGGGGGGATAATGATAGGTATAGAAGCAGTGACTTTTTATGCTTTATACTAATGCAAGGAGTATCCAGAATGCATGAGTATCAGCCAGGCCAAAGATTATTGGGATCTCTGGGATCTTCTGTCAATGTGGTTGACAGAAGATGATATAATAACAGGAATAGAAGTAGCAGGGTACAGCATTTTTTGGCAGGATAGGAAGGGAAAATGCAGTGGTGGAGTACTACTTATGATAAGTGATGACATATGTCCTCTAAGAGTGGAGCCTTTGGAAGGCAGTGACACTAATGGTTTTGAAATCATATGGTGTGAGGTAGAGGTGGGCAAGACAGGGTATTTAGTGGGGGTGTTGTCAAACCAAGGGGCACAGAGGGTGGAGAGCAGGAGATGTTTAGGCACCTGAGCTTGGCAAGTGCAAGAAGAATGATTGTTATGGAAGATTTTAACTACAGAAGTATAAATTGGGAAGAGGAAAATACATGTAGTAATAAGGGAATGGAATTTCTAGAATTCTTGAGGGACAAATGTCTTAGGCAACATGTGATAATGGAACAAGAAGTTCAAGAGTTTTAAATTTGGTCATGGCTTCAGAAGAGCTGATAATAACTGAGATGACACCTCTCCCTCAGCTGGAGAGAGTGACCATGTGGTTTTGACTTGGAAGATGAATAGATGCAGGTGTATCGAAGAAAAGGGAACGTATGTGGAATTATATAGCAGGTGATTATAATCACCTGCTATATCATTCGTGCTTGGGAAGTTGTGAAGGAATATTTGTTAGCAGCAATAGTAAGCTGTATTCCATGAGCGAAGAAGAGGAAACAATTTGGTGTAAAGTAGATGAAAAAAATATCAAGCAGGAATTGCAGGTAAAAAAGAGGTTATGGAAGAGATATAAAGAGAACAGATGGATGAAGATCATAAGACTCAGGCCAGGATATGACTAGTATGGTAAGGAAGGCAAAACTTGAATATGAGAAGAGATTGGTGCTAAGATCCAAAGAAAATCCCATTTTTTTAGCTATGTGGTCAGTAGGAGAAGAAATGATTGTGGAAGAATGACATTGGGGATAAAAATGGCAATAGAGTGACTGATGCAAAGGACATAGTGGAGTTGTTCAATGAACACTTTATTGAAGTATTTCATCCTGGAGAAGTAAGTTTTAATACTAGAGGGATAGGGCATGTTTGAGGTTTTGAAATGCAAGAGGAGAGTGTGTTCCAAATACTGAGTACTGTGGATGTCAGTAAAGCTGTGGGACTGGATGGTATTTCACCACGAGTTTTGAGAGAACGTGCTAAAGAATTGACAGTTTCATTGACCTGGCTTTTCAATGAAAGTCTGGCTAAGGAAAAGGTACCCAAGGAATGGAAGGAGGTAAGACAGTGCCATTGCATAAGAATGGTAGCAGACTGGAAGTGTCTAATTATAGGCCAGTTTGTGTTTCATCGGTAGTTAAGATCTTGGAGAAATTAATGAGAGACCATATACAACGTTGAAGGTAATGTTATCTGTGAGTGTCAATATTTATTTGTTAAGGAACACTCTTGCTTTAGTAATATGATTGCCTGTTATAAAGTAACAAGAGCAGTTGATGAAGGAAATGCATATTCTGTTATTTATTGGGATTTTGCAAAGGCATTTGAAAGGGTACCACATGATAAGCTGATATTTAAATCACAGCACATGGGTTTATATATCAGGTTATTGAATTGGATTCAGGATTGGCTATCTGATAGGTATCAGGGAGTTGTGTATGGGAGGGGAGGGGGTAAGACAGTGCCATAAACACGGAAGAAGGTTACAAGTGGGATCCCAGAGGGCTCAGTATTGGGACCTATGATGTTTAACCTTTATATCAATGATATTGTCTGTGGATTGCAAAGGGATGTTCAGTTGTTTGCAGATGATGTGAAGTTGCGAAGAGATATTAGTAATGGTGCAGATGGGTGTGGAAGAGTGACAAGTATGCTAAGGAAGGCAAAACTAGAACGCTTCATTAGATTCTTGCTTCATTAGAAGCAAGAATCTAATGGAATACAGAGATCTAGACCACTTTAATGAATTTTCATACATGCATGAAAAACCACATCACTGGGAGCCATACTCAGAAGAAATACCAATGTTGAAGTAATGCAGAAGTCATATATTTCCCATATACAAGTAGTGAAAAAAGTGTAACACTTTACTATTAAAATACTCTGGATTAGAGCTACTTCTTGAAAATTTTTTCACCTGGTTATAAATTAAATTAAAGATGCCAAAAAATCATAATCTTGTTTAATCCTTTATCCAAGTATAAGCAAATAAAGCCTGCATGTGAAATATCATAACAACTAGACTACTTGCATAAAGAGGCTAATGACTTCTATTAATTGCTTTAGTATCCCATAATGCAAAGTATACATCCATTCAGATATGTACGAGGGTGGTCTGAAAAGTTCTTGGCCTCGGCAATAGATGGCAACACTATTGGCAAGATTTTTTTTTTCTAAGTTAGTACATCTGTCATGAGCATCCATGTGAAACTGCAAGTCAGTCTATCAAGTAGTTTGTTTTATACAGCTGTCTGAAAAAGTGTGTATTCCTTGAAATGGATAAAATTGAGTATTGTGTGGTTATAAAATCTTTGTAAAAGAAGATTTAACACCAAAAGAAATTCATTTGAAGTTCATAAATGTTTATGGCACTCTTCTCCTTTGTTTTTGACAATTAAGAAATGGGCTGCCGAGTTTAAACATGGCCATACCAGCCTTGAAGATAATATCCACATGAAGGACGTCCAAAAAGTGTAACCACACCAGAAATCATTGATCAAGGGCACGATATGGTATTGGATGACTAGCGAGTCAAAGTGCATGAAATTTCTGAGACTATAGGCATTTCAAAAGAACGTGTAGGATATATTTTGCATGAAGAATTGCAAATGAAAAAAGCATTGTGCAAGATGGGTGTGCTGCACTTGCTCACAGCAAATCAAAAAACCACTCACATGAAAATCTCTGAACAGTCCCTGGAGTGTTTTAACAAGAATAAAAACTGATTTTGTGCATCAATTTATTACTATGGATGAGACCTGGATTCACCAATACACACCAGAATCCATACAGCAGTCAAAACAGTGGACTAAAACTTGGCAATTGAAGCCAGTTGTTCAATGCCAAAGAAGACAAAGTCGGTTCCATCAGCAGGAAAGGTCATGGCATTGGTGTTTTGGGATGCTAAAGGCATTTTGTTTATTAATTATCTTGAAAAGGGCAAAACAATAACCGGGGAATATTATTCTGATCTTTTAACCAGACTAGATGAAAAAAATTGAGAAAAGACCCGTTTTGCAGAAGAAAAAAATCATCTTTCATCAGGACAATGCACACAAAGGACCTGCCCACAAAGGTGTTTTGACATTGGGAAAATTAAGGGACCTGCACTATGAATTGTTGGAAGATCCACCTTATTCCCCAGATTTGGCTCCCTCTGACTTCTATCTCTTCCCAAACTAAAACTCTTCCTCGCTGATCAGCGTTTTTCTTTGAATCAAGAGGTGATTGCAGCTGTAGAGGGGATAGAAGTAAATGTGTCATTCACAGAACTCAGTCTTGCATCATAACAAATTACACCTATACAGCTGAATGAGTTCACCTCATTATGTACTCATATACATTACATTAATTCAAATGTAATCTCTAATCAAAATATATTTACTTTTTTTTTCAGACAAAGCTAAGTCAGCTGGTGTTAAATAAAAAGAAGGCATCATTTTTTTTCTTGGCAATTTAAGTTTTTTCTTCCAAAAAAAAAGGGCAAACCGGACTATGAATACAAGACTTAGAGGAATTAAGAGGAAGTCAAATGACAGTGAACTCCTCAACATCTGATGATGTTGAGGAGTTTACTAATCTTCACTATGAAAAGAAATAAGGGAATAAATATTGGTAATTTTATATGGAATAGTTTTCTAGTAAAAAAAAAAAAAATTCCAAGCACATCATTCTTCACATTCATGGAAATAAATCCTAAATTATTAATAATTACAGCACCCAACACAACACACTTAACATTCAAATATCACAGTTTGTTACCTGTAGTCCAGTACTGTAGAAGTACGATAGGGAATAATATCAAATAGATTTGATTTCTGCAAAAAACATAAGTAAAATGTGGTTAAATTAAAATCTTATAAACATATAGTGAGGAGTTTGACATCCATCATCATTATATAGCCAAATAAAAGCAACATAATCATATTTTACTACAGAATTTATGAGAATAAACTTTTCGCATAAGAAATGCCTTGGATTGCACTACTTAAAACATATGGACTTTGCTCAGGAATCTATATTAGTCACCTTTAATTAGTGCACTGATTAAGTTTTACTGGCCTGACATCTGTTTCAAACTGTTGGTTTTCATCAGAGACCAGGCAATTAAATGTGTTGAAATTGCCAATTCCAAAAACTCATGAGTGACCTAAAGGGTCTTGCAAGTAGCTCCAAAACTGGATCTCTGCACCCCTCCCCACCCAAATCTCAGCCCTCACTTGGCGAAGCTGCAGACAAACTGCTTAAGTGTAGAGGCCCACAATTCTCATCAGAAACCAAGCTGAAACCTTAAGAGGGCAAAAGCACTCTATGAAAAGAGCTCAGAGACCAGGAAATTCAATCTAGGCAGAAGCTGTAAGAGGGCAAAAGCCCTCTTAAAGCAGAAAATTCAGTCTAGGCAGAAATCTAAGAGGACAAGAACCCTCATACCAGTACCAGAGCAATTGCATGTCAGAGAGTAATATTCTTCATACGTCAAGTTCATAAATGAGAAGAATGAAAACGTTGACGTATGTGAGAACTATTGCGATAGGCTGGAGCGATTAGAAATGGAAGCAGACGTCGGGGCCATAGTGGAAGAACTATGGCAAGAGTTCGTGAAAATGAAACGTGATGTTCGTCTTCTGCAAGAGGAATTGGAACTGCTCAGTAAGGAGGTTCTGGAAATTAAAACTGAGTTAAATGTGTTGAATGAGAAATTAGGACTATGGAGATTACTTTAGCTGAAGTAACTAGAACAGGATTAAGTATAGGAAAGTCTTTGGTGATTGATGAAGTAATAAATAGTATGGCAATGATTGCGAATCAACAGAATGAAAGCACAAGAGGTCTGGAAGAAATGAGATGTCGTGAGAGTGAGGGAGTAAGTAAAAGAGAGGTGAGTAATGAAACTGGGAGAGTCATGCTGTAGAAAATGAAGCCGTGAGTGATGCTTGTTTGGACTTGAATAAAGTTATGAGTGGTAAAATATATGGTGATTCTATGATTAAGGGTATGGAGAGCGGTATGCCGGAGGAGTGCTTGGCTGGTGGAACAATAGAGAGAGAGAGAGAGTGGCTTTAGCAATAAAGGGAGGGCATGATGCAGAAAAGATGATAGTTATGGTGGGTACAAATGACCTGAGTGGTAGTATAAATCGGATAGCAAAAGATTTAAGAACATTGTTAGATATCGTGAAGAAAAAAGTGTCAAATAGTGTGTTTGCTGCCTTGTTTTGACAATTATGAGTTAAGTAGATGAGCGATTAAAATAAATGATATGATTGCAAGAATGTGCAAAAAAAGACAACTGGAATTTCTTGATGTCTGGAATGTGTTTGAAGGCAAAAGACAGCTGTATGCAAGAGATGGGTTGCATCTGAACATGGAAGGTCATAAGTGATTGAAGAAGTTACTGTTTTCTGAACAAGATGAAGTAATTGGGAAGGGAAACTAAAATTGAAAAGGTTGAGTGTAAGAAAGAGAGAAAAACTTTAGCACTGATTGTATAATTGTTGATCCTTATTCGCAGAATAAATTACAGAATAGAGTGGATAAAAATTGGCATGGGACTACTGAAATTAGTGACATGAATATCAGTTCTAAAGCTGGTAAAAGAACTAAAGGGAATCTGTAATTTTTGTATACTAATGCAAGAAGCATTCAAAATAAGAGGGAAGAATTTTTTTGGCATTAGTCAGTGGAATCTCACCAAAAGTTGTAGGCATTAGTGAAACTTGGCTGTCAGCAGAAGATGTGGTCACTGAAATTGAATCTGATGGGTACAGTATTTTCAGGGAGGATAGAGAAGATAAAACGGGGGTGGTGGAGGAATACTGTTGATGATAGCTGATGAGATGCAGCCAAAGAAAGCAGTATATCAAGATGATAGACAAGTGAATGATAGATAGTTCATTTAACGCGGTCTGGTGTGAAAGAGTGACCAACGCAACCAAATATACAGCTGGTTGCTGCTGTATATTTGGGTACAGGGGGTGATATCGAATTCATGCATCAGCAAATTAGTGCAATGAGTGCAGGGTTAGTGATTATTATGAGAGATTTTAATTATGGTGATATCGACTGGAAGGAAGAAATATCACGTAGCAAAAAGGAAATGGAATTCATACATCTTCTACGAGATAATTACGTGAAACAGCACATAACTGAAGGGACACGTGGTGTGAGAGTGTTGGACCTAGTCATTGGTTCAGAGGATATATGTGTAAGTAAGATGTCCTCATTACCTCCAATTGGTGAGAGTGATCATGTGGTATTGATTTGTGAGATCACAAAATTTGTGACCTTCCAAGCTTCGGAGTGAGCTTGCAGCCATCCCATGACAGAACATATTGCAGGGGGAAAGATGTCAGCAGTGATATCGAATTTATTCGATATCACTGCTAACATCTTAATGAAGAAGGCATCTGAAGAAGGCAATATCAAATTGTATCCCACCCATGGTCAGGAAGACAAACAAGGTAGGTGTTAGATGGATGAGTAGTAGTATCAAGTTTGATCTGCAAAAAAAGAAAATGTTATGGAGAATTTACAAGGTGATCAGTACACCCATGAACAGTACAAGGCTCAAGTTAGGATGGTTACCAGCATAGTAAGAAAAGCTAAATCAGATTATGAGAAGACCTTAGCCAAGGAGATCAAGGGTAATCCCAAAGAGTTCTTCTGCTATGTAGCAAGTAAAAGGAAGAATGACTTCGAAAGGATAACTTTAGAGGGTGCTGATGGTATTGAGGTGACAAATTCAGATGGAATGGTACAGTTACTGAGTGATCACTTTTCAAAAGTCTATCACCCAAGTGAGGATATCTCTGTACACGTAGCAATAACTAATGTGAGAATTGAAGTTAAGAAATCAGAGGTGTTTAGTACATTGCAAAATTTAAATGCAAACACTGCTGTAGGTTTAGATGAATATCAGCTCGGGTGTTGCATGAATGTGCAAAGGAATGGTCAATGCCTCTTACTTGGTTATTTAACTTGAGTTTGAACTCTGGTATTGTCCCTAGGGAGCGAAAGGAAGGCAAAGTAGTTTCTTTGCATAAAAGTGGCTCTAAAACTGAAGTTGTTAATTACAGACCAATCACTATCTCGGGAGTGGTGGTAAAAGTATTAGAAAAGTTAGTTAAAGAAAATTCAGGAATGGGTGGATCAGGATATGATACTCAATAGGGGGACCAACATGGTTTTGTTAAAGGTCGATCCTGCCTTAGCAATTTATTAACTTTTTATAATAGAATGACATCTGAGTTGGACAAGGAAATGGCTACACAGTGGTACTTCTAATTTCGCTAAGGCTTTTGATACCCCATGGAATACTTTTGCGCAAATTAGAGCAGATAGGGATGGATACTAAACTGGTGATATGGATAGGAGAATGGCTCAGGGAGAGATACCAGAAGGTGGTGTATGGAGGAAGCAGAGTCCAGGATGAGGCAGGTGACCAGTAGTGTGCCTCATGGCTCTGTGCTTGGGCCATTGTTGTTTAACTTGTACATAAATGATATAGGAAATGGCTTAAAGGGAGATATTCAGTTGTTTGCTGATGATGCAAATTGGGTAGCGCAATAAAAAATCGGCTGATGTTGAGAGTTTGCAGGATGATTTAAATAAGTTGGCAAAATGGGCAAAAGATAATGGATGTCAGTTCAATGTGGAAAAGTGGAAAGTTATGCATTTTGGGATTAAAAAATTACCACATGTGTACTACACTGATGGAACGGTACCCCAAGAGATTGATGAGGCTAGGGGTGTTGGTGGATAGGGAGATGAAGTTCAGGGGACACATTGCTAAGGTGTCCCAGATTGCACATAGGATTACTTGGTTATTGAGGAACACACTAACATCCAGAGATAAAGAGGTTATTATTCCCCTTTATAAAACGTTGATACTTCCACATTTCGATTACTGTGCTCAGGTCTGGTCACCTGAATTCCTTGGAGATGTGGAGGTTGTGGAGAGGATTCAGAGGAGAATGACTAAGTTCTCCCTACATTGATAGATTGAGAGATTTTGGATTGCAGAGGTTGGTGGATAGGCAGAGAAGAGGGGGATATGATAGAAACATTTAAATTATTAAAAGGTTTTTATAAGATTGATGCAGGGGAAATGTTTCAGCGATGTGATAGTGATGGAAGAACAAGAGGTCATTCCTGGAAATTAAGGAAAAGTGTGGTTAACAAGGGTCTGAGAACAAGGTTTTTTGCCTGGAGGGTGGTGAATGAGTGGAATGCATTGCCTCGCTTAGTTGTGAGTTCTTCGTCTGTAAATGAATTCAAGAACAGATATGATAGATATTGTTTTGATAGTTTGGGTCACCCGAGATGAGTCTACTGACTCCATGGAGATACCCGTAATAATAAACTCATGATAGGCACATAAATATAATACCAAAATATAAAGCCTAAGAGATTTCAATTTGGCTAGATTTTAAGGCATACAATGAGGATTTTGACATCCATGCATTATATATAGCCAAATGAAAGAAACATAAAAGTTGGAAATTTTATGAGAGAGAGTTTATGAGAATAAACCTTTGGCCAAATAAATGCCTTGGATTGCACTAAATAAAAGACATGGACTCTGAAGGAGCCCATATATGCTGTATATTTTAGTATTAAAATCTTATATGTTTACAACTTTTATATGAGCGAAAATTGTAAACAGCATCAATTAAATTTTAATAATTAAAATAACTTTCATGGCTGACATATGTTGTTATTGTGGGTGGTTACAGACTTTTAGCTGTTTAGGGGCAGTATATATATGCCACCATCAAGGGAAATTACTATTAGCAAGGTGGTTTCCCGTTGACTTCCTTTACCGTACTGTATCCTCTGACTGTACCCTATGTGTTCACGGGGCCGGTTTGCCTGCTTGCTGGATGAAAAACCCCAGATAAACTTGTGGGAAAAACCCTGCTGTCCACACTTAAGACTGGCTGACTTGGCTATGGCTGAGGAAGATCCTTAAGCTCCTCATGTCGCTGATGGAAATCAAACCTAGGATACTCCTTCCTCAGGAAGGGCATATGTAACAAAAATTATATAGAATTTTATTCAAAAACTCTAGTAAGTTTCATCCGTTACAAGAATATCATCAGAGAGAGAGACCGTTAACTACATTCAAAACGTGAATCAAATTAATGATGCCATTCACATTTTGAATCATGAATCATGAGCTAATACATGCACATAAATGATGTGTATATATATATATTTGCTCGTGTCTCATCACAACTGGATTATATGATATTACACTATTAAAGTTCAAAAGAAACAATTGTAGAAATTTGTAAAAATAAAACATAATTTAAAATCACCAATAGAGTATGCAGCATCTCATCGATGTGTCCCAAACCTCAAGACTTACATTTTGCTGCATCATGAAACCGATATCTCCATTCATTTGCCCATCTGTATAGCTTATTCAAATCCTCTTGAAGGGCTACCACTATTACTAATAACCCTTCCCAGATTCACATCATCCGCAAACAACTGAATATCCCCTTGCAATCCACTGACAATGTCATTGATATAAAGGTTAAACAGTATAGGTCCCAGTACTGAGCCCTATGTAACCCTCTGTCTCCTTGAAACTGCCCCATCATACGCAACTCTCTGATACGTATCAGACAGCCAATCCTGAATCCAGTTCACCAACCTGACATCCAGACCCATGTGCTGCAACTTAAATATCAGCTTATCATGTGGCACCCTGTCAAATGTCTACGCTAAATCCAAGGAAATAGCAGTATATGCCTTTCCCTCATCTACTTTTCTTGTAACTTCATTATAAAAGGCTAGCATATAACTAAAACAAGAGTGCCCCTTCACAAATCCATGTTGACTCTCACAGATAACATTACCCTCATCTGCCCAATGCTGTATACAGTCCCTCACTAATTTCTCCAACCTATAATTAGACACTTCCAGTCTTCTACCACCCTTATGCAATGGAACTATCTTACCTTCCTTCCATTCCCTGGGCACCTTTCCCATAGCCAGACTTTCATTGAAAAGCCAGGTCAAAGGAGCTGTCAGTTCTTTAGCACATTCTCTCAAAACTTGTGGTGTAATACCATCCAGTCCCACAGCTTTACTGATATCTAGAGTACTCAGCATCTGGAATACACTCTTCTCCTGCACCTCTAAACCTTGAACCTGCCCTATTCCTCTAGTGTTAAAATGTACTCCCCCAGGATGAAATACTCCAATAAAGTATTCATTGAACAATTCCACTATGTTCTCTGCATCAGTCACTCTATTCCCATTTTTATCCCACAATGTCATTCTTCCACAGTCATTTCTCCTCCTACTAGCCACATAGCTAAAAAATTCCCTAGGATTTTCTTTTTACCTTAAGGCCAATCTGTTCACATATTACAGGGACAAATATCTTAGGTAACATGTAATAGAGGGAACAAGAGGTTCAAGAGTTTTGGATTTGGTCATAGCTTCAGAAGAGTTGATAATAACTGAGATGACATCTCTCCCATCAGTTGGAGAGAGTGACCATGTGGTCTTGACTTGGAAGAGGAATAGACATGCAGGAGTATCAAAGAGACTGGAATGTATGTGGAATTATAAGGCAGGTGATTATAATAGTCTGAGACATCAACTAGGGGAAGTTTGATGAAGGGAGGAATTGGAAGGATGGGATATCTTTAGTGCTTGGGAAATTGTGAAGGAATATTTGTTAGCAGCAATAATAAGCTGTATTCCACGAGTGAAGAAGAGGAGACAATTTGGAGTAAAGTGGATGACAAACAACAGGAACCACATGCGAAAAAGAGGCTGTGGAAGAGATATAAGGAGACAGGTGAAGAGCAGATGATGCATGAAAAATATAAGACACAGGCCAGAAAAGTGACTAGTATAGTTTCACTTTCCTTACTATACTAGTCACTTTAATGGCCTGTGTCTATATTCTTCATGCATCTGCTCTTCATCTGTCTATTTATATCTCTTCCATAGCCTCTTTTTCACATGCAGTTCCTGTTTAATATTGTTTGTCATCCACTTTACTCCCTATTGTGTCCTCATCTTCACTCATGGAATACAGCTTACTATTGCTGCTAACAAATATTCCTTCCCAATTTCCTAAGCATTAATGATATCCTGTCCCTCCAATTCCTCACTCCACGAAACTTCCCCCAGTTGTTTAAGACTATTATAATCCCTTGCCTTATAATTCCCTATAATTCTCTCATTGATACTCCTGCAGGTCTATTCATCTTCCAAGTGAAAACCACATGGTCACTCTCTCCAACTGGTGGAAGAGATGTCATCTCAGTTATTATCAACTCTTCTGATGCTACGACCAAATCCAAAACTCTTGAACCTCTTGTTCCCTCTATTACATGTTGCCTAAGACATTTGTCCCTCAAGAATTCTAGAAATTCCATTCCTTTTTTGCTACGTGCATCTTCCTCTCCCCAATTTATACTGCTGTAGTTAAAATCTCCCATAACAATCATTCTTCTTCCACTTGCCAAGCTCAATGGTCTAAACATCTCCTGGTTGGTCCCCACCCTATGTGCTCTTTGGTCTGTAGAAACACCCCACTAAATATCCTGTTCTGCCCACCTCTACCTCATACCATGTGCTTTCAAAATCATTAGTGTCACTGCCTTCCAAAGCCTCCACTCTTAGAGGACATAAGTCATCACTTATCATAAGCAGTACTTCACCACCATGCTTTCCCTTTCTATCCTGCCAAAAAATGCTGTGCCCTGCTACTTCTATTCCTGTTATTATATCCTCTTCTATTAACCACATCTCAGTGATCCCAATAATCTTTTGCCAGGCCGATGCTATCAGCATCATCAATTCCTCTCCTTTATCCCGGATTCTCCTGGCATTGGTGTAAAACATAAAAATGCCACTGTTTCTATACCCAGCATTATCCCCTCTAGACTCCACTGGACTCAGTGTTATCTGATGTTGTCCATCAGATAACACTGAGTCCAGTGGAGTATTATACATATATAATACTCCACTGGACTATTATAGCATAGCATTATACATATTTGAAAAGAGGTGTGCTTTGTTTTATGGGATACTAAGGCAATTGATGTGAAGTCATTATCTTTTATATACAAACAGCCACAACTGGACTCAGTTGTGAAGATATATATGCTCTTGTTCTTTTAGGATATATAAGAATACATAAAATTAATTCATTTTTGTTCTAGGTATTTATCAGAGCTTTACAGACCTCACCTTGTATAACCAAGTGAAAAAACTTTCAACAAATATAAAATGTGATTATGCAAATTTGAAACTACAGTACAGTCAACTCTCACTATAACAAACACTGCTATAGTGCAGGATTTTTGGTAGCAAACTACCAAAAATTCTGGCCAAAGTTCCTATCACAATGCCATACTAAATGAAATTGACTTTATCCAACCATCAACTGTAACAAAGTATTCCTTCATTCCAATAAGTTTACTGTAGTGAAAGTCAACTGTATCACCATTTACCTTTATTATCTGATGAGCCTTACGAGATGTGTAGAAAGACTGGTGATGTGTGTTACTTGAAACTTTCTTGCTATCAGTTACAGAATGATAAAGTGAATCTCTTCTTTTCTGAACAAAAAGAAAAAAAGTAAATCAATGTTAGTATCTTTACAGGCATTTTTTAAATGTTATTGTAAGATATTGAAAAAGTTTTCACTTATAGGTATTATTTCTGGGAAAATTCCCATGTTACTCCTCTTAAAAACTATTATTTTTACGGCTATTTTTGCCTGTTTTCGTTTAGGAATATCCCTTATTTTAAAAACATTGACTTTTTACTTAAGAATTCTTAGGGCATTATAGGTGTATTTTAAAGACAAATATATGCAGACTAGTAGAGGAAAAAATCTTGCACATACCTTGTTTGGATGTTAAGTTGTCTTCGTGCTGCATACTTTTGCTGTTAGGCTGTTAAAGGGGGGGGGTAGGACACATGGCGGGGGCAGGTGGAAAATTAATTTGAAAACAAGAGTTTTTTTTTTTTTTTTAAATAATATATATATATATATATATATATTTAAGGGCACTTCTTTGGGGAAGGGAAAGGGTTTATGGGAAAACAGGGGCTGGGGAGAGCATTAACGGCAGTGCGAGTCATTTCAATCGTGCTATCGTCATCGGAACATTTCGGGATACGTGTAGGTCTATATGTGGACTTGGTGTTTCTGCCTTTGAGGTGTTTCTAACGATTCCAACCAATTGCCTATTGGTTGGAATCGTTACCTAATTTTTATGTTATGGAGCATCCAACACTCGAAGATTAAGTAGGGTCAGTGGACGTTGATAGAGTTTTCGTCACATTTTCGTATCATTTTCACTTATGCTGTAATAGTGAATTATCATGAATTAAGTCAGACCCACAACTAAAGTACTGATTTTTGAAATTCTGTGAATAACTCCATTAAGATATATGATAACAGGAAAATATTTCTTATGATAAATTACATATTTGTTTTGTAAAATATATCAGATGATAAAGTTGAAAAAATAACATTCATAAAACAATAGTCGACAGACAAATAGACAGTAAATATTTCTGCTTATTTATCAGAATAGAAGGTCAACACTAGTCAAGACAAAATCTATTATACCACCCCCTTAAACTCATTTACTGTTTGCACTTTCACCACACTCTCAGGCAATGAATTTCATGCAGGGATCCTACCACTCTCCATGAAAAAACTTATTTTTTACCCTTTTACTCACAACTTCCTTTTGTAACTTCCAGGGATGGCCCTTTGTTCTGTCCTTGTTTCTTCTTCTCATTCAACCATATGAAAAATCTCCTCAGTGTTAATACAATAACCTTTCAACAGCTTAAATGTCTAAATAACATCCTCTCCCATTTGTCATCTATCCACCAAAACTCTACAGTCTGCTGCCCTCAGTCTATCCTCATAATCAAATTCTACAGTCCTGATATCATTTTTGTTATCTATCCCTGAACTTTCTCCAAGGTTGCCTCATCCTCTTCACATTCCACAGATCAGATCTAAGGACAGAAATTCAGCAATGGAACTAACACACTTTTATCTCTCATAGTCAATGTGTCCTCCTCAATATTGCAGCAATTCTCTGAGATGTCTTCACAATTCTTCCCAAAACCCTTCACAATATGTCTTCTGAATTTCAAATTTCTATCTACAATCAACAAAAGATCCCTTGCTTCCTCCAGTATAACTCCACATACAGTATTCTGGGATGCTCTAATTAACAGCATTTTTAATATGCAATGAACATGAAATCATATAAAGTAACACATATTATTATTATTATTGTTCCGGGAAACTCCAAGGAGTCGACAGACTCATCGAGGGAGGCCCTAACATCATGTCAAGAACAACTATTCAACATTCACACAGTATCTATCATACCTTGCCTTGAACTCATTCACGGTCGTAGCACCCACAACAGACTCTGGAAGCTTATTCCACTCATTTACCACTCTCCAAGTAAAGAACCTAGCTCTAACACCCTTGTCAACCACGCTCTTGTCCAGCTTCCATGCATGGCCCCTAGTCCTCCCACCACCAGTCGTATTTTCAAAAATATCTTCTGGATCAATCTTATAAAAACCCTTCAGTAATTTGAATGTCTCAATCATATCACCCCTCCTTTGCCTATCGTCCAATTTCTGCAACCCACAAATCTTCAACCTATTCTCATAAGGTTCATTCCACAGACCTGCTATCATCTTGGTCACTCGTCTCTGGACCCTCTCCACTTCCTCCCCATCACGAAGAAACCCTGGTGCCCATAGCTGGGCATAGAAGTCCAGATGGGGTCTTATCAAGGCTCGATACAGAGGAACAACAACTTGTTCGTCTCTGCATGTTAAAGTATTTTTCAGAAGCCAAGTGATTTGGTGAGCTGTTTTAGTCACTTTTGCAATGTGCCCCCTAAACTTCAACTCCCTATCCACCAACACTCCCAAATCCCTGGCCTCATCAATCTCCTGGAGTATGGTTCCACCAATGCGATATACTGCTGCTATTCTTTTCACCCCAAAGTGCATAACCTTACACTTTGCCACATTAAATTGACATCCATTTTTCCTAGCCCAGTCCTCCAAACTATCCTGTAAAATTTTGACATCCTGTGCACTCACAATTGCTCTACCCAACTTTGCATCATCAGCAAACAAGTGAACACTTCCTCTCAGATCCTTTCCAATATCATTGATGAACAAATTGAAAAGCAGTGGTCCAAGAACAGAGCCCTGTGGCACTCCACTAGTCACAAGACGTCTTTTAGACTCCACTGCTGAATAAACCACTCTTTGATATCTCTCCTTCAACCACCCTCCTATCCATCTCACCAACCCTATATCTATACCCATCTGCTCCATTTACTGATTAGGGTTCCATGTGGTATTCTATCAAAGGCCTTGGCAAGGTCCAGTAGTATCACTGTAAACCCATTACCCGTGTCCAGTTCAGCCGTCACTGTGTTATAAAACGTGAGCAAGTTACTGAGGCATGATCTACCCTTCACAAAACCATGTTGTCCCCCATACAATATCCCATTTTCATCTATCCAATCCTGTATTCTTTTCTTAACTAATTTCTCTAAGACCTTGACAATGATTCCTGATATGCTAATCGGTTGGTAATTTACAACAGCAGTCTTGGAACCACCTTTATGCAGTGGAACTATTTTCCCCTCTTTCCACCCGCTCGGGACTAACCCAGACCCGAGACTCAAATTAAACAAAATGGTCAAGGGTACTGACAATTCTTTAGCTGCTTCTCGTACAACACGAGCTGGTATACCATCCAATCCCACATATGTATTAACATTGAGGTTATGCAATAGACTACTCACCTCCATTTCATTAACCACAATTCCCGTATAATACAATTCCCACAATTCCCGTATCTTAAGGAATTATTATGCATGCATAGCACATCCATAATACATTTCCATTTGATAACCTAGTTTTCATAAACTCAACTCTCACTATGTCAGAAAATGTTTCTGAAGTTCTCCACTCTCCAACTAACAAAAAAATGGGCTTGAATTCACTATGGATGCAGGTATTTACAAATGTCTTTAGGTGATAGACGAATTTCCTCAATCAGTGTGAGACCCCGGTAAAATGAAGGCCTGAAGTGATATGAAAAAAAAAAGCTCCATTGCATAAGTTAACTACATGATTTCAACCTTTCATGGATGAATTCACTTTCTTCCGCTCTTTTCTGCCTTGAGTTCTTCCAGTTCAATCTAGAATTCTCACCACAGCTAAGTCTTCTTGGATTCTATCTTTGCAACATCGCTGTACTCTTCTTTGACTAGGATGCTTTCTATCAAGCCTCATCTTGAATACTTGTTTTCCCTCACCCATTCTTTCCACATGTCCAAGCCATCTCAGACTTCATCAGTTAGTAGTGGAAATCTATAAATCTATAAAATTAAAATAGTTTTCTGATTATGTCTTCTTCTTCATTCACCTGTTGTATCCTTGACAGGTCCAAAGACTTTTCTAAAGATTTTATTTTCAAAGATTTGCAATTCTGCAGAAAAGGAAATACTGGGTATTAAAATTAGTGGTAGCGTGGGCACAAATGACTTGGTTGGAGAGAAAAAGAATGTTGACAGAAACTTGTTGTTGCAGCAGGTAAAAAAAGAATAGTGTTGTTGGGAAAGTCATATGTGTGTTGCCAAGATATAATAACAGTGAATTGAGAAGGAGAGCAGAGATAATGAATAGTAAGATGGCTGAGTTGTGTGAGACAAAAGGGGGGTTCAATTTGTAAATCTGTGGATGAATTTGAAGGGAAGTTGGATTGGTATAAAGCTGATGGATTACATTTGGATCCATTTGCATTTGAAAGGCTACTGTTTTCTGAGAAGGCACAGAGTCAAGAAATTAAGGTAGCAAATGATCAGAGTCAACCTGTGAAACAGGACAGCACAAATCAACAGATTGTATGGTAGGAGAAAGATGGATTTGAGGTTGAAGATGTAGTTGCAGCAATGCAAGATGAATGAATGCATAAAGGTGAGGATGAGACAGGTAGGAATGAAAATCACAGTCAGGATCAGGGAAACAGGAGTGGTCAAACCGAAGAGAGAGAGAGAGAGAGAGGTGTAGTATAGCAGCCAGAATAAAGAATGTTGGTAGAATGGCCTCAAACATAGAGGGACTGTTATATTTATACACAAATACAAGGAGTATTCGAAACAAGTGAGATGAGTTTGTTGTATTAATTGAGACAGTATGCACAAAAATAATTGGAATAAGTTAATCTTGGTTGTATGAGGAGGATGTGATGTCGGGAATATAATCAGAAGGATGTATAATTTTCTGGAAGGATAGAGATGTGAAAAGAGGAAGGGGGGGGGTTGTTAATGATTGCAGAGGAATTGTGGGCAAAGTGTGGAAGTTGGTAGTGTATGAACAGATTTTGAATCCATGTGGTGTGAAGTTGAAATAAACAGGTTAGTATATCTGACAGGATGCTGTCATAGGCCAGGGAATGCAGAGAATACTGATTGTAAAATGTTTAGACAAATTAGTTGGGCATATAAAAAGAAGGTGATCCTGATGGAAAACTTTAATTACAAGAATATAGACCGGAAGGAGGAGGAGATAGTGTATGGGAACAAAGAGAGTGAGCTTGTGGAATTTCTGAGCGATAAGTATCTTAAGCAGCATGTAATTGAAGCAACTAGAGGGTTTAATGTTTTGGATTTGGTGATAACTTCACAAGATGTAGTTGTTAATGAAGTGTTGACACTGTCATCGATTGGTGAGAGTGATCATGAGGTACTTCTTTGGGAAGTGATGAAACAAGAAAAGATCACTGCCAACAATAGATACACGTGGAAATATAAAGCAGGTGATTATAGGAGGCTCTGTAGTCACAATTAGCATTGGTACGTTGGGTAGATGAGCTGAGCAGAAAAGATGTTGTAATGCATGGAAAGACATAAGGCAGTATCTGACAAAAGCAATGTATGACTGCATACTGAGGGTTAAGCGAGTAAATGGAGTAGGAGTGAAATAGATGAACAGCGAAATCAAGCAAGCTGTGCTGGAAAAGAAAATGTTATGGAGGAGGTACAAGACTTGGTGGTGATCAGATTCATGAAGAGTATAAAGTGCAGGCTAGAAAGGTGACTAGCATGGTAAAGAAAGAAAAGTTGCAGTATGAGAGGAGATTGACTGATTAGGCCAAGGTTAACTCAAGGGAATTTTTCTGCTATAATGCAAGCAAGATGAAGAATAATTATGGCACATTAACATTGGTGGATAGTCATGACAGTAGATTAGCACCTGATGTTAAAGCCCTTTGGGAAGATTTGAATAGACTTTTCACTTGGACAAAATAGTGGGTTGTAGTTTTAACATCAATAAGTGCAAGGTGTTGCATTTTGGAGTGCAGAAATATATGGCTGAAAAGGAAAATCAGATCAGATCACAATCTCTCTTTTGCTAAATGTGAATTTTCAGTTGATTACTTAGTTATTTAATTTAATAGCAAGTCTGAATTATCATTATTATAAGACTTCCAAAACTCAAGGGAATAATGCAATTAAAAGCTTAAGTGTGGTAATAATGCATATGCTACATCTTAATTTCATTTACTGTTTGTAACACAAATACAAAAAAAATTTAAACATGATTAGAAACGTTTAGTTTACCTGTGTCTTAAATGGAATAATGATAAACGTCTCCAGTTGTTCGCTGGCTAAGTATTCATCTCGCAAATGTCCATCTCCAGGCTCAATAGGAAAATTTCCTTTCAAATGATCTTTAGTAGCCTTTGTGATATGAACATGCCTATGTAATTGGAAGTAATTCTGGTTGTTTCAACCCTTCTGAAAAAAACATGCCTACTTATATTTTTAGAGGCATGATTAGCAACCAATCAATTAAACATTTCATTACAAAGTTCTAACAAACTGGATAATTCACTAATCAAACAGATGAACAAAATAATGTATATAAATAGTCACTCCTTATAACCAACAATTTCTGGAAATGCTGTTTTGATATTCCAATTAATATGAAAACAAGTTCATAGTCAAAATATTTAAAGATGTGTTTTTTCTCTGGATCTAGGGAAGTGTGCCAAAGATAATACAATATTAGATATAAGGAATGTTACAGAGCCTACTGGACAGGTTGGGTTTGAATTATGTCTTAAGCAACTAAGGCTATGCAAATAGTGCATTATGTTTACTATCGTATGTTATTATGGCTGGTTTGTCTTTTTAATTATACTGTACCACTCTAGCATGAAATTTATATCTCGCTTGTAAAATACATTGTCGTTACTCTTTCTTGAATTGTCACCTACACTGACATGAAACATACATCACTGCATTGTAGCTGCAGTGATGTGTACATTTCATAACAAAATTTAATTAATACATTTTTTCATATACATTAGTAATGAACCTTCTTGTGTTGTCTATGTGTTACATGTTTTGGTTTCTATAGCATAAGTGCTTCTTAAAACATGTTGTCTGTTTTGTGGGATGAAAAATCTGGCATCCCTTGTATGGGAAAACAAACTAACCTTTAAAATGAAATAGTAGTTATTAAGATATTTGTGTCTTAAATGGGATTCAAAATGCCACATTTTCATGAGAACACGGTAAAGGCATCCCTGGTAGATATGGAGTTTTTATATTAATAGAGAAAAAAATATTCACAGAGTGGGAGAAAAAAGCAATTAGAAAACAAGAAGCCTTCTTAGAAAGTTGTATAATTGCCTGAGGAAAGGAGTAAGAAGTAAATTTATTCTGTTTGGAGGATAGTGGATGAGAAATGCATTTTCAGAGTGTGTGGTAAACACATTGAGAGAGTTAAATGAAGATGAATGATAAAAATCTTCAGAGTTAGCAGAAATTCTAATAATCTTCTTCTTATTGTGCTATCTTCTATCGAAGGTCAGCGACCATCTTGGCGAACAAACTGCGGTCTTGTGCTAATCTGAGCAGTTGTGCACTGCTCTTTCCTGTCCATGTCTTGATGTTGTCAAACCATGATATTCTTTTTCTTCCTCTAGTTCCTTTGCCATCAATTCTTCCTACCAAAATAGTTTGTAGAAGTTGGTATTTGCTGTTTCTCATGATGTGGCCAAGATATGATGTTTTTCGTTTCTTGATTATTTGTACAAGATGTTTAGCTTTGCCAATGGATTTTAAGACCTCTTCATTGGTAATTTTTTCTGTCCATGATATCTTTAGCATTCTTCTGTATAGCCACATCTCAAAGGCTTCGATTTTCTTGATGGTTGTCACCTTCAATGTCCATGTTTCAACTCCATAGAGCAGAATAGAACACACGTAACATTTCAGCATTCGGCATCTGACTTCCATGTTTAGGTCTTTATTGCAGAATAGTGTTCTCATTTTCATGAAGGACTGCCATGCAACTTCAATCCTTGTCTTTATATCTATTTCTGGATCCCACCGTTCATTAAGCCAACAACCAAGATATTTATATCTTGACACTTGATCAATATTTTTCCCATTGAGTGTCAGTTTCATTGATGAGGCTGGATGTTTGCTGATGATCATGTATTTTGTCTTGTTGATGTTTATATTTATTCCCATTCTTTGGCTTTCTATGTATACTCGGTCAATGAGTTTTTGGAGATCCATAATGTTATCTGCAATGAGCACGGTATCATCTGCATATCGTAGGTTGTTAACAATCTTTCCATTTATTGTGATTCCCTCTGGATATCCTTCCAATGCTTTTTTAAAGATTACCTCTGCGTATATGTTGAACAGGAGTGGTGAGAGCACACATCCTTGTCTCACTCCTCTTTTGATGTTAATATCACTGGTGGTAATGTTGTTGTCTTCTAATAATAGTTTTAGAAATTATAATTCTAATAATAATTCTAGAAATATTTTGGATAGCTGTTTTTTGGAGAATGAATCAGAAGACAAGGAATGAAATTATATAAGTACAATACATTTGATGAAACGGATTTTGAGTAGAACTGTGCTTTATGTGATTGTGAATTGATACTTATGGAACTGATTCATTAGGACCAGAAGAGGAAGATATCTATCTATCTTAATTCTTAATAAGGCCCACACTGTAAGTTTTTTTTTAAAAAAAAGGCTGAAGAGAAATCAAACGGTAGTAATGCAGTTCGCTATAATAAAGATCAAATAGGATGTTTGGCTGAATGTCAAGGAAATTCCAACATTAAAGGTTACTTTAATATGAAAGAGTGCTCTTGTTTTAACAATATGCTAGCCTTTTATGATAAAGTTACAAGAGCATTTGATGAGGGAAAGGCATATACTGCCATTTTCTTAGATTTAGTGAAGGCATTTGACAGGGTGCCACATAATAAGCTGATATTTAAGTTGCAGCACATGGGTCTGGATGTCAGATTGGTCAAATGGATTTAGGATTGGCTGTCTGATAGGTATCAGAGCGTTGTGTATGGTGGGGCAGTTTCAAGGAAGCAGAGGGTTACAAGTGGAGCCCCCACAGGGCTCAGTACTAGGAACTATATTGTTTAACCTTTATATCAATGATATTGTCAGTGGATTGCAAGGGGATATTCAGTTGTTTGCAGATGATGCGAAGCTGGGAAGGATTATTAATAATAGTGCAGATGCAGCAGCCCTGCAAGAGGATTTCAATAAGCTACATAGATGGGCAAATAATAGGGGTTTCGGTTTAATGCAGCAAAATGTAAGGGCTCGAGGTTTGGGACACATTGATGGGATGCTGCATACTCTATGGGAGGAGTTATACTGAAGGAAGTAGGGGAGACAAGAGATCTGAGGTTGATGATTGATAGAAACCTGAAATTTAGGTGACATATTGCAAAGGTGGTGAAGGTAACACAGAGGATTCCTGCAATAATGAGAAGGACACTGACCTGCAGAGATAAAACAGTTATCAGTCCGTTGTATAAGACCCTGATCACACCACACTTGGACTACTGTTCTCAGATTTGGTCCCCAGGATTTGAAGGGGATAAATTAACTGTGGAAAGGGTACAAAGGTGGATAACAAAGATGGTTTCAGGACTGTACAATGATAGTTATGAGGATCGGCTGAGGGAATGCGGACTGCAGAGTTTGGTGGATAGGAGGAGGAGAGGTGATATGATTGAGACATAGATGGGCAAATAATAGGGGTTTCGGTTTAATGCAGCAAAATGTAAGGGCTCGAGGTTTGGGACACATTGATGGGATGCTGCATACTCTATGGGAGGAGTTATACTGAAGGAAGTAGGGGAGACAAGAGATCTGAGGTTGATGATTGATAGAAACCTGAAATTTAGGTGACATATTGCAAAGGTGGTGAAGGTAACACAGAGGATTCCTGCAATAATGAGAAGGACACTGACCTGCAGAGATAAAACAGTTATCAGTCCGTTGTATAAGACCCTGATCACACCACTCTTGGACTACTGTTCTCAGATTTGGTCCCCAGGATTTGAAGGGGATAAATTAACTGTGGAAAGGGTACAAAGGTGGATAACAAAGATGGTTTCAGGACTGTACAATGATAGTTATGAGGATCGGCTGAGGGAATGCGGACTGCAGAGTTTGGTGGATAGGAGGAGGAGAGGTGATATGATTGAGACTTTTAAACTGTTGAGGTGGTTACAATGTTGACACTGGGGAGTTCTTTCGCTTGGTTGAACAGCAAAAAGGAGTGATAAGAGGCCATCCCTGGAAGTTACGAAAGGAAACTGTGAGCAAGAGGGTGAGGAGTGGTTTCTTTGTGCATGGAGGGTGGTTGAACCATGGAATGCAATGCCTGATGGAGTGGTGAAAGTGAGAACAGTCAATGAGTTCAAGGAGTGGTATGATAGACTTTGTGTTTCTTGGGGGGGACCCGGTGAGTCTTGATATACTTTGTGTTTCTTAGGAAGGACCTCCCATGATGAGTCTTTTGACTCCATGGAGGCCTGAATAATAATAATAATAATAATAATAAGTTATTATTATTATTATGATTGGTATCTCCATGGAGTCAGTAGACTCATCGTGGGAAGTTACTTGGTTAAATAGTGAAATTTTTAATAAAGAAACTGATAATGAAGAAAGAGAAGGAGAAGCAGTATTTCTACTTAAATGAAAGACCACAAGACTAGACTTAAATTCATATATTAAGGAAGAGTTTGAGAGAGAGAGTGATGGTGGTGTTTGAAAGCCATGGAATAACAAAGTTGAGAATGGGAATTTGTCAAGAAAAGGCTAGTTCCTGAGTTAGTCAATCTCTGGCATGGGCAAAGACTGGAGAAAGTAAGCTGATATTTAACATGACAGTTTCCGAAACTTGGTTAAATAGTGAAATTTTTAATAAAGAAACTGATCATGTAGAAAGAGAAGGAGAAGCAGTATTTCTGTTTAAATGAAAGACCACAAGACTAGACTTAATTTCATATATTAAGGAAGAGTTTGAGAGAGAGAGAGAGAGAGAGAGAGAGAGAGAGAGAGAGAGAGAGAGATGGTTGTGTTTGAAAGCCATGGAATAACAAAGTTAAGAATGGGAGTTTGTTGAAAAAAGGCTGGTTCCCGAGTTAGTCAATCTCTGGCATGGGCAAGCGGGGTTTTCTCCTGGAAACTTGGGTTTTTCATCCCATAAACTGAAGAAAATCGGCCGTAGAACCCACACTATTTCAGACATTAAATATACTGTGTTATGGTTAGGGGACCACGAGATGGCGGCACTGGTTGAGCCGCCTCTTCACTGTGTGCTGTTTAATTAGTAATAGCCTTGGACCAGCTATCTTTGATTGGCTACGAGTGGAGATTGAACTGCCCACTCACTCTCCAAAAAGTTAGATAGGGCTAAAACAGCCTTGCCTACTCCCTATATGGGAATAAAAAGGCGTTAGCTGATTTTTATTTTTATTTTTTTACATTCCATTTGAAAATTCGAAGGTAATGTATTTATGTCAATGGAAAATGGAGTCGCAAATATACAGAAAAAAAAACCCAAAAAAACTAAACTATTTTCAAGAATGAAGCATATGAAAAGTAAAGTTACATCAAAAATTTCTAATGAGAACCTTGAGAGCTCACTATGAATTGCAACCACTTCCATCGAACCAGACATTGATGCATTGGTTTCACGTGAACAAGGCCAAATATCTCACTAGTTTTGTGTTTATGCTGCCCTCTTTTTTTATGTTATAATAAAAAATTTTAAAAAAATAAAGGAAGTTTTGTTACTTATATACATTAACTATATTATACATTTTATATGCGGCTAAGACAATTCCTCTTTACTCAATGTGGCTCAGGCAAGCCAAAAGGTTGGACACCCATGCTCTAGCTAAGGTTTCTCAAACCGTGTTCCGCGAGAAGTTCTGAAATTTGTCATTTTAGTTTTCTAAGCATTTTTCATGAATAAATATTTTATAGTAAAAATATTCTGAGGAGAATAATATTCGTGAATATGTCGAAAAGCTCAGACCCAGCACACCTAATAACATCTGTGTATCGTTAATTTTCACACATCAAAACCTTTCAACATTTGGGAGAGGGAATGCTGCTGTTTATGACAGGTCATAAAAATTGCCTGCAAGCCCATTACAACAATTGGTGTCATATCTTCTCTTCTCAAAACTGAAGGAAATGACATCTGTGTAGCAAAAGTCATTGACCAAGCAGCATATTTTTAAACATGGAAGTATTCGTGAATTATCGTTATTTTCACACATAGAAATCTTTCAACAATCGGGAAAGAGAATAACGAAGTTTATGACCAATCATAAAAATTGCCTGCAAGCCGATTACAACGATGGGCAGCGTGTTCTCAAAACTGAAAAATAACATCTGCGTTGCAAATATCAGTGACCAATCAGCAAGGAAGTATAAAGAAAATTTTTCCGCTGAAATTGAAGATCAAGGTAGTCTGTATCCGGTTCTCAAATCTATTACTACTGAATACTTTCTTCGCAAGTTCATATTGCAGTGTGTAAGTGCTTGTTCTGAAACCAGAGTGCCGTGATATTTTTAAAAATAATAGGAATACAGAGTTAAAATCTGATATGAATAAGAGACAAGGCACTTTGTTTAATTTTGGTATTAAGAAATCTCTTATTAAAGGTGTTTGTAATGGAACAGATAGTGAGTCATCCACCTGAAGCCTACAAAGATCTCCAGGATGTACAAAAGGAGGGGAAAACTATCAGCACACAGGAGAAAAAGTCTGCATTCACTCGTAAGTACTTCTAATAATATTATAAATATATTTCATGATCAGAATGGGATATGTAAATGAAAATCAGCACAAATTAATTTAATGATGTTTGCCTGAATAAACTACGACATGCTACAACATTTCATTAGTCCAGTGATTGATAACTAATTTAAATGTAATTTATATTTGTCAACATGCCACACCATATACATATGTGTACTAATACTCTTTATGATTATGCCATAATTAATTATGTTATACATTCGTAACATAATTAATTCAAACTTCATACATTAACTTATGTTAATGTATGAACTTTAAAGAAATTTGGAAAGGTATTTACGAGTAAATTTGTTGGGACCAGGCCCTTGGAAAAAAAAAAAAAATCAGCTAACGCCTTTTTATTCCCATATATAGGGAGTAGGCGAGGCGACCTTTAAAAAAAGAATTCTTCTTACTCTTTTAACTAATTTTATAATTAATACCTGATTTATTTCACACTGTTTAATTTTTGTTACCGAACATTTTATCAAATCATTCTTATTACAATTGCTTTTACATTATTTGATATGGTTCAGTACTTTTCCTTACAAGTATTGTTACAATTCATATTTACTTTTGTGTGTTGCAGTCTTTTTTTACTATTTTGCATTATTCATTTATTTTTATATTATTCAACATTTCTTATTTATAATCTTATTGTTTTTCATACTAAAGTTAACTTTACAACAAATTCTATTTGTTTTTATTATAGCTCTGACAAATATTGGAATTTTAATATTATTGAAAAAATACCCATGGATTCTTGTTTCAAGACAGGAACTTTAACACAAGGAGGAGCAAGTACTTCTGCTGACACATCTACTAGTATGATTGGAGAAAATATGGAATTGCAAACTGTGGTTTTTTTCAAAAGCTAATATTAAAGAACAAGAGTCATCTAAGAACAGACCAAAACGGAAGTACCATGAAAGTTATTTAAATTATGGATTTATGTGTATTGGCAATACACATGCTCCTGATGTTTTATGTAATAAAATACTACTAAACAGTTCTTTGGCTCCAGCTAAATTTTGTAGGCACTTCGAAATGAAACACACTGATTACAAAGGAAAAGACATACATTTTTTTAAGAGACGACGTGACTTGCTAGAAAAATCTAAGCTTCATTGCACTTCATGGTGAAGCATATACAATTGGTGAGACGCTCATTAAGCCTTGTGTGAAGGATTCCTTTCTTTTAGGCTTGCACGGTGATCCGAATGCATTTTTGAAAATTATGGAGACAACTACCATGTGTGAATAAAAACTTTAGTTTAATATAACTAAAATCTACAATTCGACGTTTCGACCTTTATGTCAAGGTCATCTTCTGGAGCGTACAAATATACACAAGAAATAAGCTGTGCTACAATCAAACTGGTTCGTTAAAGACACTGACCAACCGCTACCACAATTGTTGGCCTGACCTCTGGTGAAAAAAAAAAAAAAATTAAAAAGTGAAATAAAGAAAAAATAAAAAATAAATAAAATAAAATAAAATAAAAAATTATAATCAACACTAGAGTCCTATTATTTGTGTTGTCTACTATATACATATTATTATTATTATTCAGGCCTCCAAGGAGTCAAAAGACTCATCGAGGGAGGTCCTTCCTAAGACATAAAGTCTGTCAAGACTCATCGAGGGGAGGTCCCCCACTGAGAAACACAAAGTTTATCATACCACTCTTTAAAGTCACTGATCGTTCTCGCTCCCACATATATTAACATTATTCTCCCCATATATTAACATTATTCCAGCCAGTTGGAGTGGAATGGTTTCTAATACTAGCGGATTGGTTAGAGTCCTGACTTATGTTGGATCTTTCATATTAGGTAGGCTGAATGTGTGCCATCCAGATCCTTGGAATTTTCATGCCATCTTGTTATTGATATTTGGGTGGTTTATCAGAATTTTGCAGGATTCCTTAAATTTTCTTTCGTACCAGGTTTTTGTGCTCTTTACACCGCACAAAAACCTGGTATGAAAGAAAATTTAAGGAATCCTGCAAAATCCTGATAAACCACCCAAATATCAATAACAAAGATGGCATGAAAATTCCAAGGATCTGGATGGCACACATTCAGCGTACCTAATATGAAAGATCCAACATAAGTCAGGACTCTAACCAATCTGCTAGTATTAGAAACCATTCCACTCCAACTGGCTGGAATAATGTTAATATATGTATATAGTAGACAACACAAATAATAGGACTCTAGCATTGATGTATAATTTTTTATTTTATTTTATTTTATTTTATTATTATTTTTTTTATTTCACTTTTTAAATTTTTTTTTTTTTTTTTTTTTTTTTTTTTCACCAGAGGTCAGGCCAACAATTGTGGTAGTGGTTGGTCAGTGTCTTTAACGAACCAGCTTGATTGTAGTACAGCTTATTTCTTGTGTATATTTTTACGCTCCAGGAGATGACCTTGACATAAAGGTCGAAACGTCGAATTGTAGATTTTAGTTATATTAAACTAAAGTTTTTATTCAAACACGGTAGTTGTCTCCATAATTTTCAAAAATGCTTGTGTGAAAGACATTGTATCATGCATGTTAAACGAGCAGGTTGCTAAAAAAATAGATGCAGTACAATTATCAAATAATACTGTTTTCCACGGCATCAAAGATCTTTCTGCTGACATAGGAAAAGAGCTAATTCATCGACTTAGACCGCAGTAAATATTCATTGCAAATGGATGAATCTACAGATGTCGCAGGACTCGCTGGATTACTAGTGTTTGTTCATTACATATATGATAAAAGTATTGAAGAAGATTTACTCATGTGTGAATATCTACAAGAAAAAAACTACCGGAGAAGATATATTCAACTGTATTAAATATTATAATACAAAACAGGAAATCGGTTGGGAGAAGTGTATCGATATTTGTACAGATGGTGCTCAAGCAATGGTAGGAAAGATGAAGGGAGTTGTAACACATATCCTGCAAGTAGCTACAAGAGCCACCAAAAGTCATTGTGTTTTGCATAGACAAGCACTAGTAGCAAAAAGAATTCGTACATATTTAAAAACTATTTTGGATGAAGCCGAAAAAAAGATCAACTATGTAAAATCTCGACCACTTCAATCCAGATTATTTAAAATTTTGTGCGATGAAATGGGTAGTGCACATAATGCACTTTTATTACATACTTAAGTGAGATGGTTATCCAGAGGAAAAGCATTATTGAGGCTTTTTGAATTTCATAGTGAGTTAATGGTCTTCTTGATGTCACATAATTTAGGACAAAATTTTATTGAATTATTAAGAAATTCTTCATGGTGGATGAGTCTTGAGTATCTGGCAGATATTTTTACAAAGTGCAATGGAATTAACTTATCATTACAAGGAAAGAATATTATAATTTTTAATACAAGAGATAAAATTGCATCTTTTGATAGGAAGTTGCAATTCTGGATTTCTACAGTTGAACAGAATAATTTTGATTGTTTTCCCACCTTGCATGAATTTTTGACTGAAATAAATTCTAAAGTAAATGAAGAAGTATCTAACATAATTTTAGAACACTTGCATGACTTGCAATCAACCCTTTTGCAATATTTTCCAAAATCCAGTGAGGACAATTCCTGGGTTCTGAATCCATTTACAGTGACAGCTAAGCCAGCAGGCTTCAGCGCAAGTGACTATGAAAATCTAATTGACTTAATTAGTGACTCTGATTTAAAACAAAAATACAAGGAACTGCCAATAAATGATTTCTGGACAAGCATGTCAAAACTAGCTATTTTTGTTTTACTTCCTTTTACAATGGCATATTTATGCGAGGCAGGATTTTCATATTATGCTGCAACCAACTCAAAGTCCAGGAACAGATTCGACGCCACACCAAATATGAGAATTTAACCTTCTAATATTGAGCCTGATATCAAAAGAATTTGTAATTCAAAGACCTAAAAACATCAGTGTCATTAAGAACTTTATTTGCAATATACGTTTTACTAATTTTATGTGTTTTGTTTTTACTAATTAACATTTGACAATAAGTGATTGTTTTTTCTTAATGCTTAGATTTACTTATTTATTTCATTTATATTTACCTAACCTACAAAACCAGCACACAGGAAAAAAAGTCTGCATTCACTCGTAAGTAATATTATAAATTTTTGGTGATCAGAATGGGATCAGTCAATGAAAATCAACACAAATTAATTTAATGATGGTTTAATAGATGTTTAATTAATTATTAATTATCAATCATTTATAATTATTTATCAATTATTAATTAACAATAAAATAAGTAAATTGCCAATTAATTATTAATTAATACATTACAAAATAACCAAGGTGTTCCATGAACATTTCAGGATTTGTGAAGTGTTCCTTCATAGAAAAAGTTTGAGAAACCCTGCTCTAGCTCATGCCCTCCTTATACAATTTCTAAGTATGGCCTATTGTTCTACTCCCCACCCCCCACCCATTCTATAAAAAAATTTCTTCTACATTAACTCAATAACAAACCCCTTACCAACTTAAATGTCTTAATCATATCCCTCTCCTCCTGTTATGCACAAGGCTTTGCAAATTGCATTCCTTCAATCTGTCTTCATATCCAACAATTGCAAAGAAAAGTTGTTTCAACATTAGTCAGTCTTCTCTGGACCCTTTCCAATATATCCTCATCACCATTAAAACCAGGGGACTAAATCTGTGCACAATAATCCATGAGCCCTGCTCATAGTCTCATACAATGGAACCATAACCTCTTTATTTGTGCACTTTTAAGATCCTCTGCAACCTAGGTTGGTTGATTGGTAGAGCCTCTGCTACTAATGGCTCAGTTAAGTAAGTTTGAGCGTGGTTAGTAGTTGGAAGGGGAACAATCATTCGATGCTGTTGGCACACTCTCCCTCGATGAGTCTTTGGATTCCCTGGAGGTGTCAAATCATAAAAATAATATTAATAATAATAATAACCTATTGTTGCCTACCAAATTTCAGACACCTACACTTTCCAACTTTCACATTGTAGTTCCAAGCTGTCTCCTAAGTTTTCATAATTACAAGCCTTCTAATTCCATACAAATCCTTTCCACAAAGAAGTCTTCATATGGCTAGCCACAACCCAGGTGATTATTTCATGATCACTCTCACCAGAGAAGGGAAGTACAACTCCCACTCACATAATAAATTTAGTTTAATTCTTTATCCAAGTGTAAGCAAACAAAGTTTGCACCTGAAGTATCTTCAGGACTGAGACAATTCATGGTAAAGGTGGATCAAGCTCTCATCACTCCTTGTCTTAGTATCCCCCATAATGCAAAGCACATTTCCATGTGGACATGTATAATGCCATGCATTAAGGGAAGGGCCACTACCCAGACCGGTTTTGACCTTTACTGAATGTTCAAGTACAGGTCAAACTCCAAAAACCCAGCATTGCTCCCCTCAGTAACAGGCTCTCCCTGCTACTGAGGGAGACTCATATCCAATTGTTGGATATGACTACAGATAGTCATATCCAACAATTGCATTGTTGGATATGACTATCTATATGAGTTGCCAAAAGGTGTACCACCTTATTATTAAATTACTCTTGATTTAGAAAAAGATGGAAGTTTTTTCCCACTTGGTTAGACTGTAATAAATTTAGTTTAATCCTTTATCCAAGTGTAAGCAAACAAAGTTTGCACCTGAAGTATCTTCAGGACTGAGGCAACTTGTTGTAAAGGTGGACCAAGCTCTCATCACTCCTTGTCATTTCAAGAAAATGTGCTTTGCATTATGGGAGATATTAAGACAAGGAGTGATGAGAGCTTGGTCCACCTTTACCACGAGTTGCTTCAGTCCTAAAGATACTTCAGGTGCAAACTTTGTTTGTTTACACTTGGATAAAGGATTAAACTAAATTTATTATAGTCTAAAATTAAGGGGATAAAAATCCCTTGTTGTTTTATAGCCAGTAAGCGAAACTCTAAGATCAAGAACTACGATCTGTGAATTTCATGCCGAAGAATCTCTCCTCATAATGTAATGACAGTATTACATCTCTTAGGAGCTGTGTTTTTACATTCTGAGAAAATATCAAGGATAGTGAGGGAGCTTGCTCCACCTTTTCTTCGAGTGCCTTGGTGTTGTACTACCAAGTGGTCACTTACACTTGGATTCGCCAATAGTTCTTCGGCATGAAACTCATAGATCGTAGTTCTCAATCTTAGAGTTTTGTTACTGGCTATAAAACAACAAGGGATTTTTATCCCCTTAATTTTAATTAAGGCCACCAGAAAAATAGCCGTTTGGCTTTTCATCTTATTAGAGTCTAACTGAGTGGGGAAAAACTTCCAACATTTTTCTCTAAATCCAGAGTAATTTAATAATAAGGTGGTACACCTTTTGACAACTTTAGGTAAATATGACTTCTCCCTTGCTTCTGCCTTAGTATCACCACTTCTGGGTCTGGCTCCCACTGACGAGACCTCAATAAAGGTCGAAACAGGTTGGAAGCTTGGGTGATGAATGGCAATGCTGTAGCCCATGAAGTTTTAACTGAGGCTCGGCTATTGCTGTCATCCAGGTCCTGTGTGTGTGTGGGGGGGAGGGGTAATGAATGGCAATGCAGTAGCTCATGAAGTTAACTGAGGTACGGCTGTAGCTGCTACCCCTCAGATGAGATATGAGCAAATGAGCGGTTCTGCTTGGCAGTGGGGTGAGCCTGCAACGGTGTAGAGTCAACCGGTTCTGAGAGTTCTTCTCAGTGGCAGGGAGAGCCTGTTACTGAGGGGGAAAATGCTGAGTTTTTGAGTTTGACCTGTACTTGAACATTCAATAAAGGTCGAAACCGGTCTGGGTAGTGGCCCTTCCCTTAATGCATGGCATTATACATGTCCACAAGAAAATGTGCTTTGCATTATGGGAGATACTAAGACAAGAAGTGATGAGAGCTTGGTCCACCTTTACCATGAGTTGCCTCAGTCCTGAAGATACTTCAGGTGCAAACTTTGTTTGCTTACACTTGGATAAAGGATTAAACTGAATTTATTATAGTCTAACAATTGGGAAAAAACTTCCAACTCCCACTCACAATCACATCCTCTGAAGAAATTATCAAATCTAAAACCATTGATGAACTCAAGAAATTCATTTCCCTTATTCCTAAACTTTATCTCTTCATATCAATCTAATATAGACTGAAATGAGTAAATCACCCATCATTATGGGTGATTTAATCATTGGTTTCACTGGGATCTGTTTTTGCCAGCCTGGTTGGCTGAGTGGTTACCATATATGCTCTATAGCCAAAAGGCTGGCTGCGGGTTCAAATCCCGCCGTTGGTATGAATGTTTGTGATTGTCTGAGAAAATACTAGTAGTGGTGGTGGTGATCAGTAGATGGTGTTGGTGTAGATGATGTAGTTTTCTGTAGTTGTTGGATTGAGTGGTGGAGATAGAGAGTTGTAGAGTAGGTGCCCTCCCTTGATGAGTCTTGGGACTCCTTGAAGGTGTCACGTAATAATAATAATGATGATTATCCTCCCCTTGTTCACTAACTGAAATTACTTATACTTTTCGCTACCCTCCACATTCCCTGACCTACAGCAATATCCAACTATATATTTCTTCTTAACCTCCGCCCCACACGATACTGATAGTTCCACTCATTTGCCTACTCATACTAACCTAACCTGTTCAAGTTCTCCTGTAAGGCCACGACATCTACTTGAGTAATCATTCTCCCCAGTTTTGCATCATCTGCAAACAGTTGTATATCACCAGTTAAAACCATCCCAACATCATTAATATAAAAGTTAAACAACAATGATTTCAAAATCCTGTGACACACCACTAGTACTTTCACTTCTGGGATACTACACTCCATACACAACCTATCTGACAGCCACAACTCACAAATCTAGCATCAGTAATCTATCAAAAGCATTTGCAAAATCTAAATAAGCCTTTATATATGCCATTCCATGTCCAATACATTTGTTATATTTATTTTCTATTAAAACATGGCGTCCCTTTAACAAACCCATTTTAACAAGCATAGAGAATGCTGTCGTTATCAACCCACTTCTATATCCTAGCCCTCACCAACCACTTAACCACAACTCTAGATACACAGATCAGCCTATAATTTGTAGCCTTAGTCTTATCATCACTTTTGTGAAGCGAAACAAATGTTTCTTCCACTCATTCAGGACTTGTGCTATTGCAAGAGACTCTGGTTAAAGAGGTAAGTCAAGGCTAACATTAACTGCCTAGAACATTCCCTTAAGCCATGTGGTGATATGTCATTACATTCTATTGCCACATTGACATTGAGCTTGCTTAACTCCCCATATACCTTGTGCTTGCTCACCAGTAAGTCTTCTCCCATTTTTTCTACACTTGAGCTTCTCCTGAATTCACACTTAAGGATAAAACACACTGATGAACTGCTCACCGAATAACTCGATTATGTTATGCAGCAGTTATGAATCTATGACTTTTATACATCATCTTGCCAAAATCATCGTTCTTTCTACTCACCACATATTGAAAAAGAAACTCCCTAGGATATTTCTTGACCACATTTGATAATTTCTGCAAATTGCAATATACCTGGAATGCACTTTTCTGTCCTTAAATTAAATCACCATTTTGACTTGCTCTCTATATTCTTCATACAACTGATTATTATCATTATTCATCTTGCGATGTCTCCACAGCACCTTCTTCTTCATCTTCCATATTTTATGCTTAATCACTTCATTCATCCATTTGACATTTACTTTATTCAGCCTATTGACCTTCGGAATACATTCACACATTGATGCTGTTAAGTATCTCTTTGCCCAACCACCATTTATTTCCTTTCCACTTAACTCCTCATTCCATGCTATAGCTCCAAGCTGTCATCTAAGTTTTTCATAGTCACTAGTTTTGCAATTCCACATATCCTTTCCTCACAGAAGTCCCCATATGGCTAGCCAAAACCCAAGTGGTCACTTCACAATCACTTTCACCAACTGAAGAGAAGTGCAATAATACCCCACTCACAATTACATCATCTGATGAAATGATCAGATCTAAAACTATCTATCCTCCTCCTTTACATACTGCCTAAGACAGTTGTCTCTCAACAAATTCATTTTCCTTATTCCTAAATGCTATCTCTTCATTCCAATGTATATTATCATAATTGAAATCACCCATAATGATCACTCTTCCCTGTTCACTAACCTGAGTTGCTTATACATTTCTTCATCACCACCATCCAAATTTCCTAGCCTACAAGAACATGCTAACCTCCACCTCACACCATTCTATCTCAAAACAATGCCACTATTTCCCTCTTGCATATCTGCCTTAAGAGTACATAATGCCCCTTCTATCATCAACACTTCTTCTCTCCTTTTGTCCTTCAGGTTGTCCTTGATTTTCAGGTGAATAAACTCAATCAGTGAAACAATTTCATCTCTCTTATTTCTGATGCTCCCAGCATTCATAAATACACTCGGCAGTTCACTTTAAGGTCTATAGCCAGTCCTACCCAAACCATCTGTTGTTTGTGATTGCCCCACCACACCTGCCCTTGCAAAATCACCATTTATCACCACTTACTCTATATATATCCTGTCTTAACTCTCCCCCTCACATCCTAATCTATTCCATTCCTATGTGAGTCATCCCCCTTACGTACATTTGCTACTACTTTCAACCTCCACTCTCCTTATGCTGTGTTTCCTGTCACCCCAACTTTCCCCATTTCCCTGTTTCTCTTGCATTCTCATTCGGTCTTTATTTCTCACGCTACTAATATTTCCATTAACAAGCTCTTCAGTCCCATTTGTTCCACTCTCTTGAGCTTTCACTTCACCTCTTACTTTCTCTGAACTCTTGCTCACATCTCTCACTGCACTTTCTTCTAGCAACAGTTTCTCTAGTTCACTCACTCCAAAGCCATTCAAATGTAACCTTTTGTACAAATTCATTCTTCACTAAAATACATGCCACATATCTACAAGCTGCACTCCCTTTTCCTCATGCAGTTGTGCCTTTCATAATTTTTGCTCTCCATAATCAACTCATGATTATCATACCTAGCAACAATGAAAACCTTTCTTTCCTACTATATTATTATCTTTCCTTCTCCTCAATAACCTCCTGATATACATCTTACATTTTCCTTGTTGTTGTTATGTGCCAACCAGTTGTTTTTTTTTTGACTTTTGGTGATCTTGTGAACAAAGGCTCTCCATCGTACTTGGCCTCGTATCCTTTTTTTTAACAACTGTAAGTTCAAGTTGGTAAGTTCTTTTATGTTGTCCATCGAACTTGCTTGTGGTCTTCTTCTCATTCCCTCAATCTTCCCCAACATAATTGCCTTTTCCAATGATTCATCAGCTTGCATAATATGTCCAAAGTACATCATCTTCTGTTTATTGATCATCGCCTCCAAGGAGCATTCCATCTTTATATTCTCTAAAACCTTCTTATTGGTCATTCTTACAGTCTATGAGATTCTTAATGGTCTCCTCCACACCCATAATTCAAATGAATCAATTCACTTTCTGTCTTTCTTCTTAATAATCCAGCTTTCATTATCCATACATCACCACTGGAAATACCACTGGTTTGACAATTCTAACTTTTGTGGCCTTTCATTCTTCTATCTTTAATAATTTTTGCCAGGTTTAACATCACTTTTTTTCCCATGGCTATCGTTTTTTTGTCCTTCTCCATGGTATTCTCCTTATGTCCAACTAAATGATTTGTTACCACCACCACCATAGTTTGGTATGAAAAGGAAACTTTCTTGCTTGTTTTCTTACCACAAAGGATGAATTATCTTGCTCATTCTCTCACCTGGAAAGCAGATCCTGAGGAATCTTTCATTAACCACACCTCTAATAATGGAATCTCCATACACTACTATTTTCAAGTCATTCCTGACCACTCTTTTTCTCTAGTTTCCTGCATTCTATCCTTTTGCTCTCTTTCTTTCATTCATTTCACCCAATATCACTGAATATATTCTTCATTTTATTTTTCATTCTGAACAATTTGTTCTTCAATTCTTGCATTCTGGCAATTCCACTCTGTCTCTCCTGCAGTTCACTCCCTCTTGTTCTGCCATTCTTTTTTCTTTCACTACCATGTCACTTACCTTCATTTTGTCATTCATATGTTCTTTCACTCCTAGCATTTTGCACTCACATGTATGCTAGCTTCATTCTTTTCTGTTGTGCATTTGCTGATATCTTAGTCCAACAATATATTGCACCTTATAAACTCACACCTTCTCTTGTCTCTATCTCTCTAGAAACACGTCTTTTACATTCCACCACACATACATGTTGCACTCACAACACTGAACCAATCTTGAAAAATCTACATATTAATAACATTTGATATTTACACTGTATGGGATGAAGATCTTGTTCCTACTGGCATTTTGTTTCATTCCAGGAATGCTTCAAAATTCCATAAAAATTATCAGTAACACACCTACAAACCTTACAATCAAGCAGTTACACTAAGCTATCAAATAATGAAAAACACCTGGTGATCTTTATTGCTACTAAAATGCAATCGATATCACCAATTACTACATAAAATTGCACTTATCTTTTCAGAAGCTCTATAGCAACCAAGTTATTATATATATATATATATATATATATATATATAAAATAATTATTGTAAATAATTATAAAAAAATAAAAAATCAGCTAACGCCTTTTTATTCCTGTATACGGGGGTAGGTGAGGCCATTTAGCCCTATCTAACTTTTAGAGACTGAGTGGGCAGTTCAATCTCCACTGGTACCCAATCAGAGACAGATGGCCCAAGGCTATCACTAATTAAGCGGTATGCAGTGAAGAGAGACGGCTCAAATGTGCCGCCATCTCGTGGTCCCTAACCCTAACACAATATATTTTTAATGTCTGAAATAATGTGGGTTCTACGGTCGATTTTCTTGAGTTTACAGGACGAAAAACCCGAGTTTCCGGGAGGAAAAACCTGCTTGCCCGTGCCAGAGATCGACTAACTCGGGAACCGGTCGAAAAAAGGCTTAGAAAAATTTCCTCTAGTCGCCTACTAGACTCGAAACCAAGTCTTCCTTCGTGCGGCCAAGCGCGGCAGTGTGCAAACGCCACATCCGCTGAGCTACACAGGCATATTTAACCTTATTGAATACAGATGGTACTAAATATACCAGGTGTATGTAACATGGTGCACAGTGCTACTGCTACATTGGATGAAGAATTAGAGGTTCATGAAAATGAAGTTGAAGAGCTGTTGCCTAACCTGGATAAGATTATGTCTACAGGGACAGATGGAATATCAGCATGTTTGCTAAAGGAATGTTCAGACGAATTGGCTATGCCTTTCACATGTTTGTATAACTTGAGTCTCAGCTAAGGAATGATACCACAGGAATGGAAAGAATATATGATAGTTCCATTGTACAAGGGTGGTGCAAAAAGTGATGTCTAACTACCGACCCATCATCATCTCTGGTGTTATAGTGAAGATTTTAGAGAAGTAGGTAAGAACTCACTTACAGAAACTGGTAGATAAACAAGATATACTCCGCAAGGAGCAGCATGGGTTTACTAAAGGAAGGTCATGCAATTTGCTTATATTTTATAACAATGTTACAGCCGAATTAAAATTGAGTTTTGGTTCTCATCCAAAGTTTTTGTCCAATTTTAACAGAAATTAAAATTTCTCAACAACTTTTCCTCAAAGTATTAAACATTAAGGTTCATCAAAATTAATTCATTTTGATGAAACTTAATGATCATTATCTGTCTGTTTCCATGTAGGAACTTATAAAATGTGATTTCATGCAAACAGACAGATAAACATGATGAAGCTAAGAGATGCTGTTGTTTCTTTTCTGAAGTTGTTGTTCAACTAGAGCTATGAGGTCAGTATATTGTGTGTATTATTGCCTGTGTTCTCTGGTTGATTTACATGTTTTGTAAGATGAAAAATCCAGGTAGGATTTTTCATCTTACATTTTTCTGAGTTTTCTGCCTGGAAACTCAGATTTTTCTGAGTTTAGTTTCCCACCTCTCTGCTGCAAACAAATAAATATTTTCAGATGAAAACGGTTCTTTGTCTCAACTTAAGTAGGATCTGAACTCCAGAATAGTCTCTTTGAATATGCACTTTAGAAAACATAGCATACAGATCTTATTTGTACCGGAATTTTGTTTCATTCCAGGCATGCTTCAAACAGTAACACACCCACAAAACCTAACAATCAAGCAGTTATACAAAGCTATGGAAAAAAAACATGGCGAGGACAGAAACTATAGTTTCTGTCCTTCCTATGTTTCTGAAAGAATAAGAATCTCATTTTACCTTCAATATAGATCCTGCTGGTTAAATAGTTCAGCTGTAGTTACAATAATTAAATAACTATTCTAATTTAAGTAGCGCAATAACAGTGAACATAATGCAGATTAAACTAAAATTATATAAGAAAATGACAGCATAAATATGAAAAGGGATTATCATATTAGATAAGCATTAAAATTACCCAGGTATTCCTGACTCTTCCATCCTGCTTGCAATTGTGACATCTTTTGACCATATGTCAAACTGCCATTTTCGAACTCCTATTAGCCCACTAAGCAAATTACCACTATGTACTCCTATACGCATATCAACAGGCAGATGGCGAACTTCTCGAACATTCCTGTTATAAGATTAAATCAATTTTTTTAAAAAGTTGATTTATTTAAAATTTAAATGTTTTTAAATTCTTTATTTATTTATTTAACATGAAATAACATACATTAATAGTACTTCATAACATTAATAGTTATATGTATTCTTTCAATTACAAAAATGATTTGTGGGTGTTTAGGGCAGATGGAGGATGGTGTATGCAAAGTGTGACCTGAACAAGGAATTGATGAATACAAATATGAAATTGATGACAGAAAGTGTTAGTAGCGAGAATGTCGCGAGGAAAATGAGTGCACGTTTGAAGGAGAAGGACGGTGTGAAAGAGAAGTGAAAGAATGTTAAAAAATCAGAAAAAAAGAAAACAAGTGATTTAAAAACCATAATGGATGTTAATAAGGACGAAAGTGAGGCGAGAGTGGTGGAAGGAAATGAAATTGAGAAGACGAATGAAACTGGAAATAGCGTGATGCAGGAATCCAGGAATCGAAAGTGGAAAAACTCGAAATGAATGAATGATAGCGAAAGTTGGACACATGTTGGACCCAAAGTACGGAAGCACAGAAGAATGAATGAGAGTGAAAGAAAGTGAAAAGAGGGTGTCGAGAGTTAGAAAATTATAAAGAATGAATGATAGAGAGAATGTGACATGAGATTTGGAAGTTGAATTGGATTGGATGAGGAAAGAGATGAAATGGATGCGGAATGAAATTAAGAAAATTTGGGTAAAAACTATTAAAACTAATTATGATGGCACGAAAGAGTTAACGAAAGATGAGCGAGTGGCGTTATATGGCGACTCCATTATTAAAGGTGTGCTGGATGATAGGATGCACAAGGAATGGTTTCCAGATGGTAAAATGAGTAGAGTGATTGAGACATTGGATATCAGGAGGGAGCGAGCAAAGGAGTTGATGGTTTTAATCGGCATGAATGATTTGACAGAGGACAAAGAGCAAGTCGAATGGATGTCAGGAGGCTGCTTAGAAGGATAAAAGAGAGTAGTGTGACAGAAAGGGTAGTCAGCGTGTTGCCTTGGTATGATTGTGGTGAGATGAGGTGGAGAGCAAGGATTATGAATGATATGCTGGCTGAAATGTGTGAGGAGATGGGAGTACAGTTTGTTAATGTGTGAAATAAGTTTGAAGGAAGAAGTGACCTGTATGGGAATGATAGACTGCATTTGAGTGGTTATGGTGTGAGTTGCTTGGAGAGACTGCTGCTGGAAGGTAGAGAAATGAGTAGAGTGAGAGACAATGAATCAGATCGAGCGGGAAGTGATGTGGAAGAGCGGAGAGTAAGATAGGAGAGATTGAAGAGGGTTATGAATGAGGAAGTGAGTGGTATGAGTATATAAAATGAGAGAATGGGTATGCAAGAGGAGCAGGGAAATGGGGAGGCTCAGGGTGGACAAGGGCATAGCATGAGAAAGGTGGGTGCTCCGAGAGAAGGTGAGAGCATGTGTAGACAGGAAAGAAATGGGATGACCTGGGATCAAGAGGAAACAGTTGGAATTGAAAAGGGTTTTAAAATGAATAAGCAGAAAGGGAAATGGCCCCACTCGAGCATGGAGAGATCACATCAAGTGAGTGGTATCAGTGGAACTAGCTGTGGATCCAGAAATGAGCTGTTGTGTTTGTATACAAATGCTAGAAGTATAAGAAACAAGGCAGATGAAATGGTTCCATTAATTGCATCTGTTCACCCAAAGATTGTCAGAATAAGTGAGACATGGTTGGAAAAGGACGACATCCTGACAAGAATAGAGATGTAATGGTATGATGTGTATTGTGAGAATAGAAGGGGTAAAAAGGAGGAGGGGAGTGCTATTGATGACAGAGAAAGAGTTATGTCCATACAAAGTAGAGATGCAAGAGGGTTTTGAGGAAGTATGGTGTGAGATAGAGTTGAATGGAATCAAATACTTGGTTGGATGTTTTTATAGACTAGGTAATGTGGATGATAGTGATAATGAAATGTATGATCAAATTAGCCAAGCAAATAAGAAGAGAGTGATCATTATGGGCGATTTTAATGGCAATATAGACTGGAATGAGTAGACAGAAACTGGAAGTAAAGAAAATGAGTTTCTTGAGATTTTGAGGGTTAACTACCTCAGACAGTATGTAACAGAGGGCATGCGAGGATTAAAGGACTTGGATTTGGTCATCTAATCAGAGGATGTAATTATAAATGAGGTGTCAAATCATCCACCAATTGGTGAGAGTGACCATGAGGTGATTATCAGCAGTGTGAGGACCTCTGTGAGAAAAGGGTATATGTACAACTACAAGTGGAGGGGGGGGGGTGATTATGAAGAGCTCAGAAGACAGCTTGCAGGTGTAGCACAGAATGAGGAGATAGCTGGAAAAGAGATCAATGCAGCTTGGGGGATTTTCAAAAACTATCTAGTAGATGCAATGTCTAAGTGTATTCCAAGAGTGAGAAGGTAAAATAAGGTAGGTGTGAGATGGATGAATAAAGAGATTAAGCATGCGATACAGAGAAAGAGAGCATTGTGGAGGTAGCACAAGATAAGTGGAAATAACCAATATCATGAGGTCTACAAAGACCAAGCAAGAAGAGTGACTTGGTTGGTGAGGGTAGCTAAAGAGAGAGGTATGAACAACAGTTAGCTAATGAAGCCAAAAAGAATCCTAAGGAATTCTTTCAATATGTAGCCAGCAAAAGAAAGAATGATTATTATTATTATTCCTGATACCTTCAAGGAGTCTGAAGACTCATCGCGGGAGGACACCTACAACTGTCTCAACCACTACACCGAACCTCTACTACGAATCATCTCTATCAACGCCATCTACCGAAGGATGGAAGGATGGCATTCATTGGAGAAAATGGTATAAAGACAGCTGTTGCAGAATATGTGGTGGAGATACTTAATGAGCAGTTCATAAAAGTCTTTCAATCTTGTGAATGTGACTTCATGGAGAGATTAAGAGCAGTTGATGATGGGGAAAAGAGACTGACTGTAAGTGGGCAAGAGGTGTATGGGGAGTTGAACAAACTACATGTTAATAAGGCTGTGGGACTTGATAATATTTCACCATGTATTCTGAAGGAATGTGCCAGGGAGTTGACACCTGCCTTGACATATTTTTTTAATACAAGTCTTGCACTCGATCAAGTTCCTAAGGAGTACAAGGAGGACAAGATTGTGCCACTTCATAAAGGAGGTGATCGAACTCAAGTATCAAACTATAAGCCTATCTGTGTGTCAGGTCTTGCTGTTAAGTTGTTGGAGAAGCTTGTGAGAACTAGGATCCAGAGTTGTGTTGAATTGACAACAATGGTATTATCTTTGATGGACAGCATGGATTTGCTAAAGGAAGGTCATGTTTTAGTAATCTACTTGCTTATTACAATAAACTGACTGCTTCCTTGGACAAAGGAGAAGGATACACAGTAATATACTTAGATTTCGCAAAGGCTTTTGATAGATTACCTCATGATAAATTGATAGTCAAACTAGAGCAGATGGGGTTGGATATCAGGTTAGTGCATTGGATTGGAGACTGGCTATCTGATAGGTATGGACAAGTTGTGTATGGAGGAGCAATATCCAGGAAAAGGAAAGGACACTGACACTGACTTGCAGAAGTAGGGAGATTCTTGTTCCATTGTACAAGGCTTTGATTAGGCCACACATGGAATTTTGTGCCCTGATTTGGTCACTAGGTTTTCAGAAGGATGAAGAGATGTTGGAAAGGGTCCAAAGGCGACTGACTAAGGTAGTTTCTGACCTCTGGAATGTCGAGTATGTGGAAAGATTGAAAAGATGCAATTTGCAGAGTCTGGTGGACAGGAGGAAGAGGGGAGATATGATGGAGACCTACAAGTTATTAAGGGGTTGTTACAGGATCAATGCTGTAGAGGTTATACAGAAAATAGTGGGAGATCAGGGGAGAACCAGAGGTCATCCCTGGAAACTGTATAAAGAGGGTGTGTTCTTTCATGCAGAGTTATGAATGATTGGAATGCCTTGTCTGAGAGTGTGGTGTCTGCAAGGAGTTTGAATGTGTTCAAGGCACGGTATGATGAGCTGTGTGTGTGATAAAAGGACCTGCCAGATGAGTCTTTGACTCCATGAGGTCTTGGAGTAATAATAATAATAATAATAATTCATAAATGAATGCACTGTACATAAAAAATTCTAAATATGAAAAAATTAGTAGAAATTTTACTATAATTCTTTCCTGAAATCCAGCTTTAGACTTAAACAGAACAATAAAGATATATTAAGCAAGTAAAAGAATTAAAACTAAAATATTTTAGTTTAATGAATTGTATTTAGCAAACATGAAGCATGGAGTTGAATTAATTCTGTAAAGATTCATGTTATTTGTTGTATATAAAGAGTATGGTTTCAGTTTTAATATTTGCCTTACTGATATTAATACACATACATTCTTCTTCCTCTTGTGCCTAATCCCATCTATTTGGAGTTGGCCTTCTTACATGATATGATCTTACATACGCGATCCCAACCAATTTGTTGTGGGGCCTGACATCATGGGGGGAAGGTTTTGTCTGTAGACGTGTGCATGTTCACAGGGACAGTTTGCCTGTTCTGAGGAACGAACAACCAGATTTTCTGGGAGGAAAAACCCTCCACCTCAATGAGATTGGCTAACTCAATTTTGTCGAAAGAGACCAGATAAACTTTCCTCACATCATGGACAGGAATCGAACCCAGGTCTTTCCGACTAAAGGGCTTTGCCTATACTGACTGACTGAGCTACGGAGGCTCTAAACTAATGCAGATACATTCATGATTAAAAATGTCAACTTTTGTAAAAAAGGTAACCTTTCCTTTGTAGAACTATTTACAAGCATGATGACTGCATAAATATTATTATCATTAATATTGCAGACTGACTCCATGGAGTGTGAAGACTTATCACGAGTAGTCCATACTAACTCTATTCACACAGTACATATCATACTTTTTCTAGTTAAGTATGATATGTATAACTAGAAAAAGTAACTAAACATTCATACTTTGGAAAGTAATTCCACTCGCTCATCACTCTCTGAGTGAAACATTTTGTCCTGAAGACCTTGCTAAAAACACATAATTTCTAGGGATGATCTCCTGTTCTCTCCCATGTTGTCAGGTATTGAAAAAAATTCTCTACATCTATTATATAAAATCCCTTACTCCAAATTCTACAACACACAAGCACTCAATCTTTCTTTGTATGAGAGCAATTCCTTAGGTCCCTCACCATCTTGGTCACTTTGGAGCCATTGGATCCTCTCCACTACTGTATCCAGTATCAGTGAACAAAAATAAAGTTGGCTATATCTAAGCCTTATAAAGAGGAATAATAACTTATCTCTACATTTCACTATGCTCTTCACTAACCAATTAATCCTATGAACCTCTTTGGCCACTTTTTGCTAAATTTCAGCTGTATGTCCATACTCTCACTTCCAAATCCCTAGATTCACCAAGTTGCTGGAATACAGTTCCATCATCGGTGTAGTTGGTAAGGGTAGCAAAAGTTCAGTATGAGCAACAGTTAGCTAATGAAGATAAAAAGAGTTCTTAAGTTCAATCGATATGTAGTCAGCAAAAATAAGAATGATTATGGTAGGATGGCACTGATTGAAGAAAATGGTATAAGGACAACTGCTGCAGAGGATGCAGTTAAGATATTTAATGAGCAGTTCATATATCCATGTGAATGTGACAACTAGGAGAGTTTGAGAGCAGCAGATGAGGAGAAGAAGAAGAGACTGACCGTGAGTGAGAAGAGGTATATGTGGAATTAAGCAAACTTGATATTAATAAGACAATGGGACTTGATGATATATCACCACATATTTTGAAGGAATGTGCCAGGAAGATGACATCTGCTTTGACATATTTGTTTAATATGAGTCTTAAATTGGGTCAAGTTCCAAAGGAGTGGAAGAAAGGCAAGATTGTACTGCTTCCTAAAGGACGTGACACAATTCAAACATCAAATTATAGGCCAATCTGTGTGTCAGGTGTTGTGGTTCAAGTGTTGGAAAGACTGGTAAGAATTGACAGTGGGTAAACAACAGTTGTATTATCTTTAATGGACAAAATGGATTTGCTAAAGGAAGGTCATGTTTTAGTAATCTACTTATTTACTTATTACAATAAGGTGACGGCTTCCTTGGACAAAGGGTAGGGATACACAGCTATACTTAGACTTTGCAAAAGTTTTTGATAGATTACCGCATGATAGGCTGATAGTCAGACTACAATGGATGGGGGTTGGATACTAGACTAGTGCATTCGATTTGAGATTGGCTGTCTGATAGGTATCAACAAGTTATGTATATGAGAGAAGTATCTCAAAAGAGGAAAGTCACTAGTAGAATGCCCCAGGAGTCTGTTTTAGGGCATTCTTTAACATTTAATCTTCCCCAATATCATTAACATACAGGTAAACAGCACATTGCTGTTTACCTGTATGTTAATGATATTGGGGAAGATTTGAATGGGGGATATGGATATTGGTGAGATGGATAGGAGGGTGGTGAATGGAGAGATATCAGAGAGTAGTTTATTCAGGAGTAGAGTCCAAAAGATGGCCTGTGACTAGTGGTGTGCCTCAGGGTTCTGTTCTTGGACCACTGCTGTTTAATTTGTTCATTAACGATATAGGGAAGGATCTAAGAGGAACGGTTCATTTGTTTGCTGATGATGCAAAGCTGGATAGGGCAATAGTGAATGCAGAAGATGTCAAAATCTTGCAGAATGATTTGGATAGATTGGAAGTCTGGGCTAAGGAGAATGGATGTCAATTTAATGTGACAAAATGTAAGGTTATGCATTTTGAGATGAAAAGATTAGCAGCAATATACCACATTGGTGGAACTGTACTCCAGGAGATTGATGAGGCTAGGGACTTGGGGGTGTTGGTGGACAGGGAGATGAAGTTTAGGGGGCACATTGCAAAAGTGGCTAAATCAGCTCATCAAATCACTTGGTTGCTGAAGGATACTTTAACGAGCAGAGATAAGCGAGTTATTGTTCCTCTGTACTGAGCCTTGATAAGACCTCATCTCGACTACTGTGCCCAGATTTGGTCACCTAGGTTTCTTCTTGATGGGGAGGAGGTTGAGATGATCAAGAGGCAAGTGACCAAGATGATGGCAGGTCTATGGAATGAACCTTACGAGAACAGGTTGAAGATTTGTGGGTTGCAGAAATTGGTTGATAGGCGGAAAAGAGAAGATATGATTGAGACATTCAAATTGCTGAATGGTTTCTATAGGATTAATTCAGAGGATATTTTTGAGATCAGGACTGGTAGTGGCAGGACTAGGGAACATCTATGAAAGCTGGGCAAGAGTATGGTTAGTAAGGGTGTTAGCTGGGTTCTTTACTTTTAGAGTGGTAAATAAGTGGAATAAGCTGCAAGAGTCTGTTGTGGGTGCTATGACAGTAAATGAGTTCAAGGCAAGGTATGATAGATACTGCAAGAATGTCGAATAGTTGTGTGGACATGATGTTTAGGGCCTCCCTTGATGAGTCTAAGGACTCCTTGGAGTTGCCAGGTAGTAGTAATAATACTAATAATAATAATAATATACAGCTGTTTGCAGATGATATGAAGTTGGGAGGAATTATGAGGAGTAGAATAGATGTTATGGCCTTACAAAAAGACTTGAATAGACTAATTGAATAGGTACGGAAATGGGGATGCCAGTTCAATGTTGCAAAATGTAAGGTTTTAAAATTTGGAAAACAAAGATGAGATGTAGAATTTACTCTTGCTGGAGATATATTGTAGGAGATGGGGGAAATAAGAGATCTTGAGGTGATGGTGGATAAGTATCCGAAATTTTGAGGATGTATTGCTAAAATTGTGAGGAATTCTGGGAGTGATGCAAAGTACACTGACTTGTAGAAGTAAGGAGTTTATGGTTCCATTGTATAAGGCTCTGATTAGATCACATATGGAATACTGTGCACAGGTCACCTAATTTTCAAAAGGATGAAGATGTTGGAGAGGGTCCAGAAGCAATTGAACAAAACAGTTTCTGATCTCTGGAATACTGAATATGAAAAAGGCTGAGATAATGCAATTTGCAGCGTCTAGTGCTGTGGTTGTCAAACTTTTTGAAGTCGGCGCACATTTAAAATCCTACAAATAATTGTAGGCGCACTATATACAAATTTCTGAGAAATATGTTATAATAATTAAGTCAAATATTACAGAAAAAAAATAATGCGATAAAAAAAATAAAATGAAACATACCTTAAGTTTATTCATTCTTGTGTTTATGAGAAACATGAGCCTGATGTGTCCTAGCGATTGCTTCAATGTTTATGCATATATTTGAAAGGCAAACTCTCATTTCCTCGTCAATACATTGAAGAGTTCCTCTCTTTTTACACTTAATTGTGGTGAGGGTAGAAAATCCTAATTCACATAAATATGATGTTGAAAATTGTAGTAAAATGTTCAAAGCTTTTTTAGATATTGACACATTCTTCTTTTATAGAAATCCAAAAGGCTTCAAGAGACAATTCCTTATGTTTAATCATCAATCCACGATCAGTGGATATAGCTGCCAGTTCTTCTTCTTCTGTTAATGTTAAACCAAAATCACTTGAAGTTTCTATAAATGGGTTTCTAATCCAATCGTATTGTTCAGTGTTAAGTGATGGAAAATAAGAACTCAATTTTTCTTCTAAACTTGTTAAATGTTCAACTATTATTGGAAGTGTTTCATTTATGCTACCAACAGAAACATTTCCAAATTACCTTCAACAGCTTTTCTCTGAAACGCTTTCATTTTGTCAGTGGATGTGAGAATATTTTCTTCTTTCCCTTGCATGCTAGTATTCAAAATATTGAGCTGCTGAAATATCGCCCTACCCAACTTTGCATCATGCTGATGATGCAAAGTTGGGTAGGGCGATAGTGAATGCAGAAGATGTCAAAATCTTGCAGGATGACTTAGATAGATTGGAGTTCTGGGCTAAGGAGAATGGATGTCAATTTAATGTGACAAAATGTAAGGTTATGCATTTTGGACTGAAAAGATTAGCAGCAGTATACCATATTGGTGGAACTGTACTCCAGGAGATTGATGAGGCCAGGGACTTGGGAGTGTTGGTGGATAGGGAGATGAAGTTTAGGGGGCACATTGCAAAAGTAGCTAAATCAGCTCATCAACTCACTTGGTTGTTGAAAAATACCTTGAAGAGCAGAGACAAGCAAGTTATTGTACCTCTGTATTGAGCCTTCATAAGACCTCATCTCAACTACTGTGCTCAGATTTGGTCACCTCGGTTCCTTCTTGATGGGGAGGAGGTGGAGAGGATCCAGAGGCGAGTGACTAAGATGATAGTAGGTCTATGGAATGAACCTTACGAGAACAGGTTGAAGATTTGTGGGTTGCAGAAACTAGTTGATAGGCAGAAAAGGGGAGATATAATTGAGACATTCAAATTGCTAAAGGGATTCTATAGAATTAATTCAGAGGATATTTTTGAGATCAGGACTGGTGGTGGGAGAACTAGGGGACACCTATGGAAGCTGGGCAAGAGTGTGGTTAGCAAGGGTGTTAGAGCTGGGTTCTTTACTTTTAGAGTGGTAAATGAGTGGAATAAGCTGCCAGAGTCTGTTGTGGGTGCTATGAAGGTGAGTGAGTTCAAGGCAAGGTATGATAGATACTGTGAGAATGTCGTATAGTTGTGTGGACATGATGTTTAGGGCCTCCCTCGATGAGTCTAAGGACTCCCTGAAGTCACCCGAAATAATAATATATCGGCCAAATACTGTAACCTGGCAATCCAAAATTCGCACCGAAGGAGGTTACAAAAATGTAATTGTTTCATCTCTTCAAAAAACGCAAGAAGTTCTGTCGTAGCTCGTGTACACGGGTAAGTACTTTCCCCCTTGACAGCCACCTCACCTCAGTGTGTAAAAGCAACCGTCTGTGTTGTGAATTCATATCGATACAAAGCTTTTCAAATAAACATGATTTGACAGCTCTTGTTTTAAAAAAGTTTACCATCTGAACAACTTGATCTAAAACTTCTCTTAATTTTTCTCCCAATGTTTTTGCCATCAAGGCATCCCTATGAAGAAAGCAGTGAGGTATGATAACATTCTTATTTTGTTTTTTTACAAAATGATGTAAGACCCTTAACACAGCCTACCATGGAAGGGGCTCCATCTGTACAAATGCCTACACACGACTTCCATGTTAACTGCCATTTATCAAGATAGCTATTCAAAATGTTAAAAACGTCCTCACCTTTTGTAGACACACTTAATTCTTTGCAAAAAAGAAACTGATTTACTATTTGATCTTCATTAATAAAACGGACGAATACTAAGAGTTGTGCCTTGTTGGTAATGTCTATTGACTCATCAACTTCAATGCAAAATTTGAATACTGAAGTTTATTACTGCATACATTTTCTCGATATCAGAAGACATTTCTATAATATGCCTGTGAACTGTATCGTTGTACAGAGGAATTTGCTTATTTTCATTGCTGCTTCATTGCCTAGCATTGTCGTGACCATTTTTTTGCATGCAGGCAAAATAAGTGACTCACCTAAAGTATGATCTTTCATATTTTTTGCTATCAGTTCTGAGACTTGATAAGAAACGACTTGAGCTTTATCAGAAACAGTCATTATACTTTTAAAAGAATTTGCTGCTTTTGTTTGCTGTTCAGACAATCTCTTGAAAAAACTTACAGATTTATCTTGTAAATTAGAGTGTATAGTTTTAAAATATTTACTCAATTTACTAGGAAGCAATTATTCATTTGTCATTTTACATCCACATACTAAACATAGGTGGCAAAGGATGATCTTCACTTCCGGTCCAAGTGAAACCAAAGCTTAAATAACTTCCATTATATTTGTGAGTAGGCTGTGATTTTGCTTTCTTACTTGCACTTAACTTTTGCTCACTTCCAGAATCTGATTCTTCAATATCATGCTTCTTTTTGAGAAATCTATCCATTTTATTTTGGTGTATTTATCTGAAAATAAGTAATATGCACATAACATCCACTTCCAATACTTTTAAAATAAGTAATATACACAACAAGAATAAACCATATTCTTGTTCTCTTTGCAAGAAAAAATGCTTTTAATTAACATAATAATGATGTGTTGACAAAAAAAAAGCGGTATATCCGTAATGAAAAGGTATAATAGAGTAACTATATTTATTTTTATATCTGGACACATATTTCTTAGGAATACCACAGGGCGCACCCAGAAATCTTCTAGGGCACACCAGTGTGCCCTGGCGTACCCTTTGAGAACCATTGGTCTAGTGGGTGGGAGGAAGTTGGGTGATATGATAGAGAAGTACAAGTTAGTAAGGGGTTGTTATAGGATTAACGGTGAAGAGGTTTTCATAAGATGGTGGGAGATTGGGGGGAGAACAAGAGATCATCCCTGAAAGCTGTATAAGGATAATGTGAGTAGGAGAGTGAGAAGCAGGATTTTTTACATGGAGAATTGTGAATGACTGGAATCCAGTACCTGAAAGCATGGTGTCTGCAGAGAATTTTAATGTGTTTAAGGTGCAGTATGATGAGCTGTGTGTATGAAAAAATGGACTTCCTAGATGAGTGTGTAAATCCATGGTGTTTTAGGATAATAATAATAATTATTATTATTATTATTAGCTAATCACCTACACATCCTCTTCATCATTTTCTCTTTTTCTGCAGTTCCTACTTAATGATATTACTTATCCATCTAACCTCTCCCAATTTATTCTCCTGATCTTGCATATATATTTCTGATGCTGCTTTGTTCAAACATCCTTTAACTCTCTTCCATACACTGCTATGAAGAATAGAAAAGATGTTGGGCCTTACAAGAAGACTTTGAATAAATTGAGTTATTGGGTACAGGAATGGGGATGAAAGTTCAATGTTGCGAAATGTAAGGTTTTAAAATTTGGGAAAGAAAGATGAGATGCAAAATTTATGCTTGGGGAGAATTTATTGTCAGAGGTGGAAGAAATAAGAGATCTTGGGATGATGGTGGAAAGGATCCGAAATTTAGAGGACACATTGCCAAAATTGCATCGGATTAATTGGTTATTGAGAAACACACTAACATCCAGAGATAAAGAGATTATTATTCCCCTTTATAAAGTTGATACTTCCACGTTTGGATTACTGTGCTCAGGTCTGGTCACTTGGATTCCTTGGAGAAGAGGAGGTTGTGGAGAGGGTTCAGAGGAGAGTGACTAAGTTGGTGAGTGATGTAAAAATGCTCCCTACATTGATAGATTGAGAGCTTGTGGATTGCAGAGGTTGGTTGATAGGTGGAGAAGAGGGGATATTATAGAAACATTTAATTACTAAAAGATTTTTATAAGATTGACGGAGGAGAAATATTTCAGCTATGTGATAGTGATGGAAGAACAAGAGGTCATCCCTGGAAATTAAGGAAAAGTGTGGTTAACAAGGGTGTGAGGACTAGATTTTTGTCTGGAGGGTGATGAACGAGTGGAATGCATTGCCTGACTCAGTTGTGAGTTCTTCATCTGTAAATGAATTCAAGAGGAGATATGATGGATACTGTTTAGATAGTTTGGATCTCCTGCGATGAGTCTTCTGACTCCATGGAGATACCTATAATAATAATAATAATACTGGTTACTTGAATTGTTGATCTGGATGACCCCAGAAAGTTTTGTATGTTAGAGCAGTGTCTCAAAAAAGGATAGAAACCAGTGGTATGCCCCAGGGTTTTGTTCTTGGCCCCTGCTGTTCAACTTGTTTGTAAATGATATGTCATGTGGACTGACAAGCAAATTTCAGGTGTTTGCTGATGATGCAAAGATGAGGTATTTCTGTACTGCAGTAGCATTCCTGATGTTAATTCCCTTCAGGAAGATTTGAAAAGATAGGAAAATTTGAATACAACCCCACTCCTTTGACTTCGACAAAGGAGTGGGATTGTAGTTTAAATATTAATAAGAGCAAGGTGTTGCATTTTGGAGTGCAGAAATATAAAGCTGTGTACTATATTGAGAGTGCCATACTGCAGGAAGTGGCTGAGATTCAAGATATGGGAGTGACAGCAGACAGTAGACTGAAGTTTAGAGGGCATATCGCAAGGTGCACATCATAGTGCTGCTATTATAAGAAGTAGTGTAACATGTAGGGATAATTGTCCCTACATGTTAAATACTCTAAGTTCACCACTGTCTAGTCAGACCTTGGAGTATTGTGCTCAGATTTGGTCACCTCGTTTTCTATGTGAGGTGGAAACATTGGAGAGAGTCCAGAGACGAGTGACTAAGACAATATCGGGACTTTGGAATGCTGGCTATGGTGAGAGAGAGAGAGAGAGAGGTTGAAGAAATGTGGATTGCAGAGTTTGCTGGATAAGAGGAAATGAGGTGATATAATAGTCATTTAAGTTAGTAAGAGGATGTTATCAGATTAATCTAGATGGGATTACAAAAAAAAAAGAATAGAAGGCAAGAGAGAAAAAACCACAAGCCATCCCTGGAAGTTATGTAAGAGTGTGGTGAAGATGGGTGTGAGGAGATTTTTTACATGGAGAATTGTAGTGAATGGAAAGCAGTTAACAAAATGTGTAGTTAAAGCAAGGAGTGTTAAGAATTTTAAGATTCAGTATAATAAATATGTTGTCAGCTGAATGAACCTCCCATGATGAGTGCCCACTCCATGGAGGATTCAATAATAATAATAATATGGTCACCTAAAAAGAAAAGAAGAACAAAGATTAGAAAAGCAGGTGGTTTGATGATATAAGAATGGCAGGAAAAAGACCAATTGGAAGACCAAAATCTAGGAGAATTAATGTAGTTTGGATTATTATTATTATACCCTCCATGGAGTAAACAGACTCATCATGGAAGATTCATTCAACTGACAACATATCATATAGAATTTTAAAATCCTCAACATTTCTTGCATTAACAACATGTTCTGGTAAAAAAAAAAATGTAAAAAATTTACTCCTCACACTCCTCTTCACCACACTTTTACATAACTTCAAAGAATGACCTCTAGTTCTTTCCCTCTCACCTTTTTCTCTCTTTATAATCCCCTCTGGATTAATCTGATAAAATCCTCTCACTAACTCAAACATCTCTATCATATCACCTCTCTTCTTCCTATCCACCAAACTCTGCAATCCACGTTTCTTCAACCTCTCTCCATAGCCAGCAGTCCAAAGTCCTCACATTGTCTTAATCACTCGCCTCTGGACCCTCTCCAATGTCTCCTCATCACACTGAAAACCAGATGACCAGATCTGAGCACAATATTCCACGTGTAGTCTGACCAGTGGCTTATAAAGTGGCACAACCACATCCTTATCCTTACATGTTAGAGTACTTAGCAGCACTGCGATGTGCAGCATTTGCAACACTAACAATATGCTCTCTAAACTTCAGTCTATTGTCAACCATCACTCCCAAATCTCTAATCTCATCCACTGCCTGCAGTATTACACCATTGATATAGTACACAGCCTTATATTTTTGCACTTCAAAATGCAACACCTTTCACTTATTAATATTAAAACTGCAACCCCACTCTTTTGTCCAAGTAAAAAGTCTATTCAAATCTTCCTGAAAGGAATTAACATGAGCAGAGCTACCTATAATTCTTCCCGGCTTTACATCATCATCATCATCAGCAGCAAATAACTGAATATCACCAGTCAGTCCACATGATATATATTGTTTACAAACAAGTTAAAAAGCAGGGGCCCAAGAACAGAACCCTGGGAAATGCCACTGGTTACCCTCCTTTTTTTTTTGAGAAACTGCTCCATCATACACAACTTTTTGGTATTGTTCAGAGAGCCAATCTCCAATTCATCTAACCAATATATTATCTATTCTCATCCTTCAGCTTGTATACCATCTTATCATATGGTCATCTATAAAACGCTTTTGCAAAGTTCAAGAATATCACTGTATATGATTCTCCCTTATCTAACACACTCGTTACCCTATTATAAAATGCTAAAACATTACCTACCCTTTACAAATTCATGCTGAACCACATAAAGAATTCTATGTCCATCAACTCAATACTGTATTTTATTCCTAACCAATCTCTCTCTAACACAGCGGTCGGCAACCCACGGCCCACGGAAAGCATGTGACATAAACGTGCGTTTTTGGCAGCCCATAAAAGGTTGACCATACTTACATGGCATGTGGCCCTATGTTGAATTATTTAAATAATATTTTATAATATGAATAATAAATTAAAAATAATTTTATACCTATACTTGGTGCAACTTGGAAATACAAACAAAAGGAAACTTTTATTGGTATTATTGAAGATTTACAAACGGAAGTTTCAACAAGATTTGTTGATTTTCATAAAAATAGTCGAAATGCGATTATTTTTGAACACTTTTAATATTGACATTGATGACATACCAAATCAACTACAGATGGAAGTTTTGGAATTACAGCACAATGAAACATTGAAGAATGCAATTTCGTTAGAAAATATCCAAATATTTTATCGATGCTTACCAAAAAAATTTGAAGTATTAATCAGTTTTGCAAAGAAGATGATAGTTGTATTTGGAAGCACATACATTTGTGAATAAGCATTTTCTGCCATGAGTTTTAAAAAAAATAAATTTTCTTCTCGACCTGACTGATGTACTTTGCATGCTTCAATTCGAATTTGCACCTCAGGTTGTAAAGTGGATATAGATAATTTGGCCAAGAGAAAACAATCACAAAAGTCACATTAAGCAAGGAGACACACATATTGTGATGCATAAACTATATTACTTTGTTTTTATGTGATAATAATTTTTCATTGAGTCATTTTCATGCTTGTTTCATACCTGGTACTTTAAATATTTCTGTGTTTTTTAAAATTGATATAATAAAAATTGATAACTTAAGTATTTTTTCACTCACAATTTTTTTTCTCTTAATTAAATGCTTGCAGTCCGATTATTAAAAATAAAAGTTGAATGTGGCCTGTGAGTCTGAAAAGGTTGCCGATTCCTGCTCTAACACGTTGGCCACAACTGCAGTTATACAGACTGGCCTATAGTTGGAGACTTCTGTCTTGGAACCATGCTTGTGGAGGGATACTATTTTGTCTTCTTTCCAATTCCCAGGAACCATACCTACTGCAAGACTTTCATTAAATAACCAGGTGAAGGGCATAGCCAACTGTGGTGCACATTCCTTAAGAATACATGGTGATATGCCATCCATTCTCACAACCTTATTCACATATAACCCAACAACAACATTTGATACTCCTCTGTTTCCTTTCACTTCCAATTCTCTTAATACTTGCCTCTCTTCTATATACTGCACCGGATCTTTGCACCAGTATGATATACGCTGATAAAGTGTTCATTCAATAATTCCACTACATCCTTTGCAGCTGTTAGTCTGCTGCCATGACCATCCACCAATGTTAATCTGGCATAATTATTTTTCATCTTGCTTGCCATGTAGCAGAAAAATTCCACTGAGTTAACTTTGTCTGACTAGCCAATCTCCTCTCATACTGCACCTTTTCTTTCTTTACCATGCTCACCACCTTTCTAGCTTGCACTTTATACTCTTCATGATTCTGATCACCACCAACTGTCTTGTACCTCCTCCATAAAATTTTCTTTTCCAGCACAGCTTACTTGATTTTGCTGTATTACATCTATTTGACTCCTACTCTATTTACTCGCTTAACCCTTGGTATGCAGTCATACATTGCATTTGAGCAATGTATGACTGCATACCAAGCAATACATACAAAGCAGGTGACTACAGGGCTTCCTATAGTCACCTGCTTTACAGTTCCACAGTATCCATTTTTGGCGGTGACCTTTTCTTGTTTCATCACTTCCTAAACAAGTATCTCATGATCACTCTCACCAATCGGCGGCAGTGTCAACACTTCATTAACAACTACATCTTGTGAAGTTATCACCAAATCCAAAACATTAAAGCCTCTAGTTACGTCCATCACATGCTGCTTAAGATAGTTATCTCTCAGAAATTCCACAAACTCACTCTCCTTGTTCCTACACACACACACACACACACACACACACACACACACACACACACACAATCTCCTCCTTCCAGTCTATATTCTAGTTAAAGTCTCCCATCATGATCATCTTCTTTTTTACATGCCCAACTAATTTGCCTAAGCATTTCACAATCAGTATTCTCTGTATTCCCTGGCCTATAACAGCATCCTATCAGATAAACTACCTGTTTATTTCAACACACTTTGCACCACACAGATTCAAAACATGTGCCCACACTTTGCAGACACAATTCCTCTGCAATCATTAGAAGAATAGAATGTAGGTGACAATACTGGAGACCCAATAAATCACAGCTTAATTTGGAAGAAAACGGTTGAGTATACTAATAAGTGAGCCATAGAAAGTATTAGAGATTATCATTAGAAATTATTGAAATAATGTTATTCGTGATTTTTATCCATTAAAATTTAGAAAAATATTTGGGTAACATAAGCATAGACTAATGTAATAATGTGAAAAGGATTATATTTTGTTAAACAAACGAGAGTATTATTGTTACATGTTTAAGCAAATCTACTGTGATATACTATTATTGTTATATTTTTATGATGAGTTTTGTCCAGATGCTAAATCTGTCAAATATACTGTCCTAAAACCATGACAGAGATGAAAAATTCATTTGCAAACATCAAAGGACTCAAGGAGTTTTTAGTATTGTGCACGTGCACACACACACAAGATACATCTCAGTACAACAGAGAAGTATCTTGTGTGTAACTAATAACATCAGCTCATGAGAACATGAAGTAAAAAGGTTATTTAAGAGGTTACCTTATAATCTCAATCATATCAAGTCCCATATGAACACAATTGTCAGCATGCATACAATCCCATACAGGCACTCCAGAAACACAATAATAGCAGTCACCCAACAGTTTAATCCTTGTGCAGTTATTTTTCTGAAATAAAGCACAAAGTAGATTAACAAATATATATCTTAAGATAACCAGTTGTCATTTTAATATAAAAATATTGCTGCATACATTATGAAAATGAGTACTTATCAACAATGAAATAATCTTCTTTATAGTTTATTAAACTATGAATGGGATTACAGGTAACCCTCGTATAACGCAGATGTTAGGTTCCACAGAAATAGTGCATTATATAAATCGCATTATGTGAGACTCAGATCACACAGAAAAAAGTAGGGTTATGTTCCGAAATCGTTTTTTTTTTAAATTATATAAACAACAATGACACATCCAACAAAAAATATTTTTATTTAATTCAGTTAATTCATATAAGTTAAGAAAACAAAACTATGAAACAAAATACATAGTATAAACTTATAAAAAAAAAATACAAATTGTACTCAAACTTCATTGCACATAATGCATAAATGTTTTAAGCAAAATAAAATGAAGTGTATTTTAATCGTCATCACTGTCTTCAAAATGAAAATTTCAACGTTCTTTATTTATGAGTGGCCAGACATCGTCATCACTTGAAATTTCTTGGACATCATTTGTATAATTCTCATTGCCTACTTCGGCTGTTTAGTTATCAAGAAGTCAGTAATAAGACCTTGCTTACCACTATGCTGCAATTTTTTTATTAAGTTCATAATATGAGCTAAACAAATATCTAATTGACTTGTGAATTTTCCGGAGCACTCCAATGAGGCATCATTATCCGTAAAATAACTTCCTAATACCCTTGCCAAGTCCAACCCTTCTCCTAATTTCTTTAAACGGAATCTTCGGCACAATCAGAATCTTCAGCAGAACTTTCCCTGCCTTTCAGTTTAACGTCATCAATTAATTGTACCAGTTTCTCCTCATTTAATTTCTTTTTCCCCATCAATTAATTCACTGATTTGTTGAATACTAAATTAATTCATTTCATTTTCAAGCATATTACTATAAATTACTATAAATTACCATTACTATAAAAATAAAATTTTTACATTAAAAAGCATTACATATTGTATGTAACTCACCAGAAAATAAAGTGCTCAGCTTGAGATTAACACATGATTTTTAATGCACTTTCCTGGCAGAAAAAGAAGACAATTTTCAACAATAAACACTTATACAGTAAACAATTGATGCACATGCGTGCTAAAGGGTATTTCTTAATATAAATTTCCTAATTAGGTATTTTCTAATATTCCCTAATATAAATTCGCTACTTATAACTACATGTGCAATATGGGCAGATACAAATTTAACGAAGATAAAATTTGATTTTTAATTCATGGGGTGAAAAATATATGAAGAGATTAAGGGTTACTACAATTTGTAGACCGTGTTTTTATCGAAACCACATTATATAAGTACTGCATTGAACAAGGGTTACGTGTTGTGTAGTTTTTTGCATATTGTAGTTCTGTTAAACTGAGAGAGATGATGACATGGTGGTGACAGGGGGCTATCCATGGCTAGACCTTCCAATTGTTTGTATACAATGTTGTTAAATTTGAAGAAATTTGATTTCAGGCAATGATGAAACAACTGTGTGATGTCTTGAGGGAAAAGATCTTTCAGAATGTTGACTACCTCTACGATCGGTACATTAGTGAATAAGGACACTACATCAAGACTAGTCATAATGTCCGTTGCTGATATTTTAATACTCTTGATTTTTTCTACAAATTGTTGAGAGTGCATGGAATTTCATCTTCATAAATTTCTTTATGAATCTTGGAGCTCTTTATGAGGTTCCCAAGATTCATAAAGAAAACGTACCTCTTCGTCCAATAGTTGATGGAAGATCCTCACCTACGTACTTACTAGCAAAGCATCTGGCAAAATTAATGAAAGGAACAATTAGGCACACAGAGACCTACATTAAAAACTCTCAACAATTTGTAGAAAAAATCAAGAGTATTAAAATATCAGAAACGGACATTATGGCTAGTCTTGATGTAGTGTCCTTATTCACTAATGTACCGATCGTAGAGGTAGTCAACATTCTGAAAGATCTTTTCCCTCAAGACATCACACAGTTGTTTCATCATTGCCTGAAATCAAATTTCTTCAAATTTAACAACATTGTATACAAACAATCGGAAGGTCTAGTCATGGGTAGCCCCTATCACCAACATGTGCAGACCTTTTTATGGAAAAACTCGAAAAGGATATTCTTTCCACCATTTTACCAAAACCGTCAATTTGGTGGAGATATGTCGATGACGTGTTCATCATCTGGAAGGATACCATGGAAAACCTTCTCGTGTTTCTGAACAAAATCAACTCACTACACAATAAGATCAAATTCACCATAGAACTAGAGAAGAACAAAGAACTTCCTTTTCTTGACATCCTAGTGAGGAGAGAAGATAACAATATCCAACTGTCCATTTACAAGAAACCCACAGATACAGGTAGATATCTACATTATTCATCCAACCATCATAGATCACAAAAACACAGCATCATTCACATGCTCCGTAATAGACCCTTAAGGTCTATTTCAAAAGAAGCAGATGTACAGAGAGAACTGTCACTAATAGCTAACATTCTATCTCTTAATGGATACCCTTCTAACATTTTAAAAAAATGGCTATTTAAAGACAACCACCAACAACGTGTTACGGTGCCCCAATATGTGTCCACAGCTGTCATTCCATATATTAATTCAGTTTCCACAAAATTGGCGAGAATGTTAAAAGCTCATGACCTCAGAGTGGTTTTTAAACCAACTACCATGATCAGACAAATCTTAAGATCACCCAAAGATGAGGTACCTTTCTTCAAATGTCCTGGAGTATATGAAATTCCATGCACGTGTGGCCTTTCTTACATTGGTCAGACTTCTAGAAGTTTTGAAATAAGACAGGAGGAACATGTGGGGGATGTCAATCATAATAGAATCATCACATCTGGTTTAGCTCATCATTTCTCAACATCAAATCACGTTATAGATTGGAAAAACAGTTCTATGCCTTACATCGAGAATGACTACAGACACAGAACTTTAAAAGAAGCAGCTGTGGTACTACACACAGGCAATAATTTAAATAGAAATCAAGGGTATTATTCTTAAAGACATATGGAAAAATCTTATCATCTCTCTCATTTCAACAGAACTACAATATGCAAAAAACTACACAACACGTGGTCATGTACCGGATTCTGACTGAAGCATTCGAACACATGCACTCCATCAAACACGAATGAGCAAATGTAACGGCCTAACAGTTATAAAGTGTATGTTTTAAATGTAACTTAATGCATTTGTTTTCACACCAGTTCAGCCTTGAAAATACTAGACAGTGGCTAGTGAAACTTGTTGGCTCTTTGTATATTTTAGCATTTATATGAGAACAGGTTGAAGATTTGTGGGTTGCAGAAACTAGTTGATAGGCGGAAAAGGGGAGATATGATTGAGACATTCAAATTGCTAAAAGGATTCTATAGGATTAATTCAGATGATATTTTTGAGATCAGGACTGGTGGTGGGAGAACTAGGGGACACCCATGGAAGCTGGGCAAGAGCGTGGTTAGCAGGGGTGTTAGAGCTGGGTTCTTTACTTTTAGAGTGGTAAATGAGTGGAATAAGCTGCCAGAGTCTGTTGTGGGTGCTATGACAGTGAGCGAGTTCAAGGCAAGGTATTATAGATACTGTGAGAATGTTGAACAGCTGTGTGAACATGATGTTTAGGGCCTCCCTCGATGAGTCTAAGGACTCCTGGAGTAGCCCGTGGTAATAATAATAATAATAATAATAATAATCTTCTGGTCTTTTAATAATAAAAGTTCTTTATTTTAATACATCAGACCAAATATGTACAATTTAATATTATTATTGTTATCATTATTATTGCTGCTTGTGCAGCCTTGTGGCAACACCCAAAGTAGACCATTATATGTTTGATTCTAGTTGGCAACTAGAATTATGTTTCTCGCTATAACCATATCTAAGCTTTTTTTTCCAGCTATTTCCTAAATAAATCACACAGGCAAGCATGAACCCACCTTCTGGAAACTCAAGTTTTTAACCCTACTTCTCTTCTAGACTTTATACAGTGATCTGTATAACTGGGGTTGTAGTTAAGGTATTGGAAAGGTTGTATTAGAAAAATTTGGATTAGAAGTATAGTTATCAAAAGTAGATTGATAAAGGTAGGTCATGTTTTACCAACTTGCTTATGTACTATAACAAGATGAAGAATGTATTAGACAAGGAAGATGCATATATATAGTGGTATGCTTAGATTTTGGAAAGTCTTTTGATAGGCTGCCATACCATACGTTGGTAACTAAACTGAAGCAGATGGGATTGGATGATAGATTAGTAAGTAAAATAGGCAGCTGGCTTTCAGATAGGTATCAGCAAGTTGTGTATGGAAGGGGAGGGAGAAGAACTATCTCAACAGAATCAAGTCATTAGTGGTGGGCCACAGGGGTTGTTTTGAAACCATTGTTATTCACCTTCTTTATTAGTGATATTGGGATGGATTTAACTGGTAATATACAACTGTTTGCTGATGAGGCAAAACTGTGATTTCATGCTCAAACTTTGCTTACACTTGGATAAAGGACGAAACCAAGAGCATAATTTCTTAGCATCTTTAATTTATAGTATAGCCAAGTGAAAAAACTTGCAACATCCATCTCTAATACAGAGTATTTTAGAAATGATGTGTGACACCTTTTGACTACTTGTATATGGAAATATGACTTCAGCATTACTTCAACTTTAGTATCACTTTCCAGCTCAAGCCAACCTGCTCCCAGAAGAGATCCTAAAGCTCACTCGCAGCAAAAACAGGATCAGATGCCGTTACCATACAACACTATCCCCCACAGGATAGACAACAGCTAAACAGGGCAACAAACCTAGTCCGATATGCGATCAAAAATCACAAGAAGCAGCTGTGGGAGAGGAAGTTAAGCTCCTTAAACACCGAAGACAACTCATTGTGGAAAATGACTAAAGTCCTTCGCAGCGACCACCCTAACATTCAACCAATCCATGGAGAAAGGGGCATAGCCTACCGAGACAATGAGAAAGCAGAAGCCTTCACAGATGCCCTGGAACTGCAATTCAGCCCAAACTATGCTCATGCAGACTTGCAATTCATTGAAAAAATACACAAGCATGTCTGCTGTGCACTCCATCAAACCAGCAGCTAAGAAAATACAAGCTATGCTATGCCAAAGGAAGTACACCAAATCAGCAAGAGCCTCAACAACAGAAAAGCTCCAGGTCCTGACGAGATTTCAAACCAAACCATAAAAGCACTCCCCCATAAAACAGTTATGCATCTAGTGGCTATCATCAACACAATGCTAAGACTCAACTACTTCACCACTCGCTGGAAGCAGGCAGATGTAATCCTCACCCACAAACCAGGAAAAGCACCTCAATTCCTCCAGAATTACAGACCTATCAGCCTCCTATCAAATCTGGGAAAAATTGCAGAAAAGATAATTCTGAACCGCCAACTAAACGAAACGAACAAGATCGACCTAATCCCAAAAGAAAAATTCGGATTTTGCAAAGGCCACTGCACAACCCAACAGGTCCACAGACTAATAGAATTCATAACTACTGGATACAACTGGAAACAACACACAGGTGCAATCTTCCTGGATGTGGCGAAAGCCTTTGACAAAGTATGGCACAAAGGCCTCATCCACAAACTAATAGCTGCAACATACCCACTAAACCTCGTAAAAATAATAGAATCCTATCTGAAACACAGAAAATTTCAAGTTAAGCTATGTAGCCTCAGATCCTCCATGAGAAGCACCACAACAAGTGTCTTGCAAGGCTCCCTCCTATCACCGCTACTCTTCAACATTTTCATCTCAGACGTACCAAGCACAGCATCAACCACCATGGCTTTCTATGCAGACGACATGGCAATACTGACCAGATCACTCAGACCACACTTAGCCACACAACAACTACAAGACGCAGCATCAAATCTTGAAGAATGGTTTCAGAAATGGAGGATAGTTGTCAACACCAACAAGAGCATGGCCATACTCTTTGCAAGAAGGAAAGCAACCCACCACAGAGCAGTCACGATGTTCAACACTGATATCCCATGGCAAAAAGAAGTAAAATACCTGGGAATCAAACCAGATAACCGACTCAGCTTCAACCCCCACATCTCACATGCCTGTAACAAAGCCAACTCAGCAATAGCTCAACTCTACCCTCTACTCAACCGAAGAAGCAAAGTCAGTACAGAAAACAAACTAACAATATGTAAAGCAATCATCAGACCCATACTAATGTACGGATTGCCGGCACGGAGCCATACCCCCCCCCCCCCAGCAACATCAAAAGACTACAGGTACTACAAAATAAATGCCTCCAAATGATCTTCGATGCCCCGTGGTTTGTTAGGAATGCTCTCCTCCACCAAGACAGAAACATGCCAGACATACCTACGTATCTCAATCAGACTGCTACCAAGTACTTTGCCCAGGCATCACTCCATCCCAACCAACTTATTCATGATTCATCAAATTATGATGAAAACGACAGATGGAGACACAAATGCCTGAAGGCAGCTCTGATCATCACTTCAAACAATTCTACACAGCCCTAATTCGGGGGAGCCAGGCACTCAAAAATTTCTCTCTAATAATAATCACAATCTAGTGATGAAGGGATAAAAATCCCAAGGGATTGACGTCCATCTTGCCACAGAAGTCAACAACTCAGTATCACTTCTTTAAGGTCTCGCTCCTACTGATGAGACCTTAAAAAAGGTTGAAACTGGTTTGTGTAGTGTCCCTTCCCATAATAGCATTATACATGCCCATACTGATATGTGCATTGCATTATGGGATACTAAGGCAACTGATGTGAAGTCATTAGCCTCTATATGCAATTAGCTCATTTGTCAAATGACTTCACATATCTTTAATTTATAGTATAACCAAGTGAAAAAACTTTCAACATAAATAATAGGAAGTAGAGAAAATAAATTGATATACAGAACTAGCAGGTTATATATTCTAGAAAAAAAAAAAAAAACAGAAGCATAGAAATATTATTATTATTATAATTATTGCACTTTCCATGAAGTCGGCAAACTCACCGTGGTAGGTTCATTGAACTCACAACATAATTATCATACTGAATCTTAAAATCCTTAACACTTCTTGCATTAACAACACATTCTGTAATGCATTCCATTCACTAACAATTGTCAATGTAAAAAATCTACTCCTCACCACACTCTTTACATACTTCCAAGAATGGCATCTGGTTTTTCCATTCTTGCCTTCTACTCTTTTTATAATACCAACTGGATTAATCCAATAAAATCCTCTCACTAACTTAAATGTCTCTATCATATCACCTCTTGTCCTCTTATCTACCAAACTCTACAATCCACATTTCTTCAACTTCTCTCCATAGCCAGCATTCCAAAGTCCTGATATTGTCTTAGTCACTCTTCTCCGGACCCTCTCCAATGTTTCCACAGTACACTGAAAACCAGGTGACAAAATATGAGCACAATACTCCAAGTGTGGTCTGACCAGTGCTTTATGCAGTGGCACAACCACTTCCTTATCCCTACATGTTAGAGTACTTGTTATCATTGCAGCACTACAATGTGCAGCTCTTTGCAACTAGCAACATGCCCTGTAAACTTCAGTCTATTGTCAACCATCACTCTGAAATCTCAAATCTCATCCGCTTCCTGCAGTACAGCACCATCAATATAGTACACAGCCTTATATTTCTGCACTCCAAAATGCAACACCTCACACTTATTAATATTAAAACTACAACTCCCACTCCTTTATCCAAGTCAAAAGTCTATTGAAATCTTCCTGAAGGGAATTAACATTAAGAGTGCTTCTGCAGTACAGCAGTGCTGCATCATCAGCAAACAACTGAAGATCCCTTGTTAGTCCACATGATATATTATTTGCAAACAAGTTAAACAGCAGAGGGCAAGAATAAAACCCTGGAGAATGCCACTGGTTACCCTCCTTTTTTTTTTGAGAAACTGCTCCATCATATACAACTTTTTGATATTGTTCAGAGAGCCAATCTCCAGTTCATCTAATCAATATACTATCTATTCCCATCCTCTTCAGCTTGTATACCATCTTATCATCTGGTAATCTATCAAACACTTTTGCGAAGTCCAAGAATATCACTGTATATGATTCTCCCTTATCTAACACACTCATTACCCTATCACAAAATGCAAATAAACTGCTAAAACAGGACCTACCCTTTTCAGGTCCATGCTGAGCACATAAAGAATTCTATGCCCATCAACTCAATCCTGTATTCTATTCCTAACCAATCTCTGTCTCTTGCTAACACCTTGACCACAACTGCAGTTATACAGACTGGTCTATAATTAGAAACTTCTCTCCTAGAACCATGCTTGTGGAGTGGTACAATTTTGCCTTCTTTCCTCCTTAGGAACCCTACCCACAGCAAGACTTTCATTAAACAATCAGGTAAAGGCATAGCCAACTGTTGTGCACATTTCTTAAGAATATGTGTTGATATGTCATCCATTCCCACACCCTTATTAACATTTAACTCAATCAAAAATGAAATATCAAATGAAATGAATGAAAATGAAAAATCAGAAATATGCTTCAAAAATCAAACTGACTCATCATGTATAAAATTCATTCTTATTACTACTATTCCAGATGTCCAAGGAGTCATATATCTCTTTATGGAAGATCCACTTTAGTCATCACAAAATCTACCATACCACCTTAACTCGTGCACTGTAAAACAGAAAAAGGAATAGATGGAACATGCTGAGTGGACAACTCATGACTAGCAAAAAAAGATACTCAGATATCACATCAACAGAAAAAGTAGAAGGAAAAAAAAAACTAAATAAAAGATGCCACAAGACTACAACAAACTAATGTCATAATGTGGAATAATGATGAGGATGATGAACGATAGTAACATTAAAGATATAAATATATTTTGCTATTTTTAAAATCCTATTATTTTTATTTTTTTTGTTTGTTTTTTGAAAATTAGAAAACTAGCATAATGAAAAATCAGCTAAAAGTGTTTTTGCTAAAAGGCAGAAAAAAATAATTTGAATTTATGTTTCAAAATTTAAAGAAAGTTATTTATAAAAAGAAAAGAAATAAATAAAAAATGAGTGAGCAAAACCGCAGTTTTGCAAATGTTAGATATATGGAAAAATATTGGAAACAATGAAAAAAATAAGTGGATGACAACAACACAAAGAGGAGCTGCAAAAAAAAAAGAAAGCATTGTGGAAGGAATAATACAAGGTGATCAGCATGCCCATTAGCAGTATAAAGTAGAAGCAAGAAGGGTAACTAGTATGGTAAGGAAGGTTAAATCAGATGTCCAGAGAAAATTAGTTAAGTAATCCAAAGTAAATCCAAAAGAGTTTTTTTGCTATGTAGCAAGTAAGAGAAAAAATGATTATGGAAAGATAACTTTACTCAGTACTGATGGTAGGAAAGTGACAGAAGAAGAAGAAATAGTTCAGTTATTAAATGATCATTTTTGCAAGGATATATTGCCCAGGTGGTGACTTTGCAGTTACTGAGGTGACAGAGACTGATGTAAGCATTGAGACAGATAAACTGGAGGTACTGATTATACTCAAAAATATTGATGTGAATACAACAGTGGACCTGGAGGATATGTCAGCTCATGTACTACTAGAATGTGCAAATGAAATGGCAGTGCCTCTGACAAAGTTGATTAGTCTAAGTTTCAGCTCCGGCAAGGTTCCAGGGGAGTGGAAAGAGGAGTATGATAGTTCCATTAAATAAAGATGGTTCAATACAGAAGTAGCAAATAACAGACCAATTCGTATCTCTGAAGTGATTAAAGTTTTAGAAAAGTTGGTTAAAAGTAAAATTCAGGAATAGGTGAATAGGAATATGATACTCTATAGGTTGAAGCATGGCTGTGTAAAAGGTAGATCCTGGCTCAGTAAATTATTCACATTTTATAATAAGGTGACAGCAGAACTGAATAAAAGAAATGGCTACAACATAATACTGCTGGACTTTACAAAGGCATTTGACAGAATACCACATGGAAAACTATTACATAAGTTGGAGCAAATTTATTAGAGGTGTGTGGTGGAGTGAAATCAAGGTGAATGAGGGTGACTAGTGGAGTGCTGCAGGGCTCTGTACTAGGACCACTACTCTTTAATTTGTACATTAATGATATAGCAGAAGATTTGAAAGGGAATATCCAATTATTTGCCAATGTTGCACCTCCATAGCGCAATTGGAAGAATGACAGCATGTTGCGCCATTCAATTGGAAAAGGTCTAAGTTCGATTCTCGTCGTGACGGGAGGAATCTTTATATGGGCTTTTTCAGTTGAAGGTGAGTTAACCGATCTCATACGAAGATAGCAAGGTTTTTCTACTGGAAACTCTGGGTTTTTCATCCCACATACAGACAAATTGGCCTTTCAGAACACACACAATTTACAGACAAAAAATACTTGTGGTGATGGTGGTGGTGGAGGGTAGTAGATGGCATTGATGTGGATGATAATAGTGGAGGTTCAGCGTGGTTGGTGGATAGAGTGATGGAGAGTTGTGAAGTGGGTATCCTCCCTCAATGAGCCCTCATACTGCTTGGTGGTATCACGAAATAATAATAATAATAATAATAAATTATGAAAAACTAGGGAGGGTAATAGTTGATAAAGGTGATGTAGATGTCTTACAGGATGATTTAAATAAATTTGAAGTGTAGGCAAAGGTCAATTCATTGTCAATTCAGCGTTGTAAAATGTAAGGTGATGCACTTCGGGATGAAAAGATTACACACTTCATATCGTATTGATGGTACTAGTTTACAGGAAATTAAGTAGAAAATTGAAAAGTAGGCTAAAGAGTTCAGAATATTACATGAATTACTGAAGGACACATTCACAAGTAAAGATAGGGCAATTATTATCCTTCTTTTTTTGAAAGTTTATTTTTGACTTGGTTAGCCTATAATTAATTTAGTTTAATCCTTTATCCAAGTTTGAGCAAACAAAGTTTGCACCTGAAAATATCTTCAGAACTGAGGTAAGATCGTACAACACCAGGCAACTCGCAGCAAAGGTAGCCAAAGGTCGAACCGGTATGGGTAGTGGCCCTTCCCTTAATGCATAACATTATACATATCCACAAGGAGATGTGTTTTGCATTATGGGAGATAATGAGATAGGAGTGATGGTAGTGTTGAATTGTGATAGATTATGCATTTTAGAAATTCCAATTCCTTCATAGTTCAACGAGTTTCCCGACAAACAGGAAAATAAGCACATATGTTTTCCTCTGGGTAATATATCAACACTGTGTATATATGTATAAATAACACTTAAGATGGAAGTGAAGAAATATTTAATATGAAAAATATGTGAGACTTAAACTGTTTTGAAGGAAGTCTAATAGAGAAATCTATTTAGGGTATTAATTTATTTAAAGCAATTTGTTCATGTATTATAAGAAAGCAAAGTGTATAAGCTAGGGTCCAAGGGTCACATTTTAGCTTCCAGAATAACGTATGGCCGGAGGGAAAGTGAAGTTATGCAAAAAGGGAGCTGGAACGCTTTCTAAGAAAACACAGCACGTGCACATGGAGGTGTGCGGAGCACGATAAACAACATGGCAAAGTGCGCGAATCTCCGAGATTGAAGCAGGCAATATAAATACCAATCCCCCCCCACACACACACACACGAGGCTTTTTGGTTCCTGTTTCCTTACCTCATGGATGTTGACTCTCGGTCTCCACCAGCGGAGAAGATTCTAGGCTGGCCATGGAAGTTATGAGTCATCTGCTGTAGCATACAAATTAGAGCTAGCAATTTCCTCAGACCAGGATAGCTATGCTATATTGTACAACGGTAATCCAGATGTGTGCTTGCGATACTAGTGAAAGTCCTGAGCGGCACATAGCCTTTCCAATTCAGAGAATCCGGCCGTGCAGTTATCGTGTGTGACCCGGAGAATTGTAGACCTTAAAGGAGCCTTGATGTCCAGACAAGGCTGAAGAAAGAACTGAAAGTCATTCTAGGAACGGTAAGGTAGATTGTCATATTCTGTTTTCCAGTTGAAGATTTATGTGTGAAATCTTTAGGATATTTTGTGTAATGGACTTATTGTAAGGAACTTTAGGAACCATCCCAAATTTAGCATTGACCTATCCCTGTTAGAGAAATGTTTCGCTAGAAGGGATTTGTATAAGAGATGATTGTGATATGTTGAGAAATATAACAAGTGACCACACGAGTGATAAAGGATAGGCTACATAGGCTAGAAGTTTGTTAATTTATACATAGAAGTGGTCCAAGTAATTTGTTCATGTATTGTAATGTTAATATTGAAATTGAGGTCTTGCTAGCAACATAATATAGTTAACCATGCATTCGTGTTTTCTCATGTATAATTTCTTGTTTTAATAAATATGTTTCATAGCATTTGCCTGTGTCCAGCTTGTTATATGAATTCAAATAGCCACTCATAAAATTACCATCGAACCTAGCAGGAGGAACCCACAAATATAATTTGATATTTAGAGCCATGACTGCATGCTAAGATAAAGAGAACAGGAATTAGTTTATTTATTGTTGGAAGTTTATTATTGTGTATCACTTTGAGAGAGCCACCTTGGATAAGAGCCTCGTCTATCCTCAGTATTGGCTGGCGCAGTTAAAATATAAATTTGTCAATATTTATCAGGTGAACTGTCTCAGAGGATATGTTTAAGAGCAGCGTCCCTTACTTGGATAAAGCCCTAATCATAAATTAAATTACACATGACTAAACTTAAGAACAGCCTAAATTTAGCTTGTTTAAAGAAAGGAAAATTTGTATGAGTGAGTAGGGTATATGCAACTAACAAGATTGGATAAAGATATAATGGTAATATAGTTATAGAATATGTAAACCATATAAGGAGTTGGTACATAACAGTAGTTTGGCCACATCTGCTGCAAGTTGCTAGTGTTGTACTACCTTACCTCAGTCCTGAAGATATTTTCAGGCGCAAACTTTGTTTGCTCACACTTGGATAAAGGATTAAACTAAATTTATTATTATCCCTCTTTATAAGGTTATGATTCGGCCACATGTTCACTACTGTGCACAGATTTGGTCACTTGAGTTTCTTGGGGATCGAGAGGTAGTGGAGAGGATTAAGAGACGAATAACCAAGCTGGTGATAGGTCTGTGGAATGTTCCGCATGCGAACAGATTGAGGGGTGCATGGGTAGCAGAGTTTAGCTGACAAGTGGAGGATATGATAGAAACTTATAAGTTACTAAAGAGATACTATAAGATTGACAAAGATATTTTTTAATACATGGGGAGTAGGGGGAAAGCAGGGGGTCACACTTGTAAGTGTCTAACATCATGGTTAGTAAAGGTGTGCAGACAAGGTTTACTTGTAGAGTGGTGAATGAGTGGAATTGATTGTCAGAGGTGGTTGTGAGATTGAGTGGATATCCATGATGAGTTTTTTATTCCATTAATAATAATATTTTTAAAAGAGATTTAATAAATGATAATTCTTACCTCAGCACTTTCATCAAAGCGTCCAAAGAGTTCATTCAAAGTTTCTACAAGTTCATGAACTTCAAGATCTGCTGCTAGATACATAGAGTTGACAATATCAGCATATAAAATACTGAAAAATAAAAGAATAGAATACAATTTCACAATTAAAAAAATCCAATAGCATATTTATATATTCCTTGTCTTGCTTTTATAGGAAAATATGAATCATTCCAGGTCCCTTTTCCTTTTAATGCAAAATTATAGTTTAGTATTAATTATTAATTGTGTTCTTAAGTTATAAATTTAGCAAAGTACTTTACAAATAAATTTAGAAAGTACTAAACTCAATTATCAGGCAGCCAATTGCTATACTACAAGTCCAGTGACTTGTAGTAGAAATTTATTACCAGAAACAAGTAATCATAATGCAGGATTTTAATTATCCGATCATTCATTATGTAGCAGTGAAATCTCACGAGAAGGATGAAACTGAATTTATTGAGCTGTTACGAGACAAATTCCTCAATCAGCATGTGAAAAAAGGAATTTGAGGTCAAAGAGTGTTAGATTTGATTACAGTGTCATGGGTGGGGACCTTCAGTTAAAGAACTAACTATTCCACATCCAGTTGGTGATAGTGATCATGCAGTAATGACTTAGGAAGTAGCTAAGTTTATGACTAGTCCATTCAGAAAAGTTTACATGCTAAACCAAAAAAAGCAGGAAATTATAACCAGCTGAGAAGCATGCTAGATTCTGCACATGGTATCGATTCTGGATGGGAAGGATATTGAATTTTTTAAGGGAGCTTGTGCCATTGTAATATTTATTATATGCACATATTCACATGAACAGATTAATTTTATTACTGCAAATATTTCAACCAGAAACTAACTAGTCATCATCAGTGCATCAGCATAATCGCAAGGTAAAGTACAACAAATAATGTTAATCCTATTTACAGAGCTGAGCTATGTATCAGGTGCCACCTAGTGGGTGGTTACAATAAAATAAGATTATAATTAATGCCCAAATTTAAAATTAACTGATTTGAAATAAAATTAAATTTATTAGATAATGATATACACAGCATTATATTAAAATAAATTTTAAAATAATAATAATAATTATTATTATTAATTAAAATGGGAGAGAGAACATTATTGCTTCAGATTTATGAGGATGAGATACTTCAAAATCTTGGCAATATAGAGATAGTCATTCCAATTTAAATTTGGGCAGTGTAGAAGTACTTCAGTACTCTCTTTAAATAACTGCTCAAACCTAAAAATTCACCAATGTAAACAGTGAGTATTGCACCATAGGGTATCGTGTTCAGTGTATACTCCATGCCAAGCAAGGCCAGATTTTTTAGGTTTATCGTTGTTAATATAAGAGTGGTGTTCTTGTAATCTTTTTTCAAAAGAACATCCTGTTGTCCAAAGTACAAGTGGAGGCAGTCACACTGAACTTGGTAAACACCAGAGAAAGAGAGAGAGAGAGAGAGGGGGGGTATCTTTTGGAAATGGTAACAAAGAGATTTTGTTGGTAGGAAAAAAGTAGGAACTAAATTATATCTTTTTCAGGATCTTAACAATTGTCTCATGAGATATGTAGGATAGGGACTCGCTGTACAGGTTCAGGGATTTTGGTGTTGGGCTTGTAAGAGTCCAAGATGCATTTAAACTTCCTTGAGGTGAAACCATTCTGCAGTAAGATGCATTGAATAGCGTTCAATTGTTGTTGGAAAGCTTGGGAATTGGAGCAAATAACAGATGATCTGTTGAGCAAAGATTTGAAGATGCCTATTTTTTGAGATGGATGATGTGCTGAATAATGCTGTATGTAGAAGCATGTGAAGGTAGGTTTATGGTGAATACAAGTATTTCAGAAGGGCTACAGGAAAGGAAGATAACCAGGAAGGCTATAATTGTCCATCCTTTTCATTTTCCATAGTGAAGTTGATGCATGGCTGTAGGCTGCTGATTTTGGTTAAAAAGGTAAGTAGAGATTCTTCTGAGTCTAGTCAGATCAAGATGGCAAATAATCTGGGGGGGGGGGGATTTATAGAAGCCTGAAATTCAAGGAACATATTGCAAAGTGGTGAAAATAACCCAGAAGACTGCTGCAATACTGAGAAGGATGCTAACCTGCAGAGATAAAAGAGTTGTCATTCCATTGTATAAAGTCTTGATCAGACCAAACCTGGACTACTGTGCTCAATTTATCCCTGGCCTTCCTTTTGGGTTTGTTTTCCATCTAGTCAGACTCAGAAGAATCCCTACTTACCTCTTTAACCAAAATCAACAGCCTACACCCACACATCCTTTTTTTTTTTTTCATAGTGAAGTTGATGTGTGGGTGTAGGCTATTGATATTGATTTTGGTTAAAGAGGTAAGTAGGGGGTCTTCTGAGTCTGACTAGATGGCAAAACAGACCTGGACAACTGTGTACAGGTCTGTTTTGCTGGTTTCCTTGGTGATTCTGATAGAGTGGAGAGAGACAGTGAAAAATTATATCAGAATTGTGGAATACTGATTATGAAGAGAGGTTGAGAATTTGTGGACTGTAGACACTAGCAAACAAGAGAAAGAGGAGTGATATGACTGACTCTAACAAATTTCTGAAGGCATCATACAGGATTTCAGTAGATGAAATTTTTCATTTTATAAAGCATGAGGAAAGGATGAGAGGATATCCTTTGAAGTTAAGAATGAATGCTGTCAAGAAGTGAGTGAGAGCTCAATTTTTCTCTTATAGAATGGTGCATGATTGCAATGGATTTCCACTGGATGTAGTGAGTTCAAATTCATGAACAGATATGACAGCTGGTGTGGGTAGTATGTGGCTTTCTCAATGAGTCTCTGTCACCTTGGAGGTTTCTCTTAATTATAGTAATTATAGATATATTATTATTATTACTGCAGAAAATCCATGGAGTTCAAAGACTGTAGGAGACCAACACCATCTACACAATAACTATCATACCTCTCTTCTTGAATGCACAGAGTGACAAATCATTTATGATTCTACCAACTCACTCCACTTATTCACCACTCTCTGAGTGAAAAACTTAGTCCTCACACATTTCTAACCACACTGTCAATTAATTTACATAGATGACCATTTGTTCTGCTCTCTCTCTCTCTCTAGCCATGGTAAAAAAATTCCTCCACATCAGTTCCTACAAAACTAAATGTTTCCATCATTTAAACTTAATTGTCCTCTTTTCTTACTCTCAACCACCTTTATGAAACTCACAAGCACTTACTGTATCATCATAGGAAATATTCCACAGATAAATCACCATCTTGATCCTTTCCACCATTTCCTTGTGTTCAAGAAACCCAGGTAACCAGACCTATAAACAGTGCTCCAGATACAGCCATATCAAGGCCTTATAAAGAAGAATAACTTCCTTATCTCTGATAGGTGGCATGTTCTTTAATAACCATTAATCCACCTTGGCTACCTTTGTAACAAGTACTCTGAAATTCAAATGCCTATTCATCAATATTTCTATATCCCAATCTTTATCAATTTCCTAGGATAAGGTTTCATCAATCTTTTCATCACTAAATGCATAATGTTACACTTTTCCACATTAAACTAGTAATCCTATAATTTGTATATACCATCAGTAGTTAAATCATCCTGCGACTTTCTACATCACTTTGATTAAATATTACACTACCCAACTTTGCATCATCAGCAAACAACTGAATATGTCACTTCAAATTATTTCCTATATCAGTTATGTACAAATTAAACAGCAAAGGTGCAAGCACAGAATCTTGCTGCGCCCTACTAGTCACCTGCTTTCTCATGGATTCTGTCCCTCCATATACTGTACTATTCTTTGGTATCTGTCTGTCAACCACCCTCATATCCATATCACCAGCTTATATCCATCCCCATCTGTCCAAATTTCTGTAAAAGAATTCTATGTATACCCTGTAAAGTACCCTCTTAAAATCCAGCATTAGGTAGCCATTCCTTTTATCCAACTCAGCTGTCACTGTACTACAGAAAGGTAATAAATTACTGAGGCATGAGATGTCCTTCACAAACCCATGCTGTCCCCCATAGAGTATCATATTGTTATCAGCCTTTTTTTTGAATTCTGTGTTTGACTAACCTTTCAAATACCTTTACCACCACTCTTGGGATAGTGACTGGTTTATAATTTGCTAATGCAGTCTTGGAACCTGCTTTATACAACAGAGCTATTTTAACCTCCTTCCACTCTCATGAACTTTACCAGAGTTAAGTACACAGCCTGGTCAGAAGCAATGTCAATCCCTTTGCACATCATAATACATAATATGATATCCATCTATTTCAATGACCTATTGAACATCTGTAGGATGAAATGGGGCATCAGATGAGATCAAGGGACATCCATTCCACAACATTCCAGGATCTCATTGCATGCCTACAGGAAGAATAGTTAAAAATGTCCAATGATCATTATCGTAGGCTTGTGGAAATCATGTTGAAGGTTCAATGGAATATTTTCAGCACTGAGAAAGGATTAAAACTAATTTTAATGCTTCCAATAGTTCATCTCAGTCACTGAGACATCTTTGGCGATTACAAATAACTTTTGTAACAACACACTCAGATACAATACAATACTAAGTGAAACACGTGGGTGAATCTAAAGGCCTATCTAGGCAGTGTGCCCTCTATGGGCATTTGTAGGTAGCCTAGGATGTAATGTGGGATCTCTGATAATTAAATTTTGGGAAGTTTTATGCAACTGTATTTATTTAAATTTCGTTAAATTTATTTAAATTTCATTAAATTTATTTAAATTCAGATTCTAAAAAGCCTTTTTTTTTTTTGAATTTGCTATGGTGGAGCAGGGTGGTTTTTTCTCGAGATCCTGTGGGTTGTATCCAAAACATGGTCTGCAAGGCGAGATTGCCTATAGTTGTTATTGCAGATGTATGATTTGTGTTCTTCTAAATGGATGGTTGCCTGATCTGCCTGTCTATTTGAAGTAAGCCAGTTTGCAGGAACAAATTACTCTATATACTCCAGGCACTGAGAGAGGAAGGAGCTGATCTTTGGTGAAACAGATAAGAGTAGTAAGTTTATGGCGGGACTTAAATGTTGTGTGAAGGTTGTACGTTTTTAAGGATCCGGCAATTTTTTCTGATGTGCCACAGATGTAGGATATGAGAACGGAATTTCTAAAGTCCTTCTGAAGAAATGGCTGGGAAATGGGGGAGGAACTGATTATTTTTTTTAATTCTGAAATCACTGTAGCCATTGGAAAGGAAGGTGTTGTGTATGAGGTTGAGTTCAGTTGAAAGAGAGGTTCCACTGGAACAAAACTTGTGGGCTCTATTGGTTAGAGTTTAAACAATACCATATTATTATTATTACCGGCAACTCCAGGGAGTCCTTAGATTCATCAAGGGAGGCCCAAAACCATGTTCATCACAACTATTCAACATGCATACAGTACCTATCATACCTCGCCTTAAACTCATTCACTGGCACAGCATCCAAAAAAGACTCTGACAGCCCATTCCACTCATTCACCACTCTAAAAGTAAAGAACCCAGCTCTAACACCCTTACTAACCACACTTTTGCCCAGCTTCCATTGATGTCCCCTAGTCCTCCCACAACCAGCCCTGTTCTCAAAAGTATCTTCTGAATTAATTTTATAGAAACCCTTCAGTAATTTGAATGTCTCAATCATATCTCCCCTTCTCTGCCTATCAACCAACTTTTGCAACCCACAAATCCTCAACCTGTTCTCATAAGGTTCATTCCACAGACCTGCTATCATCTTGGTCACTCGCCTCTGGATCCTCTCAACGTCCTCCCCATCAAGAAGAAACCTAGGTGACCAAATCTGGGCACAGTAGTCGAGATGGGGTCTTATCAAGGCTCGATACAGAGGAACAATAACATGCTTGTCTCTGCTTGTCAACGTATTCTTCAGCAACCAAGTGATTTGATGAGCTGATTTGGCCACTTTTACAATGTGCCCCCTAAACTTCAACTCCTTATCCACCAACGCTCCTAAATCTCTTGCCTCATCAATTTCCTGGAGTACAGTTTCACCAATGTAGTAAACTGCTGCTAATCTTTTCACCCCAAAATGTATAACCTTACATTTTGCCACATTAAATTGACATCCATTCTTCTTAGTCCAGACCTCCAATCTATCCAAATTATCCTGCAAAATGTTGACATCCTCTACATTCACTATTGCCCTACCCAACTTTGCATCATCCACAAACAAATGAACTGTTCCTCTCAGATCCTTTCCTATATCATTAATGAACAAATTAAACAGCAGTGGTACAAGAACAGATCCTTGTGGCACACCACTAATCATAGGCCATCTTGTAGACTCTACTCCTGCATAAACCACTATCTGATATCTCTCTGTCAACCTCCCTCCCATCCATCTCACCAACCCTATATATCCATCCCCATATGCTGCATTTTATTGATTAGAATTCCATGTGGTATCCTGTCAAAGGGCTTAACAAGGTCCAGTAGAATCACTATAAACCCATTAACCTTATCCAGTTCAGCCGTCACTGTGTTATAATACATGAGCAAGTTACTGAGGCATGACCTACCTTCACAAAACCAAGCTGTCCCCGATACAGTATCCCATTTTCATCTATCCAATCTTGTATTTTCCTCTCGACTATTTTCTCCTAGACCTTCATAACGATTCCTGTTATGCTGATTTCCAGTAATTTTCAACAGCAGCCTTGGAACCACCTTTATGCAGCGGAACTATTTTTCCCTCTTTCCATCCCCTTGGGACTGACCCAGACCCGAGGCTCAAATTAAACAAAATGGTGAAGGGCACTGACAATTCTTTAGCTGCTTCATGTACGACATGAGCTGGTATACCATCCAATCCCCAGAGGTATTGACATTGAGGTTCTGTAATAGACTATTTACCTCTACTTCATTCATCACAATTCCAGTATAAGCTGTTGGTTCTTCCATTCCTGCAATGTCACCACCTGGATGATATACTCTTGCAAAGTGCTCGCTCAGTAATTCCACTATATCGACTGATTCGGTTACCTTCCTACCCTCAGCATTTTTTTTAAATCATGCCACGAACATTTTACTTGCAACATATTGAAAAAAACTGTTTGGGATTCTCTTTAGCCTGCATGGCCAATTTTCTTTCATAATCCACTTTTGCTTTTCTTGCCACCCTTGTTACCTTCCTGGCCTGAGCTTTATAATTCCTGCACCTGCTGGTCACCTTTCTCCTTAAATTCCCTCCACAATTGTTTCTTTTTTTTGCAGCTCAAGCTTAATAGTGTTATTCATCCATTTAACCCCTACTTGATTTATTTTTCGGACTCTTGGTATACAGTCAACCATTGCCTCCTGCAAACACTTCTTAACCACCTCCCATGCACTATCAACATCCAGCACTTATAGTTTTACATGCCATGGCACTGAGCCAAGCACACTCCTAAGCTTGTCATACTTACCAGCCCGGTAATTCCACATGTACCCTGTCTTAATTATAAATTCCACAACTTTAGCCACCTCCCAAGTCATGACCTTATGATCACTCTCACCAATTGGTGGCAACATGGTCATGTTCGTTACAGCCACATTCTCGGATGCAATTGTTAGGTCAAGCACTCTCTGACCCCTAGTATCTTCCACTACATGCTGTCGCAGATAGTTGTCCCTTAATAACCACATAAAATCCAATTCCTTCCTCCCATGTGCCCTCTCCTCCTTCCACTCATTTTTTCTATTTGCCTATGCATACTATCCCCACCATCTATTCCATTACCTGGTCTATAGCAGCACCCAATTGTATATTTTGTTCTGCTAGCCTGTATCTCACACCAGATAGCCTCAAATGTGCTCTTTTCTCTATCCTGCAGTTCAACTTCTATACTCCTTGGCTGCAACTCATCAGCTATCATCAATAACACTCCTCCTCCCCCTTTTTATTCTCCCTGTCACTCCTGAACACGCTATACCTGTCACACTCAATCCCACTTGCTTTATCATCCTCTGTCAGCCATGTTTCACTAATACCAACAACCTGTGGCCTGGAAGTGCCAACCAAGGCCAAAAACTCTTCCTTCTTGTTCCTAATACTCCTACCATTAGTGTACATGAATTGCAGAAGCCCATTAGTCCCATCCCTACTTTGATGCCTTATACTAACTATCCCATTCAGATTTGTTGTCCTTCGTACTCGCTCGGGCATATTATACTCATTCATACACTCAACTGCCTCCCTAAAGTCTGCATATCTACTCCCCACCCCTTAATAAATCTAGTTTCCCTGAGTCTGTACATCCACTTCCACTTCATTCATCAACACTTTTTCAAGCCTTCGTACACCAAATCCATTCAAACGTAACCCATCCATCTCATATAAATCCATTCGCCCATCGAACTCACTCCGCACATCCACAAATTCCACACCACTCTCCATGCATAACCCACGCATGAAGTCATTGGCAATTATGGCCCTCCTTCTAAACACTTCACTGTCATACCGTAGAAAAATACTCACCATCCTTACTCTCTCACTCTTCTCTTTTGCTATCTCAAGTAATTCCCTCACATCCTTTATCATTTCCATTTTGTCTTCTTTCAAATCATTTGTTCCTGCCACGATTATCATTTCTTTCACCCTCTGTTTATGCACTCGAATAGATTCGCTGACGTCCTTTATGTTCACACCCGGGTGGTACAATTTCATCAAACTCTCAACTATCACACCTCTTAATAACGAATCTCCATACAGCACTTGCTCCTTCATTTTATTTATGTTTACGAACATTCTCTTATTTTTCGTATCAGACTTTTGCCGTTTATTAGTCAGTATGTTCAGTACACATTTTTCCATACGCTCCAGTTGCTGCTTTGCTCTGTGCATTGCTCCACTCAACCATGCGATTTCACTACTTGCATCTATCTCACCATTTTCATTATCATTTAAATCATCCATTTGTTCTGTATTTCTACCTTCATTTACACTTTCAACGATGCTCTCACACCTATCTGGTACTATCTCGCAATTCCTTATCGCAATACTATTTTCTATATTCTGACTTTCTTTAACGATATCACTCTCGCCACCCGAAACATGCTTCAGATCCTCATTCTCCTTACACTTTCTGCACATATTAACTCCACTATCACCATCTAACCAGACTCCAACTACTCTTCACAAAGCATACATCTCACAGACAGCACATTGCATAAACTCTTTTATATCAAAACTCTTAAACAAACATGGCGACCTGGCCGCCATACACACTAAGAAACGAAAAGCAAACAATACTACGTAAAATTCTAGTGAAATTGCCAATGATAACATAAAATACTAGTGATCTTTTCAGGAGCTCTCGACAAGCCAACGATCATATCAGTGCGACACCTACCGACCGAGATATTGTTAAGATGGGTGCTGGTGAAAGAGTTTGTGAATGTATCTACCTGTGTCAGTAGGTTTTCTATATACAGAGAAGGAAAGCGTGTTACTAAGCTGTCTAGGAAGGGTAAACTATTGTTATTTTCCTTTTCAATCGTAAACTGGATTCTTGGATGTAGGCTATTAAGGTGACTGAGGAATGAGTTGTCTAACGTGTCTGGGCCATGAGGCCAAATAGAAAACACATCATCTACATATCTTAGCCAGATAGAAGGTTTTAGAGGGGGGAGGAGTCTATGGCTTGTTTTTCAAAATTTTCCATGTAAAAATTGGCAAGAGAGGGTGGGGGGGACCCATGGCAGTTCCCTCTATTTGTTTGTAGATTTTGTTCTTCCAAGAAAAATAACCAGAATTGATGGGAAAGGAAAAGAGCTATAAGACATCAGAAGGAAACCCATTTTTTAAGAGGTTAAGGTGTCATTTAAGAGAATATTGGAAAACAATGAGGTGATGTCAAAGCTTACCAATATGTCTGTATTATTTAAAGTTAGATTTTCAATTAAGGTTTTAAAATGGGTAGAATTTTTTTACATAGGTTGTGGTAAGACTAGTGAGGGAGTCAGAGAGTTAGCCAGCTGCTTTGACAGTTTGTAGAAAGGTGCATCAACTATAGGTCTTGGGGGGGGGGGGGGTTAGGTTTGTGGATTTTTTTGTAAATTGCATATCTGTGAGGGAATGAGAACTGAAAGGGTTGAGTTTTTTTTTTTTCTAATGTCAGGTGGACAGGAGGATACTTTTTTAAGTAAGTTTTTTAATTTTTTAACTTGAGTTATTATTGGATCATGTTCTAGTGGGATGTAGGCAGCGTGATCTCAGAGAATAATCTCCATTTTTCGATTATATTCTGTGGCATTACACTTATCCACTCTGGTGATAATGATATTTTTTTCTTTCCATAATTTTTTGAAGGCAGTGAGTTGTCTGGAAGATAAATTACTTTTTGGAGGTGACGAATGAGCGAGGATGTTGGTGATGTCAAGTCTGATGTTATTTGTTGTTTCTGGCACTGAGCAACAGATTCTGCATTTGATGTTGTACATTATATATAGCACTGACAGTTCTTTTGGTGTGACGGCAAAATTGTGGCCAAGGCTTAGGGCACTGACGGCATCTTCGTTGAGTCTTTTTGATGATAGATTGGCTACTGTCTGGAGTGGATGAACTTGTGTTAGTGGTTTCGATTTACACAGGTTGTTAAACCTTTTTTTGATGTGCTTATATTTTATTTTTTGGAATTCTTTCTGCATGGAAGCTTTTGAGATGTCCAAGAGAAGGGACCAAAGTTCAGAGTTGAGTATTGCATAAAGCTCTGATTGTAATGAGCCAATGGCGGTGTTTGTCTCAGAGAGGTGGCACATGTTGCAGCAATCTGCTCTCGTAATAGTGCAAAGCTGGCATGTTTATATATATGAAGGACTTGTTTTGACTGAAATTTGATTTTTAGTTTAATGCAATTTGATATCACTCTTGTGCCCTGACATCTTTTTAAAAAGGCCAGCCAATTTAATTGCCTACATAAGCATAGTTTCAACTTACCATATTGTGTTGATTTGCATGCTATTTCTTCACTATGAATGATTAGAATCCGTGTGGTGAGGACATCATGTTGGAAGTTTAATGGTTCCAATATTTCGTCTGTCACTAAGACATGAGAAACAGATATTACAAGTAACTTTTGTAACACTCTCTCTCACCACCACCACCCCTCTCAATAATATGGTATTATTAAAACTTTAACTAGTAGAGCTCACAAGCTTTGTTCCAGTGCAACCTCCCTTTCAACCAAACCCAACCTCATACACAACACCTTCCTTTCCAATGGCTGCAGTGATTACAGAATTTAAAAAAAATAATCAGCTCCTCCTAGCCATCTCTTCAGAAGGATTTCAGAAATGCCATCACCATACCCTACATCTGTGGTACACCAGAAAAAATAGCTAGATCCTTAAAAAAAAGTACAACCTGTAAAAAAGTAAAACTAAAAGTCACCCACGTAAACTTACCATCCTTATCCATTGCACCAAAGATCAGCTCTATCAGTGCCTGAAGTATATAGAGCACCTTGTTCCTGCAAGCTGGCTTACTTCGGACAGACAGGTAGATTAGCAACCATCCATTTAGAAGAACACAAATCATACATCTGCAATAATGACTATGGTCAATCTGGCTTTGCAAACCATGTTTTGGATACAATCCACAGGATCTCCTGGAGAAAAATCACTATGCTCCACGATATTCAATTCAAAAAAGAAAGACTCATTTTAGAATTTGTGGAGGCACTCAAAATTCAACTGAATTTAAATAAATACAGTTGCATAAAACTTCCAAAAATTTGGGAAACATCAATTATCAGAGATCCCACATTACATCCTAGGCCACCTACAAATGCCCATAGAGGGTTCCCAACCCAGACTGAACTTAAGAGTCACCCACATTTCGCTTAGTATTGTATTGTATTTTAATGTTGTTACAAAAGTTATTTGTAATCACCAAAGATGTCTCAGTGACTGAGATGAAATACTGGAAGCATTAAAATTAGTTTTAATCCTTTCCCAGTACTGAAAACATTCCACTAAACTTCCAGTATGATGTTCCCACAGCACTTAAGCCTCAACAAACGGAAAAGGCTTGTGGAAAATATGTCCCATAGGATTGTTGCAGTCATGTCAGCAAATCGTGTGGTGGGAGATCTGAGATTCATCCTTGAGGTTGTGCAGAAGAGAACTCAGAGGGGGAAGATAGGATGTGTGTGTGTTTCCCAGGTATGATAATGAAGAGCTGAGTAGAAGAGCATTAATGATGAATAGCATGGTAACCAGAATGTGTCAGAAGAAAGGATTGGAATACCTGGATGCTTGGAGGTCATTTGAGAACAGAAAGGAACTGTATGCAAGAGACTGTTTGCATTTGAATGAGGAAGGATGTAGGCCTCTAGATAGATTGCTCTTCTCTGAGTGAGTCGGTGTGTCAATGCAGGGAAACTACAATTACAAGGGGGAATGGTAACATGGGTGGCCTTTTGTGGTAATAGGTGCTTAGGAGAAGGGGAGAATACATTGGGTAACGCTGAGTCCAGTGGAGTCAGGAGGGGATAAGGATAGGTATAGAAACAGTGACATTTTTATGGTTTATACTAATGCCAGGAGTATCTGGAATAAAGAAGATGAATTAGTGGTGCTGATAGCATCAGCCTGTCCGAAGATTATTGAGATCTCTGAGACAGGGTTGATGGAAGATGATATAATACCAGGAATAGAAGTGGCAGGGTACAGCATCTTTCGAAAAGATAGGAAGGGAAAACTCAGTGGTGGAGTACAGCCTTTGATAAGTGATGACTTATGTCCTCTCAGAGTGGAAGCTTAGCAGGGCAGTGACACTAATGGTTTTGAAAGCATATGGGGTGAGGTAGAGGTGGACAGGACAGTATATTTAGTGGGGTGTTGCTACAAGCCAAGGAGCATAGAGGTGAGGAGCAAGAGATGTTTAGGCAGTTGAGCTTGGGAAGTGCAAGAAGAATGATTGTTATGGGAGATTTTAATATGCCAGTATAAATTAGGAAGAGGAAAATGCATGTAATAATAAGGGAATAGAATTTCTAGAATTCTTGAGAGACAAATGTCTTAGGCAACATGTAATAGAAGGAACAAGAGGTTCAAGAGTTTTGGATTTGTTCATAGCATCAGAAGAGCTGATTACAAATGAGATGGAATCTCCCCCCCCCACCTCCAGATGGAGAGAGTGACCATGTTGTTTTGACATGGAAGATGAAGAGACATGCAGGAGTATCAAAAGAAAAGGGAACATATGTGGAATTTTAAGGCAGGTGATTATAATAGTCTTAGATATCAACTTGGGGGCGGTTCCATGGAGGGCAGAATTGGAAGACCAAGATATCATTAGTGCTTGGGAAACGGTGAAGGAATATTTGTAAGCAGTAACAGTAAGCTATATTCCATGAGTGAAGAAATGGACACAATTTGGTATAAAGTGGATGTTAAACAATATCAAACAGGAATTGTAGGTGAAAAAAGAAGTTATGGAAGAGATATAAAGAGAGAGGTGGAGAACAGATGCATGAAGATTATAAGACTCAGGCCAGGAGACTGACTAGTATGGTAAGGAAAGCAAAACTGGAATATGAGAAGAGATAGGCACTAAGATCCAAAGAAAATCCTAGGGAATTTTTTATCTATGTGGCCAGTAGGAGAAGAAATGATTGTGGAAGAATGACATTATTGGATAAAAATGGGAATAGCGACTAATGGTGGAGAGGACATAGTGGAGTTGTTCAATGAACAATTTATTGGAGTATTTCATCCCGGACAAGTAGGTTTTAATACTAGAGGAATAGGGTAGGTTTGAGGTGCAAGAGGAGAATGTGTTTCAAATACTGAGTACTCTGAATGTCAGCAGAGCTGTGGGACTGGATGGAATTTCGTCATGGGTTTTGAGAGAATCTGCTAAAAACTAACAGCTCCGTTGACCAGGCTTTTCAATGAAAGTCTTGCAAAGGAAAGATACCCAAAGAATGGAAGGAAGGCACTATAGTGCCACTGCATAAGAGGGGTAGCAGACTGAATGTGTCAAATTATAGACCAGTTTGTGTTTCATCAGTAGTTGTTAATATCATGGAGAAATTAGTGAGGGACTATATACGGCACTGGGCAGATGAGGGTAATGTTATCTGTGAGAGTCAACATGGATTTGTTAAGGGACACTATTGCTTTACTAATATGATTGCCTTTTATAATAACATGACAAGAGCAGTTGATGAGGGAAAGTCATATTCTGCCATTTTTTGGATTTTGCAAAGGCATTTGACAGGGTGCCACACGATAAGCTGATATTTTAGTTGCAGCGCATGGGTTTCGATGTCAGCTTAGTAAACTGGATTCAGGATTGGCTATCTGATAGGTATCAGAGAGTTGTGTATGGTGTGGCAATATCAAGGAGACAGAAGGTTACAAGTGAGGTCCCACAGGGCACAGTACTGGGACCTGTATTGTTTAACCTTTATATCAATAACATTGCAAGGGGATATTCAGTTGTTTGCAGATGTGGCAGCCCTGCAAGAGGATTTGAATAAACTGGACAGATGGGCAAATGAATGGAGATGTCGGTTTAATGCAGCAAAACGTAAAGTCTTGAAGTTTGGGATACATCACTGGGAGGCAGCATACTCTGTTGAAAGAGCTGTACTTAAGTAGGGGAGACAAGAGATCTGATGGTGATGACTGATAGAAACCTGAAATTCAGGGAACATATTGCAAAGGTGGTGAAGGTAATCCAGAGGATTACTGCAATACTGAGAAGGACACCTACCTGCAGAGATAAATTTCATTTCATTTCATTGTATAAAGCCCTGATCAGACCACACTTGAACTATTGTTCTCAAATTTGGTCCCAAGGATTTGAAAAGGATAAATTTTTACTGTGGAAAGGGTACAGAGGTGGATAACAAAGATGGTTTCAGGACTACACTATGTTGGTTATGCGGATTGGCTGAGGGAATGTGGACTGCAGAGTTTGGTAGATAGAAGGAGAGGTGATAAGATTGAGACTTCTAAAGTGTTGAAAGGTGGTTACAGGATTGACACTGGAGCATTCTTTTGCTTGGTGGAACAGGAGGAAAAAGCAAGGACAAGGGAAGCCATCCCTCAAAGTTACGAAAGGAAGCGGTGAGCAAGAGGGTATGGAGTGTTTTCTTTGCATGGAGAGTGGTTGAACTGTGGAATGCATTGTCTGATAGAGTGGTGAGAGTACGAATGGTCAGTAAGTTCCAGGAGTAGTATGATAGATTTTGTATTTTCTAGGAAGGACCTCTCACGATGAGTCTTTTGACTTCATGGAGGCCTGAATCAATAATAATAATAATATATCTTATTCAGGTGGGCACCATGGCTGGTTGTACCTCACACTATGGTGTCCATCATCTTCTTTCCAAGCAGTGTGTATTGTGTGTGTATATATATATATGAGATCATCGCAAGGATTAATATTATCATTTTAGCAGATAAAACTTAAAAAAATAAACATTATAGTCAATTCAAAGAGACCAAAGGAATAGCTTTTATAATGGAAGATTTGCAATAGTGAATTTCTTTTAGAATAGCAATGATGACATGTGCTTTTGTTGGGACTTTAATTTGTCATAGTCACTGATTGCACTGTAGTAGCATATGCTATAATACAAGTTGACTGTATAATATAATGAAGGACTATATAAAAGAAATCTGAGAGGACTTTATTTTGTATTATAGTTGTCATCACTTTTGTAATGCAGACAGTCATAAATATAATTTCACATAGAGACTTTACGTTTGCTTAGGAAGATCTGATTTACTTTCTTATACTTTTATTACTTTCCTATCAGTTGAAATATATGTTGATATAGATTTCTGACATTATAGTCACATCCAATCTTATCCTGTTCTTTCTCTACAACACACACACACACACACACACACAGTGGATCAGCTGGCTAAAGAAGCAGCTAGAAATGAACAGCTAGAAACAAGTTACCAAAAGTACTCGAAATCTGCTATAAAACCACTTGCAGAAGAAAGATAACTAATATTTAAGGAATTGACAGCGTATACTGGAAATATAGATTAAATAAACTTTAATATACACTTTCCGATATTTCGGCGAACGTTACGTTGCCATCTTCTTGGGAACTTACTAAAAAGACACGTGCACACAAGTACTAATACAACAAATGAGACTGAGGCTAGGACGCTAGCGTTTTCCTAAAGTCCTGATGGTGCCCCCTGGCGGGCTATATTGGTAGTTCTTGGCCTTTGGGCTGAAGTTCTTTTGATAAAAGTTTCCCAAATTTGGGGCAGTTTCATGCATCCAAATTTGTTGAGGTTTGGCATGTTCCTAAGGGCCGAGGCTGATTCCATGAATAGTCTTTCATACTTGAACTTGCTGCGGTGTATTACTGTGGCTTTCTTCCATCTTATTCTGTGGCGAGTATCCAGAGCATGGTCTATCCAGGGTATCCAGGGCGTCCAAACTACAAACCAACACTGTTGTTAACCTATCGTCAGCTACCTTAAAGCCAGAAGCAATCCACGCTCTGTCACGTGGTCACAACTTCGCCATTGCTCCTAGGAAATTACCGGTCGAGGAATTAATGATTCAAATTGAACGCAGGATTCGCCAACTTCCAACCCACGTCGCCAACGACATTAGATTGGATGTAGCCTGTGTTCTCAATAAAGCAAAACCTCCAAAATCCAACATATCCATTAGTGAATACAAGGCACTACAAGAATTGAAGAGAAACAAAAAAATAGTGATCACCAAAGTGGATAAGGGGAACGCCACTGTGGTACTCAATCTTAAAGACTACACAGGTAAGCTCAAGGCTTTATTATTAGATCGCTCCACTTACCTCCCCATTGATTACAATCCCACCAGCTCACAAATTAGAAAATTCCATAGGCTCCTTAAGAAGGTCACTTCTTGGCCTGTGGAGATTACCAACAGACTAAAACCCTATAACTCTAGACCCCCCCCGCATATATGGGCTCCCAAAAATACACAAAGAAAATGTGCCATTACGTCCCATAGTGGATGGCATTGATCCCCCCACTTACAAACTAGCCAAGCATTTAGCCAAAGCGCTCTCACACTATACTGGCAATACACCATCACACATAAAAAACTCAGCCCACTTCAAAGCCAGTATAGAAAACCTTACACTCCAACACAATGACATAATGGTCAGTTTTGATGTCTCCTCCCTATTCACGAATGTCCCTCTCAAAGAAACCTTAGAGCTAATCCAAGCTAAATTTCCTCCCGATATCTCAGCCCTATTTCAGTTTACAATGAACTCAGGCTATTTCGTTTGGCAGGAAAAATTCTACAAACAGACAGAGGGGACAGCCATGGGTTCACCACTTTCCCCACCCTTGGCCAACTTCTTCATGGAGATGTTTGAAGAGAAAGCCTTAAACTCAGCCCACAAAAACCTACCATATGGCTTCGCTATGTTGATGATGTTTTCGCTATTTGGCCACATGGCCCGGATTCACTCCTCTCCTTCCTAACACACTTGAACAACCAACACCCTAGAATCAAATTCACCCTGGAAAAAGAGGAAAACAATAACCTCCCCTTCCTAGACACACTAGTCACCCACCAACCTGATGGAACCTTGGTTTTCTCTGTTTATAGAAAACCCACCCATACAGGCAGATACATTCACCAACAATCCCACCACCCCCCCTCACAACAATATGGAGTTATTAAAACATTATTCAACAGGGCAAAAATAATCTGTTCTAATGATCAAGCCCTAACCACTGAACTAAATCACATCCGTGACACTTTCTCAGCCAACGGCTACCCTCTCCAAAAAATCCAAAAAATACTTAACCCAGTTATCCACAACCCACCACCCCCTCCCCTTCACAAAAAAGATTACTCCAAATCCATCACTATTCCCTACATCAGAGGCACCTCAGAAAAAATCAATAAAATCTTAAAAAAACATGACTTGACCACTTGTTACAGACCACATAGGAAACTGGCATCCCTTATCCGCTCCACCAAAGACCAACCACTTCCCCTAGACCTACCTGGTGTATACCAGGTCCCTTGCAGCTGTAAACTGTCCTACTTTGGCCAAACAGGCAGGACAGCAAATATCAGAATCTCAGAACACAAGGATTACATCCGATTTTACCAGTACAGCCACTCTGGGCTTGCAGACCACGCTCTGGATACTCGCCACAGAATAAGATGGAAGAAAGCCACAGTAATACACCGCAGCAAGTTCAAGTATGAAAGACTATTCATGGAATCAGCCTCGGCCCTTAGGAACATGCCAAACCTCAACAAATTTGGATGCATGAAACTGCCCCAAATTTGGGAAACTTTTATCAAAAGAACTTCAGCCCAAAGGCCAAGAACTACCAATATAGCCCGCCAGGGGGCACCATCAGGACTTTAGGAAAACGCTAGCGTCCTAGCCTCAGTCTCATTTGTTGTATTAGTACTTGTGTGCACGTGTCTTTTTAGTAAGTTCCCAAGAAGATGGCAACATAACGTTCGCCGAAATATCGGAAAGTGTATATTAAAGTTTATTTAATCTATATTTCCAGTATACGCTGTCAATTCCTTAAATATTAGTTATTATGTCTAACCAGCGTATAAGCCTCTCAACAAGAAAAATGCAGAAGAAAGAAGCCTAAACTTGTGGGAAGAAGAATGTTAAACATAAAAAAAAAAAGATCAATAAAAAGAATTCTAAAAAGAAATCGGACAAAAGAATTCTTGCCAAGTATCAAAAGTAGATTCCAGCTGAAAAAAAGATGCCAACTCTCCATCATGCATTTGTTGTTGCACCTTCAACAGACTGTCAATCACATACTTTACAACTCAGCTACTGGACTCCATCCGGATGCCCTTAATACAACACGTCATCACTTATGGAGACAAGTGGCCAGTGTCAAAACAGACACTTATCCAAAAGTATTACTCAGAATTAATTAAATTTGTCCATAAGATCAACTTCCAGTTGTTGTAATGTAACATAATTTACTGATATTGTGTGAATTATATAGTGTAAATATATGTATATATATAAACATATCTATATAATTATTGATGTAAAGGTGGGAATACATACATATAGATATAAAAATATAAATGTAAATATGAATATACAAAAATATAAATATAAATGTTAATCAGTACTTGGAAGCTACATGCAATGAAGCATGTATGATATAAATTACCTCCTGGTAGGGTTACTATTGGAAGGAAAGCACAAAATACACACGCACGCACATCTGCATACACATACACACACACACACACACACACACACACAGAAAAATTACACATGAAAAGGAAACAGAAAATCAAAAAATAATAGGTTACCTGACATTCTTATGTTTTTCAACATACAATTCATTAAAAGGTTTGGGAGCAAGAGGGCGACAATCATCTAGTTTGTGCAGCACATCTCTGATATCATTAGACACCTTAGTTGCAATGTGTTTAGGAAGAATACTGAGTAATAACTTTTCCTATAGAAAAAATTAAAATATCAACTTAAGTCAACAAGAACATCGCATAAAATTTAAAAATTCACATTTTGAAAATATATACAGGTATCCCTTGATTAACACGGTTAATTAATCCCTCAATGTTACTGCGCATATCAAAATCGCACTAATCAAATCTAATAATCAATGGTAAAAATTATAATTCGTCCATGATCGATTACTGTATTAATAATTCGTTTTATATGGTACTCTTTTAGGAAAGATAAAAAATGAATGCAAGATAAATGTTTGATAAATATTTGCACCTACATTATTTACTGCAATTTTTTTTATCAAAAGAAGTTATCAAGAGTCGTTTGAACAGTTTTAGTTTTTTTCTTATCTACATAAATTCTATGATAACAAGCAAAATGACTCTCCAGACCTCGGTAAACAAGCAATAAAACATAAATAAAAAAACGCTGCAAATATAATACATAATGATACAAATTAAGTGGATATTGAATCCAACATTATTTTATAGCCGAATATAGAAACTACAAGAATTACGTGCCGAATATACAGAAACTAAAAGTTTCGGTGGATGCAAGCATAAGCAACTTTATGGGCAACTCGTAGTAAAGGTGGAGTAAGCTCCAGATCACTTTCCTTAGTATTTTCCATAATGTAAAGCACATCTCCTAGAGGACATGTATGATAAATATGCCTTTGGCTCTCTATTTCAGTAATACATGATAGTGTTAGATCCTGATTGATATGTCTGAAAGGATAAATTATTCACTCAGGATTTAACATTTTAAAATGAAGGCTGAAGGGAAAAAAACTTGCAATCCAGCAGAACACAAGGGAAATTACTAAATGTATAAGAAAATATTTTTCCTTTCAAGGAAGATATCATAATACTATATTGTTTTATTTTATTTGAGAAGAGAATTATTTGTAAATATCACGTTCATTTGAGATGACTCATTTTACTGAATCACTGAGTAACCTGTGAGCAAAGGTCTAATGGTCACGTGCATGTTAAATGAAAAGCCCGAGGCAGTGATGTACACGGAAAGCAACTCACATTCACCTTCTGAGAAAGAGCGCTCCCAAAGCAGGGAGAAAGTAAGGGACCAACCTGGGGACGAGACTATCATAGTGCCGTGTGGGGAATTCAGAAGGAAAAAGAGGGCGCTAAAAATAAAAATAAAAGGGGGCTCACGAGGTCAACGAAGTCCTCTTTTCTCATCTCATTGATTGTTGCAAGACAGCGATGTGTAACGGCAGGAAATTCAAGCAGTCTGTTCAGTGAATTTCACAGAGTATCAGCATGTGATAGCGAATGCTCTCCTTGGAAGCAGTTGCAGGCATGAGCATGTCTGCAGCTCACCTCCTGCGGAAACGATGCTGTATATGAAGATAGGCCTACTGAGTGGTAACCAGACCCTGCACGTGGCGTGATGGAAGATCCAATTCGTGAGCAACACAAAAGGTAGAAAAGACCAGCAGACCTGATTCCAGTTCAGTGATGGTAAAGTAGACTTTTTGTTTCATGTTAATTAGTTCGCATTGGAGTGAAGAAATTACTGTAATATGATAGATGTTTGGACAGTCTAGCTAATGAACTCTAAGTAGAATTTTGTGATATGTAACATAACTGATGTCCATCTGGCATATTGTTCTGGACCGATTATTAATGAGAGAGACAGAGTCAAATTTGTATGATATATGTTACAGGTAGAATTGAATTGAGATTGCTTTGATATTAAGCCTCAGAGCTTAGAAGTAAAATTTAGAAGACAGAGAGAGAGTTATTGTTTTGGTAGTACTGTGCTTAGTGATGTGCTTAGTTTTGTTTAATATGCATTTTGAACTAATTTAGTGTGAATTGACCTTATAACCTAGAATTGATTTTGCATGACTGAGTTTATTGAATATGTGGTATAATATAACTGTAAATGTGTTTCAAGTTTCAAATAAACATGTAATTTGTTTAATTCTGAGTCTTGCCTGAATATGATAGTCAACTCACCACTCATAAAATTCTGAACCATAAGCGAGAGGGGATTGATACTTAAAGAATTAGTTTAAAGGCCACGACTGTCAGTAAGGGTTACTAATGAGTTTATGCATAAGAATCTGGGAATGTCTCACTGAATAGAAATCTACTCTATTATAGGATATAAGCTGGTGCAGAGGTAAAAAACAAATTTGCATATATCCAAAAAGGGGACAAACTCAAAATTTTGGTAAGCATAGATACGACTGCAGAGTAGATAATAGGAAGAAGTAAAAGTAAGGTTTTAGAGATAGGTAACAATCTAACAATGGTTTATTAATTTTCAGTTACAATCTAGAAATTATTGAACAAAGAATAAAAAAAAAAAAAAACTAAACCATGCTATAACTGACATTGGAGGTCACAGTATCTCTCAGATACAATTTACTGTCAAATATCACAAACCTTTATATAACGTGTTAAACCAAACTGACAGCAAAAAACAGTGTGGAATATCACTCGTAACATATGAATGCACTGCTACTCATGACCTCCAAGCTGTACACTGAATTGTGTAAGAATATTTATATTAAACATTTTGCATGTATTTGTCAGATCAGCTGCAAGCTCTGCAGGGTTAAAGGCGCATTAATCAAAACGCTTGCCGCGTAAATCAAGGGATTGCCGCAATTAATTTCGTCGCGTTAAGCAAGGGATACCTGTATTTATATTTTATCTAAATAGTGGCATAATTTATTTCTATTCATATCTTAAGCTCTATATGCTTGTGGTAAAAAACAGTCATTATGAGTGTGTTTGAAACAAAAAAATTTCATTAAAGCAACAATACAACTATACGGTTGATTTAACTGGTATATCTGAATCAGGATAGTAAATAGCATTTCCATGGCTATCAGAAATGGATCCAAATGCAGCCAGCCCTTTCATTATATTATGATTATTATTACAAAGAGGAAATATGACAATATTCAGTATTTTTTACTCCATAAGAAAATGAAGAAGAAGAATCCCAGGAATTTTACAAACAACTTCATCAAATAATTAACAAGACAAAAATGATTAAGTGATGTGAACAAGAAAACAATTTAACTGTTCATTCTGGAATATGTGCTTATCTGTGAGACATAATGCACAAACATACACATGAACATATTAAAGAGTGTGGGAAATAATGATAAACACATCAAAATAAAATGGACCAAGATTAAATAACTTCACCATATTCAATATTTTGAAAATGGCAAATTCCTTTTATAGGCATGTTCCCAGTAATAAATATAAAATGAGATTTTTTGTTATGTAGCTAGTAAAAGGAGGAATGACCATGGAAGAATAACCTTAGTGAAACTGGATGGTAGGAAAATGCCAGATACATTATAGTCGTTAAGTGTTCACTTGAGTATGGTATGCATTCCAGGCTTAACATTGAATCTCTGGATGCTGAAGGGGGAAATGGAGATTGCCTGGATGAAATAATAGAGGTATATGAGTTAGTCATATTAAACTATATTATATACCTTTAATATGCTCTAGTATATGAAATCATGAGCCTCCGTAGCTTGGTATAGACAAAGCCCTTTGGTCGGAAAGAGCTGGGTTCGATTCCGTACAAGACAGCATGGAAGACTGCTGCATAAATTGGAGAAAATGGGTTTGAGTTATTATTATTATTTTTATTATTTATTATTATTATTACCCCAAGACCTCACAGAGTAAAATACTCATCTGGGAGGTCCTTTTATCACACACACAACTCATTATACCGTGCCTTGAACACAGACACCACACTCTCAGGCAAGGCATTCATTCCAATCATTTACAACTCTGCAATAAAAAAACCTGCCACTCACTCCCCTACTCACACCTTCTTTATACAGTTTCCAGGGATGACCTCTGGTTCTCCCTCCAATCTTCCACTATTTTCTGTAGAAGTTCTCTAGCATTGATCCTACAACAACCCCTTACCAACTTGTAGGTCTCTATCATATCTCCCCTCTTCCTCCTGTCCACCAGACTTTGCAAATTGCATCTTCTCAATCTTTCCTCATACTCGACATTCCAGAGGTCAGAAACTACCTTAGTCAGTTGCCTTTGGACACTTTCCAACATCTCTTCATCCTTCTGAAAACCAGGTGACCAAATCTGGGGACAATAATCTATGTGTGGCCTTATACATCAAGGCCTTATACAAAGGAACAAGAATCTCCCTACTTCTACACGTCAGTGTCCTCCGCATTATTTCCAGAAGCCTTTGTGTTGTCTTCACAATTTTTGCTATGTGTCTCCTAAATTTCAGATCCTCATCCACTATCATCCCTAGATCTCTTATTTCTTCCACTTCCAACAATATATCCTCATGAAGCATAAATTCTGCATCCCATCCTTGTTTTCCAAATTTTAAAACCTTACATTTTGCACCACTGAACTCCCCATTTCCATGCCCAATCACTCAATTTATACAAGTCTTCCTGCAAGGCCACAACATCTTCACTACTCTTCATGGTTCGTCCCAACTTTGCATCATCTGCAAACAACTGAATATCTCCATCCAAATCTTCACCTATATCGTTAATATATACAAGTTAAACAGTAATGGCCCCAAAACAGATCCCTGAGGCACTCCACTAGTAACTTTCCTTTTCCTGGATATCGCTCCCCCATACACAACTTGTTGATACCTATCAGACAGACAGTCTCCAATCTAATGCAATAATCTAATATGCAACCCCATCCACTCCAGTTTGACTATCAACTTATCATGCGGTAATCTATCAAAAGCCTTTGCAAAATCTAAGTATATTATATAATAAGTATACATATATAAGTATATGTGTATTCTTCTCCTCTGTCCAAGGAAGCAGTCACTTTATTGTAATAAATAAGTAAGTAGATTACTAAAACATGACCTTCCTTTACCAAATCAATGCTGTCCATCAAAGATGATGCCATTGTTGTCAACCCAACTCTGGGTCCTAGTTCTCACAAGCTTCTCCAACAACTTAACCACAACACCTGACACACAGATAGGTCTATAATTTGATGCCTGAGTTTGATCACCTCCTTTATGAAGTGGCACAATCTTGCCCTCCTTCCACTCCTTAGGAACTCGACCAAGTGCAAGACTTGTATTGAAAAATATGTTAAAGCAGGTGTCAACTCCCTGGCACATTCCTTCAGAATAAGTGGTAATATATTATCAAGTCCCACAACCTTATTAACATCTAGTTTACTCAACTCTCCATACACCTCTTGCTCACTTACAGTCAGTCTCTCCTCCCCCATCATCTACTGCGGTTAGTATAAATAGGTTAGTTATACAATATTAGCATGGATAAGAGGATGGCTGATTGACGATAACAGAAAGTGGTATGTGGGAGATCTGAATCTGCAAGGTTTAAGGTAACAAGAGGTGTACCACAAGGATCAGTGCTTGGTCTATTGTTATTCAATCTGTACATTAATATTGGGAAGGATTTGACAAGCGACATACAGTTATTTGCTGATGATGCAAAGATAGGTAGGGTAATCAGGAATGCTGCTGATATGCAGTCTTTGCAGAATGATTTGAATAGGCTAGAATTGTGGACATAGGAAAATGGGTGTCAGTAAATGTAAAGTCATTCACTTCGACATGATTACTTAGATATCCAATGTCGTATTATATTGGTGGGATTAGGCAAGAAGAAACTAATGAGGCTAGGGAACTTGGAGTGTTAATAGATAGGATGTTGAAGTTCAGCAGTCATGTGGCAAAGACTGCAAATACAATTCAAAAGATAATTGATATGCTGAAACAAATGTTCACATGTAAAGATAAAGATGTTGAAAGTTTATTTTTCACTTGGTTAGAATATAATAAATTTAGTTTAATCCTTTATCCAAGTGTGAGCAAACAAAGTTTGCGCCTGAAAGTATCTTCAGGACTGAGGTAAGGTGGTACACACCACCAGGGGTGGTGTGTACCACGGTGTACCACCTTACCTCAGTCCTGAAGATACTTTCAGGCGCAAACTTTGTTTGCTCACACTTGGATAAAGGATTAAACTAAATTTATTATAAAGATAAAGATGTTATTTTGCCTCTTTACAAGGCCTTGATAAGACCTCACTTGAACTATTGTGTGCAGGTCTGGTCTCTGGGTTTCAGTTGTGATTCTGATATACTGGAAAGAGTACAAAGGAGAGTGTTAAAAATGATATAAGGATTGTAGAATGCTGATTATGAAGACAGATTGAGAATTTGTAGACTGCAGACACTAGTAAACAGGAGAAAGAGGGGTGATATGATTGAGAATTACAAACTTGTAAGTCTCAATCAATTGAAATCCTGAAAGGGACAGGATTTCAATTGATGGAATTTTTCAGTTTATGGAGGGTGGGGAAAGGATGAGAGGGAATCCTTGGAAGCTGAGAATGAAGGCCGCCAAGAAGGGTATGCAGGCTAGATTTTTTTCTCAGAGGGTGGTGTGTGATTGGAATGGATTGCCTTTGGATGTTGTGAGTGCAAGCAGTGTGAATGAATTCAAGAAAAAGTATGATAGCTGGTGTGTGTAGTATGTGGCCTCCCTTGATGAGTTTCTGACTCCCTAGAGGTCTCTCTTAATAATAATAATATAATTTTCCAGAAGGAGAGAAATGTGAAAGAGGAGGAGGGCAGGGGGGGAGTGCTGTTAACGATTGCAGAGGAATTGTGTCCACCAAGTTGGGAAGTTGATAGTGCATGCACAGATTTTGAATCTGTGTAGTGTGAAGTTGAAATAAATAGGTTAGTATATCTGATAGGATGCTGTTATAGGCCAGAGAATGCCAAATCCGAAATGTTTAGGCAAATTAGTTTGGCATGTAAAAAGGCGATCCTGATGGAAGACTTTAATTACAGGAATATAGAATGGAAGGAGGACTTAGTGTATGAGAACAAGAAGAGTGAGTTTGTGGAATTTCTTAGAGATAAGTATCTTAAGCAACATGTGACTGAACCAACTAGAGGCTTTAATGTTTTGGATTTGATGATAACTTCACAAGGTGTACAAGTATTCCAAAAGCTTCTGGCCTGACATACAACATTCGTGCCAATTTTAAAACAGATGGGCATGAGAGATAGCACCTTCTATAAGAGGTTAGTACCAGTTTCAACTCTCTATTGTGGTAATCTATCAAAAGCGTTTAATAGATTACCATATGATAAGTTGGTGTACAAGCTGCAGAGGATAGGAACAGGAAGTATATTGGTTAGATGGATCAGAGATTGGCTCTCTGAACAATACCAGCAGGTTGTGTATGATAGAGCAGGGTCTCAAAAAAGAAGGACAACCAGTGGCATGACCCAGGGTTCTGGTCTTGGACTCCTGCTGTTTAACTTGTTTTTAAACGATATATCATGTGGACTGACTGGGGATCTTCAGTTGTCTGCTGATGATGCAAAGTTGAGGAGAATTATAAGTAGCAGTGCTCATGTTAATTCATTTCAGGAAGATTTGAATAGACTTTTGACCTGAACAAAGGGGTGGAATTGTAGTTTTAATATTAATAAGTGCAAGGTGTTGCATTATGGAGTGCAGAAATATAAGGCTGTGTGCTATATTATTGGTGGTGCTGTAGTGCAGGAAGTGGATGAGATTCGAGATTATTTGAGTGATGGTTGACAGTAGACTGAAGTTTACAGGACATATTGCAAGTGTTGCAAAGGCTATACATTGTAGTGCTGCTATGATAAGAAGTACATACTCTAACATGTAGGGATAAGAAAGTGGTTGTGCCACTGTCTGGTCAGACCACACTTGGACTATGTCCATTCCATTCCATCATTGGTTCTAACAGGCACTTAAGTGCCCACAATTTCCAACTATTCTTGGATTTCTTAACCATAATTCAAGGATAAGCTGGTTAGCCCTGTGCCTCCCAGAGTGTCCTATATCTGTAGGTGCATGTGTTCATGGGACGGTTTGCCAGGGGAAGAAAAATCCGAGTTTCCTGGTGCAAAAATACTCCCTTTCTCCATATGAGACTGACTAACTCACCATTCATTGAAAGAGACCAGACAAAGGTTTCTTTCTCATATCATGGAGATGGGAATAGTACCTAGCTCTTTCCGACCAAAGGACTTCGTCTATACTGACTGAGCTACAGAGGCGCTTGGACTATTGGGCTCGAATTTGGTCATCTGGTTTTCAGTGTGATGGGGAGACATTTAAGAGGGTCCAGAGACAAGTGACTAAGAAAATATCAGGACTTTGGACTGCTGGCTATGGAGAGAGAGAGAGAGAGGTTGAAAAAATATTTGAGGCATGGTATGATGGGCTGTGTGTATGATAAAAGGACCATTATATTATTCCAGTGTGATAAAAGGACCATTATATTATTCCATATATACCTCCTAGATGAGTCTTTGACTCCATGGGGTCTTGGGTGATCATAATAATAATAATAAAAAGATTGCAGAGCTTGGTGAATATGATGAAAAGAGGTGATATGACAGAGATTTAAGTTAGTGAGAGGATTTTATCAGATTAATCCAGATGAGAAGAGGAGAAGATGAGAAAGATAAAACCAGAGGTCTTCACTGGAAGTCATGTAAGAGTGTGGTGAAGAGGAGATTTTTTACATGGAGAATTGTCAGAATGGAATGCATTAAGAGAATGTGTTGTTAATGCAAGGGGGGTGCTAAGGGTTTTAATTCTTGTAGATAAGTTTATATGTTGGTTACACATGACTTTAAAATTTTCAGGAAATCACAATGTATACTAAAATATTAATTAAAAAACTTTAATCAATATCCCATGATGAGTCTGTTGACTCCATGAAGGGTGAAATAATAATAACAATAGTTCTCATTATTATATATATATTATTATTATATACATCATATTATAGTTAACAACAATAATAACAATAAGAAAAGGCCTGTGTAGCTCAGTGGAAGTGGCGCTTGCATCTTCTGTGCTAGGCCACCCAAAGATAGACCTCAGTTCAAGTCTAGTCGCAACTGGAGGAACTTTTTCTAAGCCTATCTTTGACCAGTTCCTGAGTTAGGCGATCTTTGGTGCGGGCAAGTGGGGTTTTTTTCTCCCAGAAACTTGGGTTTTTCATCCCATAAACTTGAGAAAATCGACTGTAGAACCCACATTAATTCAGACAGAACATATTCTGTTAGGGTTAGGTACCAAGAGATGGCAGTACTTGCTTGCTGGTCTCTCCATTGGTTGCAGCTTGTAATTAGTGATAGTCAAGGGCAAACTATCTCTGATTGGCTACCTGTGGAGATTGAACTGCCCACTCAGTCTCCAAAAGCTAGATAGAGTTAAAAGGCCTTGCCTACTCCCTATAAGGGAATAAAAAGGTGTTAGCTTTTTATTATTATTACTATAACAATAGTTCAGGTGTAGTTATATCAAGGCCTGGTAAAGAGGTAAAATTACTTCCTTGCTCTACCACAGGGGTTGGCAACCTTTCAGACTCGCAGGCCACATTCAACTTTTTTTTTAATGATCGGGCTGCAAGTGTTTCATTAAGAGAAAACAGTGAATGAAAAAAATACTTAAGTTATCAATTTTTATTATATCAATCTTTAAAAAACACAGAAATATTTAAAGTACGAGATTATGAGATAAAGTACAACATTCTTTTAATGACAACTGATATATTCTTTCATAACAGCAACAATTTTATGACAAATAAGACAAAGGGGCTTACCGCATTTTCAATAAAGAAGTACTTGCTGTTCCATTCATCATTAAACTTTCTTCCTTCATCTGCAATTTTACGTTTTCTTGAACCAATTTTTGAAATTACTTTTAACAAATATACATCCTCTGACAATAATAGCTGATGTTATTGAATTATATTAAAAGTGGACCAGGGAACGCGACTGCAAAAGTGCACCAAAATTCCTGTCATTGTCAAATGAAGTCGTCTTTGTTATCCGCACTCATGATGACTCATGACTCTCTCCAACTTGCACGGGGATATCACGAAGTATAGGTATAAAATTATTTTTAATTTATTATTCATATTATAAAATGTATTATTTAAATAATTCAACATGCAGGCCACATGCTATGAAAGTATGGTCAACCTTTTATGGGCTGCCAAAAATGCATGTTTGGGCTGCATGTGGCCTGCAGGCCGGCAGTTGCTGACCCCTGTTCTATCATGTCAATATTCATCAAACTTGTTAAATTATTTTAATTTGCCAGCAACTAAAGTGTATTTTGATCATCATTTAATTTCAGTTTCATTTTTTAGTTAGTTTTTCCTTTATATTATTCTTTCTTTCTTTTCTGTATAAACACAAAACTTATGTGTACATCAACAGTGAACTGCTAATTATGAAGTGTAACAAAATATGCAACAATAACAAGAAAGAAAAAAAAACGTTTTCAAAATATAATTCACAATTAGTTAAACAACATGAATTGGAACAGTTGATAACTTACTAAATGATTTAAAGAGTGCTGAAAAGAGTTTAGGTCTTAATGCATCAATGTTGATATTGCTTTTCAGTTCATTTTTGGCAGATAGTTTTCTGTTTTAATGAACTGCTTCTTGAATTAATAATTTTTCAACGAATTTTATTTATTAATTACATTTTCAATTAACTGTTCTGCAATAATACATAGAACACATTAATTTATTAGTCATTACTTAAACAAATAAATTACAATGACTAGTGGCTTCTTCTGGGCTAAACACATCAATTCATTTATTTACCTAAGGATTAATAAATTTATATGTTCTATTTATCATTATAAAACTTTCTTTAATAAAAAAAAAAAAGTTCTGCAATCATTTTCAGTGAGGGCTTTCAGTGAATTTTTTTCCTGTTATAAAACCAATTCTGGATCATAGCTGTTGCCAACTTCTAATACCCCAACCACATTCTTAGATTTACAGACTTGACTACTGATAGACTTCTGTTCCTTTTGGATGTTGTCTTTTGCAAAAGTTCTTGTTAATTCTTGGAACAGATCTTATAGCCCTATGCAGTAAGTTATTAAGCTCAATTAACTTATTAACATCAAATTTATTTAATTTCTCATCTGTTTCCTGTTCACTCACTCTCCCATTCCACTCTTACTCAAACTTCATGGGATTCCATGTTTAGTTAATTGTTAAACTGCAAATAAGGGCATTGAAATGATTAATTTTCATATGTTATCATCATATGAAAATCTAATTATTCCATTATTCCAATTATCCCTTTCCAAAAACAAGGAGTTCAGTTGTCATGTAACATGTAAATTATCCTCTGCTACCTCTCACCATTTCTATCAATTAATATTATTATTATTATTATCCTGCTATAATTATACTTTATTCTATGTTCTTATGTCTCCTCTTTGTTCTTTACATTATTCTATGTTCTTTATGTTTTTTCATACGTCTTCTTATACGTTCATGATTAATCTCACCATTCATCAATTATACATTAATCCTATTTAATCCCTTAACTTCTGGAATATGCTGTTACTGTTAAATATTTCTCGTCAATAACCAACCATCAATAACCCACCAGAACACCTGAGCTTGGTGGCAGAGGATCGTGACCACTGGAAGTTCCTCTCGCAGCTGCTGTCCCCACAACCCAGTTAGGAAAGATGGGCTTTGAAGATGAATGAATGAATGAATGAATGAACCAACCATCATCAATCTTCTTTTACCTTATTCTTCATCCCAAGCTTTTATGTTCTTCTCAAAGCTGTTTTTTGAGCCTTCCAAAATATCTGTCTTATAATTCCACATATATTTGTAGCTCTCATATGGCTGCCTGGCCAACACACAGGTAATTACTTTATCATGTTCATAATAATCCTCTGATGAAATAATCAAATTTAAGACTCTCAATCCTGTGATGTCTTCTACTGTACAAGGCAGTTAGTTCCTCACAAAAATGAAGAAATTTATTTTCCTGGTTCTAGGCACTATCTCTTCATGAAGAGAAGGTTAACCCATAATGGTTAACCTTCTTTTATTTACTAAACTACTTTGTCTAAACAACATTTCCTTGTCACCACCTTCCACATTTTCAGGCTTATAGCAACATCCCACTAAATATCTCATTCTGTTGACCTCCAGCTCATACCATATTGACTCAAAATCATTGGTACTATTTTCCCCCTGTATCTCCTTTAACAGACACAGTCATCAACAGTTGCTATGGTATTATCAGCAATCCCATCCACTTCATACTCCCTTTTTATCTTAGTGGACAGGAAGACCTCTCCATTTCAACTGACATTAATGCATCATCTTCATCCAACCATGTTTCACACATACCTATAACTTTCCAGCAAATCAAGTGGAACAGTAGAAAAACAGAAAAACTTATTTTACTATTACTTCTTATATTCTTGGCATTCATAATCTAACACTAGAAATTATTTTAGGGCTGTAATCAGTCCAACCCAATCAGTCCTCTCCTCTACACCTATGTCACAACTTACTCTGTTTTCCTAGACCTGACTGATCCTCATTTGTTTCATGTCATTTTCTCTTCTTGTTGACGATTCTCACTACACATACACAAATATTCATTACTGCTTCTGTCCATCCATATCTTCCAATATGGCATAGGGAAGATGGACAAATGACTCATGCCGAAGCTATTCAAATGCACCCCATCTCTCTCTCTCTCTCTCTCACTCTCTCTCTCTCATATCCAAACTAGTTCCTTCTAGCCCTCAACTTCATCCCCAACATTCACAAACTGCACTCTGTTCTTATACAGCTTTACCAATATACTTATATTCACATTCATCATCTCTGCTTGCTATCTCTACTCGCCACTTTCATGCCTAGGCAGCACAATGACCACCTTTCCCACCACATTGTTATCTTTTAATCCACTCAAAGGCCTTTTGATATCCATCCACAAATCTCCTTCCAACTAGCTAAATCATTCATTTCTACAATTACCACTAGCTCTCCTGATCATTTACTCCTCACATCCAAGGCTTCAATTCTTCTGCTCCTCCTCCTTTTACTCATTCATTACCATCGCTTGCTCTTATTACAATATCAGCACTTGTGTTTTTTTTTTAGAAAGTTTGTTTGCTTGATCAGAAAGTAAATTATACTTGACATAAAATTATAATCTTGCTTTAATTCTTTATCCCAACAAGAATTTCCACATGAAGTATCTTCATAACCAGATAGGGTACTTGTATACAGAGACCATTCATATCAAACTGCCTCAGTATCCTACAAAGCACAGCATACCCTTGTTAGATGTATGTACTGCCATGCATTATGGGAAGGGTCACTACCCAAACCAGTTTTGACCTTTACTGGGCTCTCCTCAGTGGTAGTCAGACCTATAGAGATGTCAAGAGCTCTACACTACAAAATATCCAAATCTCCAAAATATTCAACTTACAATATAAAGTAAATCACAAGATTTACAAACCTGGTTATGATTTTTTTGTAAGTTTTTTGTACATCAGAGAGAGAGAGAGAGTGTCTAATTTACAGTAAAGTGTCAAGTGCTTCTTATAATCCTTTCTTTACTTATCTTAGTCTAAAAACAATTTATATAAAAGAGAATGTTTTAATGAATTTTCTATTCCTTCACAATTCCTACCATCTTTCTTCTCTCTCTCTTTAAAACCTCTCCTTTCCATTATCCTCTTACTTTTTCCCATTTAACTCTCTTATTAATAGTTTTCACATACTAACTAATAATGAACTCAAGAATGACTCCACATTTTTTGGCAGACTACTCCAAAATATAAAGATTTATAACTACAATCAGAAATCAAATTGCTAAATAACAAAACATAAACAAATCTATGCTCTATGCTGATTCCATATCTTACTCATGGGCAATGTCCCAAGTAAAATTTAAACCACTCTTCAATGTAATACAATAATTCTAGTATGGGAATGGGGGAGAAGTATTTCTGTCATAACAAAAAGCCTCATACCACTCACTGGGAGCTGCAAAGATGTCAGATTCACACTATTCACATTTTATATGCCAAAGGGCTCCTTATCTTTTATCACAAACAAACTGATAATTCTCCAAATAATCCCTTCCCTCTTCCCAAAAAAATTCTCCAAACATTAGCCTTGGAAAATAAGCAATAATGCAGCACAGGTCAAAGAAGACAATGAAAATCTTAGCATCTGACTTCCATTAACCTTAAACATTAAGTAAGCTTAGCGTTCTGATAGGTTAAAAATGCTATCATAGGGGAGGGAAAAAATAACACACACACACATATATATATATATATACACACATATACTGCTTACTGCTTATTTGAGTTGTAAGTCAGCAGTTAGAATTGAAGGAAGTACAGGAAGATGGTTTAATGTAAAATCTGGTGTCAGACAAGGATGTACATTATCCCCTCTCTTATTCATTATCTATATAGATCACATTATGAAGGAAAGTGGAATTAAACCTGATATCAAAATGGAGTTGTTAATCTCAGCTCTTTGCGTTATGCGATGATGATATACTTCTAAATGAATCCACTATAAGTCTGCAAGATTCCCTGACTAAATTGAATAACTGTTGTAATAGATATGGTATGAAGGTCATACCATATGCGTTGTGAATGGAGAACCTGCGAAACAAGTAAAACATTACAGCTACTTAGGCATGATTTTTAGTGAAGATAGTAAATTAAATATGGAAATGGACAACAGAATCAACAAAGCTGGTATGGTAGGAAGTCAACTGAATAAATTTATATCGAATAAGAGAGAAATTAGCCAAAACACTAAATTAGCTGTATACAAGACAGTGTTTAAACCAATTTTAACTTATGGATCTGAGAGCTGGGTTAGAAGTAAAACACTTGACCAAAGACTAGAGACCACAGATAAGAGAGTCCTGAGAAAGATTAGTGGCATGAACAGATGACATCAATAGCAATATCATATTAAAAATGAGGATATTAGGGAAGAACATGATATTGTCAGCATCCAGGAATGCATTAGCAGAGCTAATCTCAGGTGGTATTGGTCACTTAAACCGATTGGGAGAGGAAAGATTAGCAAAACAAGTGTTCTCTGCAAGGTTGACAGGAAAAAACCAGAGGAAGATATAGGTGGATTGATACGGTACAAAGTGCCTTAGAAGACAGAAATATAAGACCTGATAATATTGGAGTCTTGACATTTAACAGACTGATTTGGAGGAAAATTGTAGATAGGAAGTTAGTAATGATATAAATTTTTCATGCAGTACTATCATATCCTGTACACCCCTTGGGGGTATATATCAGGAATTTGATGATGATGACACATACTGCTTAACTATGATTCTCCTTGTTTATGCACTAAAAATGGTAGAGCAAACATAATGCAACAGGAATATATCGAAAACTAAAAAGTTCTTAATTTTTCTTTTTTTTCCCTTAAAATGGAACTTAATAAATGCCAGCCACACATGCTTCACTGCTACTGCATGGCAATCTGGAATTTTAAATTTTCACTGAGGTTTCAAACTGGATAAACAAACTTAAAATTTTGGAAAGTTGTCTCAGTTATCTTTTGTTATTCCTCAAGAAGTGCCATTTGATAATGTGAGTAAATAATATTTTTAGCAGTAGCAGAATCAAAGTTTTGCAGTTATCAAATTTATATATTGTATATAAAAGGTTACTATGAACTTTGGATTATCTAAAACTATTTTTTTTACACAAATAAAATTTAGTGCTTATGCATATTAAAATAATTTTATATAAATATTACATTAAAAATTTTTAAATTCAATACTTCTTGCTTTTTCTCAGTATCAACTTTAATTTTAGATTCAATACACTCCCTCTTATCCAGAAAGACCCTTCGATTCATGATCTCTACCAGAAATCGGAAATATGCTCCAACTAGTCCCACAGTAATGTAGTATGCCATATCTGCTAATATCTAAACAAAAGAAATATAATAATCAATGGAAAATTTTGCATCAAAAGTTACACAATTTCTTTAATACTGAATCTGAAGCAGTAGTTCATTAGAAACATACTCAATAACCATTTTAAGAAACAGTAATTATAATCAGAGTTTAAGAAAAACTAAGGTTTAATCCTATACCAAGTTTGGTCTGCATTTATCAAAAATTGAATAATAGTGGAGATAGGATATGAAGTTAATGAAAAATCTATTACATGTAATTATTTTTACTAGTTTTTTTTTTTTTTTATATATGAGTCTTGTACTCCTTGTTGTTAGTGCCTGTGTGCACATGTCATAGTTTTATGTTCCCAGAAGATGGCAATGCAACATTGTCGAAATATACGAAGGTATCGATTAAAGCAGGCATGGGCAACCTTTCCAAGTTCGGGGGCCAAATTATCATTCTGTCTCCGAGTCAAGGGCCGGACCAAATTATTAAATAAAATAAATTAATATTAAATGAATTAAAACAAGTTGCTACTTCATATTTCATTTATTTATAATATAATGCTTTGGTATAAAGCTCTACATAAATTTTATAATATAATGAATGACATAACAATTTAATGTGAAGATTGGCCTTGTACTTCAACTACGAGACTATCAATATTAACGTTAATATTACTTAAGGATAATCATATAGAATTTCGAGGTTTTCGTCTGTTATTCTTGTCCGAATTTTTGATTTATTGTATTTCATCCTCGAAAAAAACTGTTCACACATACATGTGCTGCCGAAAAGACAAATGATTTTTCTTGAAAAGGCATGTAAATTTGTATATTTTTTCTTCCGGATGGATCTGTAGTTCTATTGCTCTTTCATGAACTATTCCAATAAATCCCTTCTGTGCGCCAACCATTGCAGGGGCTCCATCAGTGCATATGCCAGATAGTGAACTCCATTTAAGCCCAAATCTCTCGAAGACTGTGTTGACTGTTTCAAATATATCTTCACCGGTAGTTGTTCCTTTTAATGGCCGAAGCGCCAATAATTCTTCTGTGATGTTGAAATCCGTATCAACTCCTTGAATAAATATTGCTAGTTGTGCTGTATCGGAGGCATTAGTACTGTCATCCAAAGCAATTGAAAATGCTTCCAATCTAGCAATGTTCTCTTTTAAACCTTTTTTGATATCATCAGCCATAATTTCTATCCGTCGGACAACAGTACATCTCGACAAACGAATATTCTCGAAGTCTTTTTTCTTTTCAGGACATATTATACTTGCAACATCCAGCAGACATTCTATGATAAATTCTCCTTCAACAAATGACTTAGAATGCTTAGCAATTTTTTCGCTTACCACAAAGCTGGCTTTGAAAATGCTGTGGTGCTGCGTTCTTTGCTTGTTGAACATTTGCTGCTGGGTATCCATGTTCTTCTTCAACTTCTGTATTTCATCTTTTCGTAGTTGTCCATCAATTTTTGGGTGATCTGCATGTAAAGTGTCTCTTCAAGTTGTATTCTTTGTTGACGGATACGGATTCGTTGCACAGCAAACATACAGGCAAACCTTTATTCAGAATAAAATAATAATCCTCCATCCAGTTGTCTTGAAATTGATGATTCTCTGCATCTACTTTTCTTTTTTTTTTTGCAATAACCCCTGACATTGTCCCAATTCATAAGCGATATTCAGAACTGTTGAACAAAACTGTCTTCTACACTGCAGGCACTGAACAGAACCCATCAACGCAGGCACCGAACAGAACATAACATCAATGCAGGCCCTGAACAAAGCACAACACCAATGCAAGTACCGAATTGACACATTGTAACACGTTCACACATGCCTCTGGTCAAAGTGAGAAAGAGACCTTGGTTGGAGAAAACATTGTGTGTTTTGCGCAAGTCGTATGACGCCAGCTTAATGTGAGTTAGTAGAACACACCATGTTTTCTCCCACCATGAATCAGACAAACTTCGCTGAAATAGATTAGGGCTGGATCAAAAGAAGTAGAGGGCTGGGGGTGACCTATATGTGGATTAAAGTTTTTTAATTAACATTTTAGTATACGTTGTTATCTCCATTTGTTTTTCATATCCATTTCCATTTATTTTCACCAATCTCTCCAGTACCTTAATCACAACTCTGGATATCCAGATTGGCCTATAATTTGTAGCCACAGCCTTATCACCACTTTTATGCAGTGGAATAATTTTACCTTCTTTCCACTCTTTTGAACCCTCTGCTGTTGTAAGACTTATTAAACAGGCTTGCCAATGCTACTGCCAACTCCTTGGAACATTCACTTAAAAGAAACCCAAAAGGATGAATGAAAGTGAAAGTTTGAAGCGGGAGTTGAGAGCTCGAAATTAGAAAGATTGAATGATAGAGAGAATGGAGTTGACACGAGATATGGGTGATTGAATTGGGTTGGATGAGGCAAGAGATGAAATGGATGCGAAGTGAAATTAAGAAAATTCAGGTGGAAATTTTTAAAACAAATCAAGTAGGTACAAAAGAATTAACGAAAGATGAGCGAGTGGCGTTGTATGGGGATTCCATTATTAAAGATGTGCTGGATGAGAGGATGCACAAGGTATGTTTTTCAGGCAGTAAAATGAGTAGTGATTGAGGCATTGGATATGAGGAGGGAGCGAGCGAAGGAGTTGATGTTTTTAATAGGTATGAAACTTGACAGAGGATAAACAGCACATCAGAATGGATATCAGGAGGCTGCTTAGACAGATAAAAGACAATAGTGTGCCAGAAAGGGTAGTAAGTGTGTTGCCTAGGTATGACTGTGGTGAGATGAGGTAGAGAGCAAGGATTATGAATGGTATATTGGCCGAAATGTGTGAGGAGAGGGGAGTACAATTTGTTAATGTGTGGAATGAGTTTGAAGGACGAAGTGAACTGTATGGGAGTGATGGCCTGCATTTGAGTGGTTATGGTGTGAATCATTTGGAGAGACTGTTGCTGGAAGGTAGAGAAGTGAGTATAGAGAATGAATCAGATCAAGTGAGAAGTGATGTGGAAGAGCAGGAGAGTAAGACCAGAGAGATTGAAGAGGTGGATATGAATGAGGAAGTGAGTGGTATGGGTATAGAAAATGAGAGAATGGGTGTGCAAGAGGAGCAGGGAAACGGGGAGGCTCAGGGTGGACAGGGGTACATAGCGTGAGAAAGGTGGATGCTCTAAGAGGAGGTTAGAGCATGTGTAGGTAGGAAAGGAATGCGATGACATGGGATCAAGAGGAAACAGTTGGAATTGAAGAGGGTTCTAAAATGAATAAGCAGAAAGGAAATGGCCCCCGTCGAGCATGGAGAGATCACATCGAATGAGTGTTATCAGTGGATCTAGCTATAGATCCAGGAATGAGCTGTTATTTTTATATACAAATGTTAGACGTGTAAGAAACAAGGCAGATGAAATTGTTGCACTAATTGTGTCTGTTCACCCAAAGATTGTCGGAATAAGTGAGACATGGTTGGAAGAGAATGACATCCTGACAGGAAGAGATATGGAAGGGTATGATGTGTTTCGTGAGGATAGAAGGGGTAAAAAGAGAGGGGGAGTGCTATTGATGATAGAGAAAGAGTTATGTCCATACAAAGTAGAGATACAAAAGGGAAATAGTGCCAGTGGTTTTGAGGCAGTATGGTGTGAGATAGAGGTGAATGGAATCAAATACTTGGTGGGATATTGTTATAGACCAGCTAATGTGGATGGTGGTGATAGTGAAATGTATAGTCAAATTAGCCAAGCAAATAAGAAAAGGGTGATCATTATGGGTGATTTTAATTATGGCAATATAGACTGGAATGATGAGATAGCAAATGGAAGTAAAGAAAATGAGCTTCTTGAGATTTTGAGGGATAACTACCTCAGACAGTATCTAACAGAGGGCATGCGAGGATTGAGGATCTTGGATTTGGTCATCTCATCAGAGGATGTAATTATAAATGAATTAATTATATTAAATTATAAATTATAAATAAGAAGGTTAAATAAGGTAGGTGTGAAATGGATGAATAAAGAGATTAAGCATGCAATACAGTGAAAAAGGTCATTATGGAGGCAGCATAAGAGAAGTGGAAATATACAATTCGATGATGGCAACTTAGGACCAGGCAAGGCAGGTGACTTGGTTGGTGAGGGTAGCTAAAGAGAGGTATGAACAACAGTTAGCTAATGAATCCAAAAAGAATCCTAAGGAATTCTTTCAATATGTAGCCAGCAAAAGAAAGAATGATTATGGAAGGATAGCATTCATTGGAGAAAATGGTATAAAGACAGCTGTTGCAAAATGTGTAGTGGAGATACTTAATGAGCAGTTCATAAAGGTCTTTCGTTCTTGTGACTTTATGGAGAGATTGAGAGCGGTTGATGATGGGGAAAAGAGACTGACTGTAAGTGTGCAAGAGGTGTACGGGGAGCTGAGCAAACTAGATGTCAATAAGGCTGTGGGACTTGATAATATATTACTATGTATTCGGAAGGAATGTGCCAGGGAGTTGACGCTGGCCTTGACATATTTTTTTAATTCGAGTCTTGCACTCTGTCAAGTTCCTAAGGAGTGGAAGTAGGGCAAGATTGTGCCACTTCATAAAGGAGGTGATTGAACTCAAGCATCCACCTATAGGCCTATCTGTGTTGTAGTTAAGTTGTTGGAGAAACTTGTGAGAACCTAGGATCCAGAATTGGGTTGACAAAAATGGTATTATCTTTGATGGGCAGCATGGAGTTGCTAAAGGGAGGTCATGTTTTAGTAATCTACTTACTTATTACAATAAGGTGACTGCTTCCATGGACAAAGGAGAAGGATACACAGAAATATACTTAGATTTTGCAAAGGCTTTTGATAGATTACCGCATGATAAGTTGATAGTCAAACTGGAGTGAATGGGGTTGATTATTAAATTGGTGCATTGAATTGGAGATTGACTATCTGATAGGTATCAACAAGTTGTGTATGGGGGAGCTATATCCAGGAAAAGGAAAGTCACTAGTGGAGTGCCTCAGGGGTGTCTTTTGGGGCCATTACTGTTTAACTTGATATAGGAAACGGCTTAAAGGGAGATATTCAGTTGTTTGCTGATGATGCAAAGTTGTGTAGTGCAATAAAAAATCAAGCTGATGTTGAAAGTTTGCAGGAGGATTTAAATAAGCTGGTAAAATGGGCAAAAGAAAATGGATGTCAGTTCAATGTGGAAAAGTGTAAAGTCAAGCATTTTGGGATTAAAAGATTACCAGCTGTGTACTACATCGATGGAAAGGTACTCCAAGAGATTGATGAGGCTAGGGACTTAGGGGTATTGGTAGATAGGGAGATGAAGTTCAGAGGACACATTGCTAAGGTGTCCAAGATTGCACATAGGATTACTTGTTTGTTGAGGAACACACTGACTTCCAGAGATAAAGAGGTTATTATTCCCCTTTATAAAGCATTGATACTTCCACATTTGGATTACTGTGCTCAGGTCTGGTCACCTGGATTCCTTGGAGATGAGGAGGCTGTGGAGAGGGTTCAGAGAAGAGTGACCAAGTTGGTGAGTGATATAAAAAATGCTCCCTACATTGATAGATTGAGAGCTTGTGGATTGCAGAGATTGGTTGATAGGCGAAGAAGAGGGGATATGATAGAAACATTCAAATTACTAAAAGGTTTTTATAGGATTGATGCAGGGGAAATGTTTCAGCTGTGTGATAGTGATGGAAGAACAAGAGGTCATCTCTGGAAATTAAAGAAGAGTGTGGTTAACAAAAGTGTCAGAACAAGGTTTTTTGCATGGAGGGTGGTGAATGAGTGGAATTCATTGCCTGACTTAGTTGTGAGCTCTTCGTCTGTAAATGAATTCAAGAAGAGATATGACAGATATTGTTTTGCTAGTTTGGGTCTCCCGCGATGAGTCTACTGACTCCATGGAGATACCCGTAATAATAATAATAATAATAATAATAATAATAACTTGTATATTAATGATATTGGTGAAGATGTGGATGGAGATATTCAGATGTTTGCAGATGATGCAAAGTTGGGACGAACTATGAAGAGTAGAGAAGATGTTGTAGCCTTACAAGAAGACTTGAATAAATTGAGTGATTGGGCACGGAAATAAAGATGCGAGTTCAATGTTGCAAAATGTAAGGTTTTTAAAATTTGGGAAACAAAGATGGGATGTAGAATTTATAGGTGGGGATATATTGTTGGAGGTGGATAAAATAGAGATCTTGGGGTGGTAGTAGATAAGGATCTGAAATTTATGGGACACACAGGCAAAATTTTGAAGACAACACAAAGGCTTCTGGGAATGATGAGAAGGACACCGACTTGTAGAAGTAGGGAGATTCTTGTTCCATTGTATAAGATTTGATTAGGCCACACGTGGACTATTGTGCCCAGATTTGGTCAACTGGTTTTCAGAAAGATGTTGGAGAGGGTCCAGAGGCGACTGACTAAGGGAGTTTCTAACCTCTGGAATGTCGAGTATGAGGAAAGATTGAGAAGATGCAACTTGCAGAGTCTGGTGAACAGGAGGAGGAGGAGGAGGGGAGATATGATAGAGACCTATTTATTAAGAGGTTGTTATAGGATCAATGCTGGAGAGGTTCTACAGAAAATAGTTGGAGATTAGGAGAGAATCAGAGGTCGTCACTGGAAACTGTATAAAGAGGGTGCAAGTAGGGGAGTGAGAAGCAGTTTTTTTCGTGCAGAGTTGTGAATGATTGGAATGCCTTGCCTGAGAGTGTGGTGTCTGCAGAGATTTTGAGTGTGTTTAAAGAACAGTACGTTGAACTGTGTGTATGATAAAAGGACCTCCAAAGTCCTGATAAAAGAACTTTGACTCCTTGGGGTCTTGGGTAATAATAATAATAAAACATGTAATCAGATCCGATAAGCGGCGCTTGTGAATAAGTTTCGTTAAACTTGTACTCCTGAATTTTATCATATTTGAAAGTATTTTATGTGCAAAATAACCAGTAAATGGAAAGCAGAGGGTAGTAAGGAGCCAATTACTTCTACACAACTCGTAAGTACCCATAGTCCTTCATGTCAGTTATTTTTACAATTAAAAAAAAACTGCCACATGAAAACGCCCGCTATGCCTACCGTACAAAGTAAAGATGGTGACAACAAAGGCCAACAACGAAAGATTACCTTGAGGTAGTGTAGCCAATAGCCAACAATCCGAAAGACAATATGAGGTGCCGCAGTTGCGAATCCGAAGTTACCAAAAGGAAAAAAGTATATTGTGCAATTTCTGTTGCAACTGGCTACATACTTCCTGCGTGAAAATAGATGAAACGGAGCTCAAGCTTTTTATCGAACTGAACCAGCCCTTTTTCTGTTCGATGTGCTTTCCTTCTGTTAAACGACTGCTGAATCTAAGCAAATGAGTTGAAAATCTCGAACAATGCCTTAATAACACAATCGATACTTTCTCGTCCAAAATCTGAAAGTTGGAAACAAAGATCGAGATACTCGACAACCAGCGGTGGATTGCAAGTGCATCTGTACCCACTAATGAACTCGACGATTTAATCGCATCAACAGTATATGCATCGCTTGAGGCCAAAAACAGATGACTTAACGCCGTTATTCTGAACTTTCCAGAGTAAAACGGTAAATCTTTAAAAGAAGACGTTAGGAAACTAGCAGGTGAATGCAACTTCGATCCCAGGAATATCATCAAATGTCATCGTTTCGGAACCATAAACAAAAGAAAGGGTGGAACGAACTTTCTACGTCTTGTGAAAGTGATCTGTGATACACTGGCAAACACATCCAAATTAATAACGAAGATAAATAGCATGTTAAAGGACAGTTGCCCCAATCACGTGTATGTGCTCGACATTTGACAATCTTTGCACAAAGGGAACAAAGACGGCAACTCCAAAGACAGCTAGAAGAAAAACGCCAAAATGGAGACAACAGCAGCTGGACCATAGACTACAAACAAACCAAACTAGTGCAAAAAACCAAGTGACGCCACTAATAGCCACCAAGGAGACCAATATGCAGGCACTACATAGGAAATGTGCAAGACCCTTGCATATCCACTACACCAACATCCATGGTCTCAACTCCAACCTTAATAGTGTCCACTATCAACCAAACCCCACCTATGCTTCTTAACAGAAACTGAAATTTCACCTTCTCCCAGCTCAACCATCCTAACTATACACTATTTAACTCCTTTCAACATAAGGGTGGTGTGTGTATGTGTGCACACGCATATATCTGCTCTGACATACCCTGCCAGAGAGCACCTAACCTAGAATCACCCAACTTCAACCTTTGGTTAATAATATCCCTCCCCCACTCAGTCAAATTCATCTGCTATCTCTATCACCCTCCTAATACCACCAACCACTCCGAGCTCTTTAATTTCCTCTCCTCAAAAGTTGATTTTCTCCAGTCCCACTCTCCTAATAGTGAAATCATCTTCCTAGGTGATTTTAATGTCCATAACACCAATTGGCTTTCCTCTTCCAGTTGTACAGATCCTGCAGGCAGAGATGCTGAAATATTTGCCATCACCAACAACCTTACACAAATTGTTCACAAGCCAGCCAGAATGGCAGATAACCCAAATCACTCCCCAAATACCCTAGATCTCTTCCTTACCAATGGCCCTTCCAAATATACTGTGAATGTAGTGAGCCCCCTGGGTAATTCTGACCACAACCTAGTGTTCATCTCCTGCCCCATGCAACAACGCTTACACAGTCACACCTGCACAAGAGTAGTTTAGCATTATAACAGTGCCAAATCGGACAGCCTCCGAGACTACTATGCTTCATTCCCATGGTTGGACTATTGTTTGCAATCTTCCAACATATGCACCAAACATATCGCCAAAGTAATCCTCACTGGCATGAAAACATACATTCCCCACACTTCTCTGAACTGCCGTCCCCCTATCCAAACTCTGGTTCTCCAAAAAATGTGCCAAGAACAATCAGGCATAGAACAACTGGCTCAAATGGTGTGAGATAGAGGTGAATAGAATCAAGTACTTGGTGGGATGTTGTTATAGACCTGGTAATGTGGATGGTGGTGATAGTGAAATGTATAGTCAAATAAGCCAAGCAAATAAGAAAAGGGTGATCATTATGGGTGATTTTAATTATGGCAATATAGACTGGAATGAAGAGATAGCAACTGGAATTAAAGAAAATGAGTTTCTTGAGTTTTTGAGGGATAACTACCTCAGACAGTATGTAACAGAGAGCACAAGAGGATTAAGGGTCTTGGATTTGGTCATCTCATCGGAGGATGTAATTATCAATGAGGTATCAAATCATCCACCAATTGGTGAAAGTGACCATGAGGTGATTACTTGGGTGGTTGCCAGCAGTGCAAGGACCCCTGTGAAAAAAGGGTATATGTGGAACTACAAGGGGGGTGATTATGAAGAGCTCAGGACCCAGCTTGCAGGTGTAGCATGGAATGAGGAATTAGCTGGAAAAGAGATCAATGCAGCTTGGGGGATTTTCAAAAAATATTTAGTGGATGCAATGTCTAAATGTATACCACAGGTGAGAAGGTTAAATAAGGTAGGTGTGAGATGGATGAATAAAGAGATTAAGCATGCAATACAGAGAAAAAGGGCATTGTGGAAGCAGCATAAGAGAAGTGGAAGTAACCAATTTCATGAGGTCTACAAAGACCAGGCAAGGAGGGTGACTTGGTTGGTGAGAGTAGCTAAAGAGAGGTATGAACAGCAGTTAGCTAATGAAGCTAAAAAGAATCCTAGGGAGTTCTTTCGATATGTAGCCAGCAAAAGAAAGAATGATTATGGAAGGATGACACTGATTGGAGAAAATGGTATAGAGACAGCTGTTGCAGAATGTGTGGTGGAGATACTTAATGAGCAGTTCATAAAGATCTTTCAATCTTGTGAATGTGACTTCATGGAGAGATTAAGAGCAGTTGATGATGGGGAGGAGAGACTGACTGTAAGTGAGCAAGAGGTGTTTGGGGAGTTGAGTAAACTAGATGTAAATAAAGCTGTGGGACTTGATAATATATCACCACGTATTCTGAAGGAATGTGCCAGAGAGTTGACACCTACCTTGACATATTTTTTTAATACGAGTCTTGCACTTGGTCAAGTCCCTAAAGAGTGGAAGGAGGGCAAGATTGTGCCACTTCATAAAGGAGGTGATCGAACTCGAGCATCAAACTATAGGCCTATCTGTGTGTCAGGTGTTGTGGTTAACTTGTTGCAGAAATTTGTGAGAACTAGGATCCAGAGTTGGGTTGACAACAATGGTATAATCTTTGATGGACAGCATGGATTTGCTAAAGGGAGGTCGTGTTTTAGTAATCTACTTACTTATTATAATAAAGTGACTACTTCCTTGGACAGAGGAGAAGGATACACAGTAATATACTTGGATTTCGCAAAAGCTTTTGATAGAGTACCTCATGATAAGTTGACAGTCAAACTAGAGCAGATGGGGTTGGATATTAGATTAGTGCATTGGAATGGAGACTGGCTATCTGATAGGTATCAACAAGTTGTGTATGGGGGTGCAATATCCAGGAAAAGGAAAGTGACTAGTGGAGTGCCTCAGGGATCTGTTTTAGGGCCATTACTATTTAACTTGTATATTAATGATATTGGCGAAGATTTGGATGGAGATATTCAGTTGTTTGCAGATGATGCAAAGTTGGGAAGAACCATAAAGAGTAGTGAAGATGTTGTGGCCTTGCAAGAAGACTTGAATAAATTGAGTGATTGGGCAAGCAAATGGGGATGTGAGTTCAATGTTGCAAAATATAAGGTTTTAAAATTTGGAAAACAAAGATGGGATGCAGAATTTATGCTTGGTGAGAATATATTGTTGGAAGTAGAGGAAATAAGAGATCTTAGAGTGATAGTGGATAAGGATCTAAAATTTAGGGGACACATCGCCAAAATTGTGAAGACAACACAAAGACTTCTGGGAATGATGAGGAGGACATTGACGTGTAGAAGTAGGGAGATTCTTGTTCCATTGTATAAGGCTTTGATTAGGCCACACATGGACTATTGTGCCCAGATTTGGTCACCTGGTTTTCAGAAGGATGAAGAGATGTTGGAAAGGGTCCAAAGGCGACTGACTAAGGTAGTTTCTGACCTCTGGAATGTCGAGTATGAGGAAAGATTGAAAAGATGTAATTTGCAGAGTCTAGTGGAGAGAAGGAAGAGGGGAGATATGATAGAGACCTACAAGTTGGTAAGGGGTTGTTATAGGATCAATGGTGGAGAAGTTCTACAGAGAATAGTGGGAGATCAGGGGAGAACCAGAGGTCATCCCTGGAAACTGTATAAAGAGGGTGTGAGTAAGGGAGTGAGAGGCAGGTTTTTTTCGTGCAGAGTTGTGATTGATTGGAATGCCTTGCCTGAGGGTGTGGTGTCTGCAGGGAGTTTGAATGTGTTTAAGACCCGGTATGATGAGATGTGTGTGAGATAAAAGGACCTCCTAGATGAGTCTTTGACTCCATGAGGTCTTGTTTTAATAATAATAATAATAATAAAATTAAGAACTCCAACCTCCTTCAGTGCCTATACTGAAGCCCGAAACAGATGCAAAAAAATTATTAATGATTCCAAAACAGAATTTGAATGGGCCAAAAGCAGGAAACTTGCAGCCTGTCCTAGTGGCAGCCATGCCTTTTGATCTCTTGCCAAAGCAATTGGTCACAACTTTTGCCCTACACTACTCACACCCCTATCATACCCAGATGGCTCAATTGCAACATTACCCACAGAAAAAGATAATCTCCTGGCTTCACACTTTGCCTCCAATGCACGCATAACTGACAATAGCAAATGCCCCCAGTCGTTCCAACTGCCCAACATACAATTCCCCCCCTGTATCCTTTTGCCAGAAAGAGATCATAAACCTGTTGTCAAAATTAGACAAAAAAAGTCCCTGGCCCTGATGGCATTCCTCCAATTGTCCTGAAGGCCTGTGCAGCAGAACTGGTTGTTTCCTATGCCATCTGTACACACTCTCTTACTCCACTGGTATATATATATATCCCAAAGCCTGGAAATTGGCCTATATTCAACCCAAAAAGGGTGACAAATCGTTGCCACCTAACTACCGCCCCTATCTCACTCACCTCAATCCTATCTAAAGTGATGGAGAAAACAATCAATTCTCAACTTCTACTCTACCTTGACGGTACCCAGCTATTAAGCGACCACCAGTACGGATTCCGTCGATGCAACAGGTGACCTGCTCTCATATATCACCCATCTCTGGACAAATGCCATGGAAAAATTTGGGGAATTCCAAGTAGTTGCACTTGATATCTCTAAAGCCTTTGATTGGGTCTGACACAAAGGCTTACTAAGCAAACTTCCATCATTTGGACTGTCTTAGGTCTTCTGCAGATGGATTGCCAGCTTTCTGTCTAAATACACACTATGTGTGATGGTAGATGGCTCCCTATCCTCGTACCAGCTAACTAATGCTGGGATCCCACAAGGTTCAGTTCTCTCACCGACCCTCTTCCTTCTGTACATCAATGACCTACTCCAGTTGACCTCCAACCCAATACACAGTTTTGCAGCTGACAGCACGTTTCACTCCTCCCTTTCATTTGATAAACCTTACCCTACACAACTCACTTCAACCCACAGAACATCAACCACAACTTCCCTTAATTCGGACCTCCAAGACTTCCTCCGATGGGGCTCAGATAACCTCTTCAACTTCAACGCTAGTAAAACCCAGTTCTGTCTTATTTCCCACAAAAAGAACCATTTTCCCCCAGTATTATTTTTGATAACACTCAAATTCCCAGACAAGATGAAATCTCTCTTCTTGGAATTACCATAACATCAGGCCCCTCCTGGCATAAGCACATCACACCATTGCATTCTCAGCTTCCAAAAAACTAGGCTTTCTCTTTCGCTCAAGACGTTACTTCACGTCAAAACAGCTGTTAAACTTTTACAAATCTGTCCAGCTATCAAATACTGTTTTCACATTTGGAGTGGGCTCCTAAAAACTCCCTCAAAATGCTTGACTCAATACAGAGGAGAGCAATGAGACTGATAAATGATCTATCTCTTATTAACTCACTCCCCCCCCCACTTTCATATAGACGTATTTTCATGGAAAATGCTCGTCTGAAACAACATCAATAATTTCCCCACTCCCTACTAAACCCATTGGAACATATACAGCCACCACCCAACATCCCTTCAGCGTACACCTTGAAACCCACAGAACAAGTTTCCTTTCCCCCCTCCTTCATCCCTGCTACTGCTGAATTGTGGAACTGTCTTCCCCCTGATGTATTTCCCAAGGAATACAATATACAAGCTTTTAAATCGAATGTCAACAAGTTTCTCCTTTCCAATCCCACTACCCATAATTGGTACTAAAGTACTATACGTTGAACAGCCAACCTTTCGTACATGGGCCCAACATAAAAAAAAAAATATATATAGTAAAATGTCATCAAATCCTATCACTTTACTGACATCAAGCTTATTTCCTCATATACCTCCTGTTTATGCACAATTAAGCCATACTTTCCTATGTCCTCTTCACCTAAGATTGTCATGATTTCACTCTGATGAGGATGAAACACCCTTATAAATTATTCAGTGAAAGATCAATGATGTCTTCTGCAGCAGTTACTATTCTACCATTTTGATCTTAACATAACCATTCTTTCATCTACTTGTCACATATCTGAAAAACTTTCTAAGAATTTTCTCAGCCTGATTTGCTAATTTCTGATCATGCTATAGTTTTGCTGTTCTTACCAACTGGGTCACTTCCTAGCTTCAATTGATTGCTACCATTATTCATCTTGTGCTGCTTCCACAGTATCCTCTTCTTCCAAATTTTGTGCTTAATCCCTTCATCATCCATTTGATATCTAGTACTATATTCAGTCTTTTGACCTTTGGAATACATCCGTACACATCAATGTTGTTAAATATCTTTTGGTCAGCTATACAGCATTTATCTTCCTCCAACTCAACACCTCATTCCATGCTATAGTGTCAAGCTGTCTCCTAAGCTCTACAACTGAGGTGATCATTTCATGATCACTCTCACCAACTGGAGGAAAGTTCAAAACCCCCACTCTCAATCATTCTGATGAAATGATCAGATCTGAAACTCTCAATCCTCATGTGCTCTTCTTTACATACTGCCTAAGATAGTTGTCTCTCAAAAACTTAAGAAATTCATTTTCCTTATTCTGATATGCTACCTCTTCTTTCCAATTTATACTGCCATAATTAAAATCACACATAATAATCACTCTTTCCTTGTTCACTAACCAAAGTTTTTTATACATTTCTTCATCACCTTCCACATTCCCTGGCTTATAGCAACTTCTGACTAAATATCTCTTCCTCTCAACCTCTACCTCACATCATACTGACTCAAAACTATTGTCACTATTTACATCTTGCATCTCCACTTTGTGTGAACATAATTTGCCTGCTATCATCAATAGCATCCTTCCTCCTTTCTTGTCCTTTCTATCCTCACTGAAAACATTATGCTCTTCCATTTCCATTCCCATTAGGATATCATCCTTCTCAGAGGATATTTTTCAGAACAGGACTGGTGGTGGGAGGCCATCCATGGAAACTGGGCAAGCGTGTGGTCAGAAAGGGTGTTAGAACTAGGTTTTTTACTTGGAGAGTGGTGAATGAGTGGAATAAGCTGCCAGAGTCTATTGTGGGTGCCATGACTGTGAATGAGTTCAAGGCAAAGTATGACAGATACTGTGTGGATGTTGAATAGTTGATCTTGACATGATGTTTAGGACTTCCCATGATGAGTCTAAGGACTCCTTGGAGTTCCCCGTAATAATAATCCTTATCCAACCATGTTTCACTTATTCCAACAATTTTTGGGAGAATAAACTCAATCAACAAAATCATTTCTCTCTCTTGTTTCCAATGTTCCTGGGATTTGTAAATAAACACAGCAGCTCACTTTTTGGTCTATAACCAATCCTGTCAATGCCACTTGCAGGTTATAATTATTCCACATCTAACCATTCCTAATTGCCTTTAGCACAACTTACCCTATCTATCTCTTCAGATTCAACTATACCCTGTACATTCCAGGTCATCCCATTCCCATACTGACCATTCTCATACACACATTCGCTACTACTACCAACATCCACTCTCCTTATACTGTCTCCCTGTCTACCCTGAATCCCCCCCCCCATTTCCATCACCATCTTGCATTCTAGTTCTATCATTATCACTTGCAGTGCTACTATTCTCATTTACAATCATCACTTCGGTCTCACACGTTCCTCTCCCCTGATCTTTTGCTTCACCTCTTACTTCCTCTGCTTTCTTGCTCACATCAATCATCGTTCCTCCTTGCCGCAACAATCTCTCTGACTCACACCAAATTTGACTGACATCACATCCATTCAAATGTGACCTGCCACTTTTGTACATTTCTATTCTTCCCTCAAATGTATCCCACACATTCTCAAACTCCACTCTCTTCTCCTCACACAGCTCTGACAACATACCATTCTCATCTCTACTATCCATCTCAACTCATCATTATCATATCTAGGAACACACCAACCACACTGTTATCTTTCAATCTCTCCTCAACAACTTCCTGATATCAACTCTTACATGGTCTTTATGCCCAACCAAGTCATCTCTTCCAATAACCACCACCCTCACATGCTCATCTGCTTTTTTTTATCTAACACATCAATTATCCTGCTAATTCTCCCTCTTGGAAATCACACCTTATGCAATCTCTCATTTACCACACCAATGTATGGAATCTCCATACATTGTTATTCTCGAGTGATTTGTCACCTCTATTTATCTGCTTTTCTTTATCCTAACCTTTTGCACTCATCCATTCTTAATCCACCAAACTTCTCGTCTCACTATGCATACTTTTGTTCACTTCTCATTCTGATCAACTCATTTTTCAAGTCTTACATCCTGGCAATTATACTATCTGTCAGTCTATCGCTTATTTCTTTCATTTCCTCATTCTGACTTTCTTTCACTGCCACAGTGTCACTCATTTTCATTTCTTCAGCTATACTTTCTTTCACTTCAATTCCGTGATTTATACAATCATTTTCTCATGTAGTTGCATCCATTCCATCATTCATACGGTCATTTGCTTCTACAGTTATGCACTCGTTCGTTCCATCAACAGCACCTTCCTTTGTATTTTCTATCCTTACCATTTCTATTACCCTCAGGATATCATCCTTATCCACTATGTTTCACTTATTTCCAACAATGTTTGGATGACTAAACTCAATCTGCAAAATCATTTCATCTCTCTTATTTTTGATGCTTCTAGCATTTCTAAACAAACACAGCAATTCACTTTTAGGTCTATTATAGTTTGCCCACCATTTCTAGATCCCTTCTTGGCTTGGTGCCAAGAATGGTCGATTCATGCTGAAGGGGAGAAAGAAATGAAGGATGTACGAATTGGTCGCCAACATGCGAAATCACGTGCTTTCTTGTCTGTCGCTGTACTAGTACTAGCTTGATTTTTGTTGTTCTCTTTTTTGCATTATTTTTTTATTATTAATTTGTATGATGGATCCAGTACAGTCAACAAGTTCTATTGTTACACGTTTCAGTAGCTCTTGCAAAAGAATATTGAATAATGTGCTGACATTCTGCGAAAAAGAAGCGTAAGAAGGCCGTCTTCTTGTTCCCCTTTCTCAAGTCATAAAACGTGCAAGTGCAATTGCGGGCGTATCGGGGTCGACTGTTAAAAGAATTCGTATGGAATCAAAAGGTGAAGGTAAGCCAATATTTAAATCTCCTAAAAAAAGTGCCAGAGAAAGAAAACCGTCGAAACCGTAGCTTTGAATTATTTTGATGTAGACGTTATAAGAAGAACTATTCACGAATTTTACGTCGAGAAAAGAGTGCCAACTGTTCCGAAATTGATTCCTGTGCTTAAAGAAAAAATTAATTTTCCTTGGAAAAGAGAAACTTTAAGGAAAATACTTCATGAAATCGGATTTTGTTTTAAAAAGTCCCAGAATAAAAGGAAACTTATCATGGAGCGAAGTGACATTGTTTTATGTAGAACGCAGTATTTGCACGTATTAACACTCTACGTACATTTTTCCAACTGTTATACAAGCAAAATAGTTACACTTTAAAAACAGCAATGTTCGTAAAAGAAAAGCTAAATTTTCCGACCTGTAATAATAAACAAACTCAGTTTGTTTATTATTACATTCCAGAAGACAGACTGATTACCCTATTATCGGAATGGATTCTCCTTTTTCTGACATGCGCAGAAGTATCGAGGGACCTCAAATCGGTGGGCGAACTATACCAGTCCTGTCCATTCCACATGTAGGTTGTGATTTCCCACACCTAACCATTCCCAATCACCTGTAACCCCACTTATCCTATCTATTTCTTCAGGCTGAACTGTACCCCATATGTTCCAAGCCACCCAGTTCCAATATTGACCATCTTCATACTCATATTTTACTACTACTTCCAACATCCATTCTCCTTATACTGTGTCTTATCCATCCTGACTCCCTGTCCATCTTGCATTCTTGTCCAATCATCATTATCTCTCACACTACTACTACCACTATTCTGCTCCCTTGTTCGCATCAGTTGTTGCTTCTCCTAGCAGCAACAGTCTTGTTAAAGGACTCCCACTAAATCCATTTAAATGCAACCAACATGCCATTCATGATCATTGCTCTTTGTCTTAACCCATCACTATCATAACTTAGCAACAGACTGCCTACATTTCAAACCATACTGTTATCTTTCACTCTCCTCAACAACCTCCTGATATCTATCCTCATATTCTCCTTATTTCCAACCAAGTCATTTGTTTCAACAACAACCACCACCAACTCACTTGCTTGTCTGATTTTTGTATCTAACACATCAATTATCCTGTTAATTCATCCTCCTGGAAAATACCCCTAAATCTCTCATTTATCATACCTCTAATAATAGAATCGCAATACATCACTATTCTTGAATCTTTCATCACCTCTTTTAGATGTTTCCCTTCATCCTAGTCTTTTGCATTCCTTCATTTACATCCACAAAACTTCTCATCTCACCATGCACATTTTCATTTCACTTCTCATTCTGATCAACTGATTTTCAAGTCAGTTGAACAGAATGAGTGTGATCAGAAATAGATAGTGTAATCTATTGGTCTGTCATTTGTTTCCTTCATTTCCTCCTTCCTATTTGCTTAGCTCCATACCCCTCTCTCTCATCTCCTGTTCAATCTCTCCACAGTCTACCACATACACATGTTGCATTTATGACAATGTACCATTTAATTATGTTCGCTATTCATCATCATCATCTTGCGTATCAAGGATTTAGGCCTAGCATGGCCTGTTATGGATTTAGAAGTCATCGTTGAATTGTTTAAGAGGATGTCCTGGTTTTCTTTTTCCTAATGACTTGTACTTTAAGGCTTGTTTTGGTAATCTTTCTGTTTTATTCTTTGAACGTGTTCCATCCATTTATGTTTATATTTGTTAATTTTTTCTATTACTGGTTCTTGGTTTAATTCTTTCATAATATATTCGTTTCTTTTGTGATCAAATAGGGTATACTTTGCAGTTTTTCTCATAAACTTCATTTCTGCTGTTATTAATCTTTGTTTGTCTTTTTGTTTTATTGTCCAGATTTCGCTTCCATACATTAAGACTGGTAGGGCTAATGTATTGTATACTTTTAGCCTGGTTTGTTTTTGAACTAGGTTTGGTTTAAATATAGAGTTAATTACACCTGTTATTTTTAAATATTTTGCAATTTTTACGTTTACATCCTTTTCATATGTGTGATCATACATCCGAGGTAGTTAAATGAATTCACCTATTCTAAGATCTTGTTATCTATTACTATTTTAGTTCTTGCTGGATCTTGTCCTTTAAAGGCCATAGTTTTTGATTTTTCTGTTGATATTATCATACCATAATCTTTGGATCTCATTTAGATCTAAAATAGCTTTCTGTAAGTTATCTTCAGAATTTGTAATTATTATTTGGTCATCGGCAAAGAGGAGAGTGTTTAAGTTAACTGTAGGAGAAAGTTTAATTCCTTGATGTAAATTTTTATTCCATTTTATTATTATTTCATTTAAGTAGATATTAAAAAGAGTTGCTGAGAGGGGACATCCCTGTCAGACCCCTTGGTTTATCTCTCTCGTATATGATAGCTCGTGATTTAATCTTATTTGTATTTGATTATTTTCATATATACTTGTGATATATATAACTTTTAGGATATTATTTGGTATTTGTCTTTCTTTTAAAATGTTAAATAATATGTTTCTTTTAACTTTGTCAAATGCTTTTTCAAAGTCAATAAATGCAATATGTGTTTCTAAATTGTATTCTCTTCTTTTCTCTATTACTAATTTTAGGCAAAAGGCCGGGTCTATACATGAATGTCCTTTTCTAAATCCATTCTGTACTTCTAGAATAAAGTTTTTAGAATATTTCATTAGTTTGTTATTTAAGATTCTGCTATATATTTTGTAACAGGAATTTAGTATACTGATACCACTATAGTTTTTAAGGTCATCTCTATTATCTTCTTTAAAGATAGGAATCAGAATTGCTTCTGCGCAGTTAGCCTAGCGGCAATGCGCTTTGCAACCATATGCCTGGTGAAGAAGTGTCCTAGGTTCGATTCCCATTGGTGACGTGAAAAGCTGAAAGATCTTCCTCAGCCATAGCCAAGTTAGCCAGTCTTGGGCGTGTACAGCAGGGTTTTTTCCCCAGTTTATTCTGGGGGTTTTCATCCCACAAAGCAGGCAAACTGGCCTTGAGAACTTAACACTACAGGCCATAGGATATACCGGGGCATAGGGCTGACCACCTTATCCCGTAAACGGATTGAGGTCCGATGATCAAGACCCTCGACACCGCAAGGTAAAAGAGGGTATAAAGAAGATGAGATGAGATCACAATTGCTTTTTTCCATTCTATTGGGAGAATACCAGTTGAGTAAATTTTATTTAAAAATAATAAGAGTCTTTCTTTGAATCTTGTTCCTGTGTATTTATATAATTCTGAGCCTAGCTTATCTTCTCCAGATGATTTTCCGTTTCTTGTTTCTTTCAGGCTGATTTCTAATTCTTCTTTAGTTATTTCCTTTTCATTTTTGTTAATTGTTTGCCAGTTGTCTTTTTAAAATATTTATCTGTCCACAATTCTGTGTAGTAATTTAGAAATTCTTCTAATTTCAATTCAGTTTTTAATTTTATGTTTTCTTTGGTATCTGCATTTAAGTGTTTCAAAATCTTATATACATTGGGTCTTATTTTATATAAATCATGTTCTAAATTAGAAACAAATTTATTCCACGATTCTCTATGTCTTTTTCTGACTTCTCTTTTAGCTATGGCTCTCATTCTTTTATATTCTCTTTCATCTTCTAATCTTTTACTGTTTAACCATTTGTGATAGGATTCTTTTTTTGTTTTGATTATTTCTTTCATTGTATCATCCCAGATCTTCAGTTTTTTTCTTTTATTGAATTTTTTGGTCTTTCCTAAGCTTTCATTTGCTGCTGCATTTAGTATCATTTTATATTAACCATTCTATTTCTATTTCTTCATTTTGTTTTATTTTATCTAGATATTGGTTAATTCTTTGTTCATATAGCCATTGTACATTTGTGTCATTCAATAGTCTAGTTTTATAAACAAATGTTTCAATTTTTCTTTCTGTTCTTGTTACTTGTAGCCATTTAGGTGGTAATCTTAATTTTATTTAACAAGGAAGTGGTCACTGCTTATTTCATATCCTCTGCGTGAACTCTAAACACTGTTCACACTGCACAATGTGTTGAACTCATTCGTCCACCATTTTGTTGTCGTTCACTGCAAGCTTCGAAAATACTAAAAGCAAACGTTTCAAACAAACAAATCTCCAGAACCACTCAGTTACATATCCTGTTAATTTACCCTCCTGGAAAATACCCCTTTATCTCTCATTTCTCATACCTCTAATAATAGAATCTCCATACATCACTATTCTTGAATCTAAACTACGAATAATAAAAAAAAATCTACACCAAACTCAAATCCTGATGACTACTTTAGTATAAAAATAAAACATAGTTTTAGCAGCAACTTTCGACAGCCCGTGGTTATTAGGTAATGGCTGTGGTTATTTACGTAAAATGATACAAAATAATGATAAAATGGTATTCCATGGGTATTCAGGAATACAAAATTTACAGTGCTAAAAATTGACTGCTTTCTCTATGATCAGAACTTCTGCAATCTGCAATTTTAATATGCAAGCTCAAAAATTTCATATTTTTCATATGAGTAGATGAGTATGGATATAGGTTGAAAACTGCCAGGTACAGCATATGCTTTCAATAAAAGCTAGCAAAACAGTGGTGGTGGGGACAAGGAGAATGTAAGACTGGATATCAGAAAGTTGTTGAGAGTGACCATGAAGTGATTGCCAACTATGTGAAGATTTCCATAAGAAAGGGTATATGTGAAACTACAAGGCTGGTGATTATGAGATGATCAGAAAACAGTCTGCAGCTGTAGCATGTAATGAGGAGTTGGGTGGAAAGGAGATCAATGCTGCTTGGGTGATATTCAAGCACTATCAAGTAGAAGTAATGTCTAAATGTATTCCATAGTCAGATGGTTAAATAAGATAGGTATGAAATGGATGAATGAAGAGATTAAGCATGTAATACAGAGAAAGAAGATATGGAGGCAACATAAGGTAATAATCCATTCCATGAGGAATACAAGGAAGAGGAAAGGAATGTGACTCAGTTGGTAAGGGTATTAAAAGTGAAGTAGGAGCAGCAGTTAGGGAATGAAGCCAAAAAGAATCCTAGGGAGTTCTTTTTGATATGTAGCCAATCAAAAAAAAAAAAAAAATTATTATGGAGGGATGAAACTGATTGGAGAAAATGGTATAAATGGAGTAAATGGTATAAATGGAGTAAATTGGTATAAGAACAACTGCTGCAGAGGATAAAGTTAAAATATTTAATAAGCAGCTCATAGATGTCTTGCATTCTTGTGAATGCAAGACTTCAATGCAATGTGACATTATGGAAAGTTTGAGAGCAGAGGAGGATGATGAGCAGGAGAGACTGACTTTGAGTGAGGAAAAAGTATATGAGGAATTAAGCAAACTTAATATTAATAAGCTATGAGACCTGATGAGATATCACCATGTATATTGAAGGAATGTCCCAGGAAGTTGACATTTGTCTTAAGATATTTGTTTAATATGAGTCTTACGCTAGGTCAAGTTCCAAAGGAATGGAAGGAAGGCAAGATTGTACCACTTCATAAAGGAAGCGAGAGAATTCTATATACCAATCTGTGTGTCAGGTGTTGTGGTTAAAGTTTTGGAAAGGTTGGTGAGAATCAGGATCCAGAATTGGGCTGACAACAATGGTATTATCTTTGATGGACAGAACAGATTTGCTAAAAGGAGGTGATATTTTAGTAATCTACTTACTTATTACAAAAAGTTGACAGCAACATAGGATGTGGGAGATGAATACACAGTAGTATACTTAGACATTGCAAAGGCTTTTGATAGATTACTATATGATAAGTTGAGAGTCAAACTAGAGCATATGGGGTTGGATATTGTTACACCCTGATATCTTAAGAATGTAAAATTCTCAGTTATCATGGTGTAACATGAAGAGCAAATTAATTAAAAACCCTGCATTAAAGCTAAAAGATGAATTATTTAAAAGAAAAAGAAATATTCTTGCATCCAATAAAATATAAAGGTGTTTGGTTGAACTAACTAACAAAAAGAAAGAATATATTAATGTTGTAATATGATATAAAAGAGAAAATTTAACTAAATAAGGCAGAAATGGATTAGTCATAAGAGATGGTGTGTGAGAGGCTAGAGAATTAAATATTAAGTGAATTCATAGAGAAATTTTGGAAAAGGGATTAAGTTAGAGGCTAGCACAAGAAAAACAACAGAAAATCGCTTAGGATCAATTCCCGGATTGAGACTTCGTTATGGGCTCGCCGATCAAAGGACATTTGGCAGAAAAACGCCACCCTAATTGGTCGGTAAAGTCAAGTCAAGGAGGGGGGGGCGGAGAAAAGAAGTTAGAGAAGGTGCCGTTAGGAGAGAGGGTATAAAAGGGTTAGGAACCCCACACACACACACACACACAGGGCTTTGAGACTCTTTTTGGCTTTTGGTTTTGGTTCTGTTCCAGGAGAGTTCTTCGCAAGCTCTTTCATATGGATTTCACAGAGTTTTCCTGAGTGGCGAGATAGGGGTTATATCTCCATCGTCACAACACGGAAATGAAAGTGAGCGGGATTTCGATTCCGTACTTCCTATGTAGGAAGTGAGGAATGCCATATAGTCAAAGAAAAGAAAGCATACTCTTTGTGTTTCAAATCCAGTGTCAACTACAAGAAAGGGAAAGAAGTAAAGAAATCGATGTCCACGTCGCGAGTTGTACAGCCGTTATATAGATGATTCAAAGTGTGTCCTAAGTTAAGAGAGGTTAAGACCGTGTAAGCATAGTTCAATTCCAAAAGGAACGTAGGAGAAACAGATTATCAGAGAGGTTATACCAAGATAGTTCGATCAGAAAAAGTGGAAAATTCAGAAAATGGAAAATTCAAGAAAGAAAGGTACTGTAAAATATATCTCGTGTTAATTAAGATTCGTCTGAATTAGTTATCATTATTCTAATACTGAACTGTTGAAGTGACCAAGAAAACAATACTAGGACTTTACTATATCTATCCCAATGGCTTTAACAGGCCTTTAAGGCCCACAACTTTCCAAGCATGCTTGGATTTCATAACCAAAATACGAGGATAGAATGGTCACTCCTATGCCTCAAGGTATTCTTGGCTGTATCCCTGTGTGTTCACGGGGCCAGTTTGCCTGCTTGTGGGATGAAAAACACCAGATAAACTGGCAGAAAAAACCCTACTGCCCGCGCCCAAGACCGGCTAACTTGGCTATGGCTGAGGAAGATCCTTCAGCTCTTCACGTATCCGACGGGAATCGAACCTAGGACACTCCTTCCCCAGGCATATGGTTGCGAAGCGCAAAGCCACTAGGCTAACCGCGCAGAGGACTTTAGTATATGACAGAATATAATGAAAGTAAGCTTACTAATGTTAATATTATATGAGTAATTACGTGTCCTGAGAATTTTGCATGTCTAATATATTGTATAAGAAAGTTTAAATGTCATAGTTATGTGTCAGTGCAGTAAATGGTTTAGTTAATCTACTTAAGTTTGGATAGTTAAATAGTGTGAATTAATCTTATATGTCCGTGTCAAATGAATTTATGTGTTGAATGTGTATGGCGGCATGATCGTAATACCCATTATAGGATCATAGCTTAATTATTTATGATATGCTAATGTCAGTTTGTAAATATTTAGTATAGCATTGAATTGAGTAATAACTAATATTTGAATTGTACCATGTTAAGGAATTTAACAAACCTTTTGTCCAATGATAAAACAGTTGTCCGAAATTGCTGTCCGATGCACCGCTTGAAAAATTACGAACCTAATCAAGCGGGAAATTAATGTGTTAAGAAACGAGATAAAGTGTCACGACTACAACATAGTTTCACTTTCAGACATACTTTAGTTCTTTCTCCTTGTTTTTGTATATAATATCTTAAACTAAATGTCCCAAAAGGCGCAGCATAATACAAATATTAGGGATACTAAGGGGAGAATTAACTTAAGTATTAGTAAAAATTTTGGTGATATCTCGTGCGTAGATAATAGTTGAACATAGATAAAGGGGAAATAACTAGATAGAATAAAAATCATAAATTGGGACACAACAATATTACACTAATGCACAGGATTGATGATTGGCTGTCTGTATATATTAACAAATTGTGTATGAGGGAGCAATATCCCAGAAGAGAAAAGTCATTAGTTATATGCCTCAGGGAGTCTGTTTTAGAGCCATTGCTGTTTAACATAATTATTATTATCTGAAGGACCTCCAGGGAGTCAAGGACTCATCGAGGGAGGCTATAAATTACCCAACCCAGCTATCATACCTACCCTTGAATTCATTCACACTAGATGCACTCACTACCTGTAAGGACAAATTATTCCACTCCCTCACTGCTCTCTGGGAGAAAAACCTAGCTCTTACCCCTTTCCTGACTGCAAATAAATTTAACTTCCATGGATGTCCCCGTGTTCTCTCTCTCCACACCTTCATATAATGAAAAATTTCATCAGTTGAAATGCTATAACACCCATTCAAAAGTTTATAGACCTCTATCATATCACCCCTCTTTCTTCTGTTAACCAGTCTGTAATCCACATACTCACAATTTCTCCTCATAATCTAAATCCCATAATCCAGATATAATCTTTGTAACTCTTCTTTGCACCCTTTCCACAGGTTCTTTATCCCCTTGGAACCTGGGAGACCAAATCTGCACACAGTAATCCAAGTGTGGTCTTATCAAAGCCTTATAAAGAGGCAAAATTATTAGGGGCAATATCATTAACATGTATGCTAATGATATTGGGGAAGATTTGAATGCGGGATATTCAGTTGTTTGCAGATGATGCGAAGTTGGGACAAACTATGAAGAGTAGAGCAGATATAGTGGCCTTACAAGAAGATTTGAATAGATTGAGTGAAAGGGCATGGGAGGTGGGGGGGGGGGTGATGCCAGTTCAATGTTGTGAAAGGTGAGGTTTTAAAATTTAAAAAACAAAGATGGGATATAGAATTTACTCTTGGTAGGGATAATTGTTGAAGGTAGAGGAAATAAAAGATCTTTGGGTGATGGAGGATAAGGATCTAAAATTTAGAGGACATATTGCTAAAAATGTGAAGACAACACAATGAATTCTGGCAATGATGTGGAGGACCCTGATTAGGCTCTGGCCACATATGGACTATGCACAGACTTGATCTGGTTTTCATAAGGAAGAAGATATGTTGAAGAGGGTCCAGTAGCAACTGACCAAAATAGTTTCTGATCTCTTGAATATGAAGAAAGATTGAGATAATGCATAGAGTCTAGTGGATAGGAGGAAGAGGGGGGGGGGTGATATGATAGAGACATACAAGTTATTAAGGGGTTGTTATAGGATTATTATTGAAGAGGTTTTTCATAAAATGGTGGGGGAGAGAGAGAGAGAGAACAAGGGGTCATCCCTGGAAGGTGTGAGTAAGCAAGTGAGAAGCAGGGTTTTTTTTTTTGCATGGAGAGCTGTGAATGACTGCAATGCATTGCCTGAAAGTTTAGTGTCTGTAGAGAATTTAAATGGTTTGCGTGTTTAAGGTGTGTTATGATGAACTGTGGGTATGAAAAAAAGTAACCTCTTCGATAAGTCTGTGACTCCATATGATTGTAGGATAATAATAATAAAAGAGACATAAATACTGTGTATTAGCACATTCGTCTGCATGGTGCTTCCAAATATTTCAGTTATTGTAAGGGGGCAAAAATATTTTGATGATTAATTAACGATATGATTGGTTGACAATTTTAAACAAACTCTTGCATTTTAGAATATGTGTTACTAAGAAAGTTGGTGCAATGAGAAGAGTTGTATGAAAGAGTGTGACAGGATATAAAAGAGATGAGAAGGTTTTTGTGAATATCAACACAATGGAAGATTATGGCTGATATAAGGGAAACTACTGGTGCATATAAGAGAAAAAAAACCACATAACAGTGGCCTCTCTCTTATTTGCACTTAAATATAAAAGAATGTGTCCAAATAAATAAATAAAAGATTCTTCAAACAAATATTTACTTTTAAATAATTATCCATTCATTCTTTAGTTTTCATTTCATTTTATTTACTATGTTATAAAAGAATAATTACTTTGTTGAGTGAAATAAGTTTTCTTTTTTAAAAAAAAAAGCACACCTGCTGTATATTTTCATACATAATTCAAAAAATTAATATCATATTTGAATTAGCATAACAAACTCAGGCATTGTAAGTGATTACAATGCAAACTCCATTTTCAATTTGTAAACTTGTTATAACAATGTGGAGTATGGTGTTACATGAATTTGACATACATGCTTATAAATGTGTCATTTAGGGCTAATTTCATAATTAAATTTCGTATGCTAAATTTCAGGGAGGATAGAGAAGATAGAATGGAGGAAGGAATACTGTTGATGATAGTTGATGAGTTGCAGCCAAAGAAATTAGTATATCAAGATGACAGACATGTGAATGATAGTTCATTTGAGACGTTCTAGTATTAAATAGTGACCAATGCAACCAAATATACAGTTATTGCTATAGGCCAGGGGGTGATATCGAATTCATGCATCAGCAAATTAGTGCAATGAGTGCAGGGTTAGTGATTATTATGGGAGATTTTAATTATGGTGATATCAATTGGAAGGAGGAAATATCACATGGCAAAAGGAAATGGAATTCATACATCTTCTATGAGATAATTACTTGAAACAGCACATAACTAAAGGGACACATGGTGTGAGAGTGTTGGACCTGGTCATTGGTTCAGAGGATATATGCATAAGTAAGGTGTCCTTGTTACCTCCAATTGGTGAGAGCGATCATGTGGTATTGACTTAGGAGGTTGCAAAATTTGTGGATTTCTCTCTTAAGAAGGGGTACATACAGAACTACAGGTTAGGCAATTATAACAAGCTTCGGAGTGAGCTTGCAGCTGTCCCATGGCAGAACATATTGCAGGGGAAAGATGTTAGCAGTGCATGGGATAAAATCAGTGGGTATCTGAGGAAGGCAATATCAGATTGTGTCCCCGTGGTCAGGAAGACAAACAAAGTAGGCATTAGATGGATGAGTAGTAGTATCAAGCTTGATCTGCAAAAAAAAGAAAATGTTATGGAGAATTTACAAGGAGAAAGGTGATCAGCATACCCATGAGCAGTACAAGGCCCAAGCTAGGAAGGTTACCAGCATAGTAAGAAAAGCTAAATCAGATTATGAGAAGACCTTAGCCATGGAGATCAAGGGTAATTCCAAAGAGTTCTTCTGCTATGTGGCAAGTAAAAGGAAGAATGACTTTGGAAAGATAACTTTAGTGAGTGCTGATGATATCGCAGTGGCCAATTCACACGTAATAGTAGAGTTACTGAGTGATCACTTTTCAAAAGTTTATCACCCAAGTGAGAATATCTCTGTACCTGTTGCAATAACTAATGTGAGAATTGAAGTTAAGAAATCAGAGGTACTTAGTATATTGCAAAATTTAAATGCAAACACTGCTGTAGGTTTAAATGGAATATCAGCTCGGGTATTGCGTGAATGTGCAAAGGAATTGTCAACGCCTCTTACTTGGTTATTTAACTTGAGTTTTAACTCTGGTATGGTTCCTGGGGAGTGGAAGGAAGGCAAAGTAGTTCCCTTGCATAAAGGTGGCTCTAAAACTGCAGTAGTTAATTACAAGCAATCACTATCTCGGGAGTGGTGGTAAAAGTATTGGAAAAGTTTTTTAAAGGCAAAATTCAAGAATGGGTGAATCAGGATATGATACTCTATGGGGATCAACAGGGTTTTGTTAAAGGTCGATCCTGCCTTAGCAATTTATTAACTTTTTATAATAGAATGACATCTGAGTTGGACAAAGGAAATGGCTACACAGTGGTACTTCTGGATTTTGCTAAGGCTTGTGACATTATTATTATTATTATTATTATTCAGGCCTCCAAGGAGTCAGAAGACTCATCGAGGGAGGTCCTTTCTAAGACATAAAGTCTATCAAGACTCATCGAGGGGAGGTCCCCCCCTGAGAAACACAAAGTTTATCATACCACTCCTTAAACCCACTGACCGTTCTCGCTCCCACCACTCCATCAGGCAATGCATTCCACGGCTCAACCACCCTCCACACAAAGAAACCACTCCTTACCCTCTTGCTCACAGTTTCCTTTCGTAACTTCCAGGGATGGCCTCTTGTCATCACTCCTTCCCGCTGATCAACCAAGCGAAAGAACTCCCCAGTGTCAACCCTGTAACCACCTCTCAACAGTTTAAAAGTCTCAATCATATCACCTCTCCTTCTTCTATCCACCAAACTCTGCAGTCCACATTCTCTCAGCCGATCCTCATAACTATCCTTGTACAGTCCTGAAACCATCTTTGTATCCTTTCCACAGTTAATTTATCCCCTTCAAATCCTGGGGACCAAATCTGAGAACAATAGTCCAAGTGTGGTCTGATCAGAGACTTATACAACGGAATGATAACCCTCTTATCTCTGCAGGTCAGTGTCCTTCTCATAATAGCAGCAATCCTCTGTGTTACCTTCACCACCTTTGCAATATGTCCCCTAAACTTCAGGTTTCTATCAATCATCAACCCCAGATCTCTTGTCTCCCCTACTTCCTCCAGTATAACTCCTCCCATAGAGTATGCAGCATCCCATCGATGTTTCCCAAACCTCAAGACCTTACATTTTGCTGCATTAAACTGACACCCCCATTCATTTGCCCATCTATCTAGCTTATTTAAATCCTCTTGCAGGGCTACCACATCTGCACTATTACTAATAATCCTTCCCAGCTTCGCATCATCCGCAAACAACTGAATATCCCCATGCAATCCACTGGCTATGTCATTGATATAAAGGTTAAACAATATAGGTCCTAGTACTGAGCCCTGTGGGACCCCACTTGTAACCCTCTGCCTCCTGGAAACTGCTCCACCATACACAACTCTCTGATACCTATCAGACAGCCAATCCTGAATCCAGTTGACCAATCTGACATCCAGACCCATGTGCTGCAACTTAAATATCAGCTTATCATGTGGCACCCTGTCAAATGCCTTCGCCAAGTCTAAGAAAATTGCAGTATATGCCTTTCCCTCATCTAATGCTCTAGTAACTTTATTATAAAAGGCTAGCATATTGCTAAAACAAGAGCGTCCTTTCACAAATCCATGTTGATTCTCACAGATAACATTACCCTCATCTGCCCAATGCTGTACACGGTCCCTCACTACTTTCTCCAAGATCTTAACAACCACTGATGACACACAGACTGGCCTATAATTAGACACTTCCAGTCTGTTACCACCCTTATGCAATGGCACTATCTTACCTTCCTTCCATTCCCTGGGCACCTTTGCCAAAGCCAGACTTTCATTGAAAAGCCACGTTAAAGGTATTGTCAATTCCCTAGCACATTCTCTCAAAACTCGTGGTGAAATACCATCCAGTCCCACAGCTTTACTGACATCCAGAGTACTCAGTATCTGAAACACACTCTCCTCCTGTACCTCCAGACCTCGTACCAGTCCTATCCCTCTAGCATTAAAACTGACTCCTCTAGGATGAAATACTCCAATAAAGTGTTCATTGAACAATTCCACTATGTCCACTGCATCAGTCACTCTATTCCCATTTTTATCCCACAATATCATTCTTCCACAGTCATTTCTCCTCCTACTGGCCACATAGCTAAAAAATTCCCTAGGATTTTCTTTGGATCTTAGGGCCAATCTCCTCTCATATTCCAGTTTCACTTTCCTTACCACACAAGTCACTCTTCTGGCCTGTGTCTTATATTCGTCATGCATCTCTTCACCTGTCTCCTTATATCTCTTCCATAGCCTCTTTTTCGCATGCAATTCCTGTTTAATATTGTTTGTCATCCACTTTACTCCAAATTGCGCCCTCTTCTTCACTCGTGGCATACAACTTACCATTGCTGATAACAAATATTCTTTCACAATTTCCCACGCACTGGTGATATCCCGGCCTTCCAATTCCTCCCTCCATGAAACTTCCCGAAGTTGACGTCTAAGACTATTATAATCACCTGCCTTATAATTCCACATAAGTTCCCGTCTCTTTGATACTCCTGCATGTCTATTCATTTTCCAAGTCAAAACCATATGGTCACTCTCTCCAACTGGTGGGAGAGACGTCAACTCAGTTATTATCAACTCTTCTGATGCTATAACCAAATCCAAAATTTTTGAACCTCTTGTTCCCTCTGTTACATGTTGCCTAAGACATTTGTCCCTCAAGAATTCTAGAAATTCCATTTCCCTATTGTTACATGCATCTTCCTCTCTCCAATTTATACTACTGAAGTTAAAATCTCCCATAACAATCATTCTTCTTGCACTTGCCAAACTTAGCTGTCTAAACATCTCCTGGTCCCCATCCTCTATGCTCCTGGGTCTGTAGCAACACCCCACGAAATATCCTGTTTTGCCTACCTCTACCTCACACCATATGCTCTCAAAATCATTTGTCTCACTTCCTTCCAAATTCTCCACTCTTAGAGGACATAGGTCATCACTTATTATAAGCAGCACCCCACCACCACGCTTTCCCCTCCTATCCTGGCGAAAAATGCTATACCCAGCGACTTCTATTCCTGTTTTTATATCCTCTTCTGTCAACCACGTCTCAGTGATCGCAATAATGATACCCCATGGAATACTGTTGCGCAAATTGGAGCAGATGGGGATGGATACTAAACTAGTGATATGGATAGGAGAATGGCTCAGGGAGAGATACTAGAAGGTGGTGTATGGAGGAGCAGAGTCCAGGATGAGGCAGGTGACCAGTGGTGTGCCTCAAGGCTCTGTGCTTGGGCCATTGTTGTTTAATTTTTACATAAATTATATAGGAAATGGCTTAAAGGGAGATATTCAGTTCTTTGCTAATGATGCAAAGTTGGGTAGCACAATAAAAAATTATGCTGATATTGAGAGTTTGCAGGATGATTTAAATAAGCTGGCAAAATGGGCAAAAGGTAATGGATGTCAGTTCATTGTGGAAAAGTGTAAAGTTATGCATTTTGGGATTAAAAGATTACCAGCGGTGTACTGTGTACATTGATGGAACAGTATTCCAAGAGATTGATGAGGCTAGGGACTTAGGAGTGTTGGTGGATAGGGAGATAAAGTTAAGGGGGACACAATGCTAAGGTGTCCAAGATTGCACATAGGATTACTTGGTTATTGAGGAACACACTAACCTCCAGAGATAAAGAGGTTCTTATTTCCCTTTATAAAGTGTTGATAATTACACATTTGGATAATTGTGCTCAGATCTGGCCACCTGGATTCCTTGGAGATGAGGAGGTTGTGGAGAGGGTTCAGAGGAGAGTGACTAAGTTGGGGAGTGATGTAAAAAAATGCTCCCTACATTGATAGATTGAGAGCTTGTGGATTGCAGAGGTTGGAGGAGATATGATAGAAACATTTAAATTACTAAAAAGGTTTTTATAAGATTGACGCAGGAGAAATATTTCAGCTAAGTGATAGTGATGGAAGACAAGAGGTCATCCCTGGAAATTAAGGAAAAGTGTGGTTAACAAGGGTGTGAGAACGAGGTTTTTTGTTTGGAGGGTGGTGAATGAATGGAATGCATTGCCTGTCTCAGTTGCGGGTTCTTCGTCTGTAAATGAATTCAAGAACAGATATGATAGATATTGTTTTGATAGTTTGGGTCACCCGTGATGAGTCTACTGACTCCATGGAGATACCTGTAATAATAATAATAATTATTATTATAATTTGGTTCTAATAAAGAAGTTTCATAACTTAAAAATTTTTTTCAGCAAAAACTGACAAGTGAGGAATTCATGTAAATTATGCTTTGAAACAAAGAAAAAAAAAAACTGGATCAGTAAAATAAAACAAAGCAGATTTAATGCCTAAATTTACAATATATAAATATCAGGGGTGAATATTCAGGATGTGCTAGGCATATGGCATCCACCAAATAGCAATATCACCGATATTATATTTTTGCTAAAATAAAGAGCCAAAAGGCATCACTTCCGTGATGCAAAAGTTATAAAAATTAAGTGGATATTAAATCCATCATTATTTCAAAGCCAAATACAGAAACTATAAAAGTATTGTATGAAGTTTGACCAGAGAGCTTATGGGAATACCCTTGCCAGTATATTTACGAGTTGCCCTAGCCAACCTTATACGAGACATGCCCGCTATGACAGCATCTATATATTCGCCTCCTATTGGTCCATTCTGATAAAGTTTCACTGGCCTGGAAGCTGTTTCAAGCTGGTTGGTTTTCGTCAAGACCAGGCAGAAACCTTTAGAGAGCAAAAACTCTCAGTACTAAGGAACTTGAAACATTGAAGAGGTGTATTTTTCGTAAGCAAACTCTCAGTCAGTGCGTACTTTCACTCACATATTTTCAAAATTCCACATGGAGTGGATGGCAGGGGACGGCTATGACGTGACTCTGGCAGGTAAGATCAAGAGACCATCATTAGAACTGTTGTGCAACTGGATTTTGAGAGCTTGAGACATGATTTTGGCAGAAATAATTGCCAATAGCTTAAAAAAAAAAACAGCAACGATTAAATAATGTTGATAATTAAAAGTTAAATGCATTCATTTTATAAATAATGTGAGCAGTTATAAATTATAATGAATACTGAGGATTTAATTATAAACATCAGTTTAGATTTTCTCTGAGACACTTAGGTTTCCAAAAATCCCTGCATATATCTAGCACCAAGATTTTTTCACTTTAATTTTAGGGAAAAAAACGCAAGTTATATTTGACTAAATACGGTATTTGTAATGTATAATAAGGCTCTTCTTAACTCTTTCGATTAATTGAGATTCTACGTCACCTGCCATATCATTAATTCTGCGAGCAACAGTGTCATTTGAAAGCGGAATCAAATCAACATCTTTTAGTAACTTGTTGCCAAACATAATTTTTACCACATCTTTTATAGCTGGAAGTAGTAAATTTTCCCCAATAGAATGGTTTCCCTTTTCATTATGAGCAAACTTAAGAGATAGGATGCTTCCAGTGCCTTGCTATTAATGGAACCCATGGCCAAAACTATATCTTTCTCATGATTTAATGTCCCTAAGCGTTGCTGAAAAAATTCAATTGTCTTATTTTTCACATCACCATATTTAGTTTCTAAATGTCATCGAAGTTTCGCAGGTTACATGCACTTGTTTGACAATATGTCATAACACAAAACACACTGAGGTTTCTGTTCACTTTCATTCCACATCAAGTAAACCCGAATTCCAAATATGAACTGTTATATTTACTACTGTATTTTTTTTTTGAACTGCTTGTTTCTTCTACTTTAATAGTATCAGATTTACTTGCTGTTACAACACGTGTATTGCATTTAGGGTTAGCACCACCTGTTTCATTTGCTTTTCTTTTCAATGTCCTAGTTCTAAGCCACTTTTCCATTATTAAAAAAACGTTTCTGAAAAATATATAAATACTCACGACACACTGTCCAAGTATTACTTAGCACTTCTGAAGCTATACTGAGCCTTGGTTGAAGGACGAAAACCTTCAATAATAAAAATCAATAAACATCAAGCAACTGGTTGAAATGCAGATAACACATGTTTACTTCAAATCTGACAAAACAGCAAGGGAAGGCGGAAGCAATAAAACCATATTGTTGTTCACTTCACCCGTCTTTTATTACTCATCATTCTTTATTGTAGCAGCAGAATGTTCGTGGAATGAACATTCTGCCACTATTTGTTGGTTTTTTCAAGCATTTATTTTATTTCAATAATTTTTACTTACTTATTCAATTTTAATTTGTTTTGTTTGGATAATTAAGATATGTATATTTATTTTATTTAATTCATCAATAAAACTTTCATACATTAATAAAAATGCAATCATACAGTCAGACTAACGTTAATTTTGTAGCGCGGGTTGCATAAGCCACGACAGCACACCCAATCAAAATCGACATGTGACACCACTGATATGTATATATATATACTGCATATATATAATGGTATAGAAAATAAAATAAAAGTAAAAACTACTTACCAAAAGCTCAAGACTAGTTTCCGTTGTAGTTATGTATGTAAATGATGAAAAAAGCAACTCTAAGAAAGTGATCAGAATTCCTGCAATTGCACATTGATATTTCTTTGGAAAAGGCAGTAATACATATATAGCAAGAAGAACATAATAACTATGCCTTATATTGTAAACTTCAGAATAAAGCATAATCTCGCTGAGTACACTTCCATGCACGCTGATTATCATAATAAGCACCATAAAAGAAGACACGGTGATTCTTACTTTATCTGACTTGAACCATCTCTCATTGTAGGATACCACAAACAGTGTAAAATTGATGATTAGACACAACCCATGGATTACAAGTGGTATTCTAGCCACTTTTTCATTCTAAGCACAAAAAAAGTTAAAATTATTTATTTAAAAAAAATAATAAAATAAAATAAATGAATTAAAAAGTTTTATATCTAGCATCCATACAATTTCTTGGTATCTTTAATTTATTTTTATATCTAGCATATTAATCAGCAATTTTAAATTAAATATTATTTTTAAAAAAGTAAAAATAGTAAAACGAATATTGTCAATAAAGTCTAAGTTGGACCATGCTTGATGGGTTTTTTTTTGTTGTTGTTGTAGTGGTGGTTGTGATTGTGTTTGTTAAGTAAATAAGCTTATTTTAAATATATTAGTAATGTTTTTAAAACGTTCACTTAACACTCATTCCAAGAATTCTTAAAATAGTTTCTTCAGGCATGGCTGTTACAGAAGTAACAGGTTGTTGAGGGTTCAAATTTTTGCACAGGAAAACATGGTATTACTGATAACTACTTAGAGTGCAGGTAACATACTATTTAAAATCAAATTTGATCAAAATTTTGTCATTTGGCCCCACGGCCACGAAGCTCTAAATACATTCCTTAGCCACCTAAACAAACAACGCAAATGTATCCAATTCACCATGGAAATGGAAAAAACAACTCTCTTCCTTTCCTAGACACACTTATCACACGTCTTCCCTCTGGCTGTCTCTCCTTCTCAGTTTACCGCAAACCTACGCACACAGGCCAATACATACACAAAAATTTTTACCACCACCCAACACAAAAACTAGGTGTCATAAGCACCCTTAAACACAGAGCCCTAACTATTTGTTCTAATGAACAGGCTCTAAACCAGGAATACAAGATCATCAACCAAACATTTATCAAAAATGGATACAGTAAAAAAACTATTCACAAGATCCTCCATAAAGATACCAATAAGAACAAAAAAGATTTCAAGAATGCTATTGCCATTCCTTATGTTAGAGGCATTTGTGAAAAAATAGACAGAACACTTCGCAAATACAACATTAAAACCACCTTTAAACCCCCAATTAAGTTAAGACACCTACTCAGTTCTTCTAAAGATCCTCTTCCACACCTAGCATACCCAGGGGTAAACAAAATACAATGCATACGTAACATACCATACATAGGGGAAACAGGCGAACTATCCCAATCAGACAAGATGAACACAAACGACACATTAAATATCTCCATTCTGGTAAAACCAGCCTTTCTAAACACGCACTCCAAACATACCACAGAACTGACTGGAAAAATACCACGTCCCTACACCGCACCAAAACCTGGTTTGAGAGAAAATTTAAAGTCATGTGAAATGCTCAAACACAACCCAAATCTCAACAAAAATGATGGCCTAACGATTTCAAGAATGTGGAAGACCCATCTACAACCTGTATAACAACCTAAACTAGCCTTAGAAAACTACAAGAAGACAACCTGGTGAAGTGTTTGGAACATTCAACAGCAACTGAAAGAAATCATTTTATAACAATCAGAACTATCCAGAAGAATATTAATTCTTCTGATTGTTATCCAGAAGAATATTAATACATGAGGACTTTAGCAGTTTATTGTAGTTGTATTTATTTATTTATAATATATATAAATACAAAAATATAAAAAAAAATATATATATATATATATTTTTTTTTTTTAATTTATTTTATTTTATTTTATTTTTATTATTATTATTATTTTTTTTTTTTTTTATCACTAGAGGTCAGGCTAGGAAAAAGGATAAATGAGCATATGGCTTGGTTCCTTATACAGTTGTATTCTTCCGATGATGACCTCGATATAGGGGTTGAAACATCAAGTTTTATTTTATTAGTAATTAATAAAATAATCTGTTCAACACGTGTGTTTTTGTGTCCCTAAATTTACAAATATGAGTGCTGATCACTGTGTAACCTTAAAAGAAAAAATTTGATCAAATTTTCATTTTAAATGATAAAAGTTGGTTTGTCTTCCATTTAAGTCTTTTGTATCTCTCTGAATATATTAACTGAAGATCCACTCACAGCTTCACATACCATGAGAGGATCCTAGACCATACATGCCTCCTGACCACACCCTCGGTCAGTTTCCAGGGATCCTATTCCCACCTGCCATAAGTTTCAAAATCTCACTAACATCTATCCACACTATATGATCCCTTATTTATTTGTATGATGAGATTAAAGATGTTAGTGATGATGTAAGGATGCAGAGAGTGAAGATGAAAGAAATGCTTATTTTGGCTAGTATAAATGATTAAGCAGGTAGGAATAGGATCCCTGGAAACAGACCAAGGGTGTGGTCAGGAAGCATGTATGGTCTAGGATCCTCTCATGGTATGTGTAGTATGTGAGAAGATATGAAAGAGGTGCTGGTGCATGCAAAAAGCAGAATGAAAAAGTTATGAGTCTGTTGCCATGTGTGATAGAGATGGGCTGAGATGGAAAGCGATGACCGCAAATGAAGCAAATTGTGCAGGATGAATAGTGTGGAGTTTGTGGATGTGTAGAGTGGGTTTGATGGAAAGAAGGATTTATACAAGGTGGATGGCTTGCATTTGAATGGATTTGATGTCAGGAGTCTTGAAAAAGCGTTGCTCAGTGAGAGTTTGGAAATGCAGTCAGGGACTTGAATGTTTAGGAAAGATGCAGGTGAGCAGGTTAAGGCAATTTAGAGGATAGTAAATGGGAAAGTGATCACATGATGCCAAACGTAGCGCCCCAGGTTCTTAACTTTAGTGGACTCGCAACACAAAGGAGGTTCTGGGATTAAGGGGATATTACAGTTAATGCCAGAAGTATTCAAAAAAAAAAAAAAAAAAGGGAGGTGAGGGGCACTGGTTAGCTCAAATTGGCCAAAGTTATAAGCATTAGTGAGACTTAGTTGACTGAGGATGATATAGGAATAGAATATAAAGGATATACATAACTGGTAATTAGTTTACGGAATTAACAACGCATATAAAGCATATTAATTAAAGATAACTTTAATAAATAACTTCTGTATTTCGGCAACATCACGCTGCCATCTTCAGGATAAAGATATGGTATGTGCACGCAGGCACTAACAAAAGCAAATGAGGAAGAAAGCAAGAAAAAATATATACTTTATATGCGTTGTTAATTCCGTAAACTAATTACCAGCTATGTATGACCAACATATAAGCCTTGCTACTAGAATAAAGGATATACAGTAGCATGATATCTTCAGAGAGAACAGAAGGAACAGGATGAAGAAAGGAGTTTTGCTAATGATAGCAAATAAATTGAAACCAAAAAGAGTACAAGTATATCAGCAAGACAAGGATGCAGAGGACAGTTCATTTGAGGCTATATGATATGATATGAAATATGTAACTGGTTGCTGCTATAATCCAGGGGGCATGTGGGAGAATATACACAACATACATTAGCAAATTAGCATGATGAGTGCAGATCAAGCAATTGTTATGGAGACTAGACTGGGAGAAGTAATTGTAATAGGGAGGGAAGGAAATGGAATTTATTACTATTATTATTATTATTATAATTATTAGGGGTATCTCCATGGAGTCAGTAGACTCATCGCGGGAGACCCAAACTATCAAAACAATATCTATAATATCTGTTCTTGAATTCATTTACAGACGAAGAACTCACAACTGAGACAGGCAATGCATTCCACTCATTCACCACCCTCCAGGTGAAAAAAAACCTCGTTCTCACACCCTTGTTAACCACACTTTTCCTTAATTTCCAGGGATGACCTCTTGTTCTTCCATTACTATCACACAGCTGAAACATTTCCCTTGCATCAACCTTATAAAACCTTTTAGTAATTTAAGTATTTCTATCATATCACCTCTTTTCCACCTATCAACCAACCTCTGCAATCCACATCTCAATCTATCAATGTAGGGAGCATTTTTTACATCACTCACCAACTTAGTCACTCTCTTCTGAATCCTCTCCACAACCTCCTCATCTCCAAGGAATCCAGATGATCAGACCTGAGCACAGTAATCCAAATGTGGAAGTATCAACGCTTTATAAAGGGGAATAAGAACCTCTTTATCTCTGGATGTTAGTGTGTTCCTCAATAACCAAGTAATCCTATGTGCAATCTTGGACACCTTAGCAATGTGTCCCCTGAACTTCATCTCCCTATCTACCAACACCCCTAAGTCCCTAGTCTCATCAATCTCTTGGAGTACCGTTCCATCTATGTAGTACACAGCTGGTAATCTTTTAACCCAAAATGCATAACTTTACACTTTTCCACATTGAACTGACATCCATTTCCTTTTGTCCATTTTACGAGCTTATTTAAATCATCCTGCAAACTCTCAACATCAACTCTCAACTCATTTATATACCTGCTGAGAAATAATTACCTGAGGTATATGTAAGAGAAAGGATATAAGGTTTGAAAGTGCAGGGTTATAGCATCAGAAAACTTAATAGCAATCAATCTAGCTATGCTCCCTCCACTTTGGGAAAGTTATCAAGTAGTGTTGACCTGGTAGATTGCCAAACATGCAGACTTTTCTGTTAAGAACGGGTATATGTAGATTTACAAATTAGGTGATTATGACAAGCTAAGGAGTCAGCTTTCAGCAGTGCAATAGCATAAGAATCAGCATGCCCATAAGTAGTACAAGGTACAGGCAAGAAGGGTGATATGTATGGAAGGCCAAAGCTAATTATGAGAAAAAAACTAGATAATGAGGCCAAAAGAAATCCTAAAGTGTTCTTTCATTATGTGGCAAGTAAAAGAAGGAATGACTATAGAAGGATGACTTTAAAAATTGCTGATGGTGAGAAGGTAACATGAGCAAACCAAATAGTTTAATTACTGAGTGAGCATTTTGCAGGGGTGAGTGTGCTGTCCAGGTGGTGATACAAAGGGGCGAATAGAGGTTGAAGAAACAGAAGTGCCTAAAATATTAGAGAATCTCAATGTGAACACAGGCATGGGATTAGATGCCATATCGGCCTATATTATGAGAATGTGCAAGGGAATTATTAGCTCCTCTAACAAACTGTTTAATTTAAGCTTCAGTACTGCCAATGGAGTGGAAAGCAAAATGGTCCCACCACATAAAGGAGGCTTCAAGGCAGAAGTAGAAAATTATACCAGTCAACATGGTGGTTAAAGTATTATTATTATTATTCGACACCTCCAGGGAGTCCAAGGACTCATCAAGGGAGGGCACCTGCTTTACAGCTCCATCTCCACTATTCAATCACCAACGTCATCTAGCAGCAACACCACTGGTATTTCCACAGACAATCATAAACATCCATGCCCACGGCAGGATTCGAACCCGCAGCCCTTTGGCTGGAGAGCGGATATGCTATCCTCAACTATTTAATATCCTGTCATAGTTCCACTCCAGCCTTACACAACAAATTTTTTCTCATCTTCATTCATTTCTTCTGCTGTTGTTTTTTGGAACAGCTTCTTTCTTATGCATTTCTTAAAGGTACAATCTAATAGATCTTCAAATCCAAAAGTAACTAGTTTCTTTTTTTTTTTTTGTGGTGGTGGGTGGTAGATGGCATTGGTGTAGTTGCGGTTAGAATGAGCTGTAGAGTAGACAGAGTTGTAGAGTAGTGCCCTCCCTCAATAAGTCCTTGGACTCCCTGGAGGTGTCATATAATAATAATAATAAAAGCATTGGAGAAATTGGTGAAAGGCAGAATTCAAGACTGGATGGATAGGAATAAGATACTCTATAAGGGATAACATGGTTTTGTGAAGGGTGGATCTTGCCTTAGTAATTTGCTTACTTTTTATAATCAAGTGACATTGGAGTTGAATAAGGGAAATGACTATTCAGTGATATTGCTAGACTTTACAAAAGTATTTGATAAGATTTTGTATTGAACTCTATTGCATAAACTGAAGGAAATGGGAATGGATATAAATCTGGTGATTTGGATTAGAGGGTGGCTGATGGACAAAGAGTGGTTTATGTAGGAGTTGAGTCTAGGATCCCTCCAGTGAGAGGTTGCCTGAACTATAGTGCAATATGGATGGGAAGGAAGGTGATAAGAATAAAAAAGAAAGGAAAAGAAAAGAAACTAGTTACTGTTGGATTTGAAGATCTATTGGATTGTACCTTTAAGAAATGCATAAGAAAGAAGCTATTCCAAAAAACAACAGCAAGAAGAAATGAATGAAGATGAGAAAAAATTTGTTGTGTGAGGCTGGAGTGGAACTATGACAGGGTGTTAAATAGTGGATGTACACATATTAACTTAGATGAGTGGTGGGTGGGGGGGGGGATTACTTATGGCAATTCTAATGAAGAATGCTCATGGAAATATTTGTAGAAAAATGTACAACAGCAGAAAATGAACATCAGTGTGAAAGAGAGAGTGGAGTGAATTGATAAGAGATAGGCTATTAATCAACCTAAGTGGTCACTTCTGTATTTTTCCATAATTTTAATGGAACTCTTGGGCACCACCCCAAATGTGAGAACAGAGAACAAAGACCAGTAGAGTATTCAAAAGTTAGACAGATTTGTGATTTGTATAGACTTAACGACTTTTCAGAGGTACAAAATTACAATACAACAATAAAAAAATGTAACTTAACAATATTTATTTGTGTATTTCCAAAGTAGTGAATTTATATATTTTCTTTTAAATCAGAACTTGAAGAAATAAATGAAAGAAATTAACAATTTACAAATATAAATTTTTTTTAGATATCAATTCCCCCCCCAATACACACACATAGTCTGCATGGAACTGAGAAATGTTGACCAACTGTCATACGTATTGTTATAGGCAGAGTAAAATGAAGAAATGACAAACTCCAGCTTAGTGACAGCACTTGTGAAAATACCTAAAAAATAAGTATAAGGTAGGAACAACTGTGATACAGCAGTTGGAACAAGTTTATTAGAGAGTGAAAGATCATAAATCAATGAAACTGGCATCGTATGGACATTATCAAGAATTCTTAGATTTTGGTGCATTATCCCAAACACAAAATAAAGATTTTAACATGGGAATTTCTAAATAGCTGCTATAACAAGCAGCTGTGTAGAAAAAAAGAATAAATGTCTGAGAAAATAAAAAGGCGAGAATAAATGTCTTTAGATGAAAAAGACTACTAAGTTTCATGTTATTATTATTATTATTACTACTACTATTATTCCATCTCCATGAAGCTGCACACTTCTCATTCACTGATGAAGCAATCAGGACCATGGACACACCACTTTTACTCATTCACCACTGTCCAAGCAAAAAATCTAGTCCTTATGCTTTTATGACTTGGAAGATTAGTGTGATTTAGGATAAAAAGAAGAGAGAGAGAGAGAGAGAGAGATCTGATTTGCCTAAGACTCTGAATAGGGAGGAAAAAACAACTCAATTCACCTCGTCTTACTGAAGGTAAACCTTCAGTAAAGGTAGCACGAGGTGAACCGAGAAATTTTTTTTTTCATGAAGACAGATGTATTTTGTAGCAATGTGATACTTCAGAACAACAAAGCATGTTGAATGAACAGGAGGAAGAATGGGCCTGGTAAAATGCAATATACAACCTTTCCCAAAAAAGTCACAATGTGGCTAACTTCCTTTCTCCTTTTTATAATGTGACCTGTTTCCATAAACATGACTCTGGTGGACATAGCAAGTATTGCTAATTGCAAACATATACCTTCCCTAGCTGGATGAAATACCAAGTAGATCTCTAGTTAGTAAAATGAGGTATAAAACTTATTATAAATGAGATGTCAAATCTCCCTCCAGTTGGTGAGAGTGACCATGAAGTGATTACATGGCTGGTTGCCAGCCATTGGAGGACTTCTGTGAGGAAAGGATATGTGGAACTACAAAGCTAGTAATTATGAGAAGCTCAGGGGACAATCTGCAGCTGTAGCAAGAAATGAGGAGTTGGGTGAAAAGGAGATCAATACTGCTTGAGTGATATTCAAGAACTATCTAGCAGAAGCAATGTCTAAAATGTATTCTCAAGGTCAGAAGATTAAATAAGATAGATGTGGAATGGATGGATGAATGAAGAGATTAAGTATGCAATACAGAAAAAGAAGGCATTATAGGGGCAGCATAAGAGGAGTGGTAATAATCAATTCCACGAGGATTGCAAAAAAGAGGAAAGGAATGTAATTGGTTGGTAAAGGTAGCAAAAGTGAAGTATGAACAGCAGTTAGTTAATGAAGTCAAAAAGAATCCTAGGGAGTTCTTTCAATATGTAGCCAGCAAAAAAAAAAAAAAATAATAATGAAAATGGAAGGATGAACATTGATTGGAGAAAATGGTATAAGAACATCTTCTGCAGAGGATAAAATTGAGATATTTAATGAGCAATTCATGAAGGTCTTGCATTCTTGTGAATGTGAAATCATGAGGAGTTTGAGAGCAGTTGATGGAGGACAGACTGACTGTGAGTGAGCAAGAGATATGTGGAGAAATGAGCAAATTTGATGTTAATAAGGCTGTGGTACTTGATAATATATCACCACGTATTTTGAAGGAATGTTAAATCAAGTTGGCATCTGCCTTAACATATTTGTTTAATATGAGTCTTATATTGGATCAAGTTCCAAAGGAGTGTAAAGAAGGCAAGATTCTACCACTTCATCAAAGAGATGACAGACATAAAGCATCAAATTATAGACCAATCTGTGTGTCAGGTGTTGTGGTTAAAGTGTTGGAAAGACTGGTGAGAATCAGGATCTAGAAGTGGGTTGATGATAATGGTATTATCTTTGATAGACAGCATGGATTTGCTAAAGGAAGCTGATGTTTAGTAATCTACTTACTTATTACAATAAGGTGACAGCAGCAGCAGCAGCTTTGGATGCAGGCGATGGATACACAGCAGTATACTTAGACTTTGCAAAGGCTTTTGATAGATTACTGTATCACAAGTTGATAGTCAAACTAGAGCATATGGGATTGGATATTAAACAGTACACTTGATTGGAGATTAGCTGTCTGTTAGGTATCAAAAAGGTGTGTATGGGAGAGCAATATCCAAGAAGAGGCACACCACTAGTGGTGTGCCTCTGGGGTCTGTTTTTAGGCCACTGCTGTTTAACCTGTATGTTAATGATATGTGGAAAAATTTGAATGGGGATATTCAGTTGTTTGCAAATGATGCAAAGTTGGGATGAACTATGAGGAGTAGAGTAGATGCTGTTGCCTTACAAAATGACTTGAATAGATTGAGTGAATGGGCATGGGAGTGTGGATACAAGTTCAATGTTGTGAAATGCAAGGTTTTAAAATCATAAGAGATCTTGGGGTATAGTGGTTTTCAAAAGGAATCAGAAAAGAAATTTCAAAAGGAATTTTGAAAACAAATTGGTTTTCAAAAGGATGAAGAGATGTTCAAGAGGATTCAGAGGCAATTGACTAAAATAGTTTCTGATCTCTAGAATATTGAATATGAAGAAAGGTTGAGATGATTCAATTTGCAGAGTCTACTGGATAAGAGGAAGAGGAGCAATATGATAGAGATGTAAGATAGTAATATCTCTATCATATAGTAATATGATAGAGATACAAGATAATAAGGGGTTGTTAAAGGATTAATGTTGAAGAGCTTTTTTTCATAAAATGATGAGAGATGGGTGGAGAACAAGAGGTCATTTCTGGTAGCTTTACAAAGAGGGTGTGAGCAGGGGAGTGAGAAACAGGTTTTTTTGAATGGAGAGTTGCGAATGATTGGAATACATTGCTTGAGAGTGTAGTGTCTGCAGAAAATTTGAATGTGATTAAGATGCAGTATAATGTTTGCATGTATGACATAAGGGGTCTCCTAGATGAGTCTGTGATTCCATGGGGTTGTGAGATAATAATAATAAAAATATGAGGATACTGCTTTCACAGTTGTATCCTCATATAAGGATAGTACACAGGACAATGGTGACAAATTAAGAGGCTTCCAAACCTTAGCAAATAATACTATTGCTATTTTCTCTCTGAAGAGTGCTTAGTGCAAAGTGTCAAAGTATGATGGTATGTAGGGAGCACAGCTGAAGATAAAAGATAAGAGAGGGGGTTTTCATTATATGAATGACATGTTCACAAGTCTTTCAATTTACACTGCATGTTTATAGTCTTCATTTAACTTTTTTTTTCCCATTGGCCATGAAAGTCACCATAAAAAAATACAGATGAGGAAAAAAAAAAACTCTCACAAAAAACAACTAAGAACCACAAAATCGTTAATAAAAAAATGCCACAAAAGCACATATAATACATGCAAAAAGTGCCATAAAAGCATGTATTATACATATAAAAAACATAACATGTACAAAATAAAACTTTACTTTTTTTTCATATCAACTTCACTAGCATTCATGGCATTAATATGAACATAAACAACGTGCACCACTCACTTATTATCTTTAAACCTAACCAATGATTCATTATGGGACATCAACTGACAGTCTCGACTATTTGAATGACACTAGATGATTTCTTCCATCAAAAAAGAAGTACCATGCATTTGTCAACTCTAGTATTTAATGTCAAAGAATGTTAAACCTACAATCCCCTCTTTTTTATCTCTTGCTGTTGCATTTGCTATTTTTATCATTTTCGAAATTCTACTAACCACTCTCAGACCTGTTTCATTATTTCTTTGAAACTGGATTTTCTGCAGTCAAAATATTAAACAGTTTGGCAGTATTCCTTGGGGACTTTGATGACCACAAACTGACTTCCTTTACTAATTCCGCTGATTAAGCTGGAAGAAATCCTGAATTATTTACTATTAATAATCACGTAATACAAATCTGCACAATAAAATTCTCAAAATACTCAGAATTCCTCTACCAGAAATTCACATAATCCTTCCAACATCTCTGAACTTTTTTTTTTTTTAACTTATTCTCCTTCCAAAGTGATGGGACACATAAGTTTTTGACCTCACGGTTTTGACCTCAGAATTCAGCAGCAGTGGAGAAGTGCTTTGGAAAGAGGTGAATGACAATTTGTAGATACCAGTGTGTTAGAAGGCAAGGAGAGTTGTCTGAATGCAGACAACACTATAGCAACAATCAATACAGAGGACATTCCTGTAATCAGATATTCAAGGCAAAGATAACTGACTGACAACAAATCAATTTGGATGCACTTGATCATAAAATAAGAAGATTGATGATAATGAATCACACCTTACATCCATACAATGATGCAAATTGATTATACATAGTTAGGAAAAGTAGGGGACATGAACTTTTACAAGTGAAGCAAACAGTAGAAAAAGAAAAAGCAAGGTAATCATTATAGCTCATAAAAAAGTAGTGAATATAACAGATTCAAAAAAAAAGCAGTCTAAGCAGAAAGAAATGGAAAGAAGACTATAAGGTTAGAAAAATGAAGCCCACCATGGTGAATATTTGAAAAGACACTGAAGAGAAAGTTTACAGTCACTTAACTTTGCAATGGCTTCAGCAGGGCACCAAGAAGAAAGAGTCAGAAGGTCTGATACTTACTGTTCAAGAACAAGCACTATAAACAAATGCAATCAAGGCAAAATTTGAAATAATAATAACAAATGCTGACTATGTAGAGATAAAGAAGAGACAGAGAACCATCTGATTAGTTTTTGCAGCAACATTGATCATACAAACTATAAACAAAGGCAATGATCAGATGACAAAAGCTGTACACACTGGAGCTTGTATATGCCCAACTCACAAAACTCCTCAGGCACACACAAGTGAAAATGCAAACATATTTTGTGACTTTAAAATTCAGAGGAATAGACATCTGGAACAGAGGTCAGCAAACTATGGCCTGTAGGCCTAATCCAGCCTGCCACCAATTATGGTATAGCACATGAGCAAAGGATGGTGTTTTAAATTAGTTTTGTGACAGAATCATGAAACTACTGTTACTTTTATAGTTTACTATATTCGGGATGAAACTCTTTGATTCCGATCTTTGAGTTTCTTATTCGGTTTTGAAACAATGTGGGATTTAATATCCCCTTAATTTAGATAACGTTACATTGCCGAAGTGAAGCCTATTGGCTCTTTATATTTAAGTAATTTAATGGGTGCACCTTTTTGACAACTCATATAGCAAAGTATATAAGTTCTTTTCGCTATACCCTTGGTATTAATTTGGTCTACCTACTCACTGATGTATAACGTCATACATCTCCTAGGAGATGGGTTTTACATTATGGGAAATACTAAGAATAGTGATCAGAGCCTTATCCACCTTTGTATGAGTTGCCCTAGTTTGTACTACATACTTTGTACTACGTGCTTTAGCTTACGCTAGTAGTTGCCAATACTTTTATAGTTTACTATATTCGGCATGAAACTCTTTGATTCCGATCTTTGAGTTTCTTATTCGGTTTTGAAACAATGTGGGATTTAATATCCCCTTAATTTAAAATACTGTTTCAGTATTTATAGAGACATGTTAAAGTGATGCAGCCATGCCTATTCATTTGCAAATTGTCTATTGCAACATTCTTACCACATGCTGTGACTGTATGCTGCACTGTTGCTGCCCACACTACCACTGATGCTGATCACGGTGGTAACTTGACAGTGTTTTGTATACCACGCATCTAGAATTTCTTTGTTTCTTAATCACATGTATCATGAAGTTATGTGGTGAATACCAGTACATATTTATATATATTCAAATTTGGTAGTTTGGAAACGGCATTTTCTAAGATAAAATGTATAAAATCTTGTTAAGATCACCCTTGTCTGATGAATAAGCATCTGTAATTCATTTTGATGATTCAGAATACTAACTCTGAACCTTAATTAAGTGCAATTATTATTATTATTCTTATTTAGGCCTCCCAGGTGTCAAAAGACTCATCGCAGGAGGTCCCTCCTAGGAAACACAAAGTCTATCATACCACTCCTTAAACTTGTTGACCGTTTTCACTCTCACCACTCTATCAGGCAATGCATTCCATAGTTCAACCACCCGCCATGCAAAGAAACCACTCCTAACACTCTTGCTCACAGTTTCCTTTCGTAACTTCTAGGAATGGCTCCTTGTCATCACTCCTTCCCACTGTCAACCAAGCGAAAGAACTCCCCAGTGTTAACCCTGTAACCACCTCTCAACACTTTAAAAGTCTCAATCATATCACTCTCCTTCTTTTATCCACCAAACTCAGCAGTCCACCTCAGCTGATCCACATAACTAACATTGTACAGTCCTGAAACCATCTTTGTTATCCACCTTTGTATCCTTTCCACAGTTAATTTATCCCCTTCAAATCCTGGGGACCAAATCTGAGAACAATAGTCCAAGTGTGGTCTGATCAGTGTCTTATACAATGGACTGATAACTGTTTTATCTCTGCAGGTCAGTGTCCTTATTATTGCAGCAATCCTCTGTGTTACCTTCACCACCTTTGCAATATGCCCCCTGAATTTCAGGTTTCTATCAATCAACCCAAGATCTCTTGTCTCCCCTACTTCCTCCAGTATAGCACCTCCAATAGAGTATGCAGCATCCCATCGATGTGTCCCAAACCTCAAGACCTTACATTTTGCTGCATTAAACCGACACCCCCTCCATTCATTTGCCCATCTGTGTAGCTTATTCAAATCCTCTTGCAGGGTTACCACATCTGCACTATTACTAATAACCCTTCCCAGCTTCACATCATCTGCAAACAACTGAATATCCCCTTGCAATCCACTGACAATGTCATTGATATAAAGGTTAAACAATATAGGTCCCAGTACTGAGCCCTGTGGGACCCACTTGTAACCCTCTGCCTCCTTGAAACTGTGCCACCGTACACACCTCTCTGATACCTATTGGACAGCCAATCCTGAATCCAGTTGACCAACCTGACATCCAAACCCATGTGCTGCAACTTAAATATCAGCTTATCATTGTACCACCCTGTCAAATGCCTTTGCAAAATCCAAAAAAAAAATGGCAGTATATGCCTTTCCCTAATCATCTGCTCTTGTCATGTTATTACAAAAGGCAATCATATTAGTAAAGAAATAGTGCCCCTTAACAAATCTATTTTGACTCTCACAAATAACATTACCCTCATCTGCCCAATGCTGTATACGATCCCTAACTAATTTCTCCAAGATCTTAACAACTATTGATGACACACAAACTGGCCTATAATTAGACACTTCCAGTTTGCTACTGCCCTTGTTCAATGGCACTATCTAACCTTCCTTCCATTACCTGGGTACCTTTCCAGTAGCCAGACTTTCACTGAAAAGCTAGGTCAAACGAGCTGCCAATTCTTTAGCACATTCTCTCAAAACTCATGGTGAAATACCCAATATCCAGTCCCACAGCTTTGCTAACATCCAGATTACTCAGTATTTGGAACACGCTCTCCTCCTGCACCTCTAAACCTCGAACCTGCCCTATCCCTCTAGTATTAAAATTTACTCCTCCAGGATGAAATACACCAATAAAGTGTTCATTGAACAATTCCACTATATCCTCTGCATCAGTCACTCTATTCCCATTTTTCTCATAAAAAGAATTCAATATTTCTCACTAATTTCCCAAAATATGTTTCTACACACATATTTCTTTACAAAAAAAAAAAAATAAATAAATCATGTAAATTTTGACTTCTATCTTACATATAAGTACATGATATCCTTCATTTTATGCTGTGGTCTGTGAAGGCATAACATATTTAATATCCAGCCCTTCTCAGAAAAAGTTTGTTGATCCCTGATCTGGAACATAACATGCCAGACATCACTAGTTGAACGACATTGTTTATTGACATGCCAGACATCACTAATTGAATGTGTAATTTATTGACAAGGCAATAGCAGAGGATAGCAGAGTAGAGTAGAAGAAAAAAGTGCATGAAAAATTGACTAAGTATAGAGATCTGGAGAGAAATTCAATGAATTTGGTTGCGAGGAGTAACACCAAAGGTATTTACTATCTGTTGTAATGTATATTTTTGTACTTCTCTTTTCATGTTATGCACTCAATGAAGTTTTCTAAGAAAACAAAACTAGTTGTGCATTCAAATAATAAATAATATTTTTTCTATTTTGGTATCTCTCAGCTTCTAGTCATTAAATTTATTTGATCATATATATATATATATATATATATATCCTATTCTATTCCCTCAGCCATATGGCTGGTGGGAGTAGCTATATGCTTCCATACCAAGGAGATGATTATGGGCAAGGTGGTTTCCCATTACTTTCCTTGCCATAGTATATTTTTTGACTGTAGCCTTGTGTGTGTGGGGAGGGGGGGGGGAGTTCAAGGGACCATATTGCCTCTTTTGAGGAATGAAAAACCCAAGTTACCAGGACAAAAAAAACCTTCCACTTCTGTATAAGAGCAGTTAACTTACCTTTAGTCAAAAGAGACCACATAAAGGTTCCTCACATCGCTGATGGGAATTGAACCCAGGTTTTTCTGATCAAAGGGCTTCGTCTATACTGACTGAGCTATGGAGGCTTCACCATTATGCATACAGATCATATGTATTGTGTTAAAGATATCAAATAATTTTATAAGCTAGGTTTTAATACTTTTTCCCAAGTAAGCAAACAGACAAGTAAGTCAAGTTTGCACCTGCACATAGTGCAAGTCTAAGGCAACTCGTGGTAAAGGTGGAGTAAGCTCCGATCATTTTCCTTAGTATTTTCCCCTAATGCAAAGCACATCCCCTCGTGGATATGTATGATGCTATGCATTAAAGGCAAGGGCCACTACCCAGACCGGTTTCGACCTTTATTGAGGTCTCGTCAGTGGGAGCTAGACCTAAAAATGCCAAGGTTGAAGTAATGCAGGGCATATAAATTTTACCTAAACAAGTGACCACAAGGTGCTTTGACCTTATTAAATAAAAATATCAGAATGAGAGTAAGATTAGTTTAAGTCAGATTAGAGTAAGGCAAGTTTGCGCCTGCACAATGCGCAGGCACAAACTTGACTAACTTGTCTGTTTGCTTACTTGGGAAAAAGGATTAAAACCTAGTTTATAAAATTGCTTGGTATCTTTAACACAGTATATACCCAAGGTAAAAAACTTTCTACATCTTACTCTCATCCTGAGATTTTTATTTAATAAGGTCAAAGCACCTTGTGGCAACTCGTTTAGGTAAAATTTGTAAGCTCTGCATTACTTCAACCTTGGCATTTTTAGGTCTGCCTCCCACTGACGAGACCTCAATAAAGGTCGAAACCTGTCTGGGTAGTGGCCCTTGCTTTTAATGCATAGCATCATACATCACCTCAAGCAGATGTGCTTTGCATTAGGGGAAAATACTAAGGAAAGTTATCGGAGTTCACTCCACCTTTTCTGCGAGTTGCCTTAAATTTGTACTACGTGCAGGCGCAAACTTGACTTACCTGTTTGCTTACTTGGGAAAAAAGGATTAAAACCTAGCTTAGAAAATTGCTCGGTATCATTAACATAGTATATACATAAAGGTAAAAAACTTTCTACATTATATGTATTATATATATATATATATATGTAGAAAGTTTTTACCTTGAGTATAATATATGTTAAAGATGCCAAGCTATTTTAAACCTGGTTTTACTCCATTTCCCAAGTAAGCAAACAGGCAAATAAGCCAAGTTTGCACCTGCATGTATTGTAAGTCTAGATGACCCATAAAGTAGTACAAGTCTAGGCAACTTGTGGTAAAGGTGTAATAAGCTCTGATCACTATTCTTAATATTTACCCTTTATAGCTTAGCATCTTTAACATATATTATACCCAAGGTAAAAAACTTTCTACATCTATCTCTCATCCTGAGATTTTCATTTAATAAGGTCAAAGCACCTTATGGTAACTTGTTTTGGTAAAATACTTATAAGTAAAATACTTATAAGCTCTGTATTACTTAACTTTGGTATTTCTAAGCCTGGCTCCCACTGATGAGACCTCAATAAAGGTCGAAACCAGTCTGGGTAGTGGCCCCATGCCTTTAATGCATAGCATCATACATCTCCTGAAGGAGATGGGCTTTGCATTAAGGGTAAATATTAAGAATAGTGATCAGAGCGAGCTTATTCCACCTTTACCATGAGTTGCCTAGACTTGTACTACTTTACGGGTCACCTAGACTTGCAATACATGCAGGCGCAAACTTGACTTATTTGTCTGTTTGCTTACTTGGAAAATGGAGTAAAACCAGGTTTAAAATAGCTTGGCATCTTTAACATTATATATATATATATATATAATCGAACCCAAGATATATATATATATCTTGGGTTCGAGGTTATATGGTGAGTGGTCAGTGTAATTTAGCGCTCGTGTAAAATTGGTGATTTTTGGTGTTTTTTGTGTGTGTTTTTCCTTAGAAAATTGGTTTTATAGTATATTAGAACGATTTTCGTGTTTTTAGAGTATTTTGTGTGTCTTTATAACATATTTTATTGGTGCTGTCGCTGCTAGAGGGATTCGTAGTGTGTAGTGTTCGTGAAAGCTCCGGATAAGATAAGTATTATTTTCAGTTATCGTTGATAAATTTATTTAATATTGAGTAGTTTTGTTTGCCTTGCGTCTCTTAGTGCATCTTTTTGTGTGTTTTTGGTGTGTTATAACTTATAATTTGATAAAATAGGTTGCAAGTAAGTATGGCTCCAGTATGAAGGAAAATGGCGGCCAGTAATGATGGTTCGCCATCTTTATCAAAGAAACGGTAGTATAAAAGAGATGATTCATTGTACTAGCTGCGAAATGTACGCTTTGCGGAGTGTGGGCGGAGTGTGGTTAGATGATAATAAAGGAGTGAATGTGTGTAGAAAATGTAGGGAGAATGAGAAATTGAAGAGTATTTCGGATCATGAGTGTGATATTTTTGTCAAACTTCAGAATGAAGAAAATAGGGATATAACAAGAAACGGCGAGGTTGTACCAGAGAATTGTGAGAGTGTGAATGTAGAAAGTGTGAATGATAGTATTAATGGTTTTACTGAGAATAAAAAAGATGAGATAGATGCAATGAGTGAGATCGCGTTGTTGAATAGTGCGATACAAAGGGCGAAACTGCAGCTAGAGCGTATGAGCAAAAGTCGACTGAATGAACCAGCCAATAATAAAAAGTATGACAGGAAAAATAGACGTATAAGTGTGAACATGAACAAAATGAAGGAGAGAGTGCTGTATGGAGACTCGTTAGTACGGGGTGTGATAGTAGAGGATTTGACAAAATCGTACCAACCTGGTGCGACCATAAAGGATGTAACTGAGTCTATGAGAGAGTAAAAGGAAAGGGTGAAAGAAATGATTGTTGTGGCAGGTATGAATGATTTGAAAGGAGACAAAATTGGAAATGATAGAAGACCTGAATGAATTGTTTGAGGTAGCAAAAGAAAAGAGTGAGAGAGTTAGAATGATTAGTCTTTTGCCACGGTATGACAGTGAAATGTTTAAAAGGAGGGCCATAATTGCGAATGACTTTATGCATGGGTTATGTATGACGAGTGGTGTGGAATTTGTGGAAGTGTGGAGTGAGTTCGATGGGCGAAAGGATCTATATAAGATGGATGGCTTGCATTTGAATGGTTACAGTGTAAGAAGACTTGAGAAAGTGTTGCTGAATGTGGTGGATGTGCAAATTCAGGGAAACTAGATTTATTGAGAGGGGGAGAGTAGATATACAGTCCTTAGGGAGGCAGTTGAATGTAAGAATAAATATAATATGCCCGAGCAAATAAGGACAACAAATCAAAGTGGGATAGTTAATATAAGGCATCAAGGTAGGGTTGGGGCTAATGGGGGTCTTAAATTCATGTACACTAATGCTAGGAGTATTAGGAACAAGAAGGAAGAGTTTTTGGCCATGGTTGGCACTTCCAGACCACAGGTTATTGGTATTAGTGAAACATGGCTGACTGTAGATGATATAGCTAGTGGGATTGAATGTGATGGATATAGTGTGTTATAGGTTATTGGTATTAGTGAAACATGGCTGACTGTAGATGATATAGCTAGTGGGATTGAATGTGATGGATATAGTGTGTTCAGGAATGACAGGGAGAATAAAATGGGGGGAGGAGTATTGTTGATGATAGCTGATGAGCTACAGCCAAGGAGAATAGAAGTTGAATTGCAGGATAGAGAAAAGAGCACATTTGAGGCAATTTGGTGTAAGATTGTGGCTAGCAGAACTAAATATACAATTGGGTGCTGCTATAGACCAGGTGATGGAAAAGATGGTGGTGACAGTATGCACAAGCAAATAGAAGAAATGAGTGGAAGGAGGGTGATTATTATGGGAGATTTCAATGATGGTCATACTGATTGGAGTGAGGAGAGGACACACGGGAGGAAGGAATTGGATTTTATGTGGTTATTAAGGGATAATTAATTCCATTATCTGCGACAGCATGTAATGGAAAATAATAGGGGTCAGAGAGTGCTTGACCTAGTAATTACATCTGAAGATTTGGCTGGAACAAATATGACCACATTGCCACCAATCGGTGAGAGTGATCATAGGGTCTTGACTTGGGAGGTGGCTAAAGGTGTAGAATTTTCAATTAAGACAGGGTACATGTGAAATTATCGGGCTGGAAAGTATGACAAGCTTAGGAGTTTGATTGGTTCAGTGCCATGGCATGTACAACTGCAAGGACTAGAAGTCGATGGTGCATGGGAGGTAGTTAAGAAGTGTTTGCATGAAGCAATGGCTGACTGTATACCTAGAGTCCGAATAATAAATCAACTACGGGTTAAATGGATGAATAACACCATTAAGCTTGAGCTGCAAAAAAAGAAACAACTATGGAGGGAATTTAAGGAGAAAGGTGACCAGCAGGCACACGAACGGTATAAAGTGCAGGCCAGAAGGGTAACGAGTGTGGTAAGAAAAGCAAAAAAGGATTACGAAAGAACATTGGCCATACAGTTTTTTATATATGTAGCAAGTAAAAGGAAAAATGTACATGGCAGAATGATTTTAAAGAATGCCGATGGTAGGGAGGTAACTGAATCAGTTGATATAGTTGAGTTACTGAGTGAGCACTTTGCAAGAATATATCATCCAGGTGGTGACATTGCAGAAACGAATGTACCAGTAGATTATACGGGAATTGTGGTGAATGAAGTGGAGGTGAGTAGTCTATTGCATAACCTCAATGTCAATACATCTGTGGGATTGGATGGTATACCAGCTAGTGTTGTATGAGAAGCAGCTAAAGAATTGTCAGTACCTTTGACCATCGTGTTTAATTTAAGTCTCTGGTCTGGGTTAGTCCCGAGAGGGTGGAAAGAGGGGAAAATAGTTCCACTGCATAAAGGTGGTTCCAAGACTGCTGTTGTAAATTATTGACCGATTAGCATATCAGGAATCATTGTCAAGTTCTTAGAGAAATTAGTCAAGAAAAGAATACGGGATTGGATAGATGAAAATGGGATATTGTATAGGGGACAATATGGTTTTGTGAAGGGTAGATCATGCCTCGGGGTGCTTAAGGGTCAAAGCTGTATAACTGAGAGGAGACCTCCACATAGCCTTTAAAGGAATGCGGAAAACCGACCAGGGCTTCTGACCTAATGTCCAATCCTCACCTTCTCGTGGTGCACCCTGTTGGATATCTACTTTGATACTGAACGAACAAGGATGGGCTGGCAATTTGGGATTTAGCCGACCAAATTGTATTCTTATTGGTTAAACCAAAATAAAAAATGATGGTACAACATGAAAAAATTTCATGCCGGCTGGGGCGTCGCCCGGTTAAACAAGGCCCCCGTTATTTTCGCCAGGGAACCAGGGCGAACAGCGAAAAGTCAGCTACTGGAACAAATCTGAAAACAAACCCCAACTCAACATCACCAGAGTTAAAGATCGGTACTATCAACGTAAGAAGCCTGAATGGCAAAGAAATGGAGCTAGCTGAGGAATTAGATAAGTACCAGATCGACATAATAGGGGTGACTGAAACAAAAAAGACCAAAACTGGTGAGATCTTTCTGAGCAATAAATACAAAATGTTATATTCAGGCAATGACAATCAAGGAAAAGAAGGAGTAGCCATAGTATTCAACACAAAATACGAGGTTAATCTTCTTGAATGGCAGTCAGTCTCAAGTAGAGTAATGTGGGCAAATATGAGAATGGGGAACTGGACAATGAGACTTATTTGTGCATGGTCCCACACAAGGTTCTACTAAGGTAGAAGTGGAGGAATTTTTTGAGGCTTTAGAAAAAGCAACTGACACAATGAAAAAGGAAAAGTTGGTCCTTGTTGGGGATCTAAATAGTAGAGTAGGAAATGATTGTGAGACATACAAAAATATTTTGGGAAAATTTGGAGAAAAGAGCAAAGCTAATAATAATGGCAAATATCTGTTGGATTTCTGCTCAGGACATGGACTGGTTATTACTAACACCATGTTCCAACATAAAAATGTGCACAAATTCACATGGAGAGAAGAGGCTAGGAATAAGAAAAGTCTCATTGACTATGTTATTGTTGATAGTGATGTTTTCTCCCTGGTGCAGGACACCAGAGTGTACAGAGGATTTGAAATTGGAAGTGATCACTATTTAGTCTTGAGCAGGATAAAATTGAATTTCATATTGAAAAGAATAACATGTAAGAAAGTTTTAAAGCGAATAAAAGTTGAGCAGCTCTCAGATGTGAACTGCAGACTAAAATACAGAAAGATTATTGAAAAGAAAATGAAAGAGTTTGAGAACAGGAATCAAACCTTGGAGATTCAGTGACAAACTCTGAAGGAAACATTGATTGATTCTGCCAGAGAGGCATGTGGTGAGGTTGTGTGCAAGGATAAAAAAATCAGAACTCCCTGGTGGACACAGGAAGTTAAAGAGGCAGTGAAAGAAAAGACGAAAGCATATCAAAAGTTCCTGGCAAATAAGTCAGCTTTTACTCTTACTGAATACAGAGACAAATGTAAGAAAGCTAAACAGTGTGTAAAACTAGCTAAACAAAAGTCATGGGAGGACTTTGGCAAGAATATAGAAAATAAATATCAAGAAGGTGGAAAATATTCTGGAGGTTGTTGAAGAAGCTTAGGAATGGAGGAAAGAGTGCTGTAAAAGGAATTAGAGATGATAAAGGTGAAATGAAAACAGGAGAAAAAGATATCCTTGAAGTATGGAGTATTTACTTTGAAAAACTGCTAAATGAAACAAGCAGTGATGACAGCACAGTGATAAAAAACACTGACCAGGCATGCTGCACTGCATAGTTCAGAAAGCCTGGACAGAGGGATGAATTCCCGATGATTGGAGTAGAGCTCTCATAGTACCCATATATAAAAAGGGAAATAAAACTGAATGTGAGAATTACAGAGGTATTTCCCTACTGAGTGTTCCTGGCAAGATCTATGCAAGTATACTTGAGAAACGGTTGAGAAGAATTGTGGAAGAAAAGCTTGGTGAAGAACAAGCTGGATTCAGGCCAAATAGAGGCTGTTAGGATCAGATCTTCACTTTACGACAAATAGTCGAGAAAGCATGGGAATATAACAAAGATCTGTATTTAAGTTTTGTCGATTTGGAAAAAGCATATGACAAGGTGCCAAGAGAGAAGCTATTCAATACGCTGTAGTTATATGGTGTCAATGGGGAATTATATCAAGCAATACTTAGTCTTTATTTGAGTTGTGAGTCAGCAGTTAGAATTGAAGGAAGTACAGGAAGATGGTTTAATGTTAAATCTGGTGTGAGACAAGGATGTACATTATCCCCTCTGTTATTCATTATCTATATGGATCACATTATGAAGGAATGTGGTATTAAACCTGATATCAAAATTGGAGATGTTAATGTCAGCTCTTTGCTTTATGCGGATGATGTTATACTTCTAAATAAATCCGCTACAAGTCTGCAAGATTCTCTGACTAAATTGAATAGCTGTTGTAATAGATATGGTATGAAGGTCAGCAATAAAAAGACAAAGACAATGAAAATAGGCAGAATCATTGAAAATGTCAACTGTGTTGTGAATGGAGAACCTGTGGAACAAGTAAAACATTTCAGCTACTTAGGCACAATTTTTTACTGAAGATGGTAAACTAAATATAGAAATAGACAACAGAATCAGCAAAGCTGGTATCGTGGGAAGTCAATTGAATAAATTCATATGGAATAAGAAAGAAATTAGTTGGAACACTAAATTAGCTGTATACAAGACTGTGTTCAAACCAATTTTAACTTATGGATCTGAGAGCTGGGTCAGAAGTAAAACACTTGACCAAAGACTAGAGACCGCAGATATGAGAGTCCTGAGAAAGATTAGAGGCGTAAACAGATGGCATCAATGGCAATATCATATTAAAAATGAGGATATTAGGAAAGAACTTGACATTGTCAGCATCCAGGAATGCGTTAGCAGAGCTAATCTCAGATGGTATGGTCACTTAAATAGAATGGGAGAGGAAAGATTAGCAAAACAAGTGTTCTCTGCCAGGTTGGCAGGAAAACGACCCAGAGGAAGACCAAGATATAGGTGGATTGATACGGTACAAAGTGCCTTAGATGATAGAAATATAAGATCTGATAATGTTGGAGTCTTGACAAGTAACAGACTGATTTGGAGGAAAATTGTAGATGGGAAGTTAGTAATGATGTAATTTTTTCATGTAGTACTGTCATATCCTGTACACCCCTTGAGGGTACATGGCAGGAAGTTGATGATGATGATGATGATGAGATCATGCCTCAGTAACTTGCTCACATTTTATAACACAGTGACAGCTGAACTGGATAGGGGTAATGGGTTTACAGTAATACTACTGGACCTTGCCAAGGCTTTTGATAGGATACCACATAGAACCCTAATCAGTAAACTGGAGCAGATGGGGATAGATATAGGGTTGGTGAGATGGATAGGAGGGTGGTTGAAGGAGAGATAAAAGAGAGTGGTTTATTCAGGAGTGGAGTCTAAAAGACGGCTTGTGACTAGTGGAGTGCCACAGGGCTCTGTTCTTGGACCACTGCTTTTCAATTTGTTCATCAATGATATAGGAAAGGATTTGAGAGGAAGTGTTCACTTGTTTGCTGATGATGCAAAGTTGGGTAGAGCAATTATGAGTGCACAGGATGTCAAAATTTTACAGGATGATTTGGATAGTTTGGAGGGCTGGGATAGGAAAAATGGATGTCAATTTAATGTGCCAAAGTGTAAGGTTATGCACTTTGGGGTGAAAAGAATAGCAGCAGTATATCGCATTGGTGGAACCGTACTCCAGGAGATTGATGAGGCCAGGGATTTGGGAGTGTTGGTGGATAGGGGAATTGAAGTTTAGGGGCACATTGCAAAAGTGACTAAAACAGCTCACCAAATCACTTGGCTTTTGAAAAATACTTTAACATGCAGAGACAAACAAGTTGTTGTTCCTCTGTATCGAGCCTTGATAAGACCCCATCTGGACTACTGTGCCCAGTAATAATCACCAGGGTTTCTTTGTGATGGGGAGGAAGTGGAGAGGATCCAGAGACGAGTGACCTAGATGAAAGCAGGTCTGTGGAATGAACCTTATGAGAATAGGTTGAAGATTTGTGGGTTGCAGAAGTTGGTTGATAGGCGAAGGAGGGGTGATATGATTGAGACATTCAAATTACTGAAGGGTTTCTATAAGATTGATCCAGAAGATATTTTTGAAAATATGACTGGTGGTGGGAGGACTAGGGGCCATGAATGGAAGCTGGGCAAGAGCGTGGTTGAAAACGGTGTTAGAGCTAGGTTTTTTACTTGGAGGGTGGTGAATGAGTTGAATAAGCTTCCAGAGTCTGTTGTGGGTGCTACGACTGTGAATGAGTTCAAGGCAAGGTATGATAGATACTGTGTGAATGTCGAATAGTTGTTTTTGACATGATGTTAGGGCCTACCTCGATGAGTCTGTCGACTCCTTGGAGTTGACCGGAACAATAACAATAATAATAATAATAATGATATATATATATATATATATATATATAAACTTTAGTCCATTTACATACTCAATTATTATAGGATGTGGAATGTCACAAACAAAAATCAATCTGTTGTTTATGCAATGAATGTGAGTGAATTAATGATGGAGGAAATTAAGAAATTTATAGAAGAAATTCTGATTTAAAATATGATTTCATTCACTGAAAAAATGTGAAGGAAAACTGATCCTAAATATTGAGAAATAAATCCAGTTTTTATTTAAAAATACTTACTTCAATTAAAACTGCAAAAAATATGATGGCTACAGTAGAATAGCCAATATTAAGCATGAGCAATGTCACAAAGAAGGCATGCTGCAGTCTTCCTTGATATCTATGAAATAATTCTTCAACATTCTTTAGTTTGAATTGATCCTGAAAGTAAAATAATAATACACATTTTTAAAAAAATGATACTTAAAAAAACCAAATTCACTAAAATATAAAACCTTCACCCTAGAGCAGTAGGTCTTAACCTTTTTAGTGATTGGCATCCCCTTGAATCTAAAAATAAGTTCTCGCACCCCCTTGAAAATTGTGTTTCTATTTCTTTATTTAGGAAATTACATCTATTGCAAGATAATTTATTTATTGAAAAATAAACACATACATTTACATATACATACAAAACAATATCTCAATTTTTAAAGGCTATGTTGTTGTTGTTTATTCATAATAATACTTTTGAAGCAAGGCTCCTTTTTTGAAAGAGCCACACGTAAGTCATCATTTGCATTTAAGCGATTTCTGGCTTTTGTTTTTATGTGCAAAAGTGATGAAAATCCAATTTCACACAATTAGGTGGTGGCAGATGGTAAAAGTGTCTGCAATGTGGCTTTTGCCAGCTGTGGATAAGGTTCTAACTGTGTATACCAGAATTGTTCTAAGTCCAGTTTATCAAATTCCCTTTGAATACGTGCATTGGCTCATATTTCAATAAGATTGTCTTTTATTAAATAGTTGTGGTCCATTCCATCAAATCTGGGTCAAAATTTAGAAACTTCTCTTGCACCCCACCCCAGGTTAAGAACCACTGCCCTAGAGAATGACATGAGAAAATATCTAATTTATCCTTCTCCCTCGATGAGTCTTTGGATTCCTTTCAGGTGTCACATAATAATAATAATAATAATAATAATAATAATAATACACTCAATTCTTCAGATGGTTACATGATAGATTGGTTCCAGAAAAAAATGTGCAAAAAAGAATACAGTGCATATGAAAAACTAGAAGAATGGTTCCAGATGTGAACAATAAATGGTTCCTGATAAGAACAATAATTATTTTCAAACAAAACATATGAAAATCACTGAATAAAACTCTATTTAATTTTAATGGAATATTTTTTATTTTAAATACTTATTTAAAGTATATACATATGTATCTTTCTTAAAGAAAATAGTGTGTCACTAATAAAACAGAAATTTGAAAAGGCCCAAATTCACCCACGCATATGTATTAGTCAAATTTTATTCGCCACCACTTTCTGACAGTAGCCGCATTCTTTTGTGTGAGTGAAATTAAATCACTTCCATCACTTGAAACACTTTAGCTGTCCTGTTCATACTGCAATGACAAAATGTTTTCTTCAGTAAAAGGAACTATATTAGCATTAATTTTCAATAATTATGAAGGTTGTTTTTTTTTTTACCACGAACTCTGTAATTAATCGTTGAGATTCTGTTTTGACTAGATCTTTGTATAATTCTTCATATTGCACCATACATGACTTCAGTTCATGTTTAAACTGTTAAGCTCGTTCAGTATTTGGATCATGTGTAAGAAAATGACATTGCAATTTACTAGCCATTTGAAGTGCTTCTTTAATTAATTCCAAGTTAAGTGGAATCTCTTCTTCTTCATCTTCACTTTTTTCTTTTTCATTGAGATTCTCAAGGACAGCTTCTATTATTTCGTCATCACTAACAGCCTTGTCAACCATCAATTCTTCAATCCTTCTGTGCAACCTTCATGTGCTAATCTGATGATATTGGGATACTCATTTGTATGAAAAGGTACAGGGTTTTTCTTTTTCACACATTCTGTCCAAGTAGCTTTCCAGCATACATTTATAGTGGATGGTTTCAATTCTGATAATGCCAACTTAGTAAGTTTGATGCAATCCAAAATAGAAAATTTCTTGCACACATCAATAACTGTCAGTAAATTATCCTTATCTAGTTTATCCAAAATGTATTGGAATGTTCCTCTTATGTAGTAAGTTTTTTTTGAAGGTAGCGATTACACTCTGGTCTAGTGGTTGTATTAAGGATGTTGCATTAAGTTGCAGAAAACAAAATTCCACATTTGGTTGTTCTAAAACAGGATGGCCAGGCACATCGTCTATAATCAATTAAACTTTAAAGTCCAGATATTTTTCCATCAAATAGCATTTAACTTCCGGAACAAGACATTGATGGAACCATTCATTAAAAATTTCTTTTGTAACCCAACCTTTTTTGTTTGCCTTCCAGTACACTGGTAACGTGTTAAAATCCACACCTTTCATTGCCCGCGTTCTTTGGGATCGATTAATGAGTAATGGTTTTAATATGCGATCTCCTGAAGCATTACTGCAAAATAATAGAGTGACACGATCCTTAGCTGCTTTAAAGCCACCAACACTTTTTTTTTTGATTTCGTTATATAAGTTCTACTTGGCACGTTTTTGCAAAAAAAGGACGGGCTTTCCAAACTTCATCAGGAGTGTAGCCACCATTTTCAATAATTTTTGACAGTTTTGAAAGAAATTCCCTAGCTGTCAGCTCATTTGAAGATGCATCTTCTTTTATTTTTGCATTATGAAGTGATTATCTTTTGAGAAATTTTGTAAGCTAACCTGTGCTTGCAGAAAAATCACAATTGTTGTTTGATGTTGTTGGCCTTTTCCTGAATCTGTTTGTACAACCATAATGCTTTCTGTTTGGTAACATTCGTTCTAAAGGTATTCCTTTTTTGTGAGCAGTATTATATCCACATCACTAGGACCTTTTCATCTTCACTTTTATAATGTCTCTCGTATACCATGATGACTTGGCATCTAATTTTGTTCCATACAGAACAGATTTTCTAATAGCCTCTTCATTTTTCTTAATCGTACTCACAGTAACTCAATCCAAAATATTTCCTTAAGGATGTTGAACCTTCTCTAGCTGCTAAACAATCTAAAATTTGGATCTTAGTTTCTAAAGAAATAGCTTTTCTTTTCTTCTTCTGTCTAACTGAACTATCTGACATTTTGATTAATGGAGTAATGTTACGAAAATGTCTAAAAATAATCAATAATTAATTTTACTAATTTAATATTAAGTGTACAAAACTTCAAAATTGAAGTGCTTGATTTCATATTAGCTACATGATTTCATATTAACTAAGTGGAGAAGTACCTTCTCCACTTAGTTAATATGAAAACGTAGTTGATGGCAGTGCTATCAGTAGACCTTACTCAAGCATTTGATAATGTCCGGCATCCTTTTCTGTTCCACATCCTCCAGCAAATTAGTGTAGGTAAAAAGCTGCTATCTGTTATCAAATGGGTTCCTGTCAGACCCCCCATTGCTCTTTGCACTGGTTCTTGAACCTTTCTTACAGGAAGTCGACAACACATATGCTACAATTTTTTTTCCTTCAACTATGAAAGAAAATAAGGTACAGTATTAGCATATCCTGATGATGTATTGAGCACTTTGAAGGATAATGATTCCATATGTACATCTTTTTTGGTATTTTGGAAAAATTTAGCAAGATCAGTTAACTACTAATGCAGATAAGACAAAATTAAAAGTTTTTGGAAAGTGGGATCTTGGAGGCATTCCCTTTGGACTAAACTCTAAGAAAGAACCCTTCATTATATTTGGAAGTCCCTTCTCCACTCACCCAATATTACCAGTTCAAGAACTTATATACAAGAACTTTGAAACCTAAGAAGACTGGAAAATAGGGTCACTTTCCTTTTCTTCTAAAACCATAGTACTCAAAACCATAATCGTTCCTGCTCAGTTGTACATAATAAATATTACAGACATCACAGAAGCTGAAGAAAAGCAATTATATAGTATGCTGTGCAAATTTTTTGGTCTAGCCAATACCAAGAAGTTAAAAAGGAATTCCTTCAACTATCAAAGAAGCATGGAGGATTTGGGGCTTCCAGTCTTAAAATTCTGCTATTTAAGCAATACAGTTGCCAAAATCCATAAAATATTGCAGACTAATCACACATGTGCAGACATTCTCTGGTACTACTTGAGTTTTCATCTTCCCCTGTTTGGAGTAAATGATTATAAAGGTCCAAAAGCTGAGATTGTTCCTGAATACTACAACACTTTGTGCTTGAACTCTAAGACTGCTGCATCACTCTAGTGTTGACATTCTTTCCATTAAAAAAAGTAAAATTTGGTATAAAGAAATCTTTAATCTCTTTTGCCGTGAACTTCCACAGTTGGATACGACAACAAGACTTAGTTTCATAACTTATTCAAATTCCAAGGATACCCTAAAAGGAGGGATTTTGCTTGGAGAATTGCACATGGCCACCTTCCAGTCAATACCATCAAACAAAGGTACTTTAACATTGGAAATCCAATCTGTTACCAATTGGAAACAGCTGCCCTCTTGCCCTGTGTATTTGGAACAGATTATGTAATGTGTTGGGCATTCCATTACTCACCACCTGTCAGCAATGGGAAGGTAATTTTGATTTTTATAATTAATGAATTAAAATACCATTTATGGAAGGTTAGAAAGAAACTTGGATTTGTAAAACAAGCAATATGACATCCAAATCCTTTATTATTATTACGGGTGACTTCAAGGAGTCCTTAGACTCAACAAGGAGGCCCTAATCATCATGTCCACACAACTATACGACATTCTCACAGTATCTATCATACCTTGCCTTGAACTCACTCACCTTCATAGCACCCACAACAGACTCTGGCAGCTTATTCCACTCATTTACCACTCTAAAAGTAAAGAACCCAGCTCTAACAGCCCACTGCTAACCACACTCCTTCCCAGCTTCCATAGGTGTTCCCTAGTTCTCCCACCACCAGTCCTGATCTCAAAAATATCCTCTGAGTTAATCCTATAGAAACCCTTTAGCAATTTGTATGTCTCAATCATATCTACCCTTTTCCGCCTATCAACTAATTTCTGCAACCCACAAGTCTTCAGCCTGTTCTCATATGGTTCATTCCATAGACCTGCTATCATCTTAGTCACTCGCCTCTGGATCCTCTCCACCTCCTCCCCATCAAGAAGGAACCTAGGTGACCAAATCTGGGTACATTAGTCGAGATGAGGTCTTATTACGGCTCGGTACAGAGTACAGAGACTCGGTACATTGTAGTACAATAACTTGCTTGTCTCTGCTCATCAAGGTATTTTTCAACAACCAAGTGAGTTGATGAGCTGATTTAGCTACTTTTGCAATGTGCCCCTAAACTTCATCTCCCTATCTACCAACACTCCCAAGTCCCTGGCCTCATCAATCTCCTGGAGTACAGTTCCACCAATGTGGTATACTGCTGCTAATCTTTTCACCACAAAATGCATAATCTTACATTTTGTCACATTAAATTGACATCCATTCTCCTTAGCCCAGAACTCCAATCTATCCAAGTCGTCCTGCAAGATTTTGACATCTTCTACATTCACTATTGCCCTACCCAACTTTGCATCATCAGCGAACAAATGAACTGTTCCTCTTAGATCCTTCGCTATATCAATAATGAACAAATTAAACAACAGTGGTCCAAGAACAGAACCCTGTGGCACACCACTAGTCACAGGCCATCTTTTGGACTCTACTCCTGAATAAACTATTCTTTGATATCTCTCCATCAACCACCCACCTATCCATCTCACCAACCCTATATCCATTCCCATATGTTGTAGTTTACAGATTAGAATTCCATGTGGTATCCTGTCAAATGCCTTTGCCAGGTCCAGCAGTGTCCCTGTAAACCCATTATCATTATCCAGTTCGGCCGTCACCGTGTTATAAAACTTGAGCAAGTTACTGAGGCATGATCTACTCTTCACAAAGCCATGCTGTCCCCCTTACAGTATCTCATTTTCATCAATCCATTCCTGTATTTTTCCCTTGATTACTTTCTCCAAGACCTTGACAACGACTCCTGATATGCTGATCGGTCGGTAATTTGCAACCGTAGTCTTGGATCCTCCTTTATGCAGTGGAACTATTTTCCCCCTCTTTCCACACCTTCGGGACTAAACCAGGTCCGAGACTCAGATTAAACAACATGGTCAAGGGCACTCATAATTCTTTAGCCGCTTCACGCAAGACCCGTGCCGGTATACCATCCAATCCCACAGATGTATTCACATTAAGGTTCTGTAATAGACTATTCACCTCCACTTCATTCATCACAATTCCTGTATAAACTAATGGTTCCTTCATTTTTTCAATGTCACCACCTAGATGATATACTTTTGCAAAGTGCTCGCTCAGTAACTCCACTATATCGACTGATTCAGTGACCTCCTTACCATCGTCATTCCTTAAAATCATTTTGCCGTGTACAGTTTTTTTTCTTGCTTGCAGCATATTGTAAGAACTGTTTGGGATTCTCCTTAGCTTGCATAGCTAGTTTTCTTTCATAATCCGCTTTTGCTTTTTTTACCACACTTGTTAACCTTCTGGCCTGCACTTTAAACCATTCGTGTGCCTGCAGGTCACCTCTTTCTTTAAATTCCCTCCACAGTTGTTTCTTTTTTTGCAGCTCAAGTTTTATTCATCCATTTAACCCCTATTTGTTTTACTATTTGGACCCTAGGTATACAATCAGCCATAACCGCCTGTAAATGCTCCTTGACCACTTCCCATGCTCTATCGACATCCAGCCCTTGCAGTTGTACATGCCATGGCACTGATCCAAGCAATCTCCTAAGCTTGTCATACTTGCCAGCATGGTAATTCCACATATACCCTGTCTTAATCAAAAATTCCACACCTTCAGCCACCTCCCAGGTCAAGACCTTATGATCACTCTCACCAATAGGTGGCAATATGGTCATATTCATTACAGTCAAATTCTCAGATGCTATTACCAGGTCAAGCACTCTCACACCCCCTAGTATTTTCAATTACATGCTGTCTCAGATAGTTATCCCTTAATAATTAAATAAAATCCATTTCCTTCCTCACATGTGTCCTCTCCTCCTTCCAATCAATGTTACGATAGTTGAAATCCCCCATAATAATTACCCTCCTTCCACTCATTTCATCAATTTGTGCCATCATACTATCTCCACCATCTATTCCATCACCTGATCTATAGCTGGACCCAACTGTACATTTTATTCTGCCAGTCTCAATCTCACACCAAATAGCCTCAAATGAGCTCTTTCACTATCCTGCGATACAACTTCAATTCTCCTTGGCTGCAGTTCATCAGCTATCATCAATAACACCCCTCCCCCATTTTAATCTCTCTGTCCCTCCTAAAGGAAGAATCCTTTATAATATTATATTGTGGAAATTTTATTATTCAGTCAGAGATTTTTATACTTAGAAAGAAGCATTCTAGGAGATATTAAATTTTTGACTAGGTGATGTAGACCACCCATATTATGCAATGTTCACCAAGGGGAGATAAAATTCTGTCTATTTATGAGAGGTTTTTTAAATAGTTCCATCATCTTAATTCAATGTGATCTTATAGTCAATTGCAGGAATGACTGGAGAGCAATCCTGGCAGAGAAGGCCAACTCAAGGCAGTTAACTCAGATAACGCTACTCAACGACATCAGTCATCTTTGTGCTTTAGTTCCAATTGGTCTTTTGATCGTTCATCTATATGAGATTGGTGAAAAAGGAAAACTGATAGCCTTTGACTATATAATGATATAAAAGAAGCTGAGGCCTTTTCTCTCTCTCTCTCTCATATTATCTATCTATCTGTCTTTTCTTTCTCCTAATACTATCAGGCTCTCTTGCACCCCTATACTAACTACTCTAGGTCTATGATGAGCACCCCAGTACTTTTTCACCTCAATAAAGGTCGAAATCAGTCTGTGTAGTGACCCTTCCCATAATGCAGAGTATTTTACATGTCTGTAAGAATATGTGCTTTGCATTACAGGATACTAAGGCAAGTAATGTGAAATCATTAGCTTCTATAAGTTACTTCAGGCTCAAACTTGGCTTACACTTGGATAAAGGATTAAACCAAGTATATAATTCTTGGTATCTTTAATTTATAGTATAACCACTTGGTTATACTATAAATTAAAGAATATTAATTGTTGGAAAAACTTCTAACAATTAATATATGAGTTGTGGTTGTTAAAGTAATTGAAAAGTTGGTTAAAGATAAAATCCAACAGTGGGTGGATAGGGATACAATATTCTGTAGTGGGTAGTACTGCATTGTAAAGTCTTATTAATTTATTCACATATTTTTATAAAGTGACAGCAGAAATGGATAAAGAAAATGGTCACACCATTTTCACACCAAATTGGGGGGGAGGGGATAGCTGACAGACAAACATCAGAGGATGGTGTTCAATGAAGTGAAATTAAGGCAAATGAGGTTAGGGTGACTAGTGAAGTACCCATGGTTCTGTACTAGAGTACTATTCCTTTTATTTGTTAGCTGAAGATTTAAGGGGGAGGGGATATTCAGTTGTTAGCTGATGATGCAAAATAAACTGGAGAGGGCAATATTAATAAAGGTAACATAGATATCCTTCAGGATGATTTAAATAAATTGGCATTATAGTCAAAGGATAATGGCTGTCAATTAAATGTTGCAAAATGTAAAGTTCCAGATACAAATATTACATGCCAGCGAAGGTTGGTCGATTGGTAGAGCCTCTGCTACTAATGGGCTCGCAAAAAGTTAAGCAGGTTTGAGTGCGGTTAGTAGTTAGAAGGAGACCAATCGTTCGATGGTGTTGGCACATTCTCCCTTGATGAGTCTTTGGACTCCTTGGAGGTGTCACATAATAATAATAATAATAAATAGTAATAATACTTTATATCATACTGATGGTTCTGGATTGAAGGAAATTGATGAGGACAGGAACTTGAAGATAATGGTTGACAGAGAATTGAAGTTCAGAAGGCATACTGCAAAAGTTGTAAAATATCTCAAACGATTACTTGGATGTGAAAAACATGCTAAGAAGTAAAGATAGGAAAGTTATTATTTATAAGCCTATGATTTGGTTGCAACTCAACTGCTGTGCACTGATTTGTTCACCTGGGTTTGTTAAGGATCAAGAGGTGACAGAGAAGATTCAGAGACGAATGACCAAGCTGGTGTCATATCTGTGGAATACTCCCAATGAGGATAGGATGAAGGTGTGTGGGTTACAAAGACAAACATCAGAGGATGGTGTACAGTGAAGTGAAATTAAGGCAAATGAGGTTAGGGTGATTAGTATGGTTAATAGGCAGAAAAGATTTGACATGATAGAAACAAGATATTAAAGGGGTTTTATAAAATTGATGCAAAGGAAATTTTTTAATATATGACAAATAGTCAAAGAATAAGAGTTATCTATGGAAGTTCTGTAAGAGTGTGCAGACTAGATTTTTTTGCATGGAAAGTAGTGAACAAGTGAAATGGATTGCCAGAATTAGCTGTGAGGCCCTAACAGTCAATAAGTTTAAGGTGAGATGTGATAGATAGTGTGTGTATATAAAGAATGTATGGGTCTCCAACAATGAGTCTCTGGACTCCATGAAGATACTGCATAATAATAATATTTGTGAGACCCAGTTGCAAATCCTTTTGAAGTGCTGTCAGTTTGAGGTTAATACAAATGTTCCACCTGTGCTCATCACAGTTAATGTAGTTAAGACATAAAGCCATGTTCTCATAGAATTCCTTCATATGGAGAGCATACTAATGGAACAGAGGGATGTTTATTTTTATATAAATACAGGTTTCAGAATACAATTTGATGCATCTATAAACAAATGCTTCTCACTAAGATCATATTTTCTTTACAGCGTTTCTTAATTTGTTAACATCATCTTGAAACACGAGTTTACCATGCCTAGAAAAAAATTTTGTTTATCTCCAAAACAAAATTTTTTTCTAGGAATAGTAAACTCATGTTTCTACTGTGTTCGAGAAAACTAGACCCAGAACCATTTGGAGACAGACTGTACAAAGATGACTCAACCTGTCACCTGACAGATGAGAAGAAGAAGAAGAAGAAGAAAAAAATGCTAAACTTTGATGATGTTCTCAAAATGAAGTGATCTTTTAGTGTAGAGTGCAAAGTTCCAGGAACCTTGAAGTCTAGATCCTAAGAGTTTTATGTTTCTTGAAAGATTCATATCTCTTATAAGATCATTCAACTCTGCTTGGGTTATCAAATGATGTACTCTCATAACAGACAATTTAAAATCTAGATTTGGTTATGCTTTAAGATTTATCAGCAGAGTAGCATTCACCCACAGTCAATGTCTGGTTAGATGGAACAAACTGATAGCACACTATCATAATTTTCTTACTGCAAATTTTAATATTTTATTTGATGTTTCAGACAGAGGTATTTGTTAAACAGAAGTATCAATCACTTGCATGGTTTCTACACTCTCTCTCTTTCTCTCTCCATGCCACCAGGATAACAAATGGTATTCCTGAATGAATACTCTTTAAAGATCTTCTTAAATATTACATATCTGCTGCAATACACATGGACAACTCAATGCATATGCTTTCTTGATCAGAAAGGTGAACAGTTTCACAGAATTTAATCACTTCACGATACACACACACACAGAAAAATAAACCAGCACCGTTCATGCAGTTATGAGACATGCAATTTCAGATTATTATTATTATAAATATTATTATTATTAATATCTGACCTCCACAGAGCCAAAAGGACTCATTGCAGGAGGTCTAAACTCTCTCATGCAAAAAAGATCATCAAACTGTGCCTTAAACCTATTCACAGTTTAAGGCAATACATTCCACTCACTATTCACCCACTTGATTTATATGCCGGCAAAGGTTGGTCGATTGGTAGAGCCTCTGCTACTAATGGCTCAGTTAAGTAAGTTTGAGCGTGGTTAGTAGTTGGAAGGGGATCCAATCGTTCGATGCTGTTGGCACACTCTCCCTCGATGAGTCCTTGGCTCCCTGGAGGTGTTAAATAATAATAATAATAATAATTTTGCAACGCTGAAATGAAGCCTTTTGGCTCTTTATTTTAGTCAATACTTTACGCACTGACCGAGAATTCACTTACGAAAAATACACCTCTCTGACACTTCGAGTTTCTTAGCATTGAAAGAGAGTTTTTGCTCTCTTGAGGTTTCTTCTGAGTCTAGCTCCTAGTAAAGGGGGCTTAAGGTTTTTTTTTGGGGGGGAGGGTGTCTTGAGAGAGCAACTTGAGTCTCCGGAGAAAGTGTTTTCTGCCATGGCCCATGTGGGGCTTTGTCGGTGGATGCTTTGCCCTGGAATATGAGCAGTTCTGCTCAGTGGTAGGGTGAGCCTGCCTGTCACTGAGTGGAACCAATGCTGATCTTTCAGTCACTCGTAGAAGTGGTCCGGGAGATCGACTAATTTTTAGAGGGGACTTTACTCAAGTATCTGCCTGGTCTCTGACGAAAATGAACCAGTTTGAAACAGTTGTCAGGCTAGTGGAACCTTATCAAAATGGACCAATAGGAGGTGAATATATGGATGCTTGGGCAAATCGATCATGTCTCCTATAAGTCCGGCTAATGCAACTCGTACATGCCGGTGAATGTATTCCCGTAAGCTCTCTGGTCAAATTTCATACAAAACTTTTATAGTTTCTGTATTCGGCTTTGAAATAATGTTGGATTTAATATCCACTTGATTTATATAATTTTGCATCGCCGAAATGAAGCCTTTTGGCTCTTCATTTTATAATTAATAAATAATATTATTAAAAACTATTTTTGATGGTTACATAAAATAAGAATCTCCCAAAGTTTTGGAGGAGAGACACAGTCATTTGGGAAATTCTTACATGTAACCATCAAAAATAGTTTTTAATAATAATATTAATATTAATTAATATTCATTTCTAGCATGCGGCGACAGTTTTTAATTGGTAAACCACTAATTGCTGTATTCTTGTTGAGAGGCTTATACGCTGGTTAAACATGATAACTAATATTTAAGGAATTGACAGCGTATACTAGAAATATAGATTAAATAAACTTTAATATATACTTTCCGATATTTCGGTGAACGTCACGTTGCCATCTTCTTGGGAACTTACTAAAAGACACGTGCACACAAGTACTAATAACAGCAAATGAGACTAAAGCTAGGAAGCTAGCGTTTCCTAAAGTCCTGATGGTGCCCCCTGGCGGGCTATATTGGTAGTTCTTGGCCTTTGGGCTGAAGTTCTTCTGATAAAAGTTTCCCAAATTTGGGGCAGTTTCATGCATCCAAATTTGTTGAGGTTTGGCATGTTCCTAAGGGCCGAGGCTGATTCCATGAATAGTCTTTCATACTTGAACTTGCTGCGGTGTATTACTGTGGCTTTCTTCCATCTTATTCTGTGGCGAGTATCCAGAGCGTGGTCTGCAAGCCCAGAGTGGCTGTACTGGTGAAATCGGATGTAATCCTTGTGTTCTGAGATTCTGATATTTGCTGTCCTGCCTGTTTGGCCAAAGTAGGACAGTTTACAGCTGCAAGGGACCTGGTATACACCAGGTAGGTCTAGGGGAAGTGGCTGGTCTTTGGTGGAGCGGATAAGGGATGCCAGTTTTCTATGTGGTCTGTAACAAGTGGTCAAGTCATGTTTTTTTTTTTGTTTTTTTTATGGATTTTATTGATTTTTTCCGAGGTGCCTCTGATGTAGGGAATCGTGATAGATTTAGAGTAATCTATTTTGTGAAGGGGAGGGGGTGGTGGGTTGTGGATAACTGGGTTAAGTATATTTTGGAGGGGGTAGCCGTTGGCTGAGAAAGTGTCACGGATGTGATTTAGTTCAGTGGTTAGGGCTTGATCATTAGAACAGATTAATTTTGCCCTGTTGAATAATGTTTTAATAACTTCATATTGTTGTGAGGGGGGGGGGATTGTTGGTGAATGTATCTGCCTGTATGGGTGGGTTTTCTATAAACTGAGAAAACCAAGGTTCCATCAGGTTGGCGGGTGACTAGTGTGTCTAGGAAGGGGAGGTTATTGTTTTCCTCTTTTTCCAGGGTGAATTTGATTCTAGGGTGTTGGTTGTTCAAGTGTGTTAGGAAGGAGAGGAGTGAATCCGGGCCATGTGGCCAAATAGCGAAAACATCATCAACGTAGCGAAGCCATATGGTAGGTTTTTGTGGAGCTGAGTTTAAGGCTTTCTCTTCAAACATCTCCATGAAGAAGTTGGCCAAGGGTGGGGAAAGTGGTGAACCCATGGCTGTCCCCTCTATCTGTTTGTAGAATTTTTCCTGCCAAACGAAATAGCCTGAGTTCATTGTAAACTGAAATAGGGCTGAGATATCGGGAGGAAATTTAGCTTGGATTAGCTCTAAGGTTTCTTTGAGGGGGACATTCGTGAATAGGGAGGAGACATCAAAACTGACCATTATGTCATTATGTTGGAGTGTAAGGTTTTCTATACTGGCTTTGAAGTGGGCTGAGTTTTTTATGTGTGATGGTGTATTGCCAGTATAGTGTGAGAGCGCTTTGGCTAAATGCTTGGCTAGTTTGTAAGTGGGGGAATCAATGCCATCCACTATGGGACGTAATGGCACATTTTCTTTGTGTATTTTTGGGAGCCCATATATGCGGGGGGGGGGGGGTCTAGAGTTATAGGGTTTTAGTCTGTTGGTAATCTCCACAGGCCAAGAATGACCTTCTTATGGAGCCTATGGAATTTTCTAATTTGTGAGCTGGTGGGATTGTAATCAATGGGGAGGTAAGTGGAACGATCTAATAATAAAGCCTTGAGCTTACATCCCGAACTGTGTCAAATTTAAACACCGCTTCATCTCACAGAAAGCTCTCCGTATTTACAACCGCGCTAGCCAGGCATTACATCGGGAGCAAATTACCGCCACACGCGGTTCCCTAGCCGACATAAACAGCGCTATATCTACGCTAGAAAATGAGCTTTCACTTACGCTGAATCACGAGCTTTGGTCGGTACTACATGACGTCTCATGTACGGCAGCTAAAAAAGAATTTGAACGAGTACGAAGCCGACATATCAACAAGTTTGATAAATTAACAAAGAACTCGGCGCCCAAACTACAAACCAACACTGTTGTTAACCTATCGTCAGCTACCTTAAAGCCAGAAGCACTCCACGCTCTGTCACGTGGTCACAACTTCGCCATTGCTCCTAGGAAATTACCGGCCGAGGAATTAATGATTCAAATTGAACGCGGGATTCGCCAACTGCCTAACCACATCGCCAAGGATATCAGATTGGATGTAGCCTGTGTTCTCAACAAAGCAAAACCTCCAAAATCCAACATATCCAGTAGTGAATACAAAGCACTACAAGAATTGAAAAGAAACAAAAAAATAGTGATCACCAAAGCGGATAAGGGAAACGCCACTGTGGTACTTAATCTTAAAGATTACACAGGTAAGCTCAAGGCTTTATTATTAGATAGTTCCACTTACCTCCCCATTGATTACAATCCCACCAACTCAAAATTAGAAAACTCCATAGGCTCCTTAAGAAGGTCACTTCTTGGCCTGTGGAGATTACCAACAGACTAAAACCCTATAACTCTAGACCCCCCCCCCCTGCATATATGGGCTCCCAAAAATACACAAAGAAAATGTGCCATTACGTCCCATAGTGGATGGCATTGATTCCCCCACTTACAAACTAGCCAAGCATTTAGCCAAAGTGCTCTCACACTATACTGGCAATACACCATCACACATAAAAAACTCAGCCCACTTCAAAGCCAGTATAGAAAACCTTACACTCCAACATAATGACATAATGGTCAGTTTTGATGTCTCCTCCCTATTCACGAATGTACCCCTCAAAGAAACCCTAGAGCTAATCCAAGCTAAATTTCCTCCCGATATCTCAGCCCTATTTCAGTTTACAATGAACTCAGGCTATTTCGTTTGGCAGGAAAAATTCTACAAACAGATAGAGGGGACAGCCATGGGTTCACCACTTTCCCCACCCTTGGCCAACTTCTTCATGGAGATGTTTGAAGAGAAAGCCTTAAACTCAGCCCCACAAAAACCTACCATATGGCTTCGCTACGTTGATGATGTTTTCGCTATTTGGCCACATGGCCCGGATTCACTCCTCTCCTTCCTAACACACTTGAACAACCAACACCCTAGAATCAAATTCACCCTGGAAAAAGAGGAAAACAATAACCTCCCCTTCCTAGACACACTAGTCACCCGCCAACCTGATGGAACCTTGGTTTTCTCAGCTTATAGAAAACCCACCCATACAGGCAGATACATTCACCAACAATCCCACCCCCCCCTCACACAATATGGAGTTATTAAAACATTATTCAACAGGGCAAAATTAATCTGTTCTAATGATCAAGCCCTAACCACTGAACTAAATCACATCAGTGACACTTTCTCAGCCAACGGCTACCCCCTCCAAAAAATCCAAAAAATACTTAACCCAGTTATCCACAACCCACCACCCCCTCCCCTTCACAAAAAAGATTACTCTAAATCTATCACGATTCCCTACATCAGAGGCACCTCGGAAAAAATCAATAAAATCCATAAAAAAACATGACCTGACCACTTGTTACAGACCACATAGAAAACTGGCATCCCTTATCCGCTCCACCAAAGACCAACCACTTCCCCTAGACCTACCTGGTGTATACCAGGTCCCTTGCAGCTGTAAACTGTCCTACTTTGGCCAAACAGGCAGGACAGCAAATATCAGAATCTCAGAACACAAGGATTACATCCGATTTTACCAGTACAGCCACTCTGGTCTTGCAGACCACGCTCTGGATACTCGCCACAGAATAAGATGGAAGAAAGCCACAGTAATACACCGCAGCAAGTTCAAGTATGAAAGACTATTCATGGAATCAGCCTCGGCCCTTAGGAACATGCCAAACCTCAACAAATTTGGATGCATGAAACTGCCCCAAATTTGGGAAACTTTTATCAGAAGAACTAGCCTGCCAGGGGGCACCATCAGGACTTTAGGAAACGCTAGCTTCCTAGCTTCAGTCTCATTTGCTGTTATTAGTACTTGTGTGCACGTGTCTTTTAGTAAGTTCCCAAGAAGATGGCAACGTGACGTTCGCCGAAATATCAGAAAGTATATATTAAAGTTTATTTAATCTATATTTCTAGAAACGCTGTCAATTCCTTAAATATTAGTTATCATAATTGCTGTATGTACCTTGTATTCCTGTTTCTTTGATTTGCTTGTTTCTACACACTGATGATGAACTGTTATTTTCAGTACAAACTGTCTATACTTTCATTTCATTAAAGTTAATTACTGTGGTTATCATGTAATTTGTTGTCTATAGTCATGCCACAGGTACCTTTAAAGATTAGAACTCGACAGTAGTGGGAAGGCAGAAGAAGGCTGATGTAGAGTAAGCAGAAGGTATATGCAAAATTCAGTAAACTTACCATTAATAATGATGTAAGGTTTGATAATATATCACCACATGTTTTGAGAGAATGTTCCATGGAATTAACAGTCATGATGTACTCATTTAACGTGAGCTTTGCAGATTCAAAAGAAATGGAAAGAGAGCAAAACTGTTCCTCTTCAAAAGAGAAGTGAAGATAAGACTAAAGCTTCAAATTACAGATCAATCTGTGTGTATCTGGAGTTGTGATTATAATGTTGGAAAGGTTAATGAGCATCAAGATTCAGAAATGGGTAAACAATAATAATATTCTTTTTTATAGACATCATGAGTTTTCTAAAGAAAGCTCATGTTTTAATAATTTGCTTAGTTACTATAAAGGTGACAAATGCATTATACAAATGCATACACAATAGTAAGTTTAGATTTTGCAGAGGCAAGGTCTTTCATTCATAGGTTGCCACATGACAAATTAAACTGGAACAGATGAGGCTGGATAGTAAATTGTGGATAGTGGATGAGATTGGCTGTATGTTAGGTATCAGAAAGTTTGTGTATAGGGGGAGTGATATCCCAGAAGATGAAATCGCTAATAATGTGTCCCAATGGTCTCTTTAGGAATTGCGTTTAACTTTTATATGTTCACATTGGCAAAGTTTAAATGGTGATATACAATTATTTGCAGATGATTCAAAGTTGGAAGAACTATGATGCATGTGAATAGCATGTGAAAACAGGCAAGTCAGTGGAGTTACCAGCTCAATGTTGCAAAATGTAAGGTTTTAAAATTTGGGAGGCAAAAATGGGATGCAGATTATAGAGTTTATGTGGCTATCTTAGAAGAGATGGAGAAAATGAAGAATAAAGGGAGAAGGGACTGTGGACAAGGACCTAAAATTTTGGGATACATTGCTAAAATTTTGAGGGCAGCACAATAGATTAAAACAATGATGCAGAGAACACCAATATATAAAAGTAAGGAAATTATGATTTGATTGTATAAGAAATTGATCAGGCCATGTAAATCATTGTGCAAATATTTGATTACTGAAGTTTCTGAAAGATGAAGAGATATTGGAAAGAGTTCAGAGATGACAGATAAAGATGGTTTTTTTGGAATGTGCATGAAAAAAGGTTGAAGTTAAATGCAATTTGCAGGGTATAGTGGATAAGAGTAGGAGGATAGGGATTTAATTGAGACAATATGGATACAAGGTTGAAGATGTGGTTGCAGCAGCACAATGTGATGGAATGCATAAAGGTGAGGATGAGACATGCAGGAATGAAAATCAGATCAGGGAAATGGGAGTGGTCAGGCTAAAGAAAGAGGTATAGTATAGCAGCTAGAATAGAGAATGTTGGTGCTGGTAGAATGGCCTCAAAGATACAGGGATTATGTTTGTACACAAATGTAAGGAGTATTCAAAACAAGAGAGCTGAGTTTGTTGCATTGATTGAGTCAGTATGCCCAAAGATAATTGGAATAAGTGAAACTTGGTTGTCTGAGGAGAACGTGATGTTGGGAACAGAAATGGAAGGACATATAATTTTCAAAAAGGATTGAAATGTGAAAAGAGGAGGGGGTGGGGGAGTGCAGTTAATGAATGCAGAGGGATTGTGTCCATGAAGTGTGGAAGTTGCTAGAACATGCATAGATTTTGAATCTATGTGGTGTGAAATTGAAATAACAGGCTAGTATATCTGACGGGATGATGGGAAACTTTATTATGGGAATAGAGAATGGAAGGAGGAGACAGTGTATGGGAACAAGAAAAGTTAGTTTGTGGAATTTCTGCAAGACAATTATATTAAGCAGCATGTGACTGAAGCAACTAGAGGCACCTTAATGTTTTGGATTTGGTGATAATTTCACAAGATGTAGTTGTTGATGAGGTGTTGACACTGCTGCTGCTGGTTGGTGACAGTGATCATGAGGTACTTGTTTGGGAAGTGGTGAAACAAGAAAAGGTTACTGCCAAAAATGAATATTATTTGGAAGTATAAAGCAGGTGATTACAGGAAGCTCTGTAGTCAGCATCAGTACATTGAGTAGATGAGAAGAGCAAAAAAGATATTGATAGTGAATGGAAATTCACAAGGCAGCATCTGACAAAAGCAATGTATAACTGCATACCATGGGTTAAGCGAGTCATTAGAGTAGGAGTGAAATGGATGAACAGTGAAATCAACTAAACTGTGTTGGAAAAGAAAATGATGTGGAGAAGGTACAAAACAGTTGGTGGTGAATGGATCCATGAAGAGTATAAAGTGCAGGGAAGGTGGTGAGTATCGTAAAGAAAGAAAAGGTGCAATATGAGAGGAGACTGGATGGTCAGGCCAAGGTTAACTCAAGGGAATTTTTCTGCAATATAGCAAGCAAGAGAAAGAATAATTATGGCAGGTTGACACCAGTGAATAGTCATGCCAGCAGAATAACAGTTTCAAAGGATATAGTGAAACTATTGAACAAGCTTTATCAGTGTATATCATACTGGTAAATGATATGGTATAATATACAGAAGGGAAGCAAGTATTAAGAGAATTGGAAGCAAAAGAATCCAAGGTGTATTAGGTGTTGACTGGGTTAGATGTTAATAAGGCTATGGGAATAGATGACATATCACTAAATATTCTTAAGAAATGTGCACCACAATTGGCTATGCCCCTGACCTGGTCATTTAATGAAAGTATTGCAGTGGGTAGGGTTCCTAATGAGTGGAAAGAAAGCAAAATAGTACCACTCCACAAGCATGGTTCTAGAACAGAAGTTTCCAAACTGCAGTTGTGGTCAAGGTGTTGGAGAGATTGGTTAGAAATAGAAAACAGGATTGGGATGATGGTCAGCATGGATTTGTAAAACATAGATCCTGTTTTAGCAATTTACTTGCATTTTATGATAGGGTAATGAGTATGTTAGATAAGGGAGAATCATATATGGTGATATTCTTGGACTTTGCAAAAATGTTTGATTGATTACCACATGATAAATTGGTTTTCAAGTTGCAGAGGATTGGAATAGATAGTATATATTGGTTAGATGGATCACAGATTGTCTCTATGAATAATACCAGCAAGTTGTGTATTTGGTTTCAAAAAAGAGCCTGTGTAGCTTAGTGGATGTGGCATTTGCACACCATGGTGTTTGACTGCACAAAGGAAGACTTCTTGGTTTCGAATCTAGTCGGCGACTAGAAAAAATTTTTCTAAGCCTTTGCCGGCCTGGTTGGCCGAGTGGTTAGAGTATCCGCTCTTCAGCCAAAAGGCTGCAGGTTCGAAATCCTGCCGTAGGCATGGATGTTTGTGATTGTCTGTAAAAGTACTAGTGGTGGTAGTCGGTAGTGACATGAAGAGCTGTAGAGTAGAGTCCTCTCTCAATGAGTCTTTGGACTCCCTGGAGGCATGATGTAATAATAATAATAACAAAAGGAGGGTAACCAGTGGCATGCCCCATGGTTCTGGTTTTGGGCCCTGCTGTTTAACTTGTTTGTAAATAATATATCATGTGGACTGACTGAGGATCTTCAGTTGTTTGCTGATGGTGCAAAGTTGGGGAGAATTATAAGTAGTACTGCTGATGTTAATTCCCTTTAGGATGATTTGAGTAGACTTTTGACTTGGACAAAGGAGTGGGATCATAGTTCTAGTGCAGAAATATAAGGTCGTGTGCTATAATTGATGGTGCCATACTGCAGGAAGTGAATGAGATTCAAGATTTGGGAGTGATAGTTGATAGTAGACTGCAGTTTATAGGGAGTGTTGCAAAGGGCTGCACATTGTAGTGCTGCTATGATGAGAAGTACTGTAACATGTAAGGATAAGGAAGTGGTTGTGCAACTGTCTGGTCAGACTGCACTTGGAGTATTGTTGCTCAAATTTGGTCACCTTGTTTTTAGTGTGAGGTGGAAACATTGGAGAGGGTCCTGAGACGAGTGACTAAGACAATATCAGGACTTTGGCATGCTGCTAATGGAAAGAGATTGAAGAAATGTAGATTGCAGAGTTTGGTGGATAGGAGGAAAAGAGGTGATATGATGGAGACATTTAAGTTAGTGAGAGGATGTTATCAGATTAATCCAGATGAGATTATAAAAGGAATAGAAGGCGAAATGGATAAAACCAGAAACCTTCCCTGGAAGTTATGTAAGAGTGTGGTGAAGAGTGGCATGAGCAGTAGATTTTTTACATGGAGAATTGCCAGTGAATGGAACATATTACCAGAATGTGTTGTTAATGCAAGGAGTGTTAAGGATTTTAAGATTCATAATGATAAATATGTCATCAGTTGAATGAACCTCCCACAATGAGTCTGCCAACTCCATGGAAGGTGCAATAATAATAATATAAGCTGGTAAGGAGGTTAATACCAGATTAATGTGACTGAAGTTATTCATAGAATGGGAAAATTGGGGTGGGGGGGAGAACAAGAGGTCATCCCCTGAAGGCTGTAAAATTAGTAGATTTTTTTTAGTGCAGGGAAGGTGAACACACAAAAGTTCCATTGCATACTGCAGAATATAACATAGAACTCTGTTACATAAACTGGAGAAAATGGTATTGGATATTAAGCTGGTGATATGGATGAAAGTAGCAAATGTCAGACATTAAAGAGTAGTAGATAGGGGAAACTGAATCTAGGAGGAAATCGGTGACTAGTAGTACACTGTAGGGCTATGCACTTGGATCACTGCTATTTAATACGTACATCAAGAATACAAGAAATGGTTTAAGGATAAATACCTTTTTGTCTGCTAATGTCCAAAACCAGAAAAAGCAATAGTCAATGAAATGATATAAAAACATTACAGAATGACTAAAATAGGCTTATAGTTAAAGATACCAAGCAATTTTATAAGCTAGGTTTTAATCCTTTTTTCCCAAGTGAAGCAAACAGACAAATAAGTCAAGTTTGCACCTGAACGTAGTTCAAGTCTGAGGCAACTCGTAGTAAAGGTGGAGTAAGCTTTGATCACTTTCCTTAGTATTTGCCCCTAATGCAAAGCACATCCCCTTGAGGAGATGTATGATGCTATGCATTAAAGTCAAGGGCCACTACCCAGACCGGTTTCGACCTTTATTGAGGATTTGTCAGTGGAAGGCAGACCGATAAATGCCAAAGTTGAAGTGATGCAGAGATTATTGATTTCACCTAAACAAGTTGCCACAAGGTGCTTTGACCTTATTAAATAAAAATCGCTGGATGAGAGTAAGAAGTAGAAAGTGTTTTAACTTGGGTATACTATTAAATTAAGGGGATAAAAATCTCTTATTATTTTACAGCCAGTATGCGAAACTCTAAGATCGAAAACTACGATCTACGAGTTTCATGCCGAAGAACTATCGGTGAATCCCAGCATAAGTGACCACTTGGTAGTACGCCATCAAGGCAACTCGAAGCAAAGGTGGAGCAAGCTCCCTCACTATCCTTGATATTTTCTCATAATGTGAAAACACAGCTCCTAGGAGATGTAATACTGCTTTACATTATGAGGAGAGATCACTACCCAGACCGGTTTCAACCTTTTTTTTGAGGTCTCATCAGTGAGTAGTACACCTGGATGTTATCAAAGTTTAAGTGAAAAGAACTTGCATACCTTCACTATACGAATGCCAGAGTGGTGTGCCCATATATATTATATATTATATTATAATTAAGATGAAAAGCCAAACGGCTATATTTTCTGGAAGTTAAGATATCTGGCGAAGAGAAAATATCAAGGATAGTGAGGGAGCTTGCTCCACCTTTGCTTTGAGTTGACTTGGTGGTGTACTACCAAGTGGGCACTTACGCTTGGATTCGCCGATAGTTCTTCGGCATGAAACTCGTAGATCGTAGTTTTCGCATACTGGCTGTAAAATAATAAGGGATTTTTATCCCCTTAATTTAATTAACTTTGCCAGAAAATATAGCCATTTGGCTTTTCATCTTAATTGGGTATACTATGTTAAAGATACCAAACAATTTTTTAAGCCAGGTTTTAATCCTTTTTTCCCAAGAGTGAAGCAAACAGACAAATAAGTCAAGTTTGCGCCTGAACGTAGTTCAAGTCTGAGGCAACTCGTAGTAAAGGTGGAGTAAGCTCCGATCACTTCCCTTAGTATTTCCCCATAATGCAAAGCACATCCCCTTGAGGAGATGTGTGATGCTATGCATTAAAGGCAAGGGTCACTACAACCAGTTTCGACCTTTAGGTGAAATCTATAAGCTCTGCATCACTTCAACTTGGCATTTATGTGTCTGCCTCCCACTGACAAGACCTCAATAAAGGTCAAAACTGGTCTGGGTAGTGGCCCTTGCCTTTAATGCATAGCATCATACATCACCTCAAGCAGATGTGCTTTGCATTAGGGGGAAATACTAAGAAAAGTGATCAGAGCTTACTCCACCTTTACTACGAGTTCCCTCAGACTTGAACTACGTTCAGGTGCAAACTTGAATTATTTGTCTGTTTACTTCGCTTGGGAAAAAAGGATTAAAACCTAGCTTATAAAATTGCTTGGTATCTTTAACATAGTACACCCAAGTTAAAAAACTTTCTACAGGCTTATAGTATGAAGAACAGATAATGACTTCTAGTTTAATGTGGTAAAGTGAAATATAATGAATGCACTCTGGGGAAAAGAGATCACAAGCTGCATACTACAGTGATGAAACCAGACTATGGGAAATTTATGAGGGCAGAATTTAGGGTGATTGTGGAGAGGGAGTTTAGGTTTATAGGGCATATTGCAAAGGTCATAAAAAAATACTTCAGATTATTTTGTTGCTGAAGAACACACTAACAAAAAAGAGGAGGTTGTTATTCCTCTTTATAAGGCTTAATAATGCACATCTGGACTCCTGCACATAGATTTTGTCGCGTGTATTCTTTGGATATGAGAAGACAGTGCAGGGGATCCAGAGACTAGTGATTAAGATTTTGACAGGTCCATGGAATGTTATATATAAGGATACATTGAAGGTCTGTGGTTAACAAATGCTAGTTGATAGATAAGAAAAGAGCAATAAAATATGATAGAAGCATATGTTAATTAAAAGAGTTTTATAAGACTGATCCAGAAGACTTTTTTTCAGCACATGGCAGTAACTGAGAGAAAATGAGTCACCCCTGGAAACTGTAAAAGAGTGTGATTGGACAGGATATGAAGAGTATATTTTTTTATGGAAATTATTCCTGGGAAAAGTCCCATGTTACTCCTCTTAACAAACTATTATATTTACAGCTATTTTGCCTGCTTCTGTTTAGGAGTGCCCTGTTTAAATGTCATTGGCTTTTTTACTCACGGATTCTTAGGGCATTGTAGATGTATATTTACCGATAAATATATGTAGCATGAAGGAAGAGAAATTTACACATATCTTTTTCTGGGTGTTGTGGCTTTTCTTCTTTCTGCGATGTCCAAACTACTGTGCGTGTGTGTGTGGGGGGGGGGAGGTTAGGCAATGTGGGAGAATTAAATAGAAATGGAAAAAAAACAGGTTTTTTGAATAATATATATATATATATATATACAGGGTGTTCGGGATAAATTTGACATATTTATAATTAATTATATTTTTCCGTAAGTTACATGTATTAACACACACTTCTCTTCATTTAAAAGTTTGGACCCTTCTTCATTCATATACAAGATGTCAGAAAGGATGGATAGCTGGAACCCACCTGAATCATGGAAGAGAATAACTTGTATCATGATGATTCGTGCCCGCCATCAAAATAAGGATATTACGACTGCTGCCCAATGCTCCCTGAATACAGTAAAAACAATCAGGCATGAACTAGAGACTTGCAATGGTGACTACGAGGATGTAGCAAGAAGAAAGATCCCTAGCAGACGATCTGATTGCGTTCGTACAGCAGAATTCCTCGCAAATCTGCAGGAACAGGTGTTGAAGAACCCTGGCATTGGAATTCGGGCTTTGTTCGTGGAGTTGCTAACTGTAGTCAAGCCCTGGATAACAAGGGTAGCCAATGGTAGGCCGTATGTATGGCAGCAGGATTCGGCCCCTTGCCACACCTCTGGGAAAAGTCAAAAATGGTTGTCTGAAAATTTCTACGACTTCACCAGTCCAAATGTTTGGCCTCCAAACTCCCCAGACCTTAACCCCATGGATTATTTTGTATGGGACGCAGTTGAAAAAGACACCAATCGCACTTCCAGTAATACAAAAGCCCAGTTAATGGATAAAATTAAAACAGTTTTTGCGGCCCTTCCCAGGGAGACTGTAGCATCAGCTTGTTCGAAGTTCCGAAGCAGAATTGAAGCTGTGATCGATGCTAATGGTGGTTATTTTGAGTAAATCTTGTTGATAGTATTGTAATTAACTCTGCCTGTAATGTTTTTTGTCAATTCATTAAATTTAATAGATACAAAGAAGATTTTCTTTTTCCTTACGAAACTGTCAAATTTATCCCGAACACCCTGTATATATAAAGAAAGTCTGCTGGGAAAAATCTACAAACATCTTCCGTTGCAGTGACGAAATAGAGAGAAAAATTGTGGAATCGAGAGAAATCATCTTCAATCCTGTTCATCTAAATAACAACTTAAGCTACAACCTCCCTGATAGTCATTCAGCTGTAATCATGTACTGGCGTTCACGTGATGCAGCAAGCACGCACTCTCCCAACAATGCAACAAATGAAAGAACAGCTTCAAATACAACTACAACGTTTTAATGCTAATTATGTATAAAGACTGTCTATGATGTTCATAGTCTTTTAACCCTCAATGTTTAGCGTTTTTTCTTCTATAATGTCACCTGAAGAAGGCTGTTACAGGCCGAAACTAGTAGTGTGTTTATATTAAAACCTTTTTAATTAAATCTCGGTTCTAGTCATTCAATTTTTTTTTTCATAAAACTATATATATATATATATATATATATATATATTATTAGGGATGGGTGGAGCATTTTTTTATATTTATATAGGGTGGGAAAAGGTAAAGGAGTTGAAAATAGCGACTGATTTTGGGGGGGGGGGGGGGTAACTGACGGGGTGCAGTCTGTTTGACTATGCTTGGTCGTCATCTGAACACATGGAGGAAGTCGATGCTGTGTCAGGTCGGGTAGGTGCTTCTGCTTTTGAAGTGTTTGTGTTACCACCTATTGGTCGGGATTGTGACCTCAATTTTATGTTGTGAAGCTTCCAAACCTCAGAGATTATGTAGGGCCAGTGGACGTTGATAGGATTCGCGTCACATTTTTGGGGGTGGGGGGGGGGGGGGGTGGGGGGGGGGGGGGGTGGGGGGGGGGGGGGGTGGGGGGGGGGGGGGGTGGGGGGGGGGGGGGGTGGGGGGGGGGGGGGGTGGGGGGGGGGGGGGGTGGGGGGGGGGGGGGGTGGGGGGGGGGGGGGGTGGGGGGGGGGGGGGGTGGGGGGGGGGGGGGGTGGGGGGGGGGGGGGGTGGGGGGGGGGGGGGGTGGGGGGGGGGGGGGGTGGGGGGGGGGGGGGGTGGGGGGGGGGGGGGGTGGGGGGGGGGGGGGGTGGGGGGGGGGGGGGGTGGGGGGGGGGGGGGGTGGGGGGGGGGGGGGGTGGGGGGGGGGGGGGGTGGGGGGGGGGGGGGGTGGGGGGGGGGGGGGGTGGGGGGGGGGGGGGGTGGGGGGGGGGGGGGGTGGGGGGGGGGGGGGGTGGGGGGGGGGGGGGGTGGGGGGGGGGGGGGGTGGGGGGGGGGGGGGGTGGGGGGGGGGGGGGGTGGGGGGGGGGGGGAAGACCTTGGGTTCAATTCCTGTCAGTGATATGAGGAACCTATATCTGGTCACTTTCAACTAAAAGTGAGTTAGCTGGTCTCATATGGAGGTGGGTTCACCCACGAAACTTGGGTTTTTCGACCCCAAGAACAGGGCATACCAGTCCCATGAACACACATGGATTACAGTTGTGAATACGTCCCAGCCATATGCCGGTCCAGTCCGGATAAAATTGGGGAGTTGGGAAAAGCAATGGTGAACTACCCTGTAAAAATCTCAGCAGAAATACTTTGTGGACAAATGTACAAAGTCATCTACAGTCAGAAACAACTGAAAGGGAATATCAGAATTAGATTCCCATGATCAGTCTGACTCCATGGAGATGCAAGAGAAAATAATAAGACAAGAATATAATTTCTTGTCTAGAATAATTTAACTTTCGTAATAGTGAAGAAGAGCAGAATATTTATTGTCTATCGCATGGGTTGCTCCCAGTTTCAGAAATGATGCCCAAATACTTTCCTATTTCAATTTTATATAGTATTGGTGAATGGAATATAAACAAAGGTTAACATAGATATTATTTCTGGAAATTTTCCATGCTCCTCTAAATAAATATTAATTTTTATGGCTATTTGCATATTGGAGTATACCCCTTTTTATGATGTCATTGGCTTTTTACTCAATGTTTAGGGCATTATTGATGTTTTAAAGATAGAAGAGATATATGAAGAATATAAGGAAGGAATAATTTTGGACATACCTTTATAGGATGTTCCTGGTTGTCATCTTACCGAGCAGCATCTAGCATATGGCAATATTATTGAAGTATGACTGAAAAATAAGGGGAGGGGAAATGTGGAGATAGACAGATGTGGGGAATTGTGGGTAAGACACAAAGTATGTGAAATTTAAAACCCGGTTTTAAGGGTGGACGGTGAATTATTATTATTATTACTACCCAAGACCCCATGGAGTCAGAGACTCACCTGGGAGGTCCTTTTATTATACACACAGCTTATCATACCGTGCTTTAAACACACTCAAATCCTCTGCAGACATCACACTCTCAAGCAAGGCATTCCAATCATTCACAACTCTGCATGAGGAAAAACCCAGCTTTTCATTCGCCTACTCACACCGTCCAGCACTGATCGTATAACAACCCCCATTACCAACTTATGGTTTATCATATCTTCCCCCCTCCCCTCTTCCTCCTGTCCACCAGACTCTGCAAGTTGATTCTTCTCAATCTTTCCTCATATTCGACATTCCAGAGGTTAGAAACTACCTTAGTCAGTCACCTCTGTACCTTTTCCAACATCTCTTCGTCCTTTTGAAAACCAGGTGACCAAATCTGGGCACAATAGTCCATGTGTGGCCTAATCAAAGCCTTATACAACGGAACGAGAATCTCCCTACTTCTACAAGTCAGTGTCCTCTGCATCATTCCCAGAAGCCTTTGTGTTGCCTTCATAATTTTGGCTATGTGTCTCCTAAATTTTAGATCCTTATCCACTATCACCCCAAAATCTCTTATTTCCTCCATCTCCGACAATATATCCTCACCAAGCATAAATTCTACATCCCATCTTTGTTTTCCAAATTTTAGAACCTTATATTTTGCAACATTGAACTCACATCCCCATTCCCATGCCCAATCATTCCATTTATTCAAGTCTTCTTGTAAGGCCACAACATCTTCTCTACTGTTAATGGTTCGTCCCAACTTTGCATCATCTGCAAACACCTAAATATCTCCATCTCTTCACCAATATCATTAATATACAAGTTAAACAGAAATGGTCCTAAAACAGACCCTTGAGGCACACCACTAGTGAGTTTCCTTTTCCTCGATATCGCTCTGCTCTCCCATACACAACTTGTTGATATCTATCAGATAGCCAGTCTCCAATCCAACACACTAATCTAATATCCAACCTCATCCGCTCTAGTTTGACTATCAACTTATCATGCAGTAATCTATTAAAAGCCTTTGCAAAATCTAAGTATATTACTGTGTATCCTTCTCCTCTGTCCAAGGAAGCAGTCACCTTATTGTAATAAGTAAGTAGATTACCAAAACTTGACCTCCCTTTAATTTCCATGCTGTCCATCAAAGATAATACCACTGTTGTCAACCAAATTCTGGATCCTAGTTGTCACAAGCTTCTCCAACAACTTATCCACAACACCTGACACACAGATAGACCTATAATTTGATGCTCGAGTTCTATCACATCCTTTATGAAGTGGCACAATCTTGCCATCCTTGTACTCCTTAGAAACTTGACCGAGTGCAAGATTCGTATTAAAAAAATAAGTCAAGGTCGGCGTCAACTCCCTGGCACATTTCTTCAGAATACGTGGTGATATATTATCAAGTCCCACAGTCTTATTAAAATATAGTTTGCTCAACTCCCCATACACCTCTTGCTCACAAGTCTCTCCTCCCCATCATCAACTGCTCTCAATCGCTCCATGAAGTCACATTCACAAGATTGAAAGACCTTTATGAACTGCATATTAAGTATCTCCACCACACCTTCTGTAACAGCTATCTTTATACCATTTTCTCCAATCAATGTCATCCTTCCATAATCATTCTTTCTTTTGCTGGCTACATATCGAAAGAACTCCTTAGGATTCTTTTTGGCTTCATTAGCTAACTGCTATTCATACCTCACTTTAGTTACCCTCACCAACCAACCAAGTCACCCACCTTGCCTGGTCTTTGTACTCCTCATGGAATTCGTTATTTCCACTTCTATTATGTTGCCTCCATAATGCAGTTTTCTCTGTATCGCATGATTAATCTCTTTCTTCATCCATTTCATATCTACCTTATTTAACCTTCTCACCCTTGGAATACATTTAGACATTGCATCTACTAGATAGTTTTTGAAAATCCCCCCAAGCTGCATTGATCTCTTTTCCAGCTAACTCCTCATTCCGTGCTACACCTGCAAGCTGTCTCCTGAGCTCTCTTCATAATCACCCCGCATTTATAGTTCCACACATATACCCTTTTCTCACAGAAGTCCTCATCCTGCTGGCAATCACACAGGTAATCACCTCATGGTCATTCTCACCAATTGGTGGGTGATTTTACACCTCGTTTATAATTACATCCTCTGATGAAATGACCAAATCCAAGGCCTTCAATCCTCGTATGCCCTCTGTTACATACTGTCTGAGGTAGTTATTCCTCAAAAACTCAAGAAACTCATTTTCTTTACTTCAAGTTGCTATCTCATCATTCCAGTCTAGATTGCCATAATTAAAATTGCCCATAATGATCACTCTCTTCTTATTTGCTTGGCTAATTTGATCATACATTTCATTATCACTATCATCCACATTACCTGGTCTATAACAACATCCAACCAAGTATCAAAACCACTGGCACTATTTCCCTCTTGCATCTTTACTTTGTATGGACATAACTCTTTCTATCATCAATAGCACTCCCCCCCCCTCCCTTTTTACTTCTTCTATCCTCACGAAATACATCATACCCTTCTATCTGTATTCCTGCCAGGATGTTGTCTTTCTCTGGGAAAAAGGTGAAAGATAAATTTTTGGGGAAAGGAAAAGGATAGAATATCATGATACAATATTAGGGGTGGGAGTTCACCCCTAATAAATATATAGGTATGTCCAAATTATTTGTTCCTTATATTCTTCATATATCTATATATTTAAATCAGTAATGCCCTAAAAATTGAGTAAAAAAGCCAATGACATAATAAAAAGGGATAGTCTTAAACAAAAATAGACAAAATAGCCATAAAAATTAACAAAAGGTTAACATTTTCCTCACCAATCAAGAGAAAGAGAGAAAGAGTGAGGCATGGTCTTTTTTCTGGGAAATAAGACAGGACTGTGTTTTGGTAGCATAATAGTTCATTCCATAAAATGCATTAAATATCTTTGCCTCACTTGAGAAAGGAAAGAAGATTGGCTGGTGTTTTAAGGCATTGACCTTGAAGCTCGAGTCATCGAAGTACTATAAAGTTCGCCTCTGGCTGACCTGCATCAACAGAGCAATGAAAATGACTGGACATTAGTAACAGAAGATCATTGATGTATAGGAGGAAGAGGGAGAGTGAAAGCACAGAACCTTGGGGTAAGAACAACATCCAATGGCAAACAATTCCAGTCATGAACTGCTCTATGAGAGAAAAATCTAGCTCTTGCCCCTCCCTTCTTGAGAGCAATCATTCTCAATTTCATGGACACCCTCTCATCCTTTTCCTACCCTCCAATAAAATGAAAAATTCCAACTGTCGGTATCCTGTATAACCCTTTCAGAAGTTTGTAAGTATAAGTCTTAATCATATCACCCCTCTTGCTCCTGTTTGCTAGTGTCTGCTGTCTACAAATTCTCAGTCTGTCTTCATAATCAGTATCACACAATCCTGATATAATTTTAACACTCTCCTTTGCTCTCTCTTTCTCTCTCTCTACTGTATCAGAATCACCATGTGTCCTGTCGACTTCCCCTTAAAAATTCCTATTCTTAATTCTCAATTCTCAATATGGCCGTACCTCTGACAAGAATGAAGCTGTCTTGTGAGACAAAGAAATGCAAGTGGCGAATGCCAACTTCTTTGTCTCAACTCTGGTTCTATCTCCCTACTTAAACTCAAAGAAATTTATTTGTTTTTTGCTGCACCACTTTGAGTCCATGGATATATTGAAATTAAAACCAGGGAGTTAGAAGCCAGTCAGCATTCACTCTTCTCAACAAATTTTTGTAACTTGCAATCGTGACCTGATCCTTAACTATTTCCCACCTTTAAGAGGTTCGTTTAACTTTTATGAACAAGTGCAGTAACTCTAGACATAAGGAAAACTAACTTCATTGTAATAACAGAACAATTTAATTTCACTAAAATAAAGCATACAAGTCATTTATATAAACTTAGTCAGTCTCTCAATCTGAATACATACATATTATTTCATTCTTGTACACATATTTAAATAAAACACTTGAAAATTCACGTTTAAGAATACCAATACTAAATTATATATCACAGAATTACATTACTTTAAGGCTTATATCACAGAATACCAAAGTTAAAGATTATTTACTTAGTTTTCTCTCTCTCTTAAACACTCTAGAAATCAATCAAACTATCCAATTTAACATTTCTTTCTCTTCTTCAAGATCTGAGTAACATTTATAGTTCCTTTACAAATACATAAGACGAAACAATGACGTAATTTCTTGCATTTATATTCGGCCACAGCTCTAGGATAGTCTTTTTTCACACACTTCAGATCCTCACAATTAAGTTCACAGATTAGAAAATATAAAGTTCATCTTACCAATTCTCTGCACTAAATCTCTAGGCTACTTCAGATTTATTTCATCACAATAATACCTAGGCTTTCCTTCTGTATTTTCAAATGGACATCCACATTCTTGTTTTCCACCATTAAGTCTGCTGGGATTTCTTTATCTCCGACTGGTAGTTTCCTTTGTCTTACGATTATACTTTCCATAACTAGGGGAACCACGTGGAAGCTTCCCTCCTACCAGTCGGACGACCCATCTCACAGGTGAACAGCAGCAGGAAAACATCTCCGAAAAAAAAGCCTTGAACGTAGCGATGCATTCGCTTTTAAACTACCTCTCTTTCCCGCTGTCGTTGAACGCGCATGCGTCCTGCTCTCCTTGTGTCTCTCTCAGTACATAGCGCCACTCGCGGCAACCTAACTAAACTCTCATAACTTTCCATAAAATAAAAAGGGGGGGAAGCACAGTTCTTCACAACAGACTTACTGAAGTTGACCACACACATTTGGTATAGTATTCGATTTCTCTTTTCTAACAAAATTGATTGGTTGTTCACATGCAATATTTCCAACTAAGTAACTATTATATATCTTGTACTCTGAAATTTCACAATACTAAATTAAGATTATACAATACTATATTACAAAATTATACATAAACGTTTACTTCTGGTAGATTATTAATTTCTTATTTTGAATGATAAGATTGTTATGTCTTCCGACATAACACATGGAAACAGGAGACCAGACTATTGCATGCAATAGTCCAAATAATGTCTTATCAAGTCCTCATAAAGAAGTAAATATCAATAGAAATCACATTTCTCCAAATTTAAGATCTGTGTCCAAAGGTGGATGAGGTTAGCAAGGTCTACTACAGATCAAGAAAGGCAAAATCCACATTGGTGATCATTAATTAAATGATGGGGTCTATAGATAGTGAAGTATCTAGTTATTGATCTTCTCCATCAACAACTAGATACCTCACTACCTACAGACAATAGGATGATGGCTGACATTTATCTTTCTTTTTAGAAACAGGCTGGACAAAATTTTGCTTTCAATGTTGTTAGCACAACTAGTGGGATAGCAACTGGACAAAGATCAGTATCAGCCTAATGGCAAGAGATATGCCTTATCACTGGGATGAGAGAGAGAGAGAGAGAGTGATGGAAACATAGTAGGGCAGAAGTTTTGCTTAAGAGCATTGGCAAGAGACCAAATGGCTCAACAACCATTTGAGCAGGAGGCCAGCTTAGTGAAGACTTTTAGTATCCCTTGCATTTGACCATTCTAAAATCTGCTTTAGATTTACTACTATTATTATTAACATTTGACCTCCATCGAGTCAGAGACTCATCGTGAGAGGTACATGCTATTGCACACAATGCTCATCCAACTGTGCCTTAAACTGATTCAATGTGTCTACACCCACAACACACTCATGCAATGCATTCTGCTCACCAACCACTCTCCATATAAAGAACCTACTCATCACTCCTCTGCTCACACCCTCCTTATACAGTTTCCAGAGATGACCTCTTGTCCTAGCCCCTCTCCCATTCTATGAAAAATCTCCTCCATGTCGACACAAAAACAACCCCTGACTAGCTTATATGTCTCAATCATATCCCCCCCCTCTTTGCTCCTATTAACAAGGCTCTGCAACTTACATTCTCTCAATCTGTCCTCATACTCCAAAGATCACTGACAACCTTTGTGAATCTTCTCTGGACCCTTTCCTACATATCCTCATTACCATGAAAACCAGACGACCAAATCTGTGCACAATAATCCATATTCTTGTTGAGAGGCTTATACGCTGGTTAAACATGATAACTAATATTTAAGGAATTGACAGCGTACACTAGAAATATAGATTAAATAAACTTTAATTTATACTTTCCGATATTTCGGCGAACGTCACGTTGCCATCTTCTTGGGAACTTACTACTAAGACACGTGCACACAAGTACTAATAACAGCAAATGAGACTAAAGCTAGGAAGCTAGCGTTTTCCTAAAGTCCTGATGGTACCCCCTGGTGGGCTATATTGGTAGTTCTTGGCTTTTGGGCTGAGGTTCTTCTGATAAACGTTTCCCAAATTTGGGGCAGTTTCATGCATCCAAATTTGTTGAGGTTTGGCATGTTCCTAAGGGCCGAGGCTGATTCCATGAATAGTCTTTCATACTTGAACTTGCTGCGGTGTATTACTGTGGCTTTCTTCCATCTTATTCTGTGGCGAGTATCCAGAGCGTGGTCTGCAAGCCCAGAGTGGCTGTACTGGTGAAATCGGATGTAATCCTTGTGTTCTGAGATTCTGATATTTGCTGTCCTGCCTGTTTGGCCAAAGTAGGACAGTTTACAGCTGCAAGGGACCTGGTATACACCAGGTAGGTCTAGGGGAAGTGGTTGGTCTTTGGTGGAGCGGATAAGGGATGCCAGTTTTCTATGTGGTCTGTAACAAGTGGTCAAGTCATGTTTTTTTAGGATTTTATTGATTTTTTCCGAGGTGCCTCTGATGTAGGGAATCGTGATAGATTTAGAGTAATCTTTTTTGTGAAGGGGAGGGGGTGGTGGGTTGTGGATAACTGGGTTAAGTATTTTTTTGAGGGGGTAGCCGTTGGCTGAGAAAGTGTCACGGATGTGATTTAGTTCAGTGGTTAGGGCTTGATCATTAGAACAGATTAATTTTGCCCTGTTGAATAATGTTTTAATAACTCCATATTGTGTGAGGGGGGGGGATTGTTGGTGAATGTATCTGCCTGTATGGGTGGGTTTTCTATAAACTGAGAAAACCAAGGTTCCATCAGGTTGGCGGGTGACTAGTGTGTCTAGGAAGGGGAGGTTATTGTTTTCCTCTTTTTCCAGGGTGAATTTGATTCTAGGGTGTTGGTTGTTCAAGTGTGTTGGGAAGGAGTGGAGTGAATCCGGGCCATGTGGCCAAATAGCGAAAACATCATCAACGTAGCGAAGCCATATGGTAGGTTTTTGTGGGGCTGAGTTTAAGGCTTTCTCTTCAAACATCTCCATGAAGAAGTTGGCCAAGGGTGGGGAAAGTGGTGAACCCATGGCTGTCCCCTCTATCTGTTTGTAGAATTTTTCCTGCCAAACGAAATAGCCTGAGTTCATTGTAAACTGAAATAGGGCTGAGATATCGGGAGGAAATTTAGCTTGGATTAGCTCTAAGGTTTCTTTGAGGGGGACATTCGTGAATAGGGAGGAGACATCAAAACTGACCATTATGTCATTATGTTGGAGTGTAAGGTTTTCTATACTGGCTTTGAAGTGGGCTGAGTTTTTTATGTGTGATGGTGTATTGCCAGTATAGTGTGAGAGCGCTTTGGCTAAATGCTTGGCTAGTTTGTAAGTGGGGGAATCAATGCCATCCACTATGGGACGTAAATTTTCTTTGTGTATTTTTGGGAGCCCATATATGTGGGTAGGTCTAGAGTTATAGGGTTTTAGTCTGTTGGTAATCTCCACAGGCCAAGAAGTGACCTTCTTAAGGAGCCTATGGAGTTTTCTAATTTGTGAGTTGGTGGGATTGTAATCAATGGGGAGGTAAGTGAAATGATCTAATAATAAAGCCTTGAGCTTACCTGTGTAGTCTTTAAGATTGAGTACCACAGTGGCGTTCCCCTTATCCGCTTTGGTGATCACTATTTTTTTGTTTCTCTTCAATTCTTGTAGTGCCTTGTATTCACTAATGGATATGTTGGATTTTGGAGGTTTTGCTTTATTGAGAACACAGGCTACATCCAATCTAATATGGTTGGCGATGTGGTTTGGAAGTTGGCGAATCCCGCGTTCAATTTGGATCGTTAATTCCTCGACCGGTAATTTCTTAGGAGCAATGGCGAAGTTGTGACCACGTGACAGAGCGTGGAGTGCTTCTGGCTTTAAGGTAGCTGACGAAAGGTTAACAACAGTGTTGGTTCGTAGTTTAGGTTTGGACGCCGAGTTCTTTATTAATTTATCAAACTTGTTGATATGTCAGCTCCGTACTCGTTCAAATCCTTTTTTAGCTGCCGTACACGAGACGTCATGTAGGATCGACCAAAGCTCGTGATTCAGCGTAAGTGAAAGCCACTTTCCCCACCCTTGGCCAACTTCTTCATGGAGACGTTTGAAGAGAAAGCCTTAAACTCAGCCCCACAAAAACCTACCATATGGCTTCGCTACGTTGATGATGTCTTCGCTATTTGGCCACATGGCCCGGATTCACTCCTCTCCTTCCTAACACACTTAAACAACCAACGCCGTATAATCAAATTCACCCTGGAAAAAGAGGAAAACAATAACCTCCCCTTCCTAGACACACTAGTCACCCGCCAACCTGATGGAACCTTGGTTTTCTCAGTTTATAGAAAACCCACCCATACAGGCAGATACATTCACCAACAATCCCACCACCCCCCCTCACAACAATATGGAGTTATTAAAACATTATTCAACAGGGCAAAAATAATCTGTTCTAATGATCAAGCCCTAGCCACTGAACTAAATCACATCCGTGACACTTTCTCAGCCAACGGCTACCCCCTCCAAAAAATCCAAAAAATACTTAACCCAGTTATCCACAACCCACCACCCCCTCCCCTTCACAATAAAGATTACTCTAAATCCATCACCATTCCCTACATCCGAGGCACCTCGGAAAAAATCAATAAAATCTTAAAAAAACATGACTTGACCACTTGTTATCGACCACATAGAAAACTGACATCCCTTATCCGCTCCACCAAAGACCAGCCACTTCCCCTAGACCTACCTGGTGTATACCAGGTCCCTTGCAGCTGTAAACTGTCCTACTTTGGCCAAACAGGCAGGACAGCAAATATCAGAATCTCAGAACACAAGGATTACATCCGATTTCATCAGTACAGCCACTCTGGGCTTGCAGACCACGCTCTGGATACTCGCCACAGAATAAGATGGAAGAAAGCCACAGTAATACACCGCAGCAAGTTCAAGTATGAAAGACTATTCATGGAATCAGCCTCGGCCCTTAGGAACATGCCAAACCTCAACAAATTTGGATGCATGAGACTGCCCCAAATTTGGGAAACGTTTATCAGAAGAACTTCAGTCCAAAGGCCAAGAACTACCAATATAGCCCGCCAGGGGGTACCATCAGAACTTTAGGAAAACGCTAGCTTCCTAGCTTTAGTCTCATTTGCTGTTATTAGTACTTGTGTGCACGTGTCTTAGTAGTAAGTTCCCAAGAAGATGGCAACGTGACGTTCGCCGAAATATCGGAAAGTATAAATTAAAGTTTATTTAATCCATATTTCTAGTGTACGCTGTCAATTCCTTAAATATTAGTTATCAATAATCCATATGATGCCTGATCAAGGCCTTATGCAATGGTATCATAATCTTTCTACTTTTGCATGTCAGGTGTGGTATTATCTGATGTGGCATCTTTACAACTTGTGCAATGTGGCCCCTAATTTCAGGTCCTTGTCCACCATTACTCCTAGATCTCTCATCTCCTCTACTGCTGTTAAAAGTTTCTCCATTTTTTTTTTCGGTTGTACTGTAAGATATACTGTAAAATAATATGGGATATACTGACTAGCTTATATGTCTCAATCATATCCTCCTCCCCCTTTTCCTCCTATTTATGGGGCTCTGCAACTTACAATAAAATAGGATATACTGTAAGATAAGATGAGTGAGAAGTTGGAATTTTTAACTTGACTATTGAGCATATGCTGTATTTTTAGTCTGAACTGCTTTGGCACAACTATTGGAAAACCAAGGCTTGAATAAGGGTTGCAAGTTTTAAGCAGAGTGGAGAATAAAAGCACTAATCCCAGTAAGAATAATTTCAATTAGAGCAAGTGTTTGTATCAAGAGAGCAGAAGCAATAATCAGACCACTGAAAGGAAACAGAAATCCTAAATGCCATCCCAATTAGCACCATTTTATGATGCAAAGCTGAGATTAGTTGGAAGAAAAATCTGTTAAAAAAAAAAAGAAAAGAAAAATAGATACAGTTATGGTCACAGTTGCTAAGAGGAGAGCTAATGTCAGCAGTATATTTGGAGGGAAGAATTGGTTAAGAAAACATCCAAGGTGCTGGGAGAATGATGAGGATTATGTGTTCTCAGTACCAAAAAAAAAAAGGGTGTGAGAGGAGAGGATAGTATTAATTACCAGGACCACTAATTTGCATATGTTTTTGTCTTTCTTAGTAGTGTTATTATTATCCAATTCAGTCTATTTGGGGAGTGGGGGATTTTTTATTTTTCTGTGATCCAAACCTCCCTCTTGTTGATCCCAGGCATGCTTGGTAGGTAGGTCTGCATTAGATCATTACTGACAACAAATAATTCAGCTTTTCTTTAATGATCCAAAAACTTACAGAAACAGAGTTAATGAGAATTATATACATTAAAATCTCTAAGGAAGATTACCTCACTATTTAGGTAATTAGACTATATGATCAATTTTCAGATATAAATAATCAGAGAAGGTAGCAGCATAGTCAAAGTTAGGAGAGCATTAAAGGCAGAAAATGAACACAACAAAATGAGACAAGAAAATCTAGAGCCAAATCATATAAAGGAGAGATGCAAGGTGTGATGTTTGGCATGGGATATCAGACTTGACAAAAGTGCATGTTCAACCCTTCTCATGGAAGCCATCACATGCATGATATAAAGTGGAAAGTTTAGGTGAGTGGTAGTCATAGAGGATGCATGTCAGCTGAGATTCAGTGATGAATAACAGATTAGGTTTTTGGATGCCTGTTAGTAGTGATGAACATCATGTTTTTTTTTATGGAATTTTGTTTTGTTTTGGTGTATTTGGAGGTGCATGCTTATTGTTTCTTTAGTAATTTTTTATTCCATTTTGGATATTTTTGAAATTTTTTTGTTGGTTTTCTGGGAGATTTTTTTTAACTGAAGTGACAATACAATTTTTTATGCATATCAATGGCATGATATTGCATGAGTATCATATTAACACAAAACCAAAGGTAATAATATGTCCAACAATAATAATTATTTCTATAAATAAAATTTCTGAATATTATTTATAATGTTTGGTTAGGTTTATGGATAGACATATTAATACTTTACATAGAACCTATATTTTATACTGTATAACGATCTGAAAATTGCAAATGGATAAATTCTATTCTTTGTCAATACAAAAAGCAATAAGCCGAGAACAATCACAAACCGTCTTCTTTCAGAGAAGTGCAAGAACTGGAATACTGAGGTTGTGTATAATGGAACCATGTCTCAGAAAAGGAAGGTGACCAGTGGCATGCCTCAGGGTTCTGTTCTGCAAGAACAGAACCTCAGTGTTCTTGGGCCACCACTGTTTAACTTGTTTGTTAATGATATTTCATGTGGATTGACTGGAGATCATCAAATGTTTGCCGATGATGCAAAGTTAGGTAGAATTATCAGGAGTAGTGCTGATGTTAATTCTCTACAAAAAGATTTTAACAGAATTTTAGGTTGGACAAATGAGTGGGTCTGCAGTTTTAATGTTAACAAATGCAAGATGTTACACTTTGGGATACGGTGACATAATGCTACGTACTGTATTGGTGGAGATGTACTTCAGGAAGTGGATGAGATTCGGGATCTTGGAGCAATGGTAGATAGTAGACTGAAGTTCCAAGGGCACAATTGCACGTGTTGCAAAGACTACACATCGTATATAGCTGCTATGATAAAAAAGTACATTGACATGTAGGGATAGGAGGTGGTGGTTCCTCTATATAAGACATTGGTGAGACCATGTATGGACTACTGTGCTCAATTTGGTCACTGAGTTTTCATTGTGAGTGGAAACACAAATAACCAAAGTGATATCTGGACTCCAGATTTAAGACGCATTGGTTATGAAGAGCATTTGAGAGAATGTGGATTACAGAGGTTGGAGAACAGTAGGAAACTAAAAGATATGACAGAGATTTTCAAGTTAGTTAAGAGATTCTATCAGATTAATACAGAAGCAATTATAAAAAGAGTGAATGTTAAGATGGGAAGAACAAGAGGCCATCACAATGCACTCAAGACAACAGAATGCATTGCCTGAGTGCATTGTGAGTACAGGTAGTGTAAATAAATTCAAAGTTCATTATGACAGACATGTTGCGTTGAAATCTGTTGATGTCCGATGATGAGTCTGTTGACTCTATGGAGGTTACCAAATAATAATAGTAATAATATGAATTTTCTTAAATCAATTTAAATACACGGTATCAATAATAATAATTGTTAGTGTATGATAAAATAAAAATAGTTACCTGCAAATCAGAAACAGACCAATTGCCTTCATCTGAATCCTCATATAATGCATCTGATATTCTTATTTGTGGTTGACTGGAACTTCGAATAGAAGTAAGACTATCTCTTGCAAACATTTCCAATACTGACATCTTTCACTGTTTTAATGTAAACAAAGAAACAATTATATTAATCAATTTTGTATTAATTTTGTACTGACTTGTGATATCACAGACTTTTAGAATGTACTTGATCTGTTAGAAAAGAAATCTTTATAAGAGTTGCCGGTAGAAAATATTATAAATTATTTTAAATGACTGACACTGAGAGATAAAGAGATGACTATATATAAATCATTTAAAATAATTTATATACAGTCATACCCCCGCGACTTATGTGAATCTGGAGTTACGTGGTTTCTTATATGTACATATTCCCGTCCCGCTTCACCACTAGTCATATCTTTCAGGCACTGGCTGCATTCGCCAGTGTCGCACATGCTGTGAACAAGCACTGACTTGTTTCGTGCGGTCTCTATTCATACACGATTTTTATAGTCTACAAACCTTGCGATTGTTTAATGTTATGTTCTTGATAAAAATTTTATCACATAAAAAATAATAATGTCATCCAAAAGAAGCAAGTCCAATTCTTCTACAGCTAGCAAGAAAAGAAAAACATTGACTTTGGAAACAAAACTCAACATTATTAAGGATTTTGAAGGAGGAATGAAAATTTGTGAGCTAGCAAAGAAGTTCAATCTACAGGAATCCACAGTAAGAACAATCATAAAAGAAAGGTTTACAGATTTTGGAGGACATAGATTCTAACCAGGAACGAATAGCCACAAGGCAAGGAATAAAAAAATCATTAGCTTGCTATGAAGAAATTTTACGTGACAAGAAAAAGACATTATGCCGTCAGAAGAATCTATTAGATTTTATGAAACCATCAACATCGAAATAACTTTCTTTTTTTTATGTACGAAAAACTACAATTATGATTAAATTTCTTAAAAAATATAGGTGTTTTTGTAAACCTTTGGTCCCAATTGTATGTTTGTATATATAAATTACATGCAAAATTATACCCCGAGTTATGTGAATTCGACTTACGCACTTTTTGTTGGTCCTACCTACCGCATAACTTCGGGGTTTTACTGTATATATATATATATATATAAATATATTCTTAAAGATATCTTAACTATATATATATATATATACTGAAGAATACAAAAAAACTTATAAACAAGAAATTTTTAATTTGAAATGCAAATATAGTAGTTAATATTATTATTATTATGATGATTCAGGCTTCCATGGAGTCACGAGACTCATCATGGGAGGTCCACCCAAAAAAATAGAAAGTTTATCAAAGCATTCCTTGAACCCATTTACTGCTCATGCTCTCACCCCCTGTATCAGGCAATGCATTCCATGGTTCAATCACCTCCATACAAAGAAACCACTCCTTACCCTCTTGCTCACAACTTCCTTTCATAAGTTGGGAACCATTGCCCTCACTCCTTCCCCATCTTCCACCAAATGAAATAACTCCCCAGTGTTAACTTTTATACCTACTTCTCATCAGTTATTATTATATTATATAGTCTCAATCATATCATATCATCTCTCCTTCTTCTTCTATCCAAACTCAGCCTATCCTCATAACTAACATTGTACAGTCATTATATCATTTTTGTTATCTGCCTCTGCACTCTTTCCACAGTTAATTGATCCACTTCAAATCCTGGGAACCAAATTTGAGCACAACAGTCCAGATGGGATGTAGTTTTTTATACAACAGAATGACAACTCTTATCTCTGCAGGTCAGCATCCTTCTTAGTAATACAGCAATTCCAGATCTTGGTTACCTTCATCACCAATACATTCCCTGAATTTCAGCTTTCTTTCAATCACAACCCTCAGATCTCTCACCTCCCCCACTTACTCAAATAGAGTTCCTCCAACAGAGTATGCAGCCTCCCATTTATATATCCCAAACTTCAAGATTTTACATATAGTTACATTAAACTGGTACCCCCATCCATTTGCCCATCTGTTCATCTGCCCAGTTTATTCAAATCCTCTCGCAGGGCTACCACATCTGCACTATTATTAATAACCCTTCCCAGCTTCAAGCTTCACATCATCTGGAAAACAACTGAATATCCACCTACAATCCATTGACAATGTCACTGATATAAAGGCTAAATAATACAGAGCCCAGTGGTACCCCCACTTGTAACTAACCTTCTGCTTCCTACCACTCGCCCCCCCCATACACAACCCTCTGATACCTATCAGAAAGCCAATCAAGATTCCATTTCACTAATCTGACATCTAAATCCATGTACTGCAACTTAAATATCAGCTTATCATGTGGTACCCTGTCAAATACCTATTTAAAATCCAAAAAAGAAAAAAAAATGGCAGATTATGCCTTTACCTCATAAAATGCTCTTGTCACTCTATTATAAAAGATAATCATATTACTAAAACAAGAGCACCCCTTAACAAATCCATGCTGACTCTCACAGATAACATTACCCTCATCTGCCAATGCTGTAAACGTTCCCTCACTAATTTCTCCAAAATCTTAACAACTACTGATGACAAACCAGTCTATAGTTTGACACTTTCACAATACAATGGCACCATCTTCCCCTCCTTCCACTCCTTGGACACATTTGCCATGGCCAGAATTTAATTGAAAAGCCAAGTCAACAGAACTGTCAGTTCTTTAGCACATTCTCTCAAAACCCTTGGCAAAATCACATTGCTTTATTGACATGTAAAGTACTCAGTATTTGAAGCATACTCTCTTATTGATAAGTCTCTCTAGTATTAATCCAATAATAACTTTTCAACAACTTAAATGTCTCAAAAATACGAGATGGTATCAAAAAGTTTTGAGACTAACTCTGTTTACGAGAAATTACTTTATTTATCTACGTTTACACACTATCACCTTCAAAATAGTGCCCTTGCATATCAATACAACACTTCCAGCATTCTTGCCACTTCTGGAATGTGTCCTGGAAGTCTTCTTTTCAAAGCATATCAAGCACCTTCTGCTATTCACGCTGGATCTCCGCAATGGTGTCAAAACGGTGACCTTTGAGCTGGATCTTCATCTTCGGGAAGAGGGCGAAGTCTGCAGGAGCCAAATCTGGCGAGTAGGGTGGGTGTGGAAGTGAGATCATGTTGTTTCTGGCAAGAAACTCGTGTGAGGAGAGCTCAGTGAGACGGTGCATTGTCGTCGTGGAGCATCCAATTTTTCATGCGCCACAGATCTGGTCGCTTTCACTGAATGTCCTCCCTCAGATGCCTTAAAACCTGAAGTAGAACTCATTATTGACGGTCTGGCCCCTGAGGACGAATTCTCGATGCACAATGCCATGAATGTCAAAAAATACAATGATAATGCACTTGGTCAAGCTGCGGACCTGCCTTGCCTTTTTCGGTCATGGAGATGATGGGCTCTTCCACTGTGAAGACTGCTGCTTTGTCTCAGGGTCGTACCCGTACACCCAAGTTTCGTCACCGGTACTGATCCTCAACACAAAGGATGGGTCATCCATGGCATGCTGATAGAGTTCTTGGCAACTTCAATGCAGTGTTCCTTCTGCTCCTGGGTCAGCAGCCTGGGGGACAAACTTGGCAGCAACACGCCACATGTTCAAATCACACGTGAGGATTGCCTTGACTGTTCCGTATGACACGCCGACAATGGCAGCAATGTTGTGAAGTGTTCTCCGACGATCCTCATACACAAGTTGCCGAATGGTTTTAATATTTTTGAGGGTTGAGCTTGTTGAAGGTCTTCCTGATCTCTCTTCGTCTTTCAGTGATGTTCTTCTGCTCTTGAAGCATGTGTGCCACTCAAAACACCTCAAATGACTCAATGCAGCATCGCTGTAAACTTGCCGAATCATGTCAAACGTCTCTGTGGCAGATTTGCCTAGCTTCATGCAGAATTTCACGTTTCTCTTTGTTCTAACTTGCTGTTCATGATGAAATCACAGATGTGGTAATGCAGGTGGTCAGAATATCATCAGTTGCACAGCTCCCAATGTACACAGGACGATGTCTTTTGGCACACTGACTTATGAAGGTAGGTGCTCCCTGAGACTGTACATGCCTTGTGCTGCCATCTGTTGGCGTGCTACAAACCTAGTTTCAACTCAAAACGTTTTGATACCACCTCGCATGTCCCTTTGTCTTTTATCTACCAAACTTTAGTCTGCATGCCTTCAGTCTGTTCTCATAATCAACATTGTAAAGTCCTGATATCGTTTTTGTTATTCAACTCTGTACTCTCTCCAAGGTTATCTCATCCCCTTCAAATCCTGTCAGTTCTGAGAACAGAAATTCAGGTGTGGTCCAATCATAGTTTTATACAATGGGACCACCACCCCTTTATTTCTCATGATCAATGTCTTCCTCAATAGATACATCACAACCTTTGCAATATGTCCTCTGAACTTCAAATATCTATCTACAGTCACCCCAAGATTCTGTGCTGCCTCCAATTCTTCCAGTATAACTTCAGAAGCATCCCATCTGTGGATCCCAAATTTCAAAATCTTACATTTAGTTGCATTAAATTGACATTCCATTCATTTGTCTGCCTTTCCAGTTTATTCAAAATCAGTGGCAGTTCATGAAGCTTTAAGTGGGGATGCTGCCTACACAAAATAATTTTAAAATAATTCTTTTTTTCCTAATTAGCGACCAGTTTATTAATAAATAAATCTGTAGATTTATTTATTAATAAATTGGTTACTGATTAGAAAAAAAATAATTTTTTTAAATTATTTTGTATAGACAGCACCCCCACTTAAAGCTTCATGGGCCACCACTGTTCAAAATCCTCTTGAAAAGCCAAAGCATCAGCACTATTACTAATAATCCTCCAAAATATACATCATTTGCAAACAACTGTACATCTCCCAGTAGTCCTGTCACAATATCGCAGACATAAAGAGGGAACAGTACTGGTCCCAGCATTGTACCCTATGGAATGCCACTTGCAATCCTCCAAATCCCATGATACTACTCCACTTTTACAAATCCCTGACATCTACACATACCAGCCACTGAATTAGAAACCTTTATGCAGATATATGTAAATATCATTTAAGCAGTGTATGTAAACAATACTTGTCACTTGCATCACCACGTGGTTAAAGCAACTATTTAAAATGCTGCTGGTCAATAATTGTCAAAAACATTGATCACAATGGGAAAAACAAAGGATTTTTGGAGTTCAATAAACAGCTTATTATATCCATCTGGCTGGAGCCACAAGTTTGAAAACAGCAGAACTGACTGGTTCCTCAAAAGATGAGATATCTCAGGTGTTTAATCAGTGGAAAAATAATCCATTTTATTTGTCTAAGAAGCATAACTGTGGTCAAGAGAACAGCCTTCATTAAATGCTTTGGTCAACTGCTGCAGACAGGAAGTTCTGTTTGTCCATACAAGCCTTCTCAGATGACAGCAATCTCATTCCATACCTCACCTAACTATGTGCAGTGAATTGAAGAGTATCAGTATTGGCAATCACATGCCTATACTGAAGCCAGTGATTTCTGTGAAGAAGCAGAAAGTTCATCTACAGTGGTGTTAGGAACACCACAACAGGACACTGGAAGAAGTCATGTGGCTTGATGAGTCAGGCTACACCTTGTTCTGTACAGATGTAGGCAGAGTTTGGCAGGAACCTCATGGAGCAATTAACTCAGCTTGTCTTGGAAACACAACTCAAGCTTCTAGAGGTGGTGTCATCGTGTGGGGCATGTTTATTGGTACAGAATGGGTCAGCTGATATTACTGGAAGGCCAGGTGTAATATCTGAACATTGTTGCCAATCAAGTCTTGGCAACAATGGTTTGGCGAGCATGATGGCAACTTTCACTATCTTTCCAGGGCACCATAAAGCCTAGATCTGAATCCCATTGAGAATGAATGTGACATGTTAGAAAATCAGATCTGGAAGCAAAGTCCTCTTCCATCAAATCTGAACCAATAGGACTGCCTGGTGAATACTATAATTCAAGCTAAAGGCAGTCCAACATGTATTAAATAAAAGTTTCAAATTCAGTGGCCGGTATGTGTGTGTTAAAAAGCCAGTTACCAATCCAATCCACTAACGTTATATCCAAGCTCACTTGTTGCGACTTAAAAACCAATTTGTTACAAGGCATTCAGTCAAACGGACTTTGCAAAATTAAAAAAAAAATGACCTATTTTGAAAGGTAACCGGATTACTAAAACAAGAGCATCCTTTAACAAATCCATGCTGGCCTGCATAAATAAGATTGCTCTCATCTGCCGAAATATGTATATGAGTTCTTACCAATTTCTCCAAAATCTACTACAGAAGAAATGACAGGCCTGTTCTATAGGAACCTGTCCCACTGCAAGACTTTATTAAACAGCTAAGTTAATGGCATGGTCAGTTCCAAAGCACATTCCCTTAAAACCTGTTGGGAATATCTTCTTAGAAATTTGAAGGGGGTAACTAGGCTCATATAGAGATGGCAGGGTTTTCTTCCCAGAAACGTGTTTTTCATCCCACCGAAGAACACATGCAATTTACAGATGTAGTAGAAAATGCTTTAATTCACAAATGAAAGCTGTAGTACATAATTAAGAGATAATTATGAGAGACAATTATTTGAAATAGTATGTAATGAAGGGGATTCAGGATTTCAGAATGTTGGATCTGGTCATACAATCAGAAAATCTATCCATAACCAAGATAACCACATTGCTTCCAATAGGAGAGAATGGACATCTTGATGATTTGAAAGGTTGCAAAACATTAAGTTTTCAGTTAAGAAGTGATATACAGGGTGTTTGGGATAAATTTGACATATTTATAATTAATTATATTTTTCCGTAAGTTACATGTATTAACACACACTTCTCTTCATTTAAAAGTTTGGACCCTTCTTCATTCATATACAAGATGTCAGAAAGGATGGATAGCTGGAACCCACCTGAATCATGGAAGAGAATAACTTGTATCATGATGATTCGTGCCCGCCATCAAAATAAGGATATTACGACTGCTGCCCAATGCTCCCTGAATACAGTAAAAACAATCAGGCATGAACTAGAGACTTGCAATGGTGACTACGAGGATGTAGCAAGAAGAAAGATCCCTAGCAGACGATCTGATTGCGTTCGTACAGCAGAATTCCTCGCAAATCTGCAGGAACAGGTGTTGAAGAACCCTGGCATTGGAATTCGGGCTTTGTTCGTGGAGTTGCTAACTGTAGTCAAGCCCTGGATAACAAGGGTAGCCAATGGTAGGCCGTATGTATGGCAGCAGGATTCGGCCCCTTGCCACACCTCTGGGAAAAGTCAAAAATGGTTGTCTGAAAATTTCTATGACTTCACCAGTCCAAATGTTTGGCCTCCAAACTCCCCAGACCTTAACCCCATGGATTATTTTGTATGGGGCGCAGTTGAAAAAGACACCAATCGCACTTCCAGTAATACAAAAGCCCAGTTAATGGATAAAATTAAAACAGTTTTTGCGGCCCTTCCCAGGGAGACTGTAGCATCAGCTTGTTCGAGGTTCCGAAGCAGAATTGAAGCTGTGATCGATGCTAATGGTGGTTATTTTGAGTAAATCTTGTTGATAGTATTGTAATTAACTCTGCCTGTAATGTTTTTTTGTCAATTCATTAAATTTAATAGATACAAAGAAGATTTTCTTTTTCCTTACGAAACTGTCAAATTTATCCCGAACACCCTGTATGTGTGTGACACTACAGGGTAGGTAATTAAGACAAACATAAGAGGAAGCTTGAAACAGTGCCATGGCAGAAGAACCTGAAAAAATTGAAGTATGTTAGCTGTGCATGAGAGATAGTGAAAAGGGGGGGTACCTGAAGGAAACAATATCAGACTGTTTACCCAAGATCAGGAGGATAAATCAGGTAGGAGTTAAAAAGATAAATAGTATCATTAAGCAGGAGCTGCAAAAATAATAATGATAAATTAATGAATTAATTAAAAATATATAATGTTTATACCAGTGGAGATTGAACTGCCCACTCAGTCTCCAAAAGTTAGATAGGGTTAAAACAGCCTTGCCTACTCTCTATATGGGAACAAAAAAAAGACATTAGCTGATTTTGATATATATCATGAACAACATATAAGTAGAAAGGTGATCAGCAAGCTAATAAGCAATACAAGGCTCAAGCAAAAAAGGCACGGTAAAGAAAGAAAAGTCAGATTATGAAAAGAAATTAGCTAAGCAGGCCAAAAGGAAAGCCCAAATAATGGCAAGTAAAAGGAGAAATGATTATGGAAGACACACGATTAACCTAGTGGCTTTGCGCTTCTCAACCATACGACCGAGGAAGGAGTGTCCCAGGTTCGATTCCCGTTGAAGACATGAGGAATTTGAGGATCTTCCTCAGCCATAACCAAGTTAGCCGGACTTGAGTGCGGGCAGTAGGGTTTTTCCGCCAGTTTGTCTGGTGTTTTTTCATCTCGCAAGCAGGCAAACTGGCCCCATGAACATACGCTGCTACAGTCAAAAATATATCCCCCCTCCCAGCGGCAGAGTAGGCAATAGGCTGGTTGGGAGTGGTACTAACAAGAAGTCGCATCTAAGTAACACGCGGACCTTGCATAGGAAGCAGGAATAACATGAAGTGAAAGAAGAAGATTATGGAAGAATAACTTCAATAAGTGATGATTATAGAAAGTGATGAAATCAAGACAGAATAGTTGTGATACTAAATTACCACTTTGCAAGGATCTATCATCAAAGTGAAGATACTACTATTACAGATGAAACAGAGAAGGATGTGAAAATAGAAGTTCATGAATTCGATGTACTTAGTTCATTGCAAAATCTCATTGCAAATACATCTGTGGGATATCAGCAAGCATATTACCATTAGATGGGATATCAGCTGGCATATTACAAGAATGTGCAAAGGAAGCAGAAGGCAGATTAGGCTGTTTAACTAAAGTCTGTTGAAGTCCCAAAGAAATGGAAAGAGGAGAAAAAATAGTTCTGTTGCATAAAGAATGCTCAAAACCGTGATAAAAAATTATAGACCAATTAGTATCTTAGGCTTGGTGTTAAAGGCATTGGAAAAGTTATTATTAATATTATTATCCCAAGACCCGATGGAGTCCATCTACTAGGTACTTTTGTCATACATACACAGCTCATCATACTGCACCTTAAACACACTCAAATTCTCTGCACACAACACACTCTCAGGCAAAGGATTTCCAATCATTCACCACTCTGAATGCAAAAAAACCTGCTTCTCACCCCCTGCTCATACCCTCCATATACAGCTTCAAAGGATAACCTCTGGTTCTCCCCTGATCTTCCACCATTTTCTGTAAAACCTCTCCAACATTGATCCTATAACAATCCCTTACCAATTTGTAGGTCTCTATCATATCATCCCTCCTTCTCCTCCCATCCATTAGACTCTGCAAATTGCATCTTCTCAACCTTTCTTCATATTTGAGATTCCAGAGATCAGAAACTATCTTCTTCACTCGCGTCTGGGCCCTTTCCAACATCTTTTCATCCTCCAGAAAACCAGGTGACTAAATCTGGGGAAAATAGTCCATGTGTGGCCTAATCAAAGCCTTATACAATGGAACAAGAATCTCCCTACTTCTACAAGTCCTCTGCATCATTCCCAGAATTCTTTGTGTTATCCTCACAGTTTTAGAATGTGTCCCCTAAATTTCAGATCCTTATTCACTATCATCCCAAGATCCCTTATTTCTTCCACCTCCAACAATATATCCCCACCAAGCATAAATTCTACATCCCATCTTTGTTTCCCAAATTTTAAAACCTTACATTTTGCAACAGTGAACTCATATCCCCATTTCGGTGCCCTTCACTCAATTCATTCAAGTCTTCTTGTAAGGCCACAACATCTTCTCTACTTATCATAGTTCATCCCAACTTTGCATTGTCTGAATATCCTATCCCCATCCAAATCTTCACCAATATCATTAACATACAAATCAAACAGTAATGGCCCTAAAACAGACCCTTGAGGCAAACCACTAGTGACTTTCCTCTTCCTGGATATTGCTTTCCCATACACAACTAGCTGATACCTATCAAATAGCCAGTCTCCAATCCAATGCACTAATCTAATATCCAACCCCATCTGTTCCAGTTTGACTATCAACTTATCATGTGGTAATTATATCAAAAGCCTTTGCAAAATCTAATTGGTGAAGTATACCACTGTGTAAAATTCAGGCATCAAATCAGATCACTCACATCCCTCTCCTCTGTTCAAGGCAGCTGTCACCTTATTGTAATAAGTAAGTAGATTACTAAAACATGACTTCCCTTTAGCAAATCCATGCTGTTCATCAAAGATAATACCATTGTTGTCAACCCAGTTCTTGATCCTAGTTATCATCAGCTTCTCCGATAACTTAATCTCAACACCTGACACATAAAAATAGGCCTCTAATTTGATGCCTGAATTTTATCACCTCCTTTATGAAGCAGCACAATCTTTCCCTCCTTTCATTTCTTTGGAACTCAACCGAGTGCAAGACTAATATTAAAAAAATATGTCGAAGCAGATGTCAACTCCCTGGCACATTCCTTCAGAATACGTGGTGATATATTATCAAGTCCGACAGTCTTATTAACATCAAGTTTGCTAAACTCCACATACACCTCTTGCTCACTTGCAGTCTCTCCTCCCCATCATCAACTGCTCTCAATCTCTCTATGATGTCATATTCACAAAAATGAAAGACCTTTATGAACTGCTCATTAAGTATCTCCACTATTTTTTTATACAATGAAACCTATGGTGAATTCAGCACTAAAAAACACACGTACTCACCCCAGTGATAAGTTTTAATACGTAGAATATGTTTAATTCATTTTTACATATCAACACTTATCACTGTGGTTAGTACATGTGTTTTTCTAGTGATATCTCCACTATATCTTCCGCAGTAGTTGTCTTTATACCTTTTTCTCCATTCAATGACATCTTTCTGTAATCATTCTTCTTTTTGATGGCTACATATCAAAAGAACTCCCTAGGATTCTTTTTAGCTTCATTAGCTAACTCAGCATTTTCCAAACTGTGTTTCACAGAAAGTGAATAAGTGTTCTGTGAAAAATTATCAAAATTAATAAGAGCCTGAAATGGTTTTAAATGCAGCTACAAGATCAAACATATCTGAAAATCAGGTGCTCCTCACTTTGAATGTGGACTGTGCTATTAAGACCAGTACACACTGGCCTTGACTCAGTCACCCACAGTTGTTGACACCTCCGAGCAAGAGCGAAGAATGGAGGTATCTATTCTAGGAAACGTGCGGTCACAAGCAAGATCAATGCGATGAGCTGTGGCCTGGCACACCTGTAGTGTGCGCTATCACATTTTTGCGATATGATACGATACAGCCTGATGCAGTCATAGTGTGCACTTAGCTTTACATTGAATCCGAGATGATGATACTCGACTCTAACCAAGGCATTCCATTAAAATTTCAGGATTTGTGAAATGTTCCGTCATAGGAAAAGTTTGAAAAACCCTAAGCAAGGACCAGACAAGGAGGGTGACTTGGTTAGGGGCTGCTCATACTTAGCATTTGCTACCCTAGCCAACCAAGTCATCCTCCTTGATCTGGTCTTGGTAATCCTCATGGAATTGGTTATTACTACTTCTTTTATGCTGCCTCCATAATGCACTTTTTCTCTGTATCACATGCTTAATCTCTTCATTCATCCATTTCACACCTACCTTATTTAACCTTCGGACCCTTGGAATACATTTAAACACCGCTTCTACTAGACAGTTCTTGAATATCACCCAAGCTGCATTGATCTCTTTTCCAACTAACTCCTCATTCCAAGCTACACCTGCTAGCTGTCTCCTGAGCTGTTCATAATCACCAGATTTGTAGTTCCACATATACCCTTTTCTCACTGAGGTCCTCACACTGCTGGCAACCACCCAGGTAATTACTTCATTGTTACTCTCACCAACTAGAGGGTGATTTGACACCTCATTTATAATTACATCATTTGATGAGATGATCAAATCCAAGACCCTCAATCCTTGTGTGTCCTCTGTTACATACTATATGAGGTAGTTATCCCTCAAAAAACTCAAGAATTCACTTTCTTTACTTCCAGTTGCTGTTGCTCATCCTAGTCTATATTGCCATAGTTAAAATCACCCATAATAATCACCCTTTTCTTAATTGCTTGGTAATTTGATTATACATTTCATAGTCACTACCATCCACATTACCAGGTTTATAACAACATCCAACTAAGTATTATTATTATTTATATTTACATCAAATATAATTTATAGGAAAAGACCTCATGGAGTCAAAGACTCATCTGGGAGGTCCTTTTATCACACACACATCTCATCATACCGTGTCTTAAACACACTCAAACTCCTTGCAGACACCACACTCTCAGCAAGGCATTCCAATCATTCACAACTCTGCACAAAAAAACTTGCCTCTCGCTCCCCTACTCACACCCTCTTTATACAGTTTATACAGGGAGATATGATAGGTCTCTATCATATCTCCACTCTTCCTCCTGTCCACCAGACTCTGCAAATTACATCTTCTCAATCTTTCCTGATACTCGACATTCCAGAGGTCAAAAAATGCCTTAGTCAGTCGCCTTTGGACCCTTTCCAACATCTCTTCATCCGTCTGAAAACCTGGTGACCAAATCTGGGCACAATAGTCCATGTTTGGCCTAATCAAAGCCTTATACAACGGAACAAGAATCTCCCTACTTCTATACGTCAGTGTCCTCATCATCATTCCCAGAAGCCTTTGTGTTGTCTTCACAATTTTGGCTATATGTCCCCTAAATTTCAGATCCTTATCCACTATCATCCCATAGATCTCTTATTTTCTCTACCTCCAATAATATATTCTCACCAAGTATAAATTCTGCATCCCATCTTTGTTTTCCAAATTTTAAAACCTTACATTTTGCAACATTTAACTCACATCCCCATTTCCGTGCCCAATCACTCAATTTATTCAAGTCTTGTAAGGCCACAACATCTTCACTACTCTTTATGGTTCGTCCCAACTTTGCATCATCTGCAAACAACTGAATATCTCCATCCAAATCTTCGCCAATATCATTAATATACAGTAGTGTGCGCCTGTATATTAATAATGGCCCTAAAACAGACCCTTGAAGCACTCCACTAGTGACTTTCCTTTTCCTGGATATCGCACCCCCCCATACACAACTTGTTGATACCTATCAGATAGCCAATCTCCAATCCAATGCACTAATCTAATGTCCAACCCCATCTGCTCTAGTTTGACTGTCAACTTATCATGAGGTACTCTATCAAAATCCTTTGTGAAATCTAAGTATATTACTGTGTATCCTTCTTCTCTGTCCAAGGAAGCAGTCACTTTATTGTAATAAGTAAGTAGATTACTAAAACATGACCTCCCTTTAGCAAATCCATGCTATCCATCAAAGATAATACCTGACACACAGATAGGCCTATAGTTTGATGCCCGAGTTCGATCACCTCCTTTATGAAGTGGCACAATCTTGCCCTCCTTCCACTCCTTAGGAACTTGACCAAGTTCAAGACTCGTATTAAAAAAATATGTCAAGGCAGGTGTCAACTCCCTGGCACATTCCTTCAGAATACGTGGTGATATATTATCAAGTCCCACAGCCTTATTTACATCTAATTTACTCAACTCCCCAAACACCTCTTGCTCACTTACAGTCAGTCTCTCTTCCCCATCATTAACTGCTCTCAATCTCTCCATGAAGTCACATTCACAAGATTGAAAGATCTTTATGAACTGCTCATTAAGTATCTCCACCACACATTCTGCAACTGCTGTCTTTATACCATTTTCTCCAATCAATGTCATCCTTCCATAATCATTCTTTCTTTTGCTGGCTACATATCGAAAGAACTCCCTAGGAGTCTTTTTGGCTTCATTAGCTAATTGCTGTTAATACCTCTCTTTAGCTACTCTCACCAACCAAGTCTCAATCCTTGCCTGGTCTTTGTAGGCCTCATGAAATTGGTTATTTCCACTTCTCTTATGCTGCCTCCAAAATGACCTTTTTCTCTGAATCGCGTGCTTAATCTCTTTATTCATCCATCTCACACCTACCTTATTTAACCTTCTCACCCTTGGAATACATTTAGACATTGCATCTACTAGATAGTTTTTGAAAATCCCCCCAAGCTGCATTGATCTCTTTTCCAGCTAACTCCTCATTCCACGCTACACCCCGCAAGCTGTCTCCTGAGCTCTTCATAATCACACCCCCCCTTGTAGTTGCACATATACTCTTTTCTCACAGGGGTCCTTGCACTGCTGGCAACCACCCAGGTGATCACCTCATGGTCACTCTCACCAATTGGTGGATGATTTGACACCTCATTTATAATTACATCCTCTGATGAGATGACCAAATCCAAGACCCTTAATCCTCATATGCCCTGAGGTAGTTATCCCTTACATACTGTCTGAGGTAGTTATCCCTCAAAAACTCAAGAAACTCATTTTCTTTACTTCCAGTTGCTATCTCATCATTCCAGTCTATATTACCATAATTAAAATCACCCATAATGATCACCCTTTTCTTATTTGCTTGGCTAATTTGACTATACATTTCACTGTCACCACTACCATCCACATTACCTAGTCTATAACAACATCCCACCAAGTATTTGATTCCATTCACCTCTATCTCACACCATACTGCCTCAAAACCACTGGCACTATTTCCCTCTTGTATCTCTTCTTTGTATGGACATAACTCTTTCTCTATCATCAATAGCACTCCCCCTCTCTTTTTACCCCTTCTATCCTCACGAAACACATCATACCCTTCCATCTCTATTCCTGTCAGGATGTCATCCTCTTCCAACCATGTCTCACTTATTCCGACAATCTTTGGGTGAACAGACGCAATTAGTGCAACAATTTCATCTGACTTGTTTCTTATAGTTCTAACATCTGTATACAAACACAACAGCTCATTTCTGGATCTACAGCTAGTTCCCCTGATACCACTCACTCGATGTGATCTCTCCATGCTCGACTGGGGCCATTTCCCTTTCTTCTTCTTCATTTTAGAACCCTTTTCAATTCCAACTGTTTCCTCTTGATCCCTAGTTATCCCATTCCTTTCCTACCTACACATGCTCTCACCTCCTCTTGGACATCCACCTTTCTCACGCTGTGTACCCCTGTCCACACTAAGTCTCCCGTTTCCCTGCTCCTCTTGCACACCCATTCTCTCATTTTCTATACTCATACTACTCACTTTCCTATTCATATCCACCTCTTCAATCTCTCCTGTCTTACTCTCCTGCTCTTCCACATCACTCCCCCTCTTGATCTGATTCATTCTCTCTATTCACTTCTCTACCTTTCAGCAGCAGTCTCTCCAAGCGACTCGCACCATAACCACTCAAATGCTGTCCATCACTCCCATACAGCTCACTTTGTCCTTCAAACTCATTCCACACATTAACAAACTATACTCCCATCTCCTCACACATTTCAGCCAGCATATCATTCATAATCCTTGCTCTCCGCATATTTCTTTCTATTCACCTCTATCTCACATCATACTGCCTCAAAACCACTGGAACTATTTTCCTCTTGCATCTCCACTTTGAATGGGACATAATTTTTCTCTACCATTAATAGTACTCCCTATCCCTTTTTACCCTTTCTATCCTCACATAATACGTCATACCCTTCCATCTCTATTTCTGTCAGGATGTCGTTCTCATCTAACCATGTCTCACTTTTTTTCCAAGAATTTTTGGGTGAACAGACTCAATTAATGCAACTATTTCATTTACCTTGTTTCTTACACTTTCTAGCATTTGTATACAAACACAGCAGCTTATTCCTGGATCTATAGCTAGTTCCCAGTGACACCACTTATTTGATGTGACTTTTCCATACTTAACTCAAGCCATTTCTTTTTCTCCTTATTCATCTTAGAACCTACTTCAGATCCAACTGTTTTCCTTTGATCACAGGTCATCCCCTTCCATTTTTGTCTACACATGCATTTACATCCTCTTGGAGCATCTACTTTTCTCACGCTGTGTTCCTCTGTCAACCCTGAGCCTCCTCGTTTTCCTATCTTCTTACACACCTCTTCAATCTCCATCCTGTCTTACTCTCTCGCTCTTCCACATTGCTTACCACTTGATCAGATTCATTTTCTGCACTCACTTCTCTACCTTCCATCAGAAGTCTCTCCAAGTGACTTACACCAAAACCACTGAAATGCAGTCCATCATTCCTATACAGTTCACCTTGTCCTTCAAGCTCATTCCATTGAATTAACAAAGTGCACTCCTTTCTCCTCACACATTTCCGTGAACATTGTTCAAACATAACATTATTCAAAGATAGAATCCAGAAATGGATGAATAAGAACATGATTTTTTCTAAGGGGAAGTATGGCTCTAGTAATTGAAGCGACTAACAGGGTGTAAGGCTGGACTTGCACCACTGCAAGTTTGCAATGGTCCAAGTTTAATTTACACATAAATGATCATTTAATTTGCACATAAATTATAAAGGAAATGATTTGAAGAGAAATATTCACTTGTTTGCTAATGATACCAAATTGGGTAGTATAACAATTAATCTAGGCAAAGTAAAGAGTTTGCATAATAATTTATATAAGCTTACCATGGACAAAAAAAAAAAAAAGGGGGGGGTGCCATTTTAATGTGGAAAAGTGTAGTTATCCATTTTGGGATGAAAAGATTACAAGCTATGTACCACATTGATAGAACTGTATTCCAGGAAACTGATTAAGCTAGAGATCTGAAGATATTGGCAAATTGGGAGTGGGGGGGGGTTGAAGTTAAGAGAGATTTTGTAAAAGTGGCTATGGTAGTTCATAGGATTACCCTGGTTACAGAAGAATTACACTAACAAAGAGAGAGATAAAGAAGCTATTATTCTTTTAAACATTTTTTTTTTTTTTTTTACCAGAGAAGCTATGTAAATTGACTATTTGGGAAATGTTGATCAAGTATCTGAGAAAAAACTATTTTAATACTAACTAGTTTCACCAACTTGAGCTGTTGGCATCTTCAGGGTACAGGACTGATGATAGGAACTAAAGCTAACAAAACATGTTACAGACTAGACATTAACAGAATTCTAATCATAAATTACAAAACAACACTGAACATGTGCAATACATGTGTGGTGCGTACAAGAATTCACTTCTTGTTGTTGTTGTTGTTTAGGAACGTTTTATAGTTGGTACTAAAATTCATTTCTTGTGTGTTTAGAGATCTAATTAGGGTCTTCCATATCTCGGATAAGATTAAATCTTGGTTTAATTATTATTTTTTAGCTATTATTCTTTTTTTTTATAAAGCCTTGATCCAGCCATGTGAGGAAGTGTTGGAGAAAATCTAGAGGTGAGTGAACCAAGATGAGTGGCATATGGAATGCTTTCTATGATGATTGACTAAGGATCTGGATTGCAAAAGTCAGTTGATAGATGAAAAAGCTGGGATATGATAGAAATATTTAAGTTACTAAAAGGGTTTTATAGGATTGATGCAGTAGAAATATTGGCTAAAGGAAGTTATCCTTGGAAATTGAGCAAAAACGTGCTTGGCAAAGGTATGAGAACTAGAGTTTTCACTCAGAGAGTGAATATGAGTGGAATGGATTACCAAAATTAGTTGTAAGTATTTAGTAGGTCAATGCATTGAAGGAGAGGTATAATAGATACTGTGGATATTCTGCAAGTAATCTTTGGAGACTCTATGCAAATACTGTGCAATAATGATAACACTGATGTTATCACATTGCAAGAATAAGAAGTAAGAAAAAAATATTTGGTTGATACTGAATCCTAAAATAAATTTAGTTTAATCCTTTATCCAAGTGGAAGCAAACAAAGTTTAGACCTGAAGTATCTTCAGGACTGAGGCAACTCATGGTAAAGGTGGACCAAGCTCTCATCGCTTGTCTTAGAATCTCCCATAATGCAAAGCACATCTCCCTGTGGATATGTATAATGCTATGCATTAAGGGAAGGGCCACTACCCATAAATTTCGATCTTTATTTAGGTCTCGTCAGTGGGAGCCAGACCCAGACTAAATTTATTATAGTCTAACCAAGTGGGGAAAAAACTTCCATCTTTCTCTAAATCCAGAGTAATTTAATAATAAGGTGAGACACCTTTTGGCAACTCGTATAGGTATATATTACTTCTCCATTACTTCCACCTTAGTATCACCACTTATGGGTCTGGCTCCCACTGACGAGACCTCAATAAAGGTTGAAACTGGTTGGATGCTTGGGTGATGAATGGCAATGCTGTAGCACATGAAGTTTTAACTGAGGCTCGGCTGTTGCTGTCACCCAGGTCCTGGGGGGGGATGAATGGCAGCTCTGTAGCCCATGAAGTTAACTGAGGCATGGCTGTTGCTGTTACCCCTCAGATAACATATGAGCAAATGAGTGGCTCTGCTTGGTGGTGGTGGGGTGAGCCTGCCACAGGGTAGAGCCAACACTGAAATTTCTTCTCAGTAGTAGGGTGAGCCTGTTACTGAGGGGAACAACGCTGAGTTTTTGGAGTTTGACCGTACCTGAACATTCAATAAATCAAAACCGGTCAACGTAGTGGTCCTTTCCTTAATGCACAGCATTATATATGTCTGCAAGGAGATGTGCTTTGCATTTTTTACCACGAGTTTTTTACCACCTTTACCACAAGTTGCCTCAGTCCTGAAGATACTTCAGGTGCAAACTTTGTTTGCTTACACTTGGATAAAGGATTAAACTAAATTCATTATACTGAATCCTAAAGTTCAAGAATCAGCTATAGAAACATGAAAGACAATGCAGAAAATTACAGTAGTACAGCAAAGAATTGTTCCATTATGTAAAACTTATGTAAGACCACATGTGTAATAACATACCACAAATCTAACTAATAAGTTTGGATTTAAGTGTGTGGGTGGGGGAGAAGCAATATCAAGATCCAGAATGTCATCAATGGTTAGCAAACAATCAAGGAGTGAGTTTTTGCACACAGAGAATGATAGGTGGTGAGAAGAATGAATTGAAAGCAGTGGAGCAATTACAGATATGAACTGTGGGGCATCACTCACACTGGCTGAAACTTCACAGCTTCTGCAAGTGAATATACTTCAAATAAAAAAAATAAATAATTATATTACACTGCAGATTTTCAAAGTACATGGTCTACCAAATTATAGAAAAACATAATAAAACATAAAGAAAATTTGATTTCTCGAAAATCTGTATCAGGAAGAAAAAATAAAAATTAAAAAACTAAGAAATTTAAAGTCAATGAAAGTGTAATTCACTCCAGTCCAGACTTCATTATTAATAGAGCATTAAAAAAAAAATCATACGCCGCTTTTATCACTTAAGATTGGTTCTTGGGTGATAAAATTCTTAGGTGATTGGCAAACCGCCGTTAATCGAACCCTAAATTCCCATACGCTCACTAACATAATTCAAAATTATGTTCGCCAATGTACTGTACTGTTTGTACGTCCCGCTATATGTAGTTGGAGAATTAAGTAGTAGGGAAAATGTGTGGAGTAGAGTGCCCTCCTGCGATGAGTTTTTAAGCTACTTGATGGCGCTACGTGATAATAAATAGTCATAATATCAACGGAATAGCACTTAAATAATGAACTAAAGAAGAAACACATTTGTTTATTCGTGCAAAAAGTGAAATGTTACAGAATTTGCTGTTTCGAGTTCATTCTGTTCATTATTATTATTATTATGTGACACCTCCAGCGAGTCCAAAGACTCATCGAGGGAGAGTGTGGAAACAGCATCGAACGATGATAAGTCCCTTCCCACTACTAACCGGGCTCAAACTTGCTTAACTTCTTGCATGAGTTATTAGTAGCAGAGGCTCTACTAATCGAACAACCTTGGCTGGCTCTACAAATTGCAGAGTCTAGTGGGGGGTGGGGTGGGGGGGTATTCAAGCCATATAAGTTCGTAAGGGATTATTACCGGATTAATGTAGATCAGATTTTTCATACAATGGATGGAGAAAGGGGAAGAATAAGAGGCCATCCTTGGAAACAGTAAGGAGGGTGTAATCAAGGGAATGAGGACTAGTTTTCTTGCTTGAGAGCTGCGAGTGGTTAGAAGTAATTGCCTGAAAGTGTTGTAAATAAATGTGGAGACAGTAAATACATTCCGATCATGGTGTGATGAGGTGTGTGTGTGTGTGTGTGTGTGTGTGTGTGTGTGTGTGTGTGCGCGTGCGTGCGTGCGTGCGTGTGTGTGTGTGTGTGTGTGTGTGTGTGTGTGTGTGTGTGTGTGTGTGTGTGTGTGTGTGTGTGTGTGTGTGTGTGTGTGTGTGTGTGTGTGCGCGTGCGTGCGTGCGTGTGTGTGTGTGTGTGTGTGTGTGTGTGTGTGATCAAGGACCTCCCACCATGACTCCATGGAAAATTGAGTAAACTTGACGGCAACAAAGCCGCATGTCCTTGAGGGAATGTGCAAGAGAGTTAACAACAGCTTTAATTTACATTTTTAGCATGAGTCTAAGATTATCCCATATTCCAAAAGGGTGGAAAGATGGCAAAAATTGTTCCACCCAAATTGAGGGGGGGGGTGATACGACTAAGGTTTCGACGTATAGGCCAATCTACTTGTATGGAGTTGTGGTCAAGATCTTGGCGAAACTAGTGAAGACACTGATTCAGAACTGGGTTTAAAGCAGCAGAATTCTCTTTAATGAACAGCATGGGTTTGCTAAAGGAAGATTGTGATCTAGCAATATACTTACTTATTATAACAAGGTGACGAATACATTGGACAAAGGGAATGCATATACAGTAGAATACAGACAGTCCCCAGGTTACGTACGAGACACGTTCCTAAGAACGTCTTTAAGTCGGATTTGTACGTAACTCGGATCCCAGATAAACATCGCATATACGGTAATAATAATAATAATAATAATAATAATAATAATAATAATAATAATAATAATAATAATAATAATAATAATAATAATAATAATAATAATATAATGGCTCATATGTGGAAATAATAATACAGTGTCATAATAATAATAATAATAATACCTCTGTACTCTAATAATAAGTTACAGAAACTATTGTGCTCTTTCTTTTAATTCAAACAAACATAACGTAAAAACAAACTCATACATGTTGGTCTGTTTACATGGGTGGAAGAAACTAGTTCCCAAATTATTAATTTAATTATTAAATTCAGTGGTTCCAAAACTTTTTCGGTTCACAGCCCTTAATATAACAGGATTTTTTCATGCGCCCAAAGTCAGAAAATAGGTCTTCCTAACAATTGCAGTATGCAGTTGGTGCAATTATTTCAGTTGTAGGCTGTTGGGTTTGAATTATCTTCATTACTGTGTTGATTATGTACACTAAGACAATTATAGATATTTTTAGGAGAGTAACCGTTATAATAATGAAGATAACTCAAATGCAACAGCCTACATCTCTTTACCGTATATAAGTTCTCTTTCTCCTAAACTAGCGAAAATCCTGAATAAATTTAATGTAAAAACATATTTCTCCACCTTTCCAAAACTCCGATCTTACCTCAGTCAACCTACAGTAAAACACAACCTTCTTCATTTCCAAGGAGGAGAATACAAAATCATTTACAGTTGCGGCAAACCATATTATGGCCAGACAGAAAAGTCCATCTCTCTCTCTCTCTCTCTCTCTCTCTCTCTCTCTCTCTCTCTCCGCATAGAAGAACACCAACGTGACATTTCTTAAAACAACAGAGTCCATACTAGTACCCTATCCAGCCAAGCTTTATTCTCGAATTCTCCATTCTTGCTATGCTTGCTGCGCCAAGCTCATTACTTGAGAAAGAAGTAATATTTATTTGTTAATAAATGCATGCATTTATAAGCATTCCATTCAGGCTTTTATTTTTATAGACAGAAGACGTCTTAAGCTTGCGCGGCAATAATTGAGCTGTGCGTTGTGTATCGAAGGCCGATTCTTGCTCGTCTAGTCAAAGCTACCTTGGATTGCTCGGTCGTGAGAATTTCCAGGTCCTCGCTGCAGCACTATGATTTCATGCACGCGCATAGCCATTTCCGCTCCCTTCACGTCATCTTAAACACAGGACATACGCAGTCAAAGTAGCTCTAGCCAGTGAGCTTCAGCCAGCCTTTACAAGTATGCATATTGCTTGGGAAAATTAAGTTACAACCAACTTTTTATGACGATATTATTGACCAGTTCATAAAGAAGAACCGTAGGGTAGAAATTGTATTCAAGTAACTAAATTGAAAAAGATAGAATATCATTAGTAAAATAAATGCTGTATTTGTATGATTAATACATTTCTAAATATATAGTTTTAAATTGTCATTAATTCATTATTCCGTTAATCAGACTTCAATCACACCTCTCACTCCCTGAATGATAACAAGAGCAGGCGTGAATTTCAAGACCAGCATTCGCCCCTGTCGGCCAATACCAATGCAGAAGGACAACAACATCAAATACACTGGAACTCAACTTCAAACATTCATAAATGCTCCGATGATTTAGAAAGAAGTATCTTGGAATCCGAAGAAATAGCTCTTTATCCTGCCCAACTAAACAGCAATCTCAGTTACAGCCTGCCCGATTCACAAAGCGCTGTAATCCAGTTTTGGGGCAAGCATGATATCATTCACACGCACAGTGCTTCACGCCAGAACTAACGCTCGGACTCAATTTCAAATACAATTGCTACTTGTTCTAAACTCTGTTTTGTCTAAAGTAGAATATATTTTTAAGATGTTATTTTCTCCATGATACTATATTCACCTGACTAAGTCGGCATTTCCGATGAAACTAGTAGTGAAACCTTATTAAATATCTTGTATTTTTTTCTCGGTGTTTAAGTCGGTTAATAATTTTAAACATGTCATTTAACCGAGCCAATTACTCTGTAATTGGCTCGGTTAAAAGCACATCACCTTGAGGAGATGTATGATGCTATGCAATAAAGGCAAGGGGCCACCACTACCCAGACCGGTTTCGACCTTTATTGAGGTCTCATCAGTGGGAAAATGACTTAGAAATACCAAGCTTTAAGTAATACAGAGCTTATAAATATTATACCAAAACAAGTTACCATAAGAAAGTTTTTTTACTTTGGGTATAATATAAATACGTTAAAGATACCAAGCTACTTTAAACCTGGTTTTAATTCATTTCCCAAAAGCAAACAGGCAACAAATTCAAGTTTGTGCCTGCAAGTAGTGCAAGTCTGGGTGTAAATATTCTTAGTATTTACCCTTAATGCAAAGCACATCTCCTTGAGAAAATGTATGATGCTATGCATTAAAGGCAAGGGGCCACTACCCACACCGGTTTCGACCTTTATTGAGGTCTCATCAGCGGGAGCCAGGCTTAGAAATACGAAGGTTTAAGTAATACAGAGCTTATAAATATTTTACCAAAACAAGTTACCATAAGGTGCTTTGACCTTATTAAAGGTCGAAACCGGAATGGGTAGTGGTCCCTTGTCTTTAATGCATAGCATCATACATCTCCTCAAGATGTGCTTTCCATTAAGGGTAAATATTAAGAACAGTGATCAGAGCTTATTCCACCTTTACCACGAGTTGCCTAAGACTTGCACTACGTGCGGGTCACCCAGACTTGCACTACTTGCAGGCGCAAACTTGACTTTCTTGTCTGTTTGCTTACTTGGGAAATTGATTAAAACCAGGTTTAAAATAGCTTGGTATCTTTAACGTATAATATATATATATATATATATATATATATATATATATATATATATATATAAAGTTTTTTTTTTTACCTAGGGAATAATGTATATTAGGGTTACCAAGTAATTTTATAAACTTGGTTATTTTACTCCTAATCCCAAGTAAGCAAACCGTTAAGTTTGCGTCTGAACGTAGTCAAGTCTAAAGGTGGTGCAACATCAGGCAACTCATTGTAAAGGTGGTTAAAGCTCTGATCACTATTCTTAGTATTTTCCATAATGTAAAGCACATCTCACTAAGAGATGTATACTGTAATACATTACGGGGGGTCACTATCCAGACCGGTTTCAACCATTTTTGAGATCTCCTCAGTGAGTAGCTAGACCCTAAATACCAAGGTTTTAGTGATACAGAGCCTTATCAACTTTACCTATACAAGTTGCTACAAGGTGTTTTCATTTTGAATAAGAATCTCTGGAGGAGATATAGATGTAAATAGGTTTTTTTTACATCTATATTAAAGATTTAAAATAATCAAATTTATAATATTACTTGGTAACCCTAATATACATTATTCCCAAGGTAAAAAAAAAATTATTTACATCTATATCTCCTCCAGAGATTCTTATTTAAATTAAAAACACTTTGTAGCAACTTGTATAGGAAAAGTTGATAATGCTCTGTATTACTAAAACCTTGGTATTTAGGGTTTAGCTACTCACTGAGGAGATATCGAAAAAGGTTGAAACCGGTCTGGGCAGTGGCCCCACCCATAATGTATTGCAGTATACACCTCTTAGTGAAATGCGCTTTACATTATGGAAAATACTAAAAATACTTAACTATATATGCAGTTATTCAATATTGGCGTTCACGTGAGCCTGCACGCACACTTGCAATAAACATTGGCAGGCCTGTTAGAACAACTTGAAAAGTACAACGTTTTTTATGTATCAATTATGTGTAGAATTTTTACCTGTAATTTCCAGTTTGTTTAGATACTTCAATGTTTATTACTATTCTTTTCCTTTAACAATACCTGAAGGCTGTTATAAGCTGAAACTAGTCGTATTATTCTTATTAAAATCTTAATAAGTTATCTCGGTTTTTAGTCATTAAATCTATGTTTTTAATATATATATATATATATATATATATATATATATATATATATATATATATATATATATATATATATATATATATATATATATATATATATATATATATATATATATATATATATATATATATATATATATATATATATATATATATAATATATATATATATATAGGGTCTAGCTACTCACTGAGGAGACCTGAAAAATGGTTGAAACCGGTCTGGGTAGTGACCCCACCCATAATGTATTACAGTATACATCTCTTAGTGAGATGTGCTTTACATTATGGAAAATACTAAGAATAGTGATCAGTGCTTTACCCACCTTTACAATGAGTTGCCCTGGTGTTGCACCACCTTTAGACTTGAACTACGTTCAGGTGTTTTATATATATATATATCCCCATGTATATACTCGTATTATATATATATATATATATATATATATATATATATATATATATATATATATATATATATATATATATATATATATATATATATATATATATATATATATATATATATATATATGGAGGAAGGGCACAGGATTATTTAGTTGGATCTCACCTGAGATGTGTATCATTCAATAATTTGTTGTAATTAATTATTAATCATCTTACACAGTTCTGTTTCAAACTTACTGAAACAACTTCTTATTAAACTCTTTAATTTCTCGTCTATGTTCTTTGTAATAATTTTTCCCGCCACCACCACCGTCACCTTAACTTCTCCAAGGCCTTCTAACTCCAGCCCGTGTCGTAAATAAGTTTTTGACACTCTTGTCAAATTCGTTGCTGAACGCTTCCTTTTATTTGTATGATTATTTCGATAAGTGGTAAAATATCCTGTCAGTAGAGCCCTTCTGACACGAACGCCATTCGCAACTACCCCGAAGTTATAGCATCCCTACGCCATTTCCTCCAGCTATTTCAGAAAACAGATTAACACTAATGCTCGTCATCAGTAATGCCCTAACATTTGAGTAAAAAAAAACAATGACGTTGTAAAAAAGGGGGGACACTCCTAAACGAAAGTAGGCTATATTAGCCATAAAAATAATAATACAGATTAAGAGGTTTTAGAAATTTATCCCTTCCCAATCTACAAACCAAAAAAATTGCTAAAAAAGATATATATATATATATATATATATATATATATATTTATATATATATATATATATTTATATATATATATATATATATATATTTATATATATATATATATATTAATATGGATGATCAGTTTTATACGTGTATCAAAGTTGTTGTAATTGAACCACTTTTTTTATAATATGTTAAAAGAAAATATGTTAAAAAAAATGTTAAAAGAAGTGGCGCTTGCATCCTCTGCACTTGGCTGCTTGAAGTTAGACCTAGGTTCTAGTCTAATCGCTGACTGGAGGAACTTTTTCTCAGCCTACCTTCGCCCGGTTCCCAATTAGTCGATCTCTGGCACCGGCAAGCAGGTTTATCCTCCTGGAAACTCGGGATTTTCGTCCTTTGACTCAAGACAATCGACCGTAGTACCCACATTATTTCAGACAGTGACATATCTTGTTATAGTTAGGTCCCAAGAGATGACAGCACTTGTTTGCCAGCCTCTTCATCGGTGGCTGCTATAATTAGTGATAGACATGGGCCAGCCTTCTCTGATTGGCTACCGGTGGAGATTGAACTGCCCGCTCAGTCTCCAAAAGCTATATAGGGTATAAAGGCCTCGTTTACTTCCTATAAGGGAATAGGAACTATATGCTTAAGTACGGCGGCTCGCGTGTTAGTGTTTCGTGTCGTGTATTATTGATGGTGAATTGTGAATTTGACTTATATGTTTTTAGAGATTTATGCTTATTCATTAGTAATAGCAGCTAATTGCTTGCTGCCATAAACAGACACTTTATTTACCATAGTGGTTTATCCAGGTAAGTCAATTGAATTTACAAATGCAATACGCTGGGCCTACTGCCGCTAGTATCGCCATTGTGTTATTTTATATCGTGACATCTTATTGCTGGTAGACATCTTAGTGTGTCTACGGGATTTGCTAGTGGACCTTCAAAAGTCCACAGGATTATCTTTACCTGCTCGGAACACCTGAGCAATCTCTGCTCTTTGACACATTTCTAAATTATTGTCATGGCAAAACTTCTGAATGAGGCCAAATTCGAGGAAGTATACATGGAATTCCTCACACTAGAAAAAAGCTGCTTAGTGATAATTGGCCAAGAAAAGCCAAGCTCTTTGACAGATTCCCCCCCCCAACACACACACACATCAATCACAGAGGACAATATGGATGACATGAGTGAAGAGCCCATAACTCTGACGCAATCAGATTTTGCACACTCCCCAAGTATGGAAGATGCTACATCCCAAGACAGCAGCTATCATACCTTGGAAACAGATACAGAGTTCCAATTGGTCAAAAATAAGAGGAAAATCTCCACCGATGTGGAAGAACCTAAAAACAACAGGGATAGAAGCACTCAATGGTCCTAAAGAAAAGATACCACCAGTCATATTAAGGGATAAGGAAAAATTGATCCCTGTCGCATCAGCCCTCAGAAAACAAAACATCGCATTCTCATGCGATGTTTTGTTTTCTGAAAACTCAGATGAGGGAGTTAAAATACAACCCACTACTGTCTCGGATTACAGAGAGATGACCAGATTTATGGACAATGCTAACGTCCCATATCACACCTTCACTTTACTCAGCGAAAAGAACCTGAAGGTTGTTCTACGTGGGATAGCTGAAGGTGTCACTCCTGAAGATGCATCCACTGATCTCTCCAGACATGGCCTGTCCCCACTTAAATTGGGCAGAATGCTCAGATCAGATAAAAGACCAATGCCTTTGGTGCTGGTGGAAATAAACAACACACAAAAGCAGATCTATGACCTGACTGTAGTATGCGGTCTCAAAATTTCAACTGAGTCTCTAAGGAAAAGAGCATCTGCAGGTCAGTGTCATAGATGCCAAAGGTTTGGACATGCCCAAAATTTATGTAAGGCAGCCTTCAGGTGCTTGAAGTGCAGCGAGGGACACCAGACCATCACATGCACCAAACCACGCACAACTCCAGCATGCTGTGCAAACTGCAGAGGACCTCACCCTGCCAACTACAAGGGATGCCTTTCCAATCCAAAAAAATCGAGGACTAACAAAAGTCAATCTTGCTCCTCCACATAACAACGTTTTAAGCAACCAAACAAATCGTCCTCCAGTCCGAAACACCTTGCCTTCTACCTCACAAGAAGGAACAACCATGACCAAAACATATGCTGAGGCTGCAAGAACTAAGCCTCCTACATCTCTCGAGCTAGAAAGCTCCAACATAACATCCGTTTTAACAGCTTCACCTGCCACTATGCTGCAAGAATTCAGCAAGACATGCCCCTCAACATCTTCCAGAAAAAGATTCCTGCAAAACACTCAAAACATTATAACAGCCATCTGTCATGAATAATAAATTCAAACCAAAAAAGCTCTTAAGATAATCGCATAGAATGCAAATGGATTGATGAACAAGATTTTGGAACTTCAAGAATTTTCAACTCGTCTCAGTGCTGATATCATCTTGATTGGTGAAACACACCTAAGACCAGCTAATAACCCAAAATCCGTGGATAGACTATGTACAGAAACGACCGAATTGGCACAAGAGGTGGAGGCACAGCCATATATATTAAGAGTTATTTGATTCATAATACAATAGACAAGCCCAAAACAGTAAACCTGGAGGTGACCGGAGTGGAGGTACATACCTTCAATGCTGGGAGTCTCAAGATCTATGCTACTTATAACCCTCCAAGCATTCCTCTGCTGACAACAGATCTGGACTCCATACTTGGTCCAAATGACTCCATAATAATAGCAGGAGATTTCAACTCAAAACACACAGCTTGGTACAGCTCATCAACTAACACCAAAGGTCACACACTTTTCAACTATGCAATGCTCAACTCTGTTGTTGTGGCCGGCCCTACCGAGCCCACCCACTTCAGCCCTTCGGGTGGCTCGGATGTGCTGGACATTGTCATCTTTAAAAATTTAAGATACCAATTCAAATTGGAATCAGTCAACGAATTATCTTCTGACCACAGTCCCATACTGCTTAATCTAGGTTCATCAGATCAATTCTTTCCTCTGCACACATTCATACCATGGGACAAGTTAGCCAAGGTTCTTCCCAATCATATTGGTCCGGTGCCCAATATCAGTAAAAAGGAAGAGATTGACACAGCAATAAATAACTTAACCATACAAATTCAGAAAGCAATAGAATCAGTCAGACAATCCAATGTCTTCCACCCAACCAACCATATCCCTGAAGAAATCATGGATCTAATCAGAGCAAAAAATAGAGCCAGGAAGAGATACCACAATACCAGAGCCCCACAAGATAAAACAGTACAATCTAAACAGGCAGGTTCGAGAAACTCTTCAAAAACACAGAAACCATCAATGGGAAACGAAATTGGCGAACATTAATACTGAAGATCATTCTGTATGGAAATTCTTAAGAGCAATCTGCACCAAAAAGCAACTCATACCCCCTATACAAACCAAGAAAGGGACAGTTCACAAAGATGAAGAGAAAGCCGAAGCACTAGTAGATAACCTAGAATCTCAGTGCAATCCGTCTTATACAAATCTAAATATCAACTTTATGTACAAGATTCATCGTCATGTTAGGACAACCTTAAGACAGAATACTGTTAACTCCGAACATATCACTCCTACAAATCCGACAGAAATGATAAATATCATCTCCCATCTAAACAATAATAAAGCTCCAGGACAGGATGGCATAACTAACAGAATAGTGAAACTACTTCCAAGAGAGGCCATAGTCCATCTCGTCAACATTACGAATGCCATCTTTAGATTCCAGCATTTCCCTACTACATGGAAAACAGCCACAATCATACCACTGGAGAAGCCGGGGGGAAATGCTCACCTTCTCGAAAGCTACAGACCCATAAGCCTATTGTCCAGCCTCGGAAAGGTGACAGAGAAAGTGATCCTCTCAAGATTCCAAGCAGAAACAGATGAGTTAGGAATTTTGTCTAATGAACAGTTCGGCTTCCATAAGGCCCATAGTACAGCTCAACAAGTGCACCAGCTGGTAGAAATCATTACTAAAGGTTTCAACTGGAAACTCAATACAGCTGCCATCTTCATCGACGCAGAGAAGGCGTTTGACAAAGTATAGCATCAAGGCCTTCTCTACAAACTGATAAAATTTAACTTTTCAGTCAAGTTAATAAAAATAATACACTTACCTGAAAGACAGATATATGCAGGTCAGGGTCGGCGAAACGGTTTCGACCAGACGCAGGATCTCGGCAGGCGTACCTCAGGGATCTCTTCTGGCACCTCTCCTGTTTTCAATGTATGTAGCAGACATCCCTCTGAACCCAAGAACAACATTTATTGCATTATATGCAGATGATACTGCACTGATGGCAAGATCACTGAGCCCAAAATTGGCTAAAAGACTACAAACTAGCATACACACTTTAAAAAAGTGGATGGCAGACTGGAGGATCCAAGTTAACCCCCAGAAAAGCTCAGCTATATTCTTTACTAGAATGAAAGGATATTTATTTATTGGGAGTAAAGATTCCATGGCAGACTGAAGTTAAATATCTTGGAGTGATTTTATCAGATTATTGATAGTAAACTCCTATTCAGCAAACATATTAGTTACATTACCTCAAAGACATCCAACGTCTTAGCACAGCGCTACCCTATGAGCAACAGACTAAGTAAACTTGACACGAAAACAAAATCAACAATTTACAAGACGGTAATTCGACCGGTTATCACTTACCCAGCATGGAGCCAAACCGCAAATTCAAACATTCTAAAACTTCAGAGATTATACAATAAGTGCATGAGGATGATTCTGGATGCCCCTTGGTTTATAAGAAACACCCAGATCCATAGAGAAGTTAATATCCGTTATATCTCTTCCTTTCTCATAAATCTAGCTGAGAAGTTCTTTACCAAGACAAGTAACCATCCAAACCCGTTAAGCAAGGAAGCCTCGGAATATAATGAAGAAGAAATCAACAAATATAAAAGACCAAAGTCTATCTGAAGTTCAGCTGAACACAACTAACTTCACCGTCCTCAATGGGTGAGCATATAGCTCACAAACACTCCATTCAAAGTTCTTTATTACAAGACAAAGGAGAATATGAAAAGCAATTTTGCTTCACCCATCTAGTCAGAAATGTTAATGGTATAAGGGAATAAAATGCGTTAGCTAATTATTATTATATCATTTATATCACTCTTCAAAAAGAGAGATAGTAATTATTACAGACCTATACATACTCTAAAGTTACTGAGATTTTAATTAAAAAAACGCTACAATTATCTGAACCCTATATCTTTTTATTCGCCCAATCACTACGGTTTTGGATCCGGTCTAAACACGGAAAAAGCGCCGTTGATTTTAATGGAATCAATACGCAATAGAATAAACAGTGGGAATTATATCGCAGCTATTCCAAAACATAAACGATTGGCCTTATCTCATTATCTCCAAAGCATTTTAACATGTCCATCACGATCTACTCCTACAGAAAATGTATTGATATGGTATCAGAGGAGTCGCGAATATTTAATTTAAATTATTCAGCTAATAGAAAAAGATTTAAACATTATTCAAACCACACACATACGCCATGGTTTATATTTCGCAAAGACAACAATGAAATACAAAATTTAAAATATTGCGTACCACAAGAATCAGTATTAGGACTATTTTGTTTTTAATCAATGTGACTGCAGCTTATTTAGCATGATACTGTCCTTCGCTGTTAACACCGTTCTGATTTACAACGAAGTTAATATCGATTAATTAGAAGACCACATAAATAAGGATATGACAAGATTAAACAAATGTTTTCATAATAATGGCCTAGAAATAAATTTAGATATATTTAATAAATTTAGATACACTGTGTATCCTAAATTTTGTCTAAAAGGCGTTAGTTTATTATTATTTATATTATTTATTATTATACTCACTGCATTGTAAATTTTGTCTATTTTAATCATCCTACATTGCATTGCCAATTTGTCCTATTTGCATCACCTATTGCAGGTTTGTCTCGATGTTAACAGGACATATCTTATATTGTACTGTATCATTCCATCTGTTCTCGTTAATAAATTCTATTGAAAATAATAATAATAAATCTAAACCACAAAAATGTGTGTGTGTGTGTGTGTGTGTGTGTGTGTGTGTGTGTGTGTGTGTGTGTGTGTGTGTGTGTGTGTGTGTGTGTGTGTGTGTGTGTGTGGAGTGAGTGGGAGAGAAAGAGAGAGAGAGAAATCAACTTGTCTAAACCAAGGATTAGCTATGAAACCGGATAAACAAAGCAACAAACAAACAAACAAACAAAAAACTTATTGAATGGTTAATCAGAATCGAAGCTATAATTCTCTTATTCCCCCCCCCTCCTATTTCTATTTAGCATCATGAAATTTCATACAGGGTACGCAGGCCTCGAAATAGGATTGAGTAAGGTAAAAATATCATTATTTTTACTTCTATTGACCGACTGATTTTCCCTTTCAGTCGTTTCCGACTGTAGGTGACTTTGTAGGCATTGCCCACAAAGTATTCCTGGTGAGATTTTTTTACATGGTAGTTCACCATTGCTTTCCACAACCCCCCATTATCCGGGCTCGGGGACCGGGAAGTATTCATGACTGTAATCCGCGTGTGTGTGTTCACGGGGCTGGTTTGCCTGTTCTGGGGGACGAAAAAAAACCCCGAGTTTCTGGGTGAAAACCCCGAGTTTCTGGGTGAAACCCCCCCACCTCCATATGAGACCGGCTAACTCACTTTTAGTAGAAAGAGACCAGATAAAGGTTTCTTCATCTCACTGACGGGAATCGAACCCACGTCTTTCCGACCAAAATGCTTCGTCTATACTAACAGGAATACGGAGGCTCTGTTTTTATTGTATCTTTCAAAATGCTTACGTGTTAATGGTAGTGACATTCTTAAAAGTAGTCTTCGCCAAAACGAGTAATTCCATTTAGTTACCAGCGATCATCGTGGGTACATGACACTTATAATGAATTTGATGGCATATTCGCTTGAAGGGAAGGTACGCTCCCTCCCCCCCTTTTTTTCTGAAAATGAGAATCAGTATAAAATTTTAAAAAAAAAGTGATGTTATATACATTATACTTATTATACTTAATTGAATAGCAAAAAATTACCTAATACGATAATCCAAAAACTTATGCAGTAACACTGAATCTCTGGCTCACTTTAAAAAAACTAATTTGTTGAAAGCTAAACGAAATTATGAGGAATTTTTCGGCACCGTGATGATAAGCTCTACTATCACTCTTTAAAAGTTCTCGAATTGTTTTTGCAAGCTACCAGCAATAAATATTCTGGTTTTTACTATGACGACATTTGTAGATATGAAGACTCAAGCAAGTTTAGTAACAAAGGATTTTTGTTAAGTAAAGCTTGACGCATTCGTATATCGAAAATTGTTTTCTGATAACTGAGATAAACTAGGTGCATTACAATAGACGTTATCAAAATTCGGTGTTACGATAGTAACGCTTCCAAAATCCAAAGACCTGCCCTGATAAAAAGGACGTTGCTATTGAATTTCAATGGTTTCATTCTTTCATCAATGGTTCATTAAAGTACAGAATTTTGTTCAATAGGGATCTGCTTTATGATAGGATTATAAGTAAGTATAATCCCATCATAAAGTATATCTGTTCCGTCTAAAATAGCACTGATATATTTATTTATTTATTTATTATTTTTTTAAACATAGATTTAATGACTTAAAAACCGAGATAATTATATATAAAGATTTTAATGAGAATAACACAACTAGTTTGGGCTTATAACAGCCTTCCTCAGGTATTCATAAAGGAAAAGAATAGTAATAAACATTGAAGTATCTAAAAAACTGGAAATTGCAGGTAAAAATTGCCACACATAATTGATACATAAAAAACGTTGTATTTTTTCAAGTTGTTCTAACAGGCGTGCCATTGTTTATTGCAAGTGTGAGTGCAGGCTCACGTGAACGCCAATATTGAATAACTGCAGCATGGCTATCTGGGATGTTATAACTCAAATTGTTGTTTAAGTGGACAGGGTTCAGCAGGATTTCCCTTGATTCTACATTTTTTTTTCTTTTTTTTTTTTTTTTTTCAAACTCATCATCACATCGAAAAATATTTTCTGATCTATCCCAGCAAACGGAGTGACTTTGTTGATCATCATTAGGATTATTTGAAAAAAGAACATGACTGGATAACGCAGTTGCATGAGATCTTTTATAAGAGATGTCTCTCTCTTATGCTCTTCTATACGTTGTACAATAGATTTGTTAGTTTGTCCAAAATAAGGGATATTGCAATCGCACCATAATTTATATACACCTGGATATTTTAGGTTGTGATGAGTAGGCTTTGGATGACTGATTAGAGAACGGATTTTAGGAAGTGTGGTGAAGAACGTCCTGATATTGTATTTTTTTAAAAACTTTAGCTAATTTTTTAGAGACTGTGCTAATGTATGGAATGGAGATGCTACCTTTAAAATTAATAGTTTCTGTTGTGCACTGCCTAGGAAGATCCAGAAGAAATTTCTTAATCGTTTTTTCAGAGTATCCATTTTGTTTAAAGATAAGAGTGAGGTGATTTGTTTCTTTTTGTACTTCATCTGGTTCATTCAAGAGAGAGCGTGCTCTGTGTCCTAAGGTAGAAATAGTTCCAAGTTTTTGTGGTGGAAAATGATGAGAAAGATTATGCAGATATCTATTGGTATGGGTAGGCTTTCTGTATATAGAGATTTTTAATCTTTCACAGCATCATGTAAGCATGACATCCAGGAAAGGTAAGGAGTTATTATTTTCTAGATCAGCAGTAAATTTTATATTAGGATGTTGGATGTTTAGATGATGAAGAAAATCTCTGAGAGATGTGTGCCCGTGATTCCAAATAATAAAAATATCATCAACATATCGTTTCCAAACTTTTGGTTTAAATGAGAAGGAAGATACGGCTTTCGTTTCAAAATCTTCAAGGAAGATGTTAGCTAGAACTGGGGACAAAGGATTGCCCATTGCCAGGCCTTGTTTTTGTTGGTAAACGGAGTTCTGATATCTGAAGTAACCAGAATGAATGCAATATTATAATAAAGCAAACATTTTTTGGATAATTTATCCTTTAGTAATGTAAGTACCTCGTCTGTAGGAACGTTAGTAAATAAAGATATAATGTCAAAACTTGCTAGAATGTCATTGACATTGATGGGAATATCTTTTATATGAGAAACAAAATATGTGGTGTTTTTGATGAAAGATGAAGATTTATTGGAGAAACACTTGAGGTACTTCGCTAGATATTTGGAAAGTTTATACGTAGGTGAGTCAATTCCTTCCACAATTGGGCGAAGAGGGATGTTTTCTTTATGTATTTTGGGAACTCTATAGATGCGTGGGATAAGAGGATGTAGAGAGCGTAAAGAGAGGCGAACATTATGAGGAAGTTCACTCGTAGTCTTTAACAAGTTGTTTGTACGGTTTTGTAATTCTCTTTTAGGATCTTCCTAAAGAATTGAATATGTCGAATTATCTTCAAGTAATTGAAGCATTTTGTTGTGGTAATCTTCAGAGTTGAGGATGACCGTGGAATTGCCTTTATCTGCAGGTAAAATAATAATGTTACTGTTCTGTTTTAGATTTTTTTAGGGCTTGTCTTTTAGCCAGAGAAATATTATCTGTTGGAGGTTTAGCATTATTGATAATGAAAATCGATTCAATACGAAGAAGTTTCGCCAAATGATTAGGAATGAGTGAACTTGCCTTTTCTATATTTGTAAGAAGAGATTCTTTAGGGATAAATTTTGGTGAGAGAATGAAATTGAGACCTTTGCTAAGAATATCCGTTTCCGCATCCGTTAAAATATGCAAAGATTTGTTCACTACAACTTTTTCAGGATTAATACGGGCTTCACTTTGACCAGATATGTTTTGTATCCTTTTTAGATTATTAAATTTCCTGATAAGAGTATATTTATTCTTGTTTTGTATTCGTGTGGCTTGTGCTTCACTGCTAATGATAAAATCATGTAAGTTAACATTATCCATAATTTCTTCAAGTTTTTGAGTTAAAGATCTTTTAGTGCTGAATAAAAAAGCTAATCAACGTTTTGTATGTGAAATTCTTTCGCTGAGGAGATCCATCTTAGCTTTACGATAAATTCTTTTAGCGCGTTCCGTTGTTATCTTTTCTTGAAAAGAGATGAAATTGGGAAAAACTGTATGGAACTTACAACGTTTGAGGAAAACTAACCTGTTTATTTTCAATCCGATTTTCTTCAATCAATTTGACCGTGTGATTGCATTTTTATTGATGTACGAAAGTTTTAAGAGTGCATAGTACATTAGTGCTCATCTTAATTGATCCAATACAATTAATTATAGGATAACTTTGAATACTTTAAATCAGGGCTATCCAACTTTAGGTAATCCGAAGGCCGCATCACAGTGTGTATCTAGTCATTGGTGAGCAGAGCTACAAAACTTCGAAAGCTGAAAAAACGAACACTAATTGCGCTCTAATCGCGGGCTTATGTTCCCGTGAGGGCTCGGAGCATGCGCGTTGGAACAAAACAATGACACATTTAATATCTGAAAAACACGTGGGTATATAGAGATGTAAAAACATCACTATATACCCACAAATAAAATTACCAACATCGAGATTATCGATTAGTAATAGAATTAAATTATCTAATACGCATTCGATTCAAATTGTTATTTTATTTTTTCCCTCGTGAAAATCAAAACCCACAGGCGGGCCGTACGAAATCGCACCCCGAGCTGCATGCGACCTGTAGGGCAGTGCTTTGGACAACCCTGCTTTAAATTATCAATTAATATCATTTTAAATATGGAAAGCATAAAGGTCAAATAAATAATAGCTATGCTTTACGCGCGCCGTTTATGTGAGAAGCACAAGGATTTACTCTTCGTAGTGAGATTAGATTATTATTGGCAAATACTAGAGTGAGCCACGGATAATTTGATTTTTGATACCATTTTTAAATACAGCATATAATACGCACAGAAATCGGAAAAAAGTAATCATTTGGGAAATTATTATTTTTCCGGACTGAACCCAAAGAAAGATTGAAATAACTCGTTTTACTTATTTATTTATACACAAGTTTCAACCTCCTTCGACTATAATCAAACAAATCCGAGAAAGCTCTGGCAGAAAATGGGACTAGAATTCGGTAGATAGTTGACATGTTTCCCATTGTAAATATGGGCAAAAAAGTTATAAATTTGTACATTTAAATAATTTTAATAAATTATTTATTAATTTATTTCAATAAATTATTTAAATAAATTTAAATGGACAAATAATAACATAATAAAAAATAAATATTTAAATATTTAAATAAATTTAAATGGACACATAATAACATAATAAAAAATAAATATTTAAATATTTAAATAAATTTAAATAAATAAATAACCTTCTTCTTAAGGTGCTATCTTCTATCGAAGATCAACGACCATCTTGGCGAACACACTGCGTTCTTGCGTTAATCTGAGCAGTTGCACTCTGCTCTTTCCTGATGTTGTCAAACCAAGATATTCTTTTTCTTCCTCTAGCTCCTTTGCCATCAATTCTTCATACCAAAATAGTTTATAGAAGTTGGTATTTGCAGTTTCTCATGATGTGGCCAAAACATAATATTTTTCGCTTCTTGATTGTTTGTATGAAATAAATTAAAAAAAATCAGATAACGCCTTTTTATTCCCGTATATACAGGGAATAGGCGAGGCCATTTTTAGCCCTATCTAACTTTTTGGAGACTGAGTGAGCAGTTCAATCTCCACTGGTACCCAATCAGAGATAGCTGGCCCAAGGCTATCACTAATTGAGCGGCACTCAGTGAAGAGAGACGGCTCTACAGGTGCCGCCATCTCGTGGTCCCTAATCCTAACACTCATATTTAATGTCTGAAATAATGTGGGTTCTACGGTTGATTTTCTTGAGTTTAAAGGGCGAAAAACCCGAGTTTCCGGGAGAAAAAACCCGCTTGCCCGTGCCAGAGATCGACTAACTCGGGAACCAGTCGAAAAAAGGCTTAGAAAAATTAGAAAAATGCGCGATCCTTCGTGCGGCCAAGCGCTGTGGTATGCAAACGCCACATCCACTGAGCTAGCTACACAGGCTACTGATGAAATAAATAATAATATAATAAACAAATATTTAAATAAATTCATAAGTAAATTTATTGACAAGTAATTTTCTATATCGGTGTCCTAAACACTGAACTAGCTACACAGGCTACTGATGAAATAAATAATAATATAATAAACAAATATTTAAATAAATTCATAAGTAAATTTATTGACAAGTAATTTTCTATATCGGTGTCCTAAACACGTCAGTTTACACTTCATTCACGCTAAACAGATGAAATTCAGAAAAATAAAAGGCCTTGTTGGCCAAGTGATTAGCGTATCCGCTCTCCAGCCAAAAGGCTGCGCGTTCAAATCCCGCCGTGGGCATGGATGTTTGTGATTCTCTAAAAATACTAGTGGTAGTGGGTGCTATATGGCGTTGGTGTAGTTGCGGTTCGTTGTAGTTGTTGGATTGACTGGTGGAGACAGAGTTGTAGAGTAGGTGCCCTCCCTCGATGAGTCTTTGGACTTCCTGGAGGTGTCACAATAATAATAATAAAAGCAACTCATGACAAATGACAACGTTCAATTGGATTGGCTGACACAATAACCAATCACAACCACTGATTTTTGGGTGCTATTATCTCAATGCACATCCTGCCACACCTTCTGGGTGTTTTAGAACCACTGAATTTGACCCATCTGTACGTCTGTTCAAAGGGCTCAATGGTGTTCGTATTTTTGACCGCACACCAGGACTATATATATATATATATATACCCATGACAACTGACTCCTCTTTTATGTGCTGGGTTCAACTAAAGGGCATAAAATTGATAATAGAGAGAGAGAGAGAGAGAGAGAGAGAGAGAGAGATAGTACCGGTAGGCATATTAGAATGAATGAGATGCTTCCTCTCCTTTACTGTCCTTTCATTTAAGCGTTTTCCAAATCCTCCATTATGTCATATTGTTAATTAGGGTAAGCACTTGCAATTAATCCACTCTGAATTTAGATGGCATTTTGTTCCCATAGCAAAACGGTACGTCTTTCTAGTTTAATGTAATAAAAATACAGAAAAGTTACACACCATTGGCAATTGCTAAAATGAAAATCTAGTATAAACACTGTTTCGTTATTTTACGGAAAAATATATTGATCAGATAACTAGTGCAAAACTTTAAAAGAGAAATACTGAGTAATTTTCTGTTCTGCAGTAATGGGAAATTACTCCAAAATAATGCGTAATTTCGCATTCGGCACTGCAGTATTTTACTTGTTTTATTAATCATTTGTGTGTTGCAGTGAACCGGGAAAAATAGCTGAACCTGTAAATGCATAATATAAACATATAAGTGTATAATTATACACTTATATATAATATATAAGTGTATAATGTTAATCTGTTTCCTCATACAATCACCAGATGGGATCATATGGGAGCCGTAACGCCCATTTGATGTCCCTTTTAAATTTTCTATAGTGTCTTAACAATATTCACTCTCAAATTAGTTTTACAGTTGAAATGAAAAAAACGAAGCGGGTTTTAGCCTTCTTGGATACTTTCGTTCGCAATCTAATGGCTTCCTATTGCGTTCAGTATATTGTGAGCCCATGCATACGAGCAGTTACCTATGTTCCAACTTCTTATCACCAACCCTACCTAGAAACCTGAAAATTTCAAAACTTTATCCTCCACGAACAGCTAATTTTGTTTTCAGGATTAGCACTTTCTGAAATAACAGGCTTAACATTATTCGAACAAAATCAATATATAAGAAGAAAAAAAAAAAGCTTGCCAGATACCCTAAAAAGAGTACTCCGTTCCCAGCAAGATTATACATACCCACATTTCTATTCTACATCAAAGGCATAATAGATAGACTAGACTCTCTCTCTCTCTCTCGCTCCTAAAAAATCCACAGAATAGTCTACATACTAGTAAGTGAAATTTGTACTTTAATGAGGCAAATCAAAACTAAAGGTATGAGACAAGTGTATTATGTTATGTCTGTTAATTGCGTGAATCCTTCTCGCAGGTTTACCTATTTTGCAGTATAAAAAAAAGAAATGGAGTTTCTGGAAGGAAAAATCTTTCCATCTCCTTACGAGACAGGTTAACTCACCTTCAGATGAAAAAAAAATAAATAAATAAAAACTATTATAAAGGCTTTTCGAATCGTAGACAGGATTTGAACTCGTATCAAATGTCATCGTCAATACTGACTTAGCTACCACCTGGGAATTCATTTTAGTTTAAATTCTTTATGTCCGCTCCAGTCTCAAGTAATTTTATTTTCTGGACAACTTTGAATGTGTGAATGCAACAGCTTATGATTTTTGAATATTCGCCTATCAATAATTTCCTTTTGAATATTCGCCTACCAATAATAATAAATTAATTAAAGTAAATAATTAAATAAAATAATAAATACAACCAAAGCCATCAGCAAAGATCATACCATTCTCGTAGTAGTAGTTGGGGGGGGGGGATCATAAGGATGTCATTTCTTGTTCAGTTCTTCTTGAGTGGGATGAATTTAAATGCTAAACGCTATTAAGTTACAGCTATGCATTCATCCCAGTCCTAGATTACTGCACAGCCTTGATCTCACATCCAATTTCTATTTTAAAATGTTATTTTTAAAATGGAAACCCATACATAAATACATAAATTTAACATCAAATTCTTCTAAGCTAGGATAAATTCTTTGATGCCACTGGGAAAAGTTCATAAATTTCTTTGGTGTACTATGTAGAAAAATGGTGTATATCAAAATCAAACTATGTGTCAAAGATACATCGATATCAAGGTCGACTTTCACCTAAGAGTGCTCTCTAACCTATTTTCTAAAATACCCTTGTACATTAGGGCAGTGGCTCTGAACCTTTTAGTAGTCTCGGTACCCCTAAGTATACTAAAATATTTTCGCGTCTCTCTAGTTTGTAGTAACATAATAATAATAATTATTATTTTTTTTAGAAAATGACAAAAAAATAAAAATAAAAACTATTATAAAGGTTCTTCGAATCGTATGCAGGATTTTGAACTCATATCAAATCATCTTCAATACTGACTTAGCTACTTTTCCCCTTTTACTCTCGGGGGAGACCCTGTAACACTTAGACAGCGCGTCCCCTGGATGGCGGATGGGTGTCCGCCATGTATATGTGTCTCTCTGTGTGTATATACATTTATGTGTGTGTGTGTGTGTATATGTATATATGATGGGGTGTTCCGAATATACTGAATAAGGACTCGTGGACCAACAGGGGCCATAAGGGGCAATCATCTTGATTGTAAGGGAAGTGGCACTCCCATGGACTCCTAGATGGATCTATCGTCTTCTTCTTCTACTTTGAGGAAGATCCACTCAATTTAATCTTTCCTATAAGGCCTATTCAGCCTATAAGGCCAACTCTTCTTATTTTATGACCCTTATGCTATTTAGAGTACTCAAGGGCCATGGGGGTCTTTCCATTTGTGGCTTACAACTATGTTCTCCGCCTATAAACCTTTACTATAATTCTACTCTATTCTCCTATAATCTACTCTTTCCCCTTCAATATACCCTATTTCTTTTATGGGTTAAATTTGGAAGAAGGCGAGTTCAGAAGCCTTAAGGTAGCAGCCCTACCACTGAACTATTCCATCGTCAGGCTAGTCCCCTGACATGGAGAACATAATTCTACTTTAAAGCTGACAGAAAAAGGTAATCGGAATGAATCTATGGAAAACGACCCTTGAATGGAAAAGGAAAAACGAAAATGGAAACGACAAAATATATTACACATAGCAAACTGGAATGTAAGAGGAATAGCATATAAAGAAATAGAATTAGACCAAATATTAAATGAAAGAAATTTTAAAATAGCAGTAATCACTGAAACAAAAAAAGAAATTAAAAGGAACCATGAGAACCGAAAATTTAAATGTGATATACAGTGGAGTTGACAGAGACCAAAGAGCACAAGCAGGAGTCGTGATTTGGATTCATAACTCCCTTTCAAAACAGTTAAAACATTATAAATTATGGATTGAAAGAATAATAGAAGCTAGAATAAAAATAGATAGAGGTAATTTAACAATAATTGATTTATATGCCCAGAAGAATGAAGAGAACAGGATAATATTGAATTTTATAATCAGCTACAAAATATATATAATAAAATAAATAAAAATGATTATTAATGTCAGCAGGAGACTTAAATGCAAGAATTGGAAACACGAAAATTAATAATAATATAGGAATATATGGAGAACATACTCTAAACAGGAATGGTAAAAAATTGATTGACTTTGTAGTTTATAATAACCTAAAAATAATGAATTCATTCTATAAATATAAAGACATACATAAATATACTTGGGCAGCAAGCGGATGGAAATCAATATTAGATTATTTTATCTTAAATGAAAAGACAAAGTTTTCGTTAGATGTTAGAGTTCACAGAAGATACGAAGTAAGCAGTGACCACTTCCTCGTTAAAATAAAATTAAGATTTCCACCTAGATGGCTACAAGTAACAATGAACAGAAAGAAAATTTAAAACATTTGTTTATAAAACTAGATTATTAAATGACACAAATATACAATGGCTATATGAACAAAGAATTAACCAATATCTAGATAAAATAAAACAAAATGAAGAAATAGAAATGCAATGGCTTAATATAAAAACGATACTAAATGCAGCAGCAAACGAAAGCTTAGGAAAGACCAAAAAATTCAATAAAAGGAAAAAACTGAAGGCATGGAATGATACAATCACAGAAATAATCAAAATGAAAAAAGAAGCCTATCATAAATGGTTAAGCAGTAAAAGATTAGAAGATGAAATAGAATATCAAAGAATAAGAGCCATAGCTAAACGAAAAGTCAGAAAAAGATATCGAGAATCATGGAACAAATTCGTTTCTAATTTAGAACATGATTTATATAAAATAAGACCCAATGTATATAAGATTTTGAAACAGCAAAATGCAGATACTAAAGAAAACATAAAATTAAACACCGAATTGAAATTAGAAGAATTTCTAAATTTCTACACAGAATTGTGGACAGATAAATATTTTAAAAAGACAACTGGCAAACACTTAATGAAAATGAAAAGGAAATAACTAGAGAAGAATTAGAAATCAGCCTGAAAGAAACAAGAAACGGAAAATCACCTGGAGAAGATAAGCTAGGTTCAGAACCGTATAAATATGCAGGGACAAGAATCAAAGAAAGACTCCTATTATTTTTAAATAAAATTTATACAACTGGTAACCCCCCCCCCCCAATAGAATGAAAAAAAAAAGCAATTGTGATTCCTATCTTTAAAAAAGGTAATAGAGATGACCCTAAAAACTATAGAGGTATCAGTATACTAAATTCCTGTTACAAAATATATAGCAGAATCTTAAATAGCAAACTAATGAAATATTCCGAAAACTTTATTTTAGAAGTACAGAATGGATTTAGAAAAGGATGATCATGTATAGACCCGGCCTTTTGCTTAAAAGTAATCATAGAGAAAAGAAGAGGATACAATTTAGAAACACATATTACATTTATTGACTTCGAAAAAGCATTTGACAAAGTTAAAAGAAGCATTTAACATAAATATTATTTACAACTTAAGGATATTTCTAGATATTCACAAACACATCCCAGCGATCTTTGGTAGCAGAGTTCTGATGACTTTGATCCACTATCCCACCGAGGTTAGACAACATCATACCAGGATCTTGATAACCAATTTTTGTATTTGCCATTGCCCCCCCCTCACCCTTCCCTGAATAAAAAGCTTTGTTTTATTAATAGCTTGGCTTCACTATGGGTGAAGGCTTGAAGAATGGAGACAGACTACATAGCCGTCTTTAAAAAGTTAGTTAAGGCTGAAGGAGCTCCGCTTAATTCGTTTGGGGAATAAACATTAGAGAATTTTTTTTTAAATTTTTTTTTTATGTTAATTATTACATGATCTCTTCATAGAGCCTCCAGGACACATCGTAGAGAGTCATTATACTATACTATACAGGGTGTCCCAAAATTCACGCAAGAAGTAATTTTGATAGAAAACACAGGTTTTTTTTATTAAAAAGTGTAATTTCTTATTCATTCATAAAGTATACAGTATAGGGTTATGCATGGAATAGCATATCAGGTAAATGGCCTCCACGGCTTTGCTGGCACATACGCACTCTTTTGTCGAAATTTTCCATGACCGGTTTGCATAAATGTGGCTGAATTTCGTTGATACAGCGCTCAATTTCCTCCTTTAAGGCGTGGGTGGTCGTAGGCTTGTTGGCATAAACCTTAGACTTCAGAAAACCCAAAGAAAAAAGTCCAACGGCGTTAAGTCAAATGATCTGGGCGGCCAATTCTGATCACCAAAACGGGAAATTACACGACCAGGAATTGACTCATGCAGTAATTGAATTGTTTCTCGGGCTGTATGGCATGTGGCACCATCTTGTTGAAACCACATTTCGTCCACATCCATATCTTGCAATTTAGACACAAAAAACTGGATTATCATGTCGCGATAACGAGCACCATTAACTGTTATTGCCTTACCACCAGCCGCATTTTCGAAGAAGAATGGACCGATGAGGCCTCCAGCCCAAAATCTGCACCAAACAGTGACATGTTGTGGATGCATTTGTTTCTCAACAATCACTCGTGGATTTTCTGAACCGAAATGCGACAATTTTGTCGATTAACGAAGCCATCAAGATGAAAATGAGCCTCATCGCTGAAGATGATTTTGTTCGAAAAATAAGCATCCACTTGTTGTTGTTCCATAATCCATTCAACGAACTCTCTTCGCTGTGTGTGGTCAGTAGGCTTCAGTTCTTGCGTCAATTGAACTTTTTAAGCATAAAGATGCAAATCTTTCGTGAGAATACGCTGTAGAGAGCTTCTTGAAATGCCCAATTCAAGACCACAGTGCCGAATTGATGTTCCTGGACGCTCAGCAACACTCTCACGAACTGCTTCGATGTTTTCTGTTGAACGACTTGTTGAAGGACGGCCAGAGTGTATAAGATCACTAATTGATCCAGTTTCCTTGAATTTTTTAATTAATCTTTTCACAGTTGATGAAGTTAAATCACTATTCCGACCATATTTTGTACGAAAATTGCGAACTGTAGCTGCCAAACCTTCATTATTTTTAAAATATTGCTCAACAATGAAAATGCGTTGTTCTTTCGTGTAGCGCTCCATTTTTAATAACCCTGAACTGTCAGCTGTCACGTTGTCTTTTTTTTTCTCGTTGGCAACACTTTACCGCACAAATGGCGCTAAATTTAAATCTTGCGTGAATTTTGGGACACCCTTAATGATGCAAAATCAACCACACCACACCACAAAAGTATTGTCTGCATCGTACCATTCACAAAAAAAATCCATAATAGTTATTCAAACATTTGTATACGTAGCTCATAAGCTTTCCTCCTCCACCTTTTCTGTCTCTCTCTCTCTCTCTCTCTCTCTCTCTCTCTCTCTCTCTCTCTTTCTCTCGTGTCTGTGATCAACTAATTTTAAACTATATTGTGTTTTAATTTATTTTGAGCTGAATGATACATTGTTCTGCATTTATTATTGCTGATATCACTTTTAGGAAATAAGTGAAATATTTGAACAATTTCATTATAGAAAATATATTTATTGATTAAGTCATGTTGCAAGTTTTGTTTTACAAAACGTAATGAACAAATAAACTTTTTAATGCGACACATAGGCATTGAAATTTGATTTAAAAAACAAACAAACATAGATCTATTGTCTTGGAAACATTATTTAGACCACTTTTATATTTAACAACATCCTTTTCTCCAAAGTAAACAGCACACCTGGCCAACTGGACACGAACCATCATAGGGAAAGCAACATCTGTTTATAGGTCTACAAAATCGAGGAGCTAGACATATAGCTTCACTCCACTCTAAAATATACAAAAAAAAAAAATATTGGCAAAGTTAATATATAAAAATATCATAAAAGGGATAAAAACGAAAGTTATGTGTTATTTTCACGACTGCATTTAATTTTCAAAAACAAAGCTGGTACCTTTAAAAATGAGCTACTTATATGACATGGTAATAATGCACCACAGCTCTTGTCTATCTTGTTTTTGTTTTATAATGCAGCAACAATAAAAAAAAAAAAATGCCGTTTTTCACATGAAAAAGCGCATATCTCAATATTCTTTAGCATTTCACAATTTAGGAAACAAACTACAAACTTTGCAGTTCGATTTAAACATAAAAATGTATTGTTAAAGACAAAATTTAAACCCAGATGTTGCATACACATGAAAGATAAAATCATAATTTTTTTTTGGGGGGGGGTAAAATTTATGGTGCAGGTGCATGCAGTTTACATAAGAAAGATATATATATATATATATATATATATATGGAAATCTCCTCATTTTAATAACTTTAAAAAAGTTTCCTACAGGCTCTTTTTTACAAGAAAAACGCGGTTATAAATTGCATTTTATATATTAATTAATTAGGGAGAAAGAATTAAAAAAAAAACAGACGCAACAAACATTTTAATTTCAAATTAATTTCATATTTTTTTCTTACCTTCAATGACCATCATTATAGTAAAAATAATTTCGAACATCAACCAAAATAAAACCTTCTCTTTAATCATATCGTTTAGAGTGATCTGACACTTTGTTGACTGTTATTTCTAAAGTTATTGACCTATTCTACAGTTACCAGCTATAATATGAATAGCTTACTAGAAAACAGTAATATGATACAATAATTTTTGCTCTGTTACCGAAATGCATTTGTTATTCCCATCAAATGAAGTTGCAGAATTAGGATAGTCCCCCTTTGATTACATAAACAATAGTTCCCTTTGATTACATAAACAGCCCTCTATGAATAAATAACAATGGCCTGATCAAAATGCATACTGTATAATTTCCGAACCTAGTTGATGCGTTTTGTAAACTATAAACAAAAATAAAATAAATAATAACAACTGCTTGTACAGAAATTCAATACGGTATCCGAAAGAGATGAAAATCACAGGAAATACGTGTGATTAATAAAGCACAACCAGTATTATTTACACAGTTTAAAGTATTCTAAAAGCAGCGTATAAGCGTGTTGGCTATTGATATTGATGTGGCTTAATACTGAACACCATTGCTATTCCCCTCCCCCTTTTCTTTTTACTTTATACTTTAAATCAGGTCATCTGACTTGTGTTAATCTAAAGCATATGTGAAAAGAAAATGGAGTAGATTTATAGCAAGCATCTTCTATACAATTTAACAGTACAGTTATGTTGACAACAAGTGATGTTAATTGGGTGGAGGAAGCAGTGCTTTTAAATATGCCCTCCCTCCCTCCACACGCACACGTACATACACACAAAAGTGACTTAAAACCTGATTGGCAATTAAAATTGTTTCCAAATTTTAAACCTAACAAGCAGAAATTACTATGCAAACATATGGATGACAATGTTTCTAGTATAATCATATAAAATATATTTAAAAAAAACAATAGTGCCTGCATAGTGCTGTGGAAATAGCTCCTTCCCCTGGTTTATAACGCTAAATCATCAGAAGAAACAACCGTTTCAGGTTCTATTCTGCTGACCGACTAGAGCAGGGTTGTTCAACTCGTCGATCGCAGAGCGATTTTTGGTCGATCTCTTGTGTATTCCTCCTTACTTACAAATTTAATTAAAACTGAAAACATGATATTTTATTTTGTATTATTTTTAATTCTCGTTAAGTGTATTGCTATTGTTTATTTATTTTTCGTTAAAATTGTCAAATCAGTAATTTTTTTATAAGTCCGGGTAAATGAATTAATTTGGATCAGTGGAGGTCAAACAGCGAACCGAGTGAATACATATACTTGAGTATATGTAATTCCATGCACGTGTGGCCTATCGTACATTTGATAGACCTCTCGAAGTCTTGAAATAAGACAGAAAGAACATGTGGGAGGCGTAAATCACGACAGAATAATCACATCAGGTTTAGCTCACCATTTTTCGACATCCAATCACGTTATAGACTGGAAAAACAGTTCTATGCCTTACATCGAGGATGACTACAGACACAGAACTTTTAAAGAATCAGCAGTGGTGCTACGCACAGGCAGCAATTTAAATAGAAATCAGGGTGCTATTCTTAAAGACATATGGAAAAATCTCATCAATTCTCTCAGCTTAAGAGAACTACAAATCGCGAAAAACCACACAACACGTGGTCATGTACTGGATTCTGACTAACATATGCGCACTTCCAAACGAGAATTATCAAATGTAACGGCCAAATAGGTACTAACGCGTCTGTATTCATGTAACTTGGTGCATTTGTATTTGCACCAGTACAGCCTTGATAATGCTAGACAGTAGCTAGCGAAACTGGTTGGCAATTTGTATTTTATTCATTAAATCGTATGGTCTCTTATTAATAAAGTTTTCAGTTTTAATACATTAGACCAAATATGAACAATTTAAGAACAATTGCGCATTTAAAAAATGATTTTGTAAAAATTCGAAAAGACGAAAAGCCAATTTATAGATGGTATGGAATGATTACCATAAAGTGTTCGATTCTGTACCACACAGCTAGATTATACTCTTTGGAAAATTCTTGAGTAAGTAAAAACATCAGAAAATTCTTAACAGCTGTTATGTATACTTGGAAAACTCACTTAATATTCAATGGAAGTAATCTGGGTACAATGGTATAATCTGGGTTTATTTTAATTAACATAGGGAGAATAACAAGTATATAAGTCCATTTCAGCAGAAAGTCTGTTTTACTATGAGAAACATCTCTTGAATTCCTCATGATGAGATTTTAACACGTCTCTCCAAGTAAAGTGAGACAATGTAAAAAAAAAAGAAGAAAATTTAACGCTTTTGATTCCATTACAGGAAGTAGGCGAGGCCGTTTTAGCCCTATCTAACTTTTTGGAGAATGAAAGGGCGGGGGGGGGATTCAATCTTCACTGGAGGCCAATTAGAGATAGCTGTCCCAACACTATCACTAATGATATCCAGTGAACAGAGGAGATTGCCAAGTGCTGCCATCTCGCGGTCCCTAAACCTATATATTTATTGTTTGAAATAGTGCGGGTTCCACGGTCGATTTTCTTGAGTTTATGGGACGAAAAACCTGAGATTTGCTGAAGAAAAAAAAACCCGCTTGCCTGTGTCAGAGATCGACTAACTCGGAAACCGGTCGAAGAGAGGCTTAGAATATGTTCCTCTAGTCAGCAACTAGATTTGAACCAAAGTCTTACTTCGAGCGACCAAGCGCTGTGGGGTGCAAACGCCACTTCCACTAGTTATATTTTATTTACACCAAAGCATCTAAGTACATTCAAAATAAATATATATACAACTATTTACAATATATATACACATGTACATAGAATGCTTATTCTATTGGGCATTTTGATTTACATTTTTTTCATATCTTAGCAATATGTATATTTTTACAATTTATTCTTCCGTATTTTTTAACATCATAATCTGCTCAGTGTCTGCTTCTTCCTAAAGTCCTTTTAACATGAGCTGAGCAGTATTTTTTTTTCTTTTAATATAACATATCTTTTGTATCCATTCAATTCTATATTATGAATTTAAGTTAACAGTCACATATCTATTTTCATAAATCATATTTCCTTCTATTATATAATATTCATATATTTTGTTGTATATTTCCACTTACACATGGGATTCGATCTACGTTAGTATCTCTTTTTAGGAGACACTTAAAAAAAACAAGCCTATGTAAGGTTTGTTTTAACATATACAGGTTCGGATTTTACATTGTGAATTAATCTGTCAACTGAATTCTATTTCCATATACCATATTTATATATGTATATACATATAAAAACATTTACATACACATACATATATACCTATTACTACTTTACATATAATACATATTCTCTACATATGATCATTCATATTCTATAGATATAATTATTTTACCTATTATACATATTCTATACATATAGTTTCTTTCATATATTTTTGGTTGTATATCATTAATTGGGTTATTGCTACATCATTATCTCTTGTGTGTATGCGTATATAGGGGATGGGCTTGATTTGTTGTTTTACGGTGGTCTTTTATTTCTTGAATGAGTACTTGTTCATCCACATCTTCTGTTATGAGACCGCCACTTCCACTGAACTACACTGTGGGCCAAAGTATGCTCCATAAATTACTATAATTAAATTTGTTTAATTGAATACAAGTAAGCATTCCTGAAAATTCAAATTTACTATATATAGCAATTTGTGTGTAGAACTGCCAAATAAAAACATTAAAATAATGGCAGAAAATTAATGTCTGGTGAGGTACTGATGTAGCGCTGCTGAAAAGACGTTTATATCCATAACGTTAGGTCACCTGAAGCAACAGTCCATGCTAAGGTCGATTTTAGTTGACATCCAGAGAAACATTTTCTAAGCCTTAACGACAGACCTCACATTATTAGATAGAATAATATAATAGGAATTTAGGACCATTGGATGGCGCGGGCTGTCTTCCAGACTCTCGAAAATGACTTTTCTTCTGAAAAAGCTTTATTCATTGATACCATTGGTCGCAACTAGTATAAGCTGGATGGATGGACATCAGGTGCTCAGTAGTTTTCCAAAAGTTGATTAGTGCCAAAGTAGCTCAGTGTGTTTTCTTTGAGAAATAAAAGACAGTATTTTTTTTACTTTTTTTTTAAAAATAACCTAGTGTGAATGAAATACCGAATATATTAAAAATACATAAACTGTAATAACTGGAAAGGTTGTACACACTGTTGTACTTGTGTCAAAAACTGCCTAATCGTAAACACAACAAACTTTTGGTGATATAAGTGAAGAGGATTAAATGATAAAAGACAGTAGCATAGGTTTCCATACCAAACCAGTAAAAAATAAATAAAAATAAATGTATATCATTAAAAACATGTGTTTAGTCACTCTGCTTTTGCTGAGAAGTCAAAACCAGTTTTCTTCTAAATGTAATTCATATTTTCCTTAACTTTTATAAATAGAAAATACTATATAATTAATCTTATAAATAAATCCGCTAAAGCCTTTTATAGGCTTTGGTTCGTAGAAGATGCAAACTCCACTTCCACTTGAGCTATTCAGGCCTCCTCATTCGACTACTAATAATAAGATATACGTGAAAAAATTTAATAAGTGAAACCTTTTTAACATTAAATAATACATTTTTTTTACAGAGCCTGTGTATCTCAGCAGAAGTGGCGTTTGCACTCTACGGCGTTTGACTGCACGAAGAAAGACTGGTTCAAATCTAGTTGCCGACTAGAGAACTTTTCCTAGGCCTTTTCTCGACTGGATTCCGAGTTGGTCGATCTCTGGCACGGGCAAGCAGGTTTGCTCTCCCAGAAACTTGGGTTTTTCGTTCAGTAAAACTCAAGAAAATCGGCCGTCGAGGCCACACTGTTTTCGGACATTAAAAATATTCTGTTAGGGTTAGTCACCACGATATGACAGCACTTATTTTTTCTCCGGCTTCTTCACTGAATACCGATTAAGTAGTGATAGCCTTGGACCAGTTATCCCTGAGTGGCTATCAGTAGAGATTGACCTGCCCACTCGGAAATCGAAAAGTATCATAGTGTATCCATTCCCCTTGTCTAGTACCATAGTAACATTGTTATAGAATGTGAGCAACTTGCTAAGACATGACCTTCTCTTAGTAAACCCATGTTCTTCATTACAAAGTAGAGATTCACAGCAGTCAACCCATTTCAGAATGCGAGCCCTGACCAATTTTTGCAAAATCTTTGCCACCACTCCTGAGATACTAATTGGTCGATAGTTGGACATATCGGTCTTTGCACCATCCTTGTGCAATGGAATTACCATACATTCTTGCAGAATCTTCCCTGTTCTGAGACTCACATTATTCAGCCTGGCAAGGAATGGCCAGTTCAGCTGAACACTCTTTTAGCAGACCTGCTGATATTTCATCACTACCTGTTACTGAATTCTTATTCAATTTGGGCAACAGCTCTAATACCGAATCCTCATACACCCGCGTTTCTTCATCTAGTGAAGATGTAACAGTGAGCTCAATGTTGCTTTCACCAGGTTGATAGCTTTTAAAAAAATGAGCACTCATTAACTGAATAACTTCTTCTGCATCTGTAACCCTCACTCTATCTGGATTTAGAAGAGTTATTTTTTCATATTCATTCTTTCTTTTACTTGCAGCATATCAATAGAATTTTTGTGGATTGCCTTTAGCACGCGGAGCCAGTTTCTTTTCATCCTCAGACTTTCCTTTACGTACAACAGTTGTGACTATTCTAGTCTGCTGCTTATAACGTTCATAATGGACGTCATCCTTATGCAAAAAGTATTCCTTCCACATCGTCCTTTTCTTACGAATTTCTTGCTTAATAAGATACACACCCATTTGGCTTCTACTCTATTTATTCTTCGAACTCTCGGGACACACTCTGATATTGCATCATTTAAGTATTGTTTAAATGCACTGTCGATATTCTTCTCATCCAGCAACCGATCCCATTTCATTGAACTCAGTATACTCCTCAGTTGGTCATAATTTCCTGCTTTGTAATTCAGCACGTAACATTTTCTGAATGTAATATTCATAAACTTAGTCACTTCCCAAGTGAGTACCGCATGATCATTGTCACCAACCGGAGGCAGAATAATTACGTCTTTAACTGAAACGCCCTCTGATACTATAATCAAATCTAACACTCTCTGACCTTGAGTTCCTTCTGTCACATGCTGCTTGAGGAAGTTGTCCTGCAACAGCTCAATAAATGCATTTTCACTCTTCTCATGAGATTCTACTGCTACCCAATAAATATTTGGATAATTAAAGTCTCCCATTATGCTTATTCGTTTCGCGCTGACCTTTTCTATTTGGTGATGCATTTCTTCATCACTAGCAACCTATCCACCAGGTCTGTAACAACACCCTACTATGTAATTGATTTGTTAGATTCCACCTCACACCAGATGGATTCAGACTCAGTGCTACATGAAATATTGTTAGTAGTAGTAGTATTAAAATCATAGGTCTCAACTCTAACTGGATTCAAGTCATCCGATATCATTAGCAGCACATCCCCTCCTCTCCTCTCTGTCCTTCCTAAAAATACTGTACCCGTGACGCTCGATACCAGTTAGTAGGTCTGATTCTGATAGCCAGGTCTAACTAATACCTACGATCTGAGGTCGCAACATATATTGACTAAGGCAACAAACTCTATCCCTCTGTTTCTGATACTCCTAGCATTCTTGTACAGACATAATAATATACCTGTTTGTTCTTTTATATTGTCTTTTCTGCAGCCTGCCTGACAGAGTTGGACAGCTTGCAGATCTCTATTCTCTAATGCTTTACACATGTAGACATCTTTGCACACATTTGATGGGTTCGAACCGGACGAACACAAACCCGAAATCGTTCTCTCCTCGTCAACATTTCCATGACAAAGCCCATTCGCGTCATTAAACACAGTTATATAACATTGTCGCTCTTACACTCACATTCACACCATTCCTCCCTTTATAATTTAATTTCCCCTGACTATCTGTTAGGTCTACCAGTGATTAGTTTTTCCAGACTCCTTATACCAAACGCATTCAGTTGTAGGCCGTCCCTCTTATATAAATCCATTCTTCTCTCAGACTCACTCCACATATACTCGCATCAATTCCTTCTGCACAGCCTACGCATCGAATCGTTTGCCATCATAGCCCTTCTTCTTAAATCATTTCTATCACAGGAAGTAAAATACTGACGATTTTCACTTTCACCTCTTCTAACAAACCTTTCATGTCCTCTCTCAAACCGAACTTATCGCCAGTGAAATCGTTCGTACCTACTACAACTACGATTTCATTTACTTTTCTTTTCTGTTTTTTGAATTACTTGAGTAATAGTTTTAATTTTCGCTCCAGGAAAACTCGATGTTATAACTCTCTCTCATCTATAGCATGTTTTATTATAGAGTCACCATACCAAATAACTTCTTTCTTTTTACTAACAACGTCACTTACCCGATTTTCGTTATTTCCTGACTTACCTGTTTCTTTGCTTTGTTGTTTCTTATTTTCCTGATCATTTTTCTTTTTCTCCTTATGCTCATTTAAACACCTCTCAACTTTTTAAAATTCCCGGGTCGTCTCTCTGATGATCTGCTTCAACTCCACTAATTTGACGGGTAATCGAGTTTCATTAACCTCCTACATGTGTACAATAACCTCGTTAACAGGGCTAACCTTGTTCTTGCCTGCGGTGCTTTTTTTATCATTTAATACAAATATGTGAGAAAATACTAAATACACTATAAAACACTAAGATCTACCCTAGTATACTACAAAACACTTATTCTCTAAGTGAAAACGCAATAACAACAGACAAAAATCACCAACTTTACAGGAGCACTAAATTCGCCGACTAGGTCGCCTGAAGAATGACTTACGTTCGATTCTATTCGCTGACTAAAAGAACTTTTCTTTGAGTGGTTCCCGAGTTTGTTGATCTCTGACAAGGACAAGCGCGATTTTTCTCCAGGAAAGTCTAGTTATTCTTTCCCTATACTTAAGAAAATCGACTACAGAACCCCCACTATTTCAGACAATAAATATAGTGTTAGGATTATGGACCACGAGATGGAGGAATTTGTCAAACGTCTGTTAATTAAATGCTGTTTATAATTAATAATAATATTGGGTCTTTTTGATTGGTTACCAGTGGAGAGCGAACTACCCTTCGGTCTTCAAAAGTTACATGGGGCTGAAAAGCCTCGCATACCTATGAATGTTTCCGACTACGAGCTGGTTGCAGTTATCGCCGCTCGATCTCTCTCTCTGAAAGTATTCATTGATAGCCTTGGGATCTACAATCAGTTATAGCTGAAGGGGTAGGGGGAGGTACAGGTCTGTTACTTAAAAAGTTATTTGAAACCAAAAAGGAGGATTTTGTGAGAGTTATTATTATTTTTTTTTGTCATAAACCGCACAATAATATTTCAAAAAAATTCAGTGAAGTGAATGAACGAATGCGTTCTGCGTTTGTTGCGATCGCACTAGTTACTGTCTTTAGTCATGGTACTAATAAAAAGGAGTAGTAATATACATCAGTTTCTTTTTTTAATATTGGTTTCTTTTCATACTTGGGATGTTACTGTTACGACAGTCTATTATACGAGTATATTAATCTAGTAATAGTGTTTACCATATATTTTACAGTTTTATCTTTTATTGGTCGATTCTATTAGTAGCCTCTGCTACTATTGTCTCACGAAAAAAAAATTTACAAATTTAAGGGCGGTTAGTAATTTGAAAGGGTCAGTCGTTCGATGCTATTGACACACTCTCCCCTCAATGAGTCTTTGGACTCCCTGGAGGTGTCATATAATAATAATTTAAAGTATACTTACTTTGAAAACAGCCATAAAAAATAAAAATAAAAACTTTTTCATTGATTTTTATATTTATGATAGTTTCTCCGAACTCTCTTTGGGGGAATGAAATGGCATTCGGGATATATTTATTTTGGCCATGTAGATATTTATAAGTATAAATTAGCGCACATGATCAGATGAATAATATGTGGATCTTTTAATTAAAATTATAGCAGAATGTGTCCCGAGAGTTCGAAGAATAAATAGGGTAGGAGTCAAATAGATGTGTGATCGTATAAAGCAAGAGATTCGTAAGAAAAGGATGATGTGAAAGGAATACCGTGCGCATAAGGATGATGTCCGTTATGAATACGCTGACCGTATTTCCTTGAGATTTCCTTAAAGTCATCAATGCAACAATTTCATTCCTTTTATTTCGAATACTTCTGGTATTAGTAAACAAACATAAGAAATGATTTCTGATTCTACAAATCCTACGAGCATCATTTCTCCGATGCGACTCTTCAATACTTTCCCCAGCCCCTTCCTCTATATCACAACCAATCCTACAACTTTCCTCACACCCAAACTCTTCTTCTTTTAACCCACATTTTCAATATACTTTAAGCTTCTATTTTATATTATTTTCTAGGAACGTGTTTCGCGGTGAGAGAGGAGAATAACAAACCCTCAACCTTCCTTCAATACTTCCATTTCATCTTGAGAAAGTGTGTAGCTGAATAGATTTATAACTGAACCAGAAATCTTTGTTCGTTCTTTTTGGGCACACTGGAAGTGAAAGAGAGGGAAGGAAGGAAGGTAGGATATGTGACTCGGTGGTGATAATTTTGTTATTTATTTTATTTATTTTATTTTTTTATTATCATAACGCTGTTATATTTGGTAACTGTATTCAGTTTGAACATTTTCATTCGTTGGGACCTAAAACACTTTATCGATTTTGGTTTCTTTGGATATAATTTTATGTTTGCGTTTTTGTGTAATATCTGTTATTTGGTGCTTGTTTTTTTATGTTGAAACTTCGAACCATATAGCGCCTCTGTAGCTCATTTGGAAGAACGAAGATACCTTGTGCACTTCGATTGGAAAAGGCTTAAATTACATTCTCGTCGTGAAGAGAGGATTCTCTATATGGGTTTTTCAACTGAAGGTGAATTAGCCGATCTCATACGCAGGTAGGTTTTTTTCTCCCTGAAACTCGGGTTCTTAATCCCATGTCCAGACAAATCGTTCTTGAGAATACATGCAATTTATAGACAAAAAAATACTAGTAGTGGTGGTGGTGGTGGTGGTGGTCGTGGTCGACAGTAGATCATGATGATGGTTCACTGTAGTTGGTGGATTAAGTGGTGGAGATGGAGAGTTGTAGAATAGGTGCCCTCCCTCAATGAATCCTAGACTCCTTGGAGGTGTCACGAAATAATTATAATAATAAATTTGTTTGTTGCAGAATACATTTGGTTTATTTTGGTTATTTTGCTTTGGCATGGTGCGGGAGGGATTTCTGACAAAACTGAAACTGAAAATTAATATAATTTTATATTAATCCTTAAACTCAGCCTCAGGTTGGACAAGCGGGGTAGCTCCATTCTCTAATAACCTTTATATTATTATTATTATTATTATTATTTGTTATTTTTTTTTAATCAGGAGCGAAATGAAACATAGTTTCAGAAAATTTGTATACTTAGAGAAAACTTTGGTAAAGCATAACTTTTACCAGCATGGTTGGCGGAGTGCTTAGCGTATCCGCTCTCCATCCAAAAGGCTGCGGGTTCAAATCCCTCCATTTTCATGGATGTTTGTGTTTATCTGTGAAAATACTAGTGGTGGTGACAGTATATGGCGTTGATGTTTGTTGCAGGTGGAATGAGTCGAGTAGATGCCCTCCCTCGATGTGTCTTTGGATTCCTTGGAGGTATCACCTAATAATGACTGAGACTTCCCTCAACGCCAATTCAAACCCTCAACTGGCAGTTTTGAAGAGGGGAAAAAGGATTCAAATGAAATATATAAACTGGTAAAGAAATATGTACTAGAATCTAAACATTTATATATAGATACGGAAATCATTTTTTTTTCTTTATGTTCGGTTTGAAATCATGTAGGATTCTCTCCAGCAAGAGAATGTCAAAGGGATGAGATGAATGTATGTATTGTCGCACTTCGAACTTAGACAGCCAATTCCACTCTTCGTGCATTCCATCTGTCTGTCTTCTTCACTCTGTCGTCCGTGCTCTACCAGAGTGGTTTAATAAATTTTTAGTGATTATCACAGTATTGACCCTGAGTATTATTATAAAAAAGAGGATAACTTAATAGATTGAGTGAGAGACAAAGAAAATTCAAAATTAATATCTTTATTTTCAAAAAGTGTTTAGTGCGAATTTAAGTATTGCATGCGTAAAATGTTTATATTTCGCCAGCGCTATATATAAAAATCTGCATTATTACTGCAAACATATAGTCTAAAGATAAAGGACCTACAAATTTAATATTATGCATAAAGAAAATAAACGCCACAAAGGTATTCTAAATTCCAGCTAGCTGCGTTTAAATGAAATGAATCCGTTTATTAAGGGATGTTGTTTCTCATGACACATATTTTCACTAAAGAAACGCCCCTTCGATTAAATTATATTTTCCCCCTAAACCTCCAACATTTAAACCATATTCTGTTCTAATTTCTCTCATTATTTTAGCGCAAAAAATTAAAAATTTCATTTTTAATTTTTTGCGCTAATTTTTTTCTAATCTCTTACTTGACAAAACATTTTCTTTGTTCTCGAAGAAATTACTTCACGATAATTATTTGAAATATTATTTAAAAAAAAAAGAAAGAAAACCGGCTGCAGACATTCCAGATTCTTATTTTTATTTTTGTTCAAAATCATCGAAATCGAATTATCACAGATTTCCTGAAGGACACGCTTGATTGACTTGGCTTTATAGAGAATACCATGAAATTCTTCAATCATATCACTAAATTTTTTTTCTTTATATAGTAATCTACTGTTCTTTGCATTTCTACTATCTTGGTTTCCTTGTATAATTGGTCATTACAAAATGAAATTAACAGTTATGATTTAAATTTATATGTATATATTTTCGGCATAATTCAGATATTATGCTCCAATTTTTCAAGTAAGCTATACTTTTGCTTATCTATCTATGCTATCATTCATAATATGTATATGCAAATACATCAAATGTGAAATTTCATTTCCATATTTTTACAATAGAATTGAACTTTATTTCACCTTTGATAGTTTAAGCCCCCCTGCTGCATCACTATCACATACCCAAAAACTGTTATTATTATTATGTGACAGCTCCAGGGAGTCTAAAGACTCATCATGGGAGAGTGTGCCAACAGCATGGAACAATTGAACTCTTTCCAGCTACTAACTGTGCTCAAACTTGCTTAACTTTTTGCATGAACCATTAGTAGCAGAGGCTCTACCAATCGACCAACCTTTGCTGGCAGGCAAAGGTTGGTCGATTTGTTGGGCAAAGGTAGGTCGTTATGAAACATAGATAGTTTTTATTTAAGCTGATCTGTGGCAAGCAAATCCGTCAACGGTTGATTTTCTTCCAACATCAAACTAACAAGTAAAGTAAGTAATTTTGTATCTCATTTATCGTCAAAATCAGAAACCATGAAAATCAAAAATTATAACGGTAAGCAAACCCAGTCAACCAACAGTAATGGTCAAGAGAATTTAGCGACGGTCGGTGAAGGAAATCGGTAAAATCTGCAATTAGTAATTTAGACCTTTTAAACTCATTAAGCCTGCCCTCAGACATAGACTGGTCAAAGTCAGTTATTCTGAAATGTGACACCAAGTTTGGTCGAAACAATTGGCTGTTAAGGAAAGGTTCACGAATATGGGTAACATTAAAGTGAGAAACAGAACGTGCGAAATTTTTAACATAAATTCTCTCTCACGAAAGCAGAAATTATAGTGCACTGGATGCTACCATACCTGCCAAACAAATTGGCTGCATTACATTTTGAAAAATATAGTAAAACAGAATTTACAGATAATATCGCTACGATTAAAAATGATTAGGCACATGTTCTCAGCAATAAAAAGAAAGTTATTCTAGAACTAAACGAAGGAGTAAAAATTGAGGAAATTTCGTATGTTATCCGTGTAAAGAAGATAATCGGAATTGTGGCTATTCCAGGAAGACCAGCTTCATGCTTCAGATGTAAGAAAATAGGTCATCTGAAAAAGCAATGTGCGGAACCAAAATGCAAAAATTGCCTTCGCATCGGCTGATATACCCCTTTGATTTAAGGAGGAAAGTGGATGATCAGAAAATGAATGAAATAGAAGAACTGGAAGATGATGTGCAAGAAAAGTAAACAGTAATAAAGTCACAAACACAAGACGAAGTGATTCAGGGTAAGATAGCATGTCACAGGAAGGTATTCGGACAAATTGTTATCCTCTGGCAGAAATTACTGGAAAACCTGAATAGAAAATTGAAGCAGAAGATGATAAAAAGTGTCCAAGTACACCTGAAGATGATGCCACAAAAGAAAACAATCTGAAACAACCACGAAAAATGAAGAAAGTATTAAAACACAAAATAAAGAATACTTAACAGAATCTGAACAAGAGATTGAAAAAATTAGAAAAACAGACGAAAGTATTAAAAAACAAAAGAGAACAAGTATAATTACACTGAAAACAGAATCTGGACGGGAACAGGAAATTGAAATAACTCACATTGAGAAAAATGAAGAAAGAAAGAGTGTCTTGAAACTACTGATAACATTAAAATGCAAAGAGGAATAAAGTGTATATATCACCAGTAATAACGAGTGGCCTTTGTAACCCTAAACAGAGAAGGAAGAAAATATGTCATTCCAAATATTACAAAAAAAAATAAAAAAGGAGTTTAAACAGCTTTTAAGGGGGTGTGTTTAAAGCTGTAGAAAATGATGAAGCCTAAACATCCACTGCCTGGCTATTCGAAAAAGACAGCAACGAAAATAGGTAAGAAACAAGAAAGACAACTGCTCTGGATTATAAAGGGGAAATTATTGCAAGCAGATGCAGACTTACTGAAGGTGTCTCACAAACACTTTACAGCTCTATTTACAGAAAAAGAGTGATAAAAGTCGTGTCATTTTTATCCAAGATAACAAATGGAGGCTGAGATTGATGCCCCATTACAACATCAGAATGCCAAAATACTTCAAAACATCTCTCAAAAGGAAATTTTTCCAGAACAGATGGTTTAACTGGTGAATTCTACAAAAGATTTTTTCAAAATTTGAAAATTTGTTTATGAGCAGGGCCGACTCTACCGCGGTGCAAGTCGTGCATTTGCACGGGGCGTCAAAGTTGGCATAAACTATACGAAAAATATGGGAGAAGGGGAGGCAAAATATGCTACTGCACGAGGCGGCCCTGTTTATGAGGATGATTAAACAAATGATAGAAACACAGGCAAAACCAGAAAACATCAACACTGGATACATCACCTTAATACCAAAAGTGTATGATCCAGAAAAACTGAAAGATGTTAAAAAATGAAAAAGGTATGACATTGTTAAATGCAGATTATAAAATAAATTCAAAAATTCTCACAAAAAGAATATAGAGATTTCTACAGAAACTTGTTTCGCCTAATCAAGCATGTCCAGTAAAAGGAAGAAATATAAGAGATACCATAACACATCTTAGATGTATATACGAATACTATCAATTGACTAACAGACCATGCATATTACTGTCTAGACATCTTTGAAGTAATAAAAGAAATAGGATTTGGAGCAAACTTCAAGAACTGGTATAAATAATTTATGAAAACGCAGAAAGCCATATAATCATAAATAAAAAAACTCTCAGCACCTATCCAAATCAATTGTATTAGTTCAAGTAATTTATATTAATAATAATTGCTAAGCAAGCAATTATTAGCTAGCAATTAATAATAATTGCTAGCTTATGCCGATGACATAGCACTTGAACCACTAATTAGAGCAATGAACACAAATAAACAAATTCAAGGAACAAATATTCATGAACAAAGCTAAATAAAATGCCCGCCTGGTTGGCTGAGTGATTAGCGTATTCGTCCTCCAGCCAAAACGCTGCGATTTCGAATCCCACCTTGGCATGGATGTTTGTGATTGTTATGAAAATAGTACTGATGGTAGTGGGCGGTAGATGGCATTGTCGTAGATGATGATGGTAGTGTGATGATGAATGAGTGGTGTAGACAGAGTTATAGAGGAGGTGCCTCCCAGGATGAGTCTTTGGACTCATCCTGGAGGTGTCACGTAATAATAATAATTGCTAGCTTATGCCGATGACATAACACTCGCCTCTCTTCCTTCGTTCAAAAAAAGACACCAAGAATGTTCACTGAAATGGCTTAAGGATACCGTTTATAGAAGAAAATTACGGCATTGAGAAGTTACTACATACCAAATCAAGAGCAATATATGCAAAGCTATCTAGAACCATTTCTCCAATACCTCAGTAGCAAGAACAAAAAAGAGGAGAGATCAAACTAAGCTCAGTTTTAAACAATGTATTTCGTCTTCCAATAATTCCGTTCTATAAAACATTTTTCGTTAAAATTCATTATGCATATTTGCCAACCAAAATGTGTGTTGTGACCAAGGAATACCATTGGATAGTCTTGCTTGCAACCAGTCAATTCTGTAAACAGCCAGAAACACTTTACCACATGATGATTTATTGTACAAAAGCAGAAGAAATCTGAAGTATTGTGAAACAATGGATACCACAAAATCAAATAAAAAATGAAAATTTAATATTTTGGCTAAAATATAAAAAGTTAAGCAGAGTACAAGTAATCATAATTATTGTAACTATGTTTACTCTTTGGTCACACCTGTATGACAGAACAGGCGGTGTAAATATCAAAGAAAGTTCCACAGATACCTCCAAGGTGCCAGTAGGAACTCTATCCTTTTGAAAAAGATGAATGCAGAGGAATGGTAGTCCTTATGAATTCACTTTGCATCAAAATAACCAAGACTACCTTTCTTTATATATGTTTTGTGTGTGTGTGTGTGTGTGTGAGAGAGAGAGCATCAGTTAATAAGACAATTTCTGGAATGCTAAGTGAACTTTAAAAATCAGAATGTGTAATCAAATAACGGTATATTAAAATAGCTAACAATTAAATAGTAATAACAGAAAAACAAAGGTATTAAGTTAAAACCTGAAAGTAACTAATAATGTGATTAGTCATGTAACCATTCACTATTAATTACTAAGAGAAGTAAATTCACAAAATGAATTACTTTTAACAAATAGTAATATCCTTAAGGAGTTAAAGCATATGTAAATATATGATGTATCTATTTATAATGTGTAAATACACATTTATTACTACTATTTATTTGTTATTGGTTTAACAAAATATACTCAGTGGAAGTGGTGCGTGCATCCGCTGTGCGAGGTTGCAGAACGTAGAGTCAGTTGAAGTGTAATCGCTGACTATAGGAATTTTTTCTAAGCCTATCTTCGACAGTTTCCCGAGTTAGTCGATCTCTTGCACGGGCAAGTGGGTTTTTTCTCCGGGAAACTCGGATTTTTCGAACCGTAAACTCAAGAAAATCGACCGTAGAAGCCCCATTATTTCAGAGTAACATATCCAGTTAGTGTTAGATACCAAGAGATGGCATCACTTGTTTGACTGTCTCTTTATTGGTCGCAGCTTATAATTTATGACAGTCATGAGCCAACTATCTCTGATTGACTACAAGCGAAGATTGAACTACTTACTCAGTCTCCAAAAGTTAGACAGAGTTTAAAGGCTCGCCTGCTCCCTTAAGGAAATAAAAAATGTTATCCCATTTTTTTTTCAAATCCATCGAATTACGAATTACATTAAATACACGTAAAATATGGCAGAACCAGAGCAAGCGCTTTGTCGAACCACGTCCTGAATTCTGTTGACGCTAATAACGAAAACTATCATTCATCTAGTCCTGTGGAACAAATCGGAAAATACCTTGATGCTATGATGAACTGGAGAGAATTCTAGAATCCAAAGAAATCGTCTGCGATCCAGTACATCTGAACATTAACCTCAGCTATAATTTCTCCGACTGTCATTGCATTGCTGTCCAGCTTTGGCGTTCACAAGAACTTGAACACCTGCACTCACCCAACAATGAAGAGATACACCGAACGCCTTTAAAGTTAATACGTTAGCGTTTTAATGTTTACATTTTTTCTCTTGCAATGTTTGTTGGTATTTCCCTCATGTTATGCACCCAAAGAAGTATTCTAAAAACATGAAACTAGCTGTGCAGTTTAAAATAAAATAGTGCTTCTACTTTTTTTCTTTTGACTTATAGTAATTTCCATAACGTGTTACCGTCTGAATTAATGTGCGTTCTACAGTCGATTTTCTCAAGTTTATGGGAGAAAAACCCACTTGTACAGGCCAGAGATCGATTAAGTTGGGGACCTATGGAAGAAAGGCTTAGAAAACTTTCCTGCAGTCGGCGAGTAGACATGAACTAAGTCAATCTCCAGGCAGTTTAGAGCATGGGATGCAAGCGTCATTTCACACTGAGCTACACATGCCTCACACACACACACACACACACATATATATATATACAGGGTGTTCGGGATAAATTTGACATATTTATAATTAATTATATTTTTCCGTAAGTTACATGTATTAACACACACTTCTCTTCATTTAAAAGTTTGGACCCTTCTTCATTCATATACAAGATGTCAGAAAGGATGGATAGCTGGAACCCACCTGAATCATGGAAGAGAATAACTTGTATCATGATGATTCGTGCCCGCCATCAAAATAAGGATATTACGACTGCTGCCCAATGCTCCCTGAATACAGTAAAAACAATCAGGCATGAACTAGAGACTTGCAATGGTGACTACGAGGATGTAGCAAGAAGAAAGATCCCTAGCAGACGATCTGATTGCGTTCGTACAGCAGAATTCCTCGCAAATCTGCAGGAACAGGTGTTGAAGAACCCTGGCATTGGAATTCGGGCTTTGTTCGTGGAGTTGCTAACTGTAGTCAAGCCCTGGATAACAAGGGTAGCCAATGGTAGGCCGTATGTATGGCAGCAGGATTCGGCCCCTTGCCACACCTCTGGGAAAAGTCAAAAATGGTTGTCTGAAAATTTCTACGACTTCACCAGTCCAAATGTTTGGCCTCCAAACTCTTCAGACCTTAACCCCATGGATTATTTTGTATGGGGCGCAGTTGAAAAAGACACCAATCGCACTTCCAGTAATACAAAAGCCCAGTTAATGGATAAAATTAAAACAGTTTTTGCGGCCCTTCCCAGGGAGACTGTAGCATCAGCTTGTTCGAGGTTCCGAAGCAGAATTGAAGCTGTGATCGATGCTAATGGTGGTTATTTTGAGTAAATCTTGTTGATAGTATTGTAATTAACTCTGCCTGTAATGTTTTTTTGTCAATTCATTAAATTTAATAGATACAAAGAAGATTTTCTTTTTCCTTACGAAACTGTCAAATTTATCCCGAACACCCTGTATATTCATTGATAGCAGTTTGTACAAACCAAGTAGTTTGTAGCAGCCTTATGGTATAGAGCGATGTCTTGCTGAAAGAGACAATATTCAGTTCCATAGAAACACCATAAAGCAGGAAGCATTGCATTGTCCACAATGTTCAGATACCTCTCCGAGTTAAATTTCATGGCCCTACAGAGGTCCGATGGCAAAACGCAGAAAAACAAAATCATACTGTTACAAGTCTTCCAAATTTCATGGTTAGGGTTCAGCACTCTGGTAAGACATTCACTGGACATCCGCCACACCCATTGATAGGTTCTGTAGAGTGTGTAGAATGATTCATCCCTCCATACATAACACAGCTTTTCAAGCTTCCACATCCCACTATACACGTTCTCTGCCCCACGCAAAAGGATCATGTCATTGCAACTCTCAGGGTCACTGGTTACGTGAAAGGAACCGACGAATTTCGAAAGAGGCTTTGTCATTAGATTACATGTTGTAGGCCTACCTGTTTGGCAAGTTGTTCATAAACTTGGCCATCTCAGTTCAACAATCAGGGATACCATACTAAGATGGAAGTGTAGGGAGTGAACTAGAAGTGAAACTCTCAGTGGACGAATTACCACTCTCATCGAACGTGATCATAGGGTGCTACGAACGATATGTAAAACCCGAAATTCGTCGGACACTTTGACTGCAGAGTTCCCGGCATGGACTGACAAACGAATCTGCACAAAAATATTCAAAAGCAAGGTTCACAACATGGGTTTCCATGGTAGGACCACAATATATGCAAGCAGTTTTTATATTACTCACACCAACATGCAGTTTCGTTTTCCGTGGTGGTGTATATGGTGGGACAAGGAAGATCAGAAATCTATGTTTTTGAGAGATGAATCATGCTATATCCTCTACCAAGCAGACGGATGAGTCTTTGCATTATGAACAAGCTTGTAATTGATTTAATCTGTTTAGTTAATAGAAAACATCAGTGTACACTTGACAAAGGAATACAGAACTAGCTTTTCTTCTCTGAAGTTTCGATTTCCGAAGCCATCCAGTTTATGTATCTTCTAAGGGAAGTCTCTTGAGGCATTGAAATTCCCTTTACCACTAATTGAGTAAGATGCCTTCGTTTGTTGTAGCATTCACTGTGTTGCAGAAGACATCAACTTCAGTATCACTCTGAGAGCCTATTCGTGCACAGAACTGGATTAGGGTTCTTATACCAGTGGATGTTTTAAATTTCAGAGGTGACGAGTTTTAATGTATACTATAACTTCCATTTTTTCATCTCCTTTTTGCTTTGATCATGAATTGCACTCCAATATCATTGATTCTTTTTCCTGATGTCTTTGTCAAGAGCTAGTGCACCTGTCAATCAAATGAAAATTTGGGAATTCTGCTACTAAACAATATAACAGTCGGCCAAAGAACTTTTATAGTCCCAAAATAATTTTACACGTCATGCGTCTGATTCCAGTTAATTTTTCTCATTGTGCTTGGTGTAACCAATTTACAATGGAATGCATGATTTCAATGTCAGAGACCTATTCTGCCAGAACTCTGCAATTAGGATAGGGATACAAAAGCGTTTAATGAAATCAGTGAAAGAGCTCAATGAAAGTCCTGCATGAACCTTCTCGCGGAGGGCTTTCATTCGATTAATTTCATTTCATTAATTTGATTTATTAATTACGAATTTTTTTTAAAAAAGAGATCGTTATTTTTTAGATAAAATATACAGCATTAAAATTGCATGAAGTCTGACACTAAGATACCTGAAGCGTTAAGGTAAGGACAATTATATGTCATAAAAATGTTTTTGAATGGCCAAAAATGGGTTTGAAATATCTGAAAATAAAATAAATAAATGAATGAATGAATGATGGCAGGAAGCTCTTATCGTCCAATCCACAGAACCAGTGAAGTGTAATTTGGGTAGGAAATTTGATATATTAGAGAAATTAATATACTGAAGTTATAACCAGAATGAAATGCAGATGATAAAGAAGCTAGGATAATTTTGTTTTAATTTTCGAAGATAAAAGACAGCATACCAATTCAGAGCTTGTTTTCAATTAGGCTGTCGCTGTCACCAACATTTTATTTCCCCTTCTGTAGAATAGCTGAGATGTGTCACCGTCTTGATCTCTTTTACATTTCAGATATAAACTGAATGGCATAAAAGATATGCAGCCTCGGAAAGGAATCAGAACGGAAAAATTCCAGAAACATTTGAAATGTGTTTCAAATCAATGGTTCATAGCAAAGTATCCTTCTGAACTGCGTAACCCATAATCAATATATAATATAATGAGTTTCTGTTGGTCATATAATTTAATATCAGAGTAACTCATGGTAAAGGTTTTTAATTCTTAAACTCAATCGAGCTAAATTATCCCTTTTATTACTTCTTTCAAAGTATAATACGTTCCAGCCTATCACGAATGCCAATACTGTACAATTTTTTTCCTTTTAATAATTTCACGCAGTTCTTGTAGTTTCCTGCGCGTCCCGGCAAATTATATTAAATACCGTATTTATTAATTCATAAATAGATAAATAACTTCTCTATGCTCGTATGTGTAACTTTGCAGCAAGGTTTCTTATACAATGCTACGCTTTTTTGACTAGTAATTTTCATTAATTTTAGTAAATTTCCGTACGCTGGTTCTTCATTTTGTCGGTGTCAAATTGTTATTATCAAAGGACTAATCAAGGGAGATCCCACTCTCGTGTGCACAGCTCATCACACCTCGTACCTAATAATATTTAATAAGATGCGCTATTGATGATCTTGATGATCCGTTTTAATTTAAAAGGAGAGGGGGGATAAACTCCAGTATAATAGGGTCACGTATTCTAAAAAACAATATTGATCTGATCAAGTTATTTTACTTGTTTTGTTTGCAATCATTAACATTATAATTATTAACAAACCTGTATGGAGTCAAGAGATTCATCATGGTAGGTTCCACTGTCATATGGGACCTGCCATGGCTTATCATTCTTCGACTTAACTGCATTCACTGTCTGTGCACTCATGACACTCTCAGGCAATGCATTCCAATCACCTTCCACTCCCCATGCAAAAAATCTGCTCCTTACCCCCACCTTGTAGTTTCAAGGGATGGTCTCTGGATCTCCCCCATCTCTAGATATCCTATGAAAAATATTCACATTACCAACTTATATGTCACGATTATATTTTCCGCTCTCTTCTTTCTATTCATTAGTCTCGGTAATTGCATTCTCTCAATCTATTTCACACTCCAGAGACGAGAGTTTGACTTAGTCAAGAGATTGATCTTGCCTATGTTCCATACTTTAATTCTCAAGCTATATATACAAATTAGAATGACGCAGTCGTTAAACAAGTACATTTATCTAATTGCTTAGTTTGAGAGATGGTAACCTGTTTATTGTGGATAGACTATTAACAAATGGGCATTCACTATCAGTGGAAACATGAAAATTATAAGGGATTAATAGAGGTCTATCTTAAGCAGTTTATAGTTATGACTGAGTAAAGTAACAGTAGTAAGTTAGGCCTAAGGTGCACGTTTAAAACAATAACAAATGATTAGTTGATATTAAGATACAAGAATAGAGCCAAAAAAAAAAAACACAATCGACGACCTCTTAAATATTTCATTATTATTCGTGATACCTCCAATTTTAACAGCGTTTTAGTTCCATCTTTCGGAGACTGGGGGGGGGGGGTTCAATCTCCACTAGTAACCAATCAGGGGTAGCTGGCTCAAGACTCAATCCTTATAATCTTGTAATCCTTAAATATTTTATTATTCGTGACACCTCCAATTTTAACAGCATTTTATTTCTACCTTTTGGAGACTGAGGGGGAAGTTCATCTCCACTAGTAACCAATCAGAGGTAGCTGGCTCAAGACTCACCAGTTATGAATAATCTTGTAATCCCTAATCCCAACAGTATATTTACTGTCTGAAATATATCATTTACTGTTTTGCATTGTTTTATGTATAACTTCACTCGACTATTCGTTCTTTGTATTCAACTTATTGCCACTGATAACCTGCACTTTTCAGGTCAAAACATATGCCCATTAAATATTATTTACTCTTTTCCTTGTTATTGTGTGAATTTTATGAGACAATTTCTACATTAGTTGGGTTGATTTAGTCAGACTGAAACAAGTCGTCATCCTATATTCCAAATAAGTGCAACAACAAAAATAAAATAAACAAAATCCTCTAACACCTGTTATTCCCCTATAGTGAGTAGGCAAAGCCATTTTAGCCTTAACTAACTTTTGGACAATGAGTGGGAAGTTGAATCCTCTCTATTGGAAGCCACTCAGACAGGTGGCCCAAGACTCACTACACCATCTGGTGAAGAAAGGCAGCTGAAAAGTGCCACCATCTCGTGGTCCCTAATCCTAACACTCGTTTTATTGTCTGAAAATAGTGTAGGTTCTAGTCAAGTTTGAATATATGGGACCAAAAAACCAATTGCCCACACCAGAAATTGACTCAGGTCAAAAAAAGCATAGAAATAGTTGGCAACTAGAATTGAACTGAGTACCACTCATTGGACAATCTAGTGATGTGGACGCACCCACCACTTCCACTGAGCTACATGGAAGAGCAAAACCCAGGAAAAAGCATGTAGAACCTTATATACTGCAAGGCTCATTATTTAAATTACTTATATTTTTGCTAAGCACTTTTTACTGTATTGATCCACCTAGATCTTTATCTTTCTATCATAATGCAAAAAAACCACTTCTTTTGCAAAATTTTATCTCCCATTCTATTTAAGTGCTAACATATTACTGAATGCTATCAGTATCAAGTTCTTGCCCAATATCATTTTTAATGACACTGCTAGATGCCACCTGTTTAGTACCTTAATTTTTCTCAAATCTCATGTGTGTGGCCTAGTCTTGAGTCCACAATGGAGGTTCTGATTTATCTATTCATGCAGAAAACTTTGCATGCTTCTATGGCTGAATCGATATTTTTGCCATCCTGTGGTCCCTAATCCTAACAGTTTGTTTGAAAATAGTGTGGGTTCTACAGCCAATTTTCTTGAGTTTATGGGGGAAAAAAAAGACTTAAGTCAACATCTGAAATTTACAAGTGCCAGGACAAGCTGAGTTACATTTCATTGCTAAAGACAAAATGATTTGATCAATGGTTATTCTACTAGCATGACCTCTAGTGAAAATATAATATATACAGGGTGTTCGGGATAAATTTGACATATTTATAATTAATTATATTTTTCCGTAAGTTACATGTATTAACACACACTTCTCTTCATTTAAAAGTTTGGACCCTTCTTCATTCATATACAAGATGTCAGAAAGGATGGATAGCTGGAACCCACCTGAATCATGGAAGAGAATAACTTGTATCATGATGATTCGTGCCCGCCATCAAAATAAGGATATTACGACTGCTGCCCAATGCTCCCTGAATACAGTAAAAACAATCAGGCATGAACTAGAGACTTGCAATGGTGACTACGAGGATGTAGCAAGAAGAAAGATCCCTAGCAGACGATCTGATTGCGTTCGTACAGCAGAATTCCTCGCAAATCTGCAGGAACAGGTGTTGAAGAACCCTGGCATTGGAATTCGGGCTTTGTTCGTGGAGTTGCTAACTGTAGTCAAGCCCTGGATAACAAGGGTAGCCAATGGTAGGCCGTATGTATGGCAGCAGGATTCGGCCCCTTGCCACACCTCTGGGAAAAGTCAAAAATGGTTGTCTGAAAATTTCTACAACTTCACCAGTCCAAATGTTTGGCCTCCAAACTCCCCAGACCTTAACCCCATGGATTATTTTGTATGGGGCGCAGTTGAAAAAGACACCAATCGCACTTCCAGTAATACAAAAGCCCAGTTAATGGATAAAATTAAAACAGTTTTTGCGGCCCTTCCCAGGGAGACTGTAGCATCAGCTTGTTCGAGGTTCCGAAGCAGAATTGAAGCTGTGATCGATGCTAATGGTGGTTATTTTGAGTAAATCTTGTTGATAGTATTGTAATTAACTCTGCCTGTAATGTTTTTTTGTCAATTCATTAAATTTAATAGATACAAAGAAGATTTTCTTTTTCCTTACGAAACTGTCAAATTTATCCCGAACACCCTGTATATATATATATATATAAAATTAAAAAATTACTTAGAAACTACATCAAAGCTAAATTCTATTTAAGATAACATAAGAAAAACATTCTTTCATATAGTTTTCTTATGGTAACAATGATGTCCTAAACATTCATAGTGTAATCACAAAAGCACACAATTCAAAATTAAATGCAAGCAGGACTGTATCTATTAAATACTGAATATACTTAAAATGTATTTTAATTCTTTTTGGAATATATCATTGGAGTAAATGGCCTAAGTTCTGTGTTATTTACATTAAGCAAATATTTTTGTGAAGGATCGTGGTATGAATTAAAATTCAAGTATTTGTTGGGTGGGGTGCTTAAGGGTCAAAGCTGTATAACTGAGAGACTTCCACATAGCCTTTAAAGGAATGCAGAAAACCAAACAGGGCTTCTGACCTAATGTCCAATCCTCACCTTCTCGTGGTGCACCCTGTTGGGCATCTACCTGGATACTGAACGAACGAGGATGGGCTGGCAATTTGGGATTTAGCCGACCAAATTGTATTCTTATTGGCTTAAACCAATATAGAAAATGATGGTACAACATGACAAAATTTCATGCCAGCTGCGGCGTTGCCCGGTTAAACAAGGCCCCCCCCCGTTGTTTTTGCCAGGGAACCAGGATGAACAGCGAAAAGTCAGCTACTGAAACAAATCTGAAAACACACCCCCAACTCAACATCACCAGAGTTAAAGATTGGTACTATCAACATAAGAAGCCTGAATGGCAAAGAAATGGAGCTAGCTGAGGAATTAGATAAGTACCAGATCGACATAATAGGGGCGACTGAAACAAAAAAAAAAGACAAAAACTGGTGAGATCTTTCTGAACAATAAATACAAAATGTTATATTCAGGCAATGACAATCAAGGAAAAGAAGGAGTAGCCATAGTATTCAACACAAAATACGAGGCTAATCTTCTTGAATGACAGGCAGTGTCAAGTAGATTGATGTGGGAAAATATCAGAATGGGGAATTGAACAATGAGACTTATTTGTGCCTAATGGTCCCACAGAAGATTGTACTAAGGTAGAAGTGGTGGAATTTTTTGAGGCTTTAGAGAAAGCAACTGACACAATGAAAAAGGAAAAGTTGGTCCTTGTTGGGGATCTAAATAGCAGAGTAGGAAATGATTGTCAGACATACAAAAATATTTTGGGAAAATTAGAAGAAAAGAGCAAAGCCAATAATAATGGCAAATATCTGTTGGATTTCTGCTCAGGACATGGACTGGTTATTACTAACACCATGTTCCAACATAAAAATGTGCACAAATTCACATGGAGAGAAGAGGCAAGGAATAAGAAAAGTCTCATTGACTATGTTATTGTTTATAGTGATGTTTTCTCCCTGGTGCAGGACACCAGAGTGTACAGAGGATTTGAAATTGGAAGCGATCACTATTTCGTCTTGAGCAGCATAAAATTGAATTTCATATTAAAAAGAATAACATGTAAGAAAGTTTTAAAGCAAATAAAAGTTGAGCAGCTCTCAGATGTGAACTGTAGACAAAAATACACAAAGATTATTGAAGAAAAAAATTAAAGAATTTGAGAACAGGAACCAAACCTTGAAGAAAACCCTGACTGATTCAGCCAGAGAGGCATGTGGTGAGTTGTCTGCAAAGATAGAAAAATCAGAACTCCATGGTTGACACAGGAAGTTAAAGAGGCAGTGAAGGAAAAAAAGAAAGCATATCAAAAGTTCCTAGCAAATAAGTCAGCTTTTGCTCTTAGAGACTACAGAGACAAATGTAAAAAAGCGAAGCACTGTGTAAAACTAGCTAAACAAAAATCATGGGAGGACTTTGGCAAGAACATAGAAAATAAATATCAAGACGGTGGGAAGATATTCTGGAGGTTGTTGAAGAAGCTTAGAAATGGAGGAAAGAGTGCTGTATAAGGAGTTAGAGATGATAAAGGTGACATGAAAACAGGAGAAAAAAAAAGATATCCTTGAAGTATGGAGTAATTACTTCGAAAAATTGCTAAATGAAACAAGCAGTGATAGCACAGTGGTAAAAAACACTCAACAGGCATACAGTCAGGAATACATATCCATATTTGAAGTAGAAAAAGCCATCAAAGGCTTGAAATATGGAAAGGCAGCAGGAGTAGATGATATTCGACCATAAATGCTGAAGTATGGTGTTATAAAAGTCTTACAATGGCTGCACTGCATAGTTCAGAAAGAATGGCCAGAGGGACGAATTCCCGATGATTGGAGCAGAGCTCTAATAGTACCCATATATAAAAAGGGAAATAAAACTGAATGTGAGAATTACAGAGGTATTTCCCTACTGAGTGTTCTTGGCAAGATCTATGCAAGCATACTTGAGAAAAGGTTGAGGAGAATTGTGGAAGAAAAGCTTGGTGAAGAACAAGCTGGATTCAGGCCAAATAGAGGCTGTCAGGATCAGATCTTCACTTTACGACAAATAGTTAAGAAAGCATGGGAATATAACAAAGATCTGTATTTAAGTTTTGTCGATCTGGAAAAGGCATATGACTAGGTGCCAAGAGAGAAGCTATTCAATACGCTACAGTTATATGGTGTCAATGGGGCATTATATCAAGCAATACTTAGTCTGTATTTGAGTTGAAAGTCGACAGTTAGAATTGAAGTACAGGAAGATGGTTTAATGTTAAATCTGGTGTGAGACAAGGATGTACATTATCCCCTCTGTTATTCATTATCTATATGGATCCCATTATGAAGAAAAGTGGTATTAAACATGATATCAGAATTGGAGATGTTAATGTCAGCTCTTTGCTTTATGCGGAAGATGTTATACTTCTAAATCCACTACAAGTTTGCAAGATTCCATGACTAAATTGAATAACTGTTGTAATATATATGGTATGAAGGTCAGAATTAAAAAGACAATGAAAATAGGTAGAATTGTTGAAAGAGTCAACTGTGTTGTGAACGGGGTACCTGTGGAACAAGTAAAACATTTCAGCTACTTAGGCACGATTTTTACTGAAGATGGTAAATTAAATATGGAAATGGACAACAGAATCAACAAAGCTGGTGTGGTAGGAAGTCAATTGAATAAATTCATATGGAATACCAAATTACTCGGAACACTAAATTAGCTGTATAAAAGACAGTGTTCAAACCAGTTTTACCTTATGTATCTGAGAGCTGGGTCAGAAATAAAACACTTGATAAAGACTAGAGACCGCAGTTATGACAGTCCTGAGAAAGATCAGAGGCGTGAACAGATGGCATCAATGGCAATATCATCTTAAAAACACGGATATTAGGAAAGAACTTGACATTGTCGGCATCCACGAATGCGTTAGCAGAGCTAATCTCAGGTGGTATGGACACTTAAACAGAATGGGCGAGGAAAGATTAGCAAAACAAGCGTTCTCTGCTAGGTTGGCAGGAAAACGACCCAAAGAAAGACCAAGATATAGGTGGATTGATACGGTACAATGTGCCTTAGAGATAGAAATATAAGATCTCAATGATAACATTGGAGTCTTGACAAGTAACAGACTGATTTGGAGGAAAATTGTAGATAGGAAGTTAGTAATGATGTAAATTTTTCATGTAATACTATCATATCCTGTACACCCCTTGAGGGTACATGTCAGGAATCTGATGATGTATTTGTCATGTCTGGATTTTTTTGTTGATTATGTAAGAAAAAAGATCTGAGTCTGTTGACTAAAATATCTGGAAACAGTGATGAAGGGCATTAAAGCTTATCTAATGTGTTTCAGCTATGTGGCTGAATAGCCAATGCATCACTGATGTATGCATGCAGGTTGACACGCTTATCTTTAAAATAGTTTGCTGTCTTCTATTTATAGAAAGCATGTGTGACAGGTGTATCTAGAAATGGAAGTGTGTTCTGTTTTTCAATCTAAATTTTGAACTGTACGCGTTTTTGTTGTTTGTTTAGGTCGCTAAGGAAAGTGTCTAGCAGCCATGCGGCCAGATCGCAAAAACATAGTGAACGTACCCGAAGCCAGACTTTGGGTTTTAAAGGAGAGGAATCTAGATCATGTTGCTCAAAATGTTCCATGTAAAAGTTAGCAATGAGGTGGGTGGGGAATGGTGAGCCCATGGCTGTGCCTTCTTTTTGTAGGTAGAAAGCATTTTGCCATACAAAATAATGTAATACGTGCGCAAAGAGCGGCATGATATCTGGAGGGAATTTGGCCTGTAAAAGGATTGTGTCATTGATTGGGACATTTGTAAAGAGGGCAGAGATGTCAAAACTGACTAATAAATCATCTTTTTCTAATTAAATGTCTTTGATTATGTTTATGAAGTGTTTCTGATATAGGAGGGGGAATGACGACCTACCAACTCCTTGAGTGTTGATGCTAATTTCTTGGCTAGGTGATAATTCGGGCTGTCTATACCTTCGACTATTGCCCAGAGTGGTGTTTTGTTTGTGTATCTTTGGTAGACCATAAATTCTTGAAGAATGAGCATAGTTCAGAAATAATTTTTTGACTGTATCTTCTGGCAATGTAGTGATTGATTTAAGTAGTTTCTCTGCTTTCCTTTTTATTCTATTGATTGGGTCGTAGTTAACAAGTTGATATGTACTGTTGTCCAAGACTAGCAGATTCATTTTTTCTAAATATGTGGTTTGGTTTAGAATATTTTAATTTTATCTGTTTTTTATATATATATATATATATATTTTATATTTTCAGTAGAGGCCATGCCAGAAGAATAACCGTTGATCAAATCAACGTCTCTTTAGCATACTGTGTGAAATATAACTCAGCTTGTCCTTGTATATACTCCAGATGATGACCTTAATATGAAGGTCGATACGTCGGGAAATTAAAATAGTTATTTATAACACAGTTCTAGAGTCCATAATTTCTAAAATGAATGATGATCACCATGTAACACTAAAAGAAAGGATTAAGTAAGAGATGATGGAAGCTACTAAGTGTGGAATAATAGCTTTAACAATATTACTTACTCACCTTTCAAGTCTATCAGCATCCAGAGTTATTTCAATAGAGCTTTCATTCCAGTAGAAAAGGAGGCAAAATTATGTGGAGCATTTTCATTCTGCAGTTCAATTGTGTCTTTAACATAGGATTTTGTTGTGCTTGTTGCTATCCTGTAAGATCTTGCTGAATTTAAAAAGTAAGATCTTAGAGATGCAACTGGAATATTACACTTGCAAGAAAATAAATGGGATCAAAAATGTGCCACAAAAAGTAATCAAATTTTTTAAACAGCTACAAGCAATGATTAAATGACAGCTGCAGTTTCATCACATTTCTGTTCTTAAATGAATTGTTAAAAATGCAGAATTTGTGTGAAAATAAAACAAAATCCATAAGAAATATATACTTTATTTACAGAGGGAAACAGAATAAGCGGAAGTCAGTTTGGTAGATTTTCACATAAATGAATCCAACTTATTTTTGTTTTGAACAGTAATGTTCTTGTAGAAATTCTCTATATGCAGTCTGATTAGGCCATAGCTCAGCAGCTTTGGTGTTCAGGGGACTATCATTATTTGGTTCTGAAATAATATTTTTGAGAAATGTGACACATACAACTATGGTATATGTAAAAAAATTAGATATTACACAAATGAATAACAGATTGTTTACAAGAAATATCTAGATATAACTGAACCACAAATTCCAGAAAAGCAGCATTAATTAGAATTTATTAAATTATCAACTTTGAAAACGAATTTTTCCACAAAATTATATTAGCACATGACATGCTAGTAGAATTTTGTGAAAATTGCCCACATTTCCATTCCATCTAGGATGGAATGGAAATGTGTGCTTAAATGTGGCAAATGTGTGGTAAATGGTAAATGTTTACCTAGTTTTACTGTTGTTAGCCTCTATTTAACAACAAAGAAATAACCCTAGAAAGTTACCTATGTTATAACACAATCTTATGAGACCCAGATTCTTTTTTCACTCCCATTAATGATAGCTAGTTACTAGATTAAATGCATTGGCTTACTTGCAATAACCATATGCAACTATTTTATAAAGTATTTGTATAAGATTGACTTTTTTTTTTTTTTTTAATTCAGTCCAGCCAGAGAGGAATTATTTAAAATCATTTTGCTAATAAAATGATTGAACCAGCCCTAACATATATTTATGTCAACAAAAATATGGATACAAAGTGTCCATTAAAATTGCAATACCACTGATATTCCATTGAAAAAATAGATTGAAGTGCAAGATGGTGATATATTTCATCCACATGGATGTTGGGTGGTTAATTATAGCAAATGAAAAAACTTCAGTCTTGAATCTAAAAATAATTCAGATTCAAACATTATGTTAACATGTTCTTGTTTACATACAACACAGTTTGAATTGTCAATATTTCCATAATTTTCATGAGCTATCTTGTCTGATCTGGCAAGTGTCAAAAGTTGGAGCATGATTTAGTGTTAGTGGATTTCATCCAATTGGAATCACTAGCAGTTCATTTTATCAATAAAAAATAAATTTATTAAATAATAAATAAAAAAAATAGACAAATCTGATGCAGTCAACAGCACAGGTCAAAATGTAAGAGCTGACAATATTAGAGATCTGACAAATTACATTCATTTGGAACATTTTCTACAATATTTGTAGAGGCATAATTTGTTTAAAAATTGTAAGACTCACCCCCAAATGAGATACTCATTTTTAAACTGCTCAACACTAGATGCTAGGCACTTCATATTTCAAATCCTCCATAACTCTTGTTAGGCTTGTCCTTTATAAAATGTGTGTGGAATTTGTTTGACATTGCTTTAATTTCCTACTTTTCTGAACTCAGGTATCTAACAAGAATCAGTTTTTCATTCACGTCTCTTTGACAACCCCAAAATTCTCTGCTTTTCTACTAAAAGCCTCTGAGGCCATAAGCACAAATAAGTCTCATTATCCAATTTTTCATTTTGAAATTTGTCCATTTTCGCTAGTGAAATCTATGAAGTATTGCACATAATGCCGAATGTTACATCTCCTTTCTTGTTTCCCCAATCCCTAGGCATCTAAAGAAACCACATACTTATTTAGAATGATCTCATCTTCAGTACCAGTAATCCCAGTTATTTTAATCAGATATTTCTGTAATTCCTCTGGTAGTTCCACTTCTTTTACTAATTCTTGCATTGTGATGTAAGACCACTTCCCCACTTATTGGAGGCCTGAAGTGGTTTGAAAAAGTTCCATTTGGTCTCTAGAACAGGGTTTCCAGACTATGTAAAAAAATAAATTAAAAATATATGTATAATTGATAAAAAAAAAAAAAAAAAGAACTCTTTAACCCACTCATGGTACAAAATGTATTATAGGTTTGTAAATAACCTTGTGTGTGGGAGGCAACAAAAATCCATTTAGGTTGTTCCAATAGCTGACTTCACTGTTCAAGCCTGGTTACAATGAAAACAGTGGTGATTTTGCATAACCAGCCACCCTAATATCCAATTACTTTGCACTATCATGATATATACATCATTTCAGACAACGAGGAATACAATTTGATTGGCTACGGCCATTACAGTTGAAAGGCAATGAGGGCAGAACATGTGTCTTAACATTCTTCAATCAGTGTGTAGAATGAAAAAAAAAAAACATGCGTGCTTTGGATAGAAAAAACCCTTCCCTTGCATGCTCATCTTCAGATAATTCTTATAAGGATTCCTTGGATCCTAGATGACATTTGTACCCAGAGGTCAGCTAAGACACAAATTGTCACCTCCTCATTTTGATCTACATTCAAAAGGATGGAAAGCAGCACAATACATGAAGTGAAGAACATTGATATTGGGAGACAAAGTTCAAAAAATGTAAGAAAGTGAAGCACTATGTAAAACTAGCTAAACAAGTTATAGGAAGACTGGTAAAAAGAGAGAAAATAAATCAGGAAGATGGCAAAATATTCTGGAGGCTATTAAAAAAACAACTTAGAAATAGAGAAAAGAGTAATGTAAATGAAATCAAAGATGATAAAAGGTAACATGAAAACTGAAAAAAATATTCTAGAAATCTGGAGTTAATTATTTAAAAAGACTTAAATGAGCAGTGACAGCACAGTGGTAGAAAACATTCAAGAGTGCATATCAATACTCGAGGCAGAAAAAGCCACCAAAACTCTGAAAAGTAAAAAAGGCAGCTGGAGTAGATTTCTGACTAGAAATGCACAGATGGGGATTATAGAAGTTTTTCAGTGTCTACACTGAATAATTCAGAAGGTGTGGTCAGAATGTCAAATTTGATGACCAGAGTAGAGTTCTTATAATACTCATTTATAAAAAAGGAAAGAAAATAATATGAGAATTACAGAGTAATTTCCCTTACTCAGTGCTTTTGGTAAGATTTATGCAAGTATATTTCACAAAAAGCTACTAAGTTGTAAAAGGGAAGCTTGGAGAAGAACAAGCTGGGTTCAGGCCAAACAAAGGTTTTATAGCATTAGATTTTCACTTTAACACAGTAGAGAAATCATGGAGATATAAAGATTTATATTTAAGTCTTTTAAATCTGGAAAATGCACATGAAAAGGTGCCAAGAAAGGAAATGGCTCAAACATTCCAGTCATATGATGTTTATCATGCAATACACAGTCTATTTCAGTTATGTCATCAGTTAGAATGGAAGAAGTTACAGGAAGATGGTCAGATGCTAAATGAGGTGTGAGATGAAGGTGCACATTATGTCTACTGTTATTTGTCACCTATTTGGATCACATTATGCAGGAAAGTGGCATTAAAGATGCTGTGAGACAAAGGTGCACATTATGCCCACTGTTATTTGTCACCTATTTGGATCCTATTATGAAGGAATGTGGCATCAAACTTGATATTCAAATATTAGGTTTAATACCAGAATAAATCCAGTTCAAGTTTGCAGGATTCCTTGATTAAATTGAATAACTGCTATAATAAATTTGGTATGAAAATCAGCAATAAAATGACAGGCAATGAAAACATGTAGAAATACTGAAAACTTTAACTGTAACCTGAATGGAAAACATATACAAGTAAAACATTTCGTGTATTTCAGCAGAATTTTTTAGTGAAGATTGCAAATTAAATATTTTAAAAAGTTAATAAAGAGAATAAATTTATATGGAATCAGAGAAAAAAATTAATCAAAACACTAAACTAGCTATATACAAGACAGTATAATAAATTTAGTTTAATCCTTTATCCAAGTGTAAGCAAACTAAGTTTGCAACTGAAGAAGCTTCAGGACTGAAGTAACTCGTGGTCAAGATGGATTAAGCTCTCATCACTTGTCTTAGTATCTCCCATAATGCAAAGCACATCTCCTTGCAGACATGTATGTCTATGCATTAAGAGAAGGGCCACTACCCAGACAGGTTTTGTCCTTTATTGAGGTCTCGTCAGTAGAAGACAGACCCAGAGGTGGTGATACTAAGGTGGAAGTAATGGAGAAGTCATATTTACCTACTTTTATTCCACCTTAGTATCACCACCTCTGGGTCTGGCTCCCATTGACGAGACCTCAATAAAGGTCGAAACCGGTCTGGGTAGGGGCCCTTCCCTTAATGCATAGCATTGTACATGTCTGCAAGGAGATGTGCTTTGCATTATGGAAGATACTAAGGCAAGTGATGAGAGCTTAATCCAACTTTACCACGAGTTGCCTCAGTCCTGAAGATACTTCAGGTGTAAACTTTGTTTGCTTACACTTGGATAAAGGATTAAAGTAAATTTATTATAGTCTAACCAAGTGGGAGGGAAAAACTTCCAACAAGACAGTATATGGATTCAACAGCTGGGTTAGAAATCAAACATTGATCAACGATTGGAAACCACATCACAGATATGAGAGTTCTAAGAAAGATTAGGAGAGTAAACAGATGGAATCAATGGAAAAATCACTAAAAATAAAGATATTAGGAATGAACGTGTCATTGTTAGCATTCTAGAATGGGTGAGCAGAACAAATCTAACATGCTATGGTCAAAAAGAGAGAGCTGAGAAGGAAAGGTTAACAAAGTACTGTTTTATGCCAAGATGGCAGAGAAAAGACCCACAGAAGGACAAGATATATATGGACTGATCAAGTAATCAGTGCCTTAAAAGACAAATACAAGATCTAATAATGTTGGAGTCTTCATAGGTAAGATTGATTTGTTGGAAAATTGTTCATAATAAGTTAGAGTAATGATGCAACTTTTTCATGAAGTACATGGGTGGTCTGAAAAGTTCTTTGCCTCGATAGATGGTTAACACTATCAGCAAGATTTTTTTTTTTCTAAGTTAATACATCCATGTGAAATTTGCAAGTCATTCTATCAAGTAGTTTTTTTATACAGCTGTCTGAAGCAAAATTGTCTATCCCTTGTAAAAGAAGGTTTAACGGCAAAAGAAATTCATTTGAAGTTCATAAAAGCTTAGGGGCTGCTGAGTTTAAAGATGGCTGTACCAGCCTTGAAGATGATTCACATGAAGGACATCCGAAAAGTGTAGCAACACCAGAAATCATTGATCAAGTGCACGATATGGTATTGGATGACAGGCGAGTCAAAGTGCATGAAATTGCTGAGACTATAGGCATTTCAAAAGAACGTGTAGGATATATTGTGCATGAAGAATTGCAAATGAAAAAATGCTTTGTGCAAGATGGATGCCACACTCCCACAAAAATGCACTCGCATGAAAATCTCTCAACAGTGCTTGGAGCATTTTAACAAGAATAAGTGGTGGCTCGTTGGTCTAGAGGGCATGATTCTCGCTTTGGGTGCGAGAAGTCCTGGGTTCATATCCCCGACGAGCCTATAGCTTGCCAGCCTGGTTGGCCGAGTGGTTAGTGCATCCGCTCTCCAGCCAAAAGGCTGCAGGTTTGAGTCCCGTCATGGGAATGGATGTTTGTGATTTGTGAAAATATTGGCAGTGGTCAGCGATAGATGGCGCTGGTGGGGATGAAGGTAGTTGCAGCTAGTGGAGTGGTGGAGACAGAGTTGTAGAACAGGCGCCCTCCCTCGATGAGTCAACACCAGAGGTGTTATGTAATAATAATAATAAAACTGATTTTGTGAATAGATTTATTATTATGGATGAAACTTGGATTCACCATTACACACCAGAATCAACAGCAGTCAAAACAGTGGACAGAAGCCAGCTGTTCAGCACCAAAAAAGAAAAAGTCATGGCATCAGCGTTTTGGGGTGCTAAAGGAATTTTATTTATTACCTTGAAAAGGGTAAAACAATAGCCAGGGAATATTATTCCGATCTTTTAACCAGACTAGACGAAAAAATTTGTGAGAAAAGAAAAAAATTATCTTTCATCAGGACAATGCACCTGCCTACAAACGTGTTTCGGCAATGGGAAAATTAAGGGATCTACACTATGAATTGTTGGAACCTCTGCCCTATTCCCCAGATTTGGCTACCTCTGACTTCTATCTCTTCCAAAAACTAAAAATCTCCCTCACTGGTCAGCATTTTTCTTTGAGTCAAGAGGCTGTAGAGGGGTATCTTGCAGATCTTACTGAGAACCGCTACAGGGATGGGATGATAGTGCTGGAGCATCGCTTGAATAAATGTATTAATCTTAAGGGAGATTATGTTGAAAACTAAAAATAATTTTGAAATTATAAATTTCATTCGGCATTGTTAGGCCGAGAACTTTTCAGACTACCCACGTATTATCATAACATCCCCAACCAAGAGTACATATCAGGAATGTGATAATGACTTATCTAGATTTGATCCTTAACCCGGCATTAGTAAGGTGGGGTATCACAGATCCCAAAGATATAGAAAGAAATAACGGACACCCCACCTTACTAATGCTGGGTTAAGCAACCTGGGAAAAAAAAAAAAAAAAAAAACATTTCCAGTAATATTAGTAATAAACCAGTGGTATCGTAATTCTACTGTTCAAGATAGTTACCCATCTTGCAATTATAGGATGAAGATGACATGACTAAAATGATTACTTCGTACATTTTTATTATTTTCTTAGAGGCTGTGTAAGAAAGAATAGATGCGAGTTTTATGATGCGTGACACAAGTTTGAAAGAAATGGATTTCATTCGAAAAAAGAGGAAGGGCCTATAACCGAATGCATTTGGTATCAAGAACCTTGAGAAATTAATTGGCATGAGACTTAACACAGTCAGGGAAACTAGATTATGATGGAAGGAATGGTGAGAATTTGTATGTAAGAGGTACGTAACTGTGTTAATGATGGGAATGGATGTTATTATGGAAATGATTATGAGAAGAGAATGATTTTGTGTTCATCCAGTTCAGACTTATCAAGCACATGCAAGGATGTCTGCATCCCTGCATGTGCTTGATAAGGATGTCTGCATAATTTAGGAACTAAAGTGTAGTCTGACACAGTTGTCCAAATGAGTCAAACAGACTAGAGAAGAATGTACAAAAAAACATGCAGGTAACTTAGCATTTGTGGACAGACATAAGGGTATCAGAGTATCAAAAGAGTAGAGGTTGTTGCTACAGTAAATATTGGGACTTCAGAATTTAGGTATTACTGATACCTGGCTGTCAGACTCAGACACACACACACACACACACTGGTATCAAATGTAGAGTGGATATAGTATTTTTTAGGAAAGACAGAGGATAGGAGATGAGAGGGATATGCTGCTAATGATATTGGATTACTTGAATCCAGTTAAAAATTGAGACCTAAGACTGTAATACTATAACAGTTTTCCATGTGGCAGTGAGTTTGAAGCCATCTGGTGTGTGGTGAAATAAGATCAAATACACAGTGGGTGTTGTTACAAACCTAGTGGATCAGTTACTCAACTAATGAATGCTCATTTTGCTAAAAGCTATCAAATTGGTGTATCTAACATTGAGCTTACTGCAACTTCTTCATGGAATGAAGAAATTTAGATGTACAAGGAGAAGGTAACAGAGCTGTTGCACAAACTGAATAAGGCAAGAGGCACTGATGCTAAAAGTGTTCAGCTGAACTAGCTATTTTTTTTTTCACCAGGATATATAATTTGAGTCTCGGTACAGGGAAGATTCTGCAGCAGTGGAAATTATATATGGTAAATCCCATCGCACAAAGGTGGCAAAGACTGATGTATCTATATCGATCTCAGTATCTCTGGAGTCATGGTGAGGATTTTGGAAAGGTTGGTTAGGGCTCACATACAGAAATTGGTTGACAGAGAATCTCTACTTTGCAACGAACAGCATGGGTTTACTAAGGGAAGGTCATGTTTTAGCAACTTGCTTACATTCTATAATAATGTTACCACTGAGTTAGACAAGAGGAATGGATACATAACTATACTTTTGGATTTTGCTATGCTTTTGACAAAATAGAGCATGGAATACTAGTCATAAATTAGATTATAAAATATTGGCATGGATAAGTGGATAGCTGACAACATATCAAAAAGTGGTATATGGGGAATGCGAGTCTGCAAAATTTAAATTTATTCAGCAGTCTTTTCTGCTCCACCTCCACACTTCCCTGATTATGATGACCAACCTACAATACTGAGGTCCATTACTGCCCTTCAAATATACCAGCCTGTCTCCATCCAGGAGATTAAAGCAGCGCTCTTCCATCCAATTTCTCTGCCTCCAGACCTGATGGCTTTCCTGCATCTAGGCTTCGAAAGGTGCCGTTGAAGATTTTTCAAGACTTAGTGGACACTCTCCTTTCCAGTAAAGTAATACCACCATACTTATGTGTTTCAAGAACTATCTTCATTCCGAAGAAAGAAACTAAAAGCTGTGCATCAAACTTTAGACCTATTACCATTTCCCCTGTGTTACTTATAAAATATTAGTTAAACGACTTCAGCAATATATACAGCATGATTATAGACAGAGAGCTTTTGTCCCTTTGGACGGCTGTGCCGAGAATACGTATATCTTCTTTCTTCTCTTCTCTCCGATTCCCAACGCCACCTTAAGCCTCTATATATGGCATCGCTGGACCTCCAAAAGGCCTTTGATAGCATCTCCCTTCCTGCTCTCTTTCGAGCACTGTCTATTGCTGGATGTCCAGAATCCTTTCTTTCCTATGCTATGGAGTATACTCCATCACTATCACTACAGGGTCCCATGCAACTTTTATTCCCGCAGTGCGGGGTGTTCGCCAGGGTGATCCTCTATCTCCCCTTTTCTTTAACTGCATCATAGATGAGTTTCTTCATTCTTTTCCAACCCATATAGGTTACTCTCTAGGCGCTTCTTCCTTTAATGCTATGGCCTTTGCAGATGATCTTATTCTCGTAACCTTTACTAAGATAGGCTTGCAGGAACTCCTTGACCGGGTAGTTGACTTCTTCTCTATTTGAGGCCTTTCTATTAATGTAGAGAGGTCCTGCTCTTTAGCTCTTAAGGGCGAGACTATAGCGTTTTCCCTGCACGGGAGGCCGTTGCATGCTTTGACCATCCTGGAAGAGTGGAGATACCTCAGTATCATGTTCACCCCAAAGAGAAGGTCTTCTGTCTCTTCTGTCCCTTCTATCCTAGAAGCTGGGATCGCTTCTTTGAGGAAAGCTCCTCTCAAGCCCCAGCAAAGACTGTTTCTCCTTTCCCACTATCTCCTACCTCACTTTTACCACAAATTGGTGCTTGGTAGGACATATATCTCGGTACTGTCCCAAATGGATAGGGCTATCCGTTCAGCCATGAAATCATGGCTCCGACTGCCGTCTGACACTCCTACTGCATATTTCCATGCAAGGGTGAAGGATGTTGGGCTTGGGGTTCCATCACTTAGATGGCTGATCCCACGGCCGCAGCTGTCAAGAATCGTGCAGTTAGAACTATCTTCTTCCCCTATCTGCAAAGAGGCTTTCTATAGCCCATTAATACAAGAAGACTTTAGGCAGGCTAAAGGCTGGTCCCATTATCAAGGTACTTTAATTGAGTCAGCACCAACAGAACACAAGAGATGGGCATCTCTGTTGCACTGTTCTGTAGATGGTGCTCCTTTAAAAGTCATATTTGGTGGTTCCCCAGCATGATTGGGTAAGGGATGGCACCAGACTCCTCCCTGGGTTCGAGTATATTGACCTTATCAGGACGAGGATGAATGCCCTGCCCACTCGAGCCCGCACAGCTCGATGGAGTAGTGACGACTCCAACTGTAGGGCTGGCTGCCACTACAGTGAGACATTGTCTCATATAGCCCAGTGTTGCTTCTGCACCCATGGGATCCGCATGAGGAGGCATGATGCCATGGTCTCCATTCTGAACAACCGCTTTAAGAACAAAGGTTGGGAGACTGCGGTGGAACCACATCATAGGACCTCCGCGGGTTTGCATAAGCCAGACTTAGTGATTAAAAGAGATGGTGACGTTTGGGTAGTTGATGCCCAGGTGGTGGGAACAGAGTGCCCACTAGCCTATAGCCATAATAATAAAGTAAATTATAAAAATAACCAAGATCTAGTTAGTAAGATACGGGAGGAGCATGGGACTCCTGTATCTTACAACTCCGAGGTTTACCAGTGCCACTATCTCTTTAGATGGCATATGGAGTGCAGATAGTTATAAGGACTTAAAACAGCTTGGGCTTAGGCAGAAGGATATAAAAGTTCTTTCCTTGAGGGCCCTACAGGGCACACTGGTGGCATGATGTTGCCACCAGAGAATGACTACAATGATAACTAGAACAGGCATAGGGTAAAACACTTGAAAAAGGCTTAGGCCTATATCAAGTCTGGATGTGATGTAAGGGGGTAGTACTGCCCATAACCAGTACAAAGATTAATAAAAGAATAAAAAATAACCGGTTATGTACCATAAGGATCAGCTCTAGGTCCATTGTTATTCAATCTACACATTAATGCCATTGGGAAAGATTTAACAGACAACATATAGCTATTTACTGATGATGCAAAGATATACAGTACTTACAGAATGATTTGAATAGGCTGAAATTATGAGTATATAAAAATGGCTTTCAGTTCACTGTTAGTAAAGTGAATGATGAGATATCGAATGTTACATTATACTGGTGGGATTACATAAGAAGAAACTACTCAGGCTAGGGATCTTGGAGTTTTAGTAGATAGGAAGTTGAAGTCCAAGGGCCATGTAGCAAAGACGACTCAGAGAATAATTGTAATACTGATACAAAAAGACGTGTAAAGATAAGTCATTTTTCCTCTTTACAAGGCCTTGATAAGACCTCAGACTACTATGTGCAGGGATCTCCTGCTTTCCATGGTGATTCTAATACAGTGGAGAGTTAAAAAGATATTGGGTTTGTAGATTAGATAATGAAGACAGATTAAGAATTTGTGGACTGCAAACACTAGCAAACATGAGAGAGAGAGAGATGGGTGATTGAGACTTAAACTTCTGAAAGGGTAAGAGGATATCAGTAGATGGAATTTTTCATTTTATGGAGGACAGGCAAAGGACAAGAGGGCATACTTAGAAGCTGAGAATGAATGCTTCAAGAAGGGGATAGAACTCAATTTTTCTCATAGAATGCATGACTGCAATGGATTGCCACTGGATGTGGTGAGTTCAGATTTTGTGAATGAGTTTAAGGAGAGGTATGACAGCTAGTGCAGGTAATATGTAGACTTCCTTGATGAGTCCCTGCCTCCTTGGAAATCTCTCTTAATAAATAATTTTGCCATGTCATCTCCTTCCTGTAAATACCAATGAATGTCAGTGATAAGCTGAAATGAGTACATCAAGTTGTATTCTGTTTATTTTCAGAAATGTGTGAAAAATGGTTAAAGAACAAATGAGGAAGGGAAGGGGTTGGCAGACAGAATGCTTGTGTTGTTCAATCTACCAGCCCCCTTCCCTTGCTCACTTTGAAGTTCAAAAGGAATGATACCACAGGAATGTATGATAGTTCCACTGCACAAGGGTGGTGCAAAAACTTGTGTCTAACTACCGACCTATTAGTATCTCTGATGTGGTAGTGAAGATTTTAGAGAAGTTGGTAAGAACTCACATACAGAAATGGGTAGACAAACATGCAATACTCCAAGGAACAGCATGGGTTTATTAAAGGAAGGTCATGTTTTAGCAATTTGCTCATACTTTATAACAATGTACGGCCGAGTTGGATAAAGGGAATGGATACATTATGATAATGTTGGATTTTTCTAAGGCATTTGATAGGATACCAAATGAAGAGCTGTTGCGTAAATTGGAGAATTTGGGATTGGAATATAATCTCTTAACTTGGATCAGTGTATGGTTGACAGACAGATATCAAAAAGTGGTATACAGTGGGTGTGAATCTGCCAGATTTAAAGGTAACCAGTGGTGTACCTCAGGATTCAGTCCTTGGGCCATTATTGTATTATACATTAACGACATCAAGCAGGGTCTATCATCAGATGTGCAATTGTTTGCCGATAGCAAAGATAGGCATAATTGCCCTGCCTATCTTTGCATCGGCAAAGATAGGCAGGGCAATTAGGGACACTACTAATATTCAGCAATTACAAAATGATTTGAATAGACTGGAAATCTGGGCAAACAAAAATAGCTGTCAGTTTAATGTTAATAAGTGTAAAGTATTTGGGGCGTGATTAGAGTTCCAGCAGCATATTACATTGGCAGGGTTATGCTACAAGAAACTGAAGAGGATCTTGGTGGATAAGAATTTAAAGTTCAAAGGTCACATAGCAAAAGTTGCAAATACAGCTCAGAGGATAATTGCTATGTTGAAGCAAACCTTGACATGTAAGGATAAGGAAGTCATTTTGCCTCTTTATAAGGCTTTGATAAGACCACACCTGGATTATTGTGTGCAGATTTGGTCTCCCAGGTTCCAAGGGGATAAAGAAGCTGTGGAAAGGGCGCAAAGAAGTGTTACAAAGATTATAGGATTTAGATTATGAGGATAGATTGTGAGTATGTGGATTGCAGACTCTGGTTAACATGAGAAAGAGGGGTGATATGATAGAGGTCTATAAAATTTTGAATAGGTGTTATAGCATTTTAAATGATGAAATTTTTTGTTATATGGAAGGTGGAAAGAGAACATGGGGGGCATCCATGGAAGTTAAGTTTGTAAAGTCAAGAAAGGGGTAAGAGCTAGGTTTTTTTTACAGAAAGCAGTGAGTGAGTGGAATAATTTGCCCTTAGGGGTAGTGAGCGCATCTAGTGTAAATAAATTTAAAGGAAGGTGTGATAGCTGGTTTGGGTGATTTATAGCCTCCCTGGAGGTCTCAGATAATAATAATAATGACAGTGTACAGATGAACAGTCAACTCGAGTTTCTGTTCACCTTATCCAAGTACAAGCCACTTGTGATTGCAGAAGTAGACATATCAGTATATCCCATTCTAAAACAGAGTATCCAATACTCCAGTGTACTTGAAAGAAATTAGTCTTTATTAAGATGTATTTTAAGATTTCATTAAACTGACTGCTATTCTGAACCACTGTTCTTATTTGTAATTTTGTGGTTTAATTCACGACACCAAAGGAACAATATTCATTTAGCTGCTAATATTTCAATGGTATTTATACCCAAGCATCTTAAGAGCACAAATAGTTTTGTCCCGCTATGCAACCACTAACAATCAGTTGTTAGTTTTAAAATTAATTTACAATACAAAGTACTAATGTCCTAATTTGGAACTACATTATTGGATAAAGAGAAGTTTACAAGTATTAAGTTGAATTTAAAATGAGTATGTCCCTGATTTTTGGTAAATTAATGCAGATATAATTAATATAGGTCTCACAATGCAGTTAGGTGGTGTATTGCGGTTGGTGCATGGTTAATATGTTTTTATTATTATTAATAATATTAGGTTAATTTATTGTGGTTTGTTTTTAACAGGTGTATGATTGAGTTTTTTTTTTTTTTTTTTTTTTTTTTAAATATGATATTGTCAGTATGGCACCAATGCAAGGTAGAACAATGATGGCAAAGACCAAGTTGTTGGATGATTTGAATTTTGCAGGATTTTGTACAGTGTGATGTGTGTGTGTGTGTGTGTGTATGAGATGTATTTGTCACAAAAATTAAAGGATATGTGGAAGGAAATTGAAACCAGAGAGAGTTTCAAAGTGAATGCCTATTAGGTGATGAGAACAGAACAAAATGTTAGTAGAACAGAGAGCATTGATGGTAGGATGGAAACTGTCAAAATTAATGTTGAACAAGAATCTGTGGAAATAGTGGAAAACAAAATGGACATAAAGAAATAGCATACTTGAATGTTATCCTTCACAGGATAAGACCCAAAATTGAAAAACTGCAGAGGCAGCAAGAGATTAGCAGAGCTGAGAAGTAATAATAAAGACCAAGCATAGAAATAAGAAAGGCAAGTTAAGGAAAACATGTACAGACTCAATGATCAGTGGAGTACTTAATGAAAGTGTAACAAAATTGTATTTCCCTGGTGCAAAAATTAATGATATTAGTCATGCCATCCAGATGCAAAAAAGGTAAGTTGAAAGAACTAACCGTCTCGGTTAGCATAAATGATTTGAGAGGCGAGAAGTATTCCATAAAGGAGTTGTTAGAAGAAGCAAAACTGAAGAACAAGAAGGTGAAGATTATGTCTGCTGATAAGCTATAATAGAGGTGAACTAAGAAAGACATTGGTTGCAAAAGAATCAATTATGTAGGATTTGTGGTGTGTTTGACAGAAAGAAGGATTTGTACAATGCTTATGCTCTGCCTCTAAATAGTTTCAGTGTTAGGTGTCTAGAGACCTTTGTTCACCAAGCATGCTGAAGCGCAAATTCAGGGCAACCATGAAGCCAGTGAGTGTGAGAATGACCAAGTGAGAAATCTAGTCTCTGAAACAAAAATATTGAATAGGTAGACAAATTCAGGAAGTAAAGGAGGTTGGGGGTCTAAATGAATGCTGCAGTTTCTATATATTAATGCCAGAAGTATCAGGAACACTAGAGAGGAATTTTTAGCATTGGCTAGTGCAACCTTCCCAAAAGTTACAGGCATTAATGAGACTTGGCTAACAGCAGATGTAGTTACAGGGAAGAATGTGAAGGGTTTAATATTTTCAAGGAAGACAGAAGATAGGATGGGGAGAGGAGTACTGCTGATGATAGTATATGAATTGCAGCCAAAAAGAATAGGAGATTGGTGGGAGGGTGGCTGTTCATTTGAAGCAGTCTGCTGTGAGATTAAGGCCAGTAAGACAAAATACAAGATAGCTAGGTTGGTTGTTGCTACAGGCCAGGAGTTTCCATGGATGATCTGAAAGTGCAGTTAGCCTAGTGGCTTTTGCGCTTTGCAACCATCCTGGGGAAGGAGTGTCCTAAGTTCGATTCCCATCAACGACGTGAGGCGCTTAAGGATCTTCCTCAGCCATAGCCAAGTTAGCCAGTCTTGGGGCTGGCAGGTTTTTTTTCTGCCAGTTTATCTGGGGTTTTTCATCCTGCAAGCAGGCAAACCGGACCCATGAACACACAGGCTACAGGCATAAATATACAGCAAGGAAGGCAACGGGAAACCACCTTGCGTCATCACTATCTCCCTAGTAATCAGCTGCAACCTTCTCAAGAGAGAAAGCCACAGGATCAGATCTGAAAGATATGCATTGGCAAATTAGTACAATGAGTACAGGTCAAGTGATTATTATGGGGGACTTCAACTATGGAGATATAGACTGGATGGAAGAAAGATGACATGGCAGGAAGGAAATAGAATTTACACTCACTGAGAGATAATTACCTGAAGCAGTATGTGATGGAGAGGACTAGAGATTTGAGGGTATTGTACCTGGTCATAGGATTCGAGGAGCTATCAACCAAGGTGTACATATTGCTACGATTGGCAAAAGCGACCATGTAGTCTTGACTTGCAGGATTGTAAAACATGAGCAATATTTTGCACAGATTTTAGCATTTTACTAAGCATGTCATAATCACCTGCCTTGAAGTTATGGATATATCCTTTCTTGACAGAATACCCTTAACTATCTCTCATGCACTACTATAAAATACAGCAAGGGAAGAATGAGAATAGTTCATGAGAGATAGTTAAGGGTCATCTAGTGGAAGCAATATTAAACTGTATAGCTAACATAAGGATGGTTAATCAGCTAAGAATTAGATGGATAAGTAATATCATTAAGCATGAGCTGTAGAGGATATATAAACAGAAAGGTGACAAAAACTCATGAACAGTACACAGCTCAGGGAAGAAAGGTGACCAGCATAGCAAGGAAGGCAAAAGGTATTCTTTTGTTATGTGGCAAGTAAGAGGAAGAATGACTATGGAATATTAACCTTAACAATTGATTACAGTAATGAGGAGACAAAAGCAGATAAAATAGTTACTGAGCGACCAATTTGCAAGGGTATATCAGAGTATATCATTCAAGTGAGATTACTGCTTTAACATAGGTGACAGATGCTAATGTGGGAACAGAGGTGGATGAATTGGAGGTTCTTAGGATATTGCAGATGTGGGATTAGATGAGATATTAGCTTGGATTTTGCAAGAATGTACAAGGGAACTGACAATGCCTGACAAAACTGACTAGGCTCTTTAATTTAAGTCTAAGCTCTGGTAGAGTTCCAAAGGAAGTGGAAATGGCAAAATAATACTCTTGCATAAAGGAGGTCCTACGACTGCATTAGCAAATTATACACCAATCAGTATCTTAGGCATGATGGTAAAAGTACTGAAAAAATTGATCAAAAAGATAATTCAGGAATGGGTGGATAAAAATATGATACTGTATGAGGGACAACATGGCTTTGTGAAGAGTAGCTCATGCCTTAGTAATTTATTAACTTTTTATAATAGAGTAACTGCTGAGTTGGATAAAGGCTACACATGATGATTCTGCTGGATTTTGCAAAGGCATTTGACAGAATACCAAAGGAACTCTGTTATGCAAAGTAGAACAAATGGGGATGGATGTAACACTGGTTATGTGGATAAGAGGGTGGCTGATGGACAGATATGGTATATGGAGGGGCAGCATCAAGATGAAAGCAGGTGACTAGTGGTGTGCCACAAGGTTCAAGTGCTGGGACCACTACTGTTTATTCTGTACATAAATGATATAGGAAATATTCAGCTGTCTCCTTATGATGCAAAATTAGGTAACATAACAGTGAATGAAGACAATATGGAGAGCTTACAGGATTATTTAAATAGGCTGTCAGTATGGGCAAAGGATAATGAGTGTCAATTTAATGTGGAGAAATATAAAGTTATGCATTTTGGGATAAACAGATTACAAGCTGTGTACCACACTGACGAAAATGTACTCCAGGAAATAGATGAAGCTAGGGATTTAGGAGTGGTGGTAGACAGACTTTAAATTTACAGGACATATTGCTAAGGCAGCCCACAAAATTGCTTGGCTATTGAAGAACACATTAACAATTAGAGATAAGGAAGCTATTTCTCTTTATAAGGCTTTGATATGTTCACATCTGGATTACTGTGCTCAGGTCTGGTCCTCTGGGTTTCTTAGGGATGAGGAAGTGGTGGAGAAGATTCAGAAGCAAGCAACAAAGATGGTGAGTGGACACCATCTTTGAATGTTCCTCATAGGGAACATTCCACACCTGTGAAATGTTCCCTATGAGGACAGACTGAGGATGTGTAGATTGCAGAAGTTCAAGTTCTGCAAGAATTTTATAGGATTGATGCAGGGGAAAATGTTTCAGTACTTGGATAGAGGGACCAGATCAGAGGTCATCCCTGGAAGTTGAATAAAGGTAGGGTTAGTAGTAGTCTGAGGATTACTAGATTTTTTTGCATGGGGAGTTGTGAATGAGTGGAATGGGTTGCCAGACTCAGTTCTAAGTCCTTTGTTAATGGTTCAAGGAGAGGTATGATAGATTGTGTAGATAGTTTGGGTTTCCACACGATGAGTCTTTGGACTCCATGGAGGTGCCCATACAATAATAATAATATACTTGTTGAGGTTTGAGAAATGTTTCATAGCCGATTTTGATTTTAAAAAAAACTGTCTTTTCAACTTAATTACTTCTATGCAGAATTTTGGTTTTTTTTAATACAATCCTGTGTGAAGGGATGTCTGCAGCATTGTCTACCAGTCCTGACTTGCCACAAATGCTAAGGGATTTAGTTTTTTAGTTCATTTAGAATGTTCTCCAAGACAGATGTCAACAGATCTTACTGAGACCATTTTAAGCCAGTTTACAAGAATAGGGCACTTCATAAACTCCTGGATGTGATAAAGGATAAAGTTTATAATTAGGTGAACAGATGAGGGTTGCTAAATTAAGCACTATCTTTTCAATGTACCCTGGAGATATGGGATGATAAGTTTCTGAAGTCTGTTTTTTAATGGGGGGGGGGGGGATGAAGTGCATTTAATATTTTATCTATTTTTGAGGATTATAGCCATTTGGATAAGATTGTGTGGTGGGGTTAAGTGGGTTCAATAGAAAAAGCAGCATTATTGGAAAATAGTCCTGGCTCAGTGTGTTAAACATTGTTAGGTTGGATGATGGTGTCAATGTGTAAATATCTTTTAGAATGCATTACTTATAAATAGAAAAGACAATGACCATTTCAAAAGGCATGTGACAAGTGTATCAAGAAAGGGCAGTTATTTTGTTCTTTTTCTGTTGTTGGTCAATTAAATGACTAGCAATCCTCATCTATTCACCTAAGGACAAACTTCATCTCCTTTATTGCATCCTAGAGAATATAAAGCACCCAGTACTAGTGAGACTGGCTTACTATGTACAGGAAAATATGCTGATATCCACCTGTAAGAACAAATACATTCCATTATGGCAAGTCAAGACTGGTAGATCATGCTTTTAGACACCTTTGACACAGAATTAGAAGGAAGAAAACCAAAGTGCCATACAATAGTCATTACAAGTCAGATTTTGGAATCACAACAGCCATGAAACATTCCTCAAACCAAGAATTATGGCTGCATCAGTTTACTAAAAATCTGGAAGAACAGCTATTTTAAGATCAACTTAATACTTAACTTTTTTTTTATCCACCAAAATATGCCAAATTAGTATCAGTTCTTTATGTTTTAGAGCAGGGGTTCCCAACCTTTTTGTTTCCTAGAGCAGCGCTTCCCAAACTGTGGGCCGTGGCCCCTTTGGGGGCCGTAGGTTTTGTCAAGGAGGGTGGGAAAAAATGAAAACAAATTTGAAAGGTTTTAAGACTAAGTGTGCCATGTCAAATATGTATGTAAGATGCTAAAAATGTGATATATGCATTTGATTTTTGCAATATTCGCTGTGTATGTTTTGTATTGAATATAAATACAATAAATATTATAATAATATATCTCTCTATTGTGATTTTTTTTCGAGGGGGGTCGTGAAATATTTTAATTTTTGCAAAGGGGGCCCTAACATCCAGAAGTTTGGGAAGCACTGTCCTAGAGTACATTACAAAATACCAGTAGGGCGACGGGCACCATCTATTTTTTCAATCAAATTTTTTGAATTCTTTTGTTAAATGAATACATACAGTTTACATTATAATCAAATGTTTTATTACTTAAAAGTTTACATTATATAAAAATTTAAATGTATTTATGTTAGTTAGTGTGATCTTTATCATTTCATTTCATTGGCCAGTGCTTCATAATTAGGAGAATATGATGATATTCCAGTTCTTAAACTGGAATGAACAACTTCGAATGTGCGTCTACTTTACATTGTATGCGTTTAATACTCATCATGTGTCATTAACGCATGCGTCATATAGCATGCCATGAATTGTTGCGTGATTATTTCAAACTATACGGCACACGGTTGAACAGTGGCGGGCACACACAAATTGATCGACAGGCGCTATGGTGCTCGCGGGCATAGGGTTGGGAACCCCTGTTTTAGAGGAGCAGTTTTGAAATGTTACAATTTTAAAATTGTTCCTGCTATAGTGATTGTTAGCATCGTATTGCATAGTATGACAAACTATTTGCACTCTGAGATGCTAGATATGAAACTAGTGAAGTATTAGCTAAATATCTTATTTGTTCCATTGATGCAGTGAATTAAATCCCAAAATTACAGAAACACAACTGCCAACACCAAAGCTTATGTACACAATTGTTTTTATTGTTTGAATAAAATATGGAACTCCAGGTATTATTTATACCTATATGTAGTAAATGATACTTACAGTTAAATCACTGTCTTTATGTTCTCCTGATGGTATACAGATGAACAGCCAAACTTGATAGTATACCTGTTTGCCTTATATAGCAGTGTTATCCATACAACAATAGAAATATAGATATTTGTTCTAAAACAGAGATTGTCTTAATTTTAGTGTATAATTGCACTTAACTTTATGAATCATGACTTATTTTACTTTTACAATGATGAAATATACTCACAGGTATTTTATACTACAAAAACATGGCATTTCATGCTTCTAGCACTTGTGATTCCTCAAATATTTGAATGTGGAATGTCAGGTAAGTTGTTGACCACTTAATTTTATCGACATTTTATGAAAATAAAAAAATTGCAAAATGTTTATTTAGATCAGATTTCAAATTTATATTACAAACCTGGATTTTTAAAATTTTTTTTTGCTTAACGAAATTCAAATAAGCTCTAAATTAAAAATACACAGGTCATAGCTGCACTAATATTTTAGCTACTAATAAGTTCATGAGCCACATGTATGCATAAACATAAGTTATGCTTACCTCCTAATAGAGATTGTATTGAGAGTAAAATAGATTTCACATCATAAAGAGCTGTCCATTTGTCTTTCAGAATATCTAAACATATGTTGCCATTATCATCAACATTTGGATGAAAGCAAGGCGTAGTGAAACGCACAACAGGTGCTGTATAGGGATAGCTTGGAGGAAACTCAAGATGAAGTTTATATGAATATCCTTCATAAACCTAGAAAGATATGTAATAATTTTTATGCTGACAGGAAAATTCAGAATTAGGATATTCTATATCAACTGAATTTATATCTTTGAAATGTTACATTCCAAAATTTCTCATTATGGAGCTTGTCATATTATCATTAGTACCTGAGGTTCAAAGGCATAATTTTTAATTATGAATGAGAAACAACTATTTCATTCCTAATGTGAAAGAAAGGCAACAGCTTTTCTAATTTATTCATTTTTATGATAATCCCATACACAAAGGCTTGTTCCATACATTAAGTACAACGGCTTAATGTATGGAATAAAGCTAGAACATACACTTTTTCTACAAGAAAAAATAATGCAATGGAGCCACCTGAATGCAAAGAGATGGAAACAGGATTAGAGCAAAAGTTACAACTGGCAAGAAACCAGAAAGCACGACTGCTGTTTGAACATGATGCAAGTTTCCTGCTTTTAGTCTTTTTGAATGTATTGATAACTTGTCTAACTATTTCAAGCTTTAGTATAAAGAGAAAATGATAGGTGTTCTATTAGATTTAGGTCAGGGATCATTTCCTTCACAACCATATTATAATAAGACAACCAAATACTTGCAGATTTTACTTTAGGAAATACACAAAAGGAGAGTTCCAAAAGAAGTAACAGAAAGAATTCCTCTTTATTCATTCTTAAGAAAAATTTGTACTCCAAGACTGAATTTGAATTGTGACGCATGTTGTATATCTGATGCAGATATTTAACAGATTTATAGGATATCATGAGAATTACTGATGCTTATTTTGAAGAACAGTGACCATGGAAACATTTGTCAAAAATGCAAGTCAAATGTTGGAAGAATTTTTTCACTTGGTAGTACTATAAATTAAAGATGCTAAGAAATTATATTCTTGGTTTAATCCTTTATCCAAGTGTAAGCAAACAAAGTTTGCACCTGAACTTTTCCAAAAGAAGTAACAGAAAGAATTCCTCTTTATTCATTCTTAAGAAAAATTTGTACTCCAAGACTGAATTTGAATTGTGACGCATGTTGTATATCTGATGCAGATATTTAACAGATTTATAGGATATCATGAGAATTACTGATGCTTATTTTGAAGAACAGTGACCATGGAAACATTTGTCAAAAATGCAAGTCAAATGTTGGAAGAATTTTTTCACTTGGTAGTACTATAAATTAAAGATGCTAAGAAATTATATTCTTGGTTTAATCCTTTATCCAAGTGTAAGCAAACAAAGTTTGCACCTGAACTATTTTCAGGACTGGACAACTCATATATAGAAGTCAATCACTTCACATCACTTGCCTTAGTATCCCATAATGCAAAGCACATATCCTTACAGACATGTATAATGCTATGCATTATGGGAAGGGTCACTACTCATGGAACATTGCTTGAAAAAGTGAATCAGTAAGAGTTGATCACTAATATCCTTATTGCTTTTCTATACTGAGAAAAGTATTCTTAAAGTACTCAGTGGCACAAAAAATGTGAGAACATTCAGTGGATGGATTTGTGATTCGTACAGCTTAAAGCTATTCAAGTCAAGTAAAAACTGAACAATAGAGAAAACCTCATTTCTTAGATGAGGTGATATTTGCAATATATTTATTATTATTATGTGACACCTCTAGGGAGTCCAAAGACTCATCCAGGGAGGGCACCTACTCTACAACTGTCTCTACCACTCAAATCCATCAACTACAACTAACCACAACTACACCAACACCATCTACTGCCTACCACCACCACCACCACTAGTATTTCCACAGACAACCACAAACATCCATACCCACAGCAGGAATCAAACCTGCAGCCTTTTGACTGGATACACTAACCACTCGGCCAACCAGGCTGGAAAAGAAAGATTGGAGGTTAGTTATAAAGGTGAGAAATCTCATGTCCAATATCAGTGGTGTCAAAAGTACAACTCAGCCTTGTCTTCATTTTCACAAAAGTTGTGAGAATTAAGATAGGATACTAAGTTTTAATGAAATTAACAAAATTATAAGGCCCCCCCACCCCCAATGAAGAATCGTCTAGAGATCAGAATTTAGGATTGTTGAAGTTGATATAAATTTTGTTGATTTACATAGCACCAAGTTTGTTAAGAGAGAAAGAGTGTGTAGTGTCATCAACAATATGTGTACTGCACTTGAAAGAGGATGTGACATACAAAAGGCTAGGTGAAAACAGACGTGAAATGTCAGCAGCAATTGCAAAGTTTGAAGATAGATTCACTAACATGTGCCAAACCTGATCATCAAATGATGCTATCAAAAGCAACCACTTGAGATTCCACAAATTTTTCCATGGCACTGGACTAAAAAGGTAAACAAAATACCCCTCTCCCCTTCAGTGCAGAATACATATTGGTGATCTTCATAAATAGAAAACATCTTCAGAAAGAGCTGAAATTCGACAGTGTGGGTAAAATTTTCATCTTTTTCACAAATGGAATGAATATGCACTAATGTCCAAGATGTAAGATAGATGCCAGCAGAACAAAAGAGAAAATAATAATAATAAAAAACAGGACATAGTGAACTCTGGAGCACAAACCTATGAATAATAATATTCAGAAAAATGACATCTGAACCAAGGCCTTTTTAGTGTCCAGTTTGGACAAGATTCTCCTGATCTCTTTCTGGTGAAAAATCAAAAGGGAACAAATGTTGCATGCTAGAATAGGAGGAAAATGTTTATAAAGATCATTAATACAAGAAATGGTGGAAAAATAAAGCTAGAACACAGACTTTTTCCACAAGAAAAAATAATGCAATGTAGCCACCTGAATGCAAAAAAAAAGATGGAAACAGGATTAGAGCAAAAGTTACAACTGGCAAGAAACCAGTAAGCACGACTGCTGTTTGAACATGATGCAAGTTTCCTGCTTTTAGTCTTTTTAGATGTACTGATAACTTGTCTAACTATTTCAAGCTTTAGTATAAAGAGAAAATGATAGGTGTTCTATTAGATTTAAGTCAGGGATCATTTCCTTCACAACCATATTATAATAGTGCCTGAAGTATGATGTAGCACAATCATGAAAGACATGACTGTTCTGTGAAACTATGTAAAGAAAGATGGAATTATTAAGAAATGTGGCATATCCACCAGCATTCATCATTCTAGACACTTAAGAACAAATTTCATACTAGTAAAAAACAATTCCAAATCATTACACCAACACTAAATGAACAGTTTTGGATGATATATATGGGTGTAAGATATCAGACACTTGCACTCAACCATCAAGTTGGAAAACAGCGTAGCGCGATTTCTTGGTCCACACCAAATTATCCATGATCTAGTTAAAATGTTTTTTTACAGTGCAGTCTGCGATGTTAATTACCATGGTTGATGTCTGGCTTATATACAGGTGCCCTTCTGTTAAAACCAAGAATTTGCAGGTCTTTCCACAGTGTTCTACTATTAATCTGAATCCCTACAGACAATGCCTGATTCTTCCACATTGGACCACCAAGATGAACAAGTAATACGAAAGTATAGGATTAATCTTAGAGGGGAATTTTACATAGGTACATGGAATGTGTGGAGTCTACAAATGGGTACTCTAGATATTGTCTGTAAAGAAATCGAGAGGTATAAAATTGACATCATAGGAATTAAATTAGAGACTAGATAAAATGGATAAGATCACTTCAAAAGACAGGATGGTAAGCTAGTTGTTTATTCAGGAGGTGACTCAAAGCATCATGGGATAGCTGTGATACTGAAGATAATCCAGCCAAGAACCTTTTTGGCTATAATCCCGTTAATGACAGGATACTTTGTATTAGACTTAAGACTCATCCTACCAAGGTGTCAATTGTGGCAGGCCCAACATAGAATGGCCATATAAAGAGAGGAATTCTATGAAACCTACAGATTGTTTTGGACTGCCTACCAAGGAGAGATGTAATTTACATCTTAGGGGACTAATGCAAAAGTGGGAAAGAGTATGAGAGTTAGGCCCGAGTGTCGCATGTTGGTCTGGGTGAACATAACACCCGTGGTGAAAGACTGTTGGAATTTGCCCATGCTAACATTAGTTATTACAAATGCCTGCTTCCAGAAACACATACAATGGAGCTATACTTGGACATCTAACATTGATAGGTCAAGACACTAGATTGATTACATTCGGACTCTCCAATGGCAGACAAGCATCTCTGATGTACTTATTTGTTCTGGAGCAGACTATGGGCAGGGCAGTTGCCAGATTAGACCGCCCCCTGAGGTAAACAATTAAATATTGCCTGCCCCTGATGGATTATAAGACAAAAATATAAGAAAATCTCCAATTGCTATTTTGATTTTATTACAAGAGAAACATTAATGCAAAATGATTACATAATAATATTAATTAAATGTTTGCTCTATGGGGATATCGCACAATACAACTCTTTATAAGCTCTTCTAAATTTAAATTATAAGCTATGTCCACCTCTATTGATCTAGTTGCTAGACCAACCAATGTTTCTTGGGTCACTGCTGTTCGAAAATAATTTTTAATCAGTTTAAGCTTGGAAAAACTTCTTTGCTAACACTTGCTAACAAGAATTTGTTAACAATATCCTTAGGGTGGTGGTTACGTTGGGATAAAATTCTACAAGGTTATATATATATATATATATATATATATATATAAAATATATATATAAAACCAAAATTTAATTTTATCATATATGATAAAATTTGGTGAGGACCACTTTTCTCTTGTATTATTTTCGAGAGAATTTTTAATTCTTCAAATAAATCTATTGCATTTACATCAGATGTTGTAAAATATCTTGTTGCCCTAATACAGCACCTACCCCAATATGGCTGAACAAGAGCTCTTAATTAAGCGGCACCGTGAGGCAGGCTGCCTCCTTGCTACATCCTGTCGAAGGTACTTACAATGCGACTAGTAAGAGGCAAAGTAAGACTAAGACTGAAATCTTCCAAATCGGGCATGTCTCACTAGACAATGTCAGATAATTCCTAGTGGATTCACAGAAGAAACATCAACTCGGTTGGATGATTTTTTTGGAGAGACTAGTGAGTATTTATGATAATCCCATACACAAAGGCTTGTTCCATACATTAAGTACAGCGGCTTAATGTATGGAATAAAGCTAGAACGCAGACTTTTTCCACAAGAAAAAATAATGCAATGGAGCCACCTGAATGCAGAAGAGATGGAAACAGGATTAGAGCAAATACAGAAATGCTTTGGAAAAGAGTCAAGGTTATAATACAGGATACATTTAGTTCATGACTTAAAGCACAAGTTTAGGACCAAATCGAATGTCATCGGACAGGAATGGAGTAGTAGTAGCAAAAGAACTGGAAATCAGAAACAGAGATAGAATACTGTGAGAAACTGTACAACAGAGGATAAAGAAAATTTGGAAGAGCCCTCTCACCAAGAAAATTTTGATTTGGAACTTCCTCCACTTAGGTATGAGGTTGAAAGAGTAAACAGTTAAATAGCAATAAGGCCTGGGTGCAGATGGAATCCCAGAGTTAATTAAGGCTACAGGGGATGAAGGGATAAGAGTGTTTCATAGATTGATTACAAGGAAATGGGAGACAGGATCATGCCTTAGAAACTGGAAGAAGTCTGTTTTCATATCGCTACATAAGAAGGGAGATATGAAAGCTTGCAAGAACTATGGAACTATTAGTATAATCTCTCATGCAAGCAAGATTTTATTAAAGATCATTCTAAATAGGACCGAGGCAAAAGTTGAGGAACAAACAATTTTTAGGACAGGTAAGGGTATCACAAATCACATCCTTTGCTTTAGATAGATCATAGAAAAGTATAAAGAATTTAGACTCCCTATGGTAATGTGTTTCATAGAACAAAGCTCTTGGCTGTGTTCAGTATGTGAAATTGTGGAAAGTAATGAAAATAATGGGTCTTCCTCAACACATTATCAGTTTAATCTTTAAAAAAAAAGGTACCCGTGGCATGACTATAAACAGTAAATTACATGATAACCACAGTAATTAACTTTAATGAAAGTACACATATTTCATACTGAAGATATTTTGTACATCATCAGTGCATAGAAACAAGCAAATCAAAGAAACGGGAATACAAGGTACATACAGCAGTCAGTGGTTTACCAATTAAAAACTATTGCTGTGTGCTAGAAATTAATATTAATAAATAATAATATTAAAAACTATTTTTGATGGTTACATAAAATAAGAATCTCCCAAACTTTTTTTTTTGGGGGGGGGGGGGGGGGGGGAAGAGAGAGAGAGAGAGAGAATCGTTCTGATTCAGATTTGGCTGATGTAAAAGGGCTTTGCAACTTTCTTTGAAAAGGCATTCATATTTAAACTTGCTTCTATGGAGAAGACCAGCTTCATCCCACTGGATACTGTGCTTAGTGTTAATACTATGTTGTGCCAGACCAGACTTTTGGGGTTTCACGTATTAGATATAATATTGATGTTCATTAATTCTTTTTTTTCCACAGAATGGCCTGTCTGCCCAAAGCATGTTAGATTACATTCAAAATTACAAATTTTATACATTACATTCACAAATCTGAACGATTCTCTCTCTCTATCTCCCCTCCCCCCAAAGTTTGGGAGATTCTTATTTTATGTAACCATCAAAAATAGTTAATAATATTATTTATTAATATTAATTTCTAGCAAGCAGCAACAGTCTTTAAATGGTAAACCACCCGACTACTGTATGTACCTTGCATACATGTATTTCTGCTTCTTTGATTTGCTTGTTTCTACGCACTGATGATGTACTGTTATTTTCAGTACAAAATATCTGTACTTTCATTTCATTAAAGTTAACTACTGTGGTTATCGTATAATTTATTGTTTACATTATCAGTTTGATAGTTAACTTGTACAGTGAGCAAGAAGCTATGGGTAAGAACAAGTGATGGATTAACTGAGTGACTTTAGGATGCCTACTTTCTTCTCACTTATGCTGAGGACATCATGTGTGTGTGTGTGTGTGTGTGTGGCATTGATCAGTAATCTGAGGTATGTTGATGATACAGTGTTCCTCTGTAATGACAGGGAAGAACTAGGACAAATTCTTGACTAAGTTAATGAGTAAGAACAGAAGACTAACTCAATCCTAGCAAGACAAAGATTATGGTTCTCAAAGGAATAGACAGGGAAGCTACTGAGAAACAAGTGTATCTTAATGGAGAAAGAATTGAGGAATTCAGCAAGTTGAGTACGCGACTCCATTATTATTTAAATATAAAGAGCTAATAAGCTTCATTTCGGCAATATAAACAATATTTTAAATTAAGGGGATATAAAATCCACATTGTTTTAAAACCAAATAAGAAACTCAAAGATAGGAATCAGAGTTTTGCCGAATATAGTAAACTATAAAGTATCGGCGACACTAACGTGAGCTAATGCAAGTGACCCTAGTATGTAGTACAATATCGGACAACTCGTTGCAAAGGTGGGGAAAGTTCAGATCACTATTCTTAGGTATTTTCCATAATATAAAAACACATTTCCTAGGAAATGTATGCTGTTATTACATTATGGAGGGGGGGGTCACTACCCAGACCGGTTTCAGCCTTTTTTGAGGCTTCATCAGTGAGTAGCTAGACCATAATACCAAAGTGTATAGCGAAAAGAACTTATATACTCTGCTATACGAGTTTCCGAAGAAGGTGCAACCATTAAGTTACTTAAATATAAAGAGCTAATAAGCTTCATTTCGGCGATATAAACAATATTTTAAATTAAGGGGATATAAAATCCACATTGTTTTAAAACCGAATAAGAAACTCAAAGATTGGAATCAGAGTTTCATGCCGAATATAGTAAACTATATAGTATCAGCGACACTAGCGTGAGCTAATGCAAGTGACCCTAGTACGTAGTACAATATCGGACAACTTGTTGCAAAGTTCCTAGGAAATGTGTTTTTACATTATGGAAAATACCTAAGAATAGCGATCTGAACTTTCCCCACCTTTGCAACGAGTTGTCCGATATTGTACTACGTACTAGGGTCACTTGCATTAGCTCACGCTAGTGTCGCCGATACTTTATAGTTTACTATATTCGGCATGAAACTCTCTGATTCCAATCTTTGAGTTTCTTATTCGGTTTTAAAACAATGTGGATTTTATATCCCCTTAATTTAAAATATTGTTTATATCGCTGAAATGAAGCTTAGCTCTTTATATTTAAGTAACTTAATGGTTGCACCTTCTTCAGAAACTCATATAGCAGAGTATATAAGTTCTTTTCGCTATACACTTTGGTATTATGGTCTAGCTACTCACTGATGAAGCCTCAAAAAAGGTTGAAACCGGTCTGGGTAGTGACCCCCCTCCATAATGTAATAACAGCATACATTTCCTAGGAAATGTGTTTTTACATTATAGAAAATACCTAAGAATAGCGATCTGAACTTTCCCCACCTTTGCAACGGGTTGTCCAATATTGTACTACGTACTAGGGTCACTTGCATTAGCTCACGCTAGTGTCGCCGATATTTATAGTTTACTATATTCGGCATGAAATCTCCGATTCCAATCTTTGAGTTTCTTCCAACTACTAACCGCGCTCAAACTCGGTTAACTTTTTGCGTGAGCCATTAGTAGCAGAGGCTCTACCAATCAACCAACCTTTATTAAAGTGAAGAATTGCTGCTAAGAAGATTAGAAAATGGCTAAAACAACAGTCAGAGATTTGTCTAAAATCAGGAAGGATGGATCTATCTCCACAGGAACATAGCTGAGGATTTTGGATGCAGCTGTTTTACAAACAGTGCCTTATGGATGCAAGATTAAATCTAAAGAAGTCAGATAAGAAAGGGATAGCTGCTTCTGAGATGTGGTGTTATAGAAGGCTGTTGAGCATAATATATATGGAAATTCATAGAGATTAATAGGTGTTAGAAAAGATGAGTAGAACTTTAAGTCTCCTTAAAGATGATGACACATTGAAATTAATAGAAGGCAAAGTTCCTGGTAAAAAAGAGGAAGGGGGTAAATTGCCAATGAGATGGATAGTGTCTGATCTTCAGAAAGTTGAAGCCTCCAGAAAAGCATGGCAAGGACTGGTGTGGCACATCAAGTATCTGAGTGATCATATGGCATCTGTTGATGTCCAATGAACAGATGGATGGATGATAATGATGCCTATATTTTTAGTGATGTAATCTTTTACAAACATCACAAATAGACTACTAACATGGCATCCTATAATATTTCTTTTGAAATCAGCAAGTTTTTCTCCACATTTCAATGACATGGCATATGAAAAAAAAAAACAGCATGTACAATTAAATCTAGGCTGGATATATATTTGCTTCATACAGTACAGGCCATGTGCAACAGGAATATAATAATATGTTTCATCTAGTGCAGGGAGTGTTTCAGTATCCCAAACTATATCTGAAAGAAATTACTTCACTTTTCATTATGGTGTATTTCAAGATTTCACTGATCTGAGAACTGTTGTGAACCAGTTCTTATTCTTTTTACCTAAAAAGTTTATGTAATTTGACTAAAAGAATGATACCTACAGTTCCATCAGCTCCATTAATTGTGCCTGTCCAACTGAATAAATTATCACCATCAGGAAAAGCTGAAATACCAGTACTGTCCAACTTCTGAAACAAGATATCAAAAATCATTATGCAATTTTGAGTTATTTAAACACACACATTCTACTTATGTTAAGCCCTAGACACAAAAGATATTCTTTAAATATCTTGAACAAGAACAGAATTCCATTCTGGAATACAACATTTGTTTCAAAAGAGATGCATTCTAAATTGTTTGAAAAGAAAGAAGGAAGATCAATGACATTTTGATATATTTGGGGATGAAATTAAGATATCCAATATAAAATATACATATACACACACAATACAAATTATGTAATACAATTTTTCAGAAAAATTACCTAAATAAACTACTTATTTTATCCCATGAATTCTATTTCAATAGAAATATGTCAAATATTTTTTAAAATTTAGATTTAATCAAGATAAACTAATTATGTGTGTGTGTGTGTGTGTGTGTGTGTATATAAAACAGTACATATTATGCATATTATGTGTATATATATATATAAAACAGTACATATTATCAAGAATGAAGAGAACTATTTCAGGCTTATGACCTTTGTCCGATTCTCACTTTCAATTGATGAATCCTTTTATTAAGTGTCAACTTGAATGCATCTTAAATTTTTATTATTTTTTTACATAAATAAAGAAAATTATTAAAAAAATTTACCCAACACAGAATGACATCTTCAATTTCAAAGAATTTGATAATGAATCAGGGGTGGTGGAAACCAATGAAGACAAATCTGCCATGCTCACTAAAATTATACCCCTCAGCTGAGCTGACTGCCACTGGGCACGTCCATAGGTGGCAGATAGTGGAATGGCCTCCAGATATGGAGGTTAGCCTGCAACATAAGCACAGGCCTCACTTACAAACAAGCAGTCATGGACCAACAGCGGTAGTTGCTACCAGGGTGTTTGTGTGGGGAGGGGGGGGGCCAGAGTTGGCAGCTCTGCTCAACTTAAAACCTCACAAAACCCTAGGACAACACTACGTAATGGCAAGTCAGTGCCATTATAAAAGCACTTGCCCTAGTAGTGAGCAGCAGCAACCCCACCACCAGTACTGGATTGAGGATGAAGAATAATTCAAAGCTCAAGCCCAGACAAATGTAGGCATGGACAATGGAAGTCTTTAATGGCTACATCACTATAAGATGGAAGGAAATGGGAACTCACCGCCTTATTTTCCCAAGGCTACATAGTATGGAAACTGAACTAAAGGATTACTAATTAAAGGAAACTAGCTCTCCTGAGAATCAGAGGGCTGTCCCCAGCAGGAGAGGAAATTATCACAGGGCCTCTCAGGCCGACAACCAGCAAAAATAGGTACTTGGAATGTGAGATCTATGAAGCAATGTGGAAAAACTAGAAAATTTAAAGATGGAAATGGAAAATAAAGATTGGACATTGACATTTTTGAAGTTAGTGAGGTAAAATGGCCAGACAGTGGAGATTACAGAATGATATACTCAGGTTCACCAAATGACATAGGTGTTGGATTCCTGGTAAATAAGAAATTACAGATATAATGAAAGAATCCTTATTAAGATTCAAGCAGAACCAAGAGACCTAGCCTTTATACAGCTCTTAGATATGCCAACAAGATACTGTGATGAGGAAAGAGAAGTATATGAACAGATTGAAGTACTGATGAGAGTAAATAATCAAGAAAACTTGATCTTGATGGGAGACTAGAATGCAGTTGTTGGAGAGGGAGAAGAGGTGATTGCCAAATTTCGACTAGGCCAATAGAATGGCAGGGGAAAAAGACTCATTGAATTCTGTAAAAACCATAACCTAATCACAACAAATACACCATTTGAACATCCAAAAAGATGAAGATACACAAGGATTGCACCAGGCAACATTGAAGAATATCAATTAGACTATGTAATCATCTGAAAAAATATAACCAGGTGAAAATATGTAAAAGTTATCCTGGAGCAGATGTGAACGCTGACCATATCCCAGTCACCATGACAAGTCATTTATGATTGAGGAAATCATGCATAAACAAACCATACAAATGGAATATAGCCAAAATAAAAAATGATATAAATGCCTGCAAAGACTTTAGAGAAGAAATAGACAAATTAATAAATTCCCAAAAGCCACATGGAAAAGAAATTAATGAAACTTGGAATCTATAAAGAGAGAGAGAGAGAGAGAGAGAAATAAAGCTGCACAAATAACACTTTCAAAAGAAGTACAATATAAGCCATGACACAAAGAAGAAAACACAAAAATGCAAAACACCAAGGAGTATAGAAAATATAGAAATGTGGTTAACAGAGAAACCGAGAAAGCAACAGAAAATGAATTGAACAAGCATGCAAAACAATCGATATAAACATGAGTAGACATAATGCTGAAAGGGCATACAACAATATACATAAACAATTTAGAGAAAAGATAAAGGCATTGAGCACAATCAAGGATGGAAGTGCTAATTGAAGATGATGAAATAACACAAAGATGGGTGCAATACATTGAAGAACTTTACATAGAGGAGAGAAATGAGAAGTCATTCCTAGAGGAAGAAAGGACCACTTCTCTTAAAGTCAGAATTTGATAAGACTCTTAAAGAGCTGAAACTATCTAAAGCACCAAACCCCACGAGAAATTTTACAAGCACTAGGTGATGAAGCAAAATGTGAACTATATAAAATGATCAAATGTATACAACTGGAGAAATCCCAACAGATTTTGAGAAAAGCATTATGTTAGCAATTCCAAAAAAAAAGAGCCCAAGCATGTGAAGATCACCAAATGTTAAGCCTATTATCCCACAGTCTTAATCCTAACTAGAATTATCTATTGACATATTGAAAGAAAAATATAAGAACTTACCTAATGACCAATTTGGCAACAGGGAAAAGAGAAGCTATACTAACTCTCCAAATGATCACAGAAAAAGCATTTAGAATAAATGCTTTTTCTGTGATCATTTTTCTCTATACTCATAACATTGATTGATATAGAGAAAGCTTGACAATGACTGGAATATAATGTTTAAAAGTCCTCAAAAATCTGATGATAGATTACAATGGCAGAAGACTAATTTATCAACTATATAAAAATCAAACTGCAGTTATAGGGAAACAAGGGAAAGGAACTAAAATAAGAAAGGGCATTAGACAAGGGTGTGGATGCTTTGCAGTACAAGCAAAAAAGGCATTTAACAAGAAAAGAACACTATTAATATAAAGGATTACGTTGTTGAGAACAAAGAAGCATTTTATTAAAATGCTTTGTCTGGAGTGTGGTCCTCTACAGATCAGAGACATGGACTCCCCAAAAAAGAGACAAATCAAGACTGCTAGCATTTGAAATGTGGTGCTGGTGCCAAATGCTGAAGATCGCATGGATAGAAAGAGTTACAAACGAAGAAATATTAAGAAAAGAATAAGAAAAAAGAGACATACTACACATTAGAAAAAAGAAGAAATAACACCATAGAACACCTATTAAGACATTCAGACTGAACTATAAATTTGATTGAGGGAATGATAGAAGGAAGACCAAGAACAGTATACCTTTAGAGAGAACATATCAGCAAACTGGTATATTTCATCTCATTATCAAATGCATTCAATTCAATGTCTCTTAATTTAGGGATTTCCTGTGTATGCAACAATCAAACTTTTTAAACTGAAATATTAAATTTTACCTACCACTTTTAATTTCACCCTGGCCAACTTTTTTTTTTTTTTTTTTTTTTTTTTTTTTATGTAGAACAATACCATTATCTCTGTTGTGCACTATCCAATTTAAAGTCATCTTCAAATCCAAAAAAGAAATTTTTAATACCACCAATTAATAAAAATGAGATACACTCACCATTAGTGCCATTAGTTCCTGTTGGAGCCTAAATAATAATAAAAAAAACCATATATAACATTCATAACTTTTCAAGAGAAAAACAGTATATACAAGCCTATACGTTCTGGTAAGCCTTGCTAAAAGTTTTTTTTTATAATTAATATAAATAACAGCTAACAAATAACTATGTATTTCAATTAAACCAGTTTTTACTTGACATGGTATGGTGCTTACGTCTCAAAGTTTAAGTAAGTCACTTAAACTTTGAAATTTAGTAGACACTGAAGTGTTACTAAGTCTATTCAGATCTTTTGCAAAGTGCCCCAAATCCTTCACATTCAAAAACCCACTGGCAATACACTAAACTTCCATGTAAAATAATTTTCAGGCTTATTTCAATATCTAGGGATGGATGATTAATCCCCTCAGTATTCATCTAGAATAAGCTCTTCTCACTCACACCTGTATATTACGTTTCATCACTAACATTCCACACTCCTGGAATGTTAGTTATGGCTTAAATTATACTTTAATGTGGATCCTGCCAGTGAAAAGATTGTGTAAGCCTATAGCACATCGGTATGGTGGGTGGGACAAAGATTTTTCTATTTTTTTATCAATATTAAATTTTTTTATTTTTAATTATTTTTTACATAATACAGAAATCCTAGTCTAGAGACATTAAACTTTTTAAGCCACTTCAGGCCTCCAAATAAGCATTGTGATAGTCTCACAACTGGACAATGAAATGCATCCCACCTAAAGACAATCAAACATTAATACCCACAGTAGGATTCAAACTAGCAACCTGTTAGTTAAAGCGTAGATATGTTAACCATTCAGCCTACCAGGCGATCATCTGTAGTTTCATTACTGTAGAGCAAGTAAAAACCTTTGTGCACTTGCACTATATCATTGTGCAAGTGCACAAAGGTTTGTGCACTTGCACAATGATATAGTGACACACTTCTAATCAAGACATTGTACTGTGCAACAGTTACCTTCTTTGTCAGTTTCTCCCTTATCCCATTAGAAATATTCTGCACTGAGAGATATGCAAAAAAGGCATAGGTGTGTCGACTAATGTTCCTTCTAATTTTTGATTGTACATGTATGCATGAAAAACGTTTTGAGTGCAACTTTCCGGTCTCAGCCTCAATCAATGCTTGTGGCTAATGTAATATCTCTCATATGAATGTTTTGTCTAGCTATAATCTGTAAAATTGCAAGCACTGAATTAATTCACTTAAATCTGCACAGCTACGAAAATCCATCATTGCGTGCATGAGTTTTTAAGTTACTATTGTCTAGACCAGTGGTTCTCAAAGAAAAATCTTCTAGGGCGCACTGGTGTGCCCTGTGGTATTCCAGAGAAAGATGTGTCCAGATATAAAAATAAATATAGTTACTCTATTATACCTTTTCATTACAGATATACCACTCTTTTTGTCAACACATTATTATGTTAATTAACAGCGGTTTTTCTTGCAAAGAGAACAAGAATATGGTTTATTCTTGTTGTGAATATTACTTATTTTAGAAGTGTTGGAAGTGGTGGATGTTATGTGCATGTTACTTATTTTCAGATAAATAAACCCAAATAAAATGGATAGATTTCTCAAAAAAGAAGTGTGATATTGAAGAATCAGATTCTGGAAGTGGGCAAAACTTAAGTGCAAGTAAGAAAGCAAAATCGCGGCCTACTCGCAAACATAATGAAAGTTATTTAAGCTTTGGTTTCACTTGGACCGGAAGTAAAGATCATCCTTTGCTACTATGTTTAGTATGTGGATGTAAAATGGCAAATGAATCATTGCTTCCTAGTAAATGAAGTAAACATTTTAAAACTATACACTCTAATTTACAAGATAAATCTGTAAGTTTTTTCAAGAGATTGTCTGAACAACAAACAAAAGCGGCAAATTCTTTTAAAAGTATAATGACTGTTTCTGATAAAGCTCAAATCGCTTCTTATCAAGTCTCAGAACTGACAGCAAAAAATATGAAAGATCATACTTTAGGTGAGTCACTTATTTTGCCTGCATGCAAAAAAATGGTCACGACAATGCTAGGAAATGAAGCAGCAAGGAAAATAAGCAAGATTCCTCTGTCCAACGATACAGTTCACAGGCGTATTATAGAAATGTCTTCTGATATCGAGAAAAATGTATGCAGTAATAAACTTCAGTATTCAAATTTTGCATTGCAAGTTGATGAGTCAACAGACATTACCAACAAGGTGCAACTCTTAGCATTCATCCGTTTTATTAATGAAGATCAAACAGTAAATCAGTTTCTTTTTTGCAAAGAATTAAGTGTGTCTACAAAAGGTAACATTTTGTAGACACACTTTTAACATTTTGAATAGCTTTGAATATCTTGATAAATGGCAGTTAACAATGAAGTCGTGTGTAGGCATTTGTACAGATGGAGCCCCTTCCATGGTAGGCTGTGTTAAGGGCCTTACATCTTTTGTAAAAAACAAAATGAGAATGTTATCGTAACTCACTGCTTTCTTCATAGGGAGGCCTTGATGGCAAAAAAAAACATTGGGAGAAAAATTAAGAGAAGTTTTAGATCAAGTTATTCAGATGGTAAACTTTATTAAAACAAGACCTGTGGTTTATTCAAAAAGCTTTGTATCGATATGGATTCACAACACAAACGGTTGCTTTTACACACTGAGGTGAGGTGGTTGTCAAGGGGGAAAGTACTTACCCATGTACATGAGCTACGACAAGAACTTCTTGCGTTTTTTGAAGAGATGAAACAATTACATTTTTGTAACCTCCTTCGGTGCGAATTTTGGATTGCTAGGTTACAGTATTTGGCCGATATATTTTAGCAGCTCAATATTTTGAATACTAGCATGTAAGGGAAAGAAGAAAATATTCTCACATCCACTGACAAAATGAAAGCGTTTCAGAGAAAACTACAGATTTGAAAAGAAAAGCTGTTGAAGGTAATTTGGAAATGTTTCCATTGGTAAGTAACACTTGCATAAATGAAACACTTCCAATAATAGTTGAACATTTAACAAGTTTAGAAGAAAAATTGAGTTCTTATTTTCCATCACTTAACACTGAACAATACGATTGGATTAGAAACCCATTTATGGAAACTTCAAGTGATTTTGGTTTAACATTAACAGAAGAAGAAGAACTGGCAACTATATCCACTGATCGTGGATTGATGATTAAACATAAGGAATTGTCTCTTGAAGCCTTTTGGATTTCTATAAAAGAAGAATATGTGTCAATATCTAAAAAAGCTTTGAACATTTTACTACAATTTTCAACATCATATTTATGTGAATTAGGATTTTCTACCCTCACCACAATTAAGTGTAAAAAGAGAGGAACTCTTCAATGTATTGACGAGGAAATGAGAGTTTGCTTTCAAATATATGCCCAAACATTGCGCTACGACACATCAGGCTCATGTTTCTCATAAACACAAGAATGAATAAACTTAAGGTATGTTTTATTTTATTTTTATCGCATTTTTTTTCTGTAATATTTGACTTAATCATCATAACATATTTCTCAGAAATTTGTATATAGTGCACCTACAATTATTTGTAGGATTTTAAATGCACCCTGACTTCAAAAAGTTTGAGAACCACTGGTCTCAAGTAGATGCTAATAAATATGTGCCCCTGCAATTCAGCTTGCAGTCTGACATCAGCATCTGTTCACCCAAATAGCAGTCCATAAGTAAATAATTAGTCTTAAATTAGAATGGGTTAGAGTAATATTGGAATGGAGAAATTACTAAATAAAATAAATGACGAGTATGATTTATCACATAATTCATGTTTAGAGTATGTTCAAAAATTGACTTAAATTAAAAATTCTAAAAACAGAAAATTTTCTGCATAGTCACTGAGATGCATTTGCTTCCTTTTTGATTGATGTGTAAGCTTTAGAGAGAAAATTGGCATCGACTATTATTCAAACTAATAAACCACAAGAACAAAAACAATCTGTATCAATGCTTTATATATATATATATATATATATATATATATATATTAGGGGAGGAGCTCTGCCCCCTGACATCTCTCCCCCCCAGAGTTCCGGACTGGTAGGCCGGTTCTCCTTGAATTCTGACTCGAAAGGGGACCCTTCCCGGCACCTACGCCCGTTAATTAAGCCTGTTGCCAAAATTTGACATAAAACTGATAGGAAAAAAAGCCATAAATAAATCTAAATGAAATTTTGAAATCGTCAAATGTTAATCTGTCCTCCCATTCTAATGGCAGTCGAGTCTTCAGATCCCTGGCCAAAGCCATTTGGTACTAAGGTAACATCACTATTCCCAACGACAAGGCTAACCTACTAGCATCGTTCTTCTCTTCCAATTCCTGCACCGATAACCAATGCAGAGTACTACAAAGAACTCACTCCATGCTGCCCCTATTTTCTGCTAGAAGGGAATCAAAAGCATCTTGAATAACTTTGACATAAACAGCAACTGTACCAATGTCATATCATCTGCTCTGCTAAAAACTTGTGCTCTGAAATTAACACTTATCTTATATTACTTCAACCCTTCCTCCTCAACTATCATTTATCATATATGGAAGCAAACCTACAATCAACCCATTCCAAAGAAAAGGTAGTAAGTCAAACAAACTACCTCCAACTGCTCTCACTTCTGTTTTTTCAAGAACTATGACAGTCATCACTTCGATGTCACTTAGAGAACCACCAGCTAAATAGTGAGCAGCAATATAGTTCCACTGCTCTCAATACACAGTTGATCTAGCATTCACCATCCACTTCTGGACTCAAGCCATGAAAGGGCTGGGAAAAACTCAGAGTTGCACATTTCTAAAATATCTGATCAGGTCTGGCACTGAGGTCTGCTCAACAAACTACTATGCTATGGTCTGCCTTTAACATTTTGCAACTGGATTACCAACTTTCTCTCTGGTCTCATTACATGTCATGATATATGGTTTCCTCCAAAGACTTGCAAACCAATGCAGGAGTATTCCAGGGCTCTGTACTTTCACTCACTCGTTCTCCTGTAATGGCCTGCTGTTACATTAGACTCATTCCTCAGTCATCTCAACAGCCTACATCCAAGAATCCAGTTTACGATAGAAAAGGAAAAGAACAACTGTTTACCCTTCCTAGACACCTTAGTTACGCACCTTCCCAACGGTATACTTTCCTTCATTGAAAACCCACGCACCACAGGCAGACACATTCACAAACTCTCCCACCACCACCACCCCACTCAACAATATGGCATTATTAAAACTCTTACCAAGAGAGCCCACAATCTTAGTTCGAGTAGAACCGCCCTTACAACTGAGCTTGACCACATACACAACACTTTCCTCTCCAATGGCTACAGCGATCACAGTATTAAAAAAAAAAATAATCAGGTCCTCCCCCATTCCCTGGTCTTCTCTTCAGAAAGAGTTTAGAAATGCATCACCATACCCTACATCCATGGCACATCCAAAAAAATAGCCAAGATTTTAAAAAAGTACAACCTACACACAGCATTTAAGCCCCACCAAAAACTTGCACCCTTATCCGCTCTACAAAAGATCAGCTCCCTCTTCTCTCAGTGCCTGGAGTCTATAAAGTATCCTGCCCTCTAAACTGGCGTATTTTGGGTAGACAGGCAGATCAGCTACTATCCGCCTGGATGAACATAAGTCATACATCTGCAACCACGACTATGGTCAGTCAGGCTTGGCCGACCATGTCTTGGATACAACCCACAGGATCTCATGAAAAAAAAAACCACCATGCTCCACCATAGCAAATTCAAAAAAAAAAAAAAAAGATTATTCTTAGAATCAACAGCAGCTCTCGGGAATCAATCAAATCTTAATAAATATGGTTGCATTAAGCTTCCTAAGATTTGGGAAATGCTTATCGCCAGAGGTCCCACTTTACATTCCAAGCCACCTACAATCGCCTAGGTGGAGCACCCTCCTAGATACGAGGGTGCTCCACCTAGATAGAAATTTAGTGTCACCCACATGGTTGGGCTTAGTATTGTGTGTTATTTGTATTTATGTTACATTAGTTTTTTTTGTAATCCCTGAAGATGTCTCAGTGACTGAGACGAAATATAGGAAGTATTAAATTCAGTTTTAATCCTTTCTGAGTGCTGTATACAATCCATTAGGCCTCCAACATGATGTTCAATCCTTACAAGTCTCCAGATCCTCCTAACTAATGTCTTAAATTCTGACCTCCTCGCTATTCTTCAGTGGAATGAGGATAACCTTGTAAATGCTACCAAAACACAATCTAATATACCGTATTTGCCGACGTATAAGACACACTCCCTTTTTTGAACAATTTTTTAGGAAAAAAACTTTAGCACTGATTATAATGAATTTACAGTATTCAAATATAAAGTAATACTTAGGTCTACTTTCAACAAATACCTAATCTAACTAGGAAAGCATATCCACCTTTTAATCTTTTTCATCAAAACCCAGAAATTCATCTCCAGAGCTAAATGAAGAGACACTTGAAATCTCTTCTAAATCAAAATTTGAGTCCTCATACAACAAATTGTCCTCTGTACCATCCAGTGCATTACTAATGCCAGTGGCATTACTATTTTCTCAATTGGGGGCGGTCCGAATTTCTCAATTGAGGGTGGCCCAAAATGGCTCTCTGCAGCCCTGTTTCCATGTTTTTGAGCATACACAATCACACGTAGCTTGTATGCAATATTGTAGCACTGCCAACGATTTTCAGTCATAATTTGCCAAGAAATTTATCACCGTTCACAACAAAAGCGACAACATTCACATCCACTGAATTCTACGTAACTGGAATGTTCTCCCACACCACAAGGAAGCAAGAAAGAAATCGCGTAACTTGGTAAAGAGAAAATTTCTAGAAATTAAAGTAATAAAAAACTGAGCATCAGTGTATAAGATGCACCCTGTTTTTCAGACCTATTTTCAAAGAAAAAAAGTGCGTCTTATACGCTGGCATGGTAATCTCTCACAGAAGATTTTATGTCGCCTCTGATAACACTCGTATCAAAAACATGATCAGATTTCTCTTCTTGGGCTGATCTGCACACACACACACACATCTCAGCCATGGCTTGCAAAGCTGCCAAAAAAAACATTTTTGGCATATCCCCCCCCCCCCAATCACAGTATAAATCCCAAATCCACCCACACATGGAATAATGCTCGCATTTCAGATATGGTGCACCCAAAGCTTCACCAGCATTGCTTGATGATCACTGTTCTGAAGAGGGCAATCCAATTATCTCTCTCACAGAATTACTACAGATCCTCTCTTACAGACTGTTTCTGCCTTTCACTGCAGTGTATTGAATTGGCCACTATCATGCTTTGTTTTTTTCCAAATTGAAGAACAAGAAACAGCTGCTAGTCCATTTACCATCCATCTCAAAACTTGACAGAATGAACCAACTTCTCCTTCATTCCATCTACCTATTCTTTGGAACAACTTTTCTCACAATCTTTCCCAAAAACTATAACCTTAACCAAAAAATAAAAATTCTTCTCTCTTCTTATTTATAACTCAGCACTGATATACTATTTGCAGGTCAGTTACCAAAAAACTGAAGCACAAATTAAAAATCTCCAAAAATTTAAACAATATCACAACATAATGGTGGTAAAATAGTTTCTGATGTACACCCAACCTTTATTAGTATTTCATTTACATTTTTCCAAATGAGTAACTAAAAAATAAACTGTCTTTCATTTAATGATCTTTAAGATTATACAACACTGCTTCTTTGTCATGTATATTATCTAGATTTTGCATCAAAATATTACTGTCAATTGTTTTCTTGAGATCAAACTGTCCAAGAAAGCCTATTAAACTTGACCGATAGGGATCAGTTAAACATTCACATTATAGTGAATATCTGAATGTTTTTATTGAATTCAACTGACCACTGCAGTACATCACACGCCTTTGACACTTCTGTGATAAAACTGTGCTTGTAAGCCAGATTTTAACTCTTTTAAAAACATACACACACACAAATACCGATGTTTGCAAGTACCCAAAGCTAAAAAGAATAAAAAATCCACAATTTTTGAACTACAAAAGAAAAGTACTGTGTAACATTTTTTTTTTTTTTGTGCCAGTATATCAATCAGTTGTTTCAGAACACAGACTAATTTCATTGTCACTTGTTTGAAAAGAGGTCTGTAACTAACTACGTTTTGAACTACAAAAGAAAAGTACTGTGTAATATTTTTTTTTTTTTTTTTTTTGTGCCAGTATATCAATCAGTTGTTTCAGAACACGGACTAATTTCATTGTCACTTGTTTGAAAAGAGGTCTGTAACTAACTACATGTGGAATTATAGAACCATTAATCATTGCAAACTCAGGATACTCCTTGGAGTGGTACCATGGGATGGCAAATTGCAGGGGAAGGATGTTAACAGTGCATGGAAAACAGTTAAGGGATGTTTTTGAAGGAAGGGGCAATATACTGCATTCCTAGAGTCAGGAGGATAAATAAAGTAGGAATTAAATTGATGAACTGAATCGTTAAGGAGCTGTAAAAGAAGAAAAGCTTATGGAGAGAATTTAAAAAGAAAGGTCATTAGCAGTATAAAGGACAGCCAATGGGTGACCAGGTACAGTAAGGAAGATAAAAATCACCAGTATGTGGCAAGAGGGGAAAAATAACTGTGGCAGAATAGTTTTGATCAATATTGATGAAAGGGAGGCAATTGAAGTAGGGGCAAAATAACTACAAAATGATCATTCAGTAATTCAAATGTGTATTATCCAAGTGGAGACATTACAGTAATACATGTGACTACAACTGAATGTGAAAGCACAGGCAGATGAAGTATTACAGAGCCATGACATGAATACATCTGCAAGATGGGGTATCAGCTTGCATGCTATGCATGTACTAGACAACTGGTAGTGCTTTTGATCAGATTGAGTCTCAGCTCTGACATAGTCTCTCAAAGGATGAGAAGGGAGGAATATAGTTCTTTTGCCTTTTAACTAGCTTTCCAATACCTCGACCAGCAAATAATTGACCACTGTAATAAGTTTTAATAAGTAAATATTTCATCCTAAGTATCACAGGACATCGTCAGTACAGTTAATTCAAACAATACTAGGAATAACATACAGTTAGGGCACATGATTACAATGGAATCCCAATGCGTGCAGTAGCATGTTATAGAATTAAATTAAAATATATTGGGAGAAAAAAAAATAGATTACATTAAAATAAGATAACATATTATTATTATTCAGGCCCCAAGAAGTCAAAAGATTCATCGTGGGAGGTCCTTCCTAAGACAAAGTCTGTCAAGACTCATTGAGGGGAGGTACCCCCCTGAGAAACACAAAGTCTATCATACCACTCTTTAAACTCACTGACCATACTCGCTCCCACCACTCCATCAGGCGATGCATTCCACGGCTCAACCACCCTCCACACAAAGAAACCACTCCTTACCCTCTTGCTCACAGTTTCCTTTCGTAACTTCCAGGGATGGCCTCTTGTCATCACTCCTTCTCGCTGTTCAACCAAGCGAAAGAACTTCCCAGTGTCAACCCTGTAACCACCTCTCAACAGTTTAAAAGTCTCAATCATATCACCTCTTCTTCTATCCACCAAACTCTGCAGTCCACATTCTCTTAGCCGATCCTCATAACTATCCTTGTACAGTCCTGAAACCATCTTTGTATCCTTTCCACAGTTAATTTATCCCCTTCAAATCCTGGGGACCAAATCTGAGAACAATAGTCCAAGTGTGGTCTGATCAGAGACTTATACAACGGAATGATAACCCTCTTATCTCTGCAGGTCAGTGTCCTTCTCATAATAGCAGCAATCCTCTGTGTTACCTTCACAACCCTTGCAATATGTCCCCTAAACTTCAGGTTTCTATCAATCATCAACCCCAGATCTCTTGTCTCCCCTACTTCCTCCAGTATAACTCCTCCCATAGAGTATGCAGCATCCCATCGATGTTTCCCAAACCTCAAGACCTTACATTTTGCTGCATTAAACTGACACCCCCATTCATTTGCCCATCTATCTAGCTGGGCATATATAAAAAAAATATTTTACACAATTTCGTATGACAATTTCCCAGACTTTCGGGATAGCAAGAACATCATTTTGGTTCAGATTTAGTCTGTGATGTAGGGCTTCAGCATTTTCTTTATATTATTATTACGGGTAACTCCAAGGAGTCCTTAGACTCATCGAGGGAGGCCCTAACATCACGTCAAGAACAACTATTCGACATTCACATAGTATCTATCATACCTCGCCTTGAACTCATTCACAGTCATGGCACCCACAACAGACTCTGGCAGCTTATTCCACTCATTCACCACTCTAAAAGTAAAGAACCTAGCTCTAACACCCTTGCTAACCACACTCTTGCCCAGCTTCCATGTATGGCCCCCTAGTCCCCCCACCACTAGTCCTATTCTCAAAAATATTTTCTGAATTAATCTTATAGAAACCCTTCAGTAATTTGAATGTCTCAATCATACCACCCCTTTTCCGCCTATCAACCAATTTCTGCAACCCACAAATCTTCAGCCTGTTCTCATAAGGTTCATTCCATAGACCTGCTATCATCTTGGTCACTCGTCTCTGGATCCTCTCCACCTCCTCCCCATCAAAAAGAAACCCTGGCACCCAAATCTGGGCCCAGTAGTCTAGATGGGGTCTTATCAAGGCTCAATACAGAGGAACAATAACCTGTTTGTCTCTGCTTGTTAAGGTATGTTTCAGCAACCAAGCGATTTGATGAGCTGATTTAGCCACTTTTGCGATGTGCTCCCTAAACTTCAACTCCCTATCCACCAACACTCCCAAATCCCTGGCCTTGTCAATCTCCTGGAGTATGGTTCCACCAATGTGATATACTGCTGCTAATCTTTTCACCCCAAAATGCATAACCTTACACTTAGCCACATTAAATTGACATCCATTCTCCTTAGCCGAGTCGTCCAAACTATCTAAATCATCTTCCAAAATTTTGACATCCTGTGCACTCACTATTGCTCTACCCAACTTTGCATTATCAGCAAACAAATTAACACTTCCTCTCAGATCCTTTCCTATATCGTTAATGAACAAATTGAAAAGTAGTGGTCCAAGAACAGAACCCTGTGGCACACCACTAGATATAAATGTTCATGTTTATATATTTTTATATAAAGAATCTTGGGGAGACCACACTCCTACAAGGCACATCCCCGGGGTGGCAGATAGGGAGAAACCCAAATAGATTGCTCTGAATAAAGAACCGTGGACCAGAGGATGTAGCAGAGGCATGGCAAGCTGGCTACATTATCATGCCAGTAACTTCGATGAGCCGAAAAAAGTCTACAAATCGAGATAGTGCTACTGCATACGGGACAGCCGACGTGCCTACTCGAAGACCACATAGAGTAGGTGAGAATTTAGCAATGTGGTCAGCCAAGGACATGAAACACGTGGCAGGTATAATGATCACCATAAGATCATTATACCGATCTGGAATATTGCAACTAGTCCAGGAAAGTTTAAAAAGACTTAAATGGAGTATTTTAGGTTTATCAGAGACGCATTGGTGTGGAGATGGATTCACCAGAAGGAAGACTATACTTCTCAGGAAGAAAAGATAACATACACAGAGAAGGAGTTGCATTATTAATTGAGAAGAAACTTACACACTCAATAATTGAAATAAAACCAGTGTCTCCTAGAATAATCACAGCCAAAATGTTTGACCTTTTTCTTCAAGCAAAAGAAAAAGGTCAAACAATTAAAATAATCCAAATATATGCACCAGACAGTAACCATTCAAAGAAATAGAAAATTTTTATGAAGAACTACAACACGAAATAGATAATTCCAAAAATAGAGAACTCGTGATAGTGATGGGAGATTTTAATGCTAAAATAGGACAGTTCACAGCAGACAAAAAAGATGTGATGGGGAAATTTGGATACGGAGAGCTTAACGACAGAGGAGAACAATTACTCCACTTCCGCAAAGCAAATGATCTAATGATTGCAAATACATTGTTCCATCAATGCCCTAATAATAAACATACATGGCCATCCCTAGATGGTAATATAAAGAATTGCATAGACTATATCATCGTAAACAATGGAAAAGATCAGTAAATAATGTATGAACATTAAGAAGCTTTGATTTCGACACTTACCACGAAATATTAACTGCCAAAGTGAAGATAAAATTCAACAGGAAAAACAACATCAGAAAAGAAGAAAACATCAACCTATCAAAATTAAACGATAGCTCAAGCAGAAGTCTATTTTTAAAACAGATGTGCTTAAAATTAAAACCCTCCATCCAGAACAGCAAAAAATCTGGGAAGAAGGAAAAGAAACAGTGTTATCAATTGCAATTGCAAAAGACACTCTAGGTACCAAACCCAAAATAAACAAACAGTGGTAACCCAAGAAATCGTAGCTACAATAGAAGAGAAAAGAGAGGCCAAGCTACAATAGAAGAGAAAAGATTGGCCAAGATACTTGTAAATCAACAAAACAATGAAAAGAATAGAGAAAAATACAACAGAGCACTAAAAATAAAGTTGATAACCTATGCAAAAAAGCCAAAGAAAAATGGTTAGAAGAAAAAGCTAAGAAATGCCAAGAAGCATACCAACAAAATTACCTAAAAGTCTTCCATGACACTATAAAGAGAAATTACAAAGGAATTCTCAGCAAAAGCAGTAACAACGATAAACAACAAGACGACTGAAACCGGGAATATTGAAGATGTGAGAAAAATCTGGTCAAACCATTTTAAGACTATCTTTCGCTCAAGGAAACAAAACTACAATGCCAACAATAGAAGATAATAATGACCACCCAAAAATTTTACAAGTAGTAGTTAGATATACAATAAAACAGATGAAAAACAATAAAGCACCAGGCATTGATACTATCCCTACTGAACTGTGGTCATATGGAGGCAGCACATCAATAGAATATTAACAACTCTATTCAATAAAATACTACAAACAGAAGAGATCCCAGATGACTGCAGAACTGGAAAGATCATCCCAATATACAAGAAAGGAGACAAAAGAGACTGCAGAAAGTACAAATCAATTTACTCTCTCACACCTATAAAATATTCTTAAGAATTATACAAAATAGATTTAAAAACACCTATGAAGAACTGATAGGCATAGAACAAGCTGGATTCTGAGGAAACTATTCAACAATAGACCAGATTTTCATATTGCATCAACTAGCAGAGCTCAGCTGGATACATAAAGAACTCTATTGTTGTTTTGTGAACTTTAAACAAGCTTTCGATAGCATCAACAGAGAAATCCTTCTTAAAGTTCTACTAGAAAAAGCAATAGACAAATATATTATACAGTTTCTGATAAAATAAGAAATCTGGGGTTGATGATTGATAGAAACCTGAAATTTAGGGGACATATTGCAAATGTGGTGAAGGTAACACAGAGGATTGCTGCAATAATGAGAAGGACACTGACCTGAAGATAAAAGATAAAACAGTAATATAATTTCTTCGCATCTTTAATTTATAGTATAACCAAGTGAAAAAAAACTTTCAATAATAGTAAATGAAGGTGATGCAGAGATCCGGCAGGAAGATCTAAACAGACTAGCAGTATGAGCAAAATTAAATGGCTGCCAATTCACTGTAGCCAAGTGTGAGGTGATGCACTTTGGGAAGAGATCAGAAGCTGCTTATTATATTCATGGAACTGTACTGCAGGAAACTGTGAGGCCAGGAACTTGGGTGTGATTGTGAACAGGGAGTTGAAATTTAGAAAGCATACTGCAAACAAACTAAAACAGCACATCAGATTATGTGGTCGCAGAAAAACACACTAATAAGCATAGATAGAGAGGGTTATTGTTTCCCTATATAAGGCTTTAATAAGGCCACATCTGGACTCCTGGATTCTGTGGGAGATCAAGTTGAGAAGAGGATTCAGAGTGTGTGTGTGTGTGTGTGTGTGTAACAAAGATTGTGGCATGTCTGTGGAATGCTCCCTATGAGAAAAGATTGATGGCCTGCAGTCTTCAAAAATTAGCTGACAGACAAAAGGAAACCAGCTATGCAAGCTAAAGAGAATCCCAAACAGTTCTTTCAATATGCTGCAAGCAAAAAAAAAAAAAAAAAAAAAATGTATACGGCAGAATGATTTTAAGGAGGTCACTGAATCAGTCGATATAGTGGAATTACTGAGCGAGCACTTCATTCAGGTGGTGACATTAAAAAATGAAGGAACCATTAGTTTATACGGGAATTGTGATGAATGAAGACGAGGTGAATAGTCTATTACAGAACCTTAATATGAATACATCTGTGGGATTGGATGGTATACCGGCGCAGATCTTACGTGAAGCAGCTAAAGAATTATCAGTGCCCTTGACCATGCTGTTTAATCTAAGTCTCGGGTCTGGTTTAGTCCCGAAGGTGTGGAAAGAGGGGAAAATAGTTCCACTGCATAAAGGAGGATCCAAGACTACTGTTACAAATTACAGACCGATCAGCATATCAGGAGTCGTTGTCAAGGTCCTGAAGAAAGTAGTCAAGGGAAAAATACAGGAACGGATTGATGAAAATGAGATACTGTACGGGGGACAGCATGGCTTTGTGAAGGGTAGATCATGCCTCAGTAACTTACTCAAGTTTTATAACACAGTGACAGCTGAACTGGATAAGGGCAATGAGTTTACAGTGATACTGCTGGACCCGGCTAAGGCATTTGACAGGATACCACATGGAATTCTAATCTGTAAACTACAACATATGGGAATGGATATAGGGTTGGTGAGATGGACAGGTAGGTGGTTGATGGAGAGACATCAGAGAGTAGTTTATTCAGGAGAAGAGTTCAAAAGACGGCCTGTGACTAGTGGTGTTCCAAAGGGTTCTGTTCTTGGACCACTGCTGTTTAATTTGTTCATTAATGATATAGGGAAGGATCTAAGAGGAATGGTTCATTTGTTCGCTGATGATGCAAAGTTAGGTAGGGCAATAGTGAATGCAGAAGATGTCAAAAATCTTGCAGGAAGACTTGGATAGATTGGAGTTCTGGGCTAAGGAGAATGGATGTCAATTTAATGTGACAAAATGTAAGGTTATGCATTTTGGGGTGAAAAGATTAGCAGCAGCATACCACATTGGTAGAACTGTACTCCAGGAGATTGATGAGGCCAGGAACTTGGGAGTGTTGGTGGATAGGGAGATGAAAAGTTTAAGGGGCACATTGCAAAAGTGGCTAAATCAGCTCATCAACTCACTTGGTTGTTGAAAAATACTTTGACGAGCAGAGACAAGCAAGTTATTGTACCTCTGTACTGAGCCTTGATAAGACCTCATCTCGACTACTGTGCCCAGATTTGGTCACCTAGGTTTCTTCTTGATGGGGATGAGGTGGAGAGGATCCAGAGGCGAGTGACCAAGATGATAGCAGGTCTATGGAATGAACCTTATGAGAACAGGTTGAAGATTTGTGGGTTACAGAAATTAGTTGATAGGTGGAAAAGGGGTGATATGATTGAGGCATTCAAATTGCTAAAGGGTTTCTATAGGATTAATTCAGAGGATATTTTTGAGAACAGGACTGCTGGTGGGAGAACTAGGGGGACACGTATGGAAGCTGGGCAAGAGTGTGGTTAGCAAGGGTGTTAGAGCTGGGTTCTTTACTTTTAGAGTGGTAAATGAGTGGAATATGTTGTTGTTGCTATGATGATGAGTATAGTTGTATAGTACTATGAGGTCGTATAGTTGTGTGGACATGATGTTTAGGTCCTGCCTCGATGAGTCTAAGGACTCCCTCGAGTCGCCCGTAATAATAATAATAAAAAAAAATTAAAAAAACAAGTTTCCAGGTGGGGCACTTTGCTTTCTACATATAAGATGGGCTAACTCACCTTCAAAAAAAAAGAACAAAAATCATATCCTTTCCACTCGAAGGATGAAATGTACAGTCATTCTTTCAAATGTATCATGGAGGCACTTAAAATAGGAATCGCCCATCATTTCATCAAGGTGGGTTGAGGCTATCATGAATAAAGAAATATATGAATATTATATATTTCTTTCTAGGTCTTCCAAGTGTTTTTTTTTTTTTTTTTCATCTGCTCTTCCAATTTGGAGAATTTGAGAAAACCTATTAGTACACATTCGGTACATGTGTCCATGCCACCGTAAATGTTTTTTGCTGATTCTTGTTGTTATTGATATATTGTAGTGTAATGTAATTCTTCTATGATTCCCTGAGTGGCTTTCATTTCAGCCCATGATGTTTTATTTATTTTTCTCAAACACTGGTTTTTAAAGCCTGTTAATCATTGTTCTTTCTTCTGTGTGATAGCCAAAGTCTCTGCACCATAAAGAACTATGGGGAGCCCAACTGAAATATATACTTTAAGTTCTTTTGAGAGATCATGTATTTTTTCCATATATTTGTAGGTTTGGTCATAGAAGACTAACCTAGATTTATTCTGTTTAATAGTTTATAAATTAGCCTGTGTGATCAATGTGCCTAAATAATCGAGTTTTTTAAGATTTCCAGTTTATTTCCTTCCATTTCTAAGTTAAGGTCTTCTCCATTTCTGCCATTGTTTTGGCTTCTAAAATTTATCCATATTGCACACGCTTCTATTTTTATATAGATTTTCAATAATGTGCTATAATTTTTCTTTATCATCTGTAAGTAATATATATCATCTGCATAATTTATATGATGTAAATTGTGTCTATTCAGTTATTGCAGTGATTTCTGGAATGAGTTACTAGTATTTCCAGGCACAAGTATATATGAATTAAAGTATAGCTCATTAGTATAACATCCACTAGAAATAAACTTCTGCAGAAGACACAACTGACACGTGGATATTATATTAACATAATCGTGACACTGAACTGCATATCTGAGTCATGTTACACAAGTGCAATAAGTTCTTCCAGTCCACATCCCTATCGGAAGGCGTGTGTAAATACCAAGTGGCAACATTTAATTAATCATGGGTATGCAAGAAAGAGATCTCCCATTCCCAAAAAAATTAATTAGTATTTTTATTAGTTGATTTCAAGTAATAACAGTTCAAGTAGCTAGTTTAAATCTATCACTAAGAACACTTTTAAACTATTTTACTGGCCCTACCTTTTAGTGACAGAATGACGATTATCAGCCATCCTGCTAAAGAAATGCGAATCTAGAACTAAGATATCTGAAACAATTCTGCAAAACGATTTTTCAAAAAATGCACTAACAATATACTAACCAATTAGAAAACATTACAGTAAACTACATACAGTGCCACCTATAGGTTTAAATTGTGATTGCGTATAACAACAGCAAAAAAAAAAAAAAAAAAAAAAAACAGGCGAAGGAGAGAGGAAGAAAGATCGCAAATTACTAATTTTAAAGCTTCACTTGATGGAATGGCACAATTTCCATAGTAGAGAGAATTGTAAGTTAAACTTAAAATTAAACAGAATATCTACATAGAAAAAAAAAAAAGAAAGGATGGGATTTTAGGTTGCCATAACGGAGCAAATAAATAAATAAATAAAAGGGAGATCAAAATTAATAAAATAAAAAACAAAAGTCAAGAGTGTCATTAGGTTTCGATTCAGGTGCGGGTTTGACTGAGCTAGTTAGTTTATATTTTAGAAGAAACCATTGTATTTTTTTTTAATATGATATTTTCGGTATGGTAGCAATGTGTTAACGACCAATACTGGCAAACACCACGTTGTCGGGAGATTTGAATTTGCGGGATTTTATGCCGGCAATGGTTGGTCCATTGGTAAAGCCTATGCTACTAATGGCTCACGCAAAAAGTTAAGCAAGTTTGAGCGCGGTTAATAGTTGGAAGGGTTTATCGTTCGATGCTGTTGGCACACTTTTCCTCGATGAGTCTTTGGACTCCCTGGAGGGTCAAATAATAATTAATATATTCAGTGCAGTGTGCGTGAAATGTATTCGTCGAGAAAATTAAAAGATATGTAGAAGGAAACTGAAACTAGAGAGAGAGAGAGAGAGAGAGAGAGAGAGAGAGGGTGTGTGTGTGTTAAGAGTTTCAAAAGTGAGTATCTGTTAGATGACGAGATCGCAACAAATAATAATTTAGTGGACAGTACCGACGGTAGGATGGAAAATGATGTTATTAATGTCTAACGTGCGGCCGTGGAAATAGAGCAGAACGAAAGGGACATTAATAAAGAGATTGCGTGGTTGAATGTTATCCTTAATACGACAAAAGCGCGAAACTGGAAAACTGCAGAAGCGACAAGAGATTAGCGGAGCTGAAAAGAAAAATAAGCAGGCGGTTCGACGTAATAATAAAGACTGACAGAACAAAAAAAAAAAAAAAAAGAAAAGAAAAGAAAAACAAGTAAAGGAGAAAATTATGTACAGAGACCCAATGATCAGAGGAGTATTTAACAAAAGGGTGACAAAATCCTGTTTACCGGTTGCAAAAATGCACGATAATAACCACGCCATCTGGATGCAAAAAAGGTAAGTCTTAGGAAATAATTGGCTTCGTTAAAACAAATGATTTGAGAGAAGGAGTATTCTATGATGATGGATTTAATGGAGTTAGAAGAGGCAAAATCGAAGAGCGGGAAAGTGAATGTGTCTCCTACAACGCTATGATAGAGCCGAACTGAGAAGGAGGGCGTTGATAGCCAATGGGTCTATACTTAGATTGTGCAGAAGGAATGATGTAATATTGGTGGATCTGTGGTGTGTATTTCAGACCACAGAACATGTGACAAATATTATTGATGGAAATGGCATTTAAAACCAAAACTGATCGTTTTTCTTGAAAAATAAAGATTCCACAAAAACAGATAAAATATAAGATAATAACAGTGTCATTGTTTCACTTACTTCAGACGTAGTTCAAAGCAATCTTGTCCATTGCTACGACTATGTTTCAACAGAAAAGAAATACAAAAAATAGTGTTGAAAAAGCATTAAAAAATATAAGAAAAATCTGTTGACCACATTTTAGCCGACAGTGGAACGGCTTTATTAAATAATTGTTAAATAACATAAATGGAATTTTTTATTTTATTTGAGAGGGATAAAAATGAAAACTGCGAAACGAGAGTGTGTATGATAATCTTAAAAAAGAATCCAAGTGAAGCAACCCTCGGTGTAGGCTGAAATGAGTTCAAGTATTTTTGCAGAAGAAATGAATGAATTGGAAACTAATAAACAAGACCTTGGATACCGAGTGAAAAGTGGGAAAGGATAAAAACAATAATTTTTGTAAAATGACTAAATATTCTGAAAGCTATTCACAAAGCTTCCAATTGGTGGAAAGTATATTGTAAGGATATCAGTGATAATAAACTCTATACAAAAATTCATATAAGGATATTGGTGGCGCATGGAGCTTCTTTGTGTGACCAGAAGGAGAAACAATAACTATGAACAAATCAGCTTTAGCGAGTTAATCATCGGATACTTAAATTTCATCCGATGTGATACAGCGCAGAAATACTTTTTGCACAGAAACACACCTGTAATAAACACAATCATCAAAAACAAAAGACTTAAGTGGGAATTTTATCGCCGTAAATTTTTCGACAAAGTGTAAAGGGGGTTCATGAGTATGAAATTCATTGGTTACAATAAAATTGCTTTTGTGTAGGACAGTAGTCTTTTTCCAAAGGATTCGATGTTTAGTGGGAAACATATGTTCAGGAAGTACCGATTGATCTTCCTCAAGAAATATATTGTAGTCGAAATGTTTGTCGCATGAAAAGCCGCAGAACTGTAGTACATTCATCTTATATATTTTTGTTATTTCGGATAATTTTATTTCAGATAAGTTGTCAGAATCTAAAAATATGTCAACTTAAGACAGAAATACATACTTGGTAGAGCCTAGAATTGAAGAAGTTTATTAGTCGGGTGAAAAATTGAAGGAATATACTTAACAGATTTGAGGAGATTCCTTACTAAGCATCCTTGACAATGCAGATAATATTTTTGTGAGTCTGGCGATACGAGACCTCCAAAATGATATTAAGACATTAATAAGTCTTAATAATTATTAAGATTAATAATAATTATTAATAACATAATAGTGTCAAATGTTTGACAGGGAAGTTGATCTGATTGATCATGGATTTAAAGTATGGTGTGGATTTTCAGAAGATGGAAATTTGAAGGCTTCATCCATCTGACCGGCAAAGAATAAAGAGGGCTAAAAATAAAATGCAATGCAATGATTCCTTACTACTTCAGGAGGAGTAGAATTCCAGAATGAGCATTAGTAATCTTTGTGATGAAATCCTGAAGTCTAGAAAGAACAATTGCTATACCGCAGAAATATCACCCACATTCTGAACCATAAGGAATGCCTGGATTCTATATAAAGGATAAACGTATGACTCAAGCATACTCCAGCATTCTGAATGAATTTCATAAATTCATTCAGAATTTATGGAACCAAACTTCCAATCCTTTGGTAAAACAAAGGTCCTACGTAAAATCCATTTTCTTATAGAACGACTGTACAAAGAAAATTGAAACCTTACACACACACCCAGACCTTTCTGAATAGAAAGGAGAGAATAAAGTTGTCAGCAAATAAACTTCACTGAAGTGAGGACACGTGAGAATGAAGGTCCTTGTGCAGTTTTTATGCGTGCGCGTACGCACTCACGAACCTACATTTATCTTATTTAAGAAAATGTGGCATAATTAAGTGTGTTTGGGGGGGGGGGTGAGCATTGTATAATAAGTGAAAACTTGACAACATAATACATCGGAATTTCCCTGACTATGTTTTGTCACCGTTCCTCACATTAATGAAAGGCATTAAAGATAGCGATATTAAAGAAATATAACACGAAGTTTCTATGACTTATTTGCTCGAAATAATTTGGATAAATATGGTATATTCCTCTCTCGCCCTTTGTCTTTGATCCCAGCAGGGTTTATGTAATAATAATTATAATGCATACAGTTTGAAATAATATACGTAAACTACCTGCTTTTCAGATCAGTATTACGGAAGGATAGTTCGATAACCTCAATAAATTAACATGAAGTTTTTTGGCTAGTATACCGAAGAGCCAAAACTTTATGGTTAGTTCGTCTTCATGCCAATCGAAGAAACTGCAGGGAAACAACACCGGGAGTGGGCAGATCATGAGGTGGTCTAAATAACACCTGATATACTGCGCTCTCTTAGTTAGTGTTATTCTAATTCTTCAGATGGGTTAGCCGTGGTGAGAAGCTTGAAAAAGTAGTCCGAGGAGGGAAAATCCACGAACCGCAGTCAAGGTGTGGGCCCACCGCGGTTCATCGATACTCGAGGTGAACGAATGCTATTGCGGATGGTACGAGCCAGCAGAAGAGAGGAAAAAAAAACAGCTAAAGCCAGCAGAAGAGTTACTCTGGTAACTTGCTGGCAACGGATGTAATATCACGACACAGTCCGAGTACCCATGCTAACCTCGATTCACGGTCGAAACCGCCTGGGTTTTGCATTGAATGGAAGAAGGTCGTCTGACATTCTTTCACCGGATCGTAAACGTTGTGGATACTATGGATTTCCTTTATAAAGCAAGGGGAAAGACTGCACACAATGGTTCGTAGAATATACGAACTCTAATTGCCGCAAAAAGGTTACAGCAATACTAAACACTTTCGAAATATTGGACAGTGAGGAAACAAAGTGCATTTTTGTAATACTGAATTTAAGCTATTTGGCTACATGGTGTTTCTCTCTCTTTTTTTTTTTTTTACTTTTTCTTATTGTTAATATTATTATTTTATCGTCAGAAAGTGTACTTTCAACTGAAAACAACCGGCATTAATAAAATTATTTAAAACACTCACTATGTAAGCCAACTATGAAGAATGGTGTTACATTTAATCCTCACTGTCAATACGTATTTGTATTTTATTATTTTCTTTTATATTTTTAGCGACGTAGGCTTTTAAATAAATGAAAAGGAAAGGATAACCTTTAGTTTTATTATATATGTAAATAAACATTGGATAAATGTAAAATGCTTTATTTCTTCTTATTAAGATTTTCTTTAGTAGTGTGTCGTATAAAAGAAATCTTTGTATAGTAACGGTTTTGTCTCAACCTATTTAATTGGGAAATTTATTTGTAAAAAGATATCATCCCAAAACTAGCTATTTGTCAACTTAAAAAAGCTTGAGAGAAGAAAATAATGAACTTTAACGACGAGGTTTTCACGTTAAAGAACTGTAATTTTAACGTTTTTACCTTCCTTGTTGCTTACAGCAGTGCTTCCCAAACTTCTGGATGTCAGGGCCTTCTTTGTAAAAATTAAAATATTTCACGGCCCCCCTCGGAAAAAATCGTAATAGAGAGATATATTATTATAATATTTATTATATTTATATTCAATACAAAACATACACAGCAAATATTGCAAAAATCAAATGCATATATTATATTTTTTGCCTCTTACCGTTTGGTTCTGAAGACGATGCAGGCTGTTCTGGTAAAATATGAAATACTGTCCTTTTTTTTTAGTCTGTTTCTGCTTCTTCTGATTGTTCGCGGGAAATTTTTTTATATTTTTTATCAGCCACTTATCCATCTTAGGGTTAAATTAGATACTGTGTTTGCCCATGCAACATATGGTTTTGTTTCAGTCTATCAGCATAGTTTCTGCTTGAGGGGACATGTGATTCATTAATTAGTGTGTTTTTATATCCCAGTTGTCTCTAATTGCACTATTTGTTGAGAAATATATTACACAGACTCCTCATACCTTATTCACTGGCATAATAAAAGTACTTGTTTTTATTGCCTCTGCAGTATAGTGGCTGTTAGGGAGGGTGTGTTGTTTACCACTGCAAGCGAGTTACTATCTCCCTACATGAACTTGTTTAAGCTTTTTTTCATGTGTGAAGTATATGCGAAACTTTTATTGGTAACAGAAAACTAGCTCGGATGACAGTGATAATATAAAACGAGTTTTGATATGTATATAAAATCAATATCAACAGTCCCTGATTACGAACGCATGATGAAAGGGACAGAGGGATTCGGAGCTTCCCTGGAGAGCATTCGAAGTAAATACAATTAATCACTGCTTTGAAATGAAACATATGAATAAGCAATATTTACTAATATTCATTAAGCGCCAAAATACGCAGGAAGCAAAGTTTGCGAACCAACACCAATGTGTGAATTTTTCCATTAAAATATAAAAAAAATAACAAAAAAGAAATAATAAATAATAAAAGTTAAATACGTTTCTTTTAAAATAAAAAAAATCTACTCAGTCTTAAAACATTTTAAATTTGTTTTCATTATTTCACAGCCCCCATCAACAAAACCTACGGCCCCCAAGGAGGCCGCGGCCCACAGTTTGGGAAGCACGGGCTTACAGCAACAAGGAAGGATTTTACCTCCCTCCGTTTCGCCGCCATGTTATTTGACGCAGCGGGCAGTAATGCGATTTGGCAACGTTTGTATTTCTGAAGAGTAAGTTAATACTCTTCAAATCTGTGATAATTCGATTTCGATGATTTTGAACAAAAATAAAAATAAGAATCTGGAATGTCTGCAGCCGGTTTTCTTTCTTTTTTTTTAAATAATATTTCAAATAATTATCGTGAATTAATTTCTTCGAGAATAAAGAAAATGTTTTGTCAAGTAAGAGATTAGAAAAAAATTAGCGCAAAAAATAAAAAATGAAATTGGTTCTCCAAAGTAAGGATTTATTTAAGTGAAGAAATTATGCAAGGATCTTTATTTTGTCCAGGCGTTAAAATTGTATTGTACAATAAAAAGAGAAAACAAAAATATAAATAATTTCTCTATTTTTAGTCTATCCTATATAACTAAGATCCAGTTACCCAGCATAGAACAAGGAACTGCGTTTCTTGTTATAGGCAACTGAAACACGGCTATGAATGAGATAATCCGATTAAGTGTTCTCTTCAGCCTAAGGGTTTATCACACCTAAACTGCATCACGGCCAAACTGCATCTCTTATCCATGTTCTTTCAACAGGTGGGCTGAATCATATCCAGATTTAGCTGGACGTCTATAGACGTCCTAGCCGTTTGGAAGGTTAAGGGGGAGTGATGTGCCATGACACTCTACACCAGGAGTCGCCAAACTTCTTTGACCGTCGACCTTTTCAAGAATTTCTTGACTTTTTATTGACCTCCCTCTATTTTACTATTACGTAATTTTAATATTACCTAATATGCATGTTGATGAATTTGGGAACATTAACGCTCACTTGTATGTCGATGCGCAAAAATGAGACTGGGTTCGAATACGTGTAAGTATAAGTAAATATGCAACCGCGCACGTGTTGCAATCTCGCTCCTGCCGCATCGGCTGGGCGGGAAACACAAACATCCATTTATTGGTAAATACATCATTTTGGCCTACATGATTGGCTTCCGTAACTATTTTCATGACCTTGCTCCATCTTACAGGTCCTACTCATGTCACTGTTCCCACGATTCACTCTTAATCGTTGTCATTCAGGATGGAGGTAATCCAAATTAACCGAATTAATTATTACCCGTACAATGATGTCTTATATTTTTCTATCGACCCCTGGGGGTCGATATACCACTTTGGCGACCACTGCTCTACACAGTTAAGTCGCAGAGCGCAGGAAAATTGTTTGAATGATTTCTCACTGCCTGTGAAGTGACCATTGATCCCCGTATTCTACAGCTTTCTTTAGAGTGATGGACCAGGTAATCCTAATAAACGCGAACAATTTCACTTGCCGTAGGAGCACTTAAATAATAATAATAATAAAAACATCACTGGGCTACACAGGCACCAATGCCATCTCACATCACCACTTCTACTTATCTACACAGGGCTCACGGATATCTCAGTTTGGCCATAATATGGCATTTTGCAGTTGCACCAAATGTGGTAAACCCCGGGATATTTCGAGTTATGTTTTTGCTTGGGTGTACTAAGCAGGGAATGGAGTTTAAGTAGATAAATGAAGGAAGTCCGGATGTTATATTTTTTGAGAACTTTGGGTAAGCATAAAGGACACCTGTTATATGTTAGGGATATGCAGCCTTTCACTATTTCTATCTTCAATATGGCGAAGAGGCAGATTGAATAGTAGCTTATTAGCCATTTTGCAGAATGGTTGTAAGAAGAAATTGAAGTTTTCTGATATCTTCTTTTTCACAGAGAAGCAAGCGAACACGGTTGAATAGCACAGAGATAATATCAACTTTTGAGACAGACAGTGATGGTAAATGAAATGTCTGTTTCAAAAATATGTCTGTCAGCAAAGTCAATTAGTTATATCATATCTCTAGCCTTTATGATGAGGCAAGGTACAGAAGCATAACAGACTTCCAAACGATTTTGCAAAGAATTGGCCTACTAAACATGAAAGAGTTAGTGTTTCTCAAGCATTATAAATTTCATGTCCTCTTTCGAAGATTCATTTCCTTAAGAGAAAACATTAAGAAAGAATGCATCAACAGAATATACGATAGACTAAAAAAAAAGGAATTTCCTCATGAAGGAATTTGTGATACAAAATGTACCTTAGCACATTTATACTTTAGACAGCAAAACTTGGAGCGTTACTAAAGATACGATCGAATTACAAGCTTTCAAGACTCAAAATAAAATTAATTAAAAATTCGAAGCTTGAAAGCAAGAACAAGAAAAATCATCTAAATCAAAGTTCAACTCTCTCCGGAACAACATTTCTAATGTTGAAAAGAATATTCTTAATAATGGTTTTAATTTCATGATATTTCCAAATCCATTCCAAAAAGGAGCTGTAACTTACCAAAATTGTAAAGGCTTCCTGTTTCTGTCGCACTTAAGAAGCTAATTTACTCCATATGGAATCTATTTTTCTTCTCACTGATGAGAAATCTCCTACAGATAATATCTCTCCAGCAGAACGTCAAGGAATAAAAAACTACAAAAAAAGGATGTAATAATTCTACCTACAGATAAAGGTAACTCGACTGTCATCCTCGATACTGAGGAACAGAATAAAATGTTCCAACTTTACAAACAGATACTCTATTCTTGACACAGATCCAACTCGTGATCTCCATAAACTTACCAACAACCTTCTAATCACTATAGATTGTTCTAGAAATATTAAATTGTCTCTTAGTCTATTTCATCCTTTAATCCCCGATTACACTGATTACCAAAAATTCATAACGAATATACTTCACTTACATCAATTGTGTAAGGCATTGGTTCTCTTACCTATGAACTCTCAAAGTATTTAGCCAAATCAATCTCTAAAATTTTTATTCAGCTCGACTGACTCTTCTTAAAAATGCTGTTGATTTTGTTTCTAGTGTCAAAGACTAACTCATTCAAAAAAAAGAAATTACGTTTCCATCTTCTGAAATGTGTCTACAGATCAAGTTCTAACTATCTTAAAAGATAAATTCATCGATAAAAGTAATGTCTTTATTAACCCATTCTATTAATTCTGGTTATTTCGAGTTCAAAGACGCTATTTACAAACAGAACTTTGGTTTTGCCATGGACAATCCTTTTTTATTATTATTATTATTCCTGATACTTCCAAGGAGTCCAACGACTCATCGCGGGAGAACACCTACAACTGTCTCAACTACTACACCGAACCTCTACTACGAATCAACGCCATCTACCGCCTATCTCCACCACCACAACAACGTATTTTTTGTCTGTAAATTGCGTGTGTTCTGAAGGACTGATTTGTCTGTATGCAGGATGAAAAACCCGAGTTTCCGGGAGAAAAACCCCTGCTACCTCTGTATGAGATTGGCTAACTCGCCTTCGATTGAAATCGTACAGATAAAGATTCCTCCCGTCGCGACGAGAATCGAACTTAGGCCTATTCCAATCGAAGGGCATAATGTGCCGTCGTTCTTCCAATTGCGCTACGGAGGCGCTAGTAATCTCCCATACTGGCGAATTTATATATAGAATCTTTATATCCAGTGGTGTATCTAGAGCTTTTGCCGCCCCTCTCCCTACACGCCAAAAATACTACAAAACGTCAAAACGACGTACCGTATAGGTAAATTAAAACACTGTTTATTTTTGAAGTAAAACTTTAATTTTAACATTCTAAAATGTTATTTTTCTTGCTGTTCTGTTAGAAAAATCGTTGGTGACATTGGCAAAGTCTATTTCACAGTATTGTAGTAATTCTTAATCAGTTTTATTTAGAAAAACTCCTCTCACAACTAGCAACACTTACTGCAATTGTGGGGAAAATTCGCAGTAGCATTACAATATTTGGAAATCAGTTATCGAGACTGTATTTTAGAATTAACTGCAAAAGTTCAAAGTGCCGTCCGGGGTAGACTCCCCCGCCGGTTGTGTAAAAGATATATAGATGATAGTGTCCTAATGTTTAGCTATGGACCTGATTCCTTAAAGAATTGCCTAGCCCATCTCAACAGTCAACAATCAAAAATCTAATTTACTGCAGAATGAGATATTGATGGTTCTCTCCTTTCCTAGATGTCAGACTCATTCGGATATCTGAGAAATTAAAGATCTCCATTAGCAGAAAAACCGCTCACAACAACAGATATTTCCATGCACAGTTCCATCACTATCTGCCTCAAAAACTTCGCATTATCTCTACGAAGGGCAAACGTTCTCTCTCCCTCCTGTGTAAAGAGGAAGAACTTCAAGTTCTTCTTACAACTTTTAGCAAATCGTTATTCAAAACCAATAGTTAATAGGCTACTATTCAATCCGCTTCTTCACCATATGGAAGATAGAAATAATGAAAAAGGCTACATATTCCTACCATTTATCATTTCCGTATCGCCTAATTAGCCACTTTTCAAAAAATATAATATCTGGACTGCTTTCACTCTTGTACTTAAACTCCGTTCTTTGCTTAGTACGCCCAAGAAAAAAACATAACGTTTTGAAATAACCCGGCGTTTACCGTATTTGATGCAACGGCAACATGCTGTATTTTGACCACACGGAAAATTCCATCGAATGATCTAGAAGAACATAGAAGAGATGTCACATTTGGCAAATCTAGAGCAAGCGCTCTGTCGAACCACGTCTTGAATTCTGCTGACGATAAGGACGAAAACTATCATTGATCCAGTAATGTGGGACAAATCTGAAGATATCTTTCGATGATATGATGAACTGGAGAGTAGAATTGTAGAATCTAAAGAAATCTATCTCAGTCCAGTATATCTGGACTGATATAATGGGCTTTGACTATAATCTCTCAAACTGTCAGTGCGCTGCTATACAACTTTGGCGTTCACGAGACCTTGAACGCATGCGCACGCCACAAGGAAGCGAAACACGGAATGCCTTCAAATGTTAATATGTTTGCATTTTAATGTTTAGATGTTTTTTTCCTTCTCGCAATGTTTGTTGGCATTTCCCTCGTGTTATGCACCCGAACAAGTATTCTAAGAACACGAAACTAGTTGTGTAATTTATTTAAAATAAAATATAGTGTTTCTATTTTCTATCTGTCGCCTTATAGTCATTTAATCTGCTTCAAAAATGTCTCTGAGCGGAGTATATCACACACACACACACACACACACACACACACACACACACACACACACACACACACACACACACACACACACACACACACACACACACACATATATATATCAGCGAGAGCCTGTGTAGCTCAGGATGTGGGGTTTGCACACCACGGCGCTTGACCCTACGAAGGAAGACTTTTTTTCGAATCTAGTCGTCGACTGGAGGAAATTTTTCAAAGCCTTTTTTCGACCGGTTCCCGAGTTAGTCGATCTTTGGCACAGGCAAGCGGGTTTCTTCTCCGGAAACTCGGGTTTTTCGTCCCGAAAGCTAAAGAAAATCTATCGTAGAATCACATTATTTCAGACATTAAATATATTGTGATAGGAATAGGGACCACGAGATGGCAGCACTTGTTAAGCCGTCTCTCTTCACTGTGTGCTGCTTAATTAGTGACAGCCTTGGGCAAGCTATCTCTGATTGGATACCAGTGGAGATTGAACTGCCCACTCAGTCTCCAAAAGTTAGATTGGGCTAAACGGCCTCTCCTACTCCCTATACGGGAATACAAAGGCGTTAGCTGATTTTATATATAAGACGCCCTGGTACCCCCTAAAGAAAAAGGGGTAAAAAAACTAGAAAATTTTCCAAAAATGTCTTCCTAGTTAAAATTCGTTTTTTATTTATGTTGTGTCCTGTATCCTATTTCTATATTACTTATGAAATTAGCGATCATTGCAGGGTGTGCACTCATAAGTCGTATATGATGCGTAGTGTGTATTCTCTCTCTCTCTCTCTCTCTCTCTCTCTCTCTCTATATATATATATATATATATATATATATATAATAACTAATATTCTAATAGTTAAAGTTGTTCTTAAAATAATCAAATATTATTTTTTTTATCAACTCCACTTAAGATAATGATCTTTTAATCTGAGATAATAGCATTTCTTTTGAACTTCACTACCATCCGCATATTCCGACTGGTATTGTTAGACAATTTTCGATCAATATTTGGAATGCTAACTTACACTTTATCCAGAAGAACTTTTTTAAACAACTTCCTACAAGCTGTACCAGGGCTGGAATGTTTATTTGGGTCTTCGAGAATATGCTGATGGGTTGATCTGCTAATTCACATAAATAATTTCTATGGTTTTTTTTTTTTTGAAATTTTTTATTCATAAATTTTATATTTTAGTAGACTCTGACTACTGTAACTTTTGCCTTTCTTTGACTAGTTCTCGAGTTATTCGATCTCTGGAAAGGAAAGCGTTTTTTTTGCAACGAAACTCAGTGTTCGTACCCTAAACTCAAGAAAATCCCCCATAAAACCCACACTATTCCCGATACTAAAAATATTGTGTTATTGTTAGGTACTACCACAAGAGGGTGGCAATGGTTAGTCACCTATTCACTGGATGCTGCTTAAAATTTGTGATAGTCTTGGGCCAGCCATCTCTCTTTGGCTACCAGTGGAGACAGAACGGTCCATTCAAAAGTTTGAGCCCTATCTAAAACTTAGATAGGGCTCAAACGGCCTCGCCTACTCCCAAGAAGGAAATAAAAGGTGCTATCTTAATTTTGTAAAAATAAAATAATGAGTTCAGGGTCGTTCTCGATAATTTCTCGTGCCTATTTTGTTGCTAGTCTGCCGCTTGCCATTTCATAACCATACTAGCGGAAAACACTACGATAGAAGATGTAAGTACACTGAGCTGCCACCTTATTCGTAACACCTCTCCATTTAGGAAAATTGACCATTTCTGAAGACACTCAATTAAGTGGCTGCAGTTTAAACGTTTACTGTATAAATGAGGTAGACAGCTCTTTTACGTTTCTGATTGGGTTTAATCACCTTACCGGCCATTATGGGTCAAATACGCATCCTCATGCGCTTCGTATTCATCTTATATTTCAATGTAATGTCAATGGTATTGTAATTTTAATATGCACTTCGCATCCATGATAACCTTGACGTCTTGGCCGGTAGCATGGTTAATGCATGAGAATGGCCAAATGCCTGGCGTTGAGCTGAGCATGATTGTTGATGCCAGTATCTTTCAAATCTACTCTTGTGGGATTTCATGTATAACACTATGTAGGATGTACCTGGAGTGGTGTATTAAACAGACAACTTCAAGTCAACAGCAGTGCTCTTGACGGAAATAGCATATTAATGCACGATGTAAGAGAAGAATGGCAAGATTTGTGAAACGTGACAGGAATGAAGTAGTTAAATCACATCTTAATACAATAGTGCATCCTGAAATGATTTTCGCCAGAAAAACATTTCAGGATGCACAGTTCGATGCAGTCTATCATGGATAAATACAGGAGCAAACGAGAATGCTGTCAGCTAAGGACGGGAAGATGCGGCTTCAGTGCACACGGGATTACCAGCACTAAACAGCTAATAACTACAAAAATGTCGCCTGTTCACACGTTTTGTTTGTACTGTATTTTTTAATATCTGAAAATAGTGTGAGTTCCACGGTGGATTTTCTTGACTTTATGGGATGAAAAATCCGACTTTATGAGAGAAAGAACTAGCCTGCCTGTGCCAGATATCGACTTACTCGGGAACCTTTCAAAGAAAGGCTTATAAAAATGTTTCTCTAGTTGGCAACTAGATTTAAGCCAAAGTCTTTCTTCGTGCGATCAAGCGTCATGAGGTGAAAAAGTCACTTTCACTGAGATACTCTGGCGCTTTATATTATTATTACTATTATTATTATTTTAACGGTGTCTCCATGGAGTTAAAAGACTCATCGCGGGAGACCCGACATTGACACACTAACCATTATTTACACAATACCTGTCATACCTCTCCTTAAATTCATTCACAGTTGAAGCATTCACAACCATCTCTGGCAAAGCATTCCACCCATTCACAACCCTCCAAGTAAAAAATATTGTCCTAACACCTTGTTAACCACACTTACAGAATCTCCAGGGATGGCCCCTCGTTCTCTCACAACCCTGCACTGGTCTTAAAAATACCATCGGTATCAATCCTGTAAAATCCCTTTAACAATTTAAATACCTCTATCATATCTCCTCTCCTACGTCTGTCAGCTAGTTTTTGGAGCCCACAGATCTATCCTCATAGGGAACATCCCACAGACCTGCAACAATCTTTGTAACCCGCCACTGAATCCTCTCCACCACTTCCGCATCACCAAGAAATCCTGGCGACCAGATCTGTGCACAATAGTCCAAATGCGGCCTTATTAATGCCTTATAGAGTGGAACAATAACCTCCTTGTCCCTGCTTGTTAGTGTATTCCTCAACAACCATGTAATTTAATGTGATGTTTTGACAATCTTTGCAATATGCCCTTTAAACTTAAGTTCTCTGTCCACAATAACTCCCAAGTCTCTTGTCTCATCAACTTCTTGCAGTTCAGTTCCATTAATATAGTGAACAGCATGCGATGTCATCCTCCCGAAGTTCATCACCTTACACTTAGCCACGTTGAACTGACAGCCATTTACCTTAGTCCATACTGTCAGCCTATTTAAGTCATCCTGTAAGATGTTTACATCATTTGAATTGATTATCGCTCTTCCCAATTTTGCATCATCATCAAACAAGTGGATATTTCCATTCAAGGTATTTCCAATATCATTGATGTACAAATTAAACAATAGAGGACCAAGAACTGAGCCCTGAGGTATACCACAAGTCACTTGCCTTTTCCTGGACTCAGCTCCTCCGTAAACCACTCTTTGATATCAGTCCACCAGCCATCCTTTAATCCAAATCCCCATCTTCGGATCCATACCCATTTTCTCTAATTCATGTAACAGATTTCCATGTGAAATCCTGTCAAATGCCTTTGCAAAGTCAAGCAGTATCCCTGAGTAAAGATTTCCTTTATCCAACTCCACTGTTACTGTATTATAGAAAGTAAGCAAATTACTTGAGCAAGACTTACCCTTCACAAAACCATGTTGCCACTTATAAAGTATCATACTGCTGTTCACCCAGTCCTGAATTCTAATTTTTCCCAATTTCTCCAAAATCCTAACCACCACAACAGATATATTGATTGGTCTATAATTTGCAACCTCAGTCTTAGAGCCTCCCTTGTGCAATGGAACTATTTTCCCCTCTTTCCACTCTATTGGCATTTTACCAGAACTGAGGCTTAAATTAAACATCCTGGTTAGAGGAGTTGCTAATTCTCTTGCTCATTCTCGTAACACATGGGCCGATATGCCATCTAACTCAATGGCAGTGTTAGCATTAAGGTTCTTTAATATATTAAGCACCTCAATTTCGTCTATCTCTAGACTCTCATCAGTCAATGGCACATTTGACACTGTACTATCACTATCAAGATGGTACATTTTTGCGAAATGATCACTAAGCAACTCAACTATTTGATTAGCTTCTGTAATTTCCCTACCATCAACACTTTTTAAAGTAATCTTTCCATGGATATTCTTCCTTTTACTAGTCACATAGCGAAAGAACTCTTTAGGGTTTCTTTTGGATTCATCAGCTAGCTTCCTCTCATAATTAGCTTTGGCTTTCCTTACCATACAGGTTACTCTCTTTGCCTGTACCTTGTATTGCTCATTGGAATGCTCATCACCTTTTTCTTTATACGTCCTCCACAACCTTTTCTTTATCTGCAACTCCTATTTAATAGTATTATTCATCCATTTTATTCCTACTTGATTTCTCCTTCTGACTCTGGGAATACAGTCTGATACAGCTTTCTTCAAATACTCCTTGAGAATCTTCCACGCACCATCAACATCCCCCCCCTTGAAATTCTCATGCCATAGTACAGCTGAAAGCTGACTTCTCAGCTTGTCATAATCACCAGCCTTGTAATTCCAGATATACCCATTCTTAATGGAATATTCAGCACATCTTACAATCTCCCAGGTTAAGACCACATGATCGCTTTCCCCAGGTGGAGACATTGTAAAAAAATTACTTACTGATATGTTCTCCAATGTTATGACCAGATCTAACACTCTAGAATCTTTTGTCCCTTCCATCACATGCTGTCTCAGGTAATTATCTCTAAACAACTGTATAAACTCCATTTCTTTTGTTCTTTGTAACTATTCCTTCCCCCAATCTGTCCCAAGGTTAAGATCCCCCATAATAATTACTTGAACTTCACTCATCGTGCTAATTTGCCAATACATGCTATCTACATTCTCCCTTATTCCCCTTGGATTATAGCAACAACCAATTACATATTTCGCCTTGTTAATCTCTATCTCACACCAAAGAGCCTCGAATGAACTGCCCTCTACATACTTGTCACAGTGAGGTACTTCTATCTTTTTTGGCTTTAATGCTTCGTGTATCATTAATAAAACCCCTTCCCCATTGTTTCATCTTTGTCCTGCCTGAAAATACTGTACCCCTTACATTCAATCCCAATGACTATATCATTCTTAGTTAACCAAGTTTAGCTAATTCTTATAATTTTTGCCCATGTTGTACTAAGCAATGACAAAAATTCTTCACACTTATTCCTAATACTTCGAGCATTAGTATACATAAACTGCAATAGTCTCTTCCTCCCATAATCTCCCTGTGTGCGAATTAGCCCACTCTGTATACTGTTAATATTCTGCGAACAATTAATCCCAAATTCACAGCGATTAATGACCTGAGTACTATTTACAGTTGACTCTATTCCCATTTCCCTGTTTTTGATCCTTTACTCTATCCTTTATCAATAAATGTTCTAAATGTCAAGCTCTAAATCCATTTAAGTGCAAACGATCTCTCTCAAAATACTCCTTCCTTTTATCAAACTCATTCCAGACATTCATAAAATGAACACTCAGTTTAATTTCTTTGCAAAACCTTTTACACAATCTTGACACCATTCCATTTACTATAATTGATCTTCTGTTCAATTCATCACTATCAAATCGTGGTAGCATACTCATGATCTTTCCACTCTCACTCTTTGCATTCATTGCTATCATTAAATCCTTCAAATCCTGTCTTACAGAAAATCTTTCGCTACCTAGATCATTCGTACCTATAACTGCAATAATCTCACTCACTCTATCTTTCTGCAATTTCACAGCCCCAGTTATATCCTTAATCTTTAACCCAGGATAACAAGATTTAATTACTCTACCAACCTTCAAACCCTTATTTATAGAATTCCCATACAGCACAACAACTTTTTTGCTTCTTCTTAACTTGACATCGTTTACTCCCACTGATGCTTGTTTTTGTCCCTGATCTTTTCTCACACTCTTTAGTATATCACTCAGCAATCTCTGTGTATCTATTTCTGCAATATTTATTCCATGCACATATTCACTTCTGTCATTCTTATACCTTGTCATTCTTAATTCCCCCCATACCTTCTATTCCACAAAAAAACATTAGAACATATTGGAATTCTGAAAGATAGACTATGCAATTTGGTCTGATCAAAATTATAAATTATATTACAGTTATTTAAAAATGTCCGTTCCTTTGTTTCAGGAGAACTTGTACAACACAGTCTACTCCACATGCTTCTATCAGATACCTTGGGATATGGCTGTATAAAACATGTATGTTTCCTATGAGACTGGTGGTATCTAACTGTGAAGTCTTGATGATTACTTAAACTTGGGATATTAGACAAACCAGATGTATCATCATATATTACACTAAAACTTCTGTAATTACACGAGTCAATTAATACAGGCAAAACATTTGATATATTAGAAGATGTTAAATGGACTGCGCAATCTTTCATTTCTACCTTAACATCAGATTCAAGAGGCGATACCATATAAACACAAGATGATAAAGATGTTAAGCAATCTGGATTGACACCCCTAGCAACTACAGAAGAAATGGTTGACTCAGATGACATAACAAAACTAGAAAATAAAGGATTGATGTCATCACTACCCAAGATTGTGACTGGCAGGTGAGAATTAACTGTAGCATCAGATACTGAATGAGACAATACACTTGTATGTACACATTCACCTGACAGTTGGCCTTCAACAACCAGGTGAACAATGATCGGTTTCCCTGCTTCGTGACGATCATAACCTAAAGCTCCCTGCTGTACCTTCCACAGAATCATAGTACTTATTAGCAACTTCCAAAAAATATTTCATTTTTATGAACTCTGCAGATTTTAACAATGATGGAAGCATATCCCATGAAATATTAAATTCACCATGGTACATATATTGGATCATCAACCTTAAGTCATTGAACTTCATATCTTTTAATGTCACAACAGGATGGCTACTTGGGTTCTCTAAAAATAAGCTGTATAGAAGAGTGCTGCTTGCAGATAGTACTATTTTGTGAGCCTTAAGGGTCATTCCTTCAAACGATAATGTTGCATCCACCAAACTTTCACTAGCAAGTAATTTGTTAAAAGCAGATAATATATTAGGTGTGTGATTGTGCCCTTTCAAACAAATTTTCTGTGATCTTGTTATCATATTGAGTTCTGAACTAGGATTAAAATAAAATACTCATATTAGGATTCTTTTAAATAAAAAAAAAAATACTGCTGGATTTGCGAAAATGCTTCATCAAACAAACCATTACAACATTAAACAATAAAAATACCTAACAAAATTTACATACGTTGCTTGAAATAATTATCTCAGTATTATACACTTATAATCAATAGTTTTCATTTAACATCCAGTATATATGCTCAGAGAATGGCAGTATTAGGCTTAACAGCAAGAACGCGATCACTGTAGTATATTATTCTCAAAATGTTTCATCAAACACATCATTACATGAATAACCCAAAAATATCTAACACATAGATTTACATACGTAGATATATAATTTAACAGCTACAAGCTGTCACAATAGCGAGATTAGGCTTAGCTACAACGATGCATAATCATACAATCTGATACCAAATACAAACCAATTATTATTATTATTATTATTATTATTATTATTATTATTATTATTATTATTATTATTATTATTATTATTATTATTTTAACAGTGTCTCCATGGAGTCAAAAGACTCATCGCGGGAGACCCGACATTGACACACTAACCATTATTTACACAATACCTGTCATACCTCTCCTTAAATTCATTCACAGTTGAAGCATTCACAACCAGTTCTGGCAAAGCATTCCACCCATTCACAACCCTCCAAGTAAAAAATCTAGTCCTAACACCCTTGTTAACCACACTCTTACACAATCTCCAGGGATGACCCCTCGTTCTCTCACATCCTGCATTGGTCTTAAGAATATCATCAGTATCAATCCTGTAAAATCCCTTTAACAATTTAAATACCTCTATCATATCTCCTCTCCTACGTCTATCAGCTAGTTTTTGGAGCCCACAGATCATCAATCTATCCTCATAGGGAACATCCCACAGACCTGCAACAATCTTTGTAACCCTCCTCTGAATCCTTTCTACCACTTCCGCATCACCAAGAAATCCTGGCGACCAGATCTGTGCACAATAGTCCAAATGCGGCCTTATTAATGCCTTATAGAGTGGAATAATAACTTCCCTATCCCTGCTTGTTAGTGTGTTCCTCAACAACCATGTAATTTGATGTGATGTTTTGGCAATCTTAGCAATATGCCCTTTAAACTTAAGTTCTCTGTCCACAATAACTCCCAAGTCTCTTATCTCATCAACTTCCTGCAGTTCAGTTCCGTTAATATAGTAAACAGCATGCGATTTCATCCTCCCGAAGTGCATCACCTTACACTTAGCCACGTTGAACTGACAGCCATTTACCTCAGTCCATAGCGTCAGCCTATTTAAGTCATCCTGTAAAATATCCACATCATTTGAATTGATTATCGCTCTTCCCAATTTTGCATCATCAGCAAACAAGTGGATATTTCCATTCAAGGTATTTCCAATATCATTGATGTACAAATTAAACAATAGAGGACCAAGAACTGAGCCCTGAGGTACACCACTAGTCACTTGCCTTTTCCTGGACTCAGCTCCTCCGTAAACCACTCTTTGATATCTGTCCGCCAGCCATCCTTTAATCCAAATCACCATCTTCGGATCCAAACCCATTTGCTCTAATTTATGTAACAGAGTTCCATGTGGAATCCTGTCAAAAGCCTTTGCAAAGTCAAGCAGTATCACTGAGTAAGGATTTCCTTTATCCAACTCCACTGTTACTTTATTATAGAACGTAAGCAAATTACTTAGGCAAGACCTACCTTTCACAAAACCATGTTGCCCCTTATAAAGTATCATATTGCTGTCCACCCAGTCCTGAATTCTAATTTTAACTAATTTCTCCAAAATATTAACCACCACTCCAGATATATTGATTGGTCTATAATTTGCAACATCAGTCTTAGAGCCTCCCTTGTGCAATGAAACTATTTTCCCCTCTTTCCACTCTATTGGCACTTTACCAGAACTGAGGCTTAAATTAAACATCCTGGTTAGAGGAGTTGCTAATTCTCTTGCACATTCTCGTAACACATGGGCCGATATGCCATCTAACCCAATGGCAGTGTTAGCATTAAGGTTCTTTAATATATTAAGCACCTCAATTTCATCTATCTCTATACTCTCATCTGTCAATGGCACATCTGACACTGCACTATCACTACGAAGATGGTACACTTTTGCGAAATGATCACTAAGCAACATTATGTCAAATGAAAAAATAATCGACACAAAATAAACACGCTTGACTTCAAAGAAGCACCTAACTGAGAAATACACAGCCATAAAATATATATTTTTCAATTTAAAGGTGTGCACACTGGAAACGAGCCTACACCGCCTACCTTTTTCTATCGATTTTTATCTTCTTATTGTGCTATCTTCTATCGAAGATCAGCGACCATCTTGGTGAACAAACTGCGGTCTTGTGCTAATCTGAGCAGTTGTGCACTGCTCTTTCCTGTCCACATCTTGATGTTGTCAAACCATGATATTCTTTTTCTTCCTCTAGTTCCTTTGCCATCAATTCTTCGTACCAAAATAGTTTGTAGAAGTTGGTATTTGCTGTTTCTCATGATGTGGCCAAGATATGATGTTTTTCGTTTCTTGATTATTTGTACAAGATGTTTAGCTTTGCCAATGGATTTTAAGACCTCTTCATTGGTAATTTTTTCTGTCCATGATATCTTCAGCATTCTTCTGTATAGCCACATCTCAAAGGCTTCGATTTTCTTGATGGTTGTCGCCTTCAATGTCCATGTTTCAACTCCATAGAGCAGAATAGAACACACGTAACATTTCAGCATTCGGCATCTGACTTCCATGTTTAGGTCTTTATTGCAGATAGTGTTCTCATTTTCATGAAGGACTGCAGTGCAACTTCAATCCTTGTCTTTATATCTATTTCTGGATCCCACCGTTCATTAAGCCAACAACCAAGTTATTTATATCTTGACACTTGATCAATATTTTTCCCATTAAGTGTCAGTTTCATTGATGAGGCTGGATGTTTGCTGATGATCATGTATTTTGTCTTGTTGATGTTTATATTTATTCCCATTCTTTGGCTTTCTATGTATACTCTGTCAATGAGTTTTTGGAGATCCATAATGTTATCTGCAATTAGCACGGTGTCATATGCATATCGTAGGGTGTTAACAATCTTTCCATTTATTGTGATTCCCTCTGGACATTCTTCCAATGCTTTTTTAAAGATTACCTCTGCGTATATGTTGAACAGGAGTGGTGAGAGCACACATCCTTGTCTCACTCCTCTTTTGATGTTAATATCACTGGTGTAATGTTGTCTAATTGAACGGTAGCTGACTGATTCCAATACAGATTTGTTATTAGTCTCATGTCTTGTTCGTCTAGCCTTGTTTGTTGAAGGACTTCTATTAAGTTAGTGTGTCTGACTTTGTCGAAGGCTTTTTCAAAATCTATGAAACACATAAAGACAGATTTCTGTTTTTCTATGCATTTTTGTATCAATATTTGGGTACAGAAAAGGGCCTCTCTAGTACCAAAACCATTCCGAAAGCCGAATTGTGTTTCACTTAGAGTTTCTTCAGTTTTTCTATAAATGCGATTCTGAATTACTTTCAATCTTTATACTTTATAAATCGATCTTTATACTTTATAGTTAGTCGATCTTTATACTATATACTGTACATACTAAAAATATATAATATGTATAAAAATATAATGATAATAATAATAATTATTATTATTATTACATCAGGTAGGCCTGTGTAGCTCAGTGGAAGTGGTGCTTGCATCATCTGCGCTTGGTCGCTCGAAATTAGATGTAGGTTCAAATCTATTTGCTGGCTGGGCATGGGCAAGTGGGTTTTTTCTCCTTGAAACTCGCGTTTTTCGTCCGGTAAACTCAAGAAAAGCGACCTTAGTACCCACATTATTTCAGACGTTAGGGCTAGGTACCAAGAGATAGCAGCACTTGTTTGCCAGTCTTTAATTCTGTCTCTAATAAGTCTAATCAGTCTACCTATAATTAGTGATAGACATGGGCCAGCTATCTCTGATTGCCTACCAGTGGAGATTGAACTGCTGGCTCAGTCTCCAAAAGTTAGATTGGTATAAAGTCCTTGCCTACTCCCTGTAAGGGAATAAAAGGAGTTAGCTGATTTATTTATTTATTTATTATTGCACAAGGGTTCATGTATTCCTAATACTCATCGTGGGAGACCGAAACTCTCAATATAATAGCCTTTGAAACCACTAACAGACAAAGCACTTACGAGTACAACTGATTCGGGCAACCCATTCGTTTCATTCACCACTCTCTCGAAGCGAAAAATCTAGTCCTCACTTCCTTACTAATTATACTCTTGCTGACTTCCAGGTATGACCGCTTATTCTGCTCCCTGTATCCAAGTACTGAAATATTTTGACTGCATGAATACTATAAAATCCTTCAAGTAACTCAAATGTTTCTATCCATTCTTTTGGTTTCACCTATCAACTAGGTTTTGAAATCCCCAAACACTCAATCTAACCTCATGGAGAGCATTCCACACACTAATCACTATCTTAATCACTCACATCTGAATCCTCCTCTCCACTTCCTCTCTCTCTCTCTCTAAGAAACCCAGGCGATGAGACCTGAGCACAGTAATCAAGGTTTTGTAAAGAGGAATGATAACTCCCTGCATTCAGATTCTGCAATATCCTAATTACCACTAATTCATCAACCTCTTTTCTTTGATTAGTCCCTTTCACCTCATCCATAACATCTTCACTTGCTTGGATGATATCTTCTTCTTGAGTAGCTTCTCCAATTTGGAGGTTGGTAATCATTGTATGCCAGTGTCCTTTCCTTTGTCATCCTTCTGATTTTGTAATAGTTCTTGTTTCCCATCCGTTTCTTTACATTATGAACCCAACAAGTTCTTGGTCTACCAGAAGATCGTCCCTCTAATTTTCTCTGCAGTATTTTCAGAGACCTTTTCCCTTCCGATTCTCCTAAGATATGTTCAGCCATCTTGCATTTTCTCTTGATAATAATAATGTATTCCACGGGAGCTCTTTTTGTTCGTTTTAACTTCAACTTCTTCACTCATTTCCTTTCCTTACCATGTTGATGACCATTCTTGATGATCTTTGTACTGTTTATCAATTAGCTGACTACCTTATTATATTCCTCACAATATTTTCTTTTTTTTTGCAGCACATGCTTAATAATAATACTACTCGTTCATCTAATTCTTATGTCAAGAAATCTTCAGTGCTCTCCGGTAGCATTATCTCAATAGCCTGCAATTTATTATCATGGATTTTGTATATGTCCACATCTCACATCATAATTCAATCTTGACCATACATATTAATTATTCTTATTTTAGTCTGTTTATTTATTCCAGAGTAATTAGTAATTTATTATTCCAGAATGCTTTTTGCCTTCGTTATTCTTGATTTTATTTCCATAACTGCTGTCCCCTCTTCTGTAATCATTATTTCTAAATAATTATAAGCCTTTACATTTTGTACGAATCCCATTAATACTCTTAAATTTGTGTTTTGTTGCTATTTTTTGCTTTGCGCCCTTCGATTAGCAAAGGCCTAAGTTCGATTCCCGTCATGACGGGAGGAATCTTTATATGGACTATTTCAATTGAAGGTGAGTTAGCTGATCTCATACGGAGGTAACAGGGTTTTTTCTCCCGGAAACTGGTGTTTAAATCCCTCATGCAGACAAATCGGCCCTTTAGAGCACACGCAATTTACAGACAAAAATACTAGCTGTGGTGGTGGTGGGCAGTAGATGGCGTTGATGTAGGTGATTAGTAGTAGAGGTTCGGTGTAGTAGTGGAGATGAAGTGTTATATAGGAGGTGTCCTCCTACGATTAGTTTTCGGACTCCTTGGAGGTGTCACGAATAATAATAATAATAAGCCACAATTCTAACTCGTTTTGATAAGTATTTCATCCATATTTTAACTCTGTTTTTGATTTCGCTGAACACTAAATTATCTGCAAATATAATTATGTTAATTCTATTGACATTTATTTTTATTCCCATTTCAATTTATTCATATTCTTTCTTTATATTGGGTGATATACCCTTGCAAAATGATTAGTAGGTAGCTCAACAATTTTGTCTGCCTCTGTTATTTCTCTACCATCTGCATTCATTAGTTTTCTTTCCATAATCATTCTTCCTCCTACTTGTCATATAACGACAAAACTCTTAGGATTTCCTTTTGCTTGTTTAGTTAATTTCTTCTCATAATCTGATTTTGCCTTCTTTATCACCTACTGACCTTTCTTGCCTGATTGTTGTACTGTTTATGAGTTAGCTGGTCACCTTGTGTCACGTAATAATAATAATAATAATTATATATATATATATATATATATATATATATATATATAATCTACAAACTTATACTGTGTCGCAGCTTTCAACCGTATATAAAGTGAACCAATTCCAAACATTTTCTTTTTTTTTTGCAGCTCATGTTTAATACTACTACTATTCATCCATCTTACTCCTACCCGATTTACTCTCATGATCTTGAGTAAACAGTGTGATATTGCATCCTCCAGATATCCCTTGACTATCCCCTAACCACTGTTAACATACTTTCCTTGCAGAAATTTATGAATTTATGCCACTTAAACTACCTCTTAAGTGTGTCATAATCACCTGCCTTACAGTTCCACATATACCTTTTTTTTAAACTGAAATTTCAACACTTTTTTCCACCTCCCAAGTCAAGATCACATGAGCACTTTCTCCAATTGGAGGCAATGTAACCACTTTAGTTATGCATAGGTTTTCTGGCCCTATAACAAGATCCAACACTTTCATCTCCGACTCCCTTCCATCGCATTCTGCTGCAGGTAATTATCTCTCAGTAAATGTATAAATTCTATTTCCTTTTTGTCAAGTGATAGTTCCTCCTTCCAATCTATGCCTTCGAAGTTCCAGTACTCCATTATAATTACTCATTGTACTAATCTCCTAATGCATGTATTCCCTGGTCTATAGTAACAACCAGTTTTATATTTGGTCCAATTGGCCTCGATCTCGTACTACATTGATTCATAAGAACTGCAGTCTGCCTGACTGTCTCATAGTCTTGTTGGCTGAAATTCATCTGCTATCATCAGCAGTATCCACCCACTGTTCCGTCTTCTCTATCCTCCTTGAAAATGCTAAATCCCTCGCATGTGCTATCCGTACAGTTATGTCATCTGCTGTTAGCCAAGTCTCACTAATGCTTATATCAATTTTGTTGAGATTGCACTAACGAATGCCAAAAACACTTCCTTCTTGTTCCTGATGCTTCTAGCCTTGGAAAAAATGTAGAAAGTGTAGTATTCCCCCCCCCCACCTCCCTAAAAAATCTTCGGTAATGACATATATCGTCTACTATATACTGTATATAAATATAGTAGACATAAATATATATAGTAGATCTAAAGTGAGTGCCCTCCCTTGATGGGTCCCTTGGACTCCCTGGAGGTGTCACGTAATAATAATAATAATAATTATATATATATATATATATATATATATAATCGACAAACTCATACTGTGTCGCAGCTTTCAAGCGTATATAAATTGAACCAACTACCTCACCCTGCAAACTACAAGGGATGCATTACACATCCAAATAACCGAGGGTTACAAAAAACTACCCCTCCAACACAATTCAGCGATGCTCAAGCCAGCCGTGCTAGTTATACCCCAGCTCAAACTATCAGTAACCCAACAACTCAAGAAAGGAAACAAATGCCTAAAACGTATGCAGAGGCAGCACGAAAAAGACTACTCCAACTCATGACCATGTAGGCTCAAATCTTACTTCAGTACTAACTGCCTCACTAGCTACCATGTTACAAGAATTCAGTTTGACGAATCCTTCACCTTCCTCCACGAAAAGATTCCTACAAGGTACCCATTCAATTCTGACAGCCCTCAGCAATGAATAGAAGAAAATTCCATCCCAACTCTCTCATGATCACGGCATGGAATGCCAACGGACTCAGTAATAAAATCCTAGAACTACAAGAGTTCTCTCACAGGCATAATCCTGGCATAATACTGGTAAACGAAACACATCTCAGGCCAGCTAACAATCACAAATTACGGAACTATACCATGTATAAAACAAATAGACTAACTGGAAGTGGAGGAGGAACTGCTATATACATTAAAAACTATCTAAGCCACAATGTTCTGACCAATCCCCAAACCAAGAACCTAGAGATAACTGGCATAGAAGTTAATACCAACAACCCTGGAAATATCAAAATCTACGCTGTATATAATCCACCCAGCATTCCATTGCTGGTATTCGATTTGGACCCCATTCTCGGCTTCTCCGATTCCATCATCATGGCTGATGACTTTAATGCCAAACATACAGCCTGGCATAGCTCCATAATTAATGACAAAGGTCGAATTCTAAACCATTACGCAACACAAAATTCTATTGTTGTAACCGGACCTACAGAGCCCACCCATCATAGCCCAACTGGAAGTTCAGATGTACTTGACATAGTTGTCCTCAAAAACATCAGATACCAATACCAGCTGGAAGCAATAAATGAACTTTCATCAGATCACAACCCTATTCTGCTTAAACTTGGCACACAAGAACAATTCTCCCCTCCCCACTCTTTCATATCTTGGGACAAACTCACCAGAATCTTACCTGATCACATTGGCCCAGTTCCTACTATTCACACTAAAGAGGAGATAGAAATGGCTGTAAACAACTTTACCATCCAAATCAAAAATGCAATAAAGGCAGTCAACCCAAACCACAGTTTCTCACCCTAGTGGACGGATCCCCGAAGAAATTATGGATTTAATTAGACTGAAAAACAAAGCCAGAAAGCGGTATCATAACATAAGAGCCCCTCAAGATAAAGCAAACTTGAACAAATTAAACAGACAAGTACGGGAAGCCCTCCAGACACATCGAAACCAACAGTGGGAATCTAAGCTAACAAATTTAAACCCTGAGGACAACTCCATATGGAAGTTTATGAGAACCTTCCGCACCAAAAGGCAACTTTTACCCCCAATTCAAACCTCAAAAGGAATAGCTCACAATGATGGGGGAAAAAGCAGAGGCTCTAGCCAACAGCTCGGAAAGTCAATGCAACCCCTCATATGAAAACTTGAACATCAATCTCATCTACAAGATTCACCGCCGAGTCAGGCAGGCCATAACAGAACAAAAAGATGATCTAGAATCTCTCACACCCACTTCTCCAACAGAAGTTATAAACATTATAACCCACCTGAACAACAATAAAGCTCCAGGCCCAGATGGAATTACGAACAGAATAATCAAACTACTCCACAGAAAAGCCATTGTACATCTAGTCAACATAATTAATGCCATCATCAGACTCCAGTATTTCCCTTTAACATGGAAAATAGCAGATGTCACACCAATTAAAAAGAGTGGAAAAAACACTCAACTCCCTGAAAACTACAGACCTATCAGTCTTTTGTCTAACCTTGGAAAGATAGCAGAAAAAGTAGTCCTTACCAGACTTCAATCACAAACGGACCAACTACATATAATCTCAAATGAGCAATTTGGATTCAGAAAAAACCATTCCACCATTCAGCAGATTCACAGGTTGATCGAGTACATTTCCGAAGGCTTCAATCGGAATCTTCATACAGCTGCAGTCTTTTTAGATGCCGCAAAAACTTTTGATAAGGTGTGGCACCAAGGTCTTCTCTACAAGCTTATCGCATTCAATATACCTATTCAGCTAGTTAAAATAATTCACTCTTACCTCAGAGACAGATACATGCATGTCAAAATACATGAAACTGTATCAACCAGACGCAAGGTTCTGGCAGGAGTACCGCAGGGCTCACTCTTGGTCCCCTTGCTGTTTTCTATCTATATTGCTGATATCCCTCAAACCCCAAGCTCAACAATCACTGCATTATATGCTGATGACATTGCATTATTAGCAAGATCTCTCAGCCCAAAACTGGCTATTAAGAGACTCCAAAGCAGCATTCACACACTGGAAAGATGGCTAATGGACTGGAGAATTCAAGCCAATCCACAGAAGAGCTCAGCCATACTGTTCACCAGAAAAAAGCCTCAAATCAAGGACTCAAATCAGACGTCAACATACATTTACTAGGTGTTAAAGTCCCATGGCAGAATACAGTCAAATATCTTGGAGTAATTCTGGATAAAAAACTACAATTCACCAACCATATAGAACATATAAGTTCAAAGACGTCTAAAGCAATAGCGCAGCTCTCCCCTATGATCAACAGAAAAAGTAAATTAGATACTCAAAACAAACTGCTCATATACAAGATGGTAATACGCCCAGTCATAACTTATGCATCTCCTGCGTGGAGTCACACTTCGAAGGCAAATATTCAGAAGCTGCAGAGATTGCAAAACAAATGTCTGAGAATGAGTTTAGATGCTCCATGGTTTATCAGAAACTCCCAAATTCACAGAGACGTCAACATTCCCTACGTCACAACTCTTCTTCATGACCTAGCTGAAAAGTTCTTCAATAAGACGATTAATCATCCGAACCCACTGATCAAACAAGCATCAGACTACAACGAAGCAGATTTCTACAAATACAAGAGACCCAAGTCAATTCTAAGCTCGGCTGAAAACAGTTAATCTCGCTGCCCTTTCAGGGCGAGCTTAAAGCTCAATGATTTTCCACCCAAAGAACTTTCCTTTTCAGATGAAGGGGAATTTGAAAAGCATTTATGCTTCACCCATCAAGTCAGTACCGTTATGCGTTAAATTGATAATTTAAAAAAATAAAATAAAATAATAAAAAAATTGGACTAGTAGTATTCATTTTTGAGAGTAGCTATTTGATTTTAGTTACAGAACTGTTTTCGTGTGTTTCATGCTGATATTATGTAGTAAATTAAAGTAGGGTATGAGATGTTTCCGAAGAAAGTGGAATTTTATGACAAGGATAATTCTAAATAAACAGTATTTACAGTGGCGAATTTATGGTATAAGAATGACCAGTGAATTTCAAAAATATCCCTCCATAGCATCGGTAAGAGGTTTTCATAATAGATGAAACGTACAAATACGGAGCTTCTTGTGCTTGACAACAGTTAGGATGAATTCAGTAGTTTTTTATTTATTTTTTTACATCGTATCAAGCCCCACATATATATTTTTTGTGTATAGTAAGCATTGAATTGCGCATACTCATGCAAGAATCAAAGACAGTGAAAACAAACACACTTCCATAAATTTCTAGTCGTTAATCATTCGCATTCTGCAATATGATTATATTTTAACGTTTTTAATTTTAATATATCTTAACATATATTTAATATATTGTTCCAAACCAATTTATTTATATTTTGCAACTACTTTGTTGTGCATATTACATTGTAAGTAGACTTCGCCTCTATATTTATTCTAAAGTAACTGATATGTAAAAATCATAAAACTGTCAAATGAAGACATTAGAAATTTGTAGATTGTTAATTATAATAAACAAAAAATTCTAAACCGTGCAAACGAATAAAGTTTGCGTGTGAAGAATTTTCGTGATTTGGCTAGTTGTATATAGAGACTGCTAACTTCACTTTAGTATCCGATAATGAAAAGCATACTTCCTTTCCGACGTATATTTTCTATGGAGTGTGGGCAGATTAGCTATCCTGACTGGTTTTGCTGTATAAGTACAGGAAATGATTTTTAAAATCCCTCAGATAGTTTTAATGAGTGATTCCAAAAGGATAATTCTAATTCATTATGCATGATCACCGCAGGATAATCAGTGGTGGTTTTACCAGAAACATCCACAAGAACCACTTATCCCCCAGGGCAAACACTGACAGAAGATTCCTGATTAAAGTCATGTCAGTTGGACCTTTACCATAAGCAAGCATCCACTGAAATGCAGCAGTCAAACCACTTCAGCTGAAAACCACATCAATAAGAGCTAGACCCAGGAAGATGCTGAGGTCAGATCAGTGCATGATTCACATATTTTCATATATATGAGTAGTAAAATGATGTATCACCATATATTTTTAAAATATTGTGGATCAGAGATAGTTATGGAAAGTTTCTTTGCTTGGTTATGAAGAAAATTATAATAAACAAGAAATTATATTGTTGTTTTAATCCTATATCCAAGTAAACAAACATCTCTGGTCCAGAGTATTTTGAAAATATGGTGTAACACCATTTTGATTTTGGCTTATGGTTTAACTTGTGAAACTGGAAAAGGGGAGCCCGTTAATTATGGACAATACTGCTGTATCTCTTCTGGCCTAAACAGTGATCTAATGTAAGTCATTCATCTACCAACCAGAATACTCTCCACTTTCCTAATACTTTTTATCCTCTCCTCTCAGTAATACAAATCAAACTTGTATGAGTGTGGTTTTATTACTGATACTGGTTTAATTATACTAGCTTCCTCTTTCATAGTATGCCATCCATATAGTATGACCATTCCAGCCTAGTTGGCTAGTGTATCCACTCTCCGGCCAAAAGGCTGTGGGTTCGAATACTGCCATGGGCATGGATGTTTGTGATTGTCTGTTGTTGGAACGCGCTTCGTAGTTTTGAATCTTCCATCTTGTTGTAAAGTTGTTCTTAATAAAATCAATTAATTGCTGGTTGATTACTATTCAAAATATGGGGAAATTTATATTTATACTGTGCCACCCTATATTTAGATGAGTCTATGTAAAATAGTAGTATCAATCTTCAATTAATTTAGCACTCATTAATCATATAGGCCGAATTTAATATTTTACACTTAAGGCTCCTGCAAGATCCGAACTTTTTATGAGCGGTGCAATGAAAAAGAATCAGGCACACACAATATTGAAGTTAATAAAACAAAACATTTAATACAAGGTTATATGACAAGTGCATAAAATTATAATTCCAAAAATAAGATAGTTCAATTAACTTAGTTCTTCAGGTCAAAACATTCACATAGAATCTAACATCATATCTTCAGATACTAAATTCATAGTTCTCCTAATAATAAAAAATTGTTCGTACGGTTCAAAACTTCAGAATTTCTTAGTAAATAAATTTACTAGTATCACTCAGTTGCATTCTATAATTTAACACTTAGTCAGTAAGCACTTATTGAATTATTAATGGCGGCAGTCATTAATTCAAGGGGAATTACTTTTAAGCTTCTGACTTGGCTAAACTCAGCAAAACACCGCAGTAAATGTTAGGATATTCGAGATGGAGCTATCACTTAAATCTTCACACTGAAATAAAATAAGGTAGGACTGTTCTTACCGGGATTAATCCTTAGCACATCAGATTCAAAGTGAGCACATTTCAAAACTATATTCACTTATTACTCCGAAGCAACACTATTCAAAAGAATTCTTCATGGAGATAACTGAATTATTATTCATCGCGCTGCACATATCTTGATGGACTTGCTATAAGACAGAATAATTATTCCATGTTTACTACTGCGTAACAAATTGAGATTTGCATAATCCTTCTTCAAAGCGACAAAAGAATAAGTAGTAATTTTTGAACTTGGAGGAATTATTCTGGATTGCCTATTAACCTTCCGGTCTTTTGTTAATCCTGTTAAGGCACTAAAATTCCTATTACTGCTACTGCTGACTTTACTCTCAGCCGCCTATAAGTTTTCTCCTCGTTTCTGTAGTGTTCTGAATGCTCCTGCCCCCTGAATGTCGTGCCCTTTAGAGTCCTTCTTTACTTTCACCTTCTGTTTATATACATTTCTTCTTCCTGCTTAAACTTGTTCACTCATCCAACTCATATTAGTTCCTTACTTCCAATTACCGCAGCTCACACCCTAAGCTCGCGCGTTCTATTTTATTTCTGTCTCCATGGCAACGATCAAAACAAAACGTAAACATAAGTGTTACATAAGATTATACCTTTACACTCAGTAATGAAATATAATAATAAAAAATATTACAGTTACTTAATTTTTCCTTCACTTTCATTTACAAATATAATAAAAAAAACATATATTACAATTCACATAAGGCACATAAAAGTTACATACATAGAATATCTTATAATATTACTGAAAGAATATAGCAATAAAATAAATGGTATTTTCTACAAAGTCCTTCCATTATCTTGACATATCTTAAAATTATATAATTAAATAATACCTGATAAAATTCAAGGAAAATACATGAATAATAAATCTTAAGCAAAAAACTAACAAATAATATATAACACGTCTTGCTTAGGATATGGTAGATTATGTTAAATGTGAATGAAGAATAATAACATACAAAATAACTTCATTCACAGTTTAACACTGTGAAAATACTAGTGGTGGTGATCAGTGTTTCCCAAATTTTTCCTACGATGGAACACTTCACAAATCCTGAAATTTTAACAAAACACCTTGGTTAGAGTCGCAGCATTTAAAACCATTCCAGGCTCATATTAATATTAATTTTGATAATTTTTCACGGAACACTTCTTCACTTTCTGTGGAACACAATTTGGGAAACCCTAGTGTAGATGATGTGGTTCACTGTGGTTGGTGGAGATGGAGAGTTGTAGAGTAGGTGCCCTCCCTTGATGAGTCTTTGGACTCCTAAGTGGAGGTGTCACATAATAATAATAATTCATAACCTTGTATTTTTTTGGCACTAAATCACCAAAAGGGATGATTTGCAGGTCATCTCATCCTTTCAGAACTACTGCTTCCTCTTTTCTAATCTAAATGCTTGCTCTGAGCAGATTGCTAGAATTCTTCTTCATTCCTCACCATGTTCAAAATTCCTGTCTACTATCCCAGGTTGTGGGTTAACCAGAGGTGCACAAGACAGTTCAAAACAAGAACTTCAGCCTGCACTGAAACACACAACAAATTTAAAACCATATAAAATTTCTAAATCTGACTTCAAAAGAGCCAGAAGAAACTTGCCTTCTGTACAAATGACAATTTACCATCTCAACTCTTTGAGACCATCAAGCATAACTTCTACTGTGCTTTCATCTCTTTTCATCCAGATGCACTGCTTACAAAAATACTTAAATATAAATATGAACCTTCTCTCATCTTTCTTCTCCAGTCCTGCATAAATGACTAAGGAATCACTTCCTGTCATACTCCAGAAGCAGTATAGAATGCCTCTTCTGGTCTTTAGGAAGACGTCAAAACATCTTGAATAACCTAGATACCAAAAAAAATCCTCTGGTCTTTGCTGCTATCTCACCAATCATACTCAAAATTTGTGCTCCCAAACTAACATCTGCTCTGTCTCATCTCAGTACTTATTCTCAGCCAGAATCTGTACAGATATTTGGAAAGAAGCCTATATTCAGCCCATTCAAAAAAAAAAAAAGTGTCATGTAACTACCAACCCATTGTTTTATCTCAGTCCTTTCTAAAATGTTGTGATGAAAATAGAGTAAAAATATGCAGTGAGAGGAGGTACTCTTGGACATGATACTCATACAGAGAGCAACCATTTCTGATATATCATGTCTGTGATGACAGAGCCTCCCACATACCAGTACTCAGAATTCCTCCTCTGTACACTACCTAGCAGAGCATGTGGCAGCAGGATTATGCACCAGCTGATTAGGAAGTCTCCTGACTCAGTAATTATAAGTTCAGACCTGTGTGCTATTTGGCATCCAGTCTGGGTTAAACCAAGAATATAATTCTTGGCATCTTTAATTTATAGTATAACCAAGTGGATAAACTTTCAACATCTATCTCTAATCCAGAGTATTTAAGTAATAAGGTGTGACACCTTTTGTCTACTTCTACAGATATCCCTTGATTAACGCGATTAATTAATCCCTGAATGTTACCATGTTATATCAAATATAATAATCAATGGTAAAAATTACAATTCGTCCATGATCGATTACTGTATTAATAATTCGTTTTATATGGTACTCTTTTAGAAAAGATAAAAAATGAATGCAAAGTAAATGTTTAATAAAACCTACATTAGTTCTGCAATTTTTTTTATCAAAAAAGTTATAAAGAGTCGTTTAAACAGTTTGTTTTTTTCTTATCAGCATAAATCCTACAGTAACAAGCAAAATGACTCTCTAGACCTTGGCAAACAAGCATTCTTCGATTAACATCTGGATCCATATTCATTACTTGCTGTTTAAGCGATTCTAAACCGCAAAATATTCCATCCAGTTCTTTGATTGTTATCTCTTTTGGAACCTCATCTTCACATTCCATTTGTTCTTTGTCTTCATATGCACATTGTTGTTCAATTTCAAGAAGATTGTTGTCACTGAAATCTTTTCAATTTGAATCCAATAATTCTTTAACATCTTCTGCATTAAAACCAAGGTCTTCACCAATTGCAACGATTTCTTCAACTGCGGTGTTCACAGGATTTTGCAAAACAACTCAGTCACTAGCACATTCTGCAAAAGGATTTTTCAAACAGCTCACATGCAGGTAGAAGACACTTGCTCCCAAGAATCATGAATGTTTTCAGTTGCGTGTTTATAGTTAAAATTTTTCTAAAAATTCTTGGAGCGTAATCGCATTTTCTCCCGTTGTTGTTTCTATTGCCTTTGAGAATGTCTTTTTAAGAAAATAGCTTTGCAAGTTGCAATGATGCCCATGTCCATGGGTTGTGGCAATGATGTCGTATTTGGTGGAATTTTGGTAAATTTAAAGGTGCGTTAATTAAAACTCTTGCTGCGTATATAAAGGGATTGTCGCAATTAATTTTGCCGTGTTAATCAAATCCCACGTTAAGCAAAACTGCCTTAAGCAAGGGATACCTGTATATGGAAATATGACTTCTGCATTATTTCAACTTGGGTATAACTTCTGGGTCAGGCTCCTACTGATAAGACCTCAATAAAGATCAAAACTGGTCTGGGTAGTGACTCTTCCATAATGCATAGCATTATACATGTCTGTAAGGATATGTATAATGCTATGCATTATGGAAGAGTCACTACCCAGACCAGTTTTGATCTTTATTGAGGTCTTATCAGTAGGATAAGATGGGATACCAAACTAAATAATATGAAGTCATTAACTTTTATTATTATTATTTGACACCTCCAAGGAGTCCAAGGACTTGTCGAGGGAGGGCACCTGCTCTACAACTCTGTCTCTACTACACAGTCCACCAACTGACCGCAACTACACCAATGCCATCTACCGCCGACCACCATAGTATTTCCACAGACACTCACAAACATCCATGCTCACAGCAGAATTCGAACCCGCAGCCTTTTGGCTGGTAAAGCGGATAGACTAACCACTCGGCCAGCCAGGCCGGCAATATGTACGAGCTTCTATGTACGAGTCACCCAGTTGTGAAGTTACTTCATGTGCAAACTTTGTTTGCTTACACTTGGATAAAGGATTAAACCAAGAATATAATTTGTTTGCATCATTAATTTATACCATTTCTACTGTACTCTTGAAATGGAGGAGATTTTGGATCTCTAAGAATATTGGCATGCCCTGGAAAGATGTTGCTCATTTCATGGATGGGGAAGGACTAACATGGCATTTGCTGCCTCAGTCCTTCATGTAAGATTTTCACAGGACATTCTACATTGTGAGTCTAGTTGGCATTTACTCCAGTTAGGAAAGTATCCTTTAGCAACAGGAATGCCTTCTGGGAATACCAGAGCCTGTTTTGTGAAAATTGTTAATTACCCAGTGCTTTGTTGTACTTTCCACTCTTTAATTGGACAGCCAGTTTTCTCTAAGGTTTATTACTGCATGTCATGGTAAATGCTTCCTCTCTTTGGACTTTCTCACCAATTCAGGATTTTCCCGAGGCTTTGTTTTCACTTACTCTCTTTTTTTGTATACATACATGACCTGCTCTCACTCACCAACAGTCTTGTCTATAATTTACAGATGATAATATGCTACTCGTTTGACAAACCTCACGGTGCCCATGCATCCCAAGTTTCAAGAAATTGTAAAATTAGTACCTTAAACATGGGATGAGAATAATCTTGTCAATTTGAGTACTACCATAACTCTCTTCTTGAACCGACATTTACCTGGATACATTTACATCATTTGCCTCCTTGATCTCAAAGAAACATGGCATCATTTTCAGTTCAAGACAGTGTTTATCACCCACCCATCTAATAACTAGAAATCTACCCCACCTTAGAATACTCATAGAACTGCTGCAAGTATTCTAATTTTTCACTTAAAAGCACCAGAGGAACATAATAATTATAAATAAATTATTAAGTTAGTAATAAAATGCTGGATTTCCAAATAAATCTTCAGAGCATTTATTACAACTGTTGTGAAACATTTAGCACCCAACTAAGTTTCAACAGAAACAGTTCACAAATTCTGAATGAAAAGAGACCTGTTATATATAGGCTCTGCAACCTCTTTGGGGATTTGACAAAATGCAAAAAACATTTTGGATAAGATTCAGAATTTTTGATAACTCTTTTGGATATAATATCTCTGTCTGGCAAATACTTTGAATGTTGCAGGTTTCAAATGATTGGGCATTTACCATAATCTTTGGTTTGGAAAAAGTAAAAGAAAAGGTAACTCAAGAAAAGGTAAAAGCCTATAGTAGACTAGTACTATGTATTGGCTAAGGACTTTTTTTTTCTATTTTTATCTCATTTCATCTTCCTTTCCCTCTTTTACTTTGCGGTGTTGAGGGTTTATTAATCATCAGACCTCAAACCATTCACAGGATAAGGTGGTCAGCCCTACGCCCCGGTATATTCTATGTCTGTAGTGTTCAGTTCTCAAGGCCGGTTGCAGTATGAAAAACCCCAGGATAAACTGGGGGAAAAACCCTATTGTCCATGCCCAAGACCGGCTAACTTAGTTATGGCTGAGGAAGATCCTTCAGCTCCTCGCATCAATGACGGGAATCGAACCTAGGACACTCCTTCCCCAGGCATATGGTTGCAAAGTGCACAGCCACTAGGTTAACTGTGTGAACTCTATTTTTATTTTTATTATTTTTTTTTGCATATTCTGGAAAACCAAAAATGAAACTTTTTTAAGCCACTTGAGGCCTCCAATAAGTAGGTGGTAGTCTCACATTGGATGATGATTCATTTTTAATCTAAGGACAATAATGAGCATCCATACCCTGGGTGGGATTTGAACCTGCAGAACCCTAAGGCCATTGTGGGAGATCCAAACTATCAACACAATATCGTACCTCTCCATGAAACTATTAACAGACAATGCACTTACAATAGACCCAAACAACCCATTCCATTCATTCCCCACTCTCCAAGTGAAAAATCTAGTCCTCATACTCTTGCTAACCATACTCTGACCAACTTTCATGGCTGATGTCTTGTACTGCCCCCTCTAGCAAAATGCTGAAGTATTTCCTTTGTATTAATTCTATAAAATCCTTTAAGAAAATGAAATGTTTTTTTTTCATTTTTTTAAAATGAAAGAACTTAAGCTGGCGAAACTTGTCAATGATTGTATATATTTATAAAGAACTATGGTCCACTAATAAATCCAAAAGAAAATTTCTCATACTTAGCGTAAAAGGACTAAGTATGAGAGGACCAAATATTAACAGTTACAATGAAATGTTTTTGTCATATTCCTCCTCTCTTTTTTTTTTTTTTTGCCTATCAGCCAACTTTTTTTATTTTTTATTTAAAATTTTGATGTAGTTCCCACCCACAAAAGATTATTAATAAAACTCATCATCATTGTAATGCTAATTACTGATATTGTTCTGTTCCAGTCTCATTATCCATCAAATATCCACTTTTGAGTCTACCCAGCCATCTCTTTCCAATTGGTTTATTTTATTAATTGTTTAGGATATTGGATGTTGGCCATTTGGTTTACATGTTCTATCCAATTTTGTTTGTAATTATTTAGTTTTTCTTGTATTGATTTTATTTTTAGTTCTTTAAAAATATCTTCATTCCTTATTTTTGTCTAATAATGAGTATTTTGCAGTAATCATTGGTGGACTAAGGATTTTTTTTTTTTCATTTTTATCAATTTTATATATATATATTTTGTTTATTTTTATATAGTACAGAAACCATGCTCTAGAAACCAAATGGAACTTTTTCAAGCCACTTCTGCCTCCAATAAACAGGTCTATGGTCTCGCATTACACAGTGACATTCACCTTCCACCTAAAGACAATCACAGACATCTGTGCCTTCAGTGGAATTCGAATTTATGACCTTTGATTGGAGTGCAAGTATACTAACTGCTCAGCTCTCAATCTATCCTCATGAGGAGAATTTCACAAACCACTCACCATCTTGGTCACTCACCTCTGGATCATCTTTGCAACTTCCTTATCCCCAAGAAACCTGGGTGACCAGACCTGAGCACAGTAATCTAGATGTGGTCATATCAAGACTTTATAAAGAGGATCGATAACTTCCTTATCTCTGGTTGTTAGTGTGTTCTTAAATAACCAAATAATCCTGCGAGCTATACTGGCTATTTAAGCAATATGCCCTTTAAACTTCAGCTCTCTATCTACTACTATCATCACCCCAAATTCCTGGCTTCATCAATTTCCTGGACTACAGCTCTCTCTGTGTGATATGCAGCTTGAAATCTTTCTATCCCAGAATTCATAACTGTACACTTTTCTGCATTAAATTGACATCCATTATGTTTTTGCCATACTGTTCAGCCTATTTAAATCATCCTGAAAGCTCTGTACATCACCTTGATTAACAATTACCAACTTTGCATTATCATAAAACAACTGAATATTGCCTTTCATATTTGCAAGTTTGAGCGTGGTTAGTAGTTGGAAGGGGATCAATCGTTCAATGCTGTTAGCACACTCTCCTTCGATGAGTCTTTGGACTCCCTGTAGGTGTCAGATAATAATAATATTATTTCCTGTCATTTATATACAAATTAAACAGCAGTGGTCCAAGCACAGAGTATTATTGCACACCACTGGTCACCTGCTTTCTCCTGGATTCTGCTCCTCCATATACTACTACTACGTTTTGGTATCTGTTCATCAGTCACCCAAAGAGTTCTTTGCAAAATCCAGCAGTATTATTGTGTAGCCATTCCTTTTATCCAGCTCAGTTGTCATCCTATTAAGTTAATAGATTACTAAGTAATGACCTACCCTTCATAAAGTCATGCCCCCCCCCCCATAGTGTCATATTCTTATTTACCCACTCCTGAATTCTCTTTTTGACTAACTTTTCCAGTACTTTTACCACCACTCCATAGATACTGATTGGTCTATAATTTGTTATCATAGACTTAGATCCTGCTTTATGTAAAGGAACTATTTTGCCCTCCTTTCACTCTCTCTCTTGGACTTTGCCAGAACTGAAACTTAAATTAAACAGCCTGGTCAAAGGCCTATGGCAGTTCCCTGCACATTTTCTTAAAATGCGAGCCATTATTCCATTCAATTCCACAGCTTATTTAGATTCAGATTCTGCTATATCCTAAGTACTTCCAACCTCTGTTCTCACATTAGTCTCTGTCACCTCTGTATTAACAATATCTTCTCTTGGATGATATACTTGCAAAGTGGTCACTCACCAACTCGAGAATTTCATCTGCCTCTATCACCACTCTATCATCTGCACTCATTAAAGTTATTCTTCCATAGTCATTCTTCCTCCTACTTGCCACATAACAAAAACTTTCTTTGGGATTTCTTTTTGTCTTCTCAGCCAATTTCTTCTCATAATCAGATTTTGTCTTCCTTACCATGTTGGTCACCTTTCTCCTTATATATCCTCCACAAGAAAGTTTGAGGACATCTTGCTAAAATTGTGAACACAGCAATGTGCATTATGAGAATGAATCAGAAAACACTGACATGTAGGAGTAAGGATATGTTATAATACTTATTAATGGGGTGAGTCACGTAAAAATTGTTTGTTTATTTTAGAATTTTTTTCTATGTTTCATAGCCATCTTCAATATGTTACAGGAATATTACCATTATAAAAAGAGAACAACAATTAAATTGAAAGCTTGTGATATTATGTGCACTATCAACTGCAGGAGAATAACTTCATCTCCACTATAGATATCAAGAAATAAAATGAAAATAAAATAGTATTATTTATTTTTAAATTTAAATAATTAATTATAATTTATGAAACTCAAGAATGATGAGTATTAGCTAGAATAATTTCCAAACTTGAAAAAGTTTAAGGCAATTGTTTTTGTTAAGGTTGGGATTGTGAACCTGTATTTCACATCTTTCTTTGTACAGTCTTTCCAAAAGAAATAGCTTTTGTGTAGAACTGTGGTATTGTTCCACTGAATTATGTGTTTTATAGATAAGGCATAGTTTGCTAAACCAGATTTATTGGGCTCCTTACGTGAAATATGTTCTTGATGTTCTTCAAGACAAATTTGTCAGAATGGACCAGTCTGGTGCAGAAATTCATGATATTAGTCATGCAATCCAGATGCAAAAAGGTAAGTAGAAGGAAATGATTGTCTTGGTTGGCACAAATGATTTGAGAGGAGAAAAGTATTCATGAAGGAGGATGTAAAGGAGTTGTCAGAAGAGGCAAAACTGAGGAGGGAGAAGGTGAAGATTATATGTCTCCTACCATGTTATGATAGAGAAACTGAAGAGAAGGGCATTGCATAGGTGCCTATTGTTGTGTCCCAATTTATGATTTTTATTCTATCTAATAATTTCCGCTTATCTATGTTCTACTATTATCTATGCTCGAGATATCACCAAAATTTTTACTAATATCTAAATTATTTCTCCCCTTAATATCCCTAATATTTGTATTATACTGCGCCTTTTGGGACATTTAGTTTAAGATATTATATGCAAAAACAAGGAGAAAGAACTAAAATATGTCTGAAAGTGAAACAATGTTGCAGTCGTGACACTTTATCTCGTTTCTTAACACATTAATTTCCTGCGTGATTAGGTTCGTAATTTTTCAAGTGGTGCATTGGACAGCAATTTCAGACAACTTTTTATCATTGGACAAAAGGTTTATTAAATTCCTTAACATGGTACAATTCAAATTTTAGTTATTACTCAATTCAGTGCTATACTAAATATTTACAAACTGACATTAGCTTATCATAAATAATTAAGCTATGATCCTATAATGGATATTACGATCATGCCGCCATACACATTCAACACATAAATTCATTTGACACGGACACATAAGATTAATTCACACTATTTAACTATCCAAACTTAAGTAGATTAACTAAACCATTTACTGCACTAACGCATAACTATGACATTTACACTTTCTTATACAATATAATAGACATGCAAAATTCTCAGGACACTTAATTACTCATATAACATTAACACTAGCCAGCTTACTTTCAATGTATTCTGTCAGATACTAAAGTCCTAGTGTTGTTTTCTTGGTCACTTCAACAGTTCAGTATTAGAATAATGATAACTAATACAGACGAATCTTAGTTAACACGAGATATAATTTACAGTACCTTTCTTTCCTGAGTTTTCCATATGGGCCTCTATCCTTTTCTGATTGAAGTATCCTGGTATAACCTCTCCAATAATCTGCTTCTCCTATGTTCCCTTTTCAATTGAACTATGCCTACGCGGTCTTTACCTTTCGTTATTCAGAACATACTTTGAATCGTCTAAATAACGGCTGTGCAACTCGCGACGTGGATATCGATTTCTTTACAGCTTTCCCTTTTTCATGGTTGTCACTGAAGTTGACAACTCGACTATATGGCATTCTTCGCTTCTTACATAGGAAATACGGAACCGAGATTCCACTCACTTTTGTTTCCTTGTTGTGACGACGGAGATATAACTCCAATATCGCCACTCAGGAAAACACCGTGAAACCCATACGAAGGAGCTCGCGAAGAACTCTTCTGGAACAGAACCAAAAACCAAAAGCCATAAAGGTCTAAAAGTCTAAAAGCCCCGTGTGTGTGTGTGGGGGGGGGTTTCCAACCCTTTTATACTTGCTCTCCTAACGGCACCTTCTATAACTTCTTTTCTCCGTCCCCTACTTGATTTTACTTCACCGACCAATTAGGGTGGCATTTTTCTGCCAAACGTCCTTTGGTCGGCGAGCCCGTAACGATGTCTTAATCCGGGAATCGGCCCTGAGCGATAGTCTGTTGTTTTTCTTTTGCTAGCCTCTAACTTAATCCCCTTTCCAAAATTTCTCTATGAACTTACTTAATATTTTAATCTCTAGCCTCTCACATACCATCTCTTATGACTAATCCTTTTCTGTCTTATTTAGTTAAATTTTCTCTTTTATATCATATTACAACATTAATATATTCTTTCCTTTTTTTGTTAGTTAGTTCAACAAACACCTTTATATTTTATATATTTTATTGGATGCAAGAATATTTCTTTTTCTTTTAAATAATTCATCTATTATCTTTTATGCAGGGTTTTTAATTTATTTATTCTTCATGTTACACCATGATAGTTGAGAATTCTACATTCTTAAGATATCAGGTGTAACACTATAGAGAGAGAGAGAGAGAGAGCTTTGCTCAACGTGCATGCTGAAGCAAAAATTTAGGAAAACTTAAGCAATTAGGGTGGAAACAGGTGAGTTTGTGTGAAGGCACCCATGAGTCAAGTGAGTGTGAAAATGACAAAGTACAGAATCTAGTCTCTCAAGCAAAAATATTGAATAGGGTAGTCAATTCATGAAGTAAAGGTGGGGGGGAGGGCCTAAAGGGATGCTGCAATTTCTGTATACTAATGCCAGAAGTATCAGGAACAAGAGGGAGAAGTTTTTGTCATTGGTTAATGCAATCTCTGTGAGACAATCACAATTGTCCATGCCCACGCTTGGATTTGAACCTGCAGCCTTTTGGCTGGAGTGCGGATGTGCTGACCACTCTGCAGACCAGGCCGGCTAACTTATATCTTATTACTTCCTTTACAACTAGAGTACTATTGTTTTTATTATTATTTGATATAGGTGGCAGTTAAGATAAAAAGTCAAATGGCTAGTTTTCTGGCACCTTAATATAGAAAATAAGGGGATAAACATCCTTTGTTGTTTTATAGCCAGTAAGCGAAAAACTAAAGATCGATAACTACGATCTATAAGTTTCATGCCGAAAAACTATCGGCCAAGGCAATTCGAAGTAAAGGTGGAGCAAGCTCCCTCACTATTCTTGATATTTTCTCATAATGTAAAACACAGCTCCTAATACTGTCGTTACATTATGAGGAGAGGTCACTACCTAGACCGGTTTCAACCTTTTTTGAGGTCTCATCAGTGAGTAGGTAGACCTGGAAGATATCAAAGCTTAGTGAAAAGAACTTGCATACCTTCACTATACGAATGCCATAAAGGTGTAATTATATTTTAGTTAAGATAAAAAGCCAAATGGCTAGTTTTCTAGCAATTTAATATAGAAAATAAGGGGATAAACATCCTTTGTTGTTTTATAGCCAATAAGCGAAAGTAAAGATCGATAATTACGATCTATAAGTTTCATGCCGAAAAACTATCGGCGAAGGCAATTCGAAGTAAAGGTGGAGCAAGCTCCCTCACTATTCTTGATATTTTCTCATAATGTAAAACACAGCTCCTAATACTGTCATTACATTATGAGGAGAGGTCACTACCCAGACCGGTTTCAACCTTTTTTGAGGTCTCATCAGTGAGTAGGTAGACCTGGAAGATATCAAAGCTTAGTGAAAAGAACTTACATACCTTCACTATACGAATGCCATAAAGGTGTAATTATATTTTTAATTATAATTAAAAAGCCATTTGGCTTTTTATCTTAACTAAAATATAATTACACCTTTATGGCATTCGTATAGGAAGGTATGCAAGTTCTTTTCACTAAGCTTTGATATCTTCCAGGTCTACCTACTCACTGATGAGACCTCAAAAAAGGTTGAAACCGGTCTAGGTAGTGACCTCTCCTCATAATGTAATGACAGTATTAGAAGCTGTGTTTTACATTATGAGAAAATATCAAGAATAGTGAGGGAGCTTGCTCCACCTTTACTTCGAATTGCCTTCGCCGATAGTTTTTCGGCATGAAACTTATAGATTGTAGTTATCGATCTTTAATTTCGCTCTGGCTATAAAACAACAAAGGATGTTTATCCCCTTATTTTCTATAGGTGGCACCTGTTAATAAGTTACTTTAAACTTGTGCTCCTGCATTTTATCATAATTGCAAGTGTTTTTTGTGCAAAATAAGCAGTAAACAGAAAACTAACAGAGGGTATTAAGGAGCCGATTTTACTTCAGCACAACTCATAAGTACCCATAGTCCATTAAATCAGCTATTTTTTACAACTAAAAAACAGCCATGTGAAAGCGCTATGCCTACCATGCAAAGTAAAGATGGCGGCAACAAAGGCCAACAATGGAAGATTACCTCGAGTCCCATCAGTGTAGCGTTGCTGATCACCAACAAACCGAATGACATTACAAAGTACTGCAGCTGTGAAACTGAAGTTAAAGAAAGGAAAAAAGGTATATTGTGCGATTTCTGTTGCAACTGGCTACATACCTCCTGCACGAAAATAAATGAATCAGCGCACAAGCTTTTTACCGATCTTAACCAGCCCTACTTTTGTATGATGTGCCTCCCTCCCTTCCATAAAAAGCTACTAAACCTGAGCAAAAGAGTTGAAAACCTTGAACAACAGTTTAATACTATGATCGATACTTTCTCCTCCAAAATCGGAAAGTTGGAAACTAAGTTTGAGATACTCAACGACCAGCGTGATCACAAATGCACCCGTGCCTGCTAACAAACTTCACGAACTAATCGCCTCAACAGTACATGAGTTGCTTGAGGCTGAAAATAGGAGGCTTAATGCCGTTTTCCTGAACTTTCTGACGGAAAATGGTAAACCCTTAAAAGAAGACATTGGCAAACTATCAGTAGATTGCAATTTTGATCCCAGAAATATAGTCAAATGCATTCGTTTTGGACCCATAAACAGACGAAAGGATGGAACAAACTTTTCACGTCTTGTGAAAGTGACCGACGACACACCAACAAACACATTCAAATTTATAACGGTGATAAACAACAAGCTAGAGGACACTTGTCTCCAGTCATGCGTACGTGCTCGACCTGATGTAACCTTTGCCCAGAGAGAACAAAGACACCAACTCTAAAGACAACTAGAAGAAAGACGCCAACTCCAAAGACAACTAGAAGAAAAACGCCAAAATGGAGACAACAGTTGGATGATAGACTACAAACAAACCAAACTAGTGCTAAAACCAATCGCGCCACTAGTAGCCACCAAGGACACCAGTATGCAGGCACTGCATAGGAAACATGAAAGACCCTTGCGGTCAAATCCATGCCTCACAGAACCTTGCATATCCATTTCACCAACATCCGTGGCCTCGATTCCAACCTTAAAAGCGTCCACTACCATCTGCAGTCCACCAAACCCCATCTACTCTTTTTAACAGAAACTCAAATCTCACCTTCCCCCAGCACTATTCATCTCAACCTTCCTAACTATACAATATTTAATTCCTTTCAACCCAAGGGTGGCATCTGTGCATATATCTGCTCTGACATACCCTGCCGGGGAGCACCTAACCTAGAATCGCCCAACTTTGACCTTCTTTGGCTGAAGATATCCCTCCCCAACTCAGTCAAATTCATCTGCTGTCTCTATCGCTCTCCTAATACCACCAATCACTCTGAGCGCTTTCATTTCCTCTCCTTAAAAGTGTATTTTTTCCAGTCCCACTCTCCTAACAGTGAAATCATCCTCCTGGGTGATTTTAACGTCCATAACACCAATTGGCTTTCCTCTTCCAGTTATACAGATCCCGCAGGCAGAGATGCTGAAACATTTGCCATCATTAACAACCTTGTACAAATTGTTCAAAAACCAACCAGAATACCAGGTAACCTGAACCACTCCCCAAATACCCTAGATCTCTTCCTTACTAATGACCCCTCCAAATATGCAGTGAATGTAATGAACCCTCTGGGTAATTCTGACCACAACCTAGTGCTCATTTGCTCCCCCATGCAACAACGCTTACACAGTCACTCCCACACAAGAGTCGTTTGGCACTATAACAGTGCCAAATGGGGCAGTCTCTGCGACTACTATGCTTCACTCCCAAGGTTGGACCATTGTTTCTGGTCTTCCAGTCCAAACATATGCACCGAATGTATCACCAAAGTAATCCTCACTGACATGAAAACATATATTCTCCACGCTACTCAGAACTGCCGTCCCCTAACTAAACCCTCGTTCCTCAAAAGATGTGCTAAGGCTGTACAAATGAAAAATCAGGCATACCACAACTGGCTCAAATAAAGAACCCCCATCCTCCTTCAATGCCTATACTGAAGCCCGAAAGAGATGCAAGAAAATTATCAATGCTTCTAAAGCAGGAAGCTTGCAGCCTGTCCAAATGGCAGCCATGCCTTTTGGTCTCTTGCCAAGGCAATTGGCCGTAACTTTTGCCCTACATTATTCCCACCTCTATCACACCCAGATGGCTCAATTGCAACATCACCTATAGAAAAAGCTAACCTCCTGGCTTCACACTTTGCCTCCAATCACACATAACTGACAATGGCAAATGCCCTCCAGTCATTCCAACTGCCCAACATACAATGTCTCCTGTATCTTTTTGCCAAAAAGATATCATAAACCTGCTGTCTAAATTAGACACACACAAAAAAAGTCTCCTGCCCCTGACAGCATTCCTCCAATTGTCCTGAAGGTCTGTGCACCAGAACTGACTCCTATCCTATGCCATCTGTATACACACTCACTTACTCCACTGCTATATATCCCAAAGCCTGGAAACTGGCCTATATTCAACCCATTCCTAAAAAGGATGACAAATCACTGCCATCTAACTACTATCCCATCTCACTCACTTCAGTCCTATCTGAAATGATGGAGAAAACCATCAACTCTCAACTGCTAATCTACCTTGAAGTTACCTGGCTATTAAGCAACTGCCAGTACGGATTCCGTTGAAGCCGATCAACAGGAGATCTACTCTCATACATCACCCATCACTGGACAAATGCCATGGAGAAATTCGGCGAATCCCAAATAGTTGCACTTGATATCTCTAAAGCCTTTGACTGAGTTTGGCACGAAGGCTTACTAAACAAACTCCCATCATTTGGACTGTCTCAGGACTTCTGCAGATGGATTGCCAGCTCCCTATCCTCTCACCATCCAACTAATTCTAGGGTCCCACAAGGTTCAGTTCTCTCACCGACCATCTTCCTTCTATATATCAATGGCCTACTTCCGTTGACCTCTAACCCAATACACAGTTTTGCAGATGACTGTACATTACACTCCTCCCTTTCATTTGACAAACCCTACTCTTCACAACTCACTTCAACCCACAGAACATCAACCACCACTGCCCTTAATTCTGACCTCTAAGCCATCCTCCAATGGGAGCTCAGATAACCTCATCAACTTCAACGCTGGTAAAACCCAGTAAAACCCAGTTCTGTCTTATTTCTCACAATAAAGAACCATTTTCCCCCATCATTGTTTTTGATAACATTCCAATTCGCAGACAAGATGAGATTTCTCTTCTTGGAATTACCCTAACATCAAGCTTCTCCTGGCATAAACACATCACATCCATTGCATCCTCAGCTTCCAAAAAACTAGATTTTCTCTTTCGCTCAAGACGCTACTTCACCTCTAAACAGCTGCTAACATTATACAAATCACAAATTTTCCCAGCTATCGAATACTGCTCTCACATTTGGAGTGGGGCTCCAAAAAGCTCCCTCAAAATGCTTTACTCAATACAGAGGAGAGCAATTAGACTGATAAATGACCCATCTCTTACCAACTCGCTCTCCTCACTTTCACATAGACGCTTGGTCTCTGCAATTTGTATATTCTATGAATATTTCTATGGGAAATGTTCACCTGAAACAGCATCAATAATTCCCCCATTCTGTACTAAGTCCATTGGAACACGTACAGATGCCGCCCAACATACTTTCACAGTACACCTTGAAACCCACAGAACAAGTTTCTTTTCCTCCTCCTTCATCCCTGCTACCGTGGTGCTGTGGAACAGTCTTCCCCACCTGACATATTTCCCAAGGAATACAACATACAGGCTTTTAAATCAAATGTAAACAAGTTTCTCTTTTCCCAACCCACCACCCATATACAGTACTAACGTACTATAGGTTGACCGGCCAACCTCTCATATATGGGCCCAACATGAAAAAAAAAAAAAAACTTTGCCAGAAGTTATAGGCATTAGTGAGGCTTGGCTAACAGCAGATAATGTTACAGGGATAGAATATGAAGGGTTTAGTTTTTTCAGAGAAGAGATAGAGAAGATATGATGGGAGTGGGAGGGGGGGGGTAAAGCTGATGATAATGGATGAATTGCATGCCAAAAAGAATAGGAGATAGGTGGGAGATTGGCTGTTCGTTTGAAGCAGTCTGGTGTGAGATTAAGGCCAATAAGACAAAATATGCATTTGGTTGTTGCTATAGGCCAGGAAGATTCATAGATGATCTGGAAGACTTGTATTGCCAAATTAGTACAATTAGTACATGTTAAGTGATTATTATGGAGGACTTCAACTATGGAGATATAGACTGGAAGGAAGAAAGAAAGATCACATGGCAGGAAGGAAATGGAATTTATACACATACTGAGAGATAATTACCTGAGGCAGCATGTGATGGAGGAGACTAGGGGTGTGAGAGTATTGGACCTGGTCATAGAATCGGAAGAGCCATTCATAACCAAGGTGACCACATTGCCTCTGATTGGTGAAAGTGACCATGCGATCTTGACTTGGGAGATTGTAAAACAGGAGGAATATTCTGTCAAGAAGGGGTATATGTGGAATTACAAGGCAGGTGATTACTACAAGCTTAGGAAGCAACTTAAATCTGTATCATGGTATAAAACATTGCAGTGTAAGGATGTTGATAGTGCATAGGGAAATAGTTAAGGGTCATCTGGTGGAAGCAATATTAAATTGTATACATAAGGTAAGGAGGGTTAGTTGATCAGGTAGGAATTAAATGGATGAGTAATATCATTAAGCATGAGCTTGAGAAGAAGAAAATGCTGTGGAAGGTATATACAGAAAAATCTGATACAGTAACCCCCCGAGTTACGTAAATAATGCTTTCCATAAACTTTTACATAACTTGAATTTTACGTAAGTCAAATTTGTAAATTGCGTAAGTGTAATTTCCTAAGAAACTGCAATATTTAATATTATTATATGTATGTATATATACAGATATGTACAGTATATTATTTACATAGTATTATTTTATAAATGAAACATCATGCAGCAGTATTTACTTGGATATAAACTATAAAAGTATGAAAATATATAAAAGAATATAAAAACAAATTGAAATAACACTTTTCAAATAAAAAAATGTCTTGTGACAGCTAATTTAGCTCTGTAGTGGGAGAGTCGGCGCTGGTGGTGGATGGTTGTGAAGATAAATGCTGTTCTCTGGCAACTTCTACCCCCTCTTGATGTTGAAGGCTGAGCGTAGTCAGGGTCGTCTGAGTTGTCATCTTGACGTTGTTGTGAGCGGCATCTCAACATGTCTAGAGTAGATTGTGTGGTCACACACTTTTTGTCATCGTAGATGGCCTTGTAGCTAGACATATTGGAATGGATACGGCGGCTAACATTCTCAAACTGCTTGGTGTTCGGATCCATCGATTCTATTGCTAGCGCCATGTCTGTCAGGTTAAAAGCCTCAGCTAGTCCCTTTGTTGTAAATTTCTTAACGTCTGGAGTTGGCGATTCAATTGGCATAGTATTTTCTTCGGAATTTCGGAATGCCTCCAAGGTCGTCATTAGTAAGCTCTTCATCGTGACTCAAAAGAAGCTCTTCAATGTCAACGTTATCCACTTCCAGCTCTAATTGCTCTGCCAGTTGCACACACATCTCTGTCGCTTGCTGTAATTCTTGTGTCAACTCAACAACCATATTAGTCATTGTCTGCTCTCCTTCCTTTAAACTATTTGCACCATTTCTGGACAGAGTTTCTTCCACGCAGCATTCATTGTTGCCCGCTTGACTTCATCCTATGCCACTCCGATGTTTTTGATAGCGTTAAGGATATCATAATTCTTCCAGAAATCACGTAAAGTAATGCCCTCACCACTATCAATGGCCTTGATTGCTTGGGAAAACATATGCTGCAGATAGTAGACTTTGAAAGTCGCAATCTGCCTTGATCCATAGGTTGCAACAGTGCAGTGGTTCTAGGAGGCAGGTAAACAACTTTTACGTCAGAATGAAAGTCATCCAACTCTTTTGGATGGCTGGGGGCATTGTCCAGGAGGAGATGCACTTTAAATGGGATTCCTTTCTTGGCACAATATTCTTTCACCTGGGGAATGAAGTGGTTATTGAACCAGTCTACGAACAGCACGCATGTAACCCAAGCCTTGGTATTGAATTTCCAGATTACGGGCAGCCTACTCGGGTCAATGTTCTTAAAGGCCCGCAGTCTCTGGGAATAGTACACTGTAAGTGGTTTAAGTTTCAAGTCCCCTGAAGTGTTGCTGCCAATCATAACAGTGATCCAATCTTTTGCAGCCTTGAATCCAGGCATATATTTTTCCTCTTTTTACAATAAATGTCCGTGTTGGCATCCTCTTCCAAAACAGAGCCCTTTAGTCAACATTAAATATTTGCTCAGGCAAATATTCCCCCTCCTCAATTATTTCTGCCAGAAGTTCGGGAAATTTACTTGCCGCATCTGTATCTGCACTTGCTGCCTCACCCTGACTTTGATGTTGTGTAGATTTGTATGCTTCTTGAATCGTTCGAACCATCCAGCACTAGCTTTAAATGCACTCTCCGTGTCTGTGATGCTGGCCTTCTCTTGTAAATCTTTATGTAAAGATCTAGCCTTCTCCTGGATAATCAAAAAGCTCAACGGTATCCACTTCTGTGTCAGATCCTTGATCCAGTGAGACAACAATTTCTCCATCTCTGAAAACACAATCATTACCTTTTTGGTAATGATTGTGCCCTTCAATGTTACCGCACCTTTCATGCTTCCAACAATGTGAACTTTATCCTTCACTATCGTATTCACTGTCGAAATAAGTCGATTTATATCCTGAGCTATTGTTGATATAATTTTCCTGTCTTCATACATATGAATTGTTTTCAACTTTTCTTCTAAAGTAATTGCAGACCTTTGTTTTTTAGATTTATTACCAGGCATGGACTACTGAAGGGTCGGGGAAAGGAGGAATTGTTTACGGAGTCCTTATTTCTAATTGGTAGGTTTCGGTTTGAATGTTATGGCTTTTGCGCACTTGCCCTCTGCTGCTCTCGTCGTTTACCGGTAACCTGTCACTGCCTGTTACTATTCGTTACATTTGCTGTGAATGCCAAGTCTAGCTAACATTATGTTGTTGCATATTGCAATGGATGTCAAAGATGCAAAAGCCGCAAACATGTTCATACGCACTAGTAGTTGTAATTTTCAAGATTTATTACGTAAGTTGCATATCACGTAAGCGGGAGCTACCGTACATATCTGTACCAAATAGATGGTTTAGATGAAAAAACGTCAAGAACATGTTGTTTAAAATGTTTCATAAAGTAATGAACTAAAGTTGGAGAAATGGGAGACCTCATAGCTGTTCTCTATCTGCATGTATAATTTGTTCTGAAAATTGAAGTATCCTGAATTAATGACAAAGTCAAATAAATTTACAATATCAAATCAAAACTTACTAGATTTGTTGGTTGTAAGGATAATACTGAAATTTTATTCTTAAAATCTATTGAATTTTTTATGAAAGAAGCAGAGTTTCCTGTAAATGCAGATAGGTATCTTGAGCATTTATAAGTTAGACATCCTATTCAGTTCACTGTAAGTCTTAATGGGACAATTTCTTTATGTGGTTGGCTGAGTGGTTAGCATATCCACTCTCCAGCCAAAAGGCTGCAGGTTTGAATCCTGCCATGGGCATGGATCTTTATGTTTGTCTGCGAAAATTCTAGTGGTGATGGGTGGTGGTGGACAGTAGATAGCGTTGGTGTAGATGATGCAGTTGGTGGATGATGGGTGGGTGAGGTTGAGTAGGTGCCCTTCCCTTGATGAGTCTTTGGACTCCCTGGAGGTGTCAAATAATAATAATAATAATTTAGAAAGGCCATAAAGGCTTGGAGGAATAGCATGGTGAACTTTTAGGTATTTTATTGTTTCCTTTATCTCAGGAATGACTTCGTCTAAGAGACTCTTGAGTTTATTGATTCATGATTGAGTTGGGTCATTATCAATGCTTCTATGTAGTGTGATCTTGAACTAGAAGATTAAGCTTTCTAAAGTAATCATTCTTATCATGAATGACAGCTGTGCAACCTTTGCTGGCCTTAGTAATTATGTTATTACTTCTCAGAGAAGATAAGGCTTGAAATATCTTTTTAGACAGGTTGCTTTGAGGAGATATTGATTTGAATAAAATATATGCTGATTGAAATTTAATTTTACTAGCTACCTTATATGAATCATTATGAAGGCTTATATCTATATTATATGTAAAGACGGATAAGATGTCTAAGAGAGTAGCTCCAAACCGCAATCATGGAATGGTGTTTGGAGCTACACATAATCTAATCCTTTCAATAATACTAATATTTCATCATTAGATAAAGGAAAGCCTGAAATAAAATAATGACAGTTTTTGAGGAGTCAGTCTGATTATTAACTGGCATATTTTTCTTTCTATCTAGCAGAGTCTGGGTGTGTGTGTGGGGGGGGGGGGGGGGAATTGGATAGGAGTAAGCTTTTTGTGTGGAGAGTTGTGGCTGTTTGGAATGCATTGCCTGGAAGTGTGAGTGTGGAAACCGTGAATGCATTCACCTTCTCTTTCTGCATTCTAACAGCAAGCATCTAATATTATTAATTTTTGCGCTAGGGAAACAAGATTTTGTAGTACTTCCATGAAATACTCCCCTCATCATAAAATCATAAGAAGTTATCTGCTTATGTTCTTTCACTCGTTTATTCTTACAATCTTCTTTTTTTTTGCTTCGGACCTCTTGCTTTTTTCTGTTCCCAGTTTGACTAATTTCTTGCTGTTTCTGTTGCTTTTCAACCTCCCTCTTTGTTCTGTGAAGGACTACATGAACATGTGTTATTTCTTTATTCAGGTCTTCTAGATTCTCTGAACTTCTGCCACTGCACTTTGTGTTATCACATACTCTCTACTCTACTATCATGTAATTTGTTTTCTTTGCACTCACTCTCAAAACATTTATTACACACTAGCTCACCAGTTTCGCTCTCCTTCCAGAAAATTTTCAACTTTCATGATTGAATGTGTCTCACAAATTCTACACTGGACAAAATCATGGAAATTTAACTCATCTAAAGAAATATATAGACTAAATAACTCAGTCTATCTCACATACTTATAAAACAAATAAATACAATAAATTAACTAGGTATTATTAGCAAAAATTTGAAGAAAAAAAAAATTATTTGTTTTTCTGCAGCATTACAAGTCAACAACATTCAATGCAAATTGAATTTGTCAAATATAATATACTTTGTAATTTAACAATAAACTTTCTACTTCTCATGATAGAGTTATAAGTGAGGATGCTATATTTTTTTTTTTCTTTTGCAGTATGTAGTTTGCTAGTCCATGTATTAAACCGCACTTGTGAAACCTTATTTTCAAACTATAAACTATGTTTATGCTTATGAAAAAACTGTGACATAATATATGTTTTATGATTTCAATTTTTATGGCATTTTATGATTTTGATTCTTTTTTTTTTTCTATGTAACTACCTGTTTTCTCAAGTTCTATTCTGTTATATTTTCTCCTTCTTTCCATGAAAGTAAAAAATATGCTTCCCCCCCCCCCCTCCTTCTCCACAGTGATTTAGATATGCTTACTTCAAGAGTGCATTGTGTCGCTTCTGGATCATGGTTCAGTTGTTTTCATAATAGTCCTTCTGCTGGAAAAATATGCCAAATTTTAAGCTACAGAGAAGCAAATACACTTTTTTGGAAAGCAGTTCCTTTAATTAATAGTGCTGATTTCATATGGAAAAGATCAAAGTCCTCATCTTCTGCTGTCACTGAGTCAAAAGATAACCAAAATCAAGTTACATTAGGAGAAAAAGGTGAGTAAATGTAGTTTGTGAAATATTTTTGGAATGACAAATATTGACTAGGTGCATGAAAAGTTTCAAATTTTTTCATATTTCAAATGTTTTTATTTTATTTGATTTAAAATTTTAGTTTTTACTACTGATGTGAAGAATTTTAAAAACTAGAAACAGGAACCTGATTAAGCACATATATATATATAAGTATGAGCTTGATATACATGCTTCACTACAGTATTTAATTACTAAAAATCCAGTTTGAATCCAAACTCTCCTTTGATTGCAATGAACAATTTAAATTTAGCACAACTACTCCATGTCAGGCACCTGTAATTATTAAAAGTCATGGTTCCATCGAATGACATGACCAACACCACATTCATGTTCAGGTTGAAATTCCCTTTAATTTGATATATTATATTTTTAGACATTTGTACATAGAAATCAAAATTTATAGATGTTTGTTATTTAAAAGCAATCAAATTATAATACTTCTGGGTATATAACATTTTTTGTTTTTTGAATTGGTTTTGTGATATAATAGGATAGTACCTATGCTTCAAGAATGAATATGGTATCATTAAAACTCTAACCAAATAGAACCTATAATATTTTTTCCAGTGGAACCTCTCTTTCAACTGAACTCAATGATTTACAGAATACCTTCCTATCCAATGGCCACAGGGATTACAGAATTTAAAAAATAGTCAGTTTCTCCTCAGAAGGATTTCAGTGTTTCATTCAGTATATCATTTTCTGTTGCAATTGTAAAAAATAGCCAGGTCATTAAGAAAGTATAACCTCTACAGAGCTTTTAAGCCCCATCGGAAACATGCTACCCTTATCCATTCTACCAAAGATCAGCTCCCTTCTCTCTCAGTGCCTGGAGTATATAAAGTATCCTGTTCCTGCAAGTTGGCTTATTTCAGACAGATGGGCAGAATCACAGCTATAGTCAATCTGGCCTTGCAGACAATGTATTGGACACAACTCACAGGATCTTCTGGAAGAAAACTGCCATGCTCCACCATAGTAATTTTAAAAAGGAAAGACTATTTTTGGAATCTGCAGCAGCAGCAGCACTCAGAAACCAACCTAATCTTAACAAATACAGATGCTTAAAACTTCCCAAAATTTGGAAAGCAATAATTGTTAGAGGCCCCAGTTTACATCCTAGGCCTCCTACAAATGCCCATAGAGGGCACACCACCTAGATAGGACTTGAAAGTCACCCCTGTAACACATGGGTGACTTTCAAGTCACCCATGTGTTACAGGTGTTATTTGTACTTCCTGAAGATGTCTCATTGACTGAGACAAAATATTGGATATTGGAAGCATTAAAATTTATTTTTAATCCTTTCCTAGTGCTGTCAATACCCCATTAAACTTCCAACACAAAGACTCTTATTATAGCAAACACCATTATAATAAATACACTACCAGAAAGTTCAGACCAAAGTCCAATAGACACATACTGCTCTGTTAAACAGGAAATTCATTATAACAAACTATCCACTATGATAATAATAAATTTAGTTTAATCCTTTATCCCAGTGAGAGTAAACAAAGTTTCCTGAAAATATCTTCAGGACTGAATATAGTTTTGTACTATCTTACCTGGATAAGTAGTACAACACCAGGCAACTCGGAGCAAAAGGTGGAGCAAGCTACCAACACTCCTATCCCAGTATCCCCCATCATGCAAAACACATCTCCTTGTGGATATGTATACTGTTATGCATTAAGGGATTGGCCACTACCCAGACTAGATCTCCTCTGGGCCTGGCTCCCACTGAAGAGACCTCAATAAAGGTCGAAACTAGTCTGGGTAGTGGCCAATCCCTTAATGCATAACAGTATACATATCCACAAGGAGATGTGTTTTGCATTATGGGAGATGCTGGGATAGGAGTGTTGGTAGCTTGCTCCATCTTGCTCTGAGTTGCCTGGTGTTGTACTACTTACCCAGGTAAGATAGTACAACACTATATTCAGTCCTGAAGATATTTTCAGGCACAAACTTTGTTTGCTCTCACTGGGATAAAGGATTAAACTAAATTTATTATAGTCTAACCAAGTGAAAGATAAACTTTCAATATCTTTCTCTTAATCCAGAGTAATTTAATAAAAAAAAAAGGTGGCAAACCTTTTGGCAACTCCTATAGGTGGTAAAGATGACCTTGCTACTGCTTCTGCATGGTATCTCCAACTCTGGGCCTGGCTCCCACTGAAGAGACCTCAATAAAGGTCGAAACTAGTCTGGGTAGTGGCCAATCCCTTAATGCATAACAGTATACATATCCACAAGGAGATGTGTTATGCATTATGGGAGATACTGGGATTGAAGTGTTGGTGGAGCAAAGGTGGAGCTTGCTTCACCTTTGCTCCGAGTTGCCTGGTGTTGTACTACTTACCCAGGTAAGATAGTACAACACTATATTCAGTCCTGAAGATATTTTCAGGCGCAAACTTTGTTTGCCCTCACTGGGATAAAGGATTAAACTAAATTTATTATAGTCTAACCTAGTAAAAAATAAACTTTCAATATCTACTATGATGATCTTTTTCTATGGTTCCTGAGGTTTTCTGTGGTGGGTGTCAAGTGAAAAGGACAAAGCAAAGAAAAGTATAGGTTGTTAATTTAGAAGTCACAGCCCATGCATTCCTTATGTGGAGATCTCTGCCTAGTTAAGTTTATGTTTTATGTTGATTACTATTTTTTCTACTCCATTTAAAAAGCATTTTTAAGCTATAGAAAAAGTGACTACTAGCAAATAATTCCGGTATGTTATGGTTAATATATGATATATGCTAAATGGTAGGGATAGATATCATGATTAGTGTTCTTGCACATTTTGTGCTGATTTTATCTGTTTATTTTTAAAGTGAAGAAGACTACTAAAGATGCAGGTTACCTTGGAGTTGTATTAGCAGGAATTGGAGTAACTGGTGAGTTTTGTCGTATATTGGCAGTTCTTATAACAAAATAGCATTTGGACAATTGATGTAAACATTTTTAACTGCTTATTGTCGATAAAAATTTAATCTGCCCACAATGCTAATATTCTGTGATTGCTTTGGTTTTTCAATGAAATTCAAATGTTTTGATAATAAAATTACTCATATGCATTATATTCTAAGCTGACCCATCCTGGAGTATACAGAATTCAGTGCACCTGTAATTTGCCCTATATAGGTGAAACAGGACACTCAATTATTATCCAAAAAAAGAAATATAAACGGCACATTAAATTTAATAACTATGGTAAATCTGGCCTTTCTGATTATCCTCTGAATATTGTACATAGAATTGACTGGAAAAGCACCTGTTGTTTACATTACACCAAATGTGGTATGAATGTAAATTTAAGGAGTTCTGTGAAATTCTTATCAACACCTTAATTTTAACAATAATGATGGGGTCTAAAAATCCCGAAAATATGGAAGGCACATATTCTACCCACATAACCATTCCGTCTAAGAGTTAATTATAAATAGGACTGTAAGCAATCCAGGATCTTAACTCTAATATAACAATTCTCATGTTTTAATTAGGACACTACTTTTGCTGTAATAAAACTATCTACATGAATTTGTTCTCTGGTGTTGATATAAATAGAATATAGCTTTGATGTAGTGTTTTTTTTTTTTTTTTCACTAGAGGTTAGGCCAGTAGAATAACTGTTGATGAAATCATTCTCTTTGGCATATTGTTTGAAATGTAATATAGCTTGTCTCTCTGTATGTGTGTATATATATATATATATATGTGTGTGTGTGTGTGTACTCCAGATAACTTTAATATGAAGTTCGAAATGTCGGGAAATCAAAGTAATTATTTCTAACACTGTTGTAGGGTCCGTAATTGGTCTGAAATGAATGCTGATCACTGTGTAACACTAATGGAAAGGATTCTAAGCGGAGATATTTATTCAAAGGGACAAAAGTCATTAAAATGTCATTCACATTCATGCAGAAGTGAAAATATAGGGGAAAAAAAAAACAAACTGAGTTTCTTTGTATTGGTCATTACTTTCCTTTTCAAAAGCATCCATTTATTCTAATTTCATTTTTTATTTTAGCTTCTTCTTTCAGGATGTAGGCTATAAGCCTTTTATGGCATCTAAAGGATTATACTTTTGTTCTCTTTCTAGGTCTTTAGAAATCTTTTTCCCCCCTTCAGGTTTGTATTTTATTACTTTCTGGGTAGTCTTTCTTCTTCTTCTTCTTCCATTCGTTGTACTCATTCTCTTTTTTTTTTTTTTTTTGTGTGTGTGTCTGGTTCTTTTTATTTTATCATCATTGTAGATATCTATGATTCTTTTCTTATTTCATATTCTCTTCATTCTTGTACATCCTTTAAGTGCTCAAAGTAGTTTCATTTCAGCTGTTTGTATTCTATTTTCATCTTTTTTTCTCTTTCTATCCTATCCAGCTTTGTAAACCATATTATATCATTGGTATTGCCATGATTTTATACAATTTTAATTGCATTTACTTTCTTGTTTTGCATTTTGTTATTCATCTTATGGCACTACAGATTGCTTGAAAGCCATCTAGTTTATTATTTACATCAAATGTTATATCACATCCTAAATATTGAAAATGTGTTAATTGTTCCAGATTTTGGTTTTCAGTTACTATTTTAGTTTGTATGGGATATTTATTGCAGAATGCCATGGTTTTAGTTTTCTTTAATGAAATTTGTACATTGTATTCATTACTTAATTTGTAAATGGTATTAAGGTCTGATTTTTGTATGATTACTTGATCATCTGCAAAATGCATTGTGTTTACAGTTGCATGTGAATTCATGTTTATTCCTACATTTACTATAGATTTCTACTTCCTTATCAGGTTATCTGTATACATATTAATAAGGTAGACGAAATGTAACATTCTTGTTGGACTCCCTGATTAGTTTCTGTTTCAATTGCTTTGAATTTGTTAATATTTTATTGCAGTTGTATTATTATATAAGCTCTTAATTACATTTAACAACTATTTTGAATCTCAATCTTCTGTTCTATTCCATAATTTTCGTTTATTAACTCTGTCACAGGCTTTTTCATAATCTATCAATGTCAAGTGAGTGTAAATTAAATTTTCATCTTTATCATCTTTATTCTATGATTTGTTTTAGTGTAAATACATCATTGGTGCACCTTCAACCTTTCCTAAATCCAGCATGTTCTGCTAACAACAAAATATCATTAATAGTGCAAGTCTTATTTAATCTTACTATATAATTTATAAGCTGTATTTAATAAGCTAATATTATTATTATTATTATTATTATTATGTGACACCTCCAGGGTGTCCAAAGACTCGAGGGAGAGTGTGCCAACAACATTGAATGATAAAAACTCCTTCCAACTACTAACCATGTTCAAACTTGCTTAACTTTTTGCGTGAGCCATTAGTAGCAGAGGCTCTACCAATCGAAATATATCCCTTTAATTTTCACATTCTCTTCTTAAACTGATTTAATTTTAGCCTTTTTACATTTTTCAGGTATAGTATAGATAATCCAACACATATTTAACAGATTTCAGAATCTTACTTTAAAAGTGGTAGCATTATATTTAATTAACTCTGTGGTAATTCTGTCTCTTCCTGCTGCTTTTCTATTTTTTGTTGTAGATAAAGCTTCTTCCAGTTCCACTATCTCCAATAAATCTATTCCTAAATTACTTTAATTTTCATTTCTTCTTCAATGAGGGATGGATTGTACCATAGTTGCCTGTGGTGTTGTATCCCTTCTTTTGAGATTCTGGAAATTTCTGCCACATCTTTTTCTGATTTATTCAAATATCCAATAAATCTATTCCTAAATTACTTATATTTTCATTTTCATTTCTTCTTTAATGGAATTTAAGTTGCCTGTGGTGTTGTATCCCTTCTTTTGAGATTCTGGAAATTTCTGCCACATCTTTTTCTGATTTATTCAAATATTTCATTAATTTATAAATGATGTTTTTGATGACCATGCAAATCATCATCATAACACTACATACAAATCTAGACTTTATGATCTGTTCTGGACCACGTAAATTGTGTTTGTTATTACTAATAAATTTCTCCAAGGATCTTGGTGAGTTTTCCTTGTAATATATTTTTATTTCTGGAAACTTCTAGTGATTGTAATGTTTTTCTGCAAGTGTAGCTTGTTTTTTTGTTTTTCTTCAGTAGTTGTTTCTGTTTCATCATTCAAAAATTGGTCCTTTTTTTTTTCTTTTGAATTTTTTTTTTTTTCAAAGGACCTTTTCTATTGTTTGATAATTTGCTTTTGTTTATCCAGTCTTCATTTATGTCAGAACTGACAGGAATTGGGGATAAGTACTGAGTCAATTACTTCTTTTGATATAGATTCATAATAATATCATCTTAGAGTAGGTAAGTTTTGTAATTTCTTTCTATATTTTTCTTTTTGTTAGCTTCTCATCGTTTTTATGATATCTGTCATTATGAAAATAGCATTTTATTAATGATTAGATAATCTATTAATTATTATAGTTCTCTGGTGCTCCTCATATATTTATGGATATTGTTTTATTGCAAAAACGTATTTGTGCTTTCTAATTCATAAAATGATGAGACATCTTCAATTCTAGAGTGGGAAACATATGATCTGTGTTTCCCACTGTAGAATTGAAGTGCCCTGCAATTATCAAATAATAATTTTTATTGTATAATACGTATTGACAACTTTTCTAAATCACTGTAGAAGATTTCACTTTTGTCTATTTTCTTTTTTCTGAAGCATGTATTCCTGTTAATATTAGATAGCCTCTTTCAAATTTTGCAAGAGAATTGGCAGTGCCTCTGATCAAGTTGTTCAGTCTGAGTCTCAGCTCTGGTAAAGTTCCAAGGGAGTGGAAAGAGAGCAAGATGGTTGCATTACATGAAAGTGGCTCTAAGGCAGAAGTAGCAAATTACAGGCCAATTTATATCTAACAAGTTATGGTTAAAGTATTGAAAAAGTTAGGAGTAAAATATAATAGTGAGTGGATAAGGATACTCTATAGTGGGAAACATAATTTTTTAAAAGGTAGGCCCAGCCTTTGTAATTTACTCAGTTTTATAATAGAATGACAGCAAAGTTAGATATGAATGATATGAAGCTGGTAGCTTTTTCGTGTGTGTGTGGGGGGGCTAATAGATAGACACCAGAGAGTAGTATATTGTGGAATGGAATTTAGGAGAATGAGTGTGACTAATGGAGTACCTCAGGGTTTTTGTAATAGGACCACCACTCTTTAATTTGTATATTACTGATATAGAAAATGATTTTAGGGAGGATGTTCAGTTGTTTGCTGATGATGCAAAACTGGCATGGGCAGTAGTTGATAAAGGTTGATATAGATATCTTGCAGGATGATTTAAATAAATTGACATTGTGGGCAAGGTGTAATGGTTGTCAATTTAATGTTGCAAAATGTAACGTTATGCACTTTGGGTTGAAAAAGTTACATACTGGGTATCATATTGATGAGGCTAGGAAGTTGGGGGTCATGGTGAACAGAGAGTTAAAGCTCACAGGGCATATTGCAAAAGTTGGTAAAATAGCTTAAAGGATTAGCAAACATATTAACAAAGATAGGGAGGTCGTTATTATTCTGCTTTATGAAGCAATGATTTGGCCACATTTTAATTGCTGTGTACAGATTTGGTCACCTGGGTTTCTTGGGGATTAGTAGGTGGTGGATAGAATTCAGAGACAAGTGACCAAGCTGGTAACAGGTTTCTTGAATGGGCCCTATGAGTATAGGGGGGTGAAGGTATGTGTAAATTGCAAAGTTTAGTGCAGAAAAGAGGGAATGTGATAGAAACTTACAAGTTATTAAAGGAGTTCTATAAGATTAGTACAAAGGAAATTTTTCTTTACATGATGAAGAGCGAGAGAGAGAGAGGGAGAGCTAATGGTCACCCCTGGAAGTTGTGTTAGAGTGTGGTTAGTAACAGCATCAGACTAGATTTTTTGCATGAAGAGTGTTGAATGAGTGAAATGGGTTGCCAGAATTAGCTGAGTGCCCTGACAGTGAATGAGTTTAAGGAGAGCTGTTGTGTGTATGAAGATTGTGTGTATGAACATAAGAAAAGCAAAAGCAGATTATGAAAGGAAACTAGCTATGCAAGATAAAGAGAATCAAAGTTCTTTAAATATGCTGCAAGCAAAAAAAAACTGTACACGGCAGAATGATTTTAAGGAATGCCGATGGTAAGGAGGTCACTGAATCAGTCAATATAGTGGAATTACTGAGTGAGCACTTTGCAAGAGTATATCATCCAGGTGGTGACAACACTGAAAGAATGAAGGAATCATTAGTTTATATGGGAATTGTGATGAATCAAGTGGAGGTGAATAGTCTATTACAGAACCTTAATGTGAATACATCTGTGGGATTGGATGGTATACCGGCACGGGTCTTACGTGAAGCGGCTAAAGAATTATCAGTGCCCTTGACTGTGTTGTTTAATCTGAGTCTCTGGTCTGGTTTAGTCCCGAAGGGGGTGGAAAGAGGGGAAAATAGTTCCACTGCATAAAGGAGGATCCAAGACTACTGTTGCAAATTACCGAACTGATCAGGATATCAGGAGTCGTTGTCAAGGTCTTGGAGAAAGTAGTCAAGGGAAAAATACAGGAATGGATTGATGAAAATGAGATACTGTAAGAGGGACAGCATGGCTTTGTGAAGGGTAGATCATGCCTCAGTAACTTGCTCAAGTTTTATAACACATTGATGGTTTAAAACTTGTTTATAACAAGTTTTATATCACTGTAAACCCATTACCCTGGATAAGGGTAATGGGTTTACAGTGATACTGTTGGACCTGGCTAAGGCCTTTGACAGGATACCACATGGAATTCTAATCCGTAAACTGCAACTTATGGGAATGGATATAGGGTTGGTGAGATGGATAGGTGGGTGGTTGATGGAGAGATATCAAAGAGTAGTTTATTTAGGAGTAGAATCCAAAAGACGGCCTGTGACTAGTGGTGTGCCGCAGGGTTCTGTTCCTGGACCACTGCTGTTTAATTTGTTCATTAACGATATAGGGAAGGATCTAAGAGGAATGGTTCATTTGTTCGCTGATGATGCAAAGTTGGGTAGGGCAATAGTGAATGCAGAAGATGTCAAAATCTTGCAGGATGATTTGGATAGATTGGAGTTCTGGGCTAAGGAGAATGGATGTCAATTTAATGTGACAAAATGTAAGGTTATGCATTTTGGGGTGAAAAGATTAGCAGCAGCATACCACATTGGTGGAACTGTACTCCAGGAGATTGATGAGGCCAGGAACTTGGGAGTGTTGGTGGATAGGGAGATGAAGTTTACGGGACACATTGCAAAAGTGGCTAAATCAGCTCATCAACTCACTTGGTTGCTGAAAAATACTTTGACGAGCAGAGACAAGCAAGTTATTGTTCCTCTGTACTGAGCCTTGATAAGACCTCATCTTGACTACTGTGCTCAGATTTGGTCACCTAGGTTTCTTCTTGATGGGGAGGAGGTGGAGAGGATCCAGAGGCGAGTGACCAAGATGGTAGCAGGTCTATGGAATGAACCTTATGAGAACAGGTTGAAGATTTGTGGGTTGCAGAAATTGGTTGATAGGCAGAAAAGGGAAGATATGATTGAGCCATTCAAATTGCTGAAGGGTTTCTATAGGATTAATTCAGAGGATATTTTTAAGATCAGGATTGGTGGTGGAAGAAATAGGGAACATCTATGGAAGCTGGGCAAGAGTGTGGTTAGCGAGGGTGTTAGAGCTGGGTTCTTTACTTTTAGAGTGGTAAATGAGTGGAATAAGCTACCAGAGTCTGTTGTGGGTGCTATGACAGTGAATGAGTTCAACGCAAGGTATGATAGATACTGTGAGAATGTCGAATAGTTGTGTGGACATGATGTTTAGGGCCTCCCTCGATGAGTCTAAGGACTCCCTGGAGTAGCCCGTAATAATAATAAGAATAGTGTGGATCTTCCATGATAGTGTTCTGACTCCATATGGAGATACTTATATAATAATAAAATTATTATATAAGTATCTCCATATGTATCTCCATAAATTATTATACTTATATAATAAAAATTTCATTCTCACAGTTCTGTTCTTTCATTAAAGTACAGCCGTTAATTCTGGTCTTCTATTTTTGATCTATTATTATTATTATAGTTGTGCCACAGTTTGCTGTTTTATTCTACACTACACTATTGCATATCATTATATAATCTACCATTTATATTAAATTAAACTTACAAGAAAATTGCATTTTGTTTAATTTTTTATCAGAGTGTAAGTGAACAGTCTGTGGGTGAAGTATCTTCACCACTAGGCCACTTTTATATAGACTGATATCGCAACAGTTGCTGTAGCATACAACTGTAGTATCTCACTTCTGAAAACAAGTGTGCTTTGCATGCTTCCTTTCAGAAGTGAATATTGCCATGTATTATGGTAACGATCACTACCCAAACCTTTGTAGAAATAAAGGTTTTTCTCCAAAAACTAGGTGATCCTTTAGATCATTCTAACCTCAATGAGAAACTTCAAGGATCTTATAACTGCTCAGTGATGGTTTCATCAGACAACCTGCAGAAGCTTCAGCTCTACCCCTTGGTAGGCAAAAATCAATCACTAAACCAAGCATCAACCTCCACAGGCTGCCAGCCAGAACTGCTAATCTCCCAGGATAAGGCATCCACTGAAAGGTCCTGATTAAGGTCACGTCAGTAGTACCATAGGCAGGCATCTAATGGAATACAGTGATCGAGACCACTGGCAAAATACATATCTGTGGTAGCCATACCCAGAAGAGATACTGTTATAAATGTTTGTTTCCTTTATTGAATATTTATTATATACTTATGATGTCATTATTTAAGTAGGGGACATTATTCTCTGGTTCCCCTTTATATGCTCTATTGATACTCAAACTACCTATCAATTCTGTGGCTGCCAAGATTGCCCACATGTGCAAATTCAATAAACAAAGAAACTGCCCCTGGATAGAACCAATTCCTTTATTGAAAATCTGGAGCTGTCTCCTCGTTGGGTTCTGGAATATTTGTTTGTTAATGCTGCGCCATCCAGAACCCTTAGATCAGAAAAAGCTTCTTAATGGTTATACAATTTATATAATAACAGTTTCCAAGTTAGCTAAATCCCTTAATTTAAACTCTCATTGTAGTCGTGTTCTTCCCCAATTAATTAGTTCCGCTCAGGTTCTATTTTTGATGAGTGGTGCATTGGATTCATGCATCAGGCAATTTGTGAGGTAAAAGAAAAAGGGTTTATTCATCAAACTATCACAATACAAATTTATTCAAATTTTATATGACTAAAATAAATCTTTCTCCTAAGTTAACAGAGTTAACTATACAATACTTCAGTATTCCTAGTTGAATTCTACCATGAGACAATATTAATTATGAATCGATTCGCTGATTTCTAACAATCAGATCTACAATTTCTCTCAATGTTTAACTTATCAAACTTCAAACATTACTAAACTATAACACTATATACAAATTATCACCACACTATATCAGAATTCACTCCCAGAGATAAAACATTCTGGTATCAGGCTAAGCTAAGTCCTGTTTCATATCTTATATAGGTCCCACTAATGAATAATTTTGCACATTATTACACATAAAGTTCTTTTACACACTTAAGGGAAACTAAGAGGTTCATACATCACCAGGACCTTCAGACTTCGTGAGGTCTATCTCTCGATCCTTACAATTATTTCCACAGCTCATTCCTTCTTCTTCCTCACAGTTGTCTTTCTGATGGGCCAGCCTGGAACTCACAATCAAGAATTATCCTCTCCGATGTAGACGAGAACAGCTCTGCTTAAGTTGGTCCACGTGGTCTAGCATGACAGTCAGCTTGCGTTGATCCATCCTGCTTTACTGATGAAATGCCCGCACTTGGCTCGCTGCGTAATTTGTAGACATCGTTCTGTTGACCGTTCTCACTCAGGGAATAGAATATAATTCTAAGCAAGTTTAATTTAATTTCTGACCAAGTGGAAAAACTTTCCATGATTTCCATTTGTATAGTTCCCATAAATTTATTCTTAATTTCAGGTAATACTGCTATATTTATATTTTCTCCATTTAATTGTTTGTTGAGTTCCTACCTAAGCTCCTAACCTTCGAAATGATATTTAATATTTAATATTTTTTGATATTCTTTGATATTTAATATATCTGTTATTCCATATCATGTACCTAATTGTTGTTTCCAGTTTTGTTGTTTTTTTACTTTGGATGCTTCTGAGTTTATATTTCACAAGGAGAGGTTGCCAGCAATTGCTACTTTGCCATTTTTATGTGCTCTACAGTTCTGAGTGACAAAGAATTTTGTTAGTAAAAAAAGATTTACTACCTTGTTGCACGCATGCATGCACGTGTGTGTTTTTCCAGTTAAGAATTTTACATTAAATCTGTATATCTATGATTTAATTAATGAACATGGATTATATAATGATGAATTGTCTCACTTTTATCTTTTGTATGATGCTAATCATATACGTTTTTATATTATATGAAAATATTTATTTTTTGAAACTTAGTGACCTAATCCCTTAATTAAACTTAGTCATAGTCTTTATGACTTTAAAAATGGAACAAGGGGAGAAATAGGAGTTCTTAATAATTTAAGACATGAAACTGAATATATTTGAATTTAAGTTGCTTGCATGAAATATTTGTAACAGGGAATAAAGCTAAGTTGAGAAAGAGCTCATAGAACTGGTGAATAAAAGCAACATGTTCAATTTATGTCTCATGCCTTCTCTCTGAGACATAGTGCACGAGACACATCCCAGAGTGAATATGTTAAGATTTTTTCCTTTCAGTAACATGCTATGAAAGAGAGGAGGAAAATCTCATTCCCTATTCTTTCTTTTATTTATTTGTTAACAAGCATGAGACAAATTTTTTGCACTTGTTTTTCCCTTTGTTTACTTTGCACTATGAAGAACATGATTTTCAATATAAGCATATCTGTGCAAGTATTGTGGATGGTTGGAATGGTTTTTTGAGGCAGTCACAAAATGGGTTTTTCTTAGCTGCATGTTTGGAGCGATGTAATAAGTATGTCTGAATAATGGTTACTGTGGATCTCAGTGGGTCTTTGGAGTCTATTGAGATGCTTCTATAACAATAAAAATAGTATCTAATGCATATTACACTCCCTTCTCAGATGTATGTAATACCATGCAGGTCTAATTCCACTTGTCGGCACTGCCTTTATTGATGTGACCTCAGTTGAAGGTCAAAAATCAGTCTTAATAGGAACAAATTCTTATAATGCGTGGCATTATGCAGTAGTACACTAGCTGAGCCTTTCCACTTTTCCAATGTGAATTTATACTGCCAGCGGTTCACTTTAGGATATTTACTCGAGCATTTGGTGCTGGTGCTTTTGTCATGGTATAGAATTGTGAGCATTATAACACTTCTTTGTAAACAACATTAGAAGTTTCATCATCCTTGACAAAAAATAAATTCTCAGGACTGCTAACTCGAGAACATGCTACATATAACTGCCAGTGTCTAAAACATTCACCTCTTAAATCCAAACCTGTATATCTAAGGGCTTGTCCTTAGGCTTTATAATCATTGGAAATGATTAATAAATGAGCACACTCTTATTGGAAATTGTAACTATTTGAATGCAAGTGATAGCCTGAAGGAATGAGGGATATCCGAAGAATGAAGACAATTTTTCTGATACCAGGACCTGTAAATATCATAGCTTCTCTCATATTCTGTTTTAAAGATTTTACTTGAAGCCTAGTTCCCTTGTAAAGATTTGGGGGGGAGGGTGCAGATTTCGGACCAACATAATAGGAACACCTATTTTCAATTTAATTTCATGACCAGGCAATCCAGGTGGATTAAGTGAATTTAAAAATTCCATGGGAAAATGAACTGCATCATCTACATCCACAGGAGTATCTACTGATTTGTAAACCCTAATAGATCCATTAGCTATATTAAGAACTAACTCGTTCATTATTGACATGCCATAATTTCGTGGTGCAAGGATAGCTTTCTTCCTGGAACCAAGGAGGTGACTTTTCTGTTATGTTCTCAATAGATGGGTAGACACTACAAAATGGTTCATCTGCAGTTTGGGCAATTTTTCCAATATTTAGGTGTGTTAATATAATTTTTCCGTCTCTTTGTTGTACTTCACCATTGCCAATTTTTAACAATTTTGAGAAGGAATGTGCATTAGAGTGCATTAGATTTTGAGAGAAAACTTCTTTATATCATGCCATAGTGATAATTTCTTAATACAGGCATTCAGTTCGTCTGCCCTGGTTCTGCAAGATGTGACAGGCAGTATTTGTTGAAAATCACCAACAAATAAAACAATTATTCCACCCATTCTTCGATCATCTGATCTGATATCCCTCAGTGTTCTTCATGACTTATTTTTAACTGTATTAACAACACCAAATGAACTATTTTATAAAAAGATATTTTAATTTATGTTTTGCTGAATTTCAAATCGGTATTGTCAGAGCAGCATACAGCGTGTATATGTGACAGTGAGTAAGTGAAACAGTACAATTGTAGTGCATAAAAGATCTCAAGTCCTATTTTGGCACTCTCTAATGTTGTAAAAAAAAAAAAATTATAGCTATGTGGGAGTTGCTCTTAAGATAATAGTCTCCCAAATTTTTATCAAATTAATGCAACCATATTTGTTCAGGTTAGGAGAATTCTTCATAGCCATGACTGACTCAACAAATGATCGTTTAATCTGTAACAACTTCTAAATAGCACATTAGTTTTCTTCCATCTAATCCTGTGTGAAGGTCTACCAGTCCCGACTTGGAATAATAATCTATTGAATGTATTTTTTATGTTCAGTTTTTAACAGATCTTCCTGTCTGCCCTTAGTAGGCCAAGTCACAGTCACAAGGAACTTCATACACTCCAGGGTTCTAGAGGATGAATTTTATCTTTAGGTGAGTGGATCAGAGTTGCTAATTTAACATGAGGTTTGAATGTGGTGTGAAGGCCATGCTTCATTAGTACTTTGACTATCTTTTCTGATGTACCTTTGATATAGGGAATAGGAATGGTAATGTTGTCTTCCTATGTATTAGAGGAGGGAGAAGTAATGGGGCTATGTTGTATTTTATCTATTTTGCAGGAACTGTAGCTGTTGGCCAAGAAAGAATGGCACAGATATTTGAGTTCTGTGGACAGAGCTGTATCATTAGAATAAATTGCTCTGGCTCTGTATGTAAGTGTTTTTAAAATGCCATACTGTTGGGCCGGATGATGATGTGATTGTTTATGTAGATTCCTGTGTGTGTGTGTGTTGGCTTTCTGGAAATGGAAGAAGATAGTGATCCATCTGAAAGGTGGGTGACTAATGTGTCAAGAAAAGGTAAACAGTTATTAGATTATTTTTCTGCTGTGAGGTGTTTGCAGTGTAGGTTGTTTAGGTAGTGACAGATGTATCCAAAGCGTCTTGTCCATGTGGCCAAGTGGCAAACATGTGACCATCATAGCATAACCATACTAGGGGCTTGTATGTAGCTGTGGTAAGTACTTTGTTTTCAAAGTGTTCCATGTAAAAGTTTGCTAATGGGAGAGAGGAGAGGGAGGAGAAAACCATAGCAGTACCATTAATCTCTGTAGATTTTTTCTCCCCATGTAATGTAACCTGCATACGTAGTAAATTGAATAATTCAAAGATATCAGGGGGAAATTTAGACTTTATCAAATCAGGAGTGTCTATAAGCGGTACATTGGTAAATAAAGAGGTGACATCAAAACTAACCATTATGTCTGAATTTTTAAGGATATGATTTTTAATTAGTGATTTGAAATGGATTGATTTTTTTACAAATGTAGAGGAGTTACCAGTAAGGGAGGCAAGAGACTTGACTAACTGTATATGACAAGTTTATAAGTGGGACATCTATGCTGTTGCCTATAGGACATAGAGGGGATATTAGATTTGTGAATTTTTGGTAATCCATAAATTGCAGGGTGGTTTAACATGAATCTTTGATGATTTCTGTTGGCCAGGAAGTCACTTTTTTCATTTGAGACATAGTGGGGTTTTGATTTTATAAAATAGTTTGTTTGGTGTTGCTAATACTGTTAAAAATAAGTCATGAAAAACCATCAATACCCAATCTTATCTCGGTGTTGGTGTTGACCGTGTTCTGTCGAATGCTTCAGCAGATGTTTTATGGAACATTGTACATTCCCAAACAATCAAAGAAACCTTTTGTAATAATTTCGACAAATTACTTTGTTTTGATATATTGCACATAGGTGTATCATTAGTCACATTTGTAAGTGGTGCTGCGTGCAGCCAACATTCGTGTGTTTATCAGTAGAGAGAGAGAGAGAGAGTTGTAGCTGTATGGGTTAACATGCAGTGGAGAGATTATGAAAACTGTGTAGCTGTAATAGCACTCAAGGTTGGAATGCAGCCACCCGTAATTTTCCATATGCTAAAAACACTCAGGATCAGTAGGATGTTTGTGTATCGGGCTATTAACTGTTGTAGGGCTGTTTGCCGATCAGATGTATCTCTTCTGCAACGAACAGATTGACTATGCTGTGTTAGGACACAACAGTTTGTTGAGGGCTGTGTATATATGCCTCTGCCTGTGAGAATGCTGAAAGTGATGTCACAAGAGATCAATGTTTCACAGAGAATGATGTCCTGTGTACTAACTGATGACCTGGGGATGAGGGCCTATCATTGTTCTACTGGACACTTCCTAACACCACAACTTCTCTGGCAGTATGCAAACAACAGACATAGAAATATTCTCTTTATGGGTGAGAGGATTTTTACCAATGACAAGTCATTTAACTGCCAAGACAATTGGGTATGTGCCCTGGATGGTCACACAGCACGTGCGATAGCACCCAGAATTCAGAGAGGTCATAATCCCATGTCAATTATGGTTTGGTAAAGTGGTCAAAACCTCTGCCAGAATATTCCAAGTGATACTCTGGCAGATACCATACTGTAGGCATGGGACCTTCCAACTGGTCCCAGTCCCTGCACATAAGGCAAGGACCACACAACAGTGGTTGGAGGCGAATGTGCCTGACCACATATCACCATCTGATCAGACATTTGGAAGTCCTGATCTGAATCTGTTGGACTTCAAATTGTGGTCAGAGTTTGATAGAGTTAACCTGCAATAAACGACATCCTAGCATTGCCAGCCTGAAGGTGGATTTGGAATGAACAGTGGCAACGTTTCTGCTGAATGTTGTGCATGCCACCATCAATATGTGGCCTCATAGACTTCTGGCATATGTGAAGGTAAAGGAGGGCATTTCGAACACTGTGTGATACTATATGCTGTGGTTTGTACATGCTGAAAGCTGTAAATGATTTACTGATGGATTAAAGGTTTATGCGCTGTTCAAGTTGTAACACTATTTATGGCTAGCCTAGGTATAGTGAAGCAGATACCCTGAGCTGTAGCTCATATAGTTTACATGTAAATCCATCCCTGGTTATTCATCATCTATGTGGATCACATTATGAACGCAAGTGGCTTTATGCCTGATGTCAAAATTGGAGATGCTGATCTTGGTTCTTTACTTTTAGGAAATGATGTTATACTCCTAAATAAGTTCATTACAGGTCTGTAGGCTCCTTTAAGTAATGGAAAAGCTGTAACAAATTTGGCATGAAAATCAGCAATAAAAAACAAACTATACAGGGATGCTGTATCCTGAGTGGGAAACTTGTGCAAATAAAATATTTCAACTATTTAGCACAATTTTTACTATGGCAGTTAAATATAGAAATAGCAGAATTAACAAAATTAGTATGCTATGCTAGGAAGTCAAATGAATGGAAGAAGAGAGAACATTTAGTCAAAATGCTAAACTAGCTGTATTCAAGACAGTGTTCAAACCAATTTTACCTGATGTATCTGAAAGTAGGGTTAGAAATAGTTGATCAGAGACTAGCATTCATGGATATGTGAGCAACCTAATCTCAGCTTAGTTAATTAAACAGAAGTGGAAAGGAGAGGTTAGAAAAACTAGTATTCAATGTCAGGATGACAGAAAAAATCACCAGAGGAAGACTATGATCTAGGTGTATTAATGCATTTAGAAGTGCCTTTGAAGACTGAAATATACTGCCAAGGTTGAAGTCCTGACAAACTAATTTGGAGGACAATTGTCGATAGGAAATTAGTAATATAAACTTTTTATGTAGTTCTGTCTTCATACACTACCTTGAGGGTATTGTATCAAGAATATGATGATGAAAAGAAATAAGTAATCATCTGATGCCTTTTACTTTCTCCCAAAGGTGGAGTTCCATTATTTGTAACTATTTTCTCTTTCAGTGAGATTTTTGATGAATGAAGACCAAACTTGGTTCAGGATCATGCCTTGGATGATCTTCTTACTGCTTTTGAGTAGGAGTGAGTAGCATTTCAGAAGCTTCTTTAAATTTTCTGACATTGTTCAGTAAGCCTTATTAAGTACTGGACAATCTTCATTGGTGAAAAGCTAAAACAGATCTGTAAACAAATAGAAAGGTTTATGTGTTGGCAATTCATGTCAATTTATTTGATAATATTAATTCACAATACAATAATAAGAAAATAAGTAATTTTTATTAAACTTATTTGCTGATATTTCACTGGTATTATATCCAGCATCTTCAGAGCACAAAAAATCATTTGTCAGTACACAAACAGCAAAAATTTGGTTAAAAATGGTATCAGTGCAAGAAAAAATTTGTATCGGACAACACAAGGAACTAAAATCCTAATTGGTACTATCTATTAGAGTGTGAAAAATGAGTATTCATTTTATCTTAAAACGACTGTCTCCCGGATTTTTGGTAAATTGATACAGCCATACTTCTTGAGGTTTAGAGAATGTTTTAAAGCTGCTACTGATTTCAAAAACAATCTCTCTGACTTATAATGACTTCTGTATAGCATTCTCTAAACCTCAACAAGTACGGCTTGTTGAGGACCAAGAACCAAAAACCAGAGATAAACCTTGACTAAGTTAACTGGCTTAAGTTTGTCATTCAGCAACTAGGATTGATTTCCTAGTCATTGCTGCAGTTGATCAAAAGACCATAGTCTTAATAGGAAGATAATATTTTATCTCCATTTGACAAATACTGCATACTATGAATCTAATAGACAAGCTTAGGTGTTAAATGTTATTCATAACTTGTTTTAATGGTGTTACAACACCAAACTAACTAAATTATAAAAATATATATTTATTAACTGGCTTATATTTTACTGGATTTGAAACCAGCATCTTCAGAGCACATTGCATGTTACAGTTAACATGCAACAGTGAGTGAGTGACACAATTCAAATTGTGACGGACATAAGATCTAAAGTCCTAACTTGGCACCCTCTTATGTAAAAAAGAAGTATTACAGCTATTTCCCCAAATTTTTAGCATATGAAGCATTCTCCTAATCTGAACATGATTGCATTAATTTGCTGTAGTTGTAATACTTCTTTTTTTTACAACATTAGATGGTGCCAAATTAGGACTTTTGATCTTTTGTCCGTTACAATTTGAATTGTGTTACTTACTCATTGTCATGTATTAACTGCAGCAGGTAATGTGCTTTGAAGATATTAGTTTGAAATCCAGTGAAATATCATCATCATTAGTGTTCTGTCTCTTGACAGGTCCAATGGTATAACTCACCAGATTCTCTTCCCCCAATTTCCTCTGTCTCTTGCTTCCTCCTTCATTTCCTGATATCTTCTTGTTCTCATTATATCATCAAGCATCGTTAGTCGTCTTCTTCCTCTTGGTCGCTTTCCTTCAATTTTTCCTTCTATCATTCTTTTCAGTAGGCTGTCTCCTCTTAATACATGTCCTATCCAGTTATGCTTTCTTCTTCTTATGGTCTTTAGTAAATTCCTTTCTTCTTCAACTCTTTGTAATACTTCATTGGTGATTTTTTCAGTCCACTTTATTTTCTCCATAACTACATTTCAAATGCCTCCAACATTTTAGCTTCTTTCTTCCTAATTGTCCATGTTTCTGACCCATATAAGGTCATACTCCAAATATAGCACTTAATAAGCCTTTTCTTTAGATTTTTATTCATTTTATTAATAAACAAATTTTTCTTGCTATAAAAGGCATATTTTCCTTTGTTAATTCTTTCTTTTATTTCCATGTCACATTTTCCATTTTCTTGTATTATACTACCAAAGTATTTGTATTGTCTCATTTGCTCTACACTTTCTCCATTCATCATCACCTTGATACTTCCTTGTTTCCTGGAGACTCTCATCACTTTTGTTTTCTTTGCGTTAATTTTCATACCATATTTCTTGCATATATTTTCAAATTTTTGCATTAGGTGCTGTAGTTCATCTTCGGTATAAGCTAATATTGTTTGAGCATCTGCAAATCTAATATTTTATATTGTTCTACCTCCAATAGTGATTCCTCTTTCCTCTTCATAAAATGCTTCTTTTATCATTTCTTCTGTAAATATATTGAAGAGTGTCGGTGACAGGCAGCATTCCTGTCTTACACCTCTGCCAATCATACATTTTTTAGTTTTTCCTACTTTTGTCTTTATTATGGCTGTCTGGTTCATATATAATTCAGCTATTAACCTTCGGTCTCTCCAATCTAAACCTATTTTGCATAATATTTCCATCAGATTTTCCCATTTCACCATGTCAATTGCTTTTTCAAGGTCAATGAAACAAATATAAACTTCTTTATTTACTTCTATATTCCTTTCGCATATGGTCCTCATTACTCCATTTGCATCTCTGGTTTCTCTGTCTTTTCTAAATCCAAATTGATCATTTCCCAGAAAATACTCCACTCTATTATACAATCTTTGATTTAATATTCTTAGCAGTACTTTGGAGGCATGTGAGAGTATGCTTATAGTTCTGTAGTCACTGCACTTAGCAGGATTGCTTTTCTTTTCAATTGGTATAAGAATACTCTCTGTGAAATCTTTAGGCCATACTCCTGTTTTGTAAATGAAGTTGCAGAGTTTCCATGTTTCTGTTATACCTTTGTTCTCCAGTTGTTTTAGGATTTCACTAGGTATTCCACATCTTTCTACTTTTTAATTCCTTAATTGCTGTTTCTACTACTGTCTCTCTTTAGTATTTCAGGACCTCTTTCTTCTGTTGAGATTTCATTTTGGTCTTTCATTTTTTGCATAAAGTTCTTCGATGTCTTCCTTCCATCTTTCACCCGGTATTTCAATATCATAAATCAGTTTTCCTTACTTATCTTCTAATGGCAGATTTCTTATGCTTTTTTTTAATATTTGTAATTTCTTTTGTTTTTTCAAACATTTTATCATATCGCCCCCTTTTTTCCATTTCTTCAATTTCTTTATATTCTGTTTTTAACCATTTCTCTCTTGCTTTATCAGTTTCTCTTCTCAGTTCATTATTTAATACTTTGTATTTTCTTCTTCCCTCTTCAGTGTTTACATTTTTCCATCTTCTTTCTTCCATTTTTCTTATCATTTCATTTGTAATCCATGGCTTTTTAATTCTTTTCCCTTCCACAAAACCTATCTCTTCAGCAGCTGTTTCATATATCAAGTTTTTCAGTTGATTCCATTTTGCACCAGTGAAATATAAGCCAGTTAATAAACATCTGTTTTTATAATTTAGTTGGTTCGTGGTGTAATACCTTTTAAAATAGTTTATGAATAATGTTCAACACCTAAACCTTTCCTTACTTCCCAGCCAAGAAATTAGTGTCAACCCTCAATAAGTTGCTATATATTATGCATTATGAAAGAAAGGATACTCATGGAGTTGGTAGGTCATTCCCCTACTTATATAAAGAACACACAACACTTCATAAACAAAATTCAAAACATAATTCTCGACAAAGATGATTTATTAGTCAGTTTTAATGTGTCTGCCCTTTTCACAGATGTTCCACCCAACACTACAGCTTTCTTTACTCATGTATTTACCAGTTACTTTGTGTGGCAAAATAATTTTTACCTACAAAAAGAAGGTACAGCCATGGGCTCACCACCATTCCCCCCCCCCTAAGCTTTCGAGTAATGTGCTCTAGATTCCTTTCTTTTAAAACCTACAGTTTGGCTTAGGAATGCTAAATGGATAACACTTCCTTTAAAAAAGGAAGTACTATCTGGCCACACAGCTGCCAAACATTAAACACCTTCCTCAGCCACCTGAGCACATACAATTTGCTATTGAAATTGAAAATCAGAACTCGCTTTTTTTCCTGGATACACTGTTCAGACGTCTTCTCTCGGGCAGTCTATCCTTCACTGTTTACCACAAGCAGTGCCGTATTTACGTATAAGCTAAAAAAGCTACAGTTTAGGGCCTCGCAATCTGCCGGGGCCTCAAATAAAAAACATAAAGACCAACTAATGTAATTTAAAACAGTGGGGGCCTCTGGGTTTTGTATAGCTTAGGGCATCAGCAAGTCTAAATCTGGCCCTGACCACAAGCCTACACATACCAGCAATATATACATGCTAACTCATATCCCCACCCTTTGCAAAAACTTGGAGTCATTAATACCAAGTTTTTGCTCTAATGAACAAAAACTACAAATTATTAGCAATACATTTATAAATAATGACTACAGCAAAAATACTATCAGTAAAGTTCTTCATAAAAAACAAACACAGGGCAAAACTAATATTTTTAATGTCACATCTTTATTTACTTATCTACCACTAATTATCATCATCAAATTCCTGCCATGTACCCACAAGGGGTGTACAGGATATGATAGTACTAAATGAAAAAATTATATCATTACTAACTTCCTATCTACAATTTTCCTCCAAATCAGTCTGTTACTTGTCAAGACTCCAACGTTATCAGATCTTATATTTCTATTGTCTAAGGCACTTTGTACCATATCAGTCCACCTATATCTTGGTCTTCCTCTGGGTCGTTTTCCTGCCAACCAGACAGAGAACACTTGTTTTGCTAATTTTCCTCGCCCATTCTGTTTAGATGACCATACCACCTGAGATTAGCTCTGCTAACGCATTCCTGGATGCAGACAATGTCAAGTTCTTTCCTAATATCCTCATTTTTAATATGATATTGCCATTGATGCCATCTGTTCACGCCTCTAATCTTTCTCAAGACTCTCATATTTGCGGTCTCTAGTCTTAGGTCAAGTGTTTTACTTCTGACCCAGCTCTCAGATCCATAAGTTAAAACTGGTTTGAACACTGTCTTGTATACAGCTAATTTAGTGTTCCGACTAATTTCTCTCTTATTCCATATGAATTTATTCAATTGACTTCCCACATACCAGCTTTGCTGATTCTGTTATCTATTTCTATATTTAATTTACCATCTTCAGTAAAAATCGTGCCTAAGTAGCTGAAATGTTTTACTTGTTCCACGGGTTCTCCATTCACAACACAGTTGACATTTTCAACGATTCTGCCTATTTTCATTGTCTTTGTCTCTTTATTGCTGACCTTCATACCATATCTATTACAACAGCTATTCAATTAAGTCAGAGAATCTTGCACACTTGTAGCAGATTTATTTAGAAGTATAACATCATCCGCATAAAGCAAAGAGCTGACATTAACATCTCCAATTTTGATATCATGTTTAATACCACTTTCCTTCATAATGTGATCCATATAGGTAATGAATAACAGAGGGGATAATGTACATCCTTGTCTCACACCAGATTTAACATTAAACCATCTTCCTGTACTTCCTTCAGTTCTAACTGCTGACTTACAACTCAAATAAAGACTAAGTATTGCTTGATATAATGCCCCATTGACACTATATAACTGCAGCGTATTGAATAGCTTCTCTCTTGGCACCTTATCATATGCCTTTTCCAAATCGACAAAACTTAAATACAGATCTTTGTTATATTCCCATGCTTTCTCGACTATTTGTCGTAAAGTGAAGATCTGATCCTGACAGCCTCTGTTTGGCCTGAATCCAGCTTGTTCTTCACCAAGCTTTTCTTCCACAATTCTTCTCAACCGTTTCTCAGGTATACTTGCATAGATCTTGCCAGGAACACTCAGTAGGGAAATACCTCTGTAATTCTCACATTCAGTTTTATTTCCCTTTTTATATATGGGTACTATGAGAGCTCTACTCCAATCATCGGGAATTCGTCCCTCTGTCCAGGCTTTCTGAACTATGCAGTGCAGCCACTGTAAGATTCTTATACCACCATACTTCAGCATTTCTGGTCGAATATCATCTACTCCAGCTGCCTTTCCACATCTCAAGCCTTTGATGGCTTTTTCTACTTCAAGTATGGATATGTATTCCTGACTGCATGCCTGGTCAGTGTTTTTTACCACTGTGCTGTCATCACTGCTTGCTTCATTTAGCAGTTTTTCAAAGTAATTACTCCATACTTCAAGGATATCTTTTATTCCAGTTTTCATGTCACCTTTATCATCTCTAACTCCTTTTACAGCACTCTTTCCTCCATTCCTAAGCTTCTTCAACAACCTCCAGAATATTTTGCCACTTTCTTGATATTTTTTTTCTATATTTTTGCCAAAGTCCTCCCATGACTTTTGTTTAGCTAGTTTTACACAGTGTTTAGCATTCTTGCATTTGTCTCTATATTCTCTAAGAGCACAAGCTGACTTATTTGACAGCAACTTTTGATATGCTTTCTTCTTTTCCTTCACTGCCACTTTAACTTCCTGTGTCCACCAGGGAGTTCTGATTTTTCTAATCCTTGCAGACAACTTCACCACATGCCTCTCTGGCTGAATCCATTAGTGTTTTCTTGAAGGCTTGCCACTGAATCTCCAAGGTTTGGTTCCTGTTCTCAAACTCTTTCATTTTTTATCCTCAACACTTTCTTAGCCAATGGCTATAACCCCAAAAAAATCCAAAAAATACTAAAACCAGTAAACCACAACCCCCCTCCCCCCCTCCACAATAAAGATTACACCAAGTCTATCACCATCCCCTACATCCAGGGCACCTCTGAGAAAATAACCAATATCCTCAAAAAATATGACCTTCCTGTTTCAGACCATATAAAAAGTTGGCATCCCTTATCCGCTCTACCAAAGACCAACCACTTCCCCTAGACCTACCTGGTGTATACCAGGTCCCTTGCAGCTGCAAATTGTCCTACTTTGGCCAAACAGGCAGAACAACTAATATCAGGATTTCAGAACACAAAGACTAAATCCGGTTTCACCAGTACAGCCGCTCTGGGCTGGCAGACCATGGCTTAGATACCCACCATAAAATTTGTTGGAAAAAACAAAAGTAATTCATCACAGCAAGTTTAAATACGAAAGATTATTCAAAGAATCTTCAGCAACTCTAAAAAATGTTCCTAACCTCAACAAATTTGGGTGCATGAAACTACCTCAAATATGGGAGACTTACATTATGAGAACTTCAGCCCAACAGCCAAGACTACCAAATTAACCCGCAAGAGGGCACCATTAGGACTTTAGGAACAATATTAGTTTCTTGCTTTCTTCCTCATTTGCTTTGTTAGTGCCTGCGTGCACATACCATATCTCTATGTTCCTGAAGATGGCAATGTGACGTTGCCGAAATATAGAAGTGATTCATTAAAGTTACCTTTAATTAATATACTTCATTTGCATTGTTAATTCCGTAAACTAATTACCAGTTAGTTCTTTCATTTTTTCTTCAATAATCTTTGTGTATTTTAGTCTACAGTTCACATCTGAGAGCTGCTCAACTTTTATTCACTTTAAAACTTTCTTACATGTTATTCTTTTCAATATAAAATTTAATTTTATCCTGCTCAAGACAAAATAGTGATCTCTTCTAATTTCAAATCCTCTGTACACTCTGGTGTCCTGCACCAGTGAGAAAACATCACTATCAACAATAACATAGTCAATGAGACTTTTCTTATTCCTAGCCTCTTCTCTCCATGTGAATTTGTGCACATTTTTATGTTGGAACATGGTGTTAGTAATAACCAGTCCATGTCCTGAGCAGAAATCCAACAGATATTTGCCATTATTATTAGCTTTGCTCTTTTCTCCAAATTTTCCCAAAATATTTTTGTATGTCTCACAATCATTTCCTACTCTGCTATTTAGATCCCCAACAAGGATCAATTTTTATTGTGTCAGTTGCTTTTTCTAAAGCGTCAAAAAAGTCCTCCACTTCTACCTTAGTAGAACCTTCTGTGGGACCATAGGCACAAATAAGTCTCATTGTCTAGTTCCCCATTCTCATATTTGCCCACATTACTCTACTTGAGACTGACTGCCATTCAAGAAGATTAGCCTCGTATTTTGTGTTGAATACTATGGCTACTCCTTCTTTTCCTTGATTGTCATTGCCTGAATATAACATTTTGTATTTATTGCTCAGAAAGATCTCACCAGTTTTTGTCTTTTTTGTTTTAGTCACCCCTATTATGTCGATCTGGTACTTATGTAATTCCTCAGCTAGCTCCATTTCTTTGTCATTCAGGCTTCTTACGTTGATAGTACTGATCTTTAACTCTGGTGATGTTGGGTTGGGGTTTGTTTTTAGATTTGTTCCAGTAGCTGACTTTTCGCCGTTCGCCCTGGTGAAAACAATGGGGGCCTTGTTTAACCGGGTGACGCCCCAGCTGGCATGAAATTTTGTCATGTTGTACCATCATTTTTTTTTATTTTGGTTTAACCAATAAGAATACAATTTGGTCGGCTAAATCCCAAATTGCCAGCCCATCCTCGTTCATTCAGTATCCAAGTAGATACCCAACAGGGTGCACCACGAGAAGGTGAGGATTGGACATTAGGTCAGAAACCCTGGTCGGTTCTCCGCATTCCTTTAAAGGCTATGTGGAGGTCTCCTCTCAGTTATACAGCTTTGACCCGTAAGCACCCCCAACTACCACTAATCTACCCAATACACTCTAATAAAGTCTAATTCTCCTCCCCCTCCACGATATCTTTGAGTTATTCAAATTTACTATGGGTTTATCCCCCCCCCTTTCTAACAAACTTTTACATGGAACACTTAGAAAACAACCCTTAGTGTGGTTATACTTCGTTGATGATATTTGCTATTTGGCCCATGGACAAACACCTCAGAATCTAATAACTGTTTGCCTTTTCTTGACACATTAGTCACCTGGCTTTAAAAAAAGTTAGTTCACTCTCTTTTCCATTTATAGAAAATCAATACACAGAGAAAGATATCTACATAAACAATCACGTCATCATCCAGCTTAGCAGTATGGTATTTTTAAAATGCTTACACACAGGCTAGGGTTATGTGTTCTAATGATGCAGCTCTTTCTACTGAACATAAATATCTTCATCATACTTTCCTGCCCAGTAGTTGCAGCTCCTATAAAATATATAAAATACTACATTGACCCTCATACTTCTCCCTTCCTCAAACACACAAGAACAAAATACACTATTCCTGTTCCCTACGTCCAAGATACATCTGAAAAGATAGCCAAATACTAATAAAATATAACCTTTCCAGCATATTCAACCACATGTTCATTTAGCAACTCTGATCTGCTCTTCTAAGGATAAACTCTATCCCCTGTCATATACTGGATTATATGAAGATTCATGTGAAGGCCATGGACAAACAGGAAGATCTGTTAACATTTGCCTTGGGAGTTATAAAAATACATTCGCTGCCATTATTTTGGCAATTCTGGACTGACAGACCATGCTTTGGACACCACACAGGATTAGTTCAAAGAAAATGAATGTGCTTCATAGAAGTTGTTACAGGTCAGAAAGATTATTTTTAAAGGCAGCCATGGCTATGAAGCATTCTCCTAACCTGAACAAGTATGGTTGCATTAATTTGCCAAACATCTGGGAGACTGTTATACTATTACATAGCTTTAATACTTCTTTTTTACAACATTAGAGCTTGCCAAATTTGAACTTTAGATCTTTCATCCGTTACAATATGAATTGTTTCACTTACTCATTGTTGTGTGTCAACTGTAACGTGTAATGTGCTCTATTTTTGCTCTGGTTTGAAATCCAGCAAAATATAAACCAGTTAATAAACATATGTTTTATAATTTAGTTGGTGTTGTAATACCATTAAAATAAGTTGTGAGCTGCATACCATAGATAGCTTACATTCCTCACCAAAAATTTGATATTCTTTGGGATGCTTCTTTCATGTTTAAAAATCACCAAACTGAACAACAGAATTTCCATAAAACAGTGTTGTAAAACATTTGTATGTTATACTGCTTGTTTTCAAAATAATTTTTTTTTAACTTTCCATAAACAATATTTTAAGTTAATTACAAATATGAAAATTCATCCTGCATTGCTAACTATTGGATGGTACTGCTAAAAAAAGATTTGTTCTGCTGTGAGTATTAGAATGCCCAGCATGCTACATAGTCTGTTCAAAACAGCCTATTCTGTTGTTTCTGATCTCTAACAGATGTTACAGATTTGATCTCTGATTCATATTTGATGCTATTTGCTGGAAGCTGATGATATACAATTCTCCAAGCAAGATCCTTCTTTCTATGAAGGATCTTGCTTGATACTTCATTAGGGTGTTAATAGTGTTGTTGGTGCCCAACTGTACTCCCACAGCATAGGTTTTCACATATCTTCCTGTTTAACTGGACTATGTTAACATTGCACATGTAACAAGATGTTAATCTGAGTTTTGGATAGGGAAAAACCTTGTTTTTCTACCAGAAATTCAGATTTTTTAACCCCATATCTAAAAATTAACAGAACTCATATTATTACAGATTAATATGGTTAATATTAATATTATTAATATGGTTATTTAGGTCTGTGAGGTGCTGGCAGCTGTCTGTTGTACTATCTCCTGTCCCCCCCCCCCCCCAAATAGTTTGGTTCATTGATAGCTTGAGCTCACTATCAGTGTAATTGTCTGTTGTACTTCTCTCCGATCACCTGGCTTAATGGTAGCTTGAGCTACCATTAAGCCAGGTGTCAGTGAAAGATGAAGGATGAATACTGGCTGCCCACTTGTCTTCAAAAGTTAGTCACCATATTAGATTTACGGAATCAACTATTTTTCTGTGATAATAACCTTAATCATATTAATCTTTTTTTTTTTTTTTACATTAATATCATCTTCAAGAATTTGTGCATATAACACATACTACATTCAAAAGCAATTAGCACCGTACTTTCATATGAAGACCTTATGGAGATAAATGAACAGAAAGTTATTGAAGAAAAGAGAGGGAGAAAAAGAAGCAAGCCCCCCCCCCCAAAAAAAAAAAGTCATCAACATCATCATCAAATTCCTGCCATGTACCCTCAAGGGGTGTACAGGATATGATAGTACTACATGAAAAAAAAAAATTACATCATTATTAATTTCCTATCTACAATTTTCCTCCAAATCAGCCTGTTACTTGTCATCACTCCAACATTATCAGATCTTATATTTCTATCGTCTAAGGCACTTTGTACAATATCAATCCACCTATATCTTGGTCTTCCTCTGGGTCGTTTTGCTGCCAACCTGGCAGAGAACACTTGTTTTGCTAATCTTTCCTCGTCCATTCTGTTTAAGTGACCATACCACCTGAGATTAGCTCTGCTGACGCATTCCTGGATGCTGACAATGCCAAGTTCTTTCCTAATATCCTCGTTTTTAATATGATACTGCCATTGATGCCATCTGTTCACGCCTATAATCTTTCTCAGGACTCTCATATCTGTGGTCTCTAGTCTTTGGTCAAGTGTTTTACTTCTGACCCAGCTCTCGGATCCATAAGTTAAAACTGGTTTGAACACTGTCTTGTATACAGCTAATTTAGTGTTCCGACTAATTTCTCTCTTATTCCATATGAATTTATTCAATTGACTTCCCACCATACCAGCTTTGCTGATTCTGTTGTCTATTTCTATATTTAATTTACCATCTTCACTAAAAATCGTGCCTAAATAGCTGAAATATTTTACTTGTTCCACAGGTTCTCCATTCACAACACAGTTGACATTTTCAGTGATTCTGCCTATTTTCATTGTCTTTGTCTTTTTATTGCTGACCTTCATACCATATCTATTACAACAGCTGTTCAATTTAGTCAGAGAATCTTGCAGACTTGTAGCGGATTTATTTAGAAGTATAACATCATCTGCATAAAGCAAAGAGCTGACATTAACATCTCCAATTTTGATATCATGTTTAATACCCAAAAAAAGTCTACAGTAAAAAAACTTGTAGAGATATTTGCATCTGTTAATAAGGCAAAGGCAGTTTGGTTATTTGAGGAAATTGGCCCCAATATGGAGAGAGTTAGCAAAATAGAAAGAATGATGCAAGCTGCAGAGAAATTTATGCAAAAAAGAAAAGGCAGTCTGTGCAGACATTAAGTGTATTTTTAAGGAAGCCCACTCAATTCTTGCTCTTACCTCATATTCTGAAAATTGAGCCTGGACCTTCCACAAGTTATGCATCTGGTGAACCATCCTCAGAATACTCTGGTGCAATGTTTGTTGAAGAGGTTGTTAATTACCCAGCCTCCTGTTGAATGATCCAGTTATGAGTTTGAAGAATTACTCTAGTTTTCAGCTGTACTCATGTAGATTATTCATTATGGCAGGCTTTTAAAATGACTGTTTGTGGAAGGAGGAGGCAGGTAAAGGGGAAAAAAAATTAATCATATTACTGATTAATTTTTGGTATTATAATTATGCATTATAATACCATTTAAGTTAATGTTAAATATTAATTAAGATTGCTGTGAGCCTCCATTTAAATGAAACAAAGTTGAAATTAGTAAATCCTTGTATGTGTTATTTTGGATTATATATACATATGTATATGTACACACACACAGACACAGGATCACTATACACAAAGAGTAAAATTAGTTAAAAAAATATAACAAAACAAATCTACACATTTTAGCATTCAGGCATGTTAATTGTTAACGTATAGTTATGGTTCAAATAGTATATAGTGCTTTCTGACTTATGACAGGTTGTTGGAATGGAACCCTGTTGTAGGTCACAGACATTTGTTATAATATCACTGATGTTTCTGTTATTTTACAGGTTTGTTATTTTATGGTATCTTCAATGAGCTGTTTTCTGGCCATAGTCCAAATTCAGTTTATAGTGAGGCTTTGGAAAGATGCCGTAAGGATGAGAGAGTAATGAAAATTGCTGGGGAACCAATTAAGGGTTATGGAGAAATGACTGTTCGTGGAAGGAGGAGACATGTCAGGTTAGGGGAAAAAAATCATGTTGCTCTTTATGTGTTATAATATCATTATAAGTTGAAGTTACATACGGTAAAACTCCGTTTTTTACACTTTCCTGGGAACTGATGGAAAAAAGTGTAAATAGCAGGAAATGTAAAAAACATTAAAAAAAGGCTAAAAGATGATGACTTACTGCTAGTATTTGACTCTACATACTAGATTACAAAATTTAATAACTGAAAATAAATGAATTTACAATTACTTACATTTATCTATTTAAAAAAAAATCTTTAATTGTTGATCGTTTTTGTTTTTTCTGCACTCTTATAAGTCCCACCTGCCTCTCCACAGTGTATAAGGCATTAAATGCTCTATCGTCTCCTGATGCACTTGCAATATACTGCCTCAAAACAGAGATGGCTTCCATTGCTTCTTTACTAGTAGGGACGGTAGGTTCTTGATCACAGTCTTCTTTAACCCCTTCCTCCTCTTCTTCACCAAGGTAGTTGGAAGGGATGTCTTCTACACTTGGTACCATTGATCTGATCACACCAGCATTAACATCAACATAGTCTTGAAATGTTGATCCCTGAAGACTCATCCATCACCTACCAGTTGTTGGGCTCTGACATATCTTCTTCTTCCTCCTGTAGTTGTTCCTCCTCTTCCACAAACGTAACTCCTGTCTTCTGGAAACAGTTTGATATGGTTTCAGGCATAACATGCACCCATGCTTTGGCCACATAGTGCATGGTATCAGGGATTGATATGGTCATTTGTTTTGGGTCCATACCTTTATCATGCATAAACACAGCTTTTTCAATAAGCATTTTTCTATATTTCCATTTAAATGCATGGATGATGCCCAGATTTAATGGCTGAAGCTCACTTGTACAATTAGGGGGAAAGAACACTAATCTAATGTTTCTGACTGCAGATCTTCAGGGTGTGCAGGACATTTGTCTAGCAGTAGTAGTATTTTGCAGTGATTTGCTCCCATTTTAGCATCCAGAGCATGCATGGTGGATTGTGAAGATGCTGCTGGCCATCCATGCTGTGCTGTTGGCATCATACTTAGTAGGCAGATTTTTCACGTTCTTAAAACACCTTGGTTTTTTAAATTTGCCAATTACCAGTGAAGGTAATTTTTCTGATCCATCAGCATTGACTATGAGCAAAACAGTTACCCTCTGCTTGCTGAGTTTTCCTCCGTGACACTTCTCTCCTTTAAAACACATTTTACTTGGCAGAATGTTATAAAAGAGTGCAGTTTTGTCAACATTGAAAGTATTTTTCGGTTCGTAGTCCTGAATAATAGTCTTTAGTTCATGTTTCCACTGGTTTACAGTTTCCCCTGCAATACTATTACTTTCTCCACACACTTGATTATACACAGTATTGTGTCGAGTCGTGAAACAATCAATCCATCCATTTGACGCAGTAAAATCATTAATCCCCAACCTCGCAGCAAATTCAAGGACTTTTGCTCGGAGTATAGTACCATTGGAATACCCGATGCTCTCGTAGAAACAAATCTCTGCCACAAGTTTATCCAATTCATCGTATGTTAATGTCCGGATATATTTTAATTTTTTTGACATAGCGCCAGATTGCTTTGCATTGAGTATTGCTTGACCCGTTTTTTACTATTGTGTTCATAGTGGACACAGAGAGTCCAAGATCTTTCGCCAATTGCACACGTATTCCGCCGTGCCAATCTACACGTCGCAGAATTGTCATCTTTTCTTCTACCAAACTACATTGTCTGTATTTTTTCTCCATTTTCTCCATGTTACTAACATGGATCATCCACCACCACAACTTGAAAGCAACTATCACGCTAAATTATGTAGCAGAAATTCTGCAATATCAATTTGTACTGTGATTGAAAAATCACGGTATCGCTCATCACTACATCACTGCTGCAAGCATGCAAGTCACTGTGATAGTGGAAACGAAACTACAGCCAAAAGCAATGCCATCCAGGAACAGAAATGTGCAGATTCCTGAAGAAATTAATTTGAATGAGAGGAAATCGATTCGAAAATCACTGTTGCCACTCAAGAAAAAACCGCAAATCACAGGAAATAACGTCCGCATCAAGTTGTTAATGGTGGGAAAACAATATATCGTAAGAAATAGGCCTTAAGACAGGACCAACGCAAAATGATGTAAATGGCAGGAAAACTTAAATTGTGGGAACATAAAATACTGTATTAATTAAGATTTGCTGTGATCCTCCACTTAAATGAGACAAGGTTGAAATTAGTAAATCCTTGCACATGTTATTTTGGATTACACACACACACACGCTTATTTCATACTCTCATATCCTTAACTTTGCACATCAAAATTCTACACATACTCTAGTATATACTCTATACATCAATACTACGAAAAGGTAGTAATAAACATGGGTTTGGAAATCTCACATTTATGAGTGAGGCTCCTTTATAGTTTCATCATGAATGCCAGCAACATGCAAACAGATAGATGCAATGTAGGTGTATCGTGTGATTGTAAACAACCAAACTTATATGCAAATCATGCCAGGAATTGCATTCAATCCATTAGGTTCATCCCAACCAAGTGACATTTAATGTTTCTAAGTTACATGCTGGTGTTTTGCAATGGAGGATGAGTTCACATATAACTTGCCTATATGCACTTTTATTATGGATATGCCAGTAGAACTACATGTGAGGCACAGCAGTTTTATTAACTCCTTAACGCACTCAACCGAGTTAACTCGGATCCAAGAAGCTGAATTTTTTCCGTGCACCCGAGTTAATACGTGTGACCATCAATTTTGGTTTTGCATATAAATACAACCAAATATACACACTAGAACAATTTTGTGCCTATTTCAGCTGAGAAAAGTTGCCAACGGCGTGTATCAGCTATTTCGTTTGCACATTTTTTGTCCACTATTGCCTGCTGCATCATCACCTGTGAATGTCAATTCTTTGTTTTACAATTGCGCATTTGTTCACTAGAGCACCGTTTACATTGAGGCCGTTTATATTTTATAACATTTGTTTGTTATTTATTTTTATGTTATATTTATTACCCTATCATGGATAGTGATCAAGACTGGTTATTTAGTTCAGAAGATGAAGGTGGGAAATGCTTCGAGGCCATAAAACAATTTCTGCATTTTCAAATAATGACGAATTTGATTCAGTAAATCACCCTCATCCAAAGGAAATTGGCGGAAAAACGACCACTTTCTGATTTTTAATTGGTGCATTAAGAAAACTTTCCTGGTCATTGAATTACGTGGTTTTGAATGTTCGCTTGTCTTGGTGGATGTGGCAGTAAGGGAACAAAGAACCTTGAGGGTACTAGAATATGAAGAAATAATACTTTGTAGTGGCATGGAATTCAAGCAGCACAATAAAGATTGCATTGAAAGAGGGTATCTTCCAAATAGTTCTAGGCAGGGTTATACATAAAAATTTGTTTTGCCCTTATGATTTCCAGCTGATTTAAGCACTTTTACCAGATGAGGTCATTTTCAATAGGTGTTTTGTCAGTTGTTTCTGTAACCGTGTGTGATTTTTGATTTTCTTTTTTCCTGTGTTCTTTTCAGTGAGACAATATTCATTTGAGGTGATGTTTTTAATTATCACAAAAATCATGTGCGCCAATCAAAATCCATATATAACTATGCAGTCAATACATCAACATATGGTCAGGTACAGGTGGATTTTAGAGATAGATTAATATAGCTGCATATTTGCCAAACAGACTTAAAGGAGCTCTCTACTGTGACTTCTTGCAAAAGCTGGTAGTAAACATCTTCCATGATATTTCCTTGGCTTGGAAAAGAAATCTGGTTTATGCATGACAGACCTCCCTTTAGTTGTGAAGTCCAGGGTTTGATTTTCTGCAAGATGGATTGGCCAAGGCAGAACAGTTACTTGGCCTCCTCAGTCATCTATTTAAATCCTGTGGATTTTTATTATTAGGAACATTTGAACTATTGATGTACTTACTCTCTCTCTCAGTGGAGAATGTTGATAAACTGCAGCAATGTTAGTTTTGGTGGCGTATTGTCTGTGTAGTGTGGTTATTAGTGCCCCTGAAAGATAAGTAATTTTTATGTATTTTAGTTCATAATATTAGGTTAACTTATTGTAGTTTTCGATTTCAATGGATGTATGATTGACCGAGTTATTTAGTTTGTAATTTAATTTAAATATGATATTGTCGGTATGGCACCAGCGTGTGGTAGAACTATGGTGGCAAAGGCCATGTTTTCGGGTTATTTGAATTTGTGAAATTTTTGTGCAGTGTAGTGTGTGTGAAATTATATTCATTGCGAAACCTAAAGAATATGTAGAAGGAAATTGAAACTGGAGAGTATTAAATGTTTCAAAATGAGTGAATATTATTCGACGAGAACACAGCAAATGTTAGTGGAGTGGACAGTATCAACTGTAAGATGAAAAACGTTGTGAATGTTATCCTTCACAGGACAAAGTGCAAAATTGAAAACTTGCAGAAGCTGGTGGCATGAAGTAATAATAAAGACTGAGCAAACAAACAAGAAAAACAAATTAAAGAGAAAACTATGTATGGAGACTCAATGATTGGGGGAGTATTTAATGAAAGTGTGACAAAATCGTGTTACCTGGTGCAAAAAATTCAAGATTTTAGTCATGTCACCCAGATGCAAAAAGGTAATGCGAAGGAACTGATTGTCTTGGTTGGCACAAATGATTTAAGAGGCAAGAAGTATTCTGTGAGAGAGAGAGAGGATGTAAACGAGATGTTAGAAGGAGCAAAACTGAAGAGTGAGAATGTGAAAATAGTAAGTCTTCTGCCACGCTATGATAGAGACAAACTGAGCAGGAGGGTGTTGGTAGCTAATGAATCAATATGCAGGTTCTGCAGACCGATTGATGTGGGATTTGTGTATCTTCGGTCTCTGTGTCACAGAAAGAAGAATTTGTATAATGTCGGATGGACTAAATATAAATTGTTTTGGTGTTAGCTGTCTAGAGAGAACTTTGTTCACAGAGAATGCTGAAGCACAAATTCAGGAAAACTTAAGCAGTTAGGGTGGGAGCAGGTGTGTTTGTGTGAAGATGCCCATGAAATGAGTGAGTGTGAGAATAACCAAGTGCAGATTCTAGTCTCAAGCAAAAATATTGAATCATCATCATCAAATTCCTGCCATGTACTGTACCCTCAAGGGGTATACAGGATATGATACTACTACATGAAAAATTTACATCATTACTAACTCCTATCTACAGTTTTCCTCCAAATCAGTCTGTTACTTGTCAAGACTCCAACAATATCAGATGTTATATTTCTATCATCTAAGTCACTTTGTACAGTATCAATCCACCTATAGCTTGGTCTTCCTCTGGGTCATTTTCCTGCCAACCTGGTAGAGAACACTTGTTTTGCTAATCTTTCTCGTCCATTCTATTTAAGTGACCATACCACCTGAGATTAGCTGCTAACGCATTCTTGGATGCTGCCAATGTCAAGTTCTTTCCTAATGTCCTCATTTTTAATATGATATTGCCATTGATGCCATCTGTTCATGTCTCTAATCTTACTCAGAACTCTCATATCTGTGGTCTCTAGTCTTTGGTCAAGTGTTTTACTTCTGACCCAGTTCTCAGATCCATAAGTTAAAACTGGTTTGAACACTGTCTTGTATACAGCTAATTTAGTGTTCCAACAAATTTCTCTCTTATTCCATATCAATTTATTCAGTTGACTTCCTACGATACCAGCTTTGTTGATTCTGTTGTCTATTTCCATATTTAATTTACCATCCTCACTAAAAATCGTGCCTAAGTAGCTGAAATGTTTTACTTGTTCCACAGGTTCTCCGTTCACAATGCAGTTGACATTTTCAACGATTCTGCCTATTTTCATTGTCTTTGTCTTTTTATTGCTGACCTTCATACCATATCTATTACAACAGTTATTCAATTAAGTCAGGGAATCTTGCAGACTTGTTGTGGATTTATTTAGAGTGTAACATCGTCCGCATAAAGCACAGAGCTGACATTAACACCACCAATTTTGATATCATGTTTAATACCACTTTCCTTCATAATGTTATCCATATAAATAATGAATAACAGAGGGGATAATGTACATCCTTGTCTCACACCAGATTTAACATTAAACCATCTTCCTGTACTTCCTTCAATTCTAACTTCTGACTTACAACTCAAATAAAGACTAAATATTGCTTGATATAATGTCCCATTGATACCATATAACTGTAGCATATTGAATAGCTTCTCTCTTGGCACCTTGTCATATGCCTTTTCCAGATCAACAAAACTTAAATATAGATCTTTGTATATTCCCATGCTTTCTCAACTATTTGTCGTAAAGTGAAGATCTGATCTTGACATCCTCTATTTAGCCTGAATCTAGCTTGTCCTTCACCAAGCTTTTTTCTTGCACAATTCTTCTCAACCGTTTTTCAAGTATATTTGCATAAATCTTGCCAGGAACACTCAGTAGGAAAATACCTCTATAATTCTCACATTCAGTTTTATTTCCCTTTTTATATATGGGTACTATGAGAGCTCTACTCCAATCATCGGGAATTCATCCTTCTGTCCAATCTTTCTGAACTGCGCAGTGCAGCCACTGTAAGACTTTTATACCACCATACTTTCACATTTCTGGTCGAATATCATCTACTCACCTGCTGCCTTTCCACATTTCAAGCCTTTGATGGCTTTTTCTGCTTCAAGTATAGATATGTATTCCTGACTGTATGCCTGTTGAGTGTTTTTACCACTGTGCTATCACTGCTTGTTTCATTTAGTAATTTTTTAAGTAATTACTCCATACTTCAAGGATATCTTTTTTGTCCTGTTTTCATGTCATCTTTATCATCCCTAACTCCTTTTTACAGCACTCTTTCCTCCATTTCTAAGCTTCTTCAAAAACCTCAAGAATATCTTCCCACCTTCTTGATATTTATTTTCTATGTTCTTGCCAAAGTCCTCCCATGATTTTTGTTTAGTTTAGTTTTACACAGTGTTTAGCTTTCTTACATTTGTCTCTGTATTCTCTAAGAGCACAAGCTGATTTATTTGCCAGGAACTTTTGATATGCTTTCTTCTTTTCCTTCACTGCCTCTTTAACTTCTTTTGTCCTCCATTGAGTTCTGATTTTTCTATCCTTGCAGACAACCTCACCACATGCCTCTCTGGCTGAATCAATCAGGGTTTGCTTCAAAGCTTACCACTGTATTGGCAAGGTTTGGTTCATTATTCTTTTCAAAATGAAATTCAATTTTATCCTGCTCAAGACTAAATAGTGATCACTTCCAATTTCAAATCCTCTGTACACTCTGGTGTTCTGCACCAGGGAGAAAACATCACTATCAACAATAACATAGTCAATGAGACTTTTCTTATTCCTTGCCTCTTCTCTCCATGTGAATTTAGCACATTTTTATGTTGGAACATGGTGTTAGCAATAACCAGTCCATGTCCTGAACAGAAATCCAACAGGTATTTGCCAGGCTTTGCTGTGTTCTTCAAATTTTCCCAAAATATTTTTGTATGTCTGACAGCCATTTCCTACTCTGCTATTTAGATCCCCAACAAGGACCAACTTTTCCGTTTTCATTGTGTCATTTGCTTTCTCTAAAGCATCAGAAAATTCCTCCACTTCTACCTTAGTAGAACCTTCTGTGGGACCATAGGCACAAATAAGTCTCATTGTCCAGTTCCCCATTGTAATATATTTGCCCACATCACGCTACTTTTGACTGCCTCCTATTCAAGAAGATTAGTCTCGTATTTAGTATTGAATACTATGGCTACTCCTTCTTTTCCTTGATTGTCATTGCCTGAATATAACATTTTGTATTTATTGCTCAGAAAGATCTCACCAGTTTTTGTCTTTTTTGTTTCAGTCACCCCTATTATGTCGATCTGGTACTTATCTAATTCCTCAGCTAGCTCCATTTCTTTGCCATTCAGACTGCTTATGTTGATAGTACCGATCTTTAATTCTGGTGATGTTAAGTTGGGGTGTGTTTTCAGATTTGTTCCAGTAGCTGACATTTTGCTGTTTGCCCTGGTTACCTGGCGAAAACAACAGGTACCTTATTTAACCGGGCGATGCCCCAGCCAGCAAACTTTTGTCCATGTTGTACCATCATTTTGTATTTTGGTTTAAGCCAATAAGAATACAGTTTGCTCGGCTAAATCCCAAATTGCCAGCCCTTCTCGTTCGTTCAGTATCCAGGTAGATATCTAACAGGTTTCATCACGAGAAGGAGAGGATTGGACATTAGGTTAGAAGCCCTGGTCGGTTCTCTGCATTCCTTTAAAGGCTATGTTAAACTTCTCAGTTTATAGCTTTTGACCCTTAATCACTAAAAATATTGAAACAAGATGTCAATTCAGGAAATAAAGGTGGCATGTGGGGGGCCTTAAGGGATGCTGCAATTTCTAGATACTAATGCTAGAAGTATCAGGAACAAGAGGGAGAAGTTTTGGCGGTTAGTGCAACCTCACCAAAAGTCATAGGCATTTCGAGACTTAGCTAACAGCAGATGATGTAGTTACAGTGATAGAATATGAAGGGTTTAGTATCTTCAGAGAAGAGATAGAGAAGATAGGCTGGGGGGGGGGGTAAGGCTGATGATAGTGGATTGCAGCCAAAACGAATAGGAGATAGGTAGGAGGATGGCTGCTCATTTGAAGCAGTCTGGTGTGATATTAAGGCCAGTAAGACAAAACATGCAGTTGGTTGTTACTATAGGCCAGGGAGTTCCACAGATGATCTGGATGACATGCATCGGCAAATTAACACAATGATTACATGTCAAGTGATTATTGTGGGGGATTTCAGCTATGCAGATATAGACTGGTTGGAAGCGTGATCATATGGCAGGAAGGAATTGGAATTTATACACCTACTGAGAGAGAGAGAGAGAGATAATTACTTGAGACAGCATGTGATGGAGGGTACTAGAGATGTAAGAGTATTGGAGCTGGTCATATGATCAGAAGAGCTATCCATAACCAAAGTGACTATGCGGTCTTGACATGAGGAATTGAAAAACGTGAGGAATATTCTTTCAAGAAGGGGTATGTATGGAACTACAAGGCAGGTAATTATGAACAAGCTTATGAGGAAGCATGTGCCATGGCATAAAACACTGCAGAGTAATGTTAGCAGTGCCTGAGAGATAGTTAAGGGTCATCTAGAGGAAGCAATATTAAATTGTATACCTAAAGTAAGGAGAGTTAATCAGGTGGGAGTTAGATGGATGAGTAATATCATTAAGCATGAGCAGCAGATCAAGAAAATGCTGTGAAGGGTGTGAACAGCAAACTCATGAATAGTACAGGGTTCAGGCAAGAAATGTGACCAGCATGGCAAGTAAGGCAAAATCAGATTATGAGAAGAATCTAACTGAGCAGGCTAAAGGAAATCCCAAAGAGTTCTTTCGTTATGTGGTAAGCAAGAGGAAGCCTAACTATGGAAGATTATCCTTAATGAAGGCTGATGGTCAAGAGGTGACAGAAGCAGATAAACTAGTAGAGTTACTGAGTGACCACTTTAAGTATATCAAGTGAGGTTACTGGTTTTAAATAGGTGACAGACACTAATGTAGGAACAGAGATGGATGAATTGGAGATTCTTTGGATATTGCAAAATCTCAGTGTAAATACAGCTGTGGGATTAGATTGGATATCAGTTCGGGTTTTGCGAGAATGTGCAAGGGAACTGGCAATGCGTCTGGAACTCCACTAGAGCTGATGCGTACCACATCAGCTCAGATAGAGTTTCAAGGGAGTGGAAAGAGGGCAAAATCATCCCTTGCATAAGGGAGGTTCTAAAACTGCAGTAGCAAATTACAGACCAATCAGTATCTCAGGCATGATGGTAAAAGTACTAGAAAAATTGGTCAAAAAAGAGAATTCAAGAATGGGTGGATAAAAATGATACTGTATGAGGGGCAACATGTCTTTGTGAATTGTAAGTCATTCTTTAGTGATTTAGTAACTTTTTCTATTAGAGTAACTGTATTCTCTAATAGAAAAAGAATTCAGCTGTTATAATCTGACATAGATTATAACAGCTGAATTGGATAAAGGAAATGGGTACACGATGATTCTGGTAGATTTTGCAAAGGCACTTAACAGAATACCACATGGAACTCTGTTATGTAAATTAGAACAAATGAAGAGTTCTCTTAGCTACATAACCTTATCTGGTTACAGATAAGAGAGTGGCTGCTGGATAGATATCAAAAAGTGCTAACAAGTAGAGATATGGAGGGGCATAATCAAGTTTAAAACAGGTGACTAGTGGTGTGCTGCAAGGTTCAGTGGTGGGACCACAACTGTTTAATTTGTACATAAATGATATAGGAAATAACCTAAAAGGAAACATTCAGTTGTTTACTGATGTAAAATTAGGTAGCGATGCGATGTGGAGAGCTTGCAGTATGATTTAATTGGCTATCAGTAATTATGTAACTATGGGCGAAAGATAGTGGACATCATTTTGCGATAAATAGATTACAAACTGTGTACCTTACTACATTGATGGAATTGTACTCCAGGAAAGAGATGAAACTAGAGGCTAGGAGTGGTGGTAGATAGAGAGTTGAAGTTCAGAGCACATATCGCTAAGGTTACTTGGCTATTGAAGAACACATTAACAAGTAGAGATAAAAAAAACAGTTATTACTCTTTATAAGGTCTTGATATGGCCACATCTAGATTACTGTGCTCAGGTCTGGTCTCCTGGGTTTCTTGGGAATGAGGAAGCATTGGAGAAGATTCAGTTGCGATCGACCAAGATAGTGAATGGTCTGCAGAATGTTCCCAATGATAATAGATTGAGGGTGTGTGGATTGCAGAAATTATGGGAAGGGCCACTAATCAGACCAGTTTCAACCTTTATTGAAGTCTCATCAGTGGGAGCCCCATAATGCATTACATTATATGTATCTGAAAGGCTGTGTGCTTTCTCTGTTATGGGATACTAAGGCATTTGACTTGAATCATTAGCCTGTATATAAAAATAGCACTGTGATTAAGATACTTCTCAGGCAAACATTGTTTGCTTGCACTTGGATGAAGGATTAAACCATGGATATATTTTTTGGCATCTTTAATTTACAGTGTAACCAAGTGAAAAAACTTTTAACATCTATTTCTAAATCAGAATAATTTAATAATTAAGTATGACACCTTTTGACTACTTGTATATGGATCATATGTAACATCTGCATTACTTCAACCTTGCTATCTGGTTAATGATAGTAAGCTACAGTCCTTTTTAGGACTTCCAGGGTAACGTATGGCAATGCTGTAACCATTGAATTTTTAACTGAGGCTCAGCTATTGCTGTTACCCAGCCATGACTAGAGCGTTTAGCTCAATAACACCCCATCCACACAGATTTTCTTCATTCAGATGAAGGGATAAAGAGTCAAGGACCCAGTCCATCTCCCATTCCTTTTGAGGACCTTGCTAGCTTTTCTGGACCTGGCTCCCCTGCTTGACATTTAATAATGAGCATCTTTGGGTGTGCTTGCTTCCTGGGGAGTAGAGGTTCTGCTTGGTAATGGTTTTTGCCTGTAACTGAGTGAAGCCACTGCTAAGCATCTTCCTGGAGTGATATACCATACATGTCGGCATATAAGATGACTCTCAAATACTACAGAAAACCCCTCGAAATATGAGTCGTCTTATATGGCGAGAATAAAAAGGGAAGCTTAATTTCTTGGATGAATATGTAGTTACAATACATCGTTATATAAGAAAATAGGCAGTGTTTATAAACAAATCAGATTAATTTTTTGTTACATAAATTTATTTAAAATATTACAATAGATGTAAGTCTTAAAAAATAAATAATAATTATTAATCTCAATTTTCATGTTAATTTTCTTCATCTGTTGAAAATAGTTTTCTTCAGATTCATTGTTTAAATGATCGTCATATGGATCCCAGTTTGAATCCGGTGAACTGATTTCGTTTTCATCGTCATCAGTGTCCCCCAACAGATCATCTTCCATACCATCCATAAGATTAGTGATACCACACTTTTTAAATGATTTTATTACAGTCTCTACTTTTACTTTATTCCATGCCTTGATCACAAACTTGCACAACATATCAAGTGATGCAGCATGCATAGATCCACCATTTGTAAATGATTTTTCACCAGTCGACATCCAATTATTCCACTCTTCTCTCATGTGATCTTTAAATGGTTTGTTCAAACAGACGTCTAGTGGTTGCAATATAGAAGTTAAACCACCTGGTATAAAACAATTTTTGTGTTATTTTTTTCTAGAAGACTTTTAGTATTCTCAGTTAAATGGCTACGAACATTATCTCATACTAATAAACTGTATTTCTTCATTGCCTGGTCGCTTGTTCCACACATTATTTCATCCATAATTTCATACCATTTTCGTCCATCCAACCTTTTTCGTGAAAATGTACAAAAACACCTTGAGGAAATTTTATCTTAGGTTTAATTTTACGTTTGAAGATGATCATTGGTTTTAACTTGGTTCCATCAGCCAAACATGACAACACAACCTTAAACTTTATTTTTTCATGACCTGTACTTTGAACTAGCACATTCTAGCACACACCTTTAGACTCCACTGTTTTATTGCTTATCATATCAAAGCTCATAGGAGTTTCATCCATATTTCCAATATTTGACAATAGAAATTTATGTTCTTGTCTCAACTGAATAATAAATTTATGGAAACTGGTAAGTTTGTGGACAAGACCTGCTGGTAGTTTTTGAACAATTTTCGTTTTTTGTCGTATTACCAGATTTTGTCTGTTCATAAAATGATTACACCAGCCTGAAGTAGCTTGAAATTCTATACTTTCATCCGGATTCAATCTTGACCATTTTAGCGTATACGCTCTAATCATATTTCTTGTAACAAGATAACTATTCTGCATTTGTTCGAATACCCATTCTGCAACGTGAATTTCCCGTTGCAGCCATCAGGTTATCCCCATTCTCATCGCACATTTTTTCTTTGACAATTTTTTTAAAATATCTTCTTTCTTCCTCCTTTCTCTTACCATCTTCTCGGTTATGTTAAACTTTCTTGCAGCAGCACAGTTATTAGTTTGCTTTGCCATTTCAATTATCCTTATTTTAAATTAGGCTTCATACTTTCTTTGTTTTGTTGTTGGTTTCATGATTTTAAATGATAACAATTTTAATAATCCTAAAATTTAAAAAAAATGCAAAATTAATAATTAATTAAAATTGGGCTCATTTTAATTAGGGTAATTTGCATAAATACTAAATCTATGCTATGCAAAAAAAAATAACGGATATGCATAGATAAAAAATAATGGATATAGCCACAATACCTAACATTGTATTAATACAAGAAAGAAGAATTTGGGGGGGGGTCGTCTTATACAACCAACATAAGCTTAAAACCTAAAAATAGCCTAAAATTTAGGCCTCGTCTTATACACCAGTCGTCCTATATGCCGACACATACAGTAGGTCAGGGGTCAGGAGTGATAAGCTTAGTAGTGATCCTTTAGGATCACTCAATGAGATTTAGAGTGATCTTGTAGATCACTAATTTTTGGAGAGAGGTATAAAAAAAAAAATCAGCTAACGCCTTTTATTTCTGCATATAGAGTAGGCGAGGCCATTTTAGCCCTATCTAACTTTTTGGAGACAGAGTGAGCAGTTCAATCTCCACTGGTAGCCAATTAGAGATAGGAGGCCCAAGGTTACCACTAATTTAATCGCCATGCACTGAAGAGACAGCTAACATGTGCTGCTAGCTCGTAGTCCCTATCCTAACACAATATTTTTAATGTCTGAAAATAGTGTGGATTCGACGGTCGATTTTCTTGAGGTTACAGAACAAAAAAAAAAAAAAAAAAAAACGAGTTTCCAGGAAAAAAAAAACCACTTGCCTGTGCCAGAGATCAACTAATTTGGGAACCGGTCAAAAAAAGGCTTATAAAATGTTCCTCTGGTTGGCGACTAGATTTGAACCCAAGTCTTCGTGCAGTCAAATGCCATAAAGTGCAACACCACTTCTACTGAGCTACATAGGCTAATTTGATAAAGGTGACACGAAAACTGAACATATTCTAGATGCCTGGAGTAATTATTTTGAAACATTGCTAAATGAAAGAAGTGAGAGAGCATAGTGTTGGAAAACACTCAACTGGAATGCAGTCAGGAACATATATTAATACCTGAAGTAGAAAACTGCAAGTTTTTCACTTGGTTATACTGTAAAGTAAAGATACCAAGAAATTATATTTTTAGTTTAATCCTTTATCGAAGTGTAATGTGAAGTATCTTCACGACTGAGCTACTTGTATGTAGAGACTAATGACTTCACATAGCGGTATCCCTGCACTTAAACATACCTCAATCAGTGGCGCACCCAGAGGGGGGGACAAGGGGCCCGGGCACCCCCCAAAGAAAAGGAAAAAACACTAGAAAAATTTCCAAAAATCTTTTCCTAATTAAAATTCATTTTTTTTATTTATGTTGTGTGCTACTTATGAATTAGCGATCACTGCAGATGCTCAGTTATAGGTTGTATGCAATGTGCAGTGTGTATTCGCAAAATGTCTACTCAACTCGGCCCCCCCCCCCCCCCAAAGGTTAAATCCTGAGCGCTCGGCCCCCTCCAAGATTAAATCCTGAGTGTGCCAATGACCTCAATAATGGTCAAAACTGGTCTGGGTAGTGGCCTTCCAATAAATCATTGCATTATACACATCTTAAAGGGTGTAGGCTAGGCTTTGCATTATGGGATATTAAGGCAATTGATGTGAAGTCATTAGTCTTTATATACAAGTAGCCCAGTCGTGAAGATACTTCACAAGTGAAAAACTTGCAGTTTTATACTTCAGGTATTGATATATGTTCCTGACTGCATTCTGGTTGAGTGTTTTCCAACATTATACTCTCACTTCTTCTTTCATTTAGCAATATTTCAAAATAATTATTCCAGGCATGTAGAATATGTTCAGTTTTCATGTCTCCTTTATCACATCTGATTCCTTTTAGAGTAATCGTTTTCCCATTTTTGAATAGCTTCCAGAGTATTATATCACCATCCTGATATTTAGTTTCTGTGTTTTTACCAAAGTCTTCCCATGACTTTTGTTTAGCTAGTTTTACACAGTGCTTTGATTTCTTACAATTTTTCTCTGTATTTTTTTTAAGAGCACAAGCTGCCTTACATGCCAGAAACTTTTGATATCTTTCTTGTTTTCTTTGACTGCCTCTTTAACTTCCTACATCCACCATGTGATTTTGATTTTTCAGATGATGTCACCACATGTCTCTCTAGCTGAACCATCAGTGTTTTCTTCAGCATCTGTCACAAAATCTCCAAGGTTTAGAGATTCAGTGGCAATACACCTCTGAAAGCTGTTCAACTTTAAACCTTAATTTCACACTCTTCTTTTGAATATGATATTCAAGTTTGTCCTGCTTAAAAACTAAATGGTGATCACTTCCAATATCAAATCCCCTGGTATACTCTTGTATCCTGAATCCACATGAAGATATCACTGTCAACCATAACATAATGAATGATACTTTCTTATTTCTTGCATCTCCATGTGAATTTGTGCACATTTTTATGTTGGAACATGAAGTTTCCAACATAAAGACATTGGAACATTCAGAAATGCTCTGTGCAACTACCCAGTGCAGTATAAATCAAGCCACCACCATCATCTATGAAGTCTAGTCATTGATCATCAAAAATCATACTCTGACCTCAGATAGATATGATGTACATTATAATTTGAACATTATAATCCCAGCTAAATACATATGCCCTCACATGTCCATTTTTAAACACCAGTTTTAACAGTTCATTTATTCCAGTTCATTTATATAGTAAATGCCTCTTGTCATTTAACCTACTGTATATTTAACAAACTTGCAAAAGAGTGTGCTCTTTTTTGAAAAAGTGTACAAAACTAGTAGAGAATTGTTTTTTTATGCGATTCCCAACCATTAGAGGTTGTAAACCTGTAGTACATCTGTTCCATGGGTGGGCTAAGGATTTTTTCTATTTTTATTAGTATATATGTTCTGTATTGATTTTATATGATTTTTTGGCATTTTTATTTATTTTCATGTAATCCGGAAACTCGGCTCAAGATGCCAAAAATAAAACTTTTGAAGCCACTTCATGCATTTAGTAAGCATGAAAATGGTTTCACATTGGATAATGAAATTCATCTCTCACTTGGAGACAATCACAAACAATTGCAGGTTTGATGTAATTCAAATCTGGAAATTTGGTGATTGGAGATTAGATATGCTAAGCCAACCTGGCTGGTGAACAACTGATTGTATAATTGTAGAACTAGTAATTTTTTTTTTTCCTTTCAAATCTCAGAATTAATTATCTGGTTCTGATCTTGTTACTTAATAATTCACAACCTTAGTACTTACATGTCCTTAAGGTCCACAGCGTCCTCAGATTGGCTTTTGTAATAATAATTTTAGGATAAGGTGGTCATGCTTATGCCTTAATGTATATTCTTGTGCATAAATTGCATGTGTTCTCCTTGCCGGTTTGTCTGATTGCAGGATGAAAAACCAGTAGAGAAAAATCTTGCCACTTCTGTATGAGACTGGCTAAACTTGGCTTCAGTTGAAAAGATTTGATAAATATTCTTCATGTCATATACAATATTTGAACCCACATCTTTCCAACCAAAGGGCTTTGTCAAATCTGAATGAGCTACAGAGGCATCAAAGCTCATTATATACCTTCGTTATTCAGCCTTTCCAACTGCAAAACCTCTTCCCTTCAATAATGAATACATTGCACGCGCGCACACACACACACACACACACACACACACACACACACTGCATCTCACAGTCTCTCATATTTAATTTCCTGAAACAATATTGTCTTGCCTGCCATTGTCCTATTTTTGTGCCGTTAACTGTACTATACTAACATAACATACATTTGAAAGTTTATTTTTCACTTGGTTACAGTATAATAAATTTAGTTTAATCCTTTATCCAAGTGTGAGCAAACAAAGTTTGCGCCTGAAAGTATCTTCAGGACTAGGGCAAGGTGATACAACACCAGGGCAACTCGTTACAAAGGTGTAGCAAGCTACCAACACTCCTGTCTCAGTATCTCCTTTAATGCAAAACACATCTCCTTGCGGATATGTTTCATGTTATGCATTAAGGGAAGGGCCACTACCCAGACTAGTTTCGACCTTTATTGAGGTCGAATGGGAGTTCATGTCTCTCATCATCGGCCTTTGGAGAATAAAGCATGCTGAGGGTCAGCAAACAGTAAGAGAGGAGAATAATGAAAGATAGAGTAGGATAGTAGGAGGTAAAAGAGGCCTCAGTCAACCTGTTTAGCCTTATATGGCTAATTGGTCTGTGACACATATTCTCAATTTATCTGTTAAAAAAAACGAAAATTTAACCATAAAAATTTTGACTAAAGTTCACTTATAAATTTATCCTTAATAATTTCGTAAGTTATCTATGAAGGAGATCCATTGACCTTTTTTGAAAACAATATTTTCAGTTAGAACATTTTTTTTTTTTTTTTTTTTTTAATATAAATTACATAAAAATTAAAGTCCGGTCAGTTGAGCTGAAAGGGAACAAAATAAGGAACTTACAGACCTGGTACCACTGGGACTTAGAATGGGGTAGAAGACTGGCCCGGGAGATGCCGCTCACAAGGAGCAGCACCGCCTCGCAGTAAGCCTTCGCAGCCCGGGTTCTCAGATCTACCCCCCTTATTTGGAGTAAAGGAAACCGTGCCAGCGAAAGCTTTGTGGCGAGGAAGAACAGAGTGGTCGTTACTTTTCCTAGGGAGAGTTAGGTGGAGTTTTGGAGATACTAAAGAAATATACAGGGCTTGATTTGTCCCTGTATAAGAAAGCATATTTTCGGTGGTTTGCAGTATTTGTTCACAAATTTAAAGTCGCCTAGTAGATGTCTCTCTTGCGCAAGAAATTTAGGAAGGTAAAAAAAGAAACCTTTCGTTATTCCTGCGTACATTAAATTTGCGTCCCGTACCTGGGATTTTTTCCGTACCTTCCAGATGTGATACTTTAAGACGTTAATTAAAAAAATGGCGAATTTTTGGGTCTTGTTGACTGGTGGCAGGAATTGCAGGTATATGACCTCTTCTAGTGATAGCATCAGGATTCCCAGTGCTGTGCTCAGTCTTTGCCAGACGCGTTGGGCTGGTGGGCAAAAATAAAAGAAATGCTCCACCGTTTCCACGCCCCGACAGACATCACAAAAGGGATCGCATGGACTGGGTACGTACCTAGATTTAACCTGTTTCACCGGGAGCTGCCCATAAGCTATTCGCCAGGCCAGATCCCGATGAAAAGGCTGTCCCCAGCTATTCTTGATGTTTTTAAAGAGAATTTCATTGTTTGTCCCGAGGTTTGGTGTATCACGCCTGGAGAGTTGGAAGAAATCCCAGTATACTGCTTTCGGTTTGTGTGTGAGGATTTCTGTTCCTTTGTCTCTAAGTACTGCGAGTGATTTTACTAGTGTGCGGTACCACTTGGGCACAACCCTTGCACGGGGTCCAGCATAGTCCGTGGTTCCAAAGAGGGGGAGGAAAAGTCCTATAAAATATCTAATTAGGAGGCCTGAAATATGGTTTGAGTTTAAGGCCTTCCGTACGGTTTTGAATGTATTTGCATAAAGCAAGCTTTTGAGATCAGGCAGAGCGTACCCCCCTTCTTCATGTTTTAGTTGCAGGTATTGTTTTTTAACCTCATGTTTTTTTTCATTCCAGAAGAAATCTATGAGTTTTTTGGCTAATTGGTTTTCTTGTAGCAGTGTGATGCCTGTGATATTGACTGTGTGCATCAGCATTGGGGTAATGATTGTTTTTATCACTGTGGCTCTGCCATAAAAGGAGAAAAAGGTCGGTTTGAATAGACTTATCTTTTCCGTACTTATTTCCTGTAATTTTTTAACTGGTAAAGCTAGCGACTCAGAAAAGGGAACTCCTAGTATTGTTAGCGGCTGCGTATGCAGCGCTAAACCGTAGGGAAGTCCGGTGTTATGGAAATTTCCAAAATTTTTGATTTTGGTTTTTTGGGCATTAACTCGGAGACCACTGACTATGCTGAAGTTTTGCAGTATGTCAAGATAGATGCAGATAGACTCAGAGTCTCTGAGTGTGGCCACTACATCATCTGCATATGCTACTATTTTGCACTGTTTGGAGACTTGGGGCAGTGGAATGCCATTAATTGCAGGGGTGTTCTCTATTCTTTTGATGAGGGGTTCTAATGCTAGGGAAAAGAGAAGGGGACTTAGTGGGCAGCCTTGCCTAACCCCTCTCTTTATACGGATTGGTTCTGTCAGAAACCCATTAATAGACAATTGTGTCGAGGCCTCCGCGTACATATGTTTAATTGCACGCCGAAGTCTTGGGCCTATGCCTACTTTTTTTAGGGTGTCCTGTAAGTATGTGTGGCTGACGCTGTCGAACGCTTTTTCCAGGTCGGTGGAGAGAAGTGCCAGGGGGTATTTTTTTTCCTTGGCCAGTCTGATTAGGTCTCTTAGCAGGAAGAGATTAAATTCCATAGATCTACCTGGGATTCCATAGACCTGTGAACTTGTTATTATGTTTTCTATTCCGCCCTTAATGCGTGTACAGATAATTTTTGCGAAAAGTTTATAGTCTAGGTTAGTTAAGGAGATGGGACGCCAGTTATTTGACAAGGTCCGATCTTTTTTTTTGGGGGGATAAAGATTGTATAGCTCTTAGCGAATTCCTCGGGGATGTTTCCCGAAGTGAGGAATTCGTTAAAGATCTTTACTAGTGCTGGCAGTACAAGGTCCCCGATAGATCTATAGAATTCTATCCCCAGTCCGTCTGGCCCTGGGGTCTTTTTTGTCTTCATCGTTTTGCATGTGGCTTTTATTTCAGCTACAGTTATCGGCCTGTCATGTAGGGCGCTAAGATGCTCGGGAAAACGTTTGACGTCCCACTCACTGAAGTCATTCATGCCCTGCTGGTCAGCGAAGATGCCGAGATACTGCTGGTGAAAGTGACGGAGTATTTCATGGGTTGAATTTAGAATCTGGCCTTTCTCCTTGATCTGGTAAATCGTTCTTTCATCGTTTGCTGCCACCCGTTGTTGATTGTAGAATGCGGCGGAGGGTGTTTCCAAATTTCTGAGATAGAGTCTCTTGCGAAAGTCGAGGTCATCGACTCTACTCTGCCGCTCTTGCTGCAGCTCTATTTCTACCTGTCTGATAAGATGTCCGCAGGGAACTCCGCTCCGTTCACTTGACCGGTACCAGCCGAGTTCCCTGTAGAGATCCCTCAGCCGTTTACGTTGTTGGTAGACCCTTTCGCGCCCACATTTTTGAAACAGTTCCTTAGCCTGCCACTTAAAGTGCAGCCAGTTTTCCCAGTCCCAGTTGATGTTTGTCCATTCATCACAGAGTTTCTGTAGCTGGTCGCTAAAAAGACTGGGAAAGGTAGGAGGAAGCCTCCAAGGACCTCTGGCTGTTTCCATAACTTCTGGGAGTGTAATTTTTAAAATGACCAATTTGTGGTCTGTTGACATGTTGTGTGCTGTGGTGTGATGTATCCTTTGAACATACTGTTCCAAGTTTTGGGACACGTACACCCTATCTAGTCTCGTCGATATCTGGCCACGGCACCACGTTTTTTCTACCTTCGATGGGTTATTCCTCCTCCAGACATCGACTAGATCAAAATTTACACAGCATCTTTTTAGAGCGGCGGTTCCGCCGGTTCCGGAGTTTGCGTTCCCGCCTACTTTGTCCAAACGTGTGTCTTCCACACAATTCCAGTCCCCGGCTACTATTAGGTGTTCTGCTCCCAAGAGGTAGTTTTCAAGGGCAGAGAAGAAACCGCTTCTGTGGTATGGGCTGTTCGGGGCGTATACTGCAACAAGCCGGATGGTACGGCCACCGTACTTCCAGTCTACCGTTATTAGACGTCCCATGGCGTCCTTCTGGACGTTGAAGAACCCCCCCGCGATTGGGGGGCGAATTAGTATCCCCACCCCTCGCGAGTGAGCATCCCCAAAGCACCAATAGCTAGTGACTGGGTAGCTTCTCGAGAAGTTCTCCACGTCCCAATGCTTATAAAAATGGGTTTCTTGAATCAGGAGGATATTAATTTTGTACCTTAACATTAGCTTCCAGACAGTGCTTTGTGCAAAGGGGTTGCGTAAACCGTTGGTGTTTAAAGTGGCAATTTTAAAATCCATGTTGGTATTTGGAGGAAGGGGGGGTGTTGTCTGTTTGTTGCTCTACATGTTCCACCTGTGATTCACTATCGGAGCTGTTTGGAATATCCATAACGAGGTCGTTTTGAAATTCCATTTCTGTGATGCTATAAATGTCCGTGCTGCAGATATGTGAATGGGGTTCTGCAGGTTGGTCCGCTACTGGGGATAGGTTTCCTGTCTTTGTTACCGCCTCCTCAAGGGGCTGGGTGCCTTCGCGTTGACTTGTAGTTTGGATGTTGTCCATTTCATCTTCTGACGAGAGTAGGCTGCTTTGTTTAGCCTTTTTTGCCTCTTCTGTTTCTGCCTCTCTTGTGCGCTTTATTGGGGCGCTGGTTGTTACAACTTCTTCCTCTTTGCTGCGGGTTTCGAAGTTGGCTGTTATTTCCTTGATGTGGCGGGTTGCCCTAGGTGTCTTACCCATTACGGGTTTCATGGAGGTTGTGTTTTCTGGTAGTGTTTCTTTTTCGGTCTGTTGCCGGAGCTCTGGAAAATCGCTCCCTGATGATACCTCAGGTGTACCGAGGGGTATAGCCCTGATCGGTATTATGGTCCCTCCGGCTACTTCTGAGGTTGTTCTGTGCGAGCACATGTTCACTTTATGGGTCAAGTCCCCACATTTAAGACAAGCTTCTGTGCAGTTTACTATTTTGTGCTCTGTTGATTTGCAATTTTTGCACTTTAGTTTTGGGCATTCTGCCCCTAGGTGACCCTCAGAGTTACATCGGAAACACAATCTTTTAACCCCCCGGTAGTTAACCATGACTCTTGTTTGGCCCACTAAAATGAAGTTGGGAACTTCCTTTTTCATATCCATCTGTACTTCAACGTCGCCTGTTTTCCAGCCTTTGTAATCTGGATGTTCAAATGCTTTGATATTAATAATATCGCCCCATTGGCTAAAAAATTTCTTGACGTTGTCTTCATTCTCCAGGTATTCCAAGGGAAATCTAGTTATTCTTAACGTTTTTCGTAAACTCCCTATTAAATAAGGTTTAATTGTTTGTCCCGCACAGGGAAAACCTTCTAATAATTTGCCCCTTGTTTGGTCATTTTTAACTACAATTTGGAATCTTTCTTTTGAGTACGGTGTGAAACCGTATATGTTTTCTGCCCCTACTGTATCAATCAGAGCTTTCACTAACGTCTGCTCATCTGGGAGCCGCTTGACTTCGATGCCAAGCGTTCTAGTTCTGGGTAAGAATAACGGCATTGTTGGGGGAAGACCTAACTACTGGCTGTAGAAGGGGGGGGGGTAAAGGAGGGCGAAGTCGGGGAACGCCCGGTGTCCCTCACAACAAGCAAAGAGATACCAGAAGGAATGGGTAAAAGAGCCAATAATAAGAAAAAAGGTCTTACCAACGCCGAGGTACTTCTGTAGAAAGTGAGCATGGAGCTCTCTCTTCGGGCCGCGGGAAATGGATCCTCTTTTCTACTGGTAGGCACAGGTTCTTTCTTCTTCGAACTGGAGCTGTCTTTCACGTCTTGGCGAATAAGGTCTCTTCAGTGGGAGCCAGGCCCAAGCTGAGATACTAGGCAGAAGCATTCGTAGGTCATCTCTACCTATAGGCGTTGCCAAATGGTGTGCCACCCTTTTTTAATAAATTACTCTGGATTTAGAGAAAGATGTTGAAAGTTTATTTTTCACTTGGTTAGAGTATATAATAAATTTAGTTTAATCCTTTATCCAAGTGTGAGCAAACAAAGTTTGCACCTGAAAGTATCTTCAGGACTAGGGCAAGGTGATACAACACCAGGGCAACTCGTTACAAAGGTGTAGCAAGCTACCAACACTCTTGTCTCACTATCTCCTTTAATGCAAAACACATCTCCTTGCGGATATGTTTCATGTTATGCATTAAGGGAAGGGCCACTACCCAGACTAGTTTCAACCTTTATTGAGGTCTCTTCAGTGGGAGCCAGGCCCAAGCTGAGATACTAGGCAGAAGCATTCGTAGGTCATCTCTACCTATAGGAGTTGCCAAATGGTGTGCCACCCTTTTTTAATAAATTACTCTGGATTTAGAGAAAGATGTTGAAAGTTTATTTTTCACTTGGTTAGAGTATAATAAATTTAGTTTAATCCTTTATCCAAGTGTGACATATCCGCAAGGAGATGTGTTTTGCATTAAAGGAGATACTGAGACAGGAGTGTTGGTAGCTTGCTACACCTTTGCAACGAGTTGCCCTGGTGTTGTATCACCTTGCCCTAGTCCTGAAGATACTTTCAGGCGCAAACTTTGTTTGCTCACACTTGGATAAAGGATTAAACTAAATTTATTATACTCTAACCAAGTGAAAAATAAACTTTCAAAATCTTTCTCTAAATCCAGAGTAATTTATTAAAAAAGGGTGGCACACCATTTGGCAACTCCTATAGATATGACCTACGAATGCTTCTGCCTAGTATCTCAGCTTGGGCCTGGCTCCCACTGAAGAGACCTCAATAAAGGTCGAAACTAGTCTGGGTAGTGGCCCTTCCCTTAATGCATAACATGAAACATATCCGCAAGGAGATGTGTTTTGCATTAAAGGAGATACTGAGACAGGAGTGTTGGTAGCTTGCTACACCTTTGCAACGAGTTGCCCTGGTGTTGTATCACCTTGCCCTAGTCCTGAAGATACTTTCACGCGCAAACTTTGTTTGCTCACACTTGGATAAAGGATTAAACTAAATTTATTATACTCTAACCAAGTGAAAAATAAACTTTCAACATCTTTCTCTAAATCCAGAGTAATTTATTAAAAAAGGGTGGCACACCATTTGGCAACTCCTATAGGTAGAGATGACCTACTAATGCTTCTGCCTAGTATCTCAGCTTGGGCCTGGCTCCCACTGAAGAGACCTCAATAAAGGTCGAAACTAGTCTGGGTAGTGGCCCTTCCCTTAATGCATAACATGAAACATATCTGCAAGGAGATGTGTTTTGCATTAAAGGAGATACTGAGACAGAAGTGTTGGTAGCTTGCTACACCTTTGCAACGAGTTCCCCTGGTGTTGTATCACCTTGCCCTAGTCCTGAAGATACTTTCACGCGCAAACTTTGTTTGCTCACACTTGGATAAAGGATTAAACTAAATTTATTATAACATACATTAACTCAAAATAAGCTGCATATTCAGTTAAAACCATCTTATAAATTAAATTTGAAATCAAATATATCCTATTTTTTGCCACAGCCCGATTGCAATAACCATCTTTCATGCATCCTGTAGCATTAAGTCAAATCAAATCAAAGTTAAGTGTGCTAGCAGCAGATATTATAGTATTATGTCTCTGTCATTCTATTAAGCTTCGCCATTGTATTCATTGATATGGAGCAAAGCTGTAATGGTTATAACCATTACACCTCTGTTCCTGCTTACTGAAAGCCTAAACTAACTTGATAAAGTTCCATGGCTGGTTTCTAGTGCATTTATTATTATTATTATACGGGCACCTCCATGGAGTCCAGACTCATCGCAGGAGACCCAATCCATTTACACAATCTATCATAGCTCTTCTTGAACCCATTAACAGACAAAGCGCTCGCAACTGATTTTGGTAACTCATTCACAATTCTCCAAGCAAAAAATCTAGTCTTCACACCCTTACTAACCACGCCTTTATTCAACTTCCAGGAATGATCCCTTGTTCTGGTCCCTCTAGCCAAGTGCTGAAACATTTCCCCTGCATCTCCTATAAAACCCTTTAAGCAACTTAAATGTTTCAATCATATCCCCTCTTTTTCTCCTATCAATCAACTTTTGCAATCCACAAACTTTCAGTCTATCCTCATAGAGAACATTCTACAGGCCACTCCCCATCTTGGTCAGGACCAGACATGAGCACAGTAATCCAGATGTGGACATATCAAGGCCTTATAAAGAGGAATAGCCACTTTCTTATCTCTGCTTATTAATGTATTCTTCAGTAGCCAAATAATCTTATGAGCAACCTTAGCAATATGTCTTCTAAACTTTAACTCTGTCTACCACCATTACCCCTAAATCTCTAGCTTCATCTATCTCCTGGAGTACAGTGCCATCAATATGATACACAGCTCATAATCTGTTTATCCCAAAATGCATAACTTTGCATTTCTCGACATTAAACTGATACCATTTTCTTTTGCATATGCTGACAGCCTATTTAAATCAAGCTCTCCATATTGCCTTGATTAACTATTACCCTAATTTTGCATCATCAGCAAACAACTGAATATTTCCTTTTCAAGTTATTTCCTATATCATTTATGTACAAATTAAACATCAGTGGCACTTAACCTAGCAACATACCACTAGTCACCTGTTTTCACCTCGATTCTATCCCTCTGTATACCTTTTTTTGATATCTGTTTAGCAGCCACTGTCTTATTCACTTAGCTGGTGTCATATTCATCCCCATTTGTTCTAATTTGCATAACACAGTTGCATGTGGTATTCTGTCAAATGCCTTTGCAAAATCCAGCCAAATCATCGTTTAGCTATTTCCTTTATCCAACTCAGCTGCTACATAATCTAATATAAAAAAATTAGTAAATTCCTAAGGAATGACTTGCCCTCCACAAAGCCATGTTGTCCTCATACAGTATCATTTGTATCCACTCATTCTTAAATTCTCTTTTTGACCAATTTTTCTAGTACTTTTACCATCATGCCTGAGATACTGATTGATCTGTAATTTGCTTCTGCAGTTTTTAGAACCTCCCTTATGCAAGGGAATTATTTTTTGCCCTCTTTCCACTCCCTCGGAATTCTACCAGATCTAAGACTTAAAGAGCCTAGCCAAAGGCATTGCCAGTTCCCTTGCACATTCTTGCAAAACCCTAGCTGATATCAAATCTAATCCCACAGCTGTATTTACATTGAGATTCTGCAATATCCTGAGAGCCTCTAATTCATCCATCTCTGTTCCCACATTAGTATTTGTCACATAGGTTAAAGGTAATATCACTCAGTAAAACTTTTATCAACTATTTTATCTGCTTCTGTCTCCTCATGACCATCATCACTCATTCAGGTTAATCTTCCATAGTTATTCTTCCACTTACTTGCTACATAACAAAAGAACTCTTTGGGATTTCCTTTGGGCTAGTTTCTTCTCATAATTTGATTTTGCCTTCCTTGCCATGCTGATCACCTTTCTTGCCTTAGCCTTGTACTCTGAGTTTTCTGGTCACCTTTCTCTTTATATACTCTCCACAGCATTTTCTTCTTCTGCAGCTTGTGCTTAATATTACTCATCCATCGAACTCCTTGCCCTAGGTATACAATTTAATACTGCTTCCTCTAGATGACCATACTGTACGGCATTTAAGACTTATCATACGTTTTTACTGATGATATTAATGTATGATAAGCTTTTAACACTTTTTTGGAGAGTAAATGCAAAAATCTATATGCAGTAATAATAAGTTTTCACTTATGTGTGAAAGCTTATTATAATTATTACAATTCTGTTAATCCTACTCACAACATGGTTTGAAAACTATAGCATATTTTAGTACTGTAGGCATATTAAGGAATTTGCTCAAGTGGATACTGTTTATTTTCTGTAGTGCACATGTTGTGGGTTCAGATATATGGATGTGTTTTAACACCTTTATGTGGTAAAATGATTTCATTGCCCAGTGTGTTACTACTACTCTATGAAGCACTGAACCAGCTTGGGGAGAAAAATGCCATAAATGGTGTCTAATGTAGTATTTCATCACAGAACAGGTGTAGCACTAATCATTAAAAAAAGCTTCTAAACTCAATAGTTGATGTAAGACCAATTTCCTCTGGAATCATCTCAGTAAGATTCAAAGAAAAAGAAAAAGGAATATATATAAAAATAGAAGTTTATGACCCAGACCAATCACACGAAGAGGAGGAATATAGCCAATTTCTTGAGCAGCTGCAAGAAGAAATCAGGCGAACAACTAAAGAGACATCCTGATTATTATGGGAGATTTTAATGCAAAGATTGGGATTGGTCAGTACTCTGAAGATAAAGCAGAAGTAATGGAAAAATTCGGTTATGGGGAGATGAATGAGAGAGGAGAGGACTTGATTAATTTTTGCAAAATAAATCAATTGTTAATCACAAATACCTTATTCTACCACAGGCCACAACACAAATCCACCTGGACATCACCAAACAATGAAATCAAAAACTGTATAGACTATATAATTGTTAATAAGAAGTGGAAACATTCCTTCCAAAATGTCAAAACATTAAAAAAGATTGACATGGATACAGACCATGAACTATATCAGCCAAACTAAAAATCAGTTTCAAAAGAAACAGAATAAACCACCCAAAACAAAAGAAGACAGACATCTCAAAACTCAGTGATAGCTTGACGAGATCTAACTATCAGAGAACATTAAAAGAAAAATTAAATAATCTTGCTTTAGATACAGTCTCAGAGTCTTGGAAAAAAAGGTAAAGAAATGATTAAAGAAACGGCAACAAAATCACCTGAGCTACTAGACAAGAGTAAACAACGATTGGCTTACACCAGAGATTTTGGACTTATGGGAGAAAAAAAAAATATCTAAAACTAACCTCTCAAATGAAGATAAAGAAGAAAATAGAATATTATACAAAAATTTGAAAAAAGAAATAGACAAAAAATGCAGATTAGCAAAAATCACATATTTAGAAGAAAAATCAGGAATATGTGAAGAAGCATACAAAAAACATGACTCCAAGACCATTTATGAAATAATTATAGATAACTAGAACATACGCACTCAACCCAGTTGTTTCAATATTGCAAAAAGATGGAACCACAACAAGTAGCTGTGAAACAATAAAAGAAATATGGACTAATCATTTTAAAGAATATTTGCAGCTGAAGAAAACATAGATTCAAGACGCATTCAACCTAGAAGAAACTTCTGACACAAAAGACATACTAAATGAAGAAATACATAGAGCAATCAAACAAACGAAAAATAATAAAGCACCAGGCATAGACAACATTCAAAAAGAACTTCTAGAAAAAGGGGGAGAAAGCATAATAAATTACCTAAGGGAACTGTTTAACAAAATACTAAAGAAAGGAAATTTACCAACTGAATGGAAAACAGGCCAGGTCATACCCATTCACAAAAAAAGGAGATGTCAGATCCTGCACTAACTATAGACCTATCACTCTTCTAAGCCATTGCTATAAAATATTCATTAGGATTCTTCAAAACAGAGTTAAACATTCCTATGAAGAACAGATGGAAGAAGAGCAAATGGGATTTAGAAATATCAGAAGCACAATAGATGCAATTTTCACATTAAACAGATTAGCAGATCTTATGAGAGACAAAAATAAAAAAAAACTCTACTGCTGTTTTATCGACTTCAAACGAGCTTTTGACTCAATAAACAGAATCAAACACATTGAAATTCTAGAAAACAAAGAGGTTCGACAAATACATATTAAATTGTATCAAGAATTACTATTCAGAAACACAAGCAATAGTGAATTACAAAAACATAGAAATGATCAAATAGCAATTGAAAAAGGAGTTATACAAGGCTGCCCATTGTCATCATATGTATTCAACCTGTACCTAAATGAAGTAGTAGACGAAGGACTACAGATGTATGAAGGCATAACTATAAATGGAAGAAATATAACACATTTAAACTACAGACAGCCAAGAAAAATTAGAAAATATCCTGATCAAGCTGCATCAAACAAGTAACAAATATGATGTGAAAATCAATTTTAGTAAAACAAAACTAATATAATAGGAAGAAAAAGGGAAGCAATCCAAATAAAAATAGGAAACAATAATATAGAGCAAGTAAAGCAATTCAATTACTTAGGATCAATAATCACTGAAGATCTAGACTATTTCGAAACCAACAAACACAGAATCAATAATTGATGGATAACAATGGGAAGACTACAAAAAATATGGAACAATAAAAGATTAAGCAAAGAACTCAAATTAAAGATATATAAAACAATGATAATTTCCACAATACTCTATAGCTCAGAATGCTGGATCTTAAGGAAAAAAGAAATGGATAAGCTCAATGCTTTTGAAATGAAATGTCTAAGAAAAATCATTAGAACAAACTGAACAGAAAGAAAAACAAATGAAAAAGTCAGAGAAGAACTTAACTTTAATGACACAATAATTACAGCACTAGAAAAAGAGCCAACTAAGCTGGTTTGGACATATTTCTATTGAATGAACCCAGAAAGACTACCAAACATACTATTAAATGATAGAATTGAAGAGCAGCCCAGCAGAGGAAGACCAAGAAAGAAATCGATTGACAACATTAAAGAAAGCACCCACTTAAACTCCATAATAGAACTTCATAAAAAGACAGCAGACAGAAAGAAATGGCAAAAATTTGTCTTTGAAGAAATCAACCCACCATGAGCAGAAGAGAAGAAGAATGTAGTATTTCATGAATGGTACTAAAGTTTTATCATACATTTGTAACCATGATACTAATATATGATAAGTTTTTAATCTTTTGTGGGTAGTATTTGCAAAAAAAAAAAAAAATCACTCAGTCCTTCAATAATTAGGATGGTCATTCACCACCTTGCATATTTGATTTCTACAAACTATATGTCACATACTATAAATTTTGCATGCTACCAAATTAGTATTCTTTGATATTTTTATAGTTGCCATTCCCAGTTTGTTAATACAAGACCAACTCAGCAGATTATGTTGCTGGTGAACTCAAAATAATATAAGTGTTGCTTTACCAGTAGTCCAGAGAGATGGAATATCGTTTATCTCATCATTAAACTGGAATGAAAGATAAGATTCCTTCACTAAGAAAATGGGAAAAATAAATGAAAATGTAATGCCGAAGTTATTCTGGACATAGTGCACATGTTGTATTGTATATGTTAGATTAATACTTCATGAAAGATTTCTGATATTTCGTGTAGTGTCTTCATTGAGAGAATGTTAGTGTGTGTGTGTGCGCACACACGCGCAGACGTGCATGCTATTCATCTATCTGTTAAATTATACTTTACTCGTTTCTAAAAACAAAATAGGAATTTTATTAATGTTTTATTTTCTTTAGTCATATCAAGTATATCAAGGATGGTGTTAATCATATGAGATTAAAATTTTATATTGAGGGAAGTAAAAGAAAAGGAACAGTTCAGGTTGAAGTAAGAGAGGTATGTAATATATTTGTCTAATGATATAATTATATTCAAAACTCAGTTCAGCTGATTTCTTGAAATACCTTCAGCTGAAGATATTTATCTCTTATTAAATAATAATTCATTTACTTCCAAATCATATTTCATCAAGTGATTTGAAATTGCTTTATACATAAATTGTTTGGTTTAATATTTGATTTTATTATTGTTATTATTATGTATGCTCTTCTAGGGAGGCCAAGTACTCTTTCAGTTTAGGTCAACGTACCTGTTGTTTATATACAGTATTAGTATTATTATTACTCTGTGGAGTACAGATCGTGGGAGATCCACTCTAACCATTGCACACACACAATACCTATCATACATCTTCTTGAACTCATTCACTGATGAAGGCACTCACAACCACCCTCCACACAAAAAAATATAGTCCTAACACCCTTGCTAATCACACTCTTATACAATTTCCAGGGGTGATCTCTTATTCTCTCCCTTCTCACCACTCCATCTCCACAGAATCCAGGGACAAGATCTGCCTACAGTAATCCAGATGTGGCCTTATAATGGGGAATAATAACCTCTTTATTCCTACTTATTAGCGTGTTCTTTGACTGGATCTGATATGCTGTTTTGGTCACATTTGCAATATGTCCTCTAAACTTAAATTCTCTTTCTCTACTATAATCCCTGGCCTCATCAATTGAACTTAATACTACTCTGGAAACAGTAGTGATTCACCTATCTGTAGGATTTCTTATTACAGTATCTTCAAATTATTTACTAGCAGCTGAGTTAAATGAAATCAGTCTTGATAACCTTAATCTTGTAACTGCCTGAGCCCACTCTATGGAGTAGTGCCAACACAAATGGACTAGGTCCTATCATTGAATGAATCCTTTTCTCTCTGTAGGATTTTGTATAACAGTAGGTTCGATTTATTTACCACCAGCTGAGTTACATGAAATCCATTTTGATAACCTTACCTTGCAACTTCCTGAGCTCATACTTCTTATGGGTGGCTTTAATGGGCACAAAACTCTGTTGGGTAGTGATAACACAAATGGATGAGGTCATAGCATTGAACAAATCCTTAACAATAATGACCTCTCTCATTTTGAATAATAGATTCAATACTTTCTTCCATATGCCTACTCGCTCATATTCTACATTAGATCTTACAATCTTCTCCCTTGCCATTTTCCCACTGCTCACATGGGATGTCAAAGAGTACATGTACAGAAGTGATCATTTTCATGTTTTTTGCATAATGTCTTCACAGGATCATGTTCTCCTACATGGATACCCATCTGGAAAATGGACCAGGCTGACTGGAATACTTTTTCCCATCTTACAAAATTTAATACTGCTAGAGTCAGTCAAACACCTAACACATTGAAGCAGTAAAGTATGTAACAGATTGTATTGTCTAAGCATCAACAGTCTCAATTCCAAAAACCATATTTATTTCCACTATCTCTAAGCGCCTTAGTTGAACCCAGAGTACCAGGCAGCCAAAAAAGATCAAGATAGCTCATGGGGTATATTTCATAAACACCTCACCACATCAAACTTAATAGCATTTAAATGTGCTCAGGCTAACATGTCAGACTCCAGAATCAAAAACAATCTTAGATCCAAATTTACATCATCTATCATCTTCATCATCATAACACTAATTACGGACCCTGTTGGGTATCTACCTGGATACTGAACGGACGAGTATGAGCTGGTAGTTTGGGATTTAGTCGACCAAATTGTATTCTTATTGGCTTAAACCAAAATACAAAATGATGGTACAACATGACAAAATTTTGCTGGCTGGGGCATCACCTGGTTAAACAAGGCCCCTGTTGTTTTTGCCAGGGAACCAGAGTAAACAGCAAAAAAAAGTCAGCTACTGGAACAAATCTGAAAACACACCCCAACTTAACATCACCAGAGTTAAAGATCGGTACTATCAACATAAGAAGCCTGAATGGCAAAGAAATGGCGCTAGCTGAGGAATTAGATAAGTACCAGATCAACATAATACGGGTGACTGAAACACAAAAAAGCCAAAAACTGTGAGATCTTTCTGAGCGATAAATACAAAATGTTATATTCAGGCAATGACAATCAAGGAAAAGGAGTAGCAGCCATAGTATTCAACACTAAATACTAGGCTAATCTTCTTGAATGGCAGGCAGTCTCAAGTAGAGTGATGTGGGCAAATATCAGAATGGGGAACTGGACAATGAAACTTATTTGTGCCTATGGTCCCACAGAAGATTCTACTAAGGTAGAAGTGGAGGAATTTTTTGAGGCTTTAGAGAAAGGAAGTGACACAATGAAAAAGGGAAAAGTTGGTCCTTGTTGAGGATCTAAATAGCAGAGTAGGAAATGATTGTGAGACACATACAAAAATATTTTGGGAAAATTTGGAGAAAAGAGCAAGGCTAATAATAATGGCAAATACTTGTTGGATTTAAAATTGGAAATGATCACTATTTGAGCTTGATATCACTTGAGCAGGATAAAATTGAATTTCATATTGAAAAGAATAACATGTAAGAAAGTTTTAATGTGAATAAAAGTTGAGCAGCTCTCAGATGTGAAGTGTAGACTAAAATACACAAAGATTATTGAAGAAAAAATGAAAGAGTTTGAGAACATGAACCAAACCTTGGAGATTCAGTCGCAAGCCTTGAAGAAAACCCTGATTGATTCAGCCAGAGAGGCATGTGGTGAGGTTGTCTGCAAGGATAGAAAAATCAGAACTCCATGGTGCACACAGGAAGTTAAAGAGGCAGTGAAGGAAAAGATGAAAGCATATCGAAGGATCCTTGCAAATAAGTCCGCTTGTGCTCTTGGAGAATATAGAGACAAATGTAGGGAAGCTAAACATTAAAAAAAAAAAAACTGGAAACAAATGTCATAGGAGGACTTTGGAAAGAACATAGAAAATAAATATCAAGAAGGTGACAAAATATTCTGGAGATTGTTGAAGAAGCTTAGAAATGGAGGAAACAGTACTGTAAAAGAACTTCGAGATGATGAAGGTGACATGAAAATGGGAGAAAAATGAAGTATGGAGTAATTACTTCATTACTCCTTCATAATATTTCACATCCAAGATAACTGAAAGTATTTATCTGTTCTATTATTTTATTATTAATAACTATTTTGCTTCTAACCAGAGTTTGTCCACAAAATGCTATTGTTTTAGTTTTATCTATGAAAATTTTCATTCCAAATTGTTCTACTATAATGTTTAAATTATATATTGCTCTTTGTAAATCGTCTTCCTTATATGATATTATTACCTCATCAACTGCAAATAATAGCGTATTTATTTTGTGATTCTGGGAAATTTCTATACCTTGATTGTTTAAGGTGTTCCACTGTATTAATATTTCATTAATGTAAATATTGAAAAATGTTGGAGACAGAGAGCATCCCTATCTTACTCCTTGGTTAATAGATTGTTTTTCAGACAATTTTTCATTTATTTTTATTTTTATTTCATTATCTTTATATATATTCAATATTGCATGATCTTTTTACTTTGTCAAATAATGCCTTTTCGTAATCTATAAACAAAAGATGAGGTTCCAAATTAAATTCTCTTCTTTTTTCTATAAGTAGTTTTAAACAGAAAACTGCATCCATTGTAGAGCGTCCTTTTCTAAATCCATTTTGACATTCTAATAATATTTTTTCACTGTATATTTTTAGTTTTTCATTACGTATTCTGCTATATATTTTATAACATGCATTCAATAAACGAATATCTCTGTAGTTAGAAGGTTTTGTTTTATCCCTTTTTTTAAATATAGGTATTACTATGTTTGTATTCCATTCTATTGGTATTTGTCCATTTGTATATATTTTATTTAAAAATTTTAGTAATTTTTGATGAAATTTTTTTCCAGCAAATTTATACAGTTTGTAGTTTATCCCATCTTCTCCTGCTGATTTGCCATTTTTTATTTTATTTAGGTTGTCCTTTAATTCTTTCATTGTGATCATATCATTTAAGTTATTTTGTAAGTTTCTGGTATAATTATTTTTGATGCCAGTATTATCCGTCCAAAGATCTGTAAAGTAATCCAAGAATTTAATAAATTTAGTTTAATCCTTTATCCAAGTGTGAGCAAACAAAGTTTGCGCCTGAAAGTATCTTCAGGACTGGGGTAAGGTGGTACAACACCAGTGGTGTTGTACATAAGGAGTGCCCTGGTATTGTACAACCTTACCCCAGTCCTGAAGATACTTTCAGGCACAAACTTTGTTTGCTCACACTTGGATAAAGGATTAAACTAAATTTATTATACTCTAACCAAGTGAAAAATAAACTTCCAATAATCCAAGAATTGTTTTTCATCTATTTCACAGTTTATATTTTCAGTTTCTTTTGTATCTGTATTCATGTGTTTTAGTATTTTGCATGCACTTGGTCTTATTTGTATATGTAATTTTCTAGATATGATACAAATTTTTCCCAGCTTTCTCTGTGTCCCTTTTGTTGGCTGTTGGTTGTATTTTTATATATTCAATTTCATCATCTTGTTTTTTGCTACTTAGCCATCTATGGTTGTTTTATGCCTATCATGATAACAGTATCATTATTAACTTTAAATAACCTCATAGCTATTAGTTCTGTTTTGGTGAGATTGCTACAAGCTTTTAAAGAATTCTTTCGTTCTCTCTTTCTATGAAAGAAAGGATTCTGATCATTATGTTGGAGATTTAATGGTGTATGAACAACATTGGGAAAGGATTAAAACAACTATTTTAATCTGCCAATATTTTCGGGGGGATGCTTAAGAGTCAACGCTGTATAACTGAGAGGAAACTGCCACATACCCTTTAACGGAATGCGAATGAGCAAACCAGGGCTTCTGACCTAATGTCCAATCCTCACCTTCTCGTGGTGCACCCAGTTAGGTATCTACCTGGATACTGAATGAACAAGGATGGGCTGGCAATTTGGGATTTAGCCGACCAAATTGTATTCTTATTGGCTTAAACTACAATGTATAAACTGATGGTATGACAGAATTTCATGCTGGCTGGGGCATCGGCTGGTTATGAAATGGAATTTTTTGAGTCGTTAAATAAACCAGCTGACATAAAGGAATAGGTGATTATTAAAGACATGAACAGAAGAGTAGGAAATCCTAGAAACTTTCAGGAGCATTTGGAGGGAAAAAAGAGGAGTCCTAATAATGATTGTAAGTGCTTGTTAAATTCAGGATGTGGAGTAATTATTACTAATAGTGTTCCATCATAAAGATGTGCACATATTCATCTGGCAGTGAAAAAGTCTTATTATTTTATTTTGAAAAATGTAATCACATTATGAAGGAAGGTGACATTAAACCTGATATTCAACTCTGCTCTTTATTTTATTCCGATGATGTTATACTCCTAAATAAATCCAGTACAAAACTATTTAACTAAATTGAGGAAGAACTGTTCTAATGAAATAGAGAAACTATAATCAATAGAAAAGTATAAACAACATATTTCATCTTAAGGATGCACAATTTTTAGAAGATAGCAAATTAAATCTAGATATTATTATTATTATTATTATTATTATTATTATTTCGGGCGACTCCAGGAGTCCTTAGACTCATCGAGGGAGGCCCTAAACATCATGTCCACACAACTATGCGATTACATTCTCACAGTATCTATCATACCTTGCCTTGAACTCGTTCACCATCATAGCACCCACAACAGACTCTGGCAGCTTATTCCACTCATTTACCACTCTAAAAGTAAAGAACCCAGCTCTAACACCCCTGCTAACCACACTCTTGCCCAGCTTCCATAGGTGTCCCCTAGTTCTCCCACCACCATTCCTGATCTCAAAAACATCCTCTGAATTAATCCTATAGAATCCCTTTAGCAATTTGAATGTCTCAATCATATCTCCCCTCCTCCGCCTATCAACTAGTTTCTGCAACCCACAAATCTTCAACCTGTTCTCATATGGTTCATTCCATAGACCTGTTATCATCTTAGTCACTCGCCTCTGGATCCTCTCCACCTCCTCCCCATCAAGAAGGAACCGAGGTGACCAAATCTGGGAACAGTAGTCAAGATGAGGTCTTATCAAGGCTCGGTACAGAGGTACAATAACTTGCTTGTCTCTGCTCGTCAAGGTATTTTTCAACAACCAAGTGAGTTGATGAGCTGATTTAGCTACTTTTGCAATGTGCCCCCCTAAACTTCATCTCCCTATCCACCAACACTCCCAAGTCCCTGGCCTCATCAATCTCTTGGAGTACAGTTCCACCAATATGGTATACTGCTGCTAATCTTTTCACCCCAAATTGCATAACCTTACATTTTGTCACATTAAATTGACATCCATTCTCCTTAGCCCAGAACTCCAATCTATCTAAGTCATCCTGCAAGACTTTGACATCTTCTGCATTCACTATTGCCCTACCCAACTTTGCATCATCAGCGCACAAATGAATTGTTCCACTTAGATCCTTCCCTATATCGTTAATGAACAGATTAAACAGCAGTGGTCCAAGAACAGAACCCTGTGGCACACCACTAGTCACAGGCAGTATTTTGGACTCTACTCCTGAATAAACTACTCTTTGATATCTCTCCATCAACCAACCACCTATCCATCTCACCAACCCTATATCCATTCCCATATGTTGTAGTTTACGGATTAGTATTCCATGTGGCATCCTGTCAAACGCCTTTGTCAGGTCCAGCAGTATCACTGTAAACCCATTTCCCTTATCCAGTTCAGCCGTCACCTTGTTATAAAACTTGAGCAAGTTACTGAAGCATGATCTACCCTTCATAAAGCCATGCTGTCCCCTGTACAGTATCTCATTTTGATCAATCCATTCCTGTATTTTTCCTTTGACTACTTTCTCCAAGACCTTCACAACGACTCCTGATATGCTGATCGGTTGGTAATTTGCAACCGTAGTCTTGAATCCTCCTTTATGCAGTGAAACTATTTTCCCCTCTTTCCACACCTTCGGGACTAAACCAGACCTGAGACTCAGATTAAACGACATGGTCAAGGGCACTGATAATTCCTTATCTGCTTCACACAAGACCTGTGCCGGTATACCATCCAATCCCACAGATGTGTTCACATTAAGGTTCTGTAATAGACTAGTCACCTCCCCTTCATTCATCACTATTCCCATATAAACTAATGGTTCCTTCATTTTTTCAATGTCACCACCTGGATGATATGCTTTTACAAAGTGCACGCTCAGTAACTCTATTATATCGACTGATTCAGTGACCTCCTTACCATCGTCATTCCTTAAAATCATTTTACCGTGTACAGTTTTTTTCTTGCTTGCAGCATATTGAAAGAACTGTTTGGGATTCTCTTTTGCTTGCAAAGCTAGTTTCCTTTCATAATCCGCTTTTGCTTTTTTTTTACCACACTCGTTACCTTTCTGACCTGCACTTTATATCATTCGTGTGCCTGCAGGTCACCCCTTTCTTTAAATTCCCTCCACAGTTGTTTCTTTTTTTGCAGCTCAAGCTTAATGGTGTTATTCATCCATTTAACCCCTACTTGTTTTACTATTCGGACCCTTGGTATACAATCAGCCATAACCTCCTGTAAATGCTCCTTGACCACTTCCCATGCTCTATCGACGTCCAGCCCTTGCAGTTGTACATGCCATGGCACTGATCCAAGCAATCTCCTAAGCTTGTCATACTTGCCAGCACGGTAATTCCACATATACCCTGTCTTAATCGAAAATTCCACACCTTTAGCCACCTCCAAATATAAGACAGTAGATTAAACAATGCTAATATGGTGAGTAGCCAGTTAATAAATTTTATTTGGGATGAGAGAAATTCACCAAAACACTAAATTAATGATGTATTAGATAGTGATCAAACTAATTTTAACTTGTGGAATAAAACAGTTGATCTAGAGACTACAAATATGCCAATTAATAAAATTAAGAAAGTGCACAGATGATCAGTGGCAGAATCATATTAAAAATGAAGATACTAGAAAAGAAATTGACATTGGATAACATTCAAAAATTTGTGCATAAAGCTAATTCAAGATGATATAATCAATTAAACAGAATAGGAAAGGAAATATTAGCAAAAAAGAAAAAACAGATGGTTGTTTGCTACCATCCTGACAGTAAGAGCTAGGTGGATTCACAGTTAATACCACTTTAAAAGACTGAAATGTAAGATCTGACATTACTGACGGCCTGACAAATAACAGATTAATTTGTAAGAAAATTGTTGATATGGAGTTGGTAATATTGTTCGTTTAATGAAGCAGTACTGTCATAATGTCTGCTCGGTTAGCCTAGTGGCTGTGCACTTTGCAACCATATGCCTGGTTGTGTCCTAAGTTCGATTCCTGTTGGAGACGTGAGGAGCTTAAGGATCTTCCTCAGCCATAGCCAAGTTAGCCAGTCTTGGGCACAGGCAGTAGGGTTTCCCCCCCAGTTTAGCTGGGTTTTTTCATCCCGCAAGCAGACAAACTGGCCCTATGAACACACACGGACCACAGTCATGAATACTTCCAGTAGGGATGCAGAGGAGTGGCATGTTGGCTGCATTATTTTGCCGTGATTCCTCATTAGGAGGAGACTACCAACTGAATCAGATGGGAGGGAGAAATGGATAGATAGACTGTCATAATATCATAGGAATTTGATAATGATGATGAACTTCAGACTGGTTCAGGATGCAAGAGTGTATGGGAGATTTGAAATAGGAAGAGATTACCATTTAGTTTAGAACAGGATAAAAATCAGTATTACACTGAAAAGAAAAACGTGTATAAATGTTTTGAAAAGGATTATTATTATGAGAGACCTCCAGGGAGTCAGAGACTCGTCGAGGGAGGCCACATACTATACACACCAGCTATCATACTTATGCCTGAATTCATTCGCACTGCTTGCACTCACAACATCCAATCCATTCCAATCAGGCACCACCCTCTGAGAGAAAAATCTAGTCCTCACTCTCTTCTTAGCAGCCTTCATTCTCAGCTTCCAAGGATTCCCTCTCACCCTTTTCCCACCCTCCATAAATTGAAATTTTCATCAACTGAAATCCTGTATTGACCCATTCAGAAATTTGTAAGTCTCGATCATATCTCCTCTTTCTCCTATTAGCTGGTGTCTGCAAATTCTCAATCTGTCTTCATAATCAGTATTCCACAATCCTGATATCATTTTTAAACACTCCTTTGTACTCTCTCCAATATATCAGAATTACACTGGAAACCAGGAGACCAGACCTGTGCACAAGAGTCCAAGTGAGATCTTATCAAAGCCTTGTAAAGAGATAAAATAATGTCTTTATCTTTACATGTGAACGTTCATTTCAGCATTGCAAATATCTTTTGAGTTGCATTTGCAATCTCTGCCACATGACCACTGAACTTCAACTTCCTATCTATTAACACTCCAAGATCCCTAGCCTCATCAGTTTCTTCTAGCCGAATCACATCAATAAAACACAACATTGGATATATAATCATGCCAAAGTGAATGACTTTCCATTTACTGACATTGAACTGACACCCATTATCCCATGCTCACAATTCCATTATATTAAAATCATTCTGCAAGTACTGCATATCAGCAGCATTCCTGATTACCCTGCCTGTCTTTGCATCATCATCAAATGGCTGTATGTCACTTGTCAAATCCTTCCCAATATCATTAATGTACAGATTAAATAACAGTGGACCAAGCACTGATCCTTGTGGTACACCACTAGTTACTTTAAATCTTGCAGACTCGCATGCCCCGTATACCACTTTTTGATATCTATCAGTCAGCCATCCTTTTATCCATACTATATTCTATAACCCAAACCCATTTTCTCCAATTTATGCAACAGTCTGCCATGCTGTATTCTGTCAAAAGCCTTAGCAAAATCTAAAAGTATCATGGTGTATCCTAATCTAAAAGTTCAATGGTAACATTGTTTTAGAATGTGAGCAAGTTGCTAAAACATAACCTTCCTTTAGTAAACCGATGATGTTCATTGCAAAAGTAGAGGTCACTGTCCATTTCTGAATGCAAGTCCTAATCAATTTTTCCAAAATCTTCACCACCACTCCTGAGATACTAATTGGTCGATAGTTGGATACGTCGGTCTTTGCACCACCCTTGCGCAATGGAATTACCATACATTCCTTCCATTCCTGTGGAATAATTCCTGTTCTGAGACTCATATTAAACAGCCTGGTCAAAGGAATGGCCAGTTCACTGAACACTCTTTTAGCACATGTACTGATATCCCATCAGTCCCTATTGCTGAATTCTTATTCAATTTGTGCAACAGCTCTAATACCTCATCCTCGTCCTCATAACTCAAGAATTTTTCAGATATGCTATCTGCTCAAATATATCACTAATAGATAGGGATGTGCAATATACATTCTCTCCCTGTCAAGTCAATCCTGCCTTCCTGTGATGTGGCGTTTTTCCATGAAAGGGACTCGAGCATTTGCAGCGAGCATTCCCGTTGCAAAAGGATATCTTCCTAGTTGGAGGAAATACCAACTAGACTACTAGGTTTCAGACCTTCATTATCTGGTGAAACACCTCCATCCTACTTATTGGGGGCCTGAAGTGAAAAATGGTATGCTTGGCCTCCAGAGCAAAGGGTTCTGGTCATTCCCCCCCCCCCCCTCTTTCTTCATGCAGTGTGAGTGATACCCTTCAAGGGTATGACTAACATATGTAGAGACCCAAGCTCCCCTCCATTTTGAGGCCACAGCAGTTAAAATGGTGGCAACGTGGGGCTGCCTGATAGTATATGGCCCTGAACCAGTCAGTAATGAGTCAGAGGCTGCCTAGTCCACTGGTGCATAATCCCTCTGGCTGGTCATGCTTGGTGAGGGAGTCTGAGTATGTGGGAGGTGCTGTCAAGGATGCAGAATTGCAAGGAACCTGGTCACTCTCAGTATGGATATCATGTTCACGAGTTGGTCTCCCCCCCCCCCACACACACACTCTATGTCCCCACTCCTTCCTTTCATCTAATAATAAACCAAAAATGAACAGTGACGGCAACACTGTGAACATAAATCTCCCTCAACTACCACTTCATCCAACCAATTCAAACCAAACACAAATATTCCCAGCTTACCAGAATCCCTATCAAAAGAAATCATTTCCACATCCACTTCACAAACATCTGCAGCATAAATTCCAAAATAAACGATATTCATCACCACTTCAGACATCCAAACCTGACCTCATTCTCTTAACAGAAACCCAAATTACAGCTACGTCCACCACTGTTCACCTTCAGTGGCTAAATTATACTCTTTTGTGATTCATTTCGCCACAAAGGTGGTGCCTGTGTCTTTGTGTATAATAAAATTAGTTTAATCCTTTATCCAAGTGTGAGCAAACAAAGTTTGCACCTGAAAGTATCTTCAGGACTGGGGTAAGGTGGTACAACACCAGGACAACTCATTGCAAAGGTGGAGCAAGCATAAATTCCAAAATAAACGATATTCATCACCATTTACAGACATCCAAACCTGACCTCATTCTCTTAACAGAAACCCAAATTATAGCTACGTCCACCACTGTTCACCTTCAGTGGCTAAATTATTCTCTTTTGTGATTCATTTCGCCACAATGGTGGTGCCTGTGTCTTTGTGTATAATAAAATTAGTTTAATCCTTTATCCAAGTGTGAGCAAACAAAGTTTGCACCTGAAAGTATCTTCAGGACTGGGGTAAGGTGGTACAACACCAGGGAAACTCATTGCAAAGGTGGAGCAAGCATAAATTCCAAAATAAACGATATTCATCACCATTTACAGACATCCAAACCTGACCTCATTCTCTTAACAGAAACCCAAATTATAGCTACGTCCACCACTGTTCACCTTCAGTGGCTAAATTATTCTCTTTTGTGATTCATTTCGCCACAAAGGTGGTGCCTGTGTCTTTGTGTATAATAAAATTAGTTTAATCCTTTATCCAAGTGTGAGCAAACAAAGTTTGCACCTGAAAGTATCTTCAGGACTGGGGTAAGGTGGTACAACACCAGGGCAACTCATTGCAAAGGTGGAGCAAGATACCAACACTCCTATCTCAGTATCTCCTATAATGCAAAACACATCTCCTTGTGGATATGTCTAATGTTATGCATTAAGGGAAGGGCCACTACCCAGACTAGTTTCGACCTTTATTGAGTCTCTTCAGTGGGAGCCAGGCCCAAGTGGAGATACAAGGCAGAAGCATTAGCAGGTCATCTCTACCTATAGGAGTTGCCAAATGGTGTGCCACCCTTTTTTAATAAATTACTCTGGATTTAGAGAAAGATGTTGAAAGTGTTTATTTTTCACTTGGTTAGAGTATAATAAAATTAGTTTAATCCTTTACCCAAGTGTGAGCAAACAAAGTTTGTGCCTGAAAGTATCTTCAGGACTGGGGTAAGGTGGTACAACACCAGGGAAACTCATTGCAAAGGTGGAGCAAGCTACCAACAACTAGTACAACACCAGCAAGCTACTGGTGTTGTACCACCTTATCCCAGTCCTGAAGATACTTTCAAGCGCCAACTTTGTTTGCTCACACTTGGATAAAGGATTAAACTAATTTTATTATACTCTAACCAAGTGAAAAATAAACTTTCAACATCTTTCTCTAAATCCAGAGTAATTTATTAAAAAAGGGTGGCACACCATTTGGCAACTCCTATAGGTAAAGATGACCTTGCTAATGTTTCTGCCTTGTATCTCCACTTGGGCCTGGCTCCCACTGAAGAGACCTCAATAAAGGTCGAAACTAGTCTGGGTAGTGGCCCTTCCCTTAATGCATAACATTAGACATATCTGCAAGGAGATGTGTTTTGCATTATAGGAGATACTGAGATAGGAGTGTTGGTAACTTGCTCCACCTTTGCAACGAGTTGCCCTGGTGTTGTACCACCTTACCCCAGTCCTGAAGATACTTTCAGGCGCAAACTTTGTGTGCTCACACTTGGATAAAGGATTAAACTAATTTTATTATACTCTAACCAATTGAAAAATAAACTTTCAACATCAAAATACTTTCAACATGTGTCTTTGTGTGTTCTAACATTGCCTGTCAGAGAATGCCAAATTTAGAATCTCCTGCTTTTAACCTCCTTTGGCTGAAGGTTTCTTTGCCCCACTTAATAACATTCATCTGCTGCTTTTACTATTCTCCAAACTGAAAACCACAAAGACCTCTTCACCTTCCTCTTCTGGCTTCCTTTTTCACCCCAGATCAAGCCAGACGTGATGTAGAAGTTTTTGCTATAAGCAGTGATGTAACGCAAATCATGCAGCTACCTATCTGAATTCCAGATAATCCCCTCTACTCGCCAAATACCCCTTGATCTTTTTTAAACTAGTTCTCCTTCCAGACATATTATAGAAGTTACCTCTCTTCTCGACACCTCAGACCACAATCTAGTGAAAGTTTCCAGTCTCATAAAACACCCCTACTCCAACTGCACCCAACTTCCTATCTTCTGGTACTACAAAGGTGCAAAGTGGGATGATATATGGAACTACTACTCTTCTTTACCATGCATAACTATTGTTTCTGCTCTTCTGACCCAGATACTTGCACTGAGCAAGTTGCAGAAGTTATCCTCAGTGGCATGAAGGTATTCATCCCTTATTCCATCCAAAATTCCCATCCACTTTCCAAGCTGTGGTTCAACAGAGGATGCATGAAAACAGTTGAAGAAAAAAACTCAGCTTACTACAGGCAGTTTGCTTCAACAACCCAAGCTTCGTACTCAGTCTATACTTCTGCATAGACTGAGTATGAAGAATGAGTATGAGTATCAATAAACATGAATCAACTATCAGTAAATCGAAATTCAACTTTATAAAAGCCACTAGCAGAAAACTTGTCTCTTGTCCAAACGGTAGCTGTACTGTGTGATCCCCAGAAGGATAAATATAAAAATAATAAGTTTGAAAACAAGTACCAAACCATAAAGACTGTTGCAAAGTCTGGAAAAAAAAGAAAAAAAAAACTGATTATTTCACACAGTGAAGCATATGATTTTTTTTAATCAATTTATTTTTTATTCCATTACACAATAAAAATAAATTCAGGACCAGATGCAAAGGCAGTTCTGGAAATTAAGAAATTGTATAGCAAGTTCCTGTTCAGTATATGCCCTTAAAGAATACCAAAAGATGTATAAAGTTATGTGTAAAAGGAACTAAAACAAAAGGAAGATTGGGGGGGGGGAGTAAAATAATCCATAAATCTTACTCTAGAGGCCTAAAATGGAACTTTTTCAAGCCACTTCATTCCTTCAATAATTAGTGTGATGATCACACTAGGCAACGAAATTCATCTACCACTTAAAGACTTAAAGACATTCACAAAATATTCATGCCTACAATCGGATTCAGATACACAGCTCGTTGGTTGGAGAATGGATATGTTAAGTACTTGGACAATGACACAATAGTGGTAAAAATATACATGAGGAGTGCAGTCATGATTGCATATCAGTATTGGAGGTAGAAAAAGTTGTTAGAAATCTTAAATGTGAAAAAGTAGCTGGAGTAGATGATATTCAAACAGAAATGCTCAGATATGGAATGGTCATGTAAAGTGTTAGGGTGATTATGCTACATAATTCTAGATGATTGGAGTAGAGCTCTCATAGTAGTCATTTCTAAAAAAAATAAAAGAAGGAATGGGAAATAAAACTGATTGAGAATAACAGATCAATTTAGCCAGTGTGTATGTATTCCAGACAATATTCATACAAGAATAGTTGACAAGAGGCCAAGAAAGTTTGGGGAAGAACAATAAGCTAAATAAAGCTCATCAAGACTGCATTTTTACTTGAGGACAAATAATCAAGAATTCATGGAAATATATCTAGGATATTTCTCTAAGTTCAGTTGATTTGGAAAAAAAAAATATGATGACATGTCAAAACAAAACATGTTCCAAACTCTATAGTTATAATATGGTGTAAATGAGACATTATACAAATCAGTATATAGACTTTGCTTAGTTTTAAGTCAAAAGATAGATTGAAGGAGATATAGGAAGAATGTAGATTAGTGTATAGGAAAAAATTAAGATTAAAAAAAAAAAGAATTATCAAACCTTGAACATGTGAAATAATCAGAACAAACCAATTAGAATGCACTATTCTGAGAAAGTCAGTCAACAAAATCCATTCTTTCATTCTGATTAATCATCTTTCTATAACTATGTAAGCTGCCAACTTGGTATAAAAGGCAGCTGTGGATGTAACATGCCTCAATGATATATGAGGATGATCAGTGAGTTGAATATACCAGATTTTCTTATCAGGTATATTCTATTACAAGTGATTTTCTTATCAGGTATATTCTATTACAAGTGATTTTCTTATCAGGTATATTCTATTACAAGTGTATTGAAGTGTTTACAATATCAGGTATATTGTAAACACTTCTAATATCCTATTAGAAGTGTTTACAATTATTGTATGTAGCATATTTTCTTCATCATTAATCCAGACATTGTCTTTACAGAATGACAGAGGAAAGTATGAATATCGATATCTACTTGTGAACTTAGATGGATATCCTGAAGAGACCATTATCCTGGAAGATAACAGATTTAAAAATAATTTACTATGTGTATAATTTTGTGTGGATTTCTTGTTACAATGTAAAATTTTAATCTAATTTTATAACAAATGCTATGATAAACTTGATATATTCATTTAAGATAAATTTTATTTCTGAGGTATTTTTTGTGTGCTAATGTTTTTTCAGAGAAATCTTTTTGAAATAATTATTGTGTAATTTATATGAAATTAATCAGTACCAAACTGGTTGTCATAACTACAGGAAATTCAGTAAAACAGAATATTATTTCATTTGCCAATGCTGAAACTCCATCACTATATAGTATTTAAAATAAATGATCATAGTTCAGTTATGTTTGATTTCATGAGAAATGCTATTTGTTCCTCCAAAGAAACTAATTGGATGTTATCATCATCAATTTCCTGATATGTTCAGGCCACTGTGACAGCATTAAGTTTAAATAAACTTAATCTGTCACATAAACTTAATCATGTCACAGCATTGTGACATGATTAAGTTTATGACACAGTCATCAGTGGCATTTTTTATAATTGAATCACTGTACTGTATAGCATCCTTATTTATATATTCTGCTTTACTTACCTGATTATTGTTACACAGTAATATCTTGCTGCTTCTTTCTTTGTTCTTTCTCATTTTTCTTCTTTAACTCTTTTCTACACTTCCCTAACCATCTCTTGGCATTTTCTTGCAACTTTTAAATCGCACTCTCTCTCTCTCTCTCTCTCTCTCCCCCCCTCCCTCCCTCCCCTTTTATTCTATTTAACAATCTCTATACATTTATAGAACTTGGCAAATAGAACTGCCATCAAATTCCTGATGTGTACCCTTGGGAACATATAGGATATTGTGATAGTACTGCATGAAAAGGTTACATCATTACTAACTTCCCATCAACAATTTTCCTCCAAATTGGTGTGTTTTATCTGTCAAGAACTCCAATGTTATCAGTTCTCATAAATTTTGCCTTCTAAGGTGCTTCTTACTGTATCAATCCACCTGGATTGTGTTCTTTCTATGTGTCTTTTTCCTGCCATTCTGGCAAACAAACACTTGTTTTTCTGATCCATTATGTGTATGTGACATTAACACCTGAGATTAGCCCTGCTGATACATTCCTGAATGTTAACAGTGTCAAGTTCTTTCATAACATCCTTATTTTTAATCTGATATTACCATTGATGCCATCTGTCCACTCTTCTAATCATTCTTAGATCCATAAGTTAAAGCTGGTTTGAACACTGTTTTTACTAATTTCTTTCTTATTCCATATTTTACTAATTTCTTTCTTATTCCATATGTTGTTCAGTTGATTTCCTGAACCATACCAACTTTGTTAATTCTGTCGTCCCTTATATATCCCTTATTTAATTTGCCATCTTCACTAAAATTGTCCCTAAATAGCTGAAATGTTTTTTATTCTATTGATTTTCCATTTGGAATGCAGTATATACTCTCACCATGTCTTTATTTACCATTCGACAAATCTGGTATTATTTTACTTAACTCATTTCTGAACTTTTTGTAATGCCTCTTCTTTTTTACTTTCAGAATTTCAAATAATAGTTAACTAAATAAGCACCTCTTTGCTTATACTTGCTTATGTCAATTTCTCCATTCTTTCTTTGTAGTCTCATATTCCCTATTCAAATTCCTCTTGAATTGACTCTTCAACTCTTCTGCATTTATTATCACCAAGCATGCATTTCTTTTGCTGGCCTTCAGATATCTCTCTGCTGCTCTAACCTTGAATGGATGAGGCATTGGCTCCATTGTTGAATATTTTGCTGTCTGTAGCACATGCCTATCAAGGCCATTGAACTATGTGTTGCACTGTGTGTAAGAAGAAAGTATGTAGGGGGGGGGAGGACAGAAATCCTACTTTGGATCATGACCAAGCACATGATTTCTTGCTCCCAACACAGACTAGCTTAATTCTAACTTAAACTAGCTTACATCTTGGAACTACATTCCCACCCACTCCTATCAGGGAACTTCAAATATAATACATTCATTTTACAGAGTAACTCATTATGTGTCGACTCATCGAGTCCACGATCTACAACCCACTGAGACACCAGTGCTTGTGAATTAGAAAGAACCTCCCTATGGTGTATGTGCATAGGAGCACAGTGAGAATCTTTAAGGGCACCCTCACCTCTTCTCAACAAGACATTGTTTGGTCTTAGTTGGGCACACAGGTATGCCATTGTGGGCAACCAACTCCACGTTAAAGACAGCACGATGGTCCAATCTTTCTTGGATTACGCAACGGAGCCAAACATATCTCTTCGGGATCCTCGATGGTCACCCAGACCCGGTATAACGAAAGTAGTCACCGAGAATTACTTTCAGTAAACTTATATAAATATTTATTTTTATCCTGTTGTGTTTTTCCAGCCAGTGCAAGTCATCTACCATATTATTCTCCAAAAAGTACAGTGAGAGCTATAAAACTCATCTCTAGATCAAATTAAACTGAAATAACTGTTTTAGTCTTCTTTAGATTTCACAACATTTATCCTTTAGTCAGTGACGTAACGAGGGTATAAAGCACCTGTGGCGAGTGTCTAACTTGCCCCCCCCCACACACACACCCAAAAATGACAAAAATGTTATACGTTTTGTGCCCGGGGGGGGGGGTGCCTCTTTCGGCGCGCCCTCGTTACGGCACTGCCTTTAGTTAGTCGGAAAGATCAAGTTTCGAATATTGCCCGTGACTCGAGGAACATTTATAAATGAAGGTGAATTGGCAGATATTGTCCAGTGTTTTTTTTTTTTTTTTATTTATAAGTTAGCATCATCACATTGCAATTTCCAAATTGAAGAAGTAAGATTTTGAATAGACAGGGTTGGAGGTGACAAATTCAGGAGGTAAAGACTCAATTTGTGCTATAGAAGGAAGAAACTATACTGACTTCACATCCCTAGTTGCTCAGCTATAATTACAGTCAAGCTAAGCATTAGTGTTGTGATTTTTTATTATTTGTTTATTCATCTTAACATAATTCTCTTTTCTTAGCTCTAATTAGCCTTGAATGCTAATTCAGAGACAAAGTTCACCTCCCATTTCATACGTCTTCTTAGCTGTGTAAATTGGTTTTGCTATTTTTCATTGCTTGTCTACCTTTTCTAACTTTTGCACAGAAGATGACAATGAAACTTGGTTGGAAATTATTGCATTCATAAAAAATTTTCAAGTTTATTCTTTCTAACATGGTTGCTTAAGGTTTGAATCTAGTTAACTGGGATGTTCACATACCCTGTGAGGATTGCTGAGAACTTAGCAGCAGCCAGTGTCCAGTCCTCACAGGGTATATAAACATAATAAATGAATAAAGAGTGATTGGCAGTATTGGACCTTGCTCAGCTAAATTGTATTCTATGTTGGTTCAAACTACAAAGCAATCTAAACAGCAATTAAGAAATGAACGCCAGACATATAAAAATGTTTTTGGAAAATGTGGATAAATGACAAAAATGTTATACGTTTTGTGCCCTAGGCGGGGGTGCCTCTTTCGGCACGCCCTCGTTACGGCACTGCCTTTAGTTAGTTGGAAAGATCAAGTTTCGAATATTGCCCGTGACTCGAGGAACATTTATAATTGTAAGTACCTACTGGATTTCAGTTCAGGACATCAATAACTAGTCATTACTCACACTATTTTCAATATAAAGATGTGTACAAATTCATATGAAGAGAACATGTAAAGAAATAAGACTTATTGACTGTGTTATCCTTTATAACAACTTTTTACTGGTTCAAGATACAGGATTGTTATTACATGGGATGAAATAAGAAATGATCACTATTTAGTTTTAAAAAAATGAGAGTTTGAAAATGAGTATCAGAAACAGTAGTAAAATTTGAAGAGAAAATTGGTTCTGCAAGGAAGGCACTTAGTAAAGTTTGCAAGGATAGAAAAATTTGACCATTGTGCTGGACCCAAAAAGCTAATGAAGCAACTCTGGGGGGGGGGGGGGGGGGAATAATAATAATAATCAAAGTTCCGTGCAAGTAAGTCAACAAAGTAAAAATTTGATAAGATAAATATGATGATTGTGGAAGCTATTAAAAAAAAAAGCCTAGAAACAGAGGAAAAAGCATTATAAAAAGAATCGGTAATAATAAAAGCAACATAAAAGCTGAAGCTAAAGATATTCTAAATATATATTTGTAATAATCACTTGGATACTTTACGTGAGAGAAATAATGGTAGAAAACATTAAATTATACAATCAGGAGTGTATATGCGTGCATATATATACAGGGTGTTCGGGATAAATTTGACATATTTATAATTAATTATATTTTTCCGTAAGTTACATGTATTAACACACACTTCTCTTCATTTAAAAGTTTGGACCCTTCTTCATTCATATACAAGATGTCAGAAAGGATGGATAGCTGGAACCCACCTGAATCATGGAAGAGAATAACTTGTATCATGATGATTCGTGCCCTCCATCAAAATAAGGATATTACGACTGCTGCCCAATGCTCCCTGAATACAGTAAAAACAATCAGGCATGAACTAGAGACTTGCAATGGTGACTACGAGGATGTAGCAAGAAGAAAGATCCCTAGCAGACGATCTGATTGCGTTCGTACAGCAGAATTCCTCGCAAATCTGCAGGAACAGGTGTTGAAGAACCCTGGCATTGGAATTCGGGCTTTGTTCGTGGAGTTGCTAACTGTAGTCAAGCCCTGGATAACAAGGGTAGCCAATGGTAGGCCGTATGTATGGCAGCAGGATTCGGCCCCTTGCCACACCTCTGGGAAAAGTCAAAAATGGTTGTCTGAAAATTTCTACGACTTCACCAGTCCAAATGTTTGGCCTCCAAACTCCCCAGACCTTAACCCCATGGATTATTTTGTATGGGGCGCAGTTGAAAAAGACACCAATCGCACTTCCAGTAATACAAAAGCCCAGTTAATGGATAAAATTAAAACAGTTTTTGCGGCCCTTCCCAGGGAGACTGTAGCATCAGCTTGTTCGAGGTTCCGAAGCAGAATTGAAGCTGTGATCGATGCTAATGGTGGTTATTTTGAGTAAATCTTGTTGATAGTATTGTAATTAACTCTGCCTGTAATGTTTTTTTGTCAATTCATTAAATTTAATAGATACAAAGAAGATTTTCTTTTTCCTTACGAAACTGTCAAATTTATCCCGAACACCCTGTATATATACTTGAGGTGGGTAAAGAAGCTATTAGAAATGTGAAATGTAGACAGGTAGCTGGAGTAGATAATATTAGACCAGAAATGCTCAACTGCAGAGATTATAAAAGCTTTACAAAAGTTACACTTCATAATTCAGAAGATCGAGTTCTAAATGATTGAAGTAACACTATTATGATGTGTTAAAAAATAAAATAGAAATTTCCCCACTTAGTGTTTCATGTAAAGTTTATGCTAGCATATTTGAGGTGGAAGAAGAAGAAAAAAAAAGCACATATGTAGACAAGAAACTTGACAAAGAAAATTCTTTCATATCCTCCCTGAAATTATTTTATAGTAACCTATACACAAGCAGAGAAACAGCTACAGATGCTCTACTAAATTTAGATTAGGTAGATTCAGAACCATCAATCATAATAGAAAAATTATGGAAAGTTCTGTAGCCAGCAAAGAATAATTAATGTCCTGGAAAAGGTGGTAGATTAACAGAACCAGCAAAATCAGGAGGTTCATAAGGTCTTACTTGGATATGTTCAGTAATATTTTTACTAGGAGTAAAAATATTTTTTTACTAGAAAAAAATGACTTCAGCAGCATAAATCACTGATTATCTTATATAAAATGGGCAGCAAAGATGATATAGCTATAGGCCAATCAGTTTGTTACCACAGTTGTACAAAAATTTTATATCATTATTTTAAATAGAATAAAATTAAATTTCAAGATGTATAGCCAGCCTGGTTGGCCAAGTAGTTAAACATATTTGCTTTCCAACCAATAAGCAGCACTGTAGGTTCAAATCCTGCCTTGGATATGGATATTTTTGATTGTCTTTTTAGATGGGGGATAAATTTCATTGCTTAGCATGAGACCACTGCCCTGCTTGTTGGAGACCTGAAGTGCTTGAAAAAGTTTCATGTTGGGTTTCTGGACTATGTGAAAAATGAAAAAAAAAATCCTTAGTCCAGCAGCTGTACGAATGTACTGTAAATTTACAAATAAACCTTCTGTGGGAACCAAATTATAAAAAAAAAGAGAGAGAGAGCATATGAACAAGCAGGCTTCATAGCAAGATTCTCAATAGTAAATCTTATGCACACTATTGACCAAGCAATAGAACAAGTAAATGAATTTTATCTTCCTGAATATTTTGTGTTTGTATATTTTAATAAAACTTTTTATTCTTTATTTCAGTGTAAAGTAAAAAGCAGTAAAATGTTGGGACAAATGCATTGACTCACATGGACATTGAAGGAGACTAGAATATGGTATTTATAAACTTTAATAAAATTAAAAAAAAAAAAAAATTCCTGTTATTTTTGATTACCCCCTTGTATATCAGATCTCAACAGCCAGCTTAAAGTGAAACATTGGGAAAGATATTTGGCATTGAGAGAGGAGTGCAGCAAGGAGATCTGACATCACTCAACTCATTTTCTGCTACATAAGAAGTCTTTTAAGAATGTCTCATAGAAAAACAATAGAATTATCATCAGTGACAGAAATCTAAATCATTTACATTTTGCAGATGACATTGTTCTGTTAGCAAAAAATAAAGAAACTTCAAAAATGCTAAATTACACTGATGGAATAAGCTGGAAAAAAAAAAGTTAAAAAATTAGCATAACAAAAATATTGATAGATGCATATCAAGCTGAATGAAATTAGCAGATAATCCTATGGAAATTATGGATGACTATATTTTTCTCAGATAGATTTAAGGAAAAACATGATAAAGATATAGAACAGTTACATAAGGATTAATGTGTGGATTATCCTAGTATTTATCTGTGGGAAGGAGATGAAACACAGGCAACATTTCAGAAATGTTGATGGGTTTCATATGGCACAGAGTCTTGGAAAGAAGAATGCTGTACATAACAAAAAAGAGAATTAGAGAGAGAGGACTAGATTAGAGTATATTGTAAAGTATGTAAATGGAGATGGACTGGCCATATTAACAGATGAATGATGGACAAAATTAAGCACTAACAAAAGGAAAGATCACCAAAAAATGCGAGATGGAGGGATGATCTTCAAAAGTTTGACATGAGATGATGACACTCAGCTAAAGATAAACAACTGAAAAGTTAGGGGAGGGGGAGGCCTATATCCAGTGGATTGGTAAAAGCTGAAAAGAGGATGTGTGTGAGAGAGTGAAAATTGTTAGCTTTTGCAGAGATATGATGTACTGGGTTAAGATGGAGGGCTATGATAGGAAATGATTTTATGTGCAGGCAGTGTGGAAGGAATGAATATGAGAGAGGATGGCCTGCACTTTAAGGGAGCCTAAGAAATTATTTATTGGAGTGAGAACTAATGCAGAGAGTCAGAGAAACTAGATCATTGCAATATAAATGGTCATAAATTGTGTTAAGGGATTGGACCTGTATGCTTTTAGGGTCAGACTTTTTGAGTGTTTTTAGGATTGGAAACAGAACGTTGCCAAACTGGGTAGAGCAGGTTGCAGGTGTAAGTATATGAAAAAGCCAGGAGGTAACTTGTTATGTCTATACAAATATGAGGAGCATCAGAACAAAAGGATTGAGTTTGTTGCCTTGGTAAATATGTTGTAACTGAAGATTTTTAACATTAATGAAACCTGATTCTCAGAGTCAGATGTAATAACTGGAATCACATCTAAATGGTATATTATTTTTACAAAGGTAGGAAAAGAGATAGAGGTATTAGCAATAATAGTAATAACATTTGTGTAGCAGTGAATGTAAGGCTGTATGATGTGAAGTGGAAGCTGATAGAATGAAGTATGTTGGAGTTGTGCTACAAACCTAGTCATTTAGCTTCTAGGATGATGAAGTGTATTGCCAAATTAGCCTAATGGATATTAAGCAAGTAATCATTATGAGAGACTTAACTTCTCCAAACATTGATTGGGTAACAAAGAAAAAAGAAAATTTATGATAAGAACAAAGAATTTATTGATATCTTTTGCAATACAAATTTCACATTTTCAGCAGCATGTGAAAGAAGGAACATGAAGTCAAAGTAAGTTAGATTTTGGGGCAGGGGTGTCAATTTAAGGATGTTTTTGACAACTGTTGTGACAATGATCTTGCCATTCTGCCCTGGGAAATAGATAACTATATGGATGTTCCAATTAAGACAGGTTACATATTGAACTACAGAGCTGGAAATTATGAGAATCACAGGGGGAATACCGTCTTTGGTCCCATGGCAGTTACTGAATGGGAAGTATAAATGGGAAGCTCTGAAGAGATGCTTAAATATGACACAGTATCAGAATGTGTGTATAGAGTTCAGTTAACAAATAGGGTGGGAGGTGAAATGGATGTGTAATCTTATTAAGCAAGAGATCCTTAAGAAGAACATATTGTGAAAATAAAGATGACAGGAGTTATGAAATGTATAAAGCCCAAGCCAGAAATGTTATGGGTATTGTATGAAAAGCTAAGTTGGAATATGAAAAGAAATTGGCTATGTAGGATAAAGGCAACCCAAAAGAACTTTATTATGTTGCTGTAAGTAAAAGAATAAATGTGAAACACTTGACTGAATGCAGACAGTAAAGTAGCCTTGTGTTAGAAGCAGATGTGATTGTTCAGTTTATGAGTGTGCACTTTGCTATCTATCATCCTATCCTGTATAGCATGGTGCAGTGTTACCACTTCATTATATGAAGAGATAGAAATGCATGAGAAGGTGCCACCACTCTAGAAGAATGTTCTAGAGCTGTTGAACAACCTGGATGAGAATTCAGCAATAGGGATAGATGGAATATCAACATATACCATTGAGGAATGTTCATCTGAACTGGCTAGGCTCTTGACATGTTTGTATAATTTGAGTCTCAGCTCAGAAAAGATGCCATAAGAATTGAACAAATGTATAGTAGGCACCCATTGTGTGCAGGTTATGCAACAAAAAACATGTGTCTTACAACCTATTTATCAGTATCTCTGGAGTAGTTGTGAAGATTTTAGAAAAAAATCTCATAGTTTTCACACAGAAATGTGTTAACAGACCAGCTATACTTGGCAAGAAACAGCATTAGTTTACTAAAGGGAAGTCATGTCTGAGTAAGTTGTTCATGTTTTATGATGATGTTATGGCTTAGACCAATAAAAAGAATGGATACACTGTAATAATGTTAGACTTTGTTAAGGCATATGACAGGATACTACATGCCAAGGATAAGCAGGTGGCTAAGTGATTAGTATCAGAAAGTGGTATTGGGTGTGTGTGGGTGGGGGGGGGGATCTGCCAGATTTAAGGTGATTAGTGGGGTATCCCAGGGATCAGTCCTTGAACCATTATTCTTCAACCTATACATTAATGGTATTGGAAGCACCTGGCAGAAAGTGTTGAGTTGTTTGCTGATCAGGGATATTATATATATGATACTATATATCTTTTTGCTGATCAGGGATACTATATATATAGTATCATATATATAGTATATATTATATGATACCATATATTATCATATATAGTATCATATATATATATATATATGATACAATATATCTTTTTGCTGATCAGTGATACTATATATATAGTATCATATAAGGTGTTATATGTTATGCCCTCTGGCATGATGAGATTTCCATTGACATATTGTGTTGGTGGGATTACGCTTAAAGAAACTGATGAGGCTAGGTATCTTGGAGTTATGGTAGATAGGAAGTTTAAATTCAAAGGTCATATAGCAAAAATTGTGAATATAACTAAGGATGATTGCATTACTGTAACGATCATTGACATGTAAGGATAAAGAAATTGCTTCTTTACATGGCTATACCTAGACTTTCCTCCATTGCTCAATCTGTATCTGTGATGTCCTTCAGTTGTAAAAATGAGTTTGAATCCTGTCTGGGACATGAAGAACCCTTTATAAGGTTTTTATCATCTGAAGGTGAGATAGCTGGTCTCATACAGTGGTGGCAAGGTCTCCAAGAAGTTAAACTTTGGTTTTTCATCCTGCAAAAAGGGCAAACCAGCCAGGCGAACATCTGCAATTTGCAGAAGCAATAAGCAGTTTACTTGCTTATAGCTGTGGTTGTTTTGGCTAAATCAGAAACCTGCCAGCCAACTTAGTCTGTAGACTTGGTCTACTTCCTTGTTGTTGAAGAGATTAAAAAAAAAAAAAAAAGCTGTGGAAAAGGCACGAAGTAGAGTTACAAAGATGGTATTGGAATTATGGAATGCAGATTATGAGCACAGATTGAGAGTATGTGGATTCTAGACACTTGTACAGGGGAAAGAGGGTAATATGATAGAGGTTGCAACACTAGGCAACTCGTAAAGGTGGAGTAGGCTCTGATCACTTTCCTTGGAAATTTCCTCAATTTTATAAGCTAGGTTTTTAATCCTTTTTTCCAAGTAAGTCAAGTTTGCAGCTGCACGTAGTGCAACTCATTGTAAAGGTGGAGTAAGCTCTGATCACTTTCCTTAGAATTTTCCCCTAATGCAAAGCACATTTCCTTGTGGAAATGTATGATGCTGTGCATTAAGGTAATGGTCACTACCCAGACCGGTTTCCCTTTGTTTAAGTGCAGAGATACCTTTCCAAAAACTTGTAAAATCCCCCGGATCACCCAATAATGAGTGACCCGCAGGATCAGAAACTCGGTTGGCTCTACACTGGGGCAAGCTCCCCGCCACCGAGTAGAGCCACTCATTTGCTCATCTGGAAGAGTAACAGCTGTGCCTCAGTTAACTTCACAAGTTACAGCATTGGCCATTCATTACCCCACCATGCAGGCCCTTGGTGACAGCAACAGCCGAGCCTCAGTTAAAATTTCATGGGCTACAGCATTGTCATTCATTACACAAGCTTCCAACCGGTTTCGACCTTTATTGAGGTCTCATCAGTGGGAGCCAGACCTAAAAAAATGCCAAGGGTGAAGTAGTACAGAGCTTATGAATTTTACCTAAACAAGTTGACCTCATTAAATAAAAATCTCAGGATGAGAGTAAGATGTAGAAAGTTTTTTACCTTGGGTATATATTATGTTAAAGATACCAAGCAATTTTATAATCTAGGTTTTTAATCCTTTTTCCCAAGTAAGCAAACAGAGAAGTAAGTCAAGTTTGCAGCTGCACGTAGTGCAACTCGTTGTAAAGGTGGAGTAAGCTCTGATCACTTACCTTAGAATTTTCCCCTAATGCAAAGCACATTTCCTTGCGGAGATGTATGATGCTATGCATTAAGGTAATGGTCACTACCCAGACTAGTGTCGACCTTTATATAGGTGAAGCGGGCTCTAAAAATAAGACAATCCTGAAAGATCGCCCAAATTAGCGTTGTTCCACTCAGTGGGAGGCTCACCCCACCACCAAGCAGAGCCTCTCAAATAAGAGCAAGAGCCACACTGGTTTTGCCCTTTATTGAGGTCTCATCAGTGGGAGCCAGACCTAAAAAATGCCAAGGGTGAAGTAATACAGAGCTTATGAATTTTACCTAAACAAGTCAGTTGCCTAGTGTTGCACTACGTGCGGCTGCAAACTTGACTTACTTGTCTGTTTGCTTACTTGGGAAAAAGGATTAAAAACCTAGCTTATAAAATTGCTTGGTATCTTTAACATATATAATATATATATATATATATATAGCCAACAAGCATACAGTCAGGAATACATATCCATACTTAAAGTAGAAAAAGCCATCAAAGGTTGAAATGTAGAAAGGCAGCAGAAGTAGATGATATTTGACCAGAAATGCTGAAGTAGGTGGTACTCAGAAGGCCTGGACAGAGGGACGAATTCCCAATGATTGGAGTAGAGCTCTCATAGTACCCATATATAAAAAGGGAAATAAAACTGAATGTGAGAATTAGAGAGGTATTTCCCTACTGTGAGTGTTCCTGATAAGATTTATGCAAGTACACTTAAGAAACGCTTGAGAAGAATTGTGGAAGAAAAGCTTGGTGAAGAACAAGCTGGATCAGGCCAAATAGAGGCTGTCAGGATCAGATCTTCACTTTACAACAAATAGTTTAGAAATCATGGGAATATAACAAAGATCTGTATTTAAGTTTGTCGAACAGGGAAAGGCATATGACAAGGTTCCAAGAGAGAAGCTATTTAATACGCTACAGTCATATGTTGTCCATGGGGCATTATATCAAGCAATATTTTGTCTTTATTTGAGTTGTAAGTCAGCAGTTAGAATTGAAGGAAGTACTGGAAGATGGTTTAATGTTAAATCTGGTGTGAGACAAGGATGTACATTATCCCCTCTGTTATTCATTATTTATATGAATCGCATTATGAAGGAAAGTGGTATTAAACATGATCAAAATTGGCGGTGTTAATGTCAGCTCTTTGCTTTATGTGGACGATGTTATACTTCTAAATAAACCCACTACAAGTCTGCAAGATTCAATGACTAAATTGAATAACTGTTGTAATAGATATGGTATGAAGGTCAGCATTAAAAAGACAAAGAAAATGAAAATAGGTAGAATTGTTGAAAATGTCAACTGTGAATGGAGAACCTGTGGAACAAGTAAAACATTTCAGCTACTTAGGCACGATTTTTAGTGAAGATGGTAAATTCAATATGGAAATAGACAACAGAATCAACAAAGCTGGTATGGTAGGAAGTCAATTGAATAAATTCATATGGAATAAGAGAAAAATTAGTCAAAACACTAAATTAGCTGTATACAAGACAGTGTTCAAAGCAGTTTTAACTTATGGATCTGAGAGCTGGGTCAGAAGTAAAACACTTGACCAAAGACTAGAGACCGCAGATATGAGAGTCCTTAGAAAGATTAGAGGCGTGAACAGATGACATTAATGGCAATATCATATTAAAAATGAGGACATTAGGAAAGAACTTGATATTGTCAGCATCCAGGAATGCATTAGCAGAGCTAATCTCAGGTGGTATGGTCACTTGAATATAATGCGTGAGGAAAGATTAGCAAAACAAGTGTTCTCTACCAGGTTGACAGGAAAACGACCCAGAGGAAGACCAAGATATAGGTGGATTGATACGGTACAAAGTGCCTTAGATGATAGAAATATAAGATCTGATAATGTTGGAGTCTTGACAAGTAACAGACTGATTTGAAGGAAAATTGTAGATAGGAAGTTAGTAATGATGTAAATTTTTCATGTAGTACTATCATATCCTGTACACCCCTTGAGGGTACATGGCAGGAATTTGATGATGATAATATATTATTATTATTATTATTATTATTATTATTGTTCCGGGAAACTCCAAGGAGTCGACAGACTCATCGAGGGAGGCCCTAACATCATGTCTGGAACAACTATTCAACATTTACACAGTATCTATCATACCTCGCCTTAAACTCATTCACTGTCACAGCATCCACTACAGACTCAGGGAGCGCATTCCACTCATTCACTACTCTAAAAGTAAAGAACCTAGCTCTAACACCCTTGTCAACCACGTTCTTGCCCAGCTTCCATGCATGGCCCTTAGTCCTCCCACCACCAGTCATATTTTCAAAAATATCTTCTGGATCAATCTTATAAAAACCCTTCAGTAATTTGAATGTCTCAATCATATCACCCCTCCTTCGTCTATCGTCCAATTTCTGCAACCCACAAATCCTCAACCTATTCTCATAAGGTTCATTCCACAGACCTGCTATCATCTTGGTCACTCATCTCTGCCCTCTCCACTTCCTCCCCATCACGAAGAAACCCTGGTGCCCATAACTGGGCACAGAAGTCCAGATGGGGTCTTATCAAGGCTCGATACAGAGGAACAACAACTTGCTTCTCTCTGCATGTTAAAGTATTTTTCATAAGCCAAGTGATTTGGTGAGCTGTTTTAGTTACTTTTGCAATGTGCCCCCTAAACTTCAACTCCCTATCCACCAGTACTCCCAAATCCCTGGCCTCATCAATCTCCTGGAGTACGGTTCCACCTATGCGATATACTGCTGCTATTCTTTTCTTATATAGCCACCTTTTCAGGACATTTTAATTAAACTAAATAACCAGGACATTTTAATTAAACTAAATAACATCAGAAATAATTTTTGGTGTAAAAACTGTTCAAAATACAAAAATTATGAAAGTAAGTTATGACATGCTGAAAATGTATCGCTGCCTATTTGCATAGGCAATCAAAAATTGCCTCATTTTCATTGGAAGACTAGTAGAACAACTGTAATATCTCTGCTACTTAGATACAATTTTTAGTAGGTGGCAAATTAAATTTGAAAATAAACAGAGTAAGTGATGCTAATATGACAAGGAGTTAATTGAATACATTTATATGTGATAAGAGACATTACCCACGCTGAACTAACGGTGTACAAGACAGTCCGTATGTTAAAACTTAAGTGCTGGGAGGACATAATGTGGTTTAATGAAATATTTAGAGTACTAGGAAAGGATTAAAAACTAATTTTAATACTTCCAATAGTTTGTCTCAGTCACTGAGACAAACTATTGACATCTTCATGGAATACAAATAACAATACATACACACACACAACACAGTACTAAATTAATCATGTGGGTGATTCTAAATGCTTATGTAGGTGGTGTGCCTCTCCGGGCGTTTGTAGGTGATCTAGAATGCAAAGTGGGGCCTCTGACAATTATTGTTTCTGAAATTTTGGGAAGTTTGATGCATCCGTATTTATTTAAATTTGGTTTTTTGAGTTCTGCCGCAGAGTCTAAAAACAGTCTTAAAGAATTCCAAAAAAGAAAAAATAAACACATCAAAAAGTATAACATTCTGTGTAAATCTAAATCACAACCGCTCCATACAGTGGTGAATCTACCTTCAAAAAGTCTTGACGATGATAGAACCAGTGCCCTAAGCTTCGCTCAAAATTTTGCTGTCTCACCAAAAGAAGCTGCCATTGCTAAACATAACGTACAGCATAGAACGCAGAATCTGATGCTTAGCTCCATAAATAGCCAACAACACCAGACTTGACATCGTTAATATCTTTTACTAGTTGTCACCTCCAAAAATAAATTTATCTTCTGGTCAACTGTGCTCTCAGAAAGTTACGGAAAAAAAAGTATTGTCAGCAGAGCAGATAAGAGTAATGCCACGGAATATAATCAAAAAATAGATATGATTTTCCGAGATTGCACTACCTACATCCCATTAGATTACTATCGCACAAAAAACCCAAGTTACAAAATTAAAAAACTTACTTAAAAAAGTGTCTTTCTGGCTACTGGACAATACAAAAAAACTCAAACCCTTGGTTTCTTGTTTCCCCCCCCTCCCCCAGGCTATATCTTCTTTTGCAGCTTGTCCCACTTAACTAGGGTTGCTGTTTGTGGTGAGTCTTCTCCACATCCTTCTGTCTTGGGCTATAACCACATCCAAGTTCTTCATCCTGAAGTTCTCCTCAACCACCTCCCTCCATCTCTTCTTTGGCTGCCTGCGCTTCCTCCTCCCCTGCACATCCATCCGCATAACCTTTCTTCCTACATATTCGTCCTCCCTCCTCATCACATGACCAAACCATCTCAACCTTGCCTCCTGTATCTTCGCTCCTAAGTTCGTAACTTTCGCCATCCCCCTCACATAGTCATTTCTCAGACGATCCTTTCTGGTCACACAGCACATCCACCTAAGCATTCTCTTCTCTGCCACCTCCATCCTGCTGATGTTATTTTTCTTCATGGCCATAGTTTCCATAGCATATGTCATAGTTGGTCTCACTGCTGTCCTATAGATTTTGCCTTTTAGATTGATCGGCACCCTCTTATCACATAGCACTCCATCCATCTCTCTCTCTCTCAAGTTCCTCCATCCTGCTTGTATCCTGCATCCCACTTCCTTCTCAGCCCCTCCATCCTCTTCCACTGTTGAACCTAAGTCCTAATTCCTCCCCAAAGACCTACAATAGTAGATGCCACTAACGCTCCATGGTACAAATTGTCAAAACAGCTGCCTAACTCTCTTACCCCCCCACTCACTGGACTTACCACATCCCATATAAAAAACTCAACCCACTTTAAAACCTTGATTGAGAATCTAAATAACATGATGTATTGTACGCTTTGACATCACCTCACTGTTTACCAATATTTCCTAAATGATACCTTAACACTTAAAAAACGTTTTCTCCTCAGATATCTGAGATCTCTTTTCCTTTGCCATCAATTCTGGTTATTTTTCTTGGAAGAACAAAATTTATAAACAGATAGAGGGAGCTGCTGTGAGTTCCCCCCCCCCCTGCCAATTTTTACATGGAAAATTTTGAAAAACGAACCATAGACATTCCATCTCAAACCTTCTATCTGGCTAAAATATGTAGATGATGTGTTTTCTATTTGGCCTCATGACCCAGACACATTAGAGTCCTTATTCAGTCTCCTCAGTAGTCTACATCCAAGAATCCAGTTTATGATGGAAAAGGAAAATAACAATAGTTCATCCTTCCTAAACACCTTAGTAACACGCCTCCTAATGCTAACCTTTCCTTTACTGTATATAGAAAATCCATTCACACAGACAGATATGTTTACAAACTTTCCCACCACCATCCCTCTCAACAATATGGCATTATTAAAACTCTAACCAATAGAGCCCATAATCTTTGTTCCAGTGAAACCCTCTTTCAACCACATGCACACCTCCTTCCTTTCCAATAGCTGCAGTGATTACAGAATTTAAAAAATTATCAGGTCCTTGGCCATCTCAGAAGGATTTCAGAAATTCCATCACCATCCCCTATCTGTGGCATATTAGGAAAAAATAGCCAAGTCTTTAAAAAAGTACAATGGCTACACAGCTTTTAAGCCCCAATGGAAACTTGCTACCCTTATCCATTCTACCAAAGATCACCCCCCCCCCCTCCTTCCCCTGCTTAAATTTAAAAAGGAAAGACTGTTTTTGGAATCTGCAGCAGCACCACTCAGAAATCAACCTAATCTGAGCAAATATGGATGCATGAAACTTCCCAAAATTTGGGAAACAATATATTTGTTTCCCAAACAATAATTGTCAGAGGTCCCACTTTACATCCTAGGCCACCTACAAACACCCATAGAGGATGCACCAACCTAGATAGGACTTTAGAGTCACCCACGTGTTTCATTTAGTATTGTATTGTCTTTGTGTGTTATAAGTTATTTGTAATCCTTGAAGATGTCTCAGTGACTGAGACAAACTATTGGAAGTATTAAAATTAGTTTTTAATGCTTTCCTAGTGCTGTAAATATTCCATTAAATTTCGAATATGATGTACAAGACAGTGTTTGAATTGATTTTAACTTATGAATCTATGTTTTGTTAGAAATAGTTCTGAGAAAAATTAGTAGAGTGAATAGTCAGCATCAGTAGGAAAATCAGTTAAAAAAATAAATAAAACAACAATCTTAGAAATGAACTTGATAGTTGACATTTAAGAAATGTGTATCCACAGGTAATCTGAGGTTATTACTATTACTATTATTACTATTATTACGGGCAACTCCAGGGAGTCATTAGACTCATCGAGGGAGGCCCCAAATCATATTCATCACAACTATCTGACATTCATGCAGTATCTATCATACCTCGCCTTAAACTCATTCACTGTCACAGCATCCACTACAGACTCAGGGAACGCATTCCACTCATTCACTACTCTAAAAGTAAAGAACCCAGCTCTAACACCTTTACTAACCACACTTTTGCCCAGTTTCCATGGATGTCCCCTAGTCCTCCCACAACCAGCCCTGTTCTCAAAAATATCTTCTGAATTAATTTTATAGAAACCTTTCAGTAATTTGAATGTCTCAATCATATCTCCCCTTCTCCGCCTATCAACCAACTTTTGCAACCCACAAATCCTCAACCTATTCTCGTACGGTTCATTCCACAGACCTGCTATCATCTTGGTCACTCGCCTCTGGATCCTCTCCACCTCCTCCCCATCAAGAAGAAACCTAGGTGACCAAATCTGAGCACAGTAGTCTAGATGGGGTCTTATCAAGGCTCGATACAGAGGAACAATAACATGCTTGTCTCTGCTTGTCAACGTATTCTTCAGCAACCAAGTGATTTGATGAGCTGTTTTGGTCACTTTTGCAATGTGTCCCCTAAATTTCAATTCCTTATCCACCAACACTCCTAAATCTCGTGCCTCATCAATTTCCTAGAGCTGGGTTCCACCAATGCAGTAAACTGCCGCCAATCTTTTCACCCCAAAATGCATAACCTTACATTTTGCCACATTAAACTGACATCCATTCTGCTTAGCCCAGACCTCCAATCTATCCAAATCATCCTGCAAAATTTTGACGTCATCTGCATTCACTATTGCCCTACCCAACTTCGCATCATCCGCAAACAAATGAACTGTTCCTCTCAGATCATTTCCTATATCATTTATGAACAAATTAAACAGCAGTGGTCCAAGAACAGATCCTTGTGGCACACCACTAGTCACAGGCCGTCTTGTGGACTCTACTCCCGAGTAAACCACTCTCTGATATCTCTCCGTCAATCATCCTCCTATCCATCTCACCAACCCTATGTCCATTCCCATATGCTGCAATTTACTGATTAGAATTCCATGTGGAATCCTGTCAAAGGCCTTGGCAAGGTCCAGTAGAATCACTGTAAACCCATTACCCTTATCCAGTTCAGCCGTCACTGTGTTATAATACGTGAGCAAGTTACTGAGGCATGACCTACCCTTCACAAAACCATGCTGTCCCCGATACAGTATCCCATTTTCTTCTATCCAATCTTGTATTTTCCTCTTGACTATTTTCTCTAAGACCTTGACAATGATTCCTGATATGCTAATCAGTCGGTAATTTACAACAGCAGTCTTGGAACCACCTTTATGCAGTGGAACTATTTTCCCCTCTTTCCACCCGCTCGGGACTAACCCAGACCCGAGACTCAAATTAAACAAAATGGTCAAGGGTACTGACAATTCTTTAGCTGCTTCTCGTACAACACGAGCTGGTATACCATCCAATCCCACAGATGTATTGACATTGAGGTTATGCAATAGACTACTCACCTCCACTTCATTAACCACAATTCCCGTATAATCTACTGGTTTATTCGTTTCTGCAATGTCACCACCTGGATGATATACTTTTGCAAAGTGCTCACTCAGTAACTCAACTATCTCAACTGATTCAGTTACCTCCCTACCATCGGCATTCTTTAAAATCAATCTGCCATGTACATTTTTCCTTTTACTTGCTACATATCTAAAAAACTGTTTAGGATTCTCTTTAGCCTGCATGGCCAATGTTCTTTCGTAATCCTTTTTTGCTTTTCTTACCACACTCGTCACCCTTCTGGCCTGCGCTTTATACCGTTCATGTGCCTGCCGGTCACCCTTCTCCTTAAATTCCCTCCATAGTTGTTTCTTTTTTTGCAACTCAAGCTTAATGGTGTTATTCATCCATTTAACCCCTACTTGATTTATTATTCGGACTCTAGGTATACAGTCAGCCATTGCTTCATGCAAGCACTTCTTAACTACCTCCCATGCACTATCAACTTCTAGTCCTTGCAGTTGTACATGCCATGGCACTGAAACCAATCAAACTCCTAAGCTTGTCGTACTTTCCTGCCCGATAATTCCACATGTACCCTGTCTTAATTGAAAATTCTACACCTTTAGCCACCTCCCAGGTTAAGACCCTATGATCACTCTCACCGATTGGTGGCAGTGTGGTCATATTTGTTACAGCCAAATCCTCAGATGTAATTACTAGGTCAAGCACTCTCTGACCCCTAGTATTTTCCATTACATGCTGTCGCAGATAGTTATCCCTTAATAACCGCATAAAATCCAGTTCCTTCCTCCCGTGTGTCCTCTTCTCACTCCAATCAATGCGACCAGAGTTGAAATCTCCCATAATAATCACCCTCCTTCCACCCATTTCTTCTATTTGCTTGTGCATACTGTCACCACCATCTTTTCCATCACCTGGTCTATAGCAGCACCCAATTGTATATTTAGTTCTGCTAGCCACAATCTCACACCAAATGGCCTCAAATGTGCTCTTTTCTCTATCCTGCAATTCAACTTCTATTCTCCTTGGCTGGAGCTCATCAGCTATCATCAATAATACTCCTCCCCCCATTTTATTCTCTCTGTCATTCCTGAACACACTATACCCATCACATTCAATCCCACTAGTTATATCATCTACAGTCAGCCATGTTTCACTAATACCTATAACCTGTGGTCTGGAAGTGCCAACCATGGCCAAAAACTCTTCCTTCTTGTTCCTAATACTCCTAGTATTAGTGTACATGAATTTAAGACCCCCATTAGCCCCAACCCTACGTTGATGCCTTATATTAACTATCCCACTCTGATTTGTTGTCCTTATTTGCTCTGGCATATTATATTCATTCTTACATTCAACTGCCTCCTTAAGGACTGTATCTCTACCCCCCCCTAACAAATCTAGTTTCCCTGAATTTGCACATCCACTACATTCAGCAACACTTTCTCAAGTCTTCTTACACCGTAACCATTCAAATGCAAGCCATCCATCTTATATAGATCCTTTCGCCCATCAAACTCACTCCACACATCCACAAATTCCACACCACTCGTCATACATAACCCACGCATAAAGTCATTTGCAATTATAGCCCTCCTTTTAAACATTTCACTGTCATACCGTGGCAAAAGACTAATCATTCTAACTCTCTCACTCTTTTCTTTTGCTACCTCAAACAATTCATTCAGGTCTTCTATCATTTCCATTTTATCTCCTTTCAAATCATTCGTACCTGCCACAACAATCATTTCTTTCACCCTTTCCTTTTGCTCTCTAATAGATGCAGTTACGTCCTTTATGGTCGCACCAGGTTGGTACGATTTTGTCAAGTCCTCTACTAACACACCTCGTACTAACGAGTCTCCATACAGCACTCTATCCTTCATTTTGTTCATGTTCACATTCATACGTCTATTTTTCCTGTCATACCTTTTATTATTGGTTGGTTCATTCAGTCTACTTTTATTCATGCACTCTAGCTGCTGTTTTGCTCTTTCTATCGCACTATTCAACAACGCGATCTCACTCAATGCATCTATCTCATCTTTTTTGTTCTCTGAGAAACCATTTATACTATCATTCACACTTTCTCCATTCACACTCTCACAATTTTCATGTACAACCTTGCCGTTTCTTGTCATATCCCTATTTCCTTCATTTTGAAGGTTGACAAAAATATCACACTCACGATCCGAAATACACTTCAATTCCGCATTCTCCCTACATTTTCTACACACATTCAATCCTTTATCATCATCTAACCACACTCTGACCGCACTCCGCAAAGCGTACATTTCACAGCTAGTACACTGACTCATTTCTTTTATGCTACCGTTCTTAGATAACGATGGCGAACCTTCATTACTGGCTGCCATTTTCCTACGCACAGGTGCCATATTTATCTGTAACGTGTTTTGTCAAATTAAACGTTATAACACACCAAAAATAGACGCACTAAAATACGCAAGGCAAACAAAACAAAACTACACAATATTAAGTAATTTGTATCGATAACTGAAAATGATACTTATCTTATCTGGAGCTTGCACGAACACTACTCATTACGAATTCATCTAGCAGCGACTTCCGACATAGATTATGTTATAAAACACTTAGTACACTAACCACGTTAATAAAGCTCTAATAATATACCAAAATTATTGAATCCAAAACACCAAAACAAAAAAAATTGAATCCAAAACACCAATAAATCAACAAAAAACACAAATCTCTCAGGAGCTCTCCGATAGCACGACCGTTCACCAGCTAGCCTCGACACCAACCTAAAGGGGTTATCTCCATTATTTTTTATTATTTGTATTTTGCCATTATTTTATATTACTTTTGAATACATAAGAGTGACCGATGCAATTGAGTTACTTTAAGTTGTAATTGTTAATTTGAGTTGCAATTGTGTTACTTTAAAAGACGAAAAATAAAATTATTATTACACGAGACCCCCTCCCCCCATAGAGTTAAGGATTCAACAAGGGAGGATGTAGATCATGCACTCACTTCAACAGGTTGATGTGAGTGCAAGAAAGGGGTGAGAGCTAATTTTTTCTCTCACAGAGCAAGAAGTGGGTGGAAGAGAAAAAATCTAGCTCTCACCCCATTTCTTAATTGCACACAAACTTAACTTCTATAGATGCCTCCCCCCCCTCCTTGTCCTCATCCCATCTTCCATATAATGAAACATTTCATCAGTTGATAACCTATAATGATTTTTCAGAAGTTTGTCAACTTCTACCATATCACTCTCTCTCTCTCTCCTGTTTACCAGTGCTTGCCATTTACATACTCTCAATTTGTCTTTGTAATTTACATTCCATAATCTTGATATCATATTCACTATTTTTTGCACCTTTTTCCAATGCTGGTTTGTTGAATCCAAAGGCTTTATAAAGAGACAAAATGACTTCCTTATCCGTAGATGTAAATGTTCATTTGAACATCACAATTATCCTCTGATTTGTATTTCTAATTTTTGCAGTGTGACTTGTGAACCTTCAGTTTCCTCATCATCATTCTTAGGGACAATCCCTGTTGCTGAGTTCCCTCTTCCTGGTTATTCTGTTTCTGGCTTTCATCTTTAGTAGTTTATAACCTCTTCCGATTGATCTAACACCTCCAAGAATGTATATTTTGGCCATCCTCTTCTTCTGGCATCTCTTCTTCTAATATGCTTATAATTCATTTGTAATGTCTCCATATGTGACCCAGGAATTTCGTTTTTCTTTCTATGATTGTCTTCTCGAATACTTGGCTCGCTTTTATTTCATGTAAGACTTAGTTTTTCTTTCTCTTCAATTTACTCCTAGCAATATTCTCCAAGAGCACATTTAAGATGTTTCAATTATTTTTCATTCTTCTGCTATTATAGTCCATCTCACAACCATATAGGAATATGCTCCAAACAAATGTTATATAAATCTTTCCCATATGTCTTTACTTATCTTACTTGTCATAAATGATCTCTTTTCTTTAATACTTCTTTTGCCATGGCAGTTCTTCCTTGGATTTACAACTTCTCGAATAGTTCCTCCAAGATATACGAGGAATGATTTTACTCTCCCCCCCCCGGTGTTCCAGGCTGGTAGGCCGGCTCTTCTTGAATTCTGATGACTCGAGACTCAGGGTAGCCCCTGAGTTTCAAAACGTGACATAAAAAGGCTTATCATTTTATATATATATATATATATATAGGGTAGATATATATATAGGAAAATTAGCTTGGCTAGCAAGAAACGAGTGATCATTTTGAATGACTTTAATTGTGGTAATATAGATGGGAATCAAGAGACTTCATATGGGTTGGGGGGTGGGGACAAAGAAAATGAATTTCTGGAGTTTTTGAGAAACAATTACCTTAGGTAGTAAGTAAGAGGGGTACACAAGGATCAAGCTTATTGGATTTGATCATCTCATCAGATGATGTTATAAATTGGGTGTCAAATCTTCCACTAATTTGTGAGAGTGATCATGAGGTGATCACCAGTAATTTGAGGACGTTTGTTAGAAAGGGATATACGTGGAATTATAAGGCTGGTAATTATGAAATGCTCAGGAAACAGCTTGCAGTAATAATTTGGCATGATAAATACAGAATTTCATTTGTGCAATTTTTTATTTTATGGAGGGTGGGAAAAGGACAAGAGGACATCCTTGAAAGCTAAGAATGAATGCCGCTAAGAAGGGGGATGAGGGCTAGATTTTTCTCTCATAGGGCGGTGTGTGTGTGTGATTGGAATGGATTGCCATTGGATGTTGTGTGTGCAAGCACTGTGAATGAATTCAAGAATAAGTGTGATAGCTGGTGCATGCAGTATGCGGCCTGCCTCGATGAGTCTCTGAAACCCTGGAGGGTCCCTTGAAAATAATAATAAAAATTTGGAAGAAGTAACTGGATAGAAAGGCTATCACTGCTGTTTGGGCCCTGTGAGTCTCAGAAACCCTGGAGGTCTCTCTTGAAAATAATTAAAATTTATTATTATTATTATATTATTACAATAAAAAGTTATCACTGGCAGTGCAGGAAACAACCTTCGCGTATCACACAGCGGTGCATAACCACAGCTTTAACTCCATGGACTGCACAACAACCATTGTGAAAAAAATTTTCAACGATAAATTCAGGTCTTCGCAAACAAAGTGCAAAGCAATAATAACAATGTTATTGCTCCATTAGCAACAAAGCAGATTGAGGAAGAGCTAAAAGAAGTTCGTTTTATATCAGTACTAATCGATTTATCAAACCACTTTGACATGAAATTATTGCCTCTGGTCATTAGATACTATCATCCAGAAAAAGGTGTGAATGTGTTGGAGTTAGTTAATTTAGGTGGTGAAACTTCAGAACTTTTATTTTCTTACGTATTGGAAGTGTTACAGAAGTTAGATCTCCTGAAAAAGATTATTGCTATATTAGCAGATAATACAAATACAAACTTTGGTGGAAAGAAGACAAAGGGAAAGGATAATCTGTATTTCATAATGCAAGAAAACACTGTGAACAATTTAAAAGGAATTGGTTGCCCTGCACATGTGATACATAATGCTGTGCAGACTGCTTCAGATTGCTTACCTATCCAACCTATCCATCTTCAGTTAATAATTAACAAGATTTACTAACATTTCCACATATATTGTGTACAAGTTGAGGAACTTAAATCATTTTGTGAATTCACAAACACTATAAAACTGTTTTGGGTAGCAGCAAGGCAAGATGGTTCTCTCTTTTGCCTACAATCCGGAGGGTTATTGAAATGTTCCCTTCATCGAAGTCATATTTTCTTTCTATTGACAAATGTCCTATCAGTCTCAAAAATTTCTTTGAAAATCCACTTTCAATTCCACTCTGGCATTTCCTTGCCAGCCAGTTAAAAACCTTTTATGATACCATTAAATGTATTGAAAAGCAAGATATAATAACAGTAATTGAAATGAAGGATGAAACAAACTGGTGAAAGGTTAAATTGTAGGAAGGTAGAAAAGTTTCTTACAGCTACTGTGAGAAAACAGTTGCAAGAATTAGAAAGAGAAGGACATGTAACAGTTGAAAAGTTTGAAAGCTATGCAGTAGATTTCTACTGCACCTGTATTGAATATATATTCAGGAGTGGTGCACACCATTTGTCACACCTCTTCAGTGTATGGATTGGATTAATTTGAAGGGAAAGAATCCTGTGACTTGGAAGAACATACAAGAAAGCTACATATTCATGCAGACAGTGTCACCGAGTTTTGCTGTGAATGAAGAGGACTTATTTGATGAGTTTGTATGTGTGAAAAAATATTGTGAAAGCAAATTTGAAGTGTGACATGTGAATAGAAGGATCCAAGTGTCAGTGATAAATGGTCTGAAATGTTTGCTCATTTTACAAAGCAGGGTGTAAATTCTGGGAGTATTAAATGCCTAGTTAGGTTTTGTTTAGCACTGCCAGGAACTAATGCAGCTGTTGAACATGTTTTTTCATTAATAAATGCGCTCTGAACAGATGAAAAAAACAGACTTAAAATTGAGACAGTAAATGATTTAATCATTGTAAAGACATATTTTAAGAATTTCTCTTGTGCTGATTTCTATGATCAAATATCAAAAGAAGAAAAAAATTCTTGAACAGATCCATAAATCTTATAAATATTTTTCTAATTAAATATGTTTGATTAATAATCCTTTAAAAAAAAAATCAGCTAACGCATAGGGAGTAGGCGAGGCCGTTTAGCCCTATCTAACTTTTGGAGACTGAGTGGACAGTTCAGTCTCCACTGGCAGCCAATCAGAGATAACTGGCCCAAGGCTATCACTAATTAAGTGGCACGCAGTGAAGAGAGACGGCTCAACAAGTGCCGCCATCTCGTGGTCCCTGGCCCTAACACACTATATTTAATGTCTGAAATAATGTGGGTTCTACGGTCGATTTTCTTGAGTTTTCGGGGAAAAAAATCCGCTTGCCCGTGCCAGATATCGACTAACTCAGGTGCCGGTTCGATAAACGGCTTAGAAAAATTTCCTCTAGTTGCTTATTAGATTTGAAACAAAGTCTTCCTTCATGCGGTCAAGCACCCTGGTGTGCAAATGCCACATCCACTGAGCTGCAAGCTCTGATCATTGCAGGATGGTAACAGCAATAGCCGAGCCTCAGTTAAAACTTCATTGGCTACAGCATTGCCATCCATTACCCTCCCGGAGTACTCAAGGTGGATTTAATGTTAATGTATGTTTATAGCAGTATTTAATTTAAAGTGCAACATATATAATAGTTTTATTTTTGGTTTTCTTAATTTTTAACATCCCGTTTTTTTACAAAATGTCCCAGATTTTATTAAAACATTATGGGAACCCTAGGGTAAATAGAACAGAAATTAATGAATCAAGAGATAAAGTGTGCAATGTAGAGGAAGAAGGTATTATGGAAGATGCACAAGATCAGTTGCATGAGAATGGTAATTAAATTTGAACTCATGGGGCTGAACCAGCACCTTATCTATTGGCTAAATGTGCTATAGCCCAAGGGGCACCATTGACCCAAGGGTGCTTAAGAACCGAGTATGTTGAATTAAATAAAAATGTGCAATGTCGATTATTTTAAAATAATTTTTTTGCAACGAAAGTTATTTAATTATTGTTCAATCCAATGTGATTAAGGCGCCAAATTTTTTTTAGCTTGGGGTGCTCAAACCTGTTAAGATTCCACTGGCCTGAACAGTAGATTAGTTGGTGGATTGGAGATTGGCTGTCTTATAGGTTTCAGCGAGCGATTAAAAAGAGCAGGTGAGGAAGGTTTCTTGCTTGATAAGAGTAGCAAAATGACGGTATGATCAGCAGGTAGCTAATGTGGCTGAAAAAATCCTAGGGAATTTTTTCGATATGTGGCCAATAGAAGAAAGAATTATTATAGAAAGATAACCTTTATTTATTGATGAAAATGGAGGAATGATAACCGTTGCAGAGGATATAGTTGAGGTATTTAATGAGGCAATTTATAAAGGTATTTCATTCTTTCAAAGGAAAGGAAGAGAAAATGTTAGTAAGTGAGCAGGAGGTATATGAGGAATTGAATGAACTTGAAAATATAAGGCTGTAGTATTTGATGCTATTTCACCACGTGTTTTGAGGGAATGTTCCAGAAGTTAGCAATAGCTTTTACATATCTTTTTAACATGAATTGTGCACTGGGCCAAATTAGTGGAAAGAGGGTAAAATTGTTCTGATTCATAAGGGAATAATAAGAGTAACGCTTTGAATTATAGACCAGTCTGGAGTTGTGGTTAAAGTGTTAGAAAGATTAGTTAGGACCAAGATTCAGAATTGGTTGACAATAGAAAAATATTCCTTGATGGCCAGAATGGGTTTGTTAAAGCTATCTGCTTGTTTATAATAAAGTAATAAAAGCATTGGATAAGGTTAATGCATACATAGTGGTATATTTAGCTTTTCCAAAGGCTTTTATTAAATTGCCAGTAATTAAATTGGAACTCATGGGATTGAAAAGTAAATTAGTTGGCTGGATTGGAGATTTGCTGTCTGATAGGTATCAGTGAGTTGTCTATGGAAGAGATATCTCAGGAGAATAAAGTTACTGGTGGTATGCCCCGAGGGGTCTGTTTTTGGTTTATTGCTCTTTAATTTGTATGTAAATGATTTTGGGAGATGTCTGAATGGTGATATGCGGGTGATGCATATTTGGAGACAATCATCAGAAGTAGAGTGGATGCTGTGGCATCCGCTTGAGGACTTTGCAAGAAGAGTTGAATACGAAGGCTGAATGGGTAAACGAGTAGTGATATCAATTCAATGTTGCGAAGAGTAAGGTTTTGAAATTTGAGATGTAGAATACACAATCGGTGGAAATATCTTGGAATAGGTAGAGGATAAAAAATCTGGAAGTGATTGTGGCAAAGAACCAAAAATTTCGGGGGTATATTGATAAAATTGTAAGCACAGCTGATAATGTGATTGATGCGGTTGACACCGACTTGTAGAAGTGAGGATGTTATGGTTCCCTTGTATGAGACTGATCAGGCTACATATGGATTACTCTGCACATATTTGGTTACCTCGTTTTCAAAAAGATGTATTGGGGAAAGATTGGAGAATTGACTAAGGTGGTTTCTGGAATGTTGATTATGAAGACAAACTGAAAAAATGCCATTTGCAAGAATTAGTGGATAAGATGAGAAGAGTGGATATGATCGAGGCATATTGACTATCAAGAAGTTATTACCTGATTAATGTGGAAGTTTTGCATAGAAAGGGTGAAGATTGGGAGAGAACAAGAGGTCATCCTTGGAATCTGTATAAGGAGAGTGTGAGCAGGGGGATGAGGAGAAGGATATTTCGCATGGAGAGTGGTGAGTAATTCGAATGCATTGCCCGAGTGTATGGTGAGCGCCAAGAAAAATGTTTAAGGAGTGGTATGATAACCTGTGTGTGTAAAAGTAGCATCTCCCGTGAAGTGTATTTTGACTACATGGAGATTTTAATAATAATAATGATAACTGAACAATTCGATGGATAAATAAAGCAAAAGAAATCAGTTGGCTACAGTATATAAGAGAAACCACTTGAATTGATCATGAAAAGTCATGATATTCAAGAATGTTCTTACAAAAATTTGATCTTTCTGTCACTGCATATAAGAGAAACTACACTTGAATTGATCATGAAAAGTCATGATATCCAAGAATGTTCTTACAAAAATTTGATCTTTCTGTCACTGCATAACGCGATTTTCTTGTTTATTGCGAACAATTTACTCTGGTGTATTGAAAGACATGACTGATTTTCAGACAGTATAATGAGAAAAAAGTTACAAAGAATAATTTAAAGAAACTACTAACGTGTTTTATTCTAAAACGAGAGTAGTCGAAGTTTTTCAAATGTTAAAGTTTCAAGACGGATGGATAGTCAATCTCTATCAACTTTTAATGATATTGATTCCCCAAGCTCTCAGGGAAGCAAGACAATCTAAAGAGAGAGAGAGAGATAGTAGCAGGCTATTTCCTCTTGAAGAGGTTCTGTATCAAAGTTCTGAATTAAAGGGTAATTCATTAGCTTGTGATTTTTAACGTGGACTTTGGATCTCCTTCATACATCGAAAGATTGAGTCTCTTGTAGTTATCAAGTGGCGTGATTTTGTTGATAAAAGCGTTGGTTTCCTCTAGCTTCTGCCCTCAAAACTGAGTGCAGTAGCTTAGTGAGAGCTATTATGTAAAACTAACTACATCCCCTTTTAGGTCAAACAGATTCTGTTGAGAATACACGGTTAACATTATAAAAAAATCAGCTAATTCCTTTTTACTCCGATACGGGAGTATATAGGGAGTAAACGAAGCTGTTTTTAGCCATATCTAACTTTTGGAGACTGAGTGGGCAGTTCAAACCCCACCGGTATCCAATCAGAGATAGCTGGCCCAAGGCTATCACTAATTAAGCGGCATGCAGTTAAGAGAGACGGCTCAATAAGTGCCGCCATCGCGTGGTCCCTAACCCTAACACTCGTATTTTTAATGTCTGAAAAAATAATGTGGGTTCTACGGTCGATTTTCTTGAGTTTATGGGACCGAAAAACCCGAGTTTCTGGGTGGAAAAACCCACTTTCCAGTGCCAGAGATCAACTAACTCGGGAACCGGTCGAAAAAAGGCTTAGAAAAATTTCCTCTAGTCGCCGACTACACTCGAAATGAAGTCTCCCTCGTGCGGCCAAGCGCCATTGTATGCAAACGTGTAGCTCAGTGGTTAAAATTATATAACGTATGATAATATTTCTTTACAGTTGACTTTGTAATGCTTATATATATATATATATATATATATATATATATATATATATATATATATATATATATATATAAGCATATATTATATATAGAGAGAAGGTTATTAGTACTACACAATTAGTTTCAGCTTGTATCAGCCTTCATCAGGTGCACACATTCTTCTGTAGCTTTTCCCACTTAGTAGTGTCACTGTTTGTGATGAGTCTCCTTTACAATTTCCTGTCTTTGGTTGTAGCCACATTCAAGTTCTTCATCCTCAAGTCCTCCACCATCTCCCTCCATCTTCTTTGGCCGTCCATGCTTCCTCTTCCCCTGTACATCCATCTGCATGACCTTTTTTCTCACATACTCTTCCTCCCTCCTCATCGCATGACCAAACCATCTGAACCTTGCCTCCTGTATATTTGCTCCTAAGTTCCTAACTTTCACTGTCCCCTTACATAATCATTTCTCAGATGATCCTTTCTGGTCACACCGCACATCCACCTAAGCATTCTCATCTCCGCTACCTCCATGCTGTTAATGTTATTTTTCCTCAGGACCACAGTTTCCAAAGCAGACTTCATAGCTGGTCTCACTACAGTCCTGTAAATTTTGCCTTTTAGATTCATTGGCACATAGCACTCCAGCCATCTCTCTCCAGTTCCTCCATCCTGCTTGTATCCTGCATCCCACTTCCTTCTCAGCCTCACCATCCTGTTTCATTGTTGAACCTAAGTATCGAAAGTCACTGACCTTCCTGATGACATTTCCTTCCAACTCCAGATCTGTCTCCTGGTTGCCATCCACTTTGCAATACATACTCTGTCTTCCTTCTGCTCAGTCTCATACCTCTCTCTTCCAGTCCTTTCCTCCAAATTTCTAGTTTGGCTGCCACTTCTCTTGATTCTGCACACAGCATCATGTCATCTGCATAGAACATAGTCCACGGCGCGTCTTCTCTCATTTCCTCCGTCACCATCTCCATTACAATATTAAACAGGAACGGACTTATGTAGACAGTTGATGCAAGCCAACTGTCACTGGAAAACTCTGTCACTCCCAGGCAAGTTCGTACACTTGTCTTCACATTTCTGTACATCTCCTGCACCAACCTGAATTATTTCTCTGGTGCCTCCTTCCTCAGACACCTCCAGATTTCTTGCCTTGGCACTCTATCATACGCGTTCTCCAGATCAATAAATACCAGATGTAGCTCCCGTTGCTTCTCTTGAAACTTTTCCATCATCTGTCGTACCCCAAAGATAGCATCTGTGGCCGATCGACCAGGCATGAAGCCAATTTGCTCCTTTGGAATCTCCACATCCTTCCTTAGTCTTCCATCAAGAACCCTTTCTAGGATTTTCATTGTGTGGGACATCAACTATTCCTCTAATTATTACAGTCTTGTGCATCCCCTTTACCCTTGTAGAGTGGGAAAAGAGTACTTTTCCTCCATTCCTCGGGTATATTTTCCTGTTGGCAAACTTTCATGAACAGGTCCCACAACAGGTCAATTCCCTCTTCCCCCAGAGTCTTCCATGCCTCTACTGTCAGGGCCCACCGATTTTTCATTCTTCATCCTCTTCATGGCCTCCTTTACTTCCACTCTGCTGATGTTCTCCACCATCCTCTCAGAAGGCTGCCCATATTCTCTGTGAGACCTCACATTTTCCTCATTCAAAAGTCAGGTGCACATTAAAAAGAAGAAATAACCAGTAAAAACAGAGGAAATAACTGGAAAATTAGTATATATATATATATATATTAACGTTGAAATGTTGAAGTCTGCACATTCAAAATTGTTTCCACGTTGGCTTCATTGTTGGGCGTATGCATGCGTATAGCATCTCGTGAACGATAGTATTTGACCACAGCACAGTGACAGTCTGAGGTTGTTGTTGTTGTGAAGTAGGGGGTTGAGAATGATTTCCTTTTATTCTATTATTTTTCTTTCTACTTCATCATGGCAACGGAAAATGTTATTAGACTTGTCCCATAGGACTGTATGGTTAGGGTTTTCTTCATTAGAATTGGCCGAGAATAGAACATGACTAGACAACAGACAAAGTACTGGCTCCCGTTCTCTTGTGAGTGACGTCTCTCTTGTGCTTCTTAATGCGTAACTCGATTGACTTCTCTGTTTGGCCAAAGTAAGGTATGTCACAGTTGCACCAGATCTGGTATAAACACCAGGATATTTACGATTATGATATCTAGGTTTCGGATAGCTCACAAGGGAGCGGATTTTAGGAAGACGAGTAAATAAAGTTCTTATGTTGTATTTTCTAAGAACCTTGGCTAATTTGTGTGAGACAGAGTTTATGTATGGAATAGAAATATTTCCTTTTACACTAATGGTTTCTTCATTACGGCGACTGGAAGGATTAAATAGGAATATCAGTAATTTTTTGAGAATAACCATTTAGTTGAAATGTCGACTTGAGAAAATTGAATTCTTTATTAAGTTCTATCTCATCAAGAAGAGAGCGAGCACGATGTTCTAGAGTAGAAATGATTCCAAACTTCTGACGAGGATAATGATGGGAATGACCATAGAGATATCTGTTAGTGTGTGTAGGTTTTCTGCAAATCGAGATTTTAAGTTACTAATTATATGAAGAATCAAAGGCTTCAATTCGGCGATATAACTTGTTTAAGTTAAGGGATATTACATCCCATATTGTTTCTTAGCCGAATAAGGAACAGTAATACAGCTCCTAGGAGCTAAGTTCACATTATGGGTAAATATCAAGAATAATGATCGTTGCTTGCTCCACCTTTAACATGAGTTGCTTCAGCTTGCACTACCAAAAGGGTCAGTTGCTGCAGTATCCAGGTATTTGCTTACGCTTGGAATCGCCGAACTTTATATAGTTTCTATATTCGGCATGAAACTCTTTGAGTTTCTTATTCGGCTAAGAAACAATATGGGATGTAATATCCCTTAACTTAAACGAGATTTTAAGTTTTTCTGAGGAACTGATTAGTCTGATGGTCCAAAAAAGGAAGGGAACCATTAGCTTCAAACTGAGCCGTAAATTTTGTTTTCGTGTTGATTTAGATGTTCAGTAAAGTTCAGGAGAGGCTCACGGCCATGACTCCAAATCAGGAAAATGTCGTCAATATATCTTTTCTAAATTCTTGGTTTTAAAGGATAGGAAGAGATGACTTTAACTTCCAGATTTTCTAGATAGATGTTAGCAAATACAGCAGACAATGGATTACCCATTGCAAGACTATGATTCTGTTTATAGATGATATCCTGAAATTTGAAGTATCCTGAGTTGATGCACTGAGTAAGTAAGGCCATGATCTTTTGAGATAATTTATCCTTGAGTAGAACAAGAACTTCGTCTGTAGGAACATTGGTGAATAAGGAGACTATGTCAAAGCTTGACATGATTTCATCTTCCTTAATAATGATATGTTTTATGCATGATAAGAATCTGCGGAGTTTTTAATAAAGGACAATGACTTACCGAAAAAACATTTGAGAGATTTTGCTTGAAATTTGGAAAGGTTGTATATTGGAGAGTCAATTCCTTCTACGATAGGTCGAAGTGGGGTATTTGCCTTGTGAATTTTAGGAAGTGCATATAATCGTGATATAAGCAGATGGAGAGAACGAGGAGAAAGGCGAATGTTTCGAGGTAGTTCTCGGTAAATTGTTGGTCCGGTTGTGGAGTTCACGAGTGAGGTCTCTCTCAAGGATCGAGTAAGGGTCACTCCGTAACAATTCCATCATCTTATTTTGATAATCATCAATGTTAAGAACAACAGCGGCGTTGTTTTAATCCGTGGGAAGAATAATTATATTTTTGTTGTTTTGGAACTTTTTTAAGAGCCTGCGTTCTTGAAGAAATATTGTCTGTAGGGGGTTTGGCGTTATTGATGATGAAAATGGATTCAATGCGGAGTAGGTTTGCCTTTTGGGTAGGAAGAAAGAAGATGGCTGTTTTTATCTTAGTAAGTAATAATTCTTTCGGAATAGATCTAGGAGACAAAACGAAATTTAGGTCTTTACTGAGGACACCTTTTTCTAAATCAGAAATATAAGTTGATTTGTTAATCACAATATTGTCAGGATGGAGGTGTGGTTTCAAAGAAGTCAAATTACTTTGCGTTTTTCTTAGGGCTTCGATTTTTTTTAATAAGTTTCAATTTATTGTCATTTTGAAGTTTGGCGGCTTGAAATTCACTTCTCATTCTAATAAGATTCCAACTGTCACTACCTAGAGATTGTTCAATATCCTGAGATAACGTGGATTTTTGTTAAATATAAAAGCGAGAGTACATTTTGTATCAAATATCCTCTCGGCGAGAAGATCTAACTTTGCTCTATGATAAATCCTTTTAGCTCGATCCGTATTGTTTTATTTAAAGGTGATAAACTTAGGAAATACGGCATGGAATTTGCAGCGCTTGAGAATAACTAACCTATTGATGTTCAAGCCTATCCTCTTCAATGTTTTCTGGAAATCTCTTATATTATTATGAGATGCCTCGTCATAAGGACTAGAGAAGTATGAAGCTTGATTTACTCAGTTGTACATTTTTATGAAAAGGTGAATGACTAGAACCCAGAGAAATGAAAACAAATTTTATTAGTACTACACAACTAGTTTCAGCGTGTGCCCTTCGTCAAGGGCACATTAAAAAGAAGAAATAACCAGTAAAAACACATGGAGAGAAATAACTGTAAACAACAATGGAAAATTAGTGTATATATATTTCAACGTTGAAACGTTGAAGTCTGCGCATTCAAAATTGTTTTCTTGTTGACTTCATTGTTGGGCGTATGCATGCATACGTATATATATATTCTAAAAAGATGCAAATTTCACTCTGTCATCCCAAAGTTTTTAGATTTCAAAGAATCGATTCGCACTAAACGTGCTCATAATATCTATCACAAGGCTAAACTTGATTTATTATATGAAAGAATCGCAGATACCAAGTCTACATTAGCTTCTTTGTTCTGCAAAAGAGATTCTTTTGAAAATAACAAGTTCATCTTTTGATAACAGGTCCTGGATTGATATTAAAAACATGAGCTCTCTCCGTGCTTCTAGATCGCAACTCTCCAACAAATTAATTCTTATCAGAAAATTTAACCAACTTAAACAGGAACAAACTCGCCAATCCCATATCAACTCACAAAATTTAAAAAATGTTGTGATTAACAAATCCTCTCACACACTTTCTCCTGCAGAACTTAGTGTGCTCTCAAAGGGCCTTAACTTCGTTCCTTCTCCGACCTTCATTCCTAAAGAACTCTTTCTTACGAAAGTTGAAAAGGAAGCTGCACAATTACAAAAACAAACTGCGAATCTACTTAGGATCGATGCCATCTTTACCATAAACAACAGTCGTTGTTCCTACAGATAATCTATCGCCGACAGAAAGGAAAGCAATATACCAACTTCGTAACAACAATGACATTATTATCTTACCTGCTGATAAAGGGAATGCAACTGTAATCTTAGACAAAGCTGACTACCATTCAAAGATTAACAACTTATTAAGTTCTAATACGTATTCTATGCTAGAAAGTGATCCCACAAGAGAACTTCATAACAAACAATCTTCTGAAATCAACTTCTGAACTTCCTAGACACACAAGACTATCTCTCCGCTCTCTCTCCATCCCCTCATTCCTCGGTTGTACGGCTTGCCTAAGATCCATAAGGCTGACACTCCTTTAAGACCTATTGTGGAAGGGATTGACTCAGCTACGTACAATCTGTCTAAATATCTTGCAGCTTCTCTAAAACATTTAGTTGGCAATTCCTCCTCCTTCATCAAAAACTCTGAAGATTTCATATCAAAAATAAAAAATTTGAATCTTTTAGACTCTGACAGAATGGTGAGTTTTGACATCGTATCTCTGTTTACGAATGTACCTATAGATGAAGTTCTGACTCTCCTTAAGGACAAGGTTTTTAAAAAAAAATGTTTGCTCTTCTAACGCACTGCATCAATTCCGGCTATTTCTGCTACGAAGATAAAATATACAAACAAACTAGCGGTTTAGCTATGGGCAGCCCTCTATCCCCGGTCTTAGCTAACATTTTTTTAGAAGATTTTGAAGAGAAAGCTATTTCCTCAGCTACTTTGAAACTTAAACTGTGGTTACGCTACATTGATGACGTCTTCCTTATCTGGGGACATAGTTTAAAGGAACTGCAAAACTTTCTAAACCATTTAAATAACCAACATCAGAACATTAAATTCACATCAGAACTAGAGATTAAAGGCATTCTCCCCTTCTTGGATCTAAAGATCAACAGATTACCTGACTGTCTTAAATTTTCAATTTTTCGAAAAACCACCCACACTGATAGATATTTACATGGTTCTTCTCATCACTTCCCACCTCAGAAACTGGGCATCATCTCCACCCTCGCCCATCGAGCAAGATGTCTTACTTCCACAGAAAAAGACCTTCAAACAGAGCTTAACTTCCTGAAAAACACCTTAAATAATGGATATTAGTCTCGTAACATCACTAAACGTTTGAGACCACGCCAACATCCTCGACAAGCAGATGATTCCAACCCCATCACTCATATACAGTTAACATTTATCAGCTCTCTACCCCAAAACTAGCTAAGATTTTGAAGAAATTCAACATAAAGACCAACTATATTACTCTGCCAAAACTTCGTTCTTTTCTGAGTCGACCAAAACCAAAACACAACCAACTGCATTTTCCTGGTGTTTATAAAGTTTTGTGCGACTGTGGTCGACCCTTATTTTGGCCAGACAGATAAATCTGTTTCACTTCATCTTGAGGAACATAGACGTGACATCTCTTACAGTAGAACACGAGCAAGCGCCCTTTCCAGTCATGTCCTCTTCTCGGCAAACTCTAACCTTGAAGAACAGCCACATCAAGTTGACTGGGAACGCACTACTAATTTATATATATGCAAGGATGAATTCGAAAGAAGAATTATCTAATCAAAAGAAATAGTTCTGGACCCTTCACATTTGAACAACAATCTAAGCTACAATTTGCCTGATTCCCATAGCGGAGTAATCCAGTACTGGCGCTCTAAAATTTGCTGTCGCACACATTCAACTCATGCCAACGTAGCACGCGGTTACCTATTCAAATATGAATGATACTATTCTGCTTTTTATTAAGCTGGAAAGTCCATGTTTTTTACCTTGTTATTTTTATATCTTATGTTTTTTATTTCTCGCCTGAAGAAGTCGGAGCACCGATGAAACTAGTCGTGATGTATTAAAGGTTTTTGTTATACTTTCTCGGGTTCTAGTCAGTTAAATTTATATATATATATACATATATATATATTAGGGTTACTGAGTAATTTTATAAACTTAGTTATTTTACTCCTAATTCCAAGTAAGCAAACAGTTAAGTTTGCGCCTGAACGTACTTCAAGCCTAAAGGTGGTGCAACTCATAGAAAAGGTGGGAAAAGCTCTGATCACTATTCTTATTATTTTCCATAATGTAAAGCACATCGCAAGAATAGTGATCAGAGCTTTTCCCACCTTTACTATGAGTTGCACCACCTTGAGACTTGAACTATGTTCAGGCGAAAACTTAACTGTTTGCTTACTTGGGATTAGGAGTTAAATAACTAAGTTTATAAAATTACTTACTAACCCCAATATACATTACCCAAGGTAAAAAAACTAATTTACATCTATATCTCCTCCAGAGAGTTTTTATTAAAAATAAAAAGACCTTGTTTCAACTTATATAGATAAAGTTGATAAGGCTCTATATTACTAAAAACTTGGTATTTAGGGTCTAGCTACTCACTGAGGAGACCTTAAAAAAGGTTGAAACCGGTTTGGGCAGTGACCCCACCAATAACGTATTGCAGTATACATCTCTTAGTGAGATGTGCTTTACATTACATTATGGAAAAAACTAAGAATAGTGATCAGAGCTTTTCCCACCTTTTCAATGAGTTGCACCACCTTCAGACTTGAACTATGTATAGGCACAAACTTAACTGTTGCTTACTTGGGATTAGGAGTAAAATAACTAAGTTTATAAAATTACTTAGTAACCCTAATATACATTACCCAAGGTAAAAAAAAAACTAATTTACATCTATATCTCCTCCAGAGATATTTATTAAAAATAAAAACACCTTGTTGTAACTTATATAGGTAAAGTTGATGAGGCTCTGTATTACTAAAACCTTGGTATTTAGGGTCTAGCTACTCACTGAGATCTCAAAAAAGGTTGAAACCGGTCTGGGTAGTGACCCCCACCCATAATGTATTGCAGTATACATCTCTTAGTGAGATGTGCTTTACATTATGGAAAATACTAAGAATAGTCATCAGAGCTTTTCCCACCTTTACTATGAGTTGCGCCACCTTTAGACTTGAACTACGTTCAGGTGCAAACTTAACTGTTTGCTTACTTGGAATTAGGAGTAAAATAACTAAGTTTATAAAATTACTTAGTAACCCTAATATACATTACCAAAGGTAAAAAAAGGAAAGAGTATAGAGGAAATTTTTCTAAGCCTTTTTTCGACCGGTTCCCTAGTTCGATCTCTGGCATGGACAAGCGGGTTTTTTCCTCCCGTAAATTCAAGAAAATCGACCGTAGAACCCACATTATTTCAGACATTAAATATATTTTGTTAGGGATAGGGACCACTAGATGGCGGCACATTTGAGCCGTCTCTCTTCACTGTATACCGCTTAATTATTGATAGCCTTGGTCGATCTATCTCTGATTGGTATCAGTGGAGATTGAACTGCCCACTCAGTCTCCAAAAAGTTAGGTAGGGCTAAATGGCCTCGCCTACTCCCATATACGGGAATAAAAAGGCGTTAGCTGATTTTTTATAAATATATATATACATTACCCATGGTAAAAAAAACTAATTTATATATATATGAAAGAATGATCATTAATTCGGTTAAGATACATATTTTTATAAAGAATTGAATGACTAGAACCGAGATTTAAGTAATAAGGTTTTAATAAAAACACGACTAGTTTCGACTTGTAACAGCCTTCATCAGGTGACATTATAAAAGAAAGAAAAAACACTAAAACACTGAAGCTTAAATAAACTATGAACATCACAGAGAGTATCTATACATAATTATCCGTTTCAAGCTCATGATGATGTCTTCATTATTTGGAGCCATGAACATGATTCCCTTGTGGTTTTCCTCGAAAATCTATAGCCGACTTCAAAGTATTAAGTGTACTGCCGAGCTTGAAACGGTAATTCCTTGCCTTTTTTTGATGTCAAACTGGCTCGCTTTTCTGGTAAACTCAAAATATCGATATATATGGAAAGCCCACGCATACCAACAGATATCTGCATAGTCAGTCCCATCACTTCCCTCCTCATGAGCTTGGAATAATTTCCACCTTGGGAACTAGAGCCCGTTCTTTTCTGGATGACCCAAATGAACTTCTTACAGAAATAAAACATCTAAAATCTTTAGAAGTTAATGGCTATTCCAAGAGAATCGTTGTAAGATTCCTTCTTAATCCTCCTAGACATAACTCAGAAGTAACAAATAGATTCAAAGGCAATATGTCTATTCCTTACATAAGTACAGTTTCACATAAATTAGCAAAAGTTCTAAGAAAATACATTATCAGAACCTTGTTCACTCCATTATCACTATCAGACCCTTGGGATTTAGCCGACCAAATTGTATTCTTATTGGTTAAACCAAAATAAAAAATGATGGTACAATATGACAAAATTTCATGCCGGATGGGGCGTCACCCGGTTAAACAAGGCCCCCGTTGTTTTCGCCAGAGAACCAGTGTGAACAGCGAAAAGTCAGCTACTGGAACAAATCTGAAAACAACCCTCAACTCAACATCACCAGAGTTAAAGATCGGTACTATCAACGTAAGAAGCCTGAATGGCAAAGAAATGGAGCTAGCTGAGGAATTAGATAAGTACCAGATCGACATAATAGGGTTGACTGAAACAAAAAAGACCAAAACTGGTGAGATCTTTCTGAGCAATAAATACAAAATGTTATATTCAGGCAATGACAATCAAGGAAAAGAAGGAGTAGCCATAGTATTCAACAAAAAACACGAGGCTAATCTTCTTGAATGGCAGTCAGTCTCAAGTAGAGTAATGTGGGCAAATACGAGAATGGGGAACTGGACAATGAGACTTATTTGTGCCTATGGTCCCACAGAAGGTTCTACTCAGGTAGAAGTGGAGGAATTTTTTGAGGCTTTAGAAAAAGCAACTGACACAATGAAAAAGGAAAAGTTGGTCCTTGTTGGGGATCTAAATAGTAGAGTAGGAAATGATTGTGAGACATACAAAAATATTTTGGGAAAATTTGGAGAAAAGAGCAAAGCTAATAATAATGGCAAATATCTGTTGGATTTCTGCTCAGGACATGGACTGGTTATTACTAACACCATGTTCCAACATAAAAATGTGCACAAATTCACATGGAGAGAAGAGGCAAGGCATAAGAAAAGTCTCATTGACTATGTTATTGTTGATAGTGATGTTTTCTCCCTGGTGCAGGACACCAGAGTGTACAGAGGATTTGAAATTGGAAGTGATCACTATTTAGTCTTGAGCAGGATAAAATTGAATTTCATATTGAAAAGAATAACATGTAAGAAAGTTTTAAAGCGAATAAAAGTTGAGCAGCTCTCAGATGTGAACTGTAGACTAAAATACAGAAAGATTATTGAAAAGAAAATGAAAGAGTTTGAGAACAGGAATCAAACCTTGGAGATTCAGTGGCAAACTCTGAAGAAAACATTGATTGATTCTGCCAGAGAGGCATGTGGTGAGGTTGTGTGCAAGGATAAAAAAATAGAACTCCCTGGTGGACACAGGAAGTTAAAGAGGCAGTGAAGGAAAAGAAGTAAGCATATCAAAAGTTCCTGGCAAATAAGTCCGCTTTTACTCCTACAGAATACAGAGACAAATGTAAGAAAGCTAAACAGTGTGTAAAACTAGCTAAACAAAAGTCATGGGAGGACTTTGGCAAGTATATAGAAAATAAATATCAAGAAGGTGGCAAAATATTCTGGAGGTTGTTGAAGAAGCTTAGGAATGGAGGAAAGAGTGCTGTAAAAGGAATTAGAGATGATAAAGGTGACATGAAAACAGGAGAAAAAGATATCCTTGAAGTATGGATTAATTACTTTGAAAAACTGCTAAATGAAAGAAGCAGTGATGACAGCACAGTGATAAAAAACACTAACCAGGCATGCAGTCAGGAATTCATATCCATACTTGAAGTAGAAAAAGCCATCAAAGGCTTGAAATGTAGAAAGGCAGCAGGAGTAGATGATATTCGACCAGAAATGCTGAAGTATGAGTGGTATAAGAGTTTTACAGTGGCTGCACTCCACAGTTCAGAAAGCATGGACAGAGGGACGAATTCTCGATGATTGGAGTAGAGCTCTCATAGTACCCATATATAAAAAGGGAAATAAAACTGAATGTGAGAATTACAGAGGTATTTCCCTACTGAGTGTTCCTGGCAAGATCTATGCAAGTATACTTGAGAAACGGTTGAGGAGAATTGTGGAAGAAAAGCTTGGTGAAGAACAAGCTGGATTCAGGCCAAATAGAGGCTGTTAGGATCAGATCTTCACTTTACGACAAATAGTCGAGAAAGCATGGGAATATAACAAAGATCTGTATTTAAGTTTTATCGATTTGGAAAAGGCATATGACAAGGTGCCAAGAGAGAAGCTATTCAATACGCTGCAGTTATATGGTGTCAATGGGGCATTATATCAAGCAATACTTAGTCTTTATTTGAGTTGTAAGTCAGCAGTTAGAATTGAAGGAAGTACAGGAAAATGGTTTAATGTTAAATCTGGTGTGGGACAAGGATGTACATTATCCACTTTGTTATTCATTATCTATATGGATCATATTACGAAGGAATGCGGTATTAAACCTGATATCAAAATTGGAGATGTTACTGTCAGCTCTTTGCTTTATGCGGATGATGTTATACTTCTAAATAAATCCGCTACTAGTCTGCAAGATTCTCTGACTAAATTGAATAGTTCTTGTAATAGATATGGTATGAAGGTCAGCAATAAAAAGACAAAGACAATGAAAATAGGCAGAATCATTGAAAATGTCAACTGTTTTATGAATGGAGAACCTGTGGAACAAGTAAAACATTTCAGCTATTTAGGCACGATTTTTACTGAAGATGGTAAATTAAATATAGAAATAGACAACAGAATCAACAAAGCTGGTATTGTGGGAAGTCAATTGAATAAATTCATATGGAATAAGAAAGAAATTAGTTTGAACACTAAATTAGCTGTATATAAGACAGTGTTCAAACCAGTTTTAACTTATGTATCTGAGAGCTGGGTCAGAAGTAAAACAAGACTAGAGACCGCAGATATGAGAGCCCTGAGAAAGATTAGAGGCGTGAACAGATGGCATCAATGGCAATATCATATTAAAAATGAGGATATTAGGAAAGAACTTGACATTGTCAGCATCCAGGAATGCGTTAGCATTCTATTTTTGGTCACTTAAATAGAATGGGAGAGGAAAGATTAGCAAAACAAGTGTTCTCTGCCAGGTTGACAGGAAAACGACCCAGAGGAAGACCAAGATATAGGTGGATTGATACGGTACAAAGTGCCTTAGACGATAGAAATATAAGATCTGATAATGTTGGAGTCTTGACAAGTAACAGACTGATTTGGAGGAAAATTGTAGATAGGAAGTTAGTAATGATGTAATTTTTTCATGTAGTACTGTCATATCCTGTACACCCCTTGAGGGTACATGGCAGGAATTTGATGATGATGATGATGATGTTCACTCCATTTCTTAATAAGCCACCCAAAACTTTGTCATCATCATCAACTCAAATACCCTGGTGTATATAAAATATTGTGTGATTGTGATATTCCTTATTTTGGGCAGACAGACAAATCTGTCAAATTGCGTATGAAAGAACACATAAGGGACATTACTTATAAGAGACAGCGAGCCAGTGCATTATCAAGTCATATCCTTTTCTCGCCTAATCCTAATGATCAAAACCAAAGTCTCAAAGTCTGCTGGGACGCACATTCCCAACAATACAATTAACGAAAGAACAGCTTTAAATACAACCACAACACAAATTTAATGTCAGTTATGTATAGAGAATCTCTACGATGTTCATACTTTATTTAACCCCTTAACATACAAAGACGTCTGTGACACGTCTTTTGTTTATTGCACCAAAATTGATTTTGAATTTTGGTTTCACATATAAATACAACCGAATATAGACGCTAGACAATCTTGTGCCTATTTCCTTTCAGCCAAGAAAAGTTGCCAACGGCGTGTGTCGGCTATTTCGTTTGCGTTTGCACAAATTCATCATTATTTTTCAAATAACGATGAATTTTTTTTTTTTTTTATTAATTTGATCCAGCAAATCCTCTTCGCCCAAAACTCGCACAAAAAAAAGAGGCAGAAAAACGACTGCGTTCAGTGTTTTAGTGTTTTTTCTTCTTTTTTCTTTCTTTTATAATGTCACCTGATGAAGGCTGTTGCAGGTCGAAACTAGTCGTGTTTTTATATTAAAACATTTTTACTTAAATCTCGGTTCTAGTCATTCAATTCTTTATTATATGCGTATATATATATATATCAAAAAAAAAAAAAATCAGCTAACGCCTTTTTATTCCCGTATATACGGGAGGAGGCGAGGCCATTTAGCCCTATCTAACTTTTGGAGACTGAGTGGGCAGTTCAATCTCCACTGGTACCCAATCAGAGACAGATGGCCCAAGGCTATCACTAATTAAGCGGTACTCAGTGAAGAGAGACGGCTCAAATGTGCCGCCATCTCGTGGTCTCTAACCCTAACACAATATATTTAATGTCTGAAATAATGTGGGTTCTACGGTCGATTTTCTTGAGTTTACAGGACGAAAAACCCGAGTTTCCGGGAGGAAAAACCTGCTTGCCCGTGCCAGAGATCGACTAACTCGGGAACCGGTCGAAAAAAGGCTTAGAAAAATTTCCTCTAGTCGCCGACTAGACTCGAAACTAAGACTTCCTTTTATTTATTTATTTATTTATTTATTTATGACAATCCGATGAAACGCAACATGTTTCATCTGATTGTCCTACTTCTTCAGGCGTAGGAACATAGAAAGCAAATGAACACTATAAGAAACATCGTATCACTATAAACACGACTATTATAAAATTCAGTTAGCTTTGAACTGTAGCTACAGCCCATGTTGAAGGTCTATTGTTAGGCAGCTGCATGCGCCTGATTTCACGAGTGTGTCTATATCGGATAGCAGAGCTGAAAGAGTCCGGTAGATTATAGTTAGGGTTATTATTTATGTGATGAGGGTCATAACAATTTTCTTAGACTCGACTATGCAGCGCTCCACCTCGTCACGGAATATATGAAGGTTTGAAGTTGTTGTCCAGTTTATCTCATGTTGACGGCCTTCATCATTTGTGTTTGCTGAAAACAGTACATGGCTTAACAAGGCACTTGCTCTAGTCCCTTTGTAGACAATGTCCCTCTGGTGTTCTTCCAGACGTAGGAGGATGGATTTTTCAGTTTGACCATAGTATTGTTTCCTGCTGTCACACGTGATTTTGTACACTCCTGGGAATTGTAGATGGTTGTGAGCTTGTTTGTATTTGCTTAAAATCGATCTTAGTTTAGAAAGAGTAGAGAAGCAGGTTTTTATGTTGAACTTTCGTAAAATTCTTTTTAGTTTCGTGGAGAGCGAGCTGATGTATGGTAAGGAGATATAGCCTTTGGGGTTGTCTTATGTTTCTGAGTTGTTTTGATGGCAGTGATATATATGGTTATTAATAGTTTTCGACGAATAGCCATTACTTGTAAAGGTTCTTTGTAGATGTTGTAGTTCATATTTTAGCTTTTCATCATCTGACAGTATAGATCTGGCACAATGTGCTATAGTTGAGATGATAATACCCACTTTCTCTGCAGGATAGTATGTGAGGACGCATGAAGGTATCTATCTGCATGCATAGAATCAGATGTCTTAGTAAGTCTTACGTCCAGGAATGGAAGAGATCCATTTTCTTCATGTCTTGATTTTCTTGATGCCTTGGTGGAAGTTGTTTAAATGATTTAAAAAAGACTGAAGGTTATCGATGCCATGTTCCGATAAGAAATATGTTATCTTCAAATCTCAGCCAAATTTTTGGTTTAAGAATAGCTGAAGGGTTGCCTTTTGTTCGAAATCTTCAAAAAAGATGTTAGCTAATATAGGAGACAGGCGAATGCCCATTGCCAATCCCTTATTTTGTTTGCAAACCTTTTCCTCAAATTGAAAGTAGCCGGAGTGAGCGCACTGTGATAGCAAGGAAAACATCTTTTTTTGAAATCTTGTTCTTTAAAATATCGAGAACCTCTTGAGTTGGAATGTTTGTAACACATCAAAGCTCACCATGATATCTGAAGGCTGGAGTTTTAAATTTTTGATTTTCGAGACAAAATCTGTTGAGTTTTTTATATATGAAGAAGAATTTCCTGTAATACCTTTTAAAGATGAAGCCAGAAACTTAGATAGGCAAGTCAATACTATCTATAATTGGTCTCAGTGAACAGTTTTCCTTGTGTATCTTTGGGAGATCATATAACATTGGGATGTATGGATTTAAGAGCGAGCAGCAAGGCATATGTTTCGTGGAAGTTCTGTGGCTTTTTTGTAAGTGGTTGTTTGTTTTGTTTTGTATCTTTCTCATTGGATCTCTCTCAATTTCCAAGTATGTATCTGACTCTAATAACGCCAAGATTTTTTCATGGTAATCTGTTTTATTTAGCACCACAGTTGCGTTGCCCTTGTCAACTTGTATGATAATGATGTATTTGTTATTCTTAAGATTTTTTGTCTAGCCTTTCAACAAGGGAGATGTTGTCAGATGGAGGTCTTGCATTGTTAATCACAAGTATTGCTTCCATGCAAAACGTTTACTTCCAGTTTACTTCGCATGGTAGCAACACTTGCTTCCATGCGAAATATTTACCTTGAAGACTTCGAAACAAGAGCTATATCGTCCTCTTCGTTTAAACCAAAAGTTTGGAACCGTTATGTAGATAACATTTTTATTATATGGAGTCACGGCAAAAACTCTCTCATGGATTTTCTTCATCATCTCAATAATCAACATACAAACTAATAAGTCTGTTGAACTTCGTGTGGAAGAACATAAAAGAGACATCTCCTGTAAAAGATCACATGCCAGTGCCTTATTCAGTCATATTCTCTTCTCTAATAATCCTCATGATGATTTTTTTCAAGGTTACTTAATTTCCTGGGATAGATCTGAAAACATTTTCCACTGCCATGATGAATTTGAAAGAAAGATAGTGGAATCCAGGGAGATCGTCCTTAATCCTGAACATTTAATCAACAATTTAAGCTATAACATCCCTGATAGCCATACTGCTGTTATTCAGTAGTGGCGTTCTCGAGAGACTGCTACCACGCGTACAACAAACAATGGCACGTAAAATAGAACAACTTGAATGTTAATACAACGTTTTTTTATTTCAATTATGTATTGCAATTAATCTGTGCTTCTCAGTTTCTTAGAATCTTCAGTTTTTATTATTGTTTCCTCTTCTTAAAAGATACCTGATGAAGGCTGTAAAAAGCAGAAACTATCATTAAAGTTTATAATTAATTCTAGGTTTTTTAGTTATTAAATATCTTTCTATATATGTATATATAAACTGACTAAAAATCCGAGAATTATAACAAATTGAGATTTATTTGAAAACGCAACACGTTTCGTCGGGATTGACTTCATCAGACATTAAGAACATAGACGGCTATTAAAAGACACTGAAAAAACATTGAGACACTCTAAAGCAGGGGTTTCCAACCATTTTGTGTCCTAGAGCACATTCTAAAATACCGATAGGGCGATGGGCGCCATCTATTTTTTCAAGCAAATTTTTTGAATTCATTTGTTAAGTGAATACACAAAGTTTACATTATAATCAAATGTTTTATTACTTAAAAGTTTACATTATATAAAAATTTAAATATATATATGTAAGTTAGTGTGATCTTTGGCATTGCATTTCATTGGCCAGTGCTTCGTAATTAGGAGAATATGATGATATTCCAGTTCTTAAACTGGAATGAACAACTTCGAATGTGCGTCTACTTTACATTGTATGCGTTTAATACTCGTCATGTGTCATTAACGCATGCGTCATATAGCATGCCATGAATTGTTGCGTGATTATTTCAAACTATACGGCACACGTTGAACAGCGGCGAGCACACACAAATTGGTCGACGAGCGCCATGTGCCCGTGGGCATAGAGTTGGGAACCCCTGCTCTAAAGCTATACAATTATAAAGCTATAATATTCAACTGTAAATTACAGTTATTATGAACTTGAGCTATAGTCCGTGTTAAAGTTCTATTGTTGTACACTTGTGCGTGTGTAGAACCACGCGATCTCCCGTATCTGACAGTAGAGCTGAAAGAGTCAGGCAAATTATAGCTGAGATTATTGTTCATATGAAGAGGGTCCAAGGTGATTTCTTTTGACTCGACAATGCGGCGTTCTATCTCATCGTGGCAAATGCGTAGGTTTGAAGTTTGTTGTCCAATTTACTTCATGTTGGCGGCTTTCGTTGTTCGTGTTTATTGAAAACAGGACATGGCCTGATAGGGCAGTAGCTCTGGTTCTCTTGTAAGAAATGTCTCTATGGTGTTCCTCGAGACGTAGGAGGATAGATTTCTCCGTTTGGCTATAGTAAGGTTTTCCGCACTCACATATGACTTTGTATACACCTGGGAATTGTAGAAGGTTGTGAGATTGTTTGTAGTTGCTGATACTTGATCTTATTTTTGGAAGAGTCGATGAGCACGTTTGTATGTTAAATTTTTTAAGATTCTACTTAGTTTTTTTTATTAGTGTGCTGATATATGGCAAGGAGTTATAACCTTTGGAGTCGTCCTGTGTCTCTACGTTGCTACGTTGACAGTGGGATAATTGTTTGTTGATACTTTTTAAAGAGTAGCCATTGCTTTTAGAGGTCCATTTTAGATGTTGTAGTTCTTTTTTTAGTTCTTCTTCATCTGGCAGTACAGATCTTGCGCGATTCGCAAGAGTTGATATAATACCCAACTTTTGCGCTGGATGGTGATGTGAGGACGCATGCAAATATCTGTCCGTGTGTGTTGGCTTTCTAAATATAGAGACTTTTATTGATTCAGGCGTCTTGGTGAGTTTAACATCTAGGAAACAGAGGGAACTATTTTCTTCAATCTCCATGGTCAATTTGATATCCTGATGGAGGTTGTTGAAGTGGTTGAGAAACCTGTGAAGATTCTCAATACCATGCTCCCATATGAAGAATATATCGTCCACATATCTAAGCCAAATTCTTGGTTTTAAACTAAATGAGGAATCAAAAGAAATCACCTTGGATCCTCTTCATATGAACAATAATCTCAGCTATAATTTGCCTGACTCTTTCTTTCAGCTCGACTATCAGATACTGGAGATCGCGTGGTTCCACACACGCACAAGTGTACAACAATAGAACTTTAACACGGACTATAGCTCAAGTGCATAATAACTGTAATTTACAGTCGAATATTATAGCTCTATAATTGTATAGCTTTAGAGTGTCTCAATGTTTTTTTCGGTGTCTTTTAATAGTTTTCTATGTTCTTAACGCCTGATGAAGTCAACGCCGACGAAACATGTTGCGTTTTCAAATAAATCTCAATTTGTTATAATTCTCGGGTTTTTAAAGTCAGTTTATATTAAAAATGAACATATCCCACCTCCGAGTTAATAGTAGTAGTCGTTACAGTAAAACCGCTTTTTTACACTTTTCACGGGACTGATGGGAAAAAGTGTAAATAGCAGGAAAGTGTATATAGCAGGAAATGTAAAAAAAATATATAAATAAAAAAAGGCTAAAAGATGACTTACTGCAAGTATGTGAGTCTACATACTAGATTACAAAATTTAATAACTGAAAATAAATGAATTTATAATTACTTACGTTTATCTATTTAAAAAATCTTTAATTGTTGATTGTTTTTGCTTTTCGTTTTTTTTTTTTTATTGACTTAGCGCCAGATTGCTTTGCATTGAGTTCAATGCTTGACCTGTTTTCTCCTATCGTGTTCAAAATGGACACGGAGAGTCCAAGATCTTTTGCTAAATGCACACGTGTTCTGGCATGCCAATCTACACGTCGCAGAATTGCCATCTTTTCTTCTACCGAAATACATTTTCTGTCTTTTTTCTACCACTAACATGGATAATCCACCACCGCAACTTTCACGCGCTAAATTACGTAGCAGAAATTCTGCAATATCAATTCGTACTGTGATTGAAAAATCACGGTATCGCTCATCACTACATTACTGCTGCAAGCGTGCAAGTCACCATGATGGCGGAAATGAAACTACAGCGAAATCAACGCCATCTATATACAGGGTGTTCGGGATAAATTTGACAGTTTCGTAAGGAAAAAGAAAATCTTCTTTGTATCTATTAAATTTAATGAATTGACAAAAAAACATTACAGGCAGAGTTAATTACAATACTATCAACAAGATTTACTCAAAATAACCACCATTAGCATCGATCACAGCTTCAATTCTGCTTCGGAACCTCGAACAAGCTGATGCTACAGTCTCCCTGGGAAGGGCCGCAAAAACTGTTTTAATTTTATCCATTAACTGGGCTTTTGTATTACTGGAAGTGCGATTGGTGTCTTTTTCAACTGCGCCCCATACAAAATAATCCATGGGGTTAAGGTCTGGGGAGTTTGGAGGCCAAACATTTGGACTGGTGAAGTCATAGAAATTTTCAGACAACCATTTTTGACTTTTCCCAGAGGTGTGGCAAGGGGCCGAATCCTGCTGCCATACATACGGCCTACCATTGGCTACCCTTGTTATCCAGGGCTTGACTACAGTTAGCAACTCCACGAACAAAGCCCGAATTCCAATGCCAGGGTTCTTCAACACTTCCTGCAGATTTGCGAGGAATTCTGCTGTACGAACGCAATCAGATCGTCTGCTAGGGATCTTTCTTCTTGCTACATCCTCGTAGTCACCATTGCAAGTCTCTAGATCATGCCTGATTGTTTTTACTGTATTCAGGGAGCATTGGGCAGCAGTCGTAATATCCTTATTTTGATGGCGGGCACGAATCATCATGATACAAGTTATTCTCTTCCATGATTCAGGTGGGTTCCAGCTATCCATCCTTTCTGACATCTTGTATATGAATGAAGAAGGGTCCAAACTTTTAAATGAAGAGAAGTGTGTGTTAATACATGTAACTTACGGAAAAATATAATTAATTATAAATATGTCAAATTTATCCAGAACACCCTGTATATGCACTCGTATATACTTTCTTTGTGGTTTTTGGAATTTTTGGAATAAACTTGATATTGCAATGTGATCATGAAGTTAAAATGACTAAGAGTCATGTTATTTCTTCTAAAGGATGAAGTGCGGATACTAAATCGCTTATATTCATGGAGCATTTTAATAATTTTCTTTAGATCAGGCGTAATAGTGTAATAATGTAGCATCGTTAACAACATTATCCACAGTAGTTATTTGAGGAGGATGCTTAGAAGAACAAAAGAAAAAAGAGCTGAGATTATCGATTTTTTAAAAATAAATTATGTTGAGCCCATGCATGAGTGGTTGGTTGATCAACTTATAGTACATTAGTACCGTATAAGGGTATTTTTTTGTTTTTCGTCGAGTCGTGCACCGTTGATGCGATTAAGTACGGAATTCATTCGCAGGCAAGAGTGAACTTATGTTACTGCGCTGAGCGTCATTTAGTTCGAGCTTTGTTTTCAGTGCTTATTTCGGAGTTAAAAGTTTCATTCATAGCATTGATGTGCTGTTCGAGGATTTCAATTCCTTTTGCCTAGGTCCAGAAGCTGTTTTACAGAAGGGAGGGAGAAAAAAGTGTTGGTTGAGGGCGATAAATATCTTGTGGGACGTTTCATTGCCAGCCTAGTTGGCCGAGTGGTTAGCGTATCTGTTCTCCAGCGAAAAGGCTGCGGGTTCGAATCCCGCCCTGGGCATGGATGGTCGTTTGAGATAATACTAGTGGTGGTCGGCCGTTGATCACGCTGGTGTGGATAATGAAGGTAGTTGTGGCTGGTGGATTGGCAAAGTGGTGGAGATGGAGAGTTGTAGAGTGGGTGATGATGAGTCTTCGGACACCCTAGAGGTCATCATCATCATCATGCGTATCAAGGATTTAGGCCTAGCATGGCCTGTTACGGCCTTAAAAGTCATCGTTTAAGAGGATGTCCTGGTTTTCTTTTTCCTAATGGCTTGTACTTTAAGGAAGGCTTGTTTTCATAATCTTTCTGTTTTCATTCTTTGAACGTATTCCATCCATTTATGTTTATATTTGTTAATTTTTTCTATTACTGGTTCTTGGTTTAATTCTTTCATAATTTCTTCATTTCTTTTGTGATCAAATAAGGTATACTTTGCAGTTTTTCTCATAAACTTCATTTCTGCTGTTATTAATCTTTGTTTGTCTTTTTGTTTTATTGTCCAGATTTCGCTTCTATACATTAAGACTGGTAGGACTAATGTATTGTATACTTTTAGTCTGGTTTGTTTTTGAACTAGGTTTGGTTTAAATATACAGTTAATTACATCTGTTAGTTTTAAATATTTTGCAATTTTTACGTTTATATCTTTTTCATTTTCATATGTGATCTTACATCCTAGGTAGTTAAATGAATTCACCTGTTCTAAGATCTTGTTATCTATTACAATTTTAGTTCTTGCTGGATCTTGTCCTTTAAAGGCCATAGTTTTTTATTTTTCCGTTGATATTATCATACCATAATCTTTGGATATCTCATTTAGGTTTAAAATAGCTTTCTGTAAGTTATCTTCAGAATTTGTAATTATTATTTGGTCGTCGGCAAAGAGGAGAGTCTTTAAATTAACTCTAGGAGAAAGTTCAATTCCTTGATGTAAATTTTTACTCCATTTTATTATTATTTCATTTAAGTAGATATTAAAAAGAGTTGCTGAGAGGGGACATCTCTGTCGGACCCCTTGGTTTATCTCTCTTGTATATGATTGCCCGTGATTTAATCTTATTTGTATTTGATTATTTTCATATATACTTGTGATAGCTTTTAGGATATTATTTGGTATTTGTCTTTCTTTTAATTTGTTAAATAATATGTTTCTTTTAACTTTGTCAAATGCTTTTTGAAATCAATAAATGCAATATGTGTTTCTAAATTATATTCTCTTCTTTTCTCTATTATTAATTTTAGGCAAAAGGCTGTGTCTATATATGATCGTCCTTTTCTAAATCCATTCTGTACTTCTAGAATAAAGTTTTCAGAATATTTCATTAGTTTTTTATTTAAGATTCTGCTATATATTTTGTATCAGGAATAGTAGTATGGGTGGCGGTAGTGACAAGATCAAGATCAAGATAAGATAAGGAATCGTGACGTGATTGGTTGATGACGTCATTGTGTGCATGGCTTCATGGGTGTGGAATGTTTGGAATTTCCCTGTGGGCAACTGTGTCACTGGCTTCAGCTCTTGTGTTTTGGTTCGCGTATGGGATTATGGGTGATGGTAGAGATAAGGATTCGTGTTGTGATTGGTGGTGCAATTCTGACAAGATGAAGATCAAGATAAGATAAGGAATCGTGTCGCGGGTGTGTGTTGTTTTCAGAAGTAGGTAAGTGACGTCATTTGTTATTTGTAAATAAATGTCGTCATTTGTTATTTGTAAATAAGTGACGTTGTTGTTTTGAATGGAAAGGATGATATTAGTGGATAAGAAATCGTGTCGTGATTGGTGGGACACTTTAAACCAGATCAAGATCAAGATAAGATAAGGAAACGTGACGTGAATATTTGTTGTTAGTTGTAAATAAGTGACGTTATTGTTTTGAATGGGAAGGATGATTTTAGTGGTTAAGTAATCGTCTCGTGATTGGTGGGACACTTCTGACAAGATCAAGATCACATTAGGATTCGTGACGTGAATGTTTGTTGTTATTGAGTTTGGAATGATAATTTAATTTAACTATATTCTATGTCACACAAACATACAGTTTTTTTTTCTTCTATAGATGGTTGTACTAATTTTCCAATACATTTTGGGTATTTCTTTCCTGTTAAAGTGTGGGAATTCTTAGAGAAAGTCGTGATGGCTCTCGTGTTTCGAGTTTTTCTGAATAATTAATTATATACTTAAAAAACCTGTCCTTAAACACACACACACATATTAGATATAAAAAATCACTAATGTATCCATGTTGATACTCTAATATATACCCTATGATTATTCTTATGGAAAAAAACTATTCAGTATTAGAATTACGCTTACCAAAAACATACGAGCAATTGTTATGTTTAAGTTAAAAAAGTACTTACAGTTTTCCAGATGACTCTTCGAAATACGAATATTCCAAAATAGTTGAATTTATATCCACAACACAAACACAAAAACCACAAAGAATGAAATTTCTGTAAATACTGTAACCTGAACTAGTTACTTCATCCTTTTCATTACAGACCGTAGATGCTGGGCTTTCGTCATTTGCAATATCCCCGAGCGAGCGGTTTTCTTCAAAGGGGATGACATGAGTCACATCCGTAAATTGGGGTATTGTTCAAAAGGTATCATTTCCTCAAGTTTGGATATTTCTCAAATAATTTCATATGACTAAGGACTTAGTATCAAGATGTTTGAATAACACATATCCTAAAATTATTCATTCTTCGTTACCGTCGGGATTCATTGGTGTTGTTAATTAATGCTTACATTTAATTTTAATTTAGAGTAGTATCCGATTGGTTGGCTGTATTAATTCTTTCCCACTTGGGAAAGTCTATGCGCCGTTTTGTTTAGGGTAAGTGTTATTTCCGGTTTCGAATTCCGATTGCTGTTAGATTATGGAATTCTGATAAGTGAAATTATTATTTTTTTTTCAAAACTGAAAAGAGTTTTCATTATAGGTTACTGTGTCTAACATATATTCACACCACAAAACACACAAAACATAGGAGTTGATAGATATTTCTGTAAATAACCAGAAAATCTAGTGGACTACTTAATTTACTTTAGTATCCGTTTGGTTCTCTGTATTTATCTTTCCCACGGTGTCCATCCTTGGTTGGAAAGTCTATGCGCTGTTTTGTTTAGGGTAAGTGTTATTTCCGGTTTCGAATTCCGATTGCTGTTAGAGTATGGAATTCAGACAAGTGAAATTTTTATTATTTTTTTTTCAATTGATTCGTTATTTTCTGTATTTTTTACTTTTACAGGTCATATTCTAACAGAATAACTGAGCAGAATTAATAAATATATAAAGTATATGAGAATTTATTTTCCAACACTGTATATTTCTGATTAAGTCTTACCTTTTACGGTATCTATCTTATCCGGTCGCCTTTTGTTGTACGTAGGTGAGAAATCGTGTGTTTTGTTTTGAACTCTTGGTTTCCGTTGGGAAATTACCAATATAACTATTAATTTTACCTTCGATTCCTTGTGCTCTTAACCTATTTCTGTAAGACTTTTAATTCAATGAATCAAAAAAAAAAAATTCTCTGGTTACTTTGTGGCATGAAATTTCACAAGGAAAAAAAAATAAAAAATAAAAAAATGTTATCTTCCTTCTTAAATTTGGATAACACATATACGACACCCAATTTGTTCATTTAAATTTACACATTTTATTGAACGAAATATTATTTACAAATTGTATTTACTGAATCTAACAATACAGAAAATAAATAAATTGAAAAATACATCAAAGGTTCTTCCATGGTTGTGGAATTGCCATCGTATGGTTTTGACAATGTGACTCTCATCTGAAAGTTAATTTTTCGTTTGGCGTTCGTTGGGAATTTATTACTGTAGTAAAATTAAGGGTTGTGTATTTATTTCTTTGAAACCAATTCGTATACTTCAGAGAATTATTAAAAGCACAGAATCTTTCGTTATGTTTCCAAAAGCATTTAAAAGTACACGTTATGTTTTCACGTTTCGGGCATCCAATTTCATTTAAATCAAGAACAGGCCTCCCTATTAACTTCGTTAATGTTTTTGATTTTTCTCTTCCTTTGGCAAGTAATATATGATATTTGCATGTTGATTCTATCATCCAATCTCTTAGTTTGTCCAAAGCTAGTGAACCAATTTCCCACTTCAGCTGATGGTTATATTTTATTAACCAAGAATTCTGTTTTTTAACTCTTTCAGGTAATTCTTTCCAATTACAAGGTGATTTTGTCACTGCATATCTTACACTAATTCCATCAGAAATACAAATTTCTTTAGGAAATAAATTTGAACTCTTATTCAACAAAATTGTACATCAATTATCCCAATGATAACTGAAAATTCGTATTTTTCACCCACTGTCGATTTTTCATAATCGTTTTCCTTCATTCTTCTTCTTCTTCTTCTTAGATTACTTCATATGGCACCACAAATAAATAGTTATTTATTGTTATTTCACTGATTATTAGCTCTGATCGTATACTTTATGGTAACATTCGTTTACAAAATTCTAAACAATTAGAACTTTTCACAAAGAAACTTTCAAAGAATTTGTGGCTCACCCATTATTTTTGCATTACCAAACACAAATCACAAAACAGCAGCTGCAGTGGATGAACGATTACCTTAAGTCCAAAGTCACTCGACTCTGGTATTTTCTTATAGTACTGTTTACACTTACCATCCCCTACCCTGACCGTTCCTTCAAAAATGAACCTTTTGCGCAGATGACTCAACGACATGTTTTCACATGCTGTTGGATATACTGTTGGTGTGTTTTTATCTTACTTTGTGTAGGGAAAGGTAAAATTTGTATATGTGTTATCTGTAGAGTACAAACATTTTCTCTATGCCAAACTTTAAAGAAGTGTTAAAGTCACGTTTTGTTGGTTTAATTAGGTGCTTCTCTCTTTCTCTCTCTCTGTAAAAATAATCAAATTCTAACAGTCGTATTGTTAGAATTTGGTACGACTGTTTTTTCTAGTCTGGTGAAGGTATCTACTTCAGATGTAGTAACAAATTGTCACTTATCACTTCATTTTTACTTTATTCACAAAACTACAAATCCGTTATTTGGTATGGTCTCTGTTTTTAATTCCCCCATTACTAGAATGTACGGGTGGTAAAGTTTTGAAATAAGTTTCGACTCGCAAGAAAAATAAAATGTTTACATTCAAATAACTATTTATGATCACAGCAAGCAAGAAATTCATCAGCTTTTCAAAGTTTGGAAATTCATACCCATTTTGTTTTCATCATTTGGTATCATTTAAATGAAGAACGGGTATGGGTATTAAGTTTGTTAATGATTTTGATTTTTCTCTTCCAAAGGCGATTATTATTTGATATATACATGTTGATTCATTTGTTATCTGCATGCTACGATATCATTTTTATTTTCTACAATAAACTTTTTTAGAGTTTAAGTAACGTGATAGACTAAAATATCAGTTGTCTCTCTGTAAATAACCAAATTCTAACAGTCGTATTGTTTGAATTTGGTACGATTGTTTTTCTAGTCTGGTGAAGGTATCTACAGATGTAGTAACAAAATTGTCACTTTTCAGTTCATTTGTACTTTATTCACCAAACTACAAATATGTGTTGTCAAGTTTTGAAAAAAAAAAAAAGAAAAAGAAAAGTTTCGACTGGCAGTGATATGTTTTTAAACTTTTATCATGTACAAATATCTTAAAAGAAAAGAAAAATGTACCTTCTTTTCTTTTTTACATCAAGCTTTTTTAAGAGTTTGGTAACGTGATGAGTTAAAATATCTGCACTCTGTAAAATAACCAAATTTTATCTTACTTTGTGTTGGGAAAGGTAAAATTTGTATTTGTGTTATCTGGAGAGTATAAACCTTTTTTCTATACTAAACTTTAAGAGTTTAAGTTATGTTTTGGGTAAAATTATCTGCTTTCTCTCTGTAAAATCACCAAATTCTAACAGGTAGGATTTTCGAGTATGCGAACGAAATGTTTACAGATAACTCAAAAAAAAAAAAAATGTCAATAGGTAGCATTAGACAAATTTCTAAATACTTAATTACAGGATATCAGGTTTCCCATGGTCCTTGCATTAATTTCACATTAGTGATTTTTTTACAATAATTAAACAGAATTGCATTAAGGTATAAAGTTATGGATTTAATTATCAAATTCTAAACTGAATAACTGAGTAAAAATTTCACTGTGGAAAACACAACAGCAACACACATCTTTGTTCATTTAAGTTTTACAAATGCTTATTTTATTTTGCTGAAATATTACTTACAACGAAAAAAAAATCGAAACTTGTAATTACCTAAAAATATTTCACAATATTTAGTTTACACTATTTTCCTGAAGAAAGAAAATTTCAAAGACTTTTGTGGTTCACTCATTATTTTACTTTACTGGACCTAAACACCACAACACAACACAATACGATTGCTGCACTGGATGAACGAATTGCAGTAACTGAAAAGACACTCGACTCGATTGTTTTTCTTTATAGTACTGTTTAGCTGACCCTTTACCCTGACCGTTCCTTCCAAATGAAACTTTCGTGCAGGTGACTCACACACATGTTTTCGCATGCTGGTGGATTGATGTTGATGTGTGTTTATCTTACTTTGTGACATTATGGTACAAACTTTATCTCTGTGGCTCGAATTCATCCAAAGGAAAATGAGCGAGCTACTCATTTGTAGATATCTTTTAGTGATGTCACCTCAAACTGATAACCAATGAGATGAACGATCTCGCCATTGCGGATGTCCGAAATTGTTTGGATGGAAAAAAAAAAAAAAAAAAATAGCATTATGTGTTGGGTGTGAAAGGGTAGTCAAGAGGTTGACAGTGGTCTTCCCTGCAAGGCTCCCCCACCCTCCCTATTCTCCAGAAGATGTCTGCTCATCTAAGGGAGATGAGCTAGTTTGCCGTTGTCGGATTTCTTTTAGTCATGTCACTTCCAACTGATGCTAAATGCTCCCCCATCCCATACTCTAACCCATCATCCCTCTCTCCTCCAGCAGATGTCTGCTCAGGCTAGCGGAGATTAGCGAGATTATTATTCGCGGATATCTTTTAGTGATGTTACATCCAACTGATACTGATAACTTTGGAGGAAAAAAAATAGCATCAGGTTGTGGAAGTGAAAAGGTAGTCAAGAGGGTGACTGAGGTCTTCCCTGCAATACTCCCCTAACCCCCTTCTCCTCCAGAAAATGTCTGCTCAGCCTCGTGGAGATGAGCGAGCTCATCATTTGCGGATATCTTTTAGTGATGTCACCTCCAATTGATACTGATAACTTTTTTGGAAAAAAAATAAAAAAACGCGTTTTTTATGATAACTTTTTAGGAAAAAACGCGTTTTTTATGAAAACTTTTTTGGAAAAAAATGCGTTTTTTTCCTAAAAAGTTACCATAAAAAACCAGTTTTTTAAATTTTTTTTTCCCAAAAAAGTTATCAGTATCAATTGGAGGTGACATCACTAAAAGATATCCGCAAATGATGAGCTCGCTCATCTCCACGAGGCTGAGCAGACATTTTCTGGAGGAGAGGGGTTAGGGGAGTATTGCAGGGAAGACCTCAGTCACCCTCTTGACTACCTTTTCACTTCCACAACCTGATGCTATTTTTTTTCCTCCAAAGTTATCAGTATCAGTTGGATAATTAAATCCATAACTTTATACCTTAATGCAATTCTGTTTAATTATTGTAAAAAAATCACTAATGTGAAATTAATGCAAGGACCATGGGAAACCTGATATCCTGTAATTAAGTATTTAGAAATTTGTCTAATGCTACCTATTGACATTTTTTTTTTTTTGAGTTATCTGTAAACATTTCGTTCGCATACTCGAAAATCCTACCTGTTAGAATTTGGTGATTTTACAGAGAGAAAGCAGATAATTTTACCCAAAACATAACTTAAACTCTTAAAGTTTAGTATAGAAAAAAGGTTTATACTCTCCAGATAACACAAATACAAATTTTACCTTTCCCAACACAAAGTAAGATAAAATTTGGTTATTTTACAGAGTGCAGATATTTTAACTCATCACGTTACCAAACTCTTAAAAAAGCTTGATGTAAAAAAGAAAAGAAGGTACATTTTTCTTTTCTTTTAAGATATTTGTACATGATAAAAGTTTAAAAACATATCACTGCCAGTCGAAACTTTTTTTCTTTTTTTTTTTTTTTCAAAACTTGACAACACATATTTGTAGTTTGGTGAATAAAGTACAAATGAACTGAAAAGTGACAATTTTGTTACTACATCTGTAGATACCTTCACCAGACTAGAAAAACAATCGTACCAAATTCAAACAATACGACTGTTAGAATTTGGTTATTTACAGAGAGACAACTGATATTTTAGTCTATCACGTTACTTAAACTCTAAAAAAGTTTATTGTAGAAAATAAAAATGATATCGTATCATGCAGATAACAAATGAATCAACATGTATATATCAAATAATAATCGCCTTTGGAAGAGAAAAATCAAAATCATTAACAAACTTAATACCCATACCCGTTCTTCATTTAAATGATACCAAATGATGAAAACAAAATGGGTATGAATTTCCAAACTTTGAAAAGCTGATGAATTTCTTGCTTGCTGTGATCATAAATAGTTATTTGAATGTAAACATTTTATTTTTCTTGCGAGTCGAAACTTATTTCAAAACTTTACCACCCGTACATTCTAGTAATGGGGGAATTAAAAACAGAGACCATACCAAATAACGGATTTGTAGTTTTGTGAATAAAGTAAAAATGAAGTGATAAGTGACAATTTGTTACTACATCTGAAGTAGATACCTTCACCAGACTAGAAAAAACAGTCGTACCAAATTCTAACAATACGACTGTTAGAATTTGATTATTTTTACAGAGAGAGAGAAAGAGAGAAGCACCTAATTAAACCAACAAAACGTGACTTTAACACTTCTTTAAAGTTTGGCATAGAGAAAATGTTTGTACTCTACAGATAACACATATACAAATTTTACCTTTCCCTACACAAAGTAAGATAAAAACACACCAACAGTATATCCAACAGCATGTGAAAACATGTCGTTGAGTCATCTGCGCAAAAGGTTCATTTTTGAAGGAACGGTCAGGGTAGGGGATGGTAAGTGTAAACAGTACTATAAGAAAATACCAGAGTCGAGTGACTTTGGACTTAAGGTAATCGTTCATCCACTGCAGCTGCTGTTTTGTGATTTGTGTTTGGTAATGCAAAAATAATGGGTGAGCCACAAATTCTTTGAAAGTTTCTTTGTGAAAAGTTCTAATTGTTTAGAATTTTGTAAACGAATGTTACCATAAAGTATACGATCAGAGCTAATAATCAGTGAAATAACAATAAATAACTATTTATTTGTGGTGCCATATGAAGTAATCTAAGAAGAAGAAGAAGAAGAATGAAGGAAAACGATTATGAAAAATCGACAGTGGGTGAAAAATACGAATTTTCAGTTATCATTGGGATAATTGATGTACAATTTTGTTGAATAAGAGTTCAAATTTATTTCCTAAAGAAATTTGTATTTCTGATGGAATTAGTGTAAGATATGCAGTGACAAAATCACCTTGTAATTGGAAAGAATTACCTGAAAGAGTTAAAAAACAGAATTCTTGGTTAATAAAATATAACCATCAGCTGAAGTGGGAAATTGGTTCACTAGCTTTGGACAAACTAAGAGATTGGATGATAGAATCAACATGCAAATATCATATATTACTTTCCAAAGGAAGAGAAAAATCAAAAACATTAACGAAGTTAATAGGGAGGCCTGTTCTTGATTTAAATGAAATTGGATGCCCGAAACGCGAAAACATAACGTGTACTTTTAAATGCTTTTGGAAACATAACGAAAGATTCTGTGCTTTTAATAATTCTCTGAAGTATACGAATTGGTTTCAAAGAAATAAATACACAACCCTTAATTTTACTACAGTAATAAATTCCCAACGAACGCCAAACGAAAAATTAACTTTCAGATGAGAGTCACATTGTCAAAACCATACGATGGCAATTCCACAACCATGGAAGAACCTTTGATGTATTTTTCAATTTATTTATTTTCTGTATTGTTAGATTCAGTAAGTACAATTTGTAAATAATATTTCGTTCAATAAAATGTGTAAATTTAAATGAACAAGTTGGGTGTCGTATATGTGTTATCCAAATTTAAGAAGGAAGATAACATTTTTTTATTTTTTATTTTTTTTTCCTTGTGAAATTTCATGCCACAAAGTAACCAGAGAATTTTTTTTTTTTGATTCATTGAATTAAAAGTCTTACAGAAATAGGTTAAGAGCACAAGGAATCGAAGGTAAAATTAATAGTTATATTGGTAATTTCCCAACGGAAACCAAGAGTTCAAAACAAAACACACGATTTCTCACCTACGTACAACAAAAGGCGACCGGATAAGATAGATACCGTAAAAGGTAAGACTTAATCAGAAATATACAGTGTTGGAAAATAAATTCTCATATACTTTATATATTTATTAATTCTGCTCAGTTATTCTGTTAGAATATGACCTGTAAAAGTAAAAAATACAGAAAATAACGAATCAATTGAAAAAAAAAATAATAAAAATTTCACTTGTCTGAATTCCATACTCTAACAGCAATCGGAATTCGAAACTGGAAATAACACTTACCCTAAACAAAACAGCGCATAGACTTTCCAACCAAGGATGGACACCGTGGGAAAGATAAATACAGAGAACCAAACGGATACTAAAGTAAATTAAGTAGTCCACTAGATTTTCTGGTTATTTACAGAAATATCTATCAACTCCTATGTTTTGTGTGTTTTGTGGTGTGAATATATGTTAGACACAGTAACCTATAATGAAAACTCTTTTCAGTTTTGAAAAAAAAATAATAATTTCACTTATCAGAATTCCATAATCTAACAGCAATCGGAATTCGAAACCGGAAATAACACTTACCCTAAACAAAACGGCGCATAGACTTTCCCAAGTGGGAAAGAATTAATACAGCCAACCAATCGGATACTACTCTAAATTAAAATTAAATGTAAGCATTAATTAACAACACCAATGAATCCCGACGGTAACGAAGAATGAATAATTTTAGGATATGTGTTATTCAAACATCTTGATACTAAGTCCTTAGTCATATGAAATTATTTGAGAAATATCCAAACTTGAGGAAATGATACCTTTTGAACAATACCCCAATTTACGGATGTGACTCATGTCATCCCCTTTGAAGAAAACCGCTCGCTCGGGGATATTGCAAATGACGAAAGCCCAGCATCTACGGTCTGTAATGAAAAGGACGAAGTAACTAGTTCAGGTTACAGTATTTACAGAAATTTCATTCTTTGTGGTTTTTGTGTTTGTGTTGTGGATATAAATTCAACTATTTTGGAATATTCGTATTTCGAAGAGTCATCTGGAAAACTGTAAGTACTTTTTTAACTTAAACATAACAATTGCTCGTATGTTTTTGGTAAGCGTAATTCTAATACTGAATAGTTTTTTTCCATAAGAATAATCATAGGGCATATATTAGAGTATCAACATGGATACATTAGTGATTTTTTATATCTAATATGTGTGTGTGTGTTTAAGGACAGGTTTTTTAAGTATATAATTAATTATTCAGAAAAACTCGAAACACGAGAGCCATCACGACTTTCTCTAAGAATTCCCACACTTTAACAGGAAAGAAATACCCAAAATGTATTGGAAAATTAGTACAACCATCTATAGAAGAAAAAAAAACTGTATGTTTGTGTGACATAGAATATAGTTAAATTAAATTATCATTCCAAACTCAATAACAACAAACATTCACGTCACGAATCCTAATGTGATCTTGATCTTGTCAGAAGTGTCCCACCAATCACGAGACGATTACTTAACCACTAAAATCATCCTTCCCATTCAAAACAATAACGTCACTTAAATGACGACATTTATTTACAAATAACAAATGACGTCACTTACCTACTTCTGAAAACAACACACACCCGCGACACGATTCCTTATCTTATCTTGATCTTCATCTTGTCAGAATTGCACCACCAATCACAACACGAATCCTTATCTCTACCATCACCCATAATCCCATACGCGAACCAAAACACAAGAGCTGAAGCCAGTGACACAGTTGCCCACAGGGAAATTCCAAACATTCCACACCCATGAAGCCATGCACACAATGACGTCATCAACCAATCACGTCACGATTCCTTATCTTATCTTGATCTTGATCTTGCCACTACAGCCACCCATACTACTAGGAATTTAGTATACTGATATCTCTATAGTTTTTAGGGTCATCTCTATTACCTTTCTTAAAGATAGGAATCACAATTGCTTTTTTCCATTCTATTGGGGGGATACCAGTTGAGTAAATTTTATTTAAAAATAATAATAAGAGTCTTTCTTTGAATCTTGTTCCTGAGTATTTATATAGTTCTGAATCTAGCTTATCTTCTCCAGGTGATTTTCCATTTCTTGTTTCTTTCAGGCTGATTTCTAATTCTTCTTCAGTTATTTCCTTTTCATTTTCGTTAATTGTTTGCCAGTTGTCTTTTTTAAAATATTTGTCTATCCACAGTTCTGTGTAGTAATTTAGAAATCTTCTAATTTCAATTCAGTGTTTAATTTTATGTTTTCTTTGGTATCTGCATTTAAGTGTTTCAAAATCTTATATACAATGGGTCTTATTTTATATAAATCATGTTCTAAATTAGAAACAAATTTATTCCATGATTCTCTATGTCTTTTTCTGACTTCTCTTTTAGCTATGGCTCTTATTCTTTTATATTCTATTTCATCTTCTAATCTTTTACTGCTTAACCATTTGTGATAGTCTTCTTTTTTCTTTTTGATTATTTCTTTGATTGTATCATCCCAGATCTTCAGTTTTTTCTTTTATTGGATTTTTTGGTCTTTCCTAAGCTTTCGTTTGCTGCTGCCTTTAGTATCGTTTTTATATTAAGCTATTGCATTTCTATTTCTTCATTTTGTTTTATTTTATCTAGATATTGGTTAATTCTTTGTTCATATAGCCATTGTACATTTGTGTTATTCAATAGTCTAGTTTTATAAACAAATGTTTCAATTTTTCTTTCTGTTCTTGTTACTTGTAGCCATTTAGGTGGTAATCTTAATTTTATTTTAACAAGGAAGTGGTCACTGCTTATTTCATATCCTCTGTGAACTCTAACATCTAGCGAAAATTTTGATGTCTTTTCATTTAATATGAAGTAATCTAATATTGATTTCCATCCTCTTGCTGCCCAAGTATATTTATGTATGTCTTTATGTTTATAGAAGGAATTCATTATTTTTAGGTTATTATAAACTATAAAGTCAATCAGTTTTTTACCATTTCTGTTTAGAGTGTGTTCTCCATGTATTCCTATATTATTATTAATTTTCTTGTTTCCAATTCTTGCATTTAAGTCTCCTGCTAAAATTATGTAATCATTTTTATTTATTTTATTACACCTAGATGAGCCTTTGACTCCATGAGGTCTTGTTTAATAATAATAATAATGTTTTGTAGCTGATTATAAAAATCAATATTATCCTGTTCTCTTCCTTCGTCTGGGGCATATAAACCAATTATTGTTAAATAGCCTCTATTTATTTTTATTGTAGCTTCTGTTATTCTTTCATTCCATAATTTATAATGTTTTAACTGTTTTGAAAGGGAGTTATGAATCCAAATCATGACTCCTACTTGTGCTCTTTGGTCTCTGTCGATTCCACTGTATATCACATCTCCTTAGAGGTGTTATGTAATAATAATAATAATCTCTTTTTGCGCGGAAGCGTGTAACCAGCAACAACAGAACTCACACATTATACCTTTTTTTTTTTTTATTTCATCACTGACATCAATTTTACAGTTGCGGCACTTTGTGGGTTTGTCAGCGATCAACGGCGCTGAGCTGGCGAGACACGGGGTATTCGTTTGTCGTTGACTTCTGTTGTTTCCATCTTTGCGTAGTACGGTAGCCATAGCCGACGCTTACACGAGGCTGATTTTTAAATCGAAAGATAACTGACTTAATGCACTGTAAGTACTTACAGGTTGTATAGAAGTAATCGGCTCCTTAGTACGGATGTTATGATTTCTGTTTAACATTTAATTTGAAGGAAATTAAAGTACACTTGAAGTAACGATAAAATGCGGGAGCACAAGTTTAGAACAGCTTATTCACAGACGATTAAAAGAGAAGAACTAAAATGGATAAACTTCTTTCCCTATTTGAGAAAACGTATTCTATATATTCTCTTTTTTTTTAATTTAAATTTATACTTTTTTATAATAAAAAAAAAACATCATCGTTGAATAAATTGATAAAATATATGCTTCTGGAGATCTTGTTATCTTCGAAGAACAAATTTAGGTAAAACCTGAATTTCTTATTCGAGAAAAAAAAAATCAGCTAACCCAGGGTTGCCAGATTGGCCACTCCATGGCTAAATTTCAAACATTTGGCACCTTTTTTTGAACTCTGGGGCCATGAAAAAAGCAGTTTGACCATTTATGCAAATGCGGCCACTAATTTGGTCATTTTTACAAAGATTTCAAATCATATGCATTATTTACTTAATTTAATATTGTAGTCGCATTGTAAGGTTAGCTGTTGGTACCAAAGGCTCATTATGGCGTCATCGAACAAACATTTTCAGTAACAGTCAATTTGGTAGCTGGCTTATAGTTTTTTACTATGACTCCCTTAATAACACCAAGAATGCTTGAGCTTCATTCTGTACTGTATCAAACAAGTACACAAAGCTCCCGCTCGCTATTGTTGCTATAAATTTGATCCAGTTCTGCTGATAAATACCACCAAACACGATACAGCTTCGTTTTGTACTCGTATAAAACACGTACGCAACAGCCATACCAGCTTGGGCCATTGTCTGTTTTGATCGTCTCTAGTTAGTTATGGCGTAGACTTTGTGTTGCAAGTGTTGTTCCGTTGCGTGATATCAGACATTTGGTGCTCTTTGGTGATAGTTCTATCTCATAAGCTTTCATACTGGAATATTTCGCATAAATTTTACCCGCATTGTGACAATATGCAAGTAATATGTTCAATTTCGTAAGAATATTAATTAAGTGATTTTAGTATAATCAATGAATAATTTTTTAATATCGTTTATAAACTCGATCTTTATTTTGCTTATATTTTTGTTATTTTCCCTTTATCAGATTGGTGTTTGGTGTGCCAGATTAGTATTTGTACTCTACAAATTTTGTAGTACTATTATCTATAATTTGTTTTTTTCTTTCTTCGTTTTCTGAATTGAGATATTTTGTTTTTTTCAAGCCCTTTAAAATGCCTAAGTACAAAAGTGATAATAGAGGTGGAAGAAAATATAAAAAAGAGTGGGGAGTAAAATATTTGTAGCTGAAATCTTCTGATGATGGACAATGCAAAACTAACGTGTTGCCAAAACTTTATAACATATCTGTTCACGAAAAATCAAAGAAAACACCAATATAAATCTCCCAGTACATCACAAACAACTCTAGATAAAGTTAAAAATCGTCCATGAATGATCAGGAAAAACAAGCAGAAATAGAACTTAGCCTTGCAATAGAATGTCATTCCTCAATTCGTGCTATAGATCATATAGGTGAAGTAGTTAAAAAAGATTGTCAAAATAGTGTTCTTGGTGGCATTAAACTGCACAGAACCAAATGTATTGCAATTATAGAAAATGTAATTGCTGCTTCATTGAAAGAGCAACTGGCGCATCATTTAGAAGGTAAAAAGTATGCATTACTAGTAGATGAATCTACGGATATTGCAATACAAATGCATTTGTACATAGTTTTTAGATTTTTTTTGCATTGAAAGAAATAAAATTCACTCAGCTTTCTTGGGTCTTATATCTGTTGTAGAGACAACAGCGGAGGTTTTATTTAATAACATTTCAGAAGTGTTAGCTTCATATAATCAACTGTATTGGGTTTGCAAGTGATGGTGCTGCTGCTATGGTTGGAAGTAACAATTCCCTGTGGACTAGGATTAGAAATGAAAATCCGAAACCGCAGAAAATCGACTGCAGAAAATATTCAAATGAAGTGCATTTGCCACTCTCTGGCAATTTGTATACAGCATGCATTTTCAAAGCTGCCATCCAATGTTGGATTCATTTTGACTGAAATTCCTTCGTGGTTTTCAAACAGCAATATGAGAAGAGAAGATTTTAAGGCTCTTTTTAAAGTGATGAATTCAGCAGTTGAAAATGACCAGGAACGAGATGCACCCCTTCCATTTATGAAATCGTCCAAGACAAGGTGGTTAGTGAGAGGTAAAGTCTTCAATAATATACTGCTAAATTGGGAAGATTTAATTGCTTACTTCACCTGCTGTGAACAATCTGGAGGTCAGGCTACAAGGTGTAAGGCATGGTTGATAAAAGAGATGTTACAAGATAGGATGAATTATTTTTACTTTGTATTTGCTACTCCCATTGTTAAAGATTTCGAAAGGCTTAATGTTTTGTTCCAGCAAACCTATGCTGATCCTTACGATCTTGCCAAAGAACTGCGCACACACAGAAATAGTCTTTATCAAAGGCTGTACAACGAAGATGGAACATGCAAAATAGTAGAAAATGTAGACTTTGGAATTAAATTTGATCAAGAAATAGGACGTACTTGATCAGCTTTAGCACTTCTCCTAATATGGAACAAGAAAATAATAAAATAAAGTCTGTGAACTTTAGGTGCCAAGCCATGCTTCAAGAATCGTTGAATAAAGTGAACAAGCGGCTCCCTGAGTCAGCTGATATATTTAAAGGTCTGTCACTTTTAAATCCTACTGTTATTCTAAGCCAAACAGAAAAGAGAAATTTTTCTGATCTGCCATTTTTCCACCTAATAAACGATGTTGATGTAGTCGAAGACCAATACAGAAAAATTAGCCTTGTTGCGTGGAATGAAGAAGAAAACTTCAAAGATGGAATCTCTAAAGAAGCTTTAGAATTTTGGCAAGCAGTATCCAAACACAATAATTTCAAAGAACTCTCGATTTATGCCCTAACATGCCTTATCGTGCCAGCAAGTAACGCAATAGCTGAACGAATTTTTTCTTATGTAACATCTATCAAAACTATACCCAGAAACAGGATGCAAATTAAACTGCTGGATTCAATTGTAAGAATCCGTTCATTCTTAAGTGATAACAATATGTGCTGCCAAAACTTTAAATGTACTCCCGAAATGCTACAAACACAACAGCAAAGCTCTTTACGACTCGACTGCAGAAAAAGAAGAACAAGATATTCAATATCTTGAGGAAGTGCTGTCAAATTAACAACTGAATTTCACTGTAAGTATTTTAAGTTTAATTAAAAGTATTTTTGATGATATGTAATCGAATATATAGGCATAATTTATGCACACTTAATTGTTGGTATGTTAATTCACACAATTCAATCATTTTATATATTTGGTCTAATACTTTTCTAAAGTGGCCATTTTTGGACATATTTTCTTTAAATTTTGGCCATAAATAAGCTGTTCTGTTTATCTGGCAACCCTGGACTAACCCCTTTTTGTTCCCACATATTGAGTAGGCGAGGCCTATCTAACTTTTGAGACTGAGTGGGCTACCAGTTCAATTTCCACTGGTAGCCAATCAACGATAGCTGGCACAAGGCTATCACGGCTATCAGTGAAGAACGCGCGGTTAGCAAGTGCCACCATCTCGTGGTCCATAACCTAACTCGATAATTTTAATGACTGAAAATAGTATGGGTTCGACGGCCGATTTTCTTGGGTATACGGGACGAAAAACCAGAGTTTGCGGGAGAAAAAAACCCGCTTTCCGTGCTAGAGATCGACTAACTCGGGAACCGGTAGAAAAAAGCTCAGAAAAATGCTCCTCCAGTCGGAGACTAGACTCGAACTTATGAGTATTTTTTCTGGCGATCAAGTGTCGTAGAATGCAAACGCCACTTCTACTGAGCTACATATATTTTATTAATAACAAAGCATCTATGTACAATCTGAATAGGAATAAATATATTTACATATATTTACAATTATATACATTTTGTACATAGTATGCTCATTTTAATTGGCATTTTTTCTTTGACATTTCTTTATAGTTTTTTTTTCACATTGTGTCTATTATCTGTGTTCATACAATTTTTTTTTACATGGTAATCTGCTCAGTACTTTGCGTTTCCTAAAGTCCTTATACTTCATCTGAACATTTTTTTCCCCTCTTCAATGTGTCATGCATTGATATCGTTCTATCTTAATCACTCATTAACATTTAAATTACTATTTCATACATCCTATTTTTCATCTATTTACAATTATATACATGCTGTACATAGTATGCTCATTCTAATTGGCATATTTCTTTGACATTTCTTTATGGTTTCACATTGTGTATATTATCTGTGTTCATACAATCTTTTTTTTACATGATAATCTGCTCAGTGCTTAGTGTTTCCTACAGTCCTTATACTTCATCTGAACATTTTTTCCCCTCTTCAATGTGTCATGCATTGATATCATTCTATCTTAATCACTTATATTAACATTTAAATTACTATTTCATACATCCTATTTTACATCTATTTACAATTATATACATGCTGTACAATAGTATTCTCATTCTAATTGGCATTTTCTTTGACATTTCTTTATGGTTTCACATTGTGTATATTATCTGTGTTTATACAGTCTATTTTTTTTTTTTTTTTTTTTGCATGATAATCTACTCAGTACTTTCTGTTTCCTATAGTCTTATGCTTCATCTGAGCTTTTGATTTTTTTTTTTAAATTTAGTGTGTCATACATTCTATCATTCTATCTGAATTATTGTTGTCATTTTATCTTAAGCACTAATATTAACATTTTGATTACTATTTCATAAATCCTATTTGTTTCTATATGTAGTTACATTTAACTGTTAGTATATTACGTCTTCCTTCTTGGGTTTGTGCTACATTTTTTTTATCGTGTTAGGAAACACTTCTTGAATAATTTCTTCTCTAATTAACCTGTGTAATGTTTGTTTTTAAAATATAAAGGTTTGGTTCATACATTATGAACTCATCGTAGAACTTTAAGTGCTATTTACATATATCATATTTAAACAAATACATATAATTACTTTTACATATCATATATCATTGAAATGTGGTGAAGCTCTTCCATTATATATATATTGTCATTGATATTTTTAAAACATAAAACTAAACTACAATCTCCATATTTGACCATTATTATATACAAAGCTACAACCAATTATAGTATAAACCAATTAATATACAGGTGGTTATACAGCTTAATTCGAGGCTAGCTGGTGAGCGGACGTGCTATAGGAGAGCTCCTGAGAGATTTGTGTTTTTTGCTGATTTATTGGTGTTTTGGATTCAATTTAATGGACTTAAGTGTTTAATTTTGGTATATTATTGGAGCTTTATTAGCGTGGTTAGTGTACTAAAGTGTTTTATAACATAATCTATGTCGGGAAGTCGCCGCTAGATGAATTCGTAATGTGTAGTGTTCGTGCAAGCTCCAGATAAGATAAGTATCATTTTCAGTTATCGATACAAATTACTTAATATTGTGTAGTTTTGTTTTATTTGCCTTGCGTATTTTAGTGCGTCTATTTTTGGTGTGTTATAACGTATAATTTGACAAAACACGTTATAGATAAGTATGGCACCTGTGCGAAGGAAAATGGCTTCCAGTAATGAAGGTTCGCCATCGTTATCAAAGAACGGTAGCATAAAAGAAATGAGTCAGTGTACTAGCTGTGAAATGTACGCTTTGCGGAGTGCGGTCGGAGTGTGGTTAGATGATAATAAAGGATTGAATGTGTGTAGAAAATGTAGGGAGAATGCGGAATTGAAGTATATTTCGGATCGTGAGTGTGATATTTTTGTCAACCTTCAGAATGAAGGAAATAGGGATATGACAAGAAACGGCAAGGTTGTACATGAAAATTGTGAGAGTGTGAATGTAGAAAATGTGAATGATAGTATAAATGGTTTCTCAGAGAACAAAAAAGATGAGATAGATGCATTGAGTGAGATCGCGTTGTTGAATAGTGCGATAGAAAGAGCAAAACAGCAGCTAGAGTGCATGAACAAAAGTAGACTGAATGAACCAACCAATAATAAAAGGTATGACAGGAAAAATAGACGTATGAATGTGAACATGAACAAAATGAAGGCTAGAGTGCTGTATGGAGACTCGTTAGTACGAGGTGTGTTAGTAGAGGATTTGATAAAATCGTACCAACCTGGTGCGACCATAAAGGACGTAACTGCGTCTATTAGAGAGCAAAAGGAAAGGGTGAAAGAAATGATTGTTGTGGCAGGTACGAATGATTTCAAAGGAGATAAAATGGAAATGATAGAAGACCTGAATGAATTGTTTGAGGTAGCAAAAGAAAAGAGTGAGAGAGTTAGAATGATTACTCTTTTGCCACGGTATGACAGTGAAATGTTTAAAAGGAGGGCTATGATTGCAAATGACTTTATGCGTGGGTTATGTATGACGAGTGGTGTGGAATTTGTGGATGTGTGGAGTGAGTTTGATGGGCGAAAGGATCTATATAAGATGGATGGCTTGCATTTGAATGGTTACGGTGTAAGAAGACTTGAGAAAATGTTGCTGAATGTAGTGGATATGCAAATTCAGGGAAACTAGCTTTGTTAGGGGGGGGGGAGTAGAGATACAGTCCTTATGGAGGCAGTTGAATGTAAGAATGAATATAATATGCCAGAGCAAATAAGGACAACAAATCTGAGTGGGATAGTTAATATAAGGCATCAAGGTAGGGTTGGGGCTAATGGGGGTCTTAAATTCATGTACACTAATACTAGGAGTATTAGGAACAAGAAAGAAGAGTTTTTGGCCATGGTTGGCACTTCCAGACCACAGGTTATAGGTATTAGTGAAACATGGCTGACTGTAGATGATATAACTAGTGGGATTGAATGTGATGGGTATAGTGTGTTCAGGAATGACAGAGAGAATAAAATGGGGGGAGGAGTATTGTTGATGATAGCTGATGAGCTCCAGCCAAGGAGAATAGAAGTTGAATTGCAGGATAGAGAAAAGAGCACATTTGAGGCCATTTGGTGTGAGATTGTGGCTAGCAGAACTAAATATACAATTGGGTGCTGCTATAGACCAGGTGATGGAAAAGATGGTGGTGACAGTATGCACAAGCAAATAGAAGAAATGGGTGGAAGGAGGGTGATTATTATGGGAGATTTCAACTATGGTCGCATTGATTGGAGTGAGGAGAGGACACACGGGAGGAAGGAACTGGATTTTATGCGGTTATTAAGGGATAACTATCTGCGACAGCATGTAATGGAAAATACTAGGGGTCAGAGAGTGCTTGACCTAGTAATTACATCTGAGGATTTGGCTGTAACAAATATGACCACACTGCCACCAATCGGTGAGAGTGATCATAGGGTCAACTTGGGAGGTGGCTAAAGGTGCAGAATTTTCAATTAAGGCAGGGTACATGTGGAATTATCGGGCTGGAAAGTATGACGAGCTTAGGAGTTTGATTGGTTCAGTGCCATGGCATGTACAACTGCAAGGAATAGAAGTTGATAGTGCATGGGAGGTAGTTAAGAAGTGCTTGCATGAAGCAATGGCTGACTGTATACCTAGAGTCCGAATAATAAATCAAGTAGGGGTTAAATGGATGAATAACACCATTAAGCTTGAGTTGCAAAAAAAGAAACAACTATGGAGGGAATTTAAGGAGAAGGGTGACCTGCAGGCACATGAACGATATAAAGCGCAGGCCAGAAGGGTGACGAGCGTGGTAAGAAAAGCAAAAAAGGATTACGTAAGAACATTGGCCATGCAGGCTAAAGAGAATCCTAAACAGTTTTTTAGATATGTAGCAAGTAAAAGGAAAAATGTACATGGCAGATTGATTTTAAAGAATGCCGATGGTAGGGAGGTAACTGAATCAGTTGAGATAGTTGAGTTACTGAGTGAGCACTTTGCAAAAGTATATCATCCAGGTGGTGACATTGCAGAAACGAATAAACCAGTAGATTATACGGGAATTATGGTTAATGAAGTGGAGGTGAGTAGTCTATTGCATAACCTCAATGTCAATACATCTGTGGGATTGGATGGTATACCAGCTCGTGTTGTACGAGAAGCAGCTAAAGAATTGTCAGTACCCTTGACCATTTTGTTTAATTTGAGTCTCGGGTCTGGGTTAGTCCCGAGCGGGTGGAAAGAGGGGAAAATAGTTCCACTGCATAAAGGTGGTTCCAAGACTGCTGTTGTAAATTACCGACCGATTAGCATATCAGGAATCATTGCAAGGTCTTAGAGAAAATAGTCAAGAGGAAAATACAAGATTGGATAGAAGAAAATGGGATACTGTATCGGGGACAGCATGGTTTTGTGAAGGGTAGGTCATGCCTCAGTAACTTGCTCACTTATTATAACACAGTGACGGCTGAACTGGATAAGGGTAATGGGTTTATGGTGATTCTACTGGACCTTGCCAAGGCCTTTGACAGGATTCCACATGGAATTCTAATCAGTAAATTGCAGCATATGGGAATGGACATAGGGTTGGCGAGATGGATAGGAGGGTGGTTGACGGAGAGATATCAGAGAGTGGTTTACTCGGGAGTAGAGTCCACAAGACGGCCTGTGACTAGTGGTGTGCCACAAGGATCTGTTCTTGGACCACTGCTGTTTAATTTGTTCATAAATGATATAGGAAATGATCTGAGAGGAACAGTTCATTTGTTTGCGGATGATGCGAAGTTGGGTAGGGCAATAGTGAATGCAGATGACGTCAAAATTTTGCAGGATGATTTGGATAGATTGGAGGTCTGGGCTAAGCAGAATGGATGTCAGTTTAATGTGGCAAAATGTAAGGTTATGCATTTTGGGGTGAAAAGATTGGCGGCAGTTTACTGCATTGGTGGACCGTGCTCCAGGAAATTGATGAGGCACGAGATTTGGGAGTGTTGGTGGATAGGGAATTGAAATTTAGGGGACACATTGCAAAAGTGACCAAAACAGCTCATCAAATCACTTGGTTGCTGAAGAATACGTTGACAAGTAGAGACAAGCAGGTTATTGTTCCTCTGTATCGAGCCTTGATAAGACCCCATCTAGACTACTGTGCTCAGATTTGGTCACCTAGGTTTCTTCTTGATGGGGAGGAGGTGGAGAGGATCCAGAGGCGAGTGACCAAGATGATAGCAGGTCTGTGGAATGAACCGTACGAGAATAGGTTGAGGATTTGTGGGTTGCAAAAGTTGGTTGATAGGCGGAGAAGGGGAGATATGATTGAGACATTCAAATTACTGAAGGGTTTCTATAAAATAATTCAGAAGATATTTTTGAGAACAGGTCTGGTTGTGGGAGGACTAGGGGACATCCATGGAAACTGGGCAAAAGTGTGGTTAGTAAAGGTGTTAGAGCTGGGTTCTTTACTTTTAGAGTAGTGAATGAGTGGAATGCGCTCCCTGAGTCTGTGGTGGATGCTGTGACAGTGAATGAGTTTAAGGCCAGGTATGATAGATACTGTATGAATGTCAAATAGTTGTGATGAATATGATTTGGGGCCTCCCTCGATGAGTCTAATGACTCCCTGGAGTTGCCCGTAATAATAGTAATAATTAATGAGAAAGTATATTCTATGTGTTTCTTTTGCTTATGTATATTTATTTTATTTCTTCGCGTTCTACAAGAAGTTTTGTATGGTTTTATTTCTATGATCTGCAGTTGTTCTTCGAATTCTGAGATAAGACCCATTTTTCCGCCATTGGTGTCTGGTTATTTTGTTTCTGTTTATGGTATCTGTGATTGTGTCTTTAAATATGTTGTTTATTTTCCTGAGTATGTCTGGTCCTGTTTCCCTTCCATAAATTTTGTCGCATCTGTATGTCCATATCGAGTACATGGTTGTTATGATGATGATTGCTTTAGTTGTGTTAATGGTACCTTCGTTTAACCAGAATAATGTGTGTCCTGTTATGGGTTCTTTGTGTTTTATGAGTGTTTGAACGGTGTTCCATATTCGGGAGGTGTGTGGGCAATAAATCATTAAGTGATAAAATGTTTCTGGTTGGGGGAAAAACTGACATGTGGCGGGGTCTTGAAGCGGGATCCCTTTTGCTGTGCACCATATTTTTGTGGGCAAACAAGCGTGGTGTAATTTGTAGTAGAAGGTTTTTAATTTGGGGTTTATGGGCAGACTGAAAGCTTTTTAAAGTGCGTTTGATAGTCTTAATATGCCTCTTTCAATCTCCCGGTTTTGTGGTGGGGGGGGGGTATAACTGTGCACGTGAGTTTGATGTGTGCAGCTTTAGGTCTCATCTTCAAAAATTCGTTTATTCCTATGTATTCATTAATAAAGTTGTAACCTTCCGCGATCTCGTGGAACATTTTTGGTGTTTTACCACTCGAATGCGGAAGGGAACATATTACTTTGTCGGGCATTATCTTCTGCATATAGTATAGTATATATATGCGCTCCACGCTTTTTCCTTTGTGTAAGCTCTCTCCATGATTTTCGCTCTCGCACATAGAGTTTTTATGTGGACATTTATTAAGCCGAGTCCTCCAGCCTCAATGTCGTGGAATATTGTGGATCTTCTGATGGGCTCCCCAAATGAAATTTGCGCACTCTCTGTGTATTCTGTCTACTTCTTTACCGTTGTAGTTGATTTTGTTTATGAGGCACCATATCTTTGAGAGTAAGTATTGATTGCAAATTTTAGCTTTACTTCGTAATGATACTTGTCTATGTCTCATCTGTGTGATCTTATTGGTTATTTTTGTATGTGCAAGCGCCCATTGTGTGTTGTGTTGGATTTGTTCCCCTATGATGATCCCCAGAAGTGGTAAGTGGTCGTTTATTTTTATGCCGTTCGGCATGGATGGCCTGTTTGCCCACCTGTCAAAGAACATCACCTGGCATTTTTGCAAGTTTACTTTAAGTGCTGACGCTGTTTCAAATTTTTTAAGTATGTTGTAAGCGAGTGTGAAGGACTCGGCTGTAGTTACGATTAGTGTCACATCGTCGGCTTAAGCGAGCACTTTTGTTTTTCCTTCACCTCCTATGTGAGTGCCCGATATGCCAGGATGTTTTGATATTTCTTGTAAAACTGATTCTAAGGCGAGGTCAAAGAGAATCATGAAGAGGCTGTCTCCCTGTCTGACCGAGCATTTAAGTTTGACCAGTGCAGACAGTTTTTTTGTTTATGATCAGGCGTGACTCTGCTGTGGTGTAGATATTTGAGATCAGCTTTTGAATTTTTTTCCCAAACCCTGCGGCTTTGATGACTTCATTTAAGTACTGATGATTTACTGAGTCAAAGGCCTTTTCAATGTCGAGACCTACCAGTAGGCATGGCTGTTGTGTTGCCTGGTAGTGTTCGTATATATATCGAATTTGTAGGATAGTATCCTCTATTTTTCAGCCTTTTATTCCGCAGGTTTCGGATTTGGATATGATCGTGTGTATGTGTCTCTGCACTCTTTCAGATATAATTTTAGTTAAAAATTTTTGGTCTGTATTGAGGAGTGTGATTCCTCATTGTATCTCTTCGTTGTTTGTTGTGTTTTTCTTTTTTGGTATTAATGCTATGTAGCCGAGATTGAAATATCCTGGGATGCTCTCCGAATTGTGTTTTCCGGTCAGCATTTTTACAAATAGTGTCTCAAACAGTGGGTAGTAGTCTTTGTAAAATTCTGCAGTGAGGCCATCAGGTCCTGGGGATTTATGTAATGATAGGGATTTTATAATTTTCTTGCATTCTGATGGCATGATTAGTGAGTCTATGTTTTCAGCTTCTTGGTCTGTGAGTCTTGGGATTTGTTTCAAGAAGTGTTGTGTTTCTGTTTCGTCATATTTTTTTTCAGAGAATGTATTTGTGTACTGTGAGTGAAAGAATCGAAGGAGGTTTGCATCTCCTTCGATTTTTTTCCCCTCGTGTGTAATTTTATTAAATGTCGCTTTTTGTTTTTTTTGTTCTTCAAAGAGCCACGCAGCTTTGGTTCTTCCTTCATCTTGTTCCATTGTTTTGATTCTAGCGCGAACCCAGGCCCCTTCAGCCTCTTTTGTTTCAATTTGTGTTAGTTTCGCTTTGTATGCTTTATTTGCTATTTTATTTTCTGGAAGTGTTCTGTCTGTGTTGTATCTCTGTATTAGTTCTTTGATTATGTTTAGTTTTTCTTTGTTTGTATTGTATTTTTTGTGTTTCCCTATCTTTATGGCGCCTTTTTTTACTTGCATTTTGAATTTATTCCATGCCTCTATTGAATTTGTTATTTTTTTTATATCATCTAGTGTTTAATTTCCGATGTAAATTGTTCTGTGTTAATAATGCTGTTATTTTGTTTCCATAGCGGGTAATTTCTGTTTGTATGTGTTGCTGTCTAAGGTCTCACGGGATAGTTGGCCTTGACCAAGTGGTGGTCACTAAAAGTTAGTGGTGCGTGGCAAACTTCCTTTACAGTGGACTTTAGATGCTGGCTTATGTATATTCTGTCTAGCCGTGAGGCATTGGTGGAGGAAAAGTATGTATATTCCTTCCGTGTAGGATATAATATGCGAAATTGTCCTTTATAAGACATCGCTGGATTATGTGTGTGAAGTTATTTTTTTCTTGAAATGTTTTTAATTTCCCTGTCTAATTTGTCATTTTCTATGAAGTTCATATCCCCGGCTGCTATGATATTTTTTATGTTTATCATTTTATTTTCAAGTGTATCCCAGAAATGTTTTTTGTAGTTGTGTTCGGTTGGGCCGTATATGTTGATTAGCGATACTATTTGGCTCCCCAGGCTATCTCAACCTCGAGTGTTCTGTGTTCTATTATGGTGCTGTGTGATATTATTTGTATGGTGCTTCTTTTTCTGATGAGTGTTGATAAACCTGCAATCCCTTGTGCTGGCTCGCCAACGATGTAGTAATGAGACTGCAGGCTTCTGTGAAATTTTCTTTCTGTTTCTGAGTCTGAATGTAGTCTTGTGTCTTGTAGCATTACAATGTCTGTGTAGTTCTGATGTATCGTGTTTCTTAATAATTTCTGTGACTGCTTTCTGTTTAAACCATTGCAATTAATGCCCACTATATTGATTGGTTTCTTCATAAATTTTTTTGGCATTAGCAGATCTTTCCTCTCTGAGGTTTTACTTTATCTTTATCTCTTTTTCTTTTTATGCTAGGCGTAAATTTCATTTTATTCCTTCTCACTGGGGTGAATGCATTTGGGCTTTTTTTGTTTTCCCCCAGATTTTCCGGACTTGTAGGCTGTTTTCGTCATTCTTCTTGACATGTTCTTTTTTTTCTGCAATGTCCTCTCTACAGTTTTGTTTCTGAGAGGATATGCCAGGTGGTTTCTCTTCTTGCATTTTATCTTCATCCTTTTCGGCATTTTCCTTATGTTCTGCGATGTCCTCTCTATCTTCTTCAGAGGTTGCAAAGGGATTTCCCCACTTCTTGCAGCTTGCTTGATTTTGGTGGTATTTTTTTGCTATTTTCGGAGGTATTCTCCTCGTTTACTTCTAAGCAGGCGCTATTTTCTAGAACAACGTCTGCTTTTCCCCGTTCGTTTTGCTAACATGGAAGCGTATGTCTGCCCAGTGCATTCTTTCATGTTACGGCCAATTCGCTTACACTGTTCACATTTCAGTGCAGTGCAGTCTTTCCTTAAATGGCCAATCTTATCTTTCTGCATCGAAAGCATGAGGGGAACGTCCTGGGATGATGACTAATCCCGACATTTTTTGTACCTTTATAACATAAGGTATTTCTTCTGTTTTGGTCCCTTCATTCAATGTGATGGTTACCTTTCTTTTATTAGAAAGGACATGTGCCCACTCTTTGTCCCTGGTGTTACTGGTTAAATGTTCAATGCACTCGATTTTTCCGAATTTCTCAAAGTGTATGACACAAGTCTGTTTGGGATTGGGGGGGGGGGGGCTAACCAGTGTATGATAATATCAATTTTACGATTTTTGTCAATGGGTATAATTTTACATTTTAGTTTACAGACATCTAGTTCTTTAAGATTTACAAATGACTCTTTTACAGTAAGGGACTTAAGACTAATTACAAAAATATAATTAAATTTGAGGACATCGAGGTGCCAAACATCGGAACCTCTTACCTTGGTTTTGAGGCTTTCAATTATGTCTTCCTCGGTATATGTAGCGCCATTTGGGTCACACTACACTATGCAGGCTTTAGTCCAATCTAGTTCTTCAGGTTGGTTTATAGAGGACAAGATATCCACGTTGGTTTCCATGGAAGGGCTTGTAGTAGGTTTTTCCAATGAATTTTTCTTCTGACCGTTTATTTGACCGGACCTCATTAGCAGCGGCTATACCATGTACCATAGAATTACTGGACGTACCTGCGACATTAGGCATCATTCCGGGAAGGAAGCGATTAGCGATCGCGAGGCGTTAGCATATATAATCGGCTTACGCCCCACCTACTTACTATAGAAAGCACTAAACATTTAAAACGCGGAGCTCCACTAAACACGTCTGCTCTGGTCAGATTCCAAGCAACGACTACACTTCAACTCACTTCTACTGAGCTACACAAGCCATATAAAATGCAATGGTGTAATTCAGGTTTATGATATTAGTTCCACAACTTTTGACATTTAAGACTTTTGGTATGCTGGGTCGTTGCAGGAAAATAATAGAAGATGTGAACTAACATTCGTTTCCTTAGCTTGAATGGTAGACAGAGGAAATCAAAGAATTGCAGGTTGTTTTTTATGAGCTAACATTAGCAGACCAAAAAAAAAAAAAGTTATCAATGAGAAAATGACATGATGCTGAAATGACAAAAAAATTAACCTCTTATTAACAAAAGGTTAGGTTCTTGGTTCTTTATTCAATAAATTGTAATTTCAGATGGCATGGTTGTCTGTGAAAATATTTTGTGATGTAGCTGATTTTTATCATCTTGTGCCAAACGGCACCATTCTTACAGCTGAGCTTAAGTGACTAGGAAATTATGAAGTTCAACCTCTAATGCAGGGTTCCCAATTATCCAAACTCTCACCAACACGATATTCTCATAGTATTAATAAAAAAAAAAAAAAAAAAAAAAATCAGCTAACGCCTTTTTATTCCCGTATATACGGGAGTAGGCGAGGCCATTTAGCCCTATCTAACTTTTGGAGACTGAGTGGGCAGTTCAATCTCCACTGGTACCCAATCAGAGACAGATGGCCCAAGGCTATCACTAATTAAGCGGTACGCAGTGAAGAGAGACGGCTCAAATGTGCCGCCATCTCGTGGTCTCTAACCCTAACACAATATATTTAATGTCTGAAATAATGTGGGTTCTACGGTCGATTTTCTTGAGTTTACAGGACGAAAAACCCGAGTTTCCGGGAGGAAAAACCTGCTCGCCCGTGCCAGAGATCGACTAACTCGGGAACCGGTCGAAAAAAGGCTTAGAAAAATTTCCTCTAGTCGCCGACTAGACTCGAAACTAAGACTTCCTTCGTGCGGCCTAGTGCGATGGTGTGCAAACGCCACATCCACTGAGCTACACAGGCTCTATGCTATAGGAATACAACTTTAGTCGAATTTATAATTTGAATTCACTAGCCGTAAATAAATAAATGAAACTACATTGTGAGTACATTGTCAGTGAATGTAAAAATAGGTTATGATCGTCAATGTGTAAATAATGCCTTCCGAGATAAGTCTTTACTCCATGAATAATAAAAATATTATTATTATTCCGGCATTGTTGGCCGAGTGGTTAGCGTATTCGCTCTCCACCCAAAAGGTTGCAGGTTCGAATCCTGCCCTGCGCATGGATGTTTGTGATAATAATAATCCATCAACTTTCCTGGTGTCAAATACTCATCAAGAGAGAGAGAGAGAGGTTTAGACCATTAACAATTAAAATATATGAGAAATATATATTATATCACATTACAGTGTGAATAAATATATACATATATTACAAAAGTCCACAGTCTTACAGAAAATCTCTCCTGCTTGTAACATATTGAAGCAAATGCATTTATACATTGCCTGAGTATTCACAACATACTCAGGCAATGTATTCCGCCCACCAACCACTCCACATAAAAAAAATAAATAATTCTCATCCTCTTATTCACCACTTCCTTGAGCAATTTCCAATGATGGCCTCTAGTTCTTGCTCCTTCCTTATTTTCCAAAATCAGAAAAATCTCTTTCTTGGATCCATCGAATAAATACCTCTCAAGAGCTTAAACGTCAATCATATCACTCCTTCGCCTTCTATCAGCCAAACTCTGCAGATTACATGACTTCACGATCTCCTTATAGCTAACATAATACAATCCTGAACAATGGCGGCCCGTACATAAGCACTGCAGCACCACCAAGGATAAAATGAAAAATTTAAATTTTGTTTGTGTTTATAAAAAATAGCAATACTTACATTATATAAATGCAATACTACATGTTAAAGGTTACAGCTTATGTTTCGACAGTGATTGAATAGTTAATAATTGGAATTGTTCGATTAGCACTTTAGATTACGAAACAACTACACTCTAAAGCAGATACAAATAAAATCTAAAACAAATACACTTTAAATTCCATCTAACGCAGTATAGGAATTATCATGTTCGACCAATCGCAGTCAGACGCGCCGATATTCGTTTTCGCTTGTGATTGAATGTTACAAGTCATTCCAACACTGCTCGTATGCTTGCGCGGTTATTTCTGTGAGATACGAAACTTTTATTATTTGTGAGGATTGGTGGTAAAGGTGAACGATTTTTTGCAAATCTTATTTTATTCTGTTAAAATAACATATAATTATTTATTCATTATAGATACAAGGCTGAATTCTGACGAGTATCACTGTTGAAAATATGAAAAGAATCATATTTTTTCAATTATCGTTACACGAAACAAACACACCGCGATCTAACGCAGTGTCAGAATTATGGCGTTTGGCCAAATGTAGCCAGACATGCTGATATTCGATTGCGCTTATGATTGCACGTTACAAGTCATTCAACACTGGTCGTTTGGGCAGTGTATCGTATACTTGCGCGCGTTATTTCTGTGAGATAAGAAACTTTTATTATTGGTGTTTGTTCATGGTGAGGGTGAAATATTTTAATAAAGCAATTTTTAATATGTAAATTTATTTATTAATAAATTGTTTACTGATTATGCAGCACCCCAACATAAAATTTTCACCAGCCGCCACTTTTTCTGAAATCATTTTTGTCCACTGCCTCTACAGATTCTTCAAATTGTCTTCATCACTGAAAATTTGAAATTCGAGATTCTCAAATTTCATATTTCGATCCACCATGACCCCAAGATCTAGGGCTTCCTCAACTTCTTCCAGCAAAGTTCCACATAGAGCATATGCAATATCCTGTCTGTGGTTCCCAAAATTCAAAACCACACATTTGGCAACATTAAACTGGCATCCCCACATTATTCAGATCCTTCTGATGATCCACTACATCAGCACTACTCTCAATAATCTTATTTAGCTTCGCGTCATCCGTAAACAATTAAGTACCTCTTTAAATTTCAGTGACAATTTAATTGATATAAAGGTTGAAAAGTATTGGTCCTAACACAGAGCCCTGTAGAACTCCACTACTAACTTTCCTTTTCCTTGAAATTGTTTCCACACAACCCTTTGATATCTTTCAAACAACCCGTTCCCAATCTACTCCACCAACTTAATATCCAAAACCATATGTTGCACTTTAAACATCAGTTTAGCATGTGGTACCCTATCAAATGTTTTTGCAAAATCTAAAAAAAATTATAGTATATGCATTTCCCTCATCAACACTCTTGTTACTTGTAAGTGATTACTGAAACAAGAACGTCCCTTAACAAATCCGTGCCGAACCTTCACCGATAATATTATTTTCATCTACCCAGTTTTGTATAGGAGCTCTTACCAATTTTTCTAAAACCTTACCAACCACAGAAGTAACATAAACTGGTCTATAATTTGATGCCTCCATTCTCCCACCACCCTTATGCACTGGCACTATTTTACACTCCTTCCGACCTGCAGGGATTTTTCTAGTTGCAAGGCTTTCATTAAATAGCCAACTCAAGGGAGCTGTTAGTTCTCTAGCGCACTCCCTTAACACTCGTGGCGAAATACTACACAGTCCCACAGGCTTGCTGACATCTGGAGGACTTATTATTATTGTAAATACGCCTATTTCACTTTCTTCTAATTTGCCAGCCTTCTCTATCCTCTTTGGCACAAGACTCATATCCCAAGGATGAAACACTCTAATGAAGTAATCATATAATAGCTCTACAATATCGTTCCTCTTGGTCAATAGACGACCTTTTCCATCTAGCATGACCATTCGTCCATAATCACTCTTTCTTTTGCTAGCCACATAACAGAAATAACGAAAAAATTCCTTAGGGTTGTCCCTTGAATGTAGTGCTAGCCTGTTCGCATATTCTAATTTTCTCTTCCTGACTATACTATTCATCTTTCTTGCTTGAAGTCTGTCTTCCTCATGCAACTGTTCACCACCTCTCATTCTATACTTTTTCCATAACCTCTATTTTTCCTTCAGTTCTTTCTTAATCTTACTGGTAATCCATTTTGCACCAGATATTTTTATTTTTTTAATGCGTTGTATGCTCTTTGCTACCTTATAACAAATGGCCATTAACTAGCTTCATACATCATTTTATATCACTACTACCAGTCTCTAAGTTTGCTTTCTACTACACTTTTCTACTTCCTAGTCTCTAATATTGCTCTCTTTTTCCACCTGATTAACGCTGCCCTGCAAGTCATTTGTATCAGCTATTGCTATAATGTGCTGCACATTCTGTCCTCTCTTCATTGCTATTGTCATCCTCTCTATTATTCCACCAGGAAAACATTCTTCAAACGTTATTCCACATACCCTAAATTAGTGTTTCTTAATGTGTGGTACGCATATCCCCGCGGTTATGAGAAAGATATTCAGGAGTATGTGGCAATTTTCGGCTAAGCATCATTAACTTATTATTTCAACTCAACTGTTGGCTTGCCTTTGTCTTTGGTTCCCGCGATCTTTTGTTATACCGCACCAATCATATGCACTTCTTCATAGGTGCTCTATCTCAACTGGCCTAACATTGCTGTCTATTTCGCCTTCTGCTTTTCCTTCTCATGAGTTATTTGTGAAGGATTGTTCATTACGTATCTCAAGTCTTGTAAATTATTGATAATTTTTGCTTGAAGTAATGGGAAAGTAGATGAAGCTATTTGGGTAGATGACTTTGACAATGCATACAAGGAAACTGTTCTCGATGCCAAAAGTAGTGATAGCGAATAGGAGCTTCTTTGTAAGTCACACCATTTCCAGTTTTTTTCTGAAAACTTTTGTTTCTTTAAAAAATTTTTAGCTGTAATTTTGAGAAAAAAGTCATTGGTTAAAGACTGGATTTATGAAATGCGCAAAAGAGAGCAATATAGCAAATACAGCACAAGTAGCTGTAAGTAACAAGAAAACGTTGATATTGTATCTGAATCAAATGAAATTGATAAGAGTGTGTCGTCTTTCATCTCTAGAGAACTAACTAGGAAAAAGAAGATGAAAACTCTTCGTATGATATGAATTATTTGAAATATGTATTTTCATGAATGAGAAATGAAGATGAACCGATTCCAAATTTTCTTCCATTAAAAATATATCATGTTTTTTGTTTACATGAACATATAAATTCAAATAAAATTGGCATTTACAATGAAATACATGTTATTTATTTATTATTATTTTCATAAGGGGATACTTGGTAATAATATAAATTCAAGAAGGGGTATGCGGATATCTGAAGTTTGAGAAACACTGCCCTAAATCATGGAACAGCCATATATTATACCTGTTGTTATTATTAGACACCTCCAGGGAGTCCAAAGACTCATCGAGGGAGAGTGTGCCGACAGCATCGAGCGATTGGCCTCCTTTCCAACTACTAACCGCGCTCACACTTACTTAACTGAGCCACTCGCACTACTATCCTCCACTCTCTATTTTTCTATACTCTCTCGTATTACTCTCGCACTTTGATTACTTCTTATTATTATGCTTTTTTCCTTTCTTCCGCACTTTCATTCCTTTCTTTATCATGCTATAACCGATTAATAATAAAATTATTATTATTGTGCTGTGTTGTGCTTAGTATCCCTATTTCAATTTACTGTCGTGCTCCATCTAGTGAGCATTACATTTGTTTATGTTCGTGTGCGGGCATTCGAAGCATAGCTATGGAATTTTTGTGTATGATTTTTGCGATTTGTTGATTTTAAACTTGTGTTACAGTTGTCATGCCACCTAAGCGACGTGGTAATAAGACAAGTAATGTATCTCCAAAGAGACAAAAGAATTCTGAAAATGATGATCTTCATAAGAAGAAGCTTGCTTTTTCGCCAAACAGAGTATGTTTCATCATAATCATATATATATATATGTGTGTGTGTTCTGTAATGAGCGTTTTTCACAGATCGATTGTTAAGTGAAAATAATTAAATATTTAAACCTTGACAACTTTGGAAAATGAGATTCTTTAAGTAAACTATACGTGTGTGTACAATGATAATGCACCGATTGGAAAATGAAACTTCCTTATCCCGCCAAAATAGTCTTTAGTAAACACGTGGTCATAAGAATTACCAATAAAATATATACCATTTGTAAGGCGAAATATACACGATGTTCACTTTATATAAAACGCTATTAGCTGTTTATGAAGATAGTTTCAACGTGATACTAGATAATTATTGCATTGGTGAATTAGCCGCCAAAACAAATCGTTATGTCCAGTCTCTCGGATATTATTAGACGCTGCTCAAAATATAATTTTCAAGGGTGTAAACGATTAATGGATTAAACGCACCCTCATTAGTTTGAAATTCAGCATGTACAGGTGTTTTAGTAGGCCACGATATTTGAATTTATTATTTTTATTTATTTCCTGATTTTCAATACATTTATTATTAGTAGTATTATAATAAAGACGTCCATGGAATCAAAGACTCATCATGGGAAGTCTCACTGTCACACACACACACACACAGTTTATGATACTGTGCCTTAAATGTGTTCACCATCTCTGCAGTTACCACACTCTCAGGCAATACATTCCATGCAAAAAAAACTACTCCTCATTCCACTCCCCTCCCCCCGCTCACACGTTCCTTATACTGCTTCCAGGGATGATCTCTTGGTCTCTGCTATCTTCACCTATTCTATATAAAACCTTCCTGCCATTAATCTGGTAATAACTTAACAGCTTATGTCTTGATCATATTCCCTCCTCTCTCCTCCCACTATCCACCAATTTCTGCGAATTGCATTTTTCAATCTGTCTTCATACTCAACATTCCAGAAACTAGAAACCACCTTAGTCAATCATCTCTGGACCTTTTCCAGTACATCTTCATTTTGAAAACCAGGTGACAAAATCTGTGCAGGTAATCCATATGGACTAATCAAAGCCTTATACAAGGGGAACCATTTAGTTTGAAGAGCTGTGGTTGCATTCCTAGGGAAACACATGTGATGGGAAACTGTTCTGGAGGACACTCTTCTAGAAGGGATAAAGAGGAGAAATTTGTACCTTGTACATAGTACTTTATTATGATTCTTGAAATGAGCATTTCACTATGAGGCCCATGGCCCTCATGTTGATTTGTTTTGTCTATCTGTGTGTATGTGTTTAATGTGAATTTCACTCACGACATATTGTACCTGAGGTGGCTTAAGGATTAGATAATTCAGGAACTATTTTTGCTCTTGAAACCAAAGGTACTTCATGCCTCTTGTAAACAGGATAGTGGTCTCACACAGAATATAAATGGAAATCATCTACCACATAGTGACTAACAAATATGCTTGCTGCAGTGGGATTCGAACCTACAACTTTGGATGGAAGACTGGCAATATAATAAATCCTACTTTAGCTTAATAGATATTAATGAAATTTGGTATTTGAAATCTCTGCTGAGATTTGAAATTTGTCCATTAATTGATTTTCGTTTCAATAGGTCTGGTTTTATTGAAAAATTCTGACAAAATGATGAGAAACATACAGAATTATATCTTGCAAATGACAATGTAAACTGCTTGCGGTAGTCAAAAAAAAAAAAAAAAAAAAAAACCGAGTAAAAAAACACATCACTGCAAAAATTCTGTTGCAAATACATCTTTTTATCATTGTCTTTAGTGTTATTTCATATCTGCTATTATTACCATTGTTGATATCAAGAACCTTTTATGGAGTCTATTATTTTTTGATCTTTGTAGATCTATTTTTGTTCACACATTATAAACTGAAGCACATATATAAAATATGTTGAGCATTACTTTTAAACACTTCTTAAATTGCTAAGAAAAGTTTTATATAAAGAAATATCAAACAGAATTTTTTTTCAAAATTCATAATTTATTATTTTAATTTCAAGTACATTTTTATAAACCTATAAATTAATAATAGTTTAATTATTGCATGTCAAAGACTTCTATAGTAGGAGGATCTAATATAATGTAGGTATGTAAACTACATGCCGTTCATAAAACTAGTTCAGTGTTAAATATATTTTTGCTACTGATTTGTTATATATATATATATAACATGAAACTTAACAGACTAAGTACTGAGAAATGTGATGAACATGATATTTTAAATAAACTATTGGAAGGCACAGGAAAGAAAACAGAATAGAACAAACAAACAACAAAAGAAAAAAAAAAGATGTGGAACATTCTGATACTAATGTCTATCAAATGATGCCATTTAAAGCTTCAAATTTCAACCAACAAATTCTGACACAAGCACAGAAAAATGTGAATCACATTACCTGCCATTGCAATTTTCACTTGTAATCAATGTTTCTACTTAAATTAGTAGCCAGATTTTTTGAATAAATATATAGAGCTTCTATATTATAAAATATGATTTCTTTATCTCATAATGAATGTATCAGCATAGAAAAAAAAAAAAATCCAGGTGAATTAAGATAAGTACTATGTTCAATGAAAGTAAAAATACTATGTAGAATGAAGTGTCCATGATAAGTCTAGTAACTCTAAGGAGACCTATAAATAATGCCAATTCTAATATCTTTGGCAAGCTCATACTACTAATATCTGTAAATAACCACATAAAATAATAATTCTAATAATGTCTATAAATATTAATAAAAATCTTACAATTGTAAGATTTTTATTATTATCATTATATAGGTATCTCCTTGGAGTGAGTCAGAAGACTCATCTCAGGAGACTTATTATTGACACACTAGCCATTATTCACAGAATACCTATCATGTTCTCTCATTAAACTCATTCACTAACAAAACATTCACAACCATGTGTGGCAACCCGTTCCACCTATTCACCTGCAAGCAAAAAAACCTAGTCCTAATACCCTTACTAATTACATTCTTACACAATTTCCAGGGGTTCTGGTTCTCTGGTTCCATTCCTTCTTGTATACTTAAAAAAAAGCCTTCGGTTCAAAAAATCTTTATTTATTGTATTTCAGTCATTTACCTAAAGTTACCTACTCTCTGCTGCTCACATGAAATTATTGTTGGTTTTGTAGAGAATTCTAGAGCTATGTCTATTTGTATTGATTCTGATATGGTAACTGAATGTTCTCAAGCTGATTTCTGCCAAAATAAACTATCCTCTTCAACAGTGCTAAAATCTGAATTATTTGTTCACCTTCCTGAAGGATGAATAATTAAATTATTGTTATTAACATCAGACCTCCATGGAGTAAAAAGACTCATCTCGGGAGGCAAACAGTGTTACATACAAAGCCCATCCAACTGTGTGTTAAACTCCTTCAATGTATCTGTATTCATCACACTGTCAGGCAAAACATTTCACTGACCAACCACTCTCCATGCAAAGAATCTACTCCTTATGCCCCTGCTCACAGCTTCTTTCTACAACTTCCTGGTATATCTCCTTGTTCTATTCACCCCCCCCCCCTTCTCCCATGCTACAAAAAATTTCTTCCACATTGACTTGATAACAACCCTTTACCAACTAAAATGTCGCAGTCATATCCCCTCTCTTCTTCCATTCACAAGGCTTTGAAAACTGCATTCCTTTGATCTGTCCTCATATCCCGCATTCCAAAGGCCAGTTATGACCTTAGTCAATCTTCCTCATCGCCATGAAACAAGGGGTACCAAATCTGTGCATAATAATCCATATGAGGCCTGACAAGGCCTTATACAATGGAACAAAACCTTTTTATTTCTAGAATTTAAGGTTGTCCTCTGCATCATTGCCATAATCTGATGTGATGTCTTCACAACTTGTGCAGTGTGATCTCTGAACTTCAGATCCTTGTCCACCATCACTCTAAGGTTTCTTATTTCCTCAACTTCCTCCAAAATTTTCTCATCAAGTGGGAAAATTTTGTTGGTAGATAACAATGGAATACTTTACATTCCGTTGTTATCTACCAAATTTCAGAACCTTATACTTGGCAACATTGAATTGATATTTCCATACTGTTGTCCACTTATACAATCTATTCAAGTCCTCCTGTAAGACCACAACATCTACTCGATTCTTCATCACTCTTTCCAGTTTTGCATTGTCTGCAAACAGTTGTATATCACCAGTTAATCCTGTTCAAATATCATTAATATATGAATGAAATAACAATAGTCCCCAAAATGATCCTTGCGGCACACAACTAGTGACTCTCCTCTTTTGAGACAGTTCCTCCTCCATACGCATATCTAATAGCCATTCACTTATGTGAGACATCAGAGTCAAAAACAATCTTGGATGCAATTTACATCATCAAACAACTTTTTGATATCAAACAATTAGTGCAAAAACTATGGGATAAAATCTGGAAGATGAAAGGTAGATACAGAGCACATCAGCTGTTTATCTTGAAACATAACGGATGTATTATCACTTATCTCAAAACTATTGCAGACACTTTGGGCAAAAACTTTGCCAGAATCTCTGCATCACCTTCATGCCCCCATGAAGTTTTAATACTAAAAGAGCAACAAGAGAAATAATGATTAATTTATTAAAGAGGAACTCAAACTCTTTTGCTATCTTATCCTAGTGTAGTAGGCCCGATGATATCCATTATGAGATGATAAAGCACCTCCTATCATCTTCTATAGATCTCCTGCTCTTATTACATAACAGAATGTTTACAGAGGAAGGGTTTTCTGGACTCTTGGCATAAGTCAGTTATCATTGCTATCCCAAAACCAGGTAAGGATCCAGCACAGGCTAATAATCACCACCCAATCGCTCTGACTATCCATCTATGATAGTCAGAGCGATTTTAATGTAAGGTTTTGGAAAAAATGGTAAATGCAAGGCTTCTCTGGTACCTAGAAAGCAACATATTTCTTTCCAATGCTGCTTTCGTAAACACAGATCAACCTTGGACCATTTGATCTGCTAAGAAACATGTATATGAGAAGCTTTTCTGAAACAAGAACATGTAGTTTCAGTGTTCTTCAACATTGAAAAAGCTTATGACACAGCCTGGAGATATGATATATTAAAAGACCTGTTCAATCTAGGTCTGAGGAGAGACACCTACCCATTTTTATTAAAATGGGTATGTGTCTGTTTTTACCCTCCTCTGCTGTTAATCACTTAATGGTGATTATAGAACCATTAGCAGATTAACTTTAATGAGGCTTTGTGTCACTTGGCTTGAAGTCTACTGTGTTATTTGGAATTTCCTCACTGTCCTTCGATGTTTAAACTTTTGCTGCACAATTTATTGTGTCTCTTCTTAAAAATAAAAACTGATTTCACATGTGCAAAAATAAATAATCAATCTTGAAATGACCACAGACCACCAGCCTTTGCAGTGATTTTATTTTCTTATTCTTCTGCTATTCTTCAAATCATTGCAATGCAACAAGACAGTTTATGTTCTTTCATTATTATTATTACTATCACGGGTATCTCCATGGAGTCATTAGACTCATCACGAGTGACCCAAACTAGCAAAACAATATCTGTCATATCTCTTCGAAGAGCTCACAACTAAGTCAGGCAATGAATTTCACTCAAACACTGTTTGCATTGAAAATCATGACTTTAAATATTTATAAATTTTTTCATATGACATTTATTGAAATAAGTATGAGCTTTGGAAGTTTCTCCACTTGGTTATATTATAAATTAAAGATACCAAGAAATTATATACTTGGTTTAATCCTTTATCCAAGTATAAGCAAACGAACATTTCATGTGCAAACCTTGTTTGCTTACACTTAGATAAGTATGAGCTTTTGTTTTCTTTCCTTGCATGATGTTAAATCGAATTACTCGCTTTCCAACTGCCACAATTCTTTTTAATATCAAAAATCTATATCCAGTGAAATTTCACCAGGAAGTCCTTTACCTTTTGCTTAAAACTGCAACAGATTTTTTTTTTTTGGGGGGGGGGGGAGGGGTTATATTCTTGTAATATCCTGTACTTAACTATTGTAGATTTGGTGAAAATGTCTGAAAAGTTATCAGCCTCAACCATAGCAACACTATTGGCATGATTTTTTTTTTTTTCTTTTCTAAGTTGGTACATCTGTCATAAGCATTCATGTGAAATTGCAAGCATTCTATCAAGTATGTTTTATACAGCTGTCTGAAGCAAAAGTGTTGTCTGTATCCCTTGAAATGGATAAAATCGAGTATCGTGCGGTTATAAAATTATTCAAAATTATTTCAGAAGAAATTCATTCAAAGTTCATAAAAGTTTACAGGCACCCTTTTCCTTCATTTTCGACAATTAAGAAATGGGCTGCCGAGTTTAAACGTGGCCGTACCAACCTTGAAGATGATCCATGTGAGGATGTGTTCAAAAAGTTGAACAACACCAGAAATCATTGATCAAGTGCATGATATGGTATTGGATGACCAGTGAGTCAAAGTGCATGAAATTGCTCAGACTGTAGGCATTTCAAAAGAACATGTAGGATATATTTTGCATGAAGAATTGCAAATGAAAAAGCTTTGCACAAGATGGGTGCTCACAGCAAATCAAAAACACACTTGCATAGAAATCTCTGAACAGTGCTTGGAGCATTTTAACAAGAATAAAACTGATTTTTATGCATCAATTTATTACTATGGATGAGACTTGGATTCGCCATTACACACCAGAATCCAAACAGCAGTCAAAACAGTGAACAGAAGCTGGTTGTTTAGTGCCAAAGAAGACAAAGTCAGTTTCATCAGCAGGAAAGGTCATGGCATCAGTGTTTTTGAATGCTAAAGGCATTTTGTTTATTAACCCTCATCCCGTGTTGCTGGTTTTGATCAATGTAAACCATGTCGGTGTGACTTTTGTGTCCAGGGCTTATTAAATGATGTTTTTATTGAATAATTAAGATGCCGTTCACAGAGCACATTGTTAATACATTCCAAAACATGGTACAATCAATAACAATAGCAAAAAAATTATTTAAATAATTGTTTAAACAAATAAGTGTCGGAAAAGCACGAAAAAGACTGAAAAATTTTAAAAATTCATATCTCTGCTTGGAATAGACCAAAACCCTTGTTATACATAAAAATATAACGGAAAAACTCACGTAGAAAAATTATTTAATGGTATAATTTTCGCCCGTGTGTCACAGGCATCTTCAGTACAATTAGGCACAAAAATTAAACATTAACTGACAATTCCAAAAAGCGCCACCTAAGTAGCTGGTGTAAGATAACTAAAAAGGTCAATAACTTTCCTAAAAAAAAAAAAAAAAAAAAAAAAAAAAAAAAAATTAATACAATAAAAAGTTAGGAAAGATTAGCTGATTTGTAAAGTACTATCTCCCATAAAGGGGACAGACGTAAGCCGTCGGATCTGTTTAAGTTAGGAGAATGAAGTAGAGTTTCACATGCTTCTTTATAAAGGCGTTCCATGAGAAACTGACTTTTGTGAAGAACTCTTGTCTTTTTCCAATGAACTCTGTGTCTAGTGAAGATGGCATGTTCTGCAAGTCCAGACTTTTCAGGTTTAAAGTATTCAATATAAGATTGGTGTTCTTCTAGCCGAATGGAGGCAGATCTTCCCGTTTGTCCGAAATAACATAATCCACAAGAGCACGGAATCTGGTAGACACCTGGATGATTGAGATGTGGAAGCTTGTCCTTTGGAGAAGCGAGAAAGGTGGAGATTTTTCTAAAAGGTCGAAAGGCAACAAAAATATTCAGTGGTTTTAAAATTTTTGCTATACGTTCACTGATGCCTTGTATATAAGGGATGGTAATGCGCGTTATTTCCTCTGTGTTTGAAGAGGGAGACATATTAAATCTACTCAAAGTTCTTTTAATGAAGCAATTCTTATAGCCATTAGATAGAAAGGAAGAAGTTATATATCGTATTTCTTTCTGTAAAAGATCGTCTGTAGAACAAAAGGAGTGGGCCCGATGAACCAGTGTTTTAATAGTTCCTGCCTTTTGACTGGGATGGTGATGAGATTCCGCATGGATATAATGGCCTGTATGAGTCTTCTTTCTATAAACTGAGAAAACCTTCTTCGGTCGTCCACCTAGATTGTATGGTCTTCCAAAAGTTCATAAACCAGGCATTCCGTTAAGACCAGTCGTAGATTGTATAGGTTGCCCAACTTACAAAATCTCAAAATTTTTATCTAATTTACTCTCCTCTTCAACTAGAAGAACTGATACTTATATAAAAAATACTTTGGATTTTAAAAATAAAATTTCAGATCTTCATTTGGACGTTTCTGATATCATGATCAGTTTAGATGTTGTTTCTTTATTTACAAATGTACCTCTTTCGGAAAGTATTGAATTACTACAACAGGAATTTCCTTCAGACATTGTAAACTTATTTGATTTTGTAATAAATTCTGGTTATTTTTCTTTTAAAAATAAGTTATATCAACAAATTGAAGGAACAGCAATGGGTAATCCTCTCTCTCCTGCTATCTCCAATTTCTTTATGGAACATTTTGAACAACGTATCTTTGACAATATTTCTCCCAGACCTACTCATTGGTTCAGATATGTCGATGACATTTTTGCTGTATGGAATGGCTCTTCTGATGAACTTCAACAATTTCTCAATAAGTTAAACGCATTTCATCCTAGGATCAAGTTTACCCTAGAAGTAGAATCAAATAAGCAGTTAGCCTTTTTAGATCTTCTAATTCTTCGCCAACCAGATGGTAACCTACATTTCTCAGTTTATAGAAAGAAGACTCATACAGGCCATTATATCCATGCGGAATCTCATCACCATCCCAGTCAAAAGGCAGGAACTATTAAAACACTGGTTCATCGGGCCCACTCCTTTTGTTCTACAGACGATCTTTTACAGAAAGAAATACGATATATAACTTCTTCCTTTCTATCTAATGGCTATAAGAATTGCTTCATTAAAAGAACTTTGAGTAGATTTAATATGTCTCCCTCTTCAAACACAGAGGAAATAACGCGCATTACCATCCCTTATATACAAGGCATCAGTGAACGTATAGCAAAAATTTTAAAACCACTGAATATTTTTGTTGCCTTTCGACCTTTTAGAAAAATCTCCACCTTTCTCGCTTCTCCAAAGGACAAGCTTCCACATCTCAATCATCCAGGTGTCTACCAGATTCCGTGCTCTTGTGGATTATGTTATTTCGGACAAACGGGAAGATCTGCCTCCATTCGGCTAGAAGAACACCAATCTTATATTGAATACTTTAAACCTGAAAAGTCTGGACTTGCAGAACATGCCATCTTCACTAGACACAGAGTTCATTGGAAAAAGACAAGAGTTCTTCACAAAAGTCAGTTTCTCATGGAACGCCTTTATAAAGAAGCATGTGAAACTCTACTTCATTCTCCTAACTTAAACAGATCCGACGGCTTACGTCTGTCCCCTTTATGGGAGATAGTACTTTACAAATCAGCTAATCTTTCCTAACTTTTTATTGTATTAATTTTTTTTTTTTTTTTTTTTTTTTTTTTTTTTTTTTTTTTTTTTAGGAAAGTTATTGACCTTTTTAGTTATCTTACACCAGCTACTTAGGTGGCGCTTTTTGGAATTGTCAGTTAATGTTTAATTTTTGTGCCTAATTGTACTGAAGATGCCTGTGACACACGGGCGAAAATTATACCATTAAATAATTTTTCTACGTGAGTTTTTCCGTTATATTTTTATGTATAGTTATGTCTACTCACGGTTTACCTCTTTTAAAACTTAAAACCCTTGTTTTTTGTTAGTTTTGTAGGTAAATGTATGTACGTTAACACAAAATTAATGACAAAATCATATTTTTAAATTACAATAATTATTTTTCAATTGAAAGTTGCTTATTTTACAGCAACTTTCAATCGAAAAATAATTATTGGTATAAATGGTATAAAATGGGAAAAAAATGGTATAAATGCCTGATTTTTTTATTTACATGATTTATTTAATAAAAATATTCATTCAAAATATATCGTTTACGTTACTCACAACAGATCGAATGTTTTGATTAGTATGCAAAATAATAATGTTCAAAATATCGTCCGTTATAAGCAACCTCCATGCATCTAATGAAAAGCGAATATTTAACGCATCTCCTGATGAAGACGGAAAATGCATTCGAATATCCGATGATCGATGACCATGTGTTTCCGGAGCATTTGAAGACCACTTGTGACCGTTTCTACTTGAATATAAGGTCTTTGTTTCACAGTTGGAGTAACTGGCCGCTCGAAGTTCTCTTCGTCTTCTTTGTCAGTTGAAAAATTATCGCCTTCTTCTTCTTCTGTTTCTAAGCGTTCATCTTCTTCTACTTTATCTTTTCTTCAGACACCTAGCTCTCAACATAATTAATGGGCTCACTCTCATAGAGAGAATAAACAATCTCATTTCATTTGCGAAGAGCTATTTTTGGAGCTAAAAATTTTGAAAAATTAGCATTTCTCAAAAAGTATTTTTTTTTGGCTAAAATTGTAGTAAAAATTTTTTTTAACACTTACCTTACCCTTCTTAGTAATTTTTGCATAAAATTATCACCAGACACAGTGAAAAAATGAAAAAGAGCACAAACTCAATATTTCATTTGATACCCATTGCTCATGTCGGTGGGACTTTTTTTCAGCAACTTCTAGGCCTCTTTACACCTGAAAGGACAAACCAAAACTAATGGATTACCGGTCTACATTGTAGTGCTCGGCTTAAAGTTTTTTTACCACTGTCACAGATGGTGCTACCTGTCCCATCCTAAAATATATTACAACCAATAGTTTTCGGCTGGACAAAAAAGTTCCACCAACATGGGCTGAGGGTTAATTATCTTGAAAAGGGTAAAACAGTAACCGGGTAATATTATTTGATCTTTTAACCAGACTACACGAAAAAATTTGTGAGAAAAGACATGGTTTGCAGAAGAAAAAGATCATCTTTCATCAGGACAATGCACCTACCCACAAAGTTGTTTTGGCAATGGGAAAATTAAGGGATCTGCACTATGAATAGTTTGAACATCCACCTTATTCCCCCAGATTTGGCTCCCTCTGATATCTATCTCTTCCCAAAACTAAAACTCTTCCTTGCTGGTCATCTTTTTTCTTCGAATCAAGAGGTGATTTCAGCTGTAGAAGGTTATTTTACCTTCTACAGCTGAAAAAGAAAACCTTCTACCTTCTTCAAAGCTGGAGCATTGCTGGAATAAATGTATTAGTCTTAAGGGAGATTATGTTGAAAAATAAAAATAATTTTGAAATTATAAATTCTTTTTTCATTGTTAGGCTGAGAACTTTTCAGACCACCCTCGTATATGAAAGATATTCTATACAGACTGATTTAAAATATATGCTCATTTTGACGATTTATTCCCCCCCCCCCTTTCTGCCTTTGGAACTGAATTATTATTATTATCATTTAGGCATCTCCATGGAGCCTGGAGACTCATCGCGGGCGACCCAAAATAAGCCATAACATGCACAAATCCTATCATATATCTCTTTGAATTCATTCACTGTCAGGGAACTTACAGCCAATTCTGGCAATCCATTCCACTTACTCATGCAAAAAATCCATTCCACAAAATCCATTCCACTCTCCATGCAAAAAATCTGGTTTTCACACACACCTACTAACCACACTCCTATACAACTTCCACCACATGGCCCCTAGTTCTCTGTTTGTAATATATAGAAAAATTTCACTTGCATCAATTTTATAAACCCCATTTAATATCTTAAAAATTTCTATCATGTCCCCTCTTTTCCTCCTATCAACTAAACTTTGTAACCCATAAACCTTCAACCTCTCCTTGTAGAAAGTATTCCACGGACCTGTCACCATCTTGATCGCTTGTCTCTGAATCTTTTCGACCACCTCCTGGTCCCCAAGAAACTCAGGTGACCAAATCTGTGTGCAATAGTCAAGATGTGGCCAAATCATAGCTTTATAAAGAGAGATAATAACTTCCTTATCCTTACTTGTTTGTGTTTTTCAACATCCAAGTATTTCATTGAGCTATTTTACCAGCTTTTGCAACATGCCCTCTGAACTTTAACTCTTGGTCCACTATTATCCCTAAGTCCATAGCCTCATCAATTTCCTGCAAACCAATACCATCAACATGATACATGTTATGCTATCTTTTCAACCCGAAGTGCATAACCTTACATTCTGGAACATTGAATTGACAATCACTATCCTTTGCCCACAATGCCAATTTATTTAAATTATCCTGCAGGATATCTACATCACCTTTATCAACTATTGCTCTCTAGTTTTGCATCATCAGCAAACAACTGAATAACTCCTCTTAAATCTTTCCCTATGTCATTGATATACATGTTAAAGAGTAGTGGTCCCTAGTACTAAACTCTGAGGTACTCCAGTAGTCATCATTATTCTCCTAGACTCCACTCCACCATATACTACTCTCTGGTGTCTGTCCATCATCCTCTCCTCCTCCATCTATGCAACTAGCCTCATATCCATTCCCATCCTCTCCAGTTTTTTATAATAGTTTTCCATGTAGTATTCTGTAATGGCTTGGCTAAGTCAAGCAGTATCATCATGCAGCCATTACCTTTATCCAATTCTGCTGTCACTTTATTATAAATTGTGAATAAGTTACTAAGACAGCACCTATCCCTTACAAACCCATGCTGCCCAGTATAGGGTATTGTATCCCTATCCACCCACTGTTGTGTTTTACCTTTCACCATCTTTTTCAATACTTTAACAACCACTCCAATATATAAATTGGTCTTTAGTTTGCTACCTCTGTTTTGGAGCCACCTTTATGCACTAGTACTGGCTTACCTGCTTTTCACTCCTTTGGAACCCTGCCACAGTTGAGATTCAGATTGAACAACTTCATCAGAGAAAATGCCAATTCTATTGCGCATTGATGTAGTACACTGACTAGTTTACATTCATTTTCAATATGCTGAATACCTCCTCTTCATTTACTTCAGTTTTGATATGCATCTCTGTAACATCACTGCCTGAATAATACACCATTGCAAAATGATCACTCTGCAACTGAACTATTTCTTTTAGTTCAGCCTACCATGAGCATTGTTTAAAATCATTCTGCCATAGTCATTTTTCCTCTTACTTGCTACATAACAAAAAAACTCTTTTGGGTTTACTTTGGCCTGTTTGGTTAATTCTCTCTCATAGTTTGATTTGGCCTTCCTTACTATACTATCTGCCCTTCTTTGCTTGCACTTCGTACTGATCATGTGTATGCTGATCACTTTTTTCTTTATATTTCCTCTACTCATCCACTTAATTCCAACTTGGTTTATCCTCCTGACCTTGGATATGCAGTCTGATTCTGCTACTCTCAAGCAGTCTCTGAGCACTTGCCATGCACTACTGACATTCTTTCCTTGTAGATTTTTCAAGCCATAGTACTGTTCTAAGATGACTCCCGAGTCTCATAATCACTAGTCTTATAGTTGAACATAAACCCCTTCTTGACAGAGAACTCCATGTGTATGGCAACTTCCCAGAAAACAAGACCGCATGGTCACTCTCTCTCCAATTGAATGGTGTCTACCTTGGTTATGGATACATAACCAAGATAGACACTCTGATGCTTCTTGCTTGTGATGCTATTATCAGATTCAATACCCTCAACCCCCCCCCCCTTGTCCCTTTTATAACATGTCGTTTCATGTAATTATCCCTTCAGAACTGTATAAATCCCAATTTCATCTTACTATGACCCCTTTCCTCCCTCCAATCAATGTCCCCCATCGTTAAAGTCTTCCATAATAATTTTTTGGCCTACACTCATTATGCTGATTTGCCAGTACACAGCATCTACATCTTCCTGTGGATCCCCTGGTCTGTAGCAGTACCCAATAATATATTTTATCTTATTTGCCTCTATCTCACCAGAAAGCTTCAAATGAACTATCTCCCTCAGACTTAATATCCTGTTTAACTTCTAATTTTGTTGGTTGATTTGGAGTTGGTTCCTTGAAAATACAATACCCTTCACATTCAATCATCATCATCAAATTCCTGACATATACCCTCAAGAGGTGTACAGGATATGATAGTACTACATGAAAAATTTACATTACTAACTTCCTATCTATAATTTCCTCCAAATCAATCTGTTACTGTCACGAGTACAACATTATCAGATCTTATATTTCTATCTTCTAAGGCAGTGCTTCCTAAACTGTGGGCTGCGTCCCCCCCCCTTGGGGGGGAGGCATGAAATAATGAAAAGAAATTTTAAATGTTTTAAGACTAAGTAGATTTTTTTTTATCTTAAAAGAAATTATTTAATTTTTATTATTTATTATTTCTTTTTTATATTTTAATGGAAAAAATCACGCATTGGTGTTGGTTCACAAATTTTGCTTCTTGCGTATTTTGCCGATTAATGATTATTAATAAATATATGCTTATTCATATAAGTTTCATTTCAAAGGTATTGATTTCCTCTTATGGTGCTATCTTCTGTCGAAGGTCAGCGACCATCTTGGCAAATAAACTGCGTTCTTGTGTTAATTGGAGCAGTTGTGCGCTGCTCTTTCCTGTCCATGTCTTGATGATGTTGTCAAACCATGATATTCTTTTTCTTCCTCTAGTTTCTTTGCCATCAGTTCTTCCTGCCAAAATAGTTTATAGAAGTTGGTATTTGCTGTTTCTCATGATGTGGCCAAGATATGATGTTTTTCGTTTTTTGGTTATTTGTACGAGATCTTTAGGTTTGCCAATGGATTTTAAGACATCTTCATTGGTAATTTTTTTTTTTTTTTTTTTGTCCATGATATCTTTAGCATTCTTCTGTATAGCCACATCTCAAAGGCTTCAATTTTCTTGATGGTTGTCACCTTCAACGTCCATATTTCAACTCCATAGAGCAGAATAGACCACACATAGCATTTCAACATCCGACTTCCATGTTTAGGTCTTTATTGCAGAATAATGTTCTCATTTTCATGAAGGACTGCTGTGCAACTTCAATCCTTGTCTTTTTATCTATTTCAGGATCCTTTCATTAAGCCAGCAACCAAGATATTTATATCTTGACACTTGATCGATATTTTCCCCATTGAGTGTTAGTTTCATTGATGAGGCTGGATGTTTGCTGATGACCATGTATTTTGTCTTGTTGATGTTTATATTTATTTCCATTTTTTGGCTTTCTATATATACTCTGTCAATGAGTTTTTGGAGATCCATAATGTTATCTGTAATTAGCACGGTGTCATCTGCATATTGCAGGGTGTTCTTTCCATTTATTGTGATTCCCTCTGGTCATTCTTCCGATGCCTTTTTAAAGATTACCTCTGTGTATATGTTGAACAAGAGTGATAAGAGAGCACGCATCCTTGTCTCACTCCTCTTTTGATGTTAATATCACTGGTGGTAATGTTGTCTAATTGAATGGTAGCTGACTGATTCCAATACAGAGTTGTTATTAGTCTTATGTCTTGTTCGTCTAGCCCTATTTGTTGAAGAACTTCTATTAAGTTAGTGTGTCTGACTTTGTCGAATGCTTTTTCAAAATCTGTGAAACACATAAAGACAGATTTCTGTTTTTCTATGCATTTTTGTATCAATATTTGGGCACAGAAAAGGGCCCTCTCTAGTACCAAAACTATTCCGAACGCCGAATTGTGTTTCACTTAGAGTTTCTTCACTTTTTCTATAAATTCGATTCCGAATTACAGTCGTACCCCGACTTATGCGAATCTGGAGTTACGCGGTTTCTTATATGTACGTGTTCCTGTCCCGCTTCACACCTCACCACTACTCGTATCTTTCAGGTGCTGGCCGCATTCGCCAGTGTCGCACATGCTGTGAACAAGCACTGACGTGTTTTGCACGGTCTCCATTCACACACAATTTTTATAGTGTACAAACCTTGCGATTGTTTAATGTTATGTTCTTGATAAAAATTTTATCACATAAAAAATAATAATGTCATCCAAAAGAAGCAAGTCTGATTCTTCTACAGCTAGCAAGAAAAGAAAAACATTGACTTTGGAAACAAAACTCAACATTATTAAGGATTTTGAAGGCGGAATGAAAATTTGTGAGCCAACAAAGAAGTTCGATCTACAGGAATCCACAGTAAGAACAATCATAAAAGAAAGGTTTACAGATTTTGGAGGACATAGATTCTAACGAGGAACGAATTGTAGCCACAAGGCAAGGAATAAAAAAAGCATTAGCTTGCTATGAAGAAAATTTGCATGACAAGAAAAAGACATACCATCAGACGAATCTATTAGATTTTATGAAACCATCAACATCGAAATAACTTTCTTTTTTTTATATACAAAAAACTACAATTATGATTATATTTCTTAAAAAATATAGGTGTTTTTGTAAACCTTTGGTCCCAATTGTATGTTTGTATATATAAATTACATGCAAAATTATATCCCAAGTTATGCTAATTCGACTTACGTGCTTTCTGTTGGTCCCACCTACTGTGTAACTTCGGGGTTTTACTGTACTTTCAAAATATTTTTAATGGTTGGCTCATTAGACTAAGTCTGAAGTTGCCACAGGAATTCGTTTTGGTTTTCTTTGGGATAGTGATAAATGTAGATTTGAGCAAATCTGATGGAAATTCATCACTTTCATATATTTTATTAAATAGTTTTTCAAGAAATTTGATGTTATCTGGTTCTATTAGTTTTAAAAATTCTGTTTGCACACCATCTGGTCCACTGGCTTTTCCTGTTTTACTTGATCTTATAGCACTCTCTATTTCACATTTCATGATTGCTGGTCCTTGAATGTTATCTTTTATATTTACAGGCTTCTGTCTAGTATCATTGAAAAGTTCTGTTACATTTTTATCCAAATCTGTGCTTTATTCTCTTCTTCTAGAACTATTTTTCCACTTTCGTCTCTTAGAGACACTGTTTGCTTTTTTCTGAGTTTTCTGGAAATTTCGTTGATTTTGTTATACAGATTGAAATTATCATGTTTCTTCTGAAGCAGTTCAATTTCAGTACATAAATTTTTCATCCAATTTTCCTTGGCTTCTTTTATTTTTTTCTTGATGATGTTATGTGTTTCTGTATACCTGACAAGGTCTTTCTTTTTGTACATTCTTCTTGTATCAATAAGTGAAAGAATGTTATTTGTCATCCATTCCTGTTGTTTTACATTATTCACATAACCTACTTCTTCAATACTTGTTGTTAGATGGCATTCTTTAAGCTATTCCAAAGTGATTCCATTCTTTTATTTTCTTCTATGTTAATCTGTTGTAATCACAGGTTAAGCTGTGTCTTGGCACTTTTATTTATGTTTGGGTCTTTTAGTTTTTCTACATCAGTTTTCTTTTTCTTCTTTTGTGATTTTTTAGCTGATTTTAATCTAAGACGTATTTCTTCAACTATAGGATTGTGGTCTGAGGAGATATCTTCTCCAGGATAAGTCTTTGCACTCTTTATACTACTGTTGAAAGTTTATTTTTCACTTGGTTAGACTATAATAAATTTAGTTTAATCCTTTATCCAAGTGAGAACAAACAAAGTTTGCACCTGAAAATATCTTCAGGACTGAATATGGTACTGTCTTACCTGGGTAAGTAGTACAACACCAAGCAACTCGTAGCAAAGGTGGAGCAAGATATCAACACTCCTATCCCAGTATCTCCCATAATGCAAAACACATCTCCTTGCAGATATGTATAATATTATGCATTAAGGGATTGACCACTACCCAGACTACTCTCTTCAGTGGGATCCTGGCCCAGAGTTGGAGATACCAGGCCGAAGCAATAGCAAGGTCATCTTTACCTATAGGAGTTGCCAAAAGGTTTGCCACCTTTTTTTTTTTTTTAAATTACTCTGGATTTAGAGAAAGATGTTGAAAGTTTATTTTTCACTTGGTTAGACTATAATAAATTTAGTTTAATCCTTTATCCAAGTGAGAGCAAACAAAGTTTGCACCTGAAAATATCTTCAGGACTGAATATGGTGTTGTACTATCTTACCTGGGTAAGTAGTACAACACCAGGCAACTCGTAGCAAAGGTGGAGCAAGCTACCAACACTCCTATCCCAGTATCTTCCATAATGCAAAACACACCTCCTTGCAGATATGTATAATGTTATGCATTAATGGATTGGCCACTACCCAGACTAATTTCTACCTTTATTGAGGTCTCTTCAGTGGGAGCCAGGCCCAGAGTTGGAGATACCAGGCAGAAGCAATAGCAAGGTCATCTTTACCTATAGGAGTTGCCAAAAGGTTGGCCGCTTTTTTTTTTTTTTAATTACTCTGGATTTAGAGAAAGATGTTGAAAGTGTAATTTTAGGATTTATTTATAGGAGGTGTTGGTAGCTTGCTCCACCTTTGCTACGGGTTGCCTGAAGATATTTTCAGGTGCAAACTTTGTTTGCTCTCACTTGGATAAATGATTAAACTAAATTTATTATAGTCTAACCAAGTGAAAAATAAACTTTCAATATCTTTCTCTAAATCCAGAGTAATTTAAAAAAAAAAAAGATGGCAAACCTTTTGGCAACTTCTATAGGTAAAGATGACCTTGCTATTGCTTCTGCCAATTATCTCGAACTCTGGGCCTAGCTCCCACGGAAGAGACCTCAATAAAGGTCGAAACTAGTCTGGGTAGTGGCCAATCCCTTAATGCATAACATTATACATATCTGCAAGGAGGTGTGTTTTGCATTATGGGAGATACTGGGATAGAAGTGTTGGTAGCTTGCTCCACCTTTGCTACGAGTTGCCTGGTGTTGTACTACTTACCCAGGTATGATAGTACAACACCATATTCAGTCCTGAAGATATTTTCAGGTGCAAGCTTTGTTTGCTCTCACTTGGATAAAGGATTAAACTAAATTTGTTATTATCTTTATACTACTGTGGAATCTTATATTTATCAGTATGTAATCAATTTGATTTCTGACAATGTTATGTCTGTTATCTTGAGGCGATTTCCAAGAGTACAGTCTTCTGGGGGTGAAAGTTTAAAACAGGTATTTGCTATTGTTAGATCTGCTTCCTGACAGAACTGGACTAGGCGATCTCCTCTGTCATTTCTAGTACCTAATCCATGTTCTTCAATAATTTCTCCATCACACCCATCACTATGTTTATATCATGTTTCTTTCTTAGGTTTTAAATCTCTTTTAGGTGTTTGTAAAACTCTTCAACGTCTTCTTCACTTTTGTCAGCTGTGGGTGCATAAGCTTGGATGATATTTATGTTAACGGGATTTCCCTCAAGTTCTAACAGCATTATCCTTTCAGAAAATGGAATCCAATTTATTACTGATTTATTGATTTCTTCATCTACTATTACAGCTACACCATGTCAATGTTTGTTCTCATCATTCCCAGAGTAATACATTGTCATATTATCTTGTTGACACTTTCCAGATCCTGGCCATCTTGTCTTGCAAATTCCTAAAATCCGGATGCCCAGCCTCTTCATTTCTCTTGTGGCATTCCTTAATTTTCCAACTTCATACAGAGTTCTGACATTCGAAGTTGCGATTTTAAAAGTGGACACCATTTTGAGCCCAGAGATTCTTTGCACCCCTGTCCCATTTAAAGGATGCCGGGAACTTGGGGCCAATTGTGAGGGTTTGCTCGCCATGGTGGTTGTTTTGGAGATAAGGTAGAGCAGTAATTTCTCCACGGGCTTTCTGCTCTGCAGTCTTACAGATGTACACAATATAATCATATTGCCATCTGCAAATCTGATCACAAGCTTTTCCGTCATCATTTGGCTTCAACCTTGTGTTAGTACTGACAGTGCTGCTTCCCACTGTCAGGGGTAGTGGCCCCAGCAGGTGCTTATTTAATGGTGGCACTACTCGCCATGTCACTGAGGTGTCATTGGGCTTTGTGAGGTTTTAAGTGAGACAGAGTTGTCATTTCTGCTCCCCCACGCCCTGATAGCTCAACCGCTGTTGGTCCACGGCTGCTTATTTGCCAGATTGCTCTGCTTATATCGCTGCTAGCCTGCATATCTGACGGCTGTTCCGCTGATCCACCACCTGGGGACGCACCTGGTAGTAGTCAGCTCTGTCCCAGGAAAGGTATTGATGAGAAACACAAAAAAGATTACAAACGCAAAAGCTTGAATATAAATATAATAAATATTATAATAATCTATGTCTATATTACGATTTTTTTTTCTCTCTCTCTCTCTCTCTCGCACACACACATGCGCACACACACATATCCATCCCAGGGGTGTCCAGAAACATGCTTGAGGCCTCTTACTAAATAGTAGTTTCTCCAAACATCTAACTCCAAAAACCACTCAAATGTAGTCTATTAGTCATATACAAGTCCTTTCTTCCATCAGATACATCCATGCATCTGCATGCTGTTCCTTCTGCACAATCTTCTCATTGACTTATTTAGTAATTATTGCCCTTCTTCCCAACACTTTCCTATCATTCCGAGGCAGCATATTCACAATCTTTATTTCACAATATTTCTCCCCTTTCAAATCATATGTTCCTGCCAAAACAATCGACTCTTTCATTCCCCCTTCTGCACACTAACAGCTTCATTAACATTCTTGAGCTTTGCACCTAGGAAACATGCTTTCCTCACTTTCTCATTAAGTATACCTAATCATCAAATTCATACAATACCTTTTCCTTATTTCCAGTTACTCGCACTTTCTCCTATTCACTTTTTTTTTTTTTCATTCTCCTGCCAGCTGTACAACACAACAATCATTTCTCCCACCACTCTCTAGCTCCCGTTTTGTCCTGGGAAGGATGCTGCAGTGTGCTATTTTACTCCTTACTTTCACCTCATCATCATCCACATTACTTTCGGCTGCTTGTTTCATACTCTCATTTATATTTCATGCACTAGCATTCACTACTTCCACTTTCTCCAGAACGCTTGCTTTCCTTACATTGATGATATTCATCACTTCATTTTCGTGCTTTCCACACAACTTGCATTTCTTGCACTTGCACACGAAACATGTATGCAACACTCTCTCTCTCTCTTGCCACTCTTTCATACCATAACTCATTCACTCAGCCAATGAATACATGGAACACTACGTCATACAATATCCTTCATGCTAAACTCAGTGAACAAGGAAGCCTTGGCCACCATTTTCCTTGTACGTATCAGTGCCATGAATCAAAACACTTTTGAAACAATATCCCGTATTAAATTTCTGAAACAGATACATGCATTCAACTTTACAGTCTAAAGTAAATAAGATGTAATCAAAAATAATTACTAATACTAATAGTCACTTCACTGAAATGAAAGACTTTTCTGTAAAGATGTAAATATACGCTACTACTACTACCGAGACTAATCCTGATTAATATTATGTATATGTTTTCATGTATGTACTGTCGTCAATCTTTCTACATTACAGGGTAAAGAACTCAAGTTTCTTTTGGGAGGAGATTTATTTAATGTGCCAGATGTTAACTTACTTGGGAATTGCAGGAAAAATTCCAGTAGGCAATAACTAGAATCAAACCACCAAAGCTTTCTTCTGCTGAACCATAATCATGGAAGTTTTCACAAGTTATACAGGCTGCTGAGGCTTCCAAGTATAGTGGTGATATATGATTTTCACCTGTTTCCTAAAATCTTTCACCTGAAGGTGTGAAAGATTTTAGGAAACAGGAAACCCTCAATTAGTGCACCTAATGTGTTCTTTAAACAGGCGCATTAATCGAAAACGCACTAATCAAGTATAATAACCTATGGGAAAAAAGTATAATTTGTTCCTCAAATTTCTTTTTTTTACCCTTGATTTTTTTTATAAAAGAATTAGATATGTCTCAGTGCCTAGTTAAAGGAAAACTATGAAGCTGAAAGACAAAAAAGACATATTCAAAATATAAATCTATTATTCTGGCAGGCATTCTGTTTCTTTTTTTCATACAGCTTCCTCTTCTGCAAATTTTCCTGCTTCTTTCTTCACAAGGGCCAGTCTCTGAGCATCGCTACGAAAAAGTTTCGGTTCCACAAAAAATATTTTAAATTTGTTTCTGTGAAATCTCTTTGGGCTTGTCAGTGATTAAATTTTCTTCATATTCTTCAGGATCTACCTGCTGCGCATCCAAATTCAGCAGTTCGGAATCACTCAGTTTTTCAGAATGAGATTTAATTAACTTAGATTAATTTGAAAAGCCTCTAAAATCATTTACACAATGTGAAAGAATGCGCTTCCAAATGGATTGCATATTGCTAGGAGTAATTTCATTTGACTTTGTGACTTTATAACCAGGCTGAGATTTCTCTGATTTAGCCAGAAAAGTCTTGGAAGGCCTTTGATATTAAATATTTGTTGGTCACAATAGCCCCCCCCCCTTCTTATACAATTTTCTTCAAATCTCTGGATAATTTGCAGCCACTTCCTTATCAGCACTTGCAGCTTTGCCTGTGATTAGAACATTATGTAGGCTATTTCTCAAACCACCCAGCATTAATGCAGAATTCTTCTTTTCCATCATTGATAGCCCTTTCTTTCAAGATTGCAAAGAGACTTAATGCTTTTGATTTAATAAGGTCAGTTCTTAGCAGATCTGTTTTTGGTTACAATCTTCGATCCGTGTAGAAAGAAGTGTCTAATTCAATCATTATAATACTTTGTATTCAGCAGCTTTGCTTAAAATTGCTCTTATAGTTAATTCACCCATTTTTGTGTTCTTGTCTTATCTTTGTTCTGGACTCGCCTTGTTCACTTTCTTTATTATTTCAATTTTCTTCCAATGAGATTACTTTTTGAATCATTTTCACGCTTTCACTTTTTTGCTCACTAATTCTTTTACTCATGATGAAAGGTTGGGAAAATACTTTAAAATAAAAAAAAAAATGTAAGGAAAATAATTGCAAAGGAGGTACGAGATATGATCAGGAAAATGCTATGTAATTAGCAGACGACATAAATTTTGGCAGTAAAAATTTGGAACATAGTATACATGGCGTAGTGTAGTATGCCATTAAAAATAACTTTGTAAAATGTTTTAAATCAGTAACTAAATTATTTCATTCTGGTGAGTGATTTTTTAAAATAGTTAGCCATAAAAAAAGTATAGATAGAAAATTTTTAAAATCTGTAACATTTATTTTTAAGATATATATAGGTGCACTAATTGAATTTTAGAGGCGCACTAATCGAAATTGGGTATCGAAAAAAAATGATGCACTAATCCAAAATGCACTAATCGGGGGGGGGGGGGGGCATATTAATCGAGGGATTACTCTATAAGAATGACTTAATATCAGTAAGCAATAGGATTTGCTGACATATCATTGTGTGTCTTAGTGGAATGTTCCAGGGAATTGACAGAGCATTTGGCATGCCTGTTTAATAAGTCTTACAACAGCACAGGTTCCAAGAGAGTGGAAAGAAGGAAAAATTGTTCCACCGCATAAAGGTGGTGATAAGGCTGTGGCTACAAATTATAGGCCCTCTGTATACCTGGAGTTGTGGTGAGGGTGCTAGAGAGATTGGTGAGAACAACATCCAGAAATGAGTTAATAACAGCAATATTCTCTGTGGTTGTCAGCATTGGTTTGTTAAAGGAAGCTCACGTTTTACTAACTTATGTACTATAAGGTGACAAATGTCTTGGACAGGGAACATGTATATATGTTGGTGTATTTATATTTTGAAAAAGCATTTGATAAACTGCCACACAATAAGCTGTTAAATAAATTGAAATGGATGGGGTTGGATGACAGACTTTCTGAGTTGGATTGGTGACTGGCTGTCAGATAGTTATTAGAAAGTTGTATATGGGGGGGGATGCAGTATCCAGAAAGAGGAAGGTCATTAGTGGTGTACCGCAAGGGTCAGTTTTAGGACCATTGTTCAATTTGTATATTAATGATATTGAGATGAGTTTAACTAGTGATATGCAGCTGTTTGCAGATGATGCAAAATTGGGGGCAGCAATGCAGAGTCAAGCAGATGTTATGGTCTTACAGGAGGACTTGAATAGATTGCATAAATGGGCAGGTATGTGGAAATTTCAGTTCAGTGTTGCAAAGTGTAAGATTTTGAAATTTGGTAAGCAATGATGGGATGCAAAGTATACACTTTGTGGGGAAACTTTAAAGGAGATAGAGGAGATGCGAGATCTAGGAGTGATGGTGGACAAGGACCTGAAATTCAGGGGCCACATTGCACAAATAGTGAAGACGTCACATCGGATAATGCCAGTGATGTGGAGCACCCCGATATACAGAAATAAAGAGGGTATGATGCCATTGTATAAGGCCTTGATCAGGGCTCATATGGATTATTGTTCACAGATTTGGTCACTGGGTTTTCATGGTGGTGATGAGAATATATTATAAAGTGTACAGAGAAGATTCATTAAGGTGGTCAGTGGTCTTTGGATTGTAGAGTATGAGAACAGATTGAGAGAATGTAAATTGCAAAGTCTCGTGAATAGGAGGAGGAAGGGATATGATTGAGACCTAAGTTACTCAGGTGTTTCTATCAGGTTGATGGAAAGACCTGATAGAAACACTAAAAGGTAGAAAAAAAAAATGGGAGATGGGGGGGGTAGAACAAGGGCCATCTGTGGAAACTGTATAAGGAGGGTGTGAGCAGGGGGGGGGAGGAGCAGGTTCTTTATATGGAGAGTGGTTGGTGAACAGAATGCATTGCTTGAGTGTGTTTTGTGAATGTAGATTCATTGAATCAGTTTAAGGCACAGTTGGATGAGCGTTGTGTGATAATGTGTACCTCCCACGATGATCCCCTGACTCATTGGAGGTCAGATGCTAATAATAATAATAATGAGGTTAACGTAACTGTAGTAGAGTTGCAACCTTTATGGCATCTTGACGTAGAAAAGTGAACTGTGTTACCTGGAATTTTCTCTACTTGAAATCAAGTTAAACATTTTGGTTGTTTTCAAGATATATGTTCTCTTTGGAAGATGTGTTACTGAAAATATTTTTGAAGCCTGTGTTAAAAGATGCTATCAAGCGACATGCATTGAAATAAATATGGTTTGAACATTACTTTTTTTTTTCTTGCGCTATTTCGATTTATGGAAATGTTATATTATTATGCTTACTGATTTAGATGCACTGTTGTCATTTCATAAAAACAGAAAGAGTTGTGAACAACTCTTTCTGATTTCATGAAAAAAGAAATTATGCTAAATCGCATTACATTTTTATTTTGAGGCTAACTTTTAAAATATCAAAAATTTATATTCAGTAGTATTTCAGATAAACTCGCAGTTGAAAAATGAAACGAATTATTATTATGATTGTTGTTATTTGTAGAGTACTCATTTCACTAATAACAATTCTGTTTCTTATTGTAAAATATACAGTAAAATTATCTGAGATATTAATTTAAATTTTATGTTCATTTTGAAGTCTTTCAATCACAACTCCCCACCACCATGATCGTTCCCAATAACTGAATTAATTTTAAATATCTACTTTCTTCTAATTTTGTATTTCTTGCTTTTCGTACTGTGCATTTCACATTTGAGTATCTGAAATCTATAATTTCATTTTACCTGTTGAGACATGAAATGATTATTCCCTTATCTATATCGATACTATTTCTTTACAATTTTATTATCACAACCACTACCTTGTTTTCTTTTTTGGGGCTACAGTATTCAGTTCTTTAGGGAATAGTAATTAGCCAAATTTTTACAAAGAGATTACCTGTTATTGTCTGTACTTAAAAAGTCATGAAAGTCATTTATGCCATGAAAGTTAGACATGAAGGTTAATATTATTTTCTGTCTGTAAAAATAGAAGGAAGAAAACTGAACATGAAGAACATATTTTTTACTTTGCTATTTTGTAGTAAAAAATACTATTAGTGCTACTTTGAAAATTTCTCATCTGTGGCACAAACTGCTATAAAAATTAAAAAGATGAAGTTTCACTATTGGCAGACTTCATTTTTATTTACTAAAAATGGTCTTATAATAGACACATTTCAAAAAAAAAAAAATGTTTGTGAGAGTGTTGTGGGAGAGGTTAGCTATCAAAGGCAAAATACAATTTTAATTTTAGTGTGAAAAATTTGGATATGAAATTTAACTTTTGACACATGCACATATGCATATGAGGGTGGTCTGAAAGGTTCTTGGCCTAACAATGAAAAAACAAATTAATAATTTCAAATTTATTTTTATTTTTCAACATAATCTCTCTTAAGACTAATACATTTATTTTAGCAGTGCTCCAGTGCCATTATCGCATCTCTGTAGCAGTTCTCAGTAAGAGCTGCAAAATACCCCTCTATGGCTGCAATCACCTCTTGATTCGGAAAAAACACTGACCAGCAAGGAAGAGTTTTAGTTTTGGGAAGAGATAGAAGTCAGAAGGTGCCAAATCTGGGGAACAGGGTGGATGTTCAAGCTGTTATAGTACAGATCCCTTAATTTTCCCATTGGCAAAACACCTTTGCGGACAGGTGCATTGTCCTGATGAAAGAGGATTTTTTTCTTCTGCAACCCTTGTCTTTTCTCACGAATTTTTTTGTCTAGTCTGATTAAAAGACTGGAATAATATTCCCCAGTTATTGTTTTACTTTTCAAGATAATTGATAAACAAAATGCCTTTAGCATCCCAAAATGCTGATCCCATGATCATTCCTGCTGATGGAATCAGCTTTGTCTTCTTTGGTGCTGAACAAACCAGCTTCTGTCCACTGTTTTGACTGCTGTTTGGATTCTGTTGTGTAATGGCGAATCCAAATCTCATCCACAGCAATAAATTGACTCACAAAATCAGTTTTATTCTTAAAACGCCCATCTTGTGCAAAGCTTTTTCATATCCTTTTGAAATGCCTATAGTCTCAGCAATTTCACGCGCTTTGACTCGCCAGTCATCCAATACAATATCGTGCACTTGATCAATGATTTCTGGTGTTGTTACACTTTTTGGACGTCGTTCACGTGGATCATCTTCAAGACTGGTACAGCCACATTTAAAGTTGGCAGCCCATTTCTTAATTGTCGAAAATGAAGGAGAAGAGTGCCCATAAATTTTATGAACTACGAATGAATTTCTTTTGGCGTTAAACCTTCTTTTACAAAGAATTTTATAACGTACAATATCCAATTTTTAACTAAACTAACAATAATTAACCTTTACCACGAGTTGCCTCAGTCCTGAAGATACTTCAGGTGCAAACTTTGTTTGCTTACACTTGGATAAAGGATTAAACTAAATTTATTATAGTCTAACCATGTGGAAAAAAACTTCCAACATCTTTCTCTAAATCCAGAGTAATTTAATAATAAGGTGAGACACCTTTTGGCAACTCGTATAGGTAAATAAGACTTCTCCATTACTTCCACCTTAGTATCACCACTTATGGGTCTGGCTCCCACTGACGAGACCTCAGTAAAGTTCGAAACTGATTGGAAGCTTGGGTGATGAATGGCAATGCTGTAGCCCATGAAGTTTTAACTGAAGCTCGGCTGTTGCTGTCACCCAGGTGGGGGGTGTGGTAATGAATGGCAATGCTGTAGCCCATGAAGTTTACTGAGGCACGGCTGTTGCTGTTACCCCTCAGATGACATATGAGCAAATGAGTGGCTCTGCTCAGTGGTGGGATGAGCCTGCCACAGGGTAGAGGCAACGCTGTGAGTTCTCGGTGGCAGGGTGAGCTTGTTACTGAGGGGGAACAATGCTGAGTTTTGGAGTTTGACCTGTACTTGAATATTCAATAAAGGTCAAAACCACCTGAGTAGTGGCCCAGACCACTTAATGGGTTAATCATTACGAATGTTTGGAGTGAATTTGATTAATGAAAGTATATGACTGCAGATTGCATTTGTATGGTTCAGAGTTAGATGTTTGGAGATAGAAATTATTGTTCATTGAGATGTTACAAGTGCAAAATCAAGGAAAGTAGAGCTTGTGTGTGTGTGTGTGTGGGGGGAGGATTCATGCAAGCATGTGTCCAAGTATTTCCAAAGTGAATAATGAGAATGGGAATGATCAAACTTAATGGGTTAGTCATTACGACTCAAAGGCAGTTATGAGCGCAAGGATAGATTGCAGTTCATGTACACAAATGTCAGAAGCATCAGGAATAAGGATAGGGTATTTTTAGTCAATTAAACTTGGCTAAAAAAATTAATTGGTATTAGTGAGACTTCATTGATGGAAGATGATATAGGGAGATAGATTGTAAGCAGAATATATTATTAGGAAAAACAGAATTTGGGGTAGGGGGGTTATATTACTGATGATAGCAGAAGAATTGACACTAACAAAAGAGGAACCAGAGGTTATTGACCAAGATGGTGATAGGTCTGTGATATGCTCCTCATAGATTGAAGATGTGTGAGCTTCAAAGCACTGATAGGCAGAAAAGAGTAGACATGATGGAAACATATTACTAAATGGATTTTATAAGATTAATGCAGAAGAAATCTTTCAGTATATGACAAGTAGGATGAGATCAAGGGATTATTACTAGAAGTTGATTAGGAGCATGGATTAGTTATGTTGGGATACTATACTTTTTGTTTGGAGAGTGGTGAATGAGTGGTATGAGTTTCTAGAGTGCTTTGTCTGTGAACGAGTTTATGGTATTGTGTGAATAACAGTATGGGCTTTCTATGATGAGTGTTTGAACTGCATGAAAATACCCATGTACTAATAATAAGGAATCATTTTGCGAATCATGGAAGTTTTAGATATGTAATTAGCAAAAAAACATGTGTTATCATTGGAAATTATTTTTGTTGCTTATATTCTTTTATGAGCAACAAAAGTCATTTATTTCCAATGATCCTTTAATGCAGAACCAGATACAGAAGAAAATAAATTTATTTTTTATTTTACACAGTGAATACTTCTCTATATTTGCAATTCTTGTAGATAGGCTTATACGTTGGTAACACATGACTAGTAAATCATTTAAGGAATTTACAACGTATACTGGAATATTATTAAAAGAAACTTTAATAAATACATCCTATATTTCGGCAATGTCACATTGCCATCTTCATGGCAACATAACTATGACACGTGCATGCAGGCACTACAAAAGGCAAATGAGGCAGAAAAGAGAAAACTAATGTTGTTCCTAGAGTCCTAAAGGTGCCCCCTAACGGGTAATATTGCGTTGTCTTGGCTGTTGGGCTGAAGTTCTCACGATGCAGGCTTCCCAAATTTGGGGCAGTCTCATGTCTCATTTTATCTTTCCAACGTATTCTTTGAATACGTTGGAAGAAAGCCACGTTAATACACCGCAGCAAATTTAAATATGAAAGACTGTTCATGGAATCAGCCTCAGCTGTAAAGAACTTTCCAAACCTCAACAAATTTGGGTGCATGAGACTGCCCCAAATTTGGGAAGCCTGCATCGTGAGAACTTCAGCTCACGATGGGACTCTAGGAACACCATTAGTTTTCTCTATTCTGCCTCATTTGCTTTTTGTAGTGCCTGCGTGCACGTGTCATAGTTATGTTCCCATGAAGATGGGAATGTGGTATTGCCGAAATATAGGAAGTATTTATTAAAGTTTCTTTTAATAATATTCCATATACATTGTAAATTCCTTAAATAATTTACTAGTCATATATGTATTGCAGTACTGAACTTCTTCCTCCAAAAACTATTTTAATTAAGGATGCTATTGGGTACTACTTGTTTTCTCTATAGATCCAGCAGCTTTGTCAAATTTTATCAAAACTAGAGAGGCTAAAGTAAATTAATTAGTTGATTTCACATAGAATGTTTCATGTCTCTGCTATTAGATAGCAGATGCTATTAATCTAAAATGAATAAAGAATGAAAAATTAAATAACTTAATTATTGATGGACTTACATGATAAACTTTAGATCATTTATGATTGAGTTTGGTTATAATTGATTTGTGATCAGATATATTTTATTTGCATAAATTTATTCAGATATATTAAAAAATTACATTGTCTTTCTAGTATGACTGTACATCTGTTGGCATAATCGAGTCAGTATCATTAAAAAATTTTATGTGTCATGGAAATCTTCATTTTGAATTTGGTCCAAATGTGAATTTTATTCATGGAAAAAATGGAAGTAAGTATGAATTTTATGTTTTTAAACGTAATAATTCATAAGTTTCTATTCATTCATTGCCTTCCTCCCCCCATTTCGAGACAGTAAACTTTCACACAAATAAAAGACAATAAATCAAACAAAAATAAAAATACTGATTTCCCGACAAGTGGATGCTATATTATATGTGAGTGGTGTTTTGAAAGTATTGCCTCCATTATGATAGCTCCCACACAAATGAAAGATATATCATTGATATCAATATGTCAATGGGGAAGAAAGTTTTTTTGATGAAAAAGGTGCTCGTTATCACTGGAAGAAGAACACTGGTAGAACTGCTCAAGCAGGATAAGTTTTATTTTTTCTATTGTTGGGGAAAATTTATTTGTTAGTGATAACTGAGACTAAATACTTAGTAATTGTCAGTGTTGTTAGTAGGTTTTGTTGTAATTTTTTGTGTTATACAGTTACAGTTAATGAGAGCAAAATGACAGTGAGAACAAGAACAAATAGATGTGTCGTGAAAACCAAATGTGATCAGTGTTTTTTTTAAAGGTGGTTTGTTGTCAGGAGAGTATTATGTGTGTGTGTGGGGGGGGGGGATTTGTGGACTGTTTGGGAGAGAATAAACAAGATAAGTGAAAGGGAATGAATTGCAGAAGATGTGATATTTTGATGTGGACTGTGAAGTATTGAATTAGAATCAAGAATGAGGAGTGAATATTAGATGAAAGGCAAAAGACACTTAGAACTGCAAGACTAAGAATTGTACCAGTCAGAAGGATGAGTGGGATAATATAAATGCAGAGAATATGATTGTGAATATGGAAGAGATTGAAAGAGCAAAAGTCTGCATGATTGTGGTAAAGAGCATGACTGAAGGAGCAAAAGTGAGCATGATTGTGGGAATGGAAGAGGCTGATGATGAAAAACGAGATGAGGCATATGGAAAATAAGATTAGATTTGGTGGATACAAATGAAAGAGTAAGAAAGAATAAAATGAAACCTAGTGGGAGAAAACAAGATAGACTATATGGAAATACCATTATTAAAGATGCAGTGGATGAGAATGCTCAAAGTTTGTTTTCCTTGAAGGAGGATGAAGGTGATTCATGTTTTGGAAGCGAGAAGTAAATGTACATGGGAATTAGTGTTGGGATGGATATCAGGATATTATTGAGAAGAGTGATAGACAACAGTCTATCACCCTTCTCAATAGGAAGTATGGGTAGGAAGGGTAGTTGATGTGTTACTCAGGTATGACAATGAATTGAAATGGTGAGCAAAAATCATGAATGGTATCAGAGTTGTGTGAGGTGAAAGGGGAAGAGTATGTGGAATTCATTTGAGGGATGAATGGAACTCTATGAGCGTGGCTTGAAAAGTTCTAGGCCTCGACCATAGATGGCAACACTATCAGCAAGATTTTTTTTTCTAAGTTGGTGCATCTGTCTATAAGCATCCATGTGAAATTGCAAGTCATGCTAGATAAGTCGTTTGTTTCATACAGCTGTCTGAGGCAAAAGTGCTGTCTGCATCCCTTGAACAGGGCTGAGCCGTGCGGTTGTGCACCCCTATCTTCAAGCGCACAAGGGCACTTGAAGATAGGGGTGCCATTTCACTATGGGAAATAATAAAAAAAAATTTTTTTTTCTTTCTTATTCTTGAATTATATCGTTTGAAGTGAAACGTTATCAATATTACCACAGATTTTATTTCACAAAATAAGCATCGACTCAGAAAAAATTTTATAAATATTGAATCTGACTAATTTAGTCAGAACACTAAATTAGCTGCATACAAGACAGTGTTCAAACCAGTTTTAACTTATGGATCTGAGAGCTGGGTGAGAAGTAAAACACTTGACCAAAGACTAGAGACCGCAGATATGAGCGTCCTGAGAAAGATTAGAGGCGTGAACAGATAGCATCAATGGCAATATCATATTAAAAATGAGGATATTAGGAAAGAACTTGACATTGTCAGCATCCAGGAATGCGTTAGCAGAGCTAATCTCAGGTGGTATGGTCACTTAAATCGAATGGGAGAGGAAACATGAGCAATACAAGTGTTCTCTTCCAGGTTGGCAGGAAAACGACCCAGAGGAAGACCAAGATATAAGTGGATTGATATGGTACAAAGTGCCTTAGACGATAGAAATATAAGATCTGATAATGTTGAAGTCTTGACAAGTAACAGACTGATTTGGAGGAAAATTGTAGATAGGAAGTTAGTATTGATGTAATTTTTTCATGTAGTACTGTCATATCCTGTACACCCCTTGAGGGTACGTGGCAGGAATTTGATGATGATAAAAAAATTATAAGTCGTACATACTAAAACAACATTTTAGAACCCACTTATCAGATACTTAAGAGGCGTGAACAGATAGCATCAATGGCAATATCATATTAAAAATGGGGATATTAGGAAAGAACTTGACATTGTCAGCATACGATGTGAATTTCATAAACTTTTATAGTCTATATATAAATATATATATATTAAATTATATTATGCATGAATTCTCCTACTCAAATTGTGAGTCTCTGTCGCCCTGAATTTCACGTTTGAGCGATAATTCGCTCCCTGTTGTAAACAATACGCTATCCTCAACAGCTATTATACTGCAGAAACACAAAAACCAATTAGTTTTTCATGTCACTGGATAAGGTTCACAGACATCATTTGGACTGTGTAATATATTTCTCAACAAATAGTGCAATTACAGATAACTGGGAATATAAACGCTAACTAATGAATCACATCTCTCCAACAGAAACTGCTATATACACTCAAGGAAACCACATGTTGCTGGTGCAACATATGGTTTTGCTTGACATTACCCCCGTCATGAACGTGTTAAAACTAAGAAATATAGTGAATGTATTTCAGATATTATGGAAATCGGTTTAAGAGAATTAGCATTTCAATTTGTTTTGTTTGGGTAGCATGATCTTTTGTTAATACTGCACCAATCATATGCACTTCTTAATAGTGGCTTTTTCTCTATTATATTGGCCTACAACTGTGCACATCTTTCACATCTCATTAGTAATTTGTCAAGGATTGTTCATTACGTATCTCAAGTCTTAAATTACTGGTAATTTTTGCTTGATATAATGGGAAAGAAGATGACTATTTGGGTAGATAACTTTGATTGCACACAAGGCTGCTCTTGAGGGCAGAATGATGGAGAATAAAAGCTTCTTGGTAAGTCATACCCATTTTCTTTTTTTTTTTTTCTGAAAATCCCCGCATATATCGCAGCATGATTTTTTTAGCTTTAATTTTGGGAAAAAAGTGTGAGTTACAGTCGAGTAAATACAGTAATTTTTTTAGCTTTCAAATTGTGAAGTATGGATCATTGGTTAAAGACTGGATTTATAAAATACACAAAAGAGAGCAATATAGCAGATATAGAAATAAGCAATTTCACATCTATCATTGATGATAAATTATTATTTATATTAAGTAAAAACGTATAGTATCTTTATAAATTTTGTTCTATTAAAAATAAATGATATTTTTTTGTTTAAATGTACATCTAAATCCAAATAAAACAAGATATTTACAATGAAATATATTTTTATTTAGTTTATTCAGAATCGCGAAATTCGGTTTTCTGTTACTATTGCAAAATATATGGTAGCCAAAATTCCCAACTTACTAATGAATATGGTTGTAACGATTGGCAACATTTGAGTCATATACTAAAAATACACGAGACAAGTTCCACGCACATTAAAAACTGTTCAAAATACAGCGAACTTAAAATGTCGTTGATTAAGAAATGCATTATTGATTGCACACAACAAAGATTATACGCAACTGAGAAAAAATATTCGCAATCTGTTATAGAATAGTTAATCTACATAATACAATATTTATCAAGACAGTGTATAGCTTTTAGAGGTTCTTCACAAAAACTTTTTGAAAATGATAACGATGATTTTTTAAAGTTAGTAGAAACTGTCACTAAATTTGATTCGATAATAGCAGAACACTTGCATCGCATCCAAACATCACAAAAAAGAACATTGTTCATTATTTAGGTGATAAAATACAAAATGAAATCAACCGTATAATTTCTGAAGCTATAAAACAAAAAATTTTAGAAATGGTTAAAGAGGCGAAATATTATTCATTAATTCTTGACACTACTCCGGATATATAAGTCACCCAGAACAATTATCTATTGTTATTAGATTTGTTAATCAAAATAAAGATACAAATATAGCAGAAATTCATGAACATTTTTTGGGTTTTCAATCTATAGAAGATACCACTGGGCAAGGACTATTTCAATTTATAAAAAATTATTTAAAATTATTGAATGCTAACATTTCGGATTTACGCGGCCAAGCTTATGATAACGGTTCAAATATGTGAGGCAAATATAATGGACTGCAGAAAAAAATCCTTGAAATAAATTCAAGGACTTTTTTTTATTCCGTCTGCTTATTCATTAAATTTGGTAGTTAATGATGCAGCTAAGATATCCTGTGAAACTGTAAATTTTTAAGGGGTAATATGGGAATTATATAATTATTTTTTAATATTTGTGAAGTTGAGTTATATTAAAAAAACATTCGTGTTTTAAATTTGAAACAACTTTCTGCTACTAGGTGGAAAGTAGAGTAGAACCATAAAGCCACTTAAAAATAATATCAAGGAAATTTACCAGGCTCTTTTTGATATTACGGAAGATGAAACTAGATATCGATTCTAGAGTTCAGGCAGACAACTTAATTTCAAAGATTTATTCGTTTAAATTTATTTGCTCTGTGCATGTTTGGTACGAAATATTTAAGTCTTGTAAATGTTGCAAGCAAAATAATGCAGAATCCGACATTTGATATAGGAAAAATTACAGAAAATCTTTATTATGTTATATAAGAATTAAAGGCCGAACAGACCAATATTTTGAAAATATTATTAGAACTGCAAAAGAAGTAGCAAACGATTTTAACCCTCCTACTGGCCAAGGTGGATGAAATAGCAAGACTACCCCAGACTTTTTCATGGATCAAAACTTCATTGGCAATCTATCTTTTATCAAGTATTTACCCTCCTCTGCTGTTAATCCCTTAACGGCGATTTGAGAGCTATTAGCGGATTAACTGTGGTTGAGCGACTTTTGTGTCACTTGTCTTTACATGTACTCTGTTACTTCGAATTTTCTTCACTGTACTAGGATATTTGATCGTTTTTTTTTTTTTTTTTTTGTTGAACAATTTATTTCTTGTGTCTCTTTCCAAAAATAGAAGTTTCACACTTCCAAAATAAATAATCAATCCTGAAATGACCATAGATCAGCCTTTGCAATGAATATATTTTAGTAATAGTTAATCTCCACTTTACTGACAGTATAGATTCTTTTTTGCGAATTTTCAAATGTTTGTTTATGTTTAAAATATTTTGTCAAATATTTATATTTTTAAATAACATTTAGTGAAATAAATATGACATTTTGCTTTCTTTCTTTGCAAAATACCTTTATATGGATTTTCACATTTCAATTTCAGGAACGATTTTTTTTTTTTTTTAATGAACAACAAATGATTATAAACTGCATTACTCGGTTTCCGATATTGTATCTCTTTTGCTGAAAATTGCAACAGAGTTTTTTTTTTTTTTTTTTTTTTTTTTTTTTTTTGTAGAATGCACATTACTATAATATCCAGTGCTTAACCACTGTAGATATGTTGAAAATATAATAGGAAGGATATCCTGTATGGAATGATTAAAAATTTATGCTCATTTTTAGGATTTTTTACTGCACCCCCCCCCCCCCCACCTCCTGTCCTGAAACTGAGTTGCATAACTGTTTTAAATTTCTATAGTTTGGAAAGCTTTCAGACAGTATTCAAAATCTCTTATTCCAGTTTATTTACAGTTTTGACAAAAGAAATAAAGCAATAATACTGTTGTATATCGAAACTTCTAATTCTGTACTCTTTCTTTGAATCTGAAATCAGTGGTCTGCTGAAATTATTCTAAGATTTAGAAATACTACGCTGTATTTTCAACATGTAAAACCCACACAAAGAAATTTCAATTGTGTTATTTGTTTCTTTTTTTTTTTTTTTTTTTAAATCTAAATATTACTACTTCTATTTCTGCTGATTGCTATTTCTGAAATACGTCTTGGAAATGCTGGACAATAATCCTCTTACCTAGAGGAAAAGCTAAAAGTCTTAGATTACTCTTTTGAGAAACACAAGACAGAAAGTTTCCTAGAAGTTGCACTAAATTGCCTCAAGCAAGAATGTCTTGTTTCATTTTCTGTTGTTCAGATATCCTAACACAGTAAAACTGACATTTCTTTTACAGGCTGATGAAGTATTTATGCCAAAAATGATTTCTTTATTTGTAGTGATCAGTTTCACTTTTATTATTGAAAAATTCTAAATTATTTGATAATTATCATGAAAAAATTTACTTGCTTGCCATCTCACAAATGAATTGTATATTGGGTTTACTTCTAATATTCCTTTCTGCCCAGTAACAAGTTGTAGACTAATGGAGATTACCAACTCCCCCCCTCCCCCCCCACACCACCACCACTGGGAACCAGATCAAAAGAACATGCCCAGAAGGCAGCACACTAAAGTACCTCGTGCACTAACTGAATATTTTACAGGCAGAAATTCCTTGTTCTGTTTTTCCATCTTTCTGATTGATTAGCAGACATTCAAAGCCATATTCTGATATTGCATTTGTAGGATGACAGTGTTTTTAAATATTAATTTTCCCTATTAGCCAACGTCACATAACTTCCTGATTTATAATAATAGGGAAATAATATATATATTTTCTTATTTATAATTTGCAAATTTATAATAATCAAAACTTAGTTTCTGTGTCGAAAAAATTAAACGTTATGTGGAACAATTATTATGGAAAAATCACGAATGAAATAAAAACTGTACCTATGTTTCATAACAGCTTTTGGGTGTCTGGTAATGTTGCAACGGGAGGTGGAGGGTGATGCTATCAAAGTCGAAATAAAGTTCATTTGTATTGTGAAAGGAAATGAAATTTCACATTTGATATACATATTTTGAATGATAAAAATAAGCAAATGTATCACTTACTTTAAAAATTGGAGAATAAAATATCTGAATTATGCAGTAAATATCTTTAACTGTTAATTTCATTGTAATGACCAATTATACAGGGAAACCATGAAAGTGAAAGTACAAAGAACAGTAGATTACTATATAATATAAAGAAAAAATTTAGTGATGTGATTAAAGAATTTCACGTTATTCTCTATAAAGCAAAGTTGCTCCAGCATGTCCTAAAGGAAATCTGTGAAGTATTATTCGATTTCGATGGTTTTGTACAAAAATAAAAATAATATAATCTGGAATGTTGGCAGCCGGTTTTCTTTTCTTTTTTTAAAAGAATATTTCAAATAATTATCGTGAATTAATTTCTTCGAGAACAAAGAATAATGTTTTGTCTAGAAAGAGATTAGAAAAAAATTAGCGCAAAAAAATTTAAAACGAAATTGGTTCTCCAAGGTAAGGCAATATTTAAGTGAAGAAATTATGCAAGACCTTTATTTTGTCCAGAAATTAAAATTGTGAAATTAATTTCTCTATGTTTAGTCTGTCCTACATAACTGAAATCCAGTTGACCAGCATAGAACAAGGATGTGCGTTTCTTGTTATAGGCAACTGAGAGTTATCTACGAACATGAGATTATCCGATTAACCGTTCTCTTCAGCGTGAGGGTTTATCGCACCTTCTAATCGACAGGATGGTCAAATTGCACTTCTTATCCTGGTTCTTTAAACAGGAGGGCTGAATCATATCCAGATTTATTTGGACGTCTATAGATGTCCTGGCCGTTTGGAAGGTTAACATTGATCCTATTTTTTCAGACATTTGCAAAAGAACAAAAACAAAAATGTTTGGTTACAAAGCAGCAGATAAGATAATGCATGATCCTAAACAAAATTTTTAAATAAATTTTTTCTTCGTGATTTTAGACATAACAATAACTTCAGTCACGGAAAGATTCATACTCTTAAAACAACATAGCAAGGACTTTAAAGTTATAAGAGACATTAGCAAATTAAAAGACTGGAGCGATGAAAATTTAATGAAACATTGTAAAGATTTGCACTTAAAACTGAGTGACAGTCAATATTCCGACAATTACGATATTGATGGTAAGACTTTATTTGAGGAATTAAAAACTTTGCAATGTTTTATTAAAAAAGAGTCGGCTCCTCAGGATGTTTTAAATTATATATACGAAAATAAATTAACCGCCACGTTTCCGAATACTGCGATTGTGATGCATATTTATTTAACATTATCAATATCCGTAGCATCAGAGGAAAGAAGTTTTTCGAAACTGAAACTAATAAAAAATTATTTGCGGTCAACAATGTCTGGATAGTATCTAAAGCATCGTTTCTCAAACTGTGGTACATGTACCACTAATGGTACATTATGTTATTTTTGGTGGTACAAGTTTTACACAAAATATTTAAATTGTATTGTAAAGATATTAAATTGTATCAGGAAATGCTTTTATGGTGGTACATATATTTTTTGATTCTTATTTATGTGGTACAAAATTTTAAAAGTTTGAGAACCCCTGATCTAAAGGATTTATCAATTATATCAATTGAAAATAATATGGATTCATTAGACATTAAAGATATTATTAAAAATTTTGTGGCAGCTAAAACAAGACGGATAAATATGTAAAATAAATATACATTTATACTAATTGTTATATAGTTAAAAGCATATATCCAGATTATCTTTGTTATGTAATATTTCTTTTTATATTAAAATAAATGTAAATTTTGTTTATATATATATATTCTCTTGTATTTATATATTAAGGAATAAATATTTTTGAAAATTTTTATTATTAAAAATTCCTTATTAACGAATTTCAGTGATTACAATGTTCTACTACTCTACTGTTAAATAAAATTTATTTTTTATGCATGCGTATGAACTGTTTTGTACTTTTAAAAAAGTAAAATTTTTCACAAAACTTTTTCATGGAAACTTATTTTATGGGAGTGCTGAAAAAAAATTTGCACAAGGGTGCCTCCTACCCACAAGGCCGCACAAGGGTGCGGCCCTGCCCTTGAACTGGATAAAATTGAGTATCGTGTGGTTATAAAATTCTTTGTAAAAGAAGGTTTAACGCCAAAAGAAATTCATTCGAAGTTCATAAAATTTATGGGCACTCTTTTCCTTCATTTTCAACAATTAAGAAATGGGCTGCTGAGTTTAAACATGGCCATACCAGCCTTAAAAATGATCCATGTGAAGGACATCCAAAAAGTGTAACAACACCAGAAATCATTCATCAAGTGTGTGATATGGTATTGGATGACCGGCAAGTCAAAATGCATGAAATTGCTGAGACTATAGGCTTTTCAAAAGAATGTGTAGGATATATTTTGCATGAAGAATTGCAAATGAAAAAGCTTTGTGCAAGATTGGTGCCGCACTTACTCACAGCAGATCAAAAACGCACTCTCATGAAAATCTCTGAATAGTGCTTGGAGTGTTTTAACAAGAATAAAACTGATTTTGTGCATCGATTTATTACTATGGATGAGACTTGGATTCACCATTACACAGCAGAATCCAAACAGCAGTCAAAACGGTGGACAGAAGCTGGGTTGTTCAGCACAAAAAAGGCAAAGTTGGTTCCATCAGCAGAAAAGGTCATGGCATCAGTGTTTTCGGATGCTAAAGGCATTTTATTTAGTAATTATCATGAAAAGGATAAAACAATAACTGGTAAATATTATTGTGATCTTTTAACCAAACTAGATGAAAAAATTCGTGAGAAGAAGATCCAGTTTGCAGAAGGAAAAAATCATCTTTCATCAGGACGATGCACCTGTCCAAAAAAGGTGTTTTGGTAATGGGAAAAATGGTATCTGCACTATGAGCTGGAACATTCACTCTGTTCCCCAGATTTGGCTCCCTACTTCTCTCTCTTCCCAAAACTAAAACTCTTCCTCGCTGGTCAGCGTTTTTCTCCGAATCAAGAGGTGATTGCAGCCTTAGAGGGGTATTTTGCAGATCTTACCGAGAACCACTACAGGGATTGGATGATGGCGCTGGAGCATCGCTGGAATAAATGTATTAATCTTAAGGGAGAATATGTTAAAAAATAAAAATAAATTTGAAATTATAAATTTGTTTTTTCATTGTTAGGCCGAGAACATTTCAGACCACCCTCGTATAAAAGAGATGGATTGCATTTAAATTGATTAGGTGTGAATCACCTGGAGAGAATGTTGCTAGATGGAAGTATAATGAGTAATGTCAACAGGGAATAAGAGGAAATTAGAGGAATGAGAGTGGAGCAGGAGAGCAGAACAAAGTTTTTGTGAATGGAGAGAGAAGAGAATATGAGAACAGGAATGCAAGGTAAATGAGAAATGTGAGGAGTTGGGGTAGTTCTGGAAACAGTAATGAATGCGTGTATGGGAATAGTCAGCATAGGAATGGGATAACTGGGATGCATGGAAAGTAGTTAAGTCTGCAGAGAGATATATGGGATAAAGAGTTATAAAGGTGAAATTTTGTTGTCTTTTTATTAGTGCTTGTTCAAACATTGCCATAGAACGTCTGCTTATATCTTCTTTTATTTACTATTCATTTGTTGACAGTCTCACTGTTCCACTCAAAGGATTCACCTTTACTAAGATTCCTTTTCGGATTCCTCTATTAATAAATTCGAACTGTCAATTTTTTAAAACTTCGTAAAGTAAAATTCTCTAGTTTATGCTCTTAAGCTTCCGTTCTCTCTTTTTGTTTCTCTCATTACTCTGGTACTGAACATTATCTCTGTCAACTATCAATCACCCATCCACTTCCTTGCTGAACATGTGCACTTATTCAACTGAGCCGCAAGCAAGAAGTCGATAACGGCTGACACGTTGTCATCATTAGCAAAAGGTCTTTATAATGAAGACGGATATCACAGTATGCTTAATAGTTGTGAATAACAATAAAGAATCATTGAAATTATTAAAACTATCAGAATCTGGTAAGTACAGTAAATCTCAAATACTTGACATTTCTTTAACATAAATATCAATTTCTTATCAATTGTCACAGGTGCCGATCGTACGTGGTTATGAAACTGAAACTAAAAAACTAACAGAGAGAAACAGGAGGTATGGATAAGACTTGTTCTAGACCAAAAAGAAATGAATTTCCATGCTTATTTACAAATGCAGGTTGTATCAGAAATAAGTAAGATGGAACTGTTGCACTGATTGAGTTTATTCTCTTTAAACTAGTTGGAATAAGTGAAACAATGATGAGAATGATATCGTTACAGGAATAGAAATGGAAATGGTATGATGCTTTTTGTGAGGGCAAGAAGGGAGAGGGGGTATGTGTGCTGATGATATCAGGGGAATTGTGTTTGCATATGATTGAGATACAAGGGAGGAAAATAGTGGCAGTGGTTTTGAAACAGTGTGGCGTGAGGCAGAGGTTGAGAACATTAGATATTTAGTGAGATGTTGCTGTAAGCTAAGGAATGGCAGTGGGTGCAGACAAAAAAATGTATAGACAAATTGACTTAGTGAACAAGAGGAGAATATTCATTATGGGTGATTTTAATTATGATAATATTGATTGGAATGAGGTGATAACCCTCACCCCCCTCTCCTTTTTTTGCCATCACAAAAAAACATCATACCCTTCCACAGCTATCTTAGGCAATGTATAACAGAGGGCACACAAGGGTTGCAAGTGTCTTAGAATCAGATGATGTGATTGTAAATGGAATGTTTAATTTTCCTCCAGTTGGTAGGAGTGACCATGAGATGATCACCTGGGTTGTAGGAAAATATATGATAAAAGGATATATATGGGCTACCAGGATGGCAATTATGAAAAACTTTGCAGAAAGTTTAGAGTTATGGCATGGAAAGGGGAGTTAAATGGAAAGGAACAGATGATATTTGTACATTAATGAAGAGATATTTAACATCAGCAATGTCTGAGTGTATTCTGAAGCTGAAAAGGCTAAATAAAGTAAATTGATGAATGAGCACATTAAACATGTATTCTGAAAAAAGAAGGCTTTATGAGGACAGCACAATATGAAGAGTAATAGTGCTGATGAAAAGTCTTGCAACATGGCAAGTCTAAATGAGTGAAAGGAGAGTAAAATTGTTCAACTTAATAACAGGGGAAAGGTAAGACTAATGCTTCAAATTATAGGCCTAGAGATTGTGATTAAGGTGTTGGAGATGTTTGTGAAGGCTAGAATTCAGAATTGGATTGCTAATATTCTTTGTGGTGGTCAGTGTGGGTTTGTTAAGAGAAAAATCATGTTTCATCAGTCTGCTTATGTACCATAAGCTGACAAATTCACTACATATACAATGCATCTACAGTGGTATAGGATTTTTCAAAGGCCTTTGTTAGATTTCCACATGACAAGCTGGTGACTGAATTGAAATGGATGAGATTAGATAAGAGACTACTGAGTTGGATAGGTGATTAGCTATCACTCAGGTATCAGCAGGTTGTGTATGTGTGGGGGAGGACAAAAGAGGAAGTCACTAGCAGTGTGTCACAGGGGTTTGTGTTAGGACCATTATTGTTTAATGTGTATGTTAATGATATTAGGACAGGTCTAATTGGAGATAACGTAAAGTTAGGAAGAACTATGAGGAGTGTAGAGCATATGTTGTGGCCTTAGAGAAGGATCTGTATAGACTGTGCGATTGAGAAAGCAAGTATAGTTGCAAAATGTAAGGTCTTTAAATTTGGTAGGGAAGAGTGAGATGCAGAGTATACAATTGATGGAGAAATTTTGAAGGAGGTGGAAGAGATGAGAGATCTGGAAATGCTAAACGCAGACTTAAAGTTTATGGGTTGCATTGCTAAAATTGCGAGAACCCAATGGATTATGACAAAGATGAGGATGATCTGACATGCAGAACTAAAAAAGTTATGGTTCACTTGTAAGACTGAGAGGGTTTAGAGAAGATTTTGAAAGAGGTGGAAATTTTGAAGGAGGTGGAAGAGATGAGAGATCTGGAAATGCTAAACACAGACTTAAAGTTTATGGGTTACATTGCTAAAATTGCAAGAACACAATGGATTATGACAAAGATGAGGATGATCTGACATACAGAACTAAAAAAGTTATGGTTCACTTGTATAAGGTCTTGATCAAGCCACGTATGGACTATTGCATATCTAGTCCCTTGGTTTTCAAGGAAATGAGGATCTTAGAGAGGGTTTAGAGAAGATTCACAAAATCAGTATTATGTCTTTGGAATGTAGGATATGAAGACCGGTTAAGGGAATGAATGCAATTTGCAGAGCATTGTGAAGTGTAGAAGAGAGAAAGGATCTGCTGATGGAAGCTGGTGATGGATTGTTATCAGATTAATGTGGAAGAGATTTTTTTTTATAGAGTAGAAGGGTAGAACAAAAGACCATCCCTTGATGCTGTATAAGGAGGACATGAGCATGGGAGTGAGAAGTAGATTCTTTGCTTGAGGATGTGGTAAGTGCAGAAACTGTGAACAGGTTTAAGGCATAGTTCGATGATCATTTTGTATATGAGATTGTAGATCTCCCGCAATGAGTTTTTTTTTTTTTATTCGTGGAGGTCTGACGCTAATAATAATAATAATAAACAAAATATAGTTACATGTCTATACAATGTAAATAAAATTCTAAAAATTTAAGTTTCAGCATTTTATTTAAATTGGAAGTCAATAACTTATTTTCATCCTGTTTCTTAACATAATCCCCTCCCTTTCAATACATTTTCTTTCACTACATAATATTTTTGTCAAAGTAACTGTAGTACCGTCTCTTAGATTGTTTTCGGAACCATTTTTTTTTTACCTCTGCTTTTACCTCATTTTCAAAATTATTCTCTTGAGGTTTGTTTTCAGTTTAGGAAATAACCTGAAGGAAATATCTTGTAAGGAAGATGTTCAAAGGCTTCACTCCAGTCTCCTTGATAGCTGGTAAAGTGAACTTACTCATGTAAGTTCATAAATATTCACATAATTTTGCAAATTTGTTACCATCTCTTTCACCATATATGACTGGTGAATGACACCTTTGCTTTCCCAACATATAGTTAGTATGCACTTTTTTGGTAGAAGGTTGAGTTTGAACTGTGATGGAGATGTTCCATAGATTGGGTTTTTATTTTGGGGTCATAATAATGGACCCAGCTTTCATTCCCAATCACAGTTTTTTGAAGAAAAGTATTACCTTCTCTTTGGTAATGAAATGATAACAGCAGTGTGGAAGTCTCATATTGTATGATTTTAGTGGGTAATTTCAAAAGGCAAGGAGGTGACTTTTTTTTTTTTTTTTTAAGTAACCTGTGAGGTGCCCTGATTTGTGAATTGGTAGGATCTTAGTTTAAGGGAAGGTAGATTGAGCAATCATTAAGCAAAGAGAAAATTTTTACGTGTATAGTCATGGTGGTTTAGAACTACTACCATGACATTCCCCTTATCCGCTTTTGCAATTGCTATTCTTTTGTTGTTTATCATTTCCAGTAGTCTTTCATATTTCATGTGGGAGAGGCTACTTTGTTTTTTTAGCTGACTTTGCAGTGTATGCTCTGGTTACTTGAAACAGTAGTGTTCTTGTTTAACTAGGCAATCCCAGTTGGCATAACATTTCATCATGTTGTACCATCATTTTATTAGTGGTTTAAGTCAGTTCAGAATATAATTTGAATCCCAAATTGCCAGCCCCATCCACATTTGTTCAATGTCTAATGTTGAATACCTAATAAGCGGCGTTAGAAGCACTAATCATTTCACCCATATTCCTGCAGGCTTTGCAAGGTCTCATCCCAGTTATTTAGTTGTGACACTTTTAAGTGACTCTCAGTAAATTAATTAAAAATGTTTAGTTATTTAAAAATCGATAATTTATGATTATCAGGTCTTAAGTGCTAACTTGATTTTTTAATATGGTTTAAAATTTTAAATTCACATTCAAAAGTAAGGAGGGTCTGTATGTCAGTTCTATAAGCAAAACCTTTTTCTTTCATAGTTCAAATGTTAATTTGTCTTTAAATTATAGTTTTTTCACTATCCTGTTTAATAAAATGCTGAAACTTAAATTTTTAGAATTTTATTTAAAAATTCTACATGAAGAAATCCAGTGATGAAATACTTAATAACCCTAGGTGACTATAGTATGAAAAAGTTTTATTGATCACTAACCAAGTAGGAAACTAGGTAATGAATTAATATATTTTTATGAGTTCTTAATGTAGCTAAATATATTGAAGTTCATTTGCTTCATTTTCAATAACTATTTTAACGAACATTTCATTTATTATTGTGATATGTATTAAATAGGTGGTAAAAGTGCCATCTTAACTGCTATTGTTGTTGGACTTGGTGGTAAAACAAGTTCTACTGGTAGAGGAACCAACATTAAACGTTTTGTGAAGAATGGTAAACAGTAAGCAACCTTTTTTCTTTTTTCTTTTTAACTATAATGATTTGAATACCCATAGTGCATGTGCACACTATACTATTGTAAGCTAAAAAATTTCAAATACCACATAAAGAGAAATGCTTAATTTTATGTGCTTGAATGGATTTTTTTTTTTTTTTTTTTTACTCCAAATATCTTATTATTCATCAACTTTATTAAATATTCATATACTGGCTGATTCAGTGGTCATAATTGAATTAACTAAAGTGGAAGTACACTTAATACTTAGTACATTGCTTCTTAATAACTTTCCATATTATTTAGTACTATATGAGTATTGAATACTGATTAGATTGTTGAATACTACTCACTATTCAATTTTCAAGAATATTGAATGTAGAGGTAACTGAAAAAAGTAAATAAAATGTTAAAAGTTAATCAGGTTTATTGTGAACAAGTTCATTATTATGAAATTATAGCTAATGTCTTCAGCATATTTATCTGTTCATTTTGGTGTGAATTAAATTTATCATCATCATCATTTCCCAATATATAACATCTTGGGAAAATTCTTGGATGGAGGATAGTGTTATAACATTATATATAAGTTTTCACATTGTTACTTGTTTCCTGTTAACAGTTTTCTTTCAAAAGTAATCTGTTATTCGTCATGTCTTCTGTATTCTGATATCTTATGTTTCAGTCTTCTAAAGCACCTCTAAATCAACTACTTTAGTGGTGCATTTCTTTGCCTCCTCAACATGAAACATCTATTTTGCTAACCTGTCATTTTCTTTGAATTCTGTTTAAGTGATCATATACCTTAGATTAGCTGATCATATATTTCTGAATGTCAATGATGTCAAATTTTCTGATATCCCATTTTTAATATAATTTTGCTTTTGATGCCATCTTTTCATTCCCCTAATTTTTATCACAACTCTCATATCCATAGTTTCTAACCCAGTTTTCAAATCCATAAGTTAAAATTGGCTTGAACACTGTTTTCTATTATTATTATTATTATTATTATTATTACGGGCAACTCCAGGGAGTCATTAGACTCATCGAGGGAGGCCCCAAATCATTTTCATCACAACTATTCGACATTCATACAGTATCTATCATACCTCGCCTTAAACTCATTCACTGTCACAGCATCCACCACAGACTCAGGGAGCGCATTCCACTCATTCACTACTCTAAAAGTAAAGAACCCAGCTCTAACACCTTTACTAACAACACTTTTGCCCAGTTTCCATGGATGTCCCCTAGTCCTCCCACAACCAGCCCTGTTCTCAAAAATATCTTCTGAATTAATTTTATAGAAACCCTTCAGTAATTTGAATGTCTCAATCATATCTCCCCTCCTCCGCCTATCAACCAATTTTTGCAACCCACAAATCCTCAACCTGTTCTCATACGGTTCATTCCACAGACCTGCTATCATCTTGGTCACTCGCCTCTGGATCCTCTCTACCTCCTCCCCATCAAGAAGAAACCTAGGTGACCAAATCTGAGCACAGTAGTCGAGATGAGGTCTTATCAAGGCTCGATACAGAGGAACAATAACCTGCTTGTCTCTGCTTGTCAACGTATTCTTCAGCAACCAAGTGATTTGATGAGCTGATTTGGCCACTTTTGCAATGTGTCCCCTAAATTTCAATTCCTTATCCACCAACACTCCTAAATCTCGTGCCTCATCAATTTCCTGGAGCACGGTTCCACCAATGCAGTAAACTGCCTCCCATCTTTTCACCCCAAAATGTATAACCTTACATTTTGCCACATTAAATTGACATCCATTCTCCCTAGCCCAGACCTCCAATCTATCCAAATCATCCTGCAAAATTTTGACATCATCTGCATTCACTATTGCCCTACCCAACTTCGCATCATCCGCAAACAAATGAACTGTTCCTCTCAGATCCTTTCCTATATCATTTATGAACAAATTAAACAGCAGTGGTCCAAGAACAGATCCTTGTGGTACACCACTAGTCACAGGCCGTCTAGTGGACTCTACTCCTGAGTAAACCACTCTCTGATATCTCTCCGTCAACCACCCTCCTATCCATCTCACCAACCCTATGTCCATTCCCATATGCTGCAATTTACTGATTAGAATTCCATGTGGTATCCTGTCAAAGGCCTTAGCAAGGTCCAGCAGAATCACTGTAAACCCATTACCCTTATCCAGTTCAGCGGTCACTGTGTTATAATACGTGAGCAAGTTACTGAGGCATGACCTACCCTTCACAAAACCATGCTGTCCCCGATACAGTATCCCATTTTCTTCTATCCAATCTTGTATTTTCCTCTTGACTATTTTCTCTAAGACCTTGATAATGATTCCTGTTATGCTGATTGGCCGGTAATTTTCAACAGCAGCCTTGGAACCACCTTTGTGCAGTGGAACTATTTTCCCCTCTTTCCACCCCCTTGGGACTGACCCAGTCCTGAGGCTCAAATTAAACATAATGGTCAAGGGCACTGACAATTCTTTGGCCGCTTCACGTACGACACGAGCTGGTATACCATCCAATCCCACAGATGTATTGACATTGAGGTTCTGTAATAGACTAGTTACCTCTACCTCATTCATCACAATTCCAGTATAAGCTGTTGGTTCCTCCATTTCCGCAAAGCCACCACCTGGATGATATACTCTTGCAAAGTGCTCGCTCAGTAATTCCACAACATCGACTGATTCAGTTACCTCCCTACCCTCAGCATTTTTTAAGATCATTCTACCATGAGCATTTTTCCTTTTACTTGCAACATATTGAAAAAACTGTTTGGGATTCTCTTTAGCCTGCATGGCCAATTTCCTTTCGTAATCTGCTTTTGCTTTTCTTACCACCCTTGTTACCATCCTGGCCTGAGCTTTATACTGTTCATGCACCTGATGGTCACCCTTCTCCTTAAATTCCCTCCACAATTGTTTCTTTTTTTGCAGCTCAAGCTTAATAGTGTTATTCATCCATTTAACCCCTACCTGATTTATTATTCGGACTCTTGGTATACAGTCAACCATTGCCTCCTGCAAACAGTTCTTAACCACCTCCCATGCACCATCAACATCCAGCCCTTGCAGTTTTACATGCCATGGCATTGAGCCAAGCACACACCTAAGCTTGTCATACTTACCAGCCCGGTAATTCCACATATACCCTGTCTTAATTGTAAATTCGACTCCTTTAGCCACCTCCCAAGTCATGACCTTATGGTCACTCTCACCAATTGGTGGCAACATGGTCATGTTCGTTACAGCTACATTCTCAGTTGCAATTACTAGGTCCAGCACTCTCTGCCCCCTGGTATTTTCCAATACATGTTGCCGTAGATAGTTGTCCCTTAATAACTGCATAAAATCCAATTCCTTCCTCCCATGTGCCCTCTCCTCTTTCCAGTCAATGTTACCATAATTGAAATCACCCATAATAATTACCCTCCTTCCATTCATTTCTTCTATTTGCTTATGCATACTATTCCCACCATCCACTCCATCACCCGGTCTATAGCAGCACCCAATTGTATATTTTGTTCTGCTAGATTGTATCTCACACCAAACAGCCTCAAATGTGCTTTTTTCCCCATCCTGCAGTTCAAATTCTATACTCCTTGGCTGGAGCTCATCAGCTATCATCAACAATACTCCTCCCCCCATTTTATTCTCTCTGTCATTCCTGAACACACTATACCCATCACATTCAATCCCACTAGTTATATCATCTACAGTCAGCCATGTTTCACTAATACCTATAACCTGTGGTCTGGAAGTGCCAACCATGGCCAAAAACTCTTCCTTCTTGTTCCTAATACTCCTGGCATTAGTGTACATGAATCGCAGAAGCCCATTTGTCCCATCCCTACTTTGATTCCTTATACTAATTATCCCATTCTGATTTGTTGTCCGTCGTACTCGCCCGGGCATAATATACTCATTCATACACTTAACTGCCCCCCCTAAAGTCTGCATATCTACTCCCCCCCCTCTTAATAAATCTAGTTTCCCTAAGTCTGTACATCCACTTCCACATCATTCATCAACACTCTTTCAAGTCTCCGTACACCAACTCCATTCAAATGTAACCCATCCATCTTATATAAGTCCTTTCGCCCATCGAACTCATTCCACACATCCACAAATTCCACACCACTCTCCATGCATAACCCACGCATAAAGTCATTGGCAATTATGGCCCTCCTTCTAAACACTTCGCTGTCATACCGCGGTAAGATACTCACCATCCTAACTCTCTCACTCTTCTCTTTTGCTACCTCAAACAACTCCCTCACATCCTCTATCATTTCCATTTTGTCCTCTTTCAAATCATTCGTTCCTGCCACTATTATCATCTCTTTCACCCTCTGTTTTTGCAGTCGAATAGATTCGCTGACGTCCTTTATGTTCGCACCCGGCTGGTATGACTTCGTTAAACTCTCAATTATTACGCCTCTTAATAGCGAATCCCCATACAGCACTCGCTCCTTCATTTTATTGACGTTTACGTACATTCTATTTTTTGCCGTCACAGACTTCCGCCGGTTATTTGTCGGTACGTTCAACACACATTTTTGCATACGCTCCAGTTGTCTTTTGGCTCTGTGTATCGCGCCATGTAAACGGGCAATTTCGCTACTCGCATTTATCTCACCATTTTCATTATCGATCAAATCATCCATTCCTTCGGTGTTTCTACCTTCATTTACACTTTCAGCGACGCTCTCACACATATCTGGCACTACCACGCAATTCTCTAGTACACCGCCATTTTCTACATTCTGACTACCGTTAACGATATCAGTCTCGATACACGAAACACGCTTGAAGTCCTCATTCTCTTTACACTTTCTACACATATTAACTCCACTATCACTTTCTAACCAGACTCCTACCGCTCTTCGCAAGGCATACATCTCACAGACAGCACATTGCATAAATTCTTTTACATCAAAACTCTTAAGCAAGCATGGCGACCTGGCCGCCATTTTTTTCTTTATCGGTGCCATGTGTACGCTATCTTTTCTTAAAAATAATAATTAAAATAACAGAAAACACGCAAAAATTGCACAGACACACCAAGAATCAAAAAGCAAACAATACTACTTAAAATTCTGGTAAAATATCTAATGTTAACACAAAATAATACTGATCTTTCCAGGAGCTCTCGACAAGCCGACGATCTAATCCGTGCGACACCCCAATTCTATACACCAGATTGGATTTTAATTGATTTTTCTCTTGCTCTATATAAATTTATTCATCTGGTAAGAAGTCAGTTGAATAAATGAAAAGATGAAATAAATAAATGAAATAGGCTGATGTAGTGCAATCTATGCACTATATCAGCCATCTGGATGGCATGGTTGGATTTCATATTTTTCATCAGACAAAGCAGACAGATCAGCCAGAGAACATATACCGTTAACAGAATGGGCAGAAGAATTAGAGAAGTATACCTCATTAATATAATGAAAGAAAAAAAAAAAGGGCCAAAACAGATACGATTCTTCTAAATAACAAATACAAGATGTTATATTCAGGCAATAATGATCAGGGAAAGGCAGGAGAAGCTTGCATGGCAGACAGTATCACGTAGAATGATGTGAGCAAACATGGAGAATTGGACAGTGAGAATTATTTGTGCCTATGGTCCCACAGAAGGTTCTACTAAAGAAGTAGAGGAATTTTTCAAGTCATTAGAAAAACAGCAACCGACAGAAAGAAAAAAATGCATCCTTATTGGAGACCTCTAAACAGCAGAGTAGGAAATGAATTACAAACATATATGAAGATATTTTTATATGTTTACATATTTATATATGTTTGGAACATTTGGAGAAAAGACTGGTTATTGTTTTGGGATTTATGGCTGAAGAAACTCAGGCTATGAGGCCAATGTATTATGCCTGTTAAATGCATGTGTTCTTAGAGCCAGTTTGTCTTTTGTGGGAATGAAAAAAGAGGAAGACCAAGATATAGGTGGATCGATACAGTAAAGAGTGCCTTAAAAGATAGAAATATATGATTTGATAATGTTGGAGTCTTCACAGGTAACAGAATGATTTGGAGGAAAATTGTAGATAGGAAGTTAATAATGATGTACATTTTTCATGTAGTACTATCATATCCTGTACACCCCTTGAGGGTATATATCAGGAATTTGATGATGATGATGAAAAATTCACGTTTCCAGGAGAAAAAAAAAATACCATGCCATCTCTGTATAAGACTGGCTAACTCACTTTCAGTTGAAAAGTTTTTAAGCTTCTTCACATCCTGGCCAGGATTCGAATCCTGGTCTTTCCAACCAAAGAGCATCATCAAAACTGACTGAGCTGTGTAGGTCCCTTTAGAGAAAAGACACAAGAGTATACAGGGAATTTGAAATAGGGAGTGATCACTGTTTAGATTATAGTGAAAATGAATATCGTATTAAAAAAAGAAAAGTGGAAGAAAGTTTTAATAAGAATCAAAGCTGAGCAGCTTTCAGAAGTGAATGGTAGACTCATGTACAAATATAACTCAAGAAAATATGGAAATGTTGGTAAACAATAACCAAACCTTGAAGACCCAGTGGCAGATTCTGAAGAGAACACTAATTGATTCAGCTGTTGTCTACAAGGATAGAAAAATCAGAACTCTATGGACTCACAAAGGAATTTCAAGTGGCATTGGTGGAAAGGAAAGCTTATTAAAAGTTCTTGGCAAGTAAGTCAGAGAATAGAGAAAGATATATGAAAGTGAAGCATTGTTTAAAAGTAGCTAAACAAAATTCATGGGGAGACTTTGGTAAGAATACCTTTTTCCCTTTCAGTCATTTCTAACTGTAGGTGACTTTGTAGGCATTGTCCACAAAGTATTTCTGGTGAGATTTTACAGGGTAGTTCACCATTGCTTTCCCCAACTCCCCAAATTTTATCCGGGCTCGGGACTGGCATATGGCTGGGATGTATTCATGACTGTAATCCATGTGTGTTCATGAGGCTGGTTTGCCTGTTCTGGGGGACAAAAAAACCTGAGTTTCCAGGTGATAAAACCCCCTACCTCCATATGAGACTGGCTAACTCACCTATAGTTGAAAGAGACCATGCAGGTAAGAATACAAAAGATATATATCAAGAAGGTGCAAAATATTCTGGAGGCTGTCGAAAAAAGCTTAGAAATGGAAGAAAGAGTACTGTAATCGAAATTAGAGATGGTAAAGTTGATTTGGAAACTGAAGATTAAAATGTTCTCAATGTCTGGAATAATTACTTTGAAATATTGCTGAATGATTCAAGAAGTGACACAAAATAGTAGAAATATTCAAGAAGAATGCAAACAAGAGTGTATATATATTAGTACTAGAGGTAGAAAAAGTCATCAAAAACCAGAAATGTGGTAAGGTATCTAGAGTAAATGATATTGTTATTACTACCATCATCAAAGGAGGCCACATATCCATGTTCTTTGTTTTTTCTATACATAAATAAAAATATACATGCCATGCACTCATATCACCATAAGAATATTATATCATTATAAGAATGACTTGATATTTGAAGGAGCCTCTCGCTTGATATTCAGTGGTGATATCGACTCAGCCACCTGCTTTTACAGATAAGCATTTCCTCTGGCTTGATCTTTTAGTCTAGCCCAAGATACTGTCCACTCTGCTTATCAAATTTAAAAATTAAAAATCTGATAAGTATGTTTTTTTTTTTTTTTAAATATTAAAAAATGCTTACATGTTTGTTGTTGTTTTGCACTTACAGAAATTCATTCGGGAAAATTTTCCTTTTTTTGGCTATACTCTGTTAAGATGTTTTTTATTAATACATGCAGGTATAATATTGTTTGAAATATTTGTTACAGAGCTGCAGAAGTGGCAATTACTCTTCGAAACTGTGGTGATGATGCTTTTAAGCCAGAAGAATATGGTTCAAAAATAACTGTAGAGAGGCGAATAAACACTGATTGCAGTAGCTTCTATAAATTGAAGGGAATAAATGGTCAGTCAAAAATGTTAACTTTTAAAATATATTTAGTAGTACTCACTTAAGAAATTTAAAGATATTATATTTGCTACGGTAAAATACAGCCAGCTCTCACTATTAGGAAGTATAGTGAACTTGATCAGCGTACCATACTTCTGAAAAAAAAATTCTCGAAGTTGCATGTTTTAACAAAATACTTTTTTTTCTTCAAGAATTTTTCTTTAAAATATTTTATATTGCATTTTTATACTTATATTCATAATTATACAGGTTTAACTTCTGATAAAGAAAAGAAGTAAATGGACTGCCATCTTTTGTATTGCACCAAGCAATTTTAGAGAAGTTTCTGATGCATCTGAAATTGAAAACACTATTCTATGATTGGCTAGATTTGGGCTTATATGACATTAAGAGTGATACAGTGAAGAAGTAATATCTTGAGGGGAAGAGGACACTGGATTTTGGAAGTTTTTTCCCACTTGGTTAGACTATAAATTATATATTTAGTTTAATCCTTTATCCAAGTGTAAGCAAACAAAGTTTGCACCTGAAGTATCTTCCAGACTGAGGCAACTCATGGCAAAGATGGACTGGGTTCTGATCACTTTCCTTAGTATCTCATAATGCAAAGCACATCTCCTTGCAGACATGTATAATGCTCTGCATTATTGGAAGGGTCACTACCCAGACAGGTTTCAACCTTTATTGAGGTCTCATCAGTGGGAGCCACTGAAAGCAAACTTTGTTTGTTTACACTTGAATAAAGGATTAAACTAAATATATAATTTATAGGACACTGGATTTTTTTGGAGGGGTAAGAAGGATAATGATGTAGTGTGATAGGAATGGCTAGCATTTAAGCGGGTTCAAAAACAAATCTGATCTCAACTCAAGATCTGAGGTCTTATCAAGATCTTATCAAAGGTAAGGAGAAGTAAACTGTTTTTATGAGAAATAACAGAGGACTGTTCTTGATACAATAAAGCTTGTTTAGTTGCTTTCATCTTAACAACTATCAAGGAAATGTATCTATAGTATTGGTTTTAGAAGAGCTCTTAAAATTTGAAATGTTTGAATACTACATGGTCTGTCTTTGTCAGCAGTATGGATGTCATTTGAGAGAGAGAGAGAGAGAGGTGGGGGGGGGGATCATTCATGTTTAGGAGGAGCATGGGTATACTGGGAACACACTTGTTGAAAATATCTTTAATAGTATGTAAAGAGGAAAAACATCAACATTTTACTGTTCAATATCTAATAGGATCATCAAGATTAAAGTACTGGAAAACAAATGTAAAAAAATAAATAATGAAGAGTCACATAAGCATTTAATATTAATATTAATGCTTTTAAAGCATTTACTTTTTTTTTTTAAAGCTTTTAAGAATCTCAGTCCAGAGATGAGAACAAAGTCCAGCATATTTACTGCATACAGTCCATATTTCATATAGTTTGTAAGTGATTGCTGGCATAGAAGAAATCTGATATACTGCACAAATGAATGTGTACTTCCAAATCGTGCAGAATGTGGCCTTGGTTTTTGTTTAGACTACCATGTAAATATAACTTCACTAGACTTCTTGAAAGAAAAATCATTGGGTGATCTTTGAGATAATCAAATCCAGTGGCTAATTCATTTCACATGGTACAATAGATCCCTGCTTTTATGACTTAATTATTCCTTGAAATTGTTAAGTGAGCCATTGTAAATCAAACTAATTTTTCACAGTCTTAGTGTCATGAATTGGTGATACATTCCTATAAATACAATTTGAACTATATGAACATAATGTAAAATTTTGGTTATGCTTATCTTAGAATGAAAAATCTGAAATTTGGGGCAAGTTTAATTATTTTCATTCTCTATAAATCGTTTAAAATTAAATTGACAGTAAATTAAGTGTGAGGCAAATTATATCAGTATATAAACTATATAAATAGAAACTAATTCCCTCTGCACCTGTTAAGCAATTTGGGCACAGCACAGTGATTTTTTTTTTTTTTTTTTTTTAATGCAAATATGTATCAGTATTTTGTAAATCTTTGGATAAGAAATAAACCATGCTGTTTAAGTTATTGGAAATTTATACTAATTAAAATATTTTATTCTTAGTTTTATGCTCTGGTTTTAGTCAGGCAACAATAATTTCTGTGGCTACATTTCATACGTCATAATAGAATATTTGTTGGCATTTTACACTGCACTGTTATTAATCTCTGTAATTACTCTCTATCTGAAATAGCTGAATTAAAATAATTATGACTATGTCCTTCACACAACTCAGTAATCACATGAAGCTGGACCTTTTCATTTAAATTCTGTTTATTCAGAATTAACTGCCTCTGTATGATAGTATCATTATATACAAGAGTGGTTTAAAAACTTATGTGTCTAATGACTTATATTTGTGGAGTGGTACTGTAGTCTCAGAGAGGTGGTAAGAACTCACACAGTAAAATGGGTTGATAGACAGCTGCACTTTGCAAGGATGAACAGCATGCTAAAGAGAGGTCATGACTGACCAGTTTGCTCATATTTTGTAATAATGTTATGACCGAGTGTGATCACACATGTTTCGACATTCCTAGAGATGTGTATAAAGCAAATGGAGGCCTATCACCATTTATTGCATGTTAGAATGGAATAGAACGGGGGGGGCTTAAGGGTCAAAGCTGTATAAGAGAGGAGACCTCCACATAGCGTTTAAAGGAATGTGGAGAACCAACCAGGGCTTCTGACCTAATGTCCAATCCTCACCTTCTCGTGGTGCACCCTGTTGGGTATCTACCTGGATACTGAATGGACGAGGATGGGCTGGCAATTTGGAATTTAGCCAACCAAATTGTATTCTTATTGGCTTAAACCAAAATACAAAATCTTACAACATGACAAAATTTCATGCCGGCTGGGGCGTCGCCCGGTTAATCAAGGTGCCCATTGTTTTTGCCAGGGAATCAGGGCAAACAGCGAAAAGTCAGTTACTGGAACAAATCTGAAAACACCCCCAACTTAATATCACATAGATGTTAAGTTGGGGGTGTTTTCAGGTGTAACTGAAACAAAAAAGACAAAAACTGGTGAGATCTTCCTGAGCAATAAATACAAAATGTTATATTCACACAATGACAAGGAAGGAAAAGAGAGGGTAGCCATGGTATTCAGCACTAAATACAAGGCTAATCTTCTTGAATAGCAGGCAGTCTCAAGTAGAGTGATGTGGGCAAATATCAGAATGGGGAACTACTGGACAATGAGACTTATTTGTGTCTATGGTCCCACAGAAGGTTCTACTAAGGTAGAAGTGGAGGAATTGTTTGAGGCTTTAGAAAAAGAAACTGACACAATGAAAAAGGAAACGTTGGTCCTTATTGGGGATCTAAATAGCATGGTAGGAAATGATTGTCAGACATACAAAAATATTTTGGGAAAATTTGGAGAAAAGAGCAAAGCTAATAATAATGGCAAATACTTGTTGGATTTCTGCTCAGGACATGGACTGTTTGAAAACAGGCAAAATCATTGAAAATGTGAACTGCGTTGTGAATGGAGAACTTATGGAACAAGTAAAACATTTCAGCTACTTAGCATGATTTTTAGTGAAGATGGTAAATTTAATATGGAAATAGACAACAGAATCAACAAAGCTGGTATGGTAGGAAGTCAATTGAATAAATTCATATGGAATAAGAGAGAAATTAGTTGGAACACTAAATTAGCTGTTCAAACCAGTTTTAACTTATGGATCTGAGAGCTGGGTCAGAAGTAAAATACTTGACCAAAGACTAGAAACCACAGATATGAGAGTCGTGAGAAAGATTAGAGGCATGAACAGATGGCATCAATGGCAATATCATATTAAAAAACGGGATATTAGGAAAGAACTTGACATTGTCAGCATCCAGGAATGTGTTAGCAGAGCTAATCTCAGGTGGTATGGTCACTTAAACAGAATGGGCGAGGAAAGATTAGTAAAACAAGTGTTTGTTTTCTGCCAGGTTTGCAGGAAAACAACCCAGAGGAAGACCAAGATATAGGTGGATTGATACGGTACAAAATGCCTTAGACGATAGAAATATAAGATCTGGTAATGTTGGAGTCTTGATAAGTAACAGGCTGATTTGGATGAAAATTGTAGATAAGAAGTTAGTAATGATGTAAATTTTTCATGTAGTACTATCATATCCTGTACACCCCTTGAGGTTACATGGCAGGAATTTGATGATGATGATAGAATGGAATCCAGAGAGGACATCACTGACTTTGAAAAAGGCATGATTGTTGGAGTCAGGCTTGTAGGCTCATCTGTGACCAGGTGTGAAAGAACAGCTATAATTGCAGAATAGTCGAGGAACAGTCTTTAAGCTTATGTCAGCATGGCAGTCGACAGGACAAACAACATCAGTGAAATTCAGTAGTGGACGAAAGCACTTACTGCAAGAGAGGGACATTCAAGCATTAGCTCACTGTACCACGAAACATAGGCAGGCTACTGGTGAGCAGTTGTGTGAAAAATTCACACCAGTTGTGAGAAACCCATTTCAACAAAAACTCTGCACCAGGAATTAAACGGAGTTGGATATCACAGTCGTGTTGCCTTACACAAGCCTTTGGTCACTCCCATTAATGCATGTCTTCACATGCAATGATCACAGGCAGTGGACTACACAACAGTGAAGAGATGTGATATGGTCCCATAAATCCATGTTTACACTTTTTGCTGCAAATGGATGAGTACAGGTGTCAGCCAATGTAAGCTTAATAGCCAGAGTGCTTGTTTCCGACTGTGAAAGGTTTTGGTTGTTCTGTAATCATCTAGGGTGCATTCTCATGGCATGGTTGGACCCACTTTTTATATTGAGAAGCGAAGTGGATGGCTGCATATTATCTTTCAAACATAAGTGATTGTCTTCATCTTATGTTGACACACTTTTCTCCTATGCAGCCAGCGATGTTTCAACAGGATAATGCTCCCATTCATCGAGCACATGTGGTCACCCAGTAGTTTACGAAACATGACAGTGAGGTGTGCTGTCTGCCATGGCTATTCCAATTGCCTGACTTAAATCCTACTGAACATTTATGGACATTTTGGAGTGAGCTCTTAGGCAACATTTTCCACCTGCAAAAAACAAAGACGAATTGATCCAGTTTCTCTGTCACATGAATGGTGTAAAATTCCTCTTGTTGAGTTCCAAGCACTGATAGAGTCTCTCCCTCGAAGAATACGGGCTGTACTAGATGTCCACAGCAGACCAATGCCATATTAATCAAAATGTATCACTGTTTCCGTCCATTTTTTTTTTTTTGCCCATTACTGTGTACATTAATTATTAATGTAAGGACTTGTCACCATATGTTCATTTGCTGTTTGCTGATGTTGCAAAGATAGGAAAGGCAATCAGGAATGCTTCTGATATATAGCAGTTTACAGAATGATTTGAGTGAGCTGTAAATGTGGGCAAATAATAATGATTATCATTTCCATGTTACTATGTGTAAAGTTATGCACTTTGGCATGATGAGATTTCCATTGCCACATTATATGTGTGGATTATTCTTGGAGAAACTGATGAGGCTTGGAGTTATGATGGATAGGAATTTGGAGTTCAAAGATCACATGGCAAAACTTGCAAATACAACTTGGAGGATTATTGCAAGAAGCAGATATTGGCATGTAGGGATTAGGAAGTCATCTTGGCTCTTTACAAGGCCTTGATATGACTGCACCTGGACTCCAGTGCACAGATTTGGTCTTCTGGGTTCTGAGAGGATAATAAACAGTTATAAAGATGATATTCAGATTATGCAATGTAGATTATGAAGGCAAATTAAGAGTATGCAAACTGCAGACACTAATAAACAGGAGAAAGAGGGATGATATGACAGAGACTTCTTGATCATGTAACAAAATCGAATGTACTTTTACTTAAAAGCTAAATAATAGAAATTAGGTTTTTATGAACATGAACATTTGACATGAACTGTTCAAGAAATACTTGTGCATAGAAAACCTTAATCCTGCATGACTCCTTTTTCTACTTTGAATTGTCTGTTTTAATTTGATTAAATTTGGCAGTTGCTTTGGTATCTTTATAATAATTTGTAATTAAAGGTTTGCATTTCTGAATTTATTTACTGTCTCTATACATACCTATAGCCGAAGAACCAGTCTACAAATAAATGGCATGAATATCAGTCACATTAAATATGTAGATGTTATTATTATTATTATTGCAGAATCTAGAGTGTAATTGAAAAAAGACAATAAAAATTTTAAATGAAGAGTTCGAAACTTTTGGAATGAAAATCAAAAACTAAAACAATGAAAATAGGAAGAGATGAGCAAAAAATTTCAATAAACTTAGAAAATCATATACTTGAACAAGTAAAGCAGTTTACGTATCTTGGCAGTCTCATTACTCACATTCTCGACAAAACAGAAACAGTAAAATACAGATTTAACAAAGGATGGTCTAATATGAATAAATGAAACAAAATATGGAAAAATAGCAGCCTTTAAAAGATCCTCAAACTAAAATGCTACCTTAATAAGGTAGCATTTTATTATTTTACCTATTTATTATTTATTATTATACCTATGGCAATATATGGAACAGAGATGTAGATTCAATCAGAAAGAAATACATAAGATCAGAGCATTCAAAATGAAATGCTTAAGAAAAATAAATAAGACTCACTGGTCAGAACACAAAACAAATGAGCAAGCCAAACATGAAACACAAATCTAGAGAAAATATCGTAGCTATAATTCTTGAACAACAATAAAGAAGAAATCTGTTGACATTTTTCTTGAAAAGATTGTAAAATTAGTCTTATTACTTATTGAACAGCCCATGTATATTAGAACTTTTCAGAAAGGAGGGGGGGGTGAAGATAAAAATTAAGATTAAAAAAGTGTCGTCTTCAGAGCTCATGGGCAAAAGTTTTGCCCATGAGTTGAGTGATCTATAAGATCATTCGAGATCTCACTCAGTGAGATCTCGAATTTCATATTAAAATTTCATATTAAACTCCTCACCCGAATCATTTGAAGACAGGAAATTCAGTGGTGGCTCCACTCTGTGACCTGCTGCTGAGCAGAACTGGGTAATCACCAAGAAGTCCAGAGATGAACATTATTAAATGTCATCAGTGGGAACAAGACCCAAAGGAGATACCAAATTAATGGATAATGCTTCTGGAACATTGCTTTCTGAAAGAAAAATGTAGATTATGTTTGTTTTGTGAGCACTTGGCTCACAGACTGATTAGCATTATATTTCATACTCCTGCACAGTGTAGTTTTGAGACATTTGTGTCTTGAAGATGAGTTCATCATAGTCCACTGCTGGCAGATTAATGGGTTAGAGTGGGTGGCTGCATTTGCAAAAAAACAGTTTGCAGCTGTTTCACATACAAAGGTTGCAATATCTGGGATCTCTGCTTCTTGTTGAAGCCATGTGTGTTCCTCATGAAGTATTGATCATTGAATGGCGTGTAGATGCACTTATTTTTTTATAATAAGTATATTTTTGGCAATCTGTACATAAGTATAAGTGATCATAATTTTGTATAGGAGCAGCTTGTTTTTACTGCCTGGCTGCATCGGTTTGGTAATGGGTAAAGTTGCTCTATTGCTTTGTTTGCTTTTGAGTAGGTGTGATCTACATAGGACACAAAGTGGAGTCCTTTGTCTAGCTGTGCCCCGGAGTATTTGGTGACTGGCTACCAGTGGATGAGGCTGTCAAACATGATGATCTTGCCTTAGGGGTGTGCCCGATTTCTTGTAAAGAGGACAGTGACACTCTTGTCTGTGTTGACATCAATGCACCATCTCCTGAACCATTGCTCTCATTCTGAGATAGCAGTCTGCAGCTTTTTGGTTACTATTCTTAGCCTTAGAGATTGTGCCAGCTGTTGTGGTAGCCATGTAGGAGGTATCATCCATATAGATGGTAAAGAGTAAAGGTGATAGTAAGGAGCCCTGGGGAACTCCTGTTGCAATTTTGTGTTCAGATGATCTGATTTCCTGTAGTTTCACACTTAGGTTCCACTCCTCAAGATAGGAGCTGATAAGGTTGATAGAAGCAACCCTAATGGAAGTTTAACATTGATTAGTTTAGACCTTGTTGAATGCCTTTGCAACATGAAGGAAGCTAGCACTAGTTGCTGTCTCCTGTTGTGTTCTATGATTCTTGTGGAAGCCAAACTGCTCATTGGGTATGAGTTTTTTTTTTTTTTTTTGTGAATTTTTGCAATTTTGTTAGTATCACTTGTTCAGCAATCTTTCCTAGGCAGGAGAGCAGGCTGATTGGACAGTATTACTGGTTTTCTCAGCTTTTGGGATTAAGATTGTCAGCCTCTTTCCACTATGGCAGAAAGTAATGAAATCTTAGTATCGCATTGCTACAAGTTGCATAATAGCTTTGTTGGGGATAGTTGTTTCATGACCTTGTTGAAAATCCCATTTAGGCCTGGTGCTTTCCTGTTGTTTAGTTTCTTGATTATTTCTCATATTTCAGTGGGTGATATTGTTCAAGTTTCATTTAGGATATTTATGCATTTCAGTATGCAGTGTACACTGCCGTGAATTTTCCTGATGAAATCTAGGTCTGCATTGTTTTTCTAAACTGTTTTTGACATCACGATGGACTAAGCCTCTTTCACCATGGATTGGTGGGAAAGGTTTGTGGTCCATTCTGAGAGTCTCTGTCATCTTATATCGTGAGTGATCCTCTGTGTTTAGGGACAGCAGTTTTGTTTCCTGCTGTTGTTTCCAATGGTTTCTCTCTGTGGTTTCATACTGAATAGTTGGCTCTGTTAACGGTTTGTCAGTCTTCAGGGGTCAGCATCCTGTGATACCAGCACTTGACTCTGTTCTTCTTACAGATAAGATTCTTGATTTCTTCTGGGAGGCTGTCTGTGTTTGAGTGGGGCATTGTGGAGATAGCATCTTGGAGTGCTGTTGTTATTTGTTTTTCCAGTGGAATCATCTCTTTAGATTTGATAGTTGGGAATGAGTCTATGAATTTGAGGAGTGTGTTAGGTAGCTTTCCTCAGTTAATTACTGATAGATGGTCAGGAGTATTTTCCTGTTCTAAGGCTAAGTGGAGTAGTACTGGGTTGTGGTCAGAACTGAGATCATCCATTTTATTTCAGCCTGTATTGGTGAGCAACATTTCGGAATATGCCAATGTCTAAAATGTCGGGAAGTCCTGATTGCTGCAGTATGTGTGGATTCTAGAGGTCCCACCACAACTGTAATATTCCTCATGGCAGCAAAATCATTGAGGATTTTATGGTTCTCAATTAGTGGTTCTGCTATTTTGGGCTGGGTGCTTAAGTTGTTTGCTACTAACACTGCTCAGTTTGTGTCTAGTATCTCCTCTAAGTTAGAGAGGAAAATAGCTGTTTGCTAGTAGAGGTGTGCACAGACTAGATTTCCAGGCTGCCTGCATGGGCTGCTTGGATTTCCATCGATCTCATTGTTAGTGGTTAAGAATTTTTTGTATTTTGATTTTGCTGTGCTCAGTGTTGCATTTGATAAAGATGCCCATGTGCTGCCTCCTCTAGCTTTGGGCCTGTTGTTACTATATAAAATGTAGTTTCTGAGCCTTGGATTGTTGACTGGGTGCAGACGTGTTTTGTTTACCAGGATTAGGTTGACATCATGGCATGTTGTGAATTCTTGACACGTATGCATTTTGTTTTCTAGGCTGTCGACATTCCAGAAAATGATCAAGGTGGAATCTAAGATCTAAGAACAGTCTTCTGTGTTCGTTAACCATAATTTGTCTCACAAACAAGTTTGTGGCTTCTCAACTGGGTTGAATTTGTAATGTCCAGTAAGCGTATCTGCCAGGATGGATGCAACCTTTGCAGTTTTATCGAACCCCTTGGGTTGCTGCTGATCATGTTTTGTTGCTTTTTTTTTAGACGCCACCACTTCTGCATATGAGAAATGTGTCAGTGCAAGTTTTTTACATCTTTGAATTTTTTGAGGGTTGGATGTGGTAGGTTTTTTCCTCTGTCTGTTGTCAGGCTGGGCCTAGGTTGATTTTGCCAGTTTTTTAGCGGTAAGGTATTGTGTTCTCTGCACTCTTTGTGGTTGGCAGGGTGTGGTCTACTGCAGATGGTGCATTTTTCCATCTTTGAATGTTTTGAATTTTTGCATCTTTGAATTTTTTTGAGTCTTGGATGCGGTAGGTTTTTTCTCTGTCCTGTTGTCAGGCTAGGCTAGGTTGGTTTTGCCAGTTTCTTGGAGGACAGGTACTCTGTTCTCTGCACCCTTTGTGGTTGGCAGGGTGTGATCTACTGCAGATGGCATTTTGCCAGTTCTGTTCCCAGTTTTTCACATGTAGTCGTTGCATGATCTTCCCCACACAGTGCAATGAAACTCTGCCTTGCAGCAGTGGCATTGGACGATCTTCAGCATAGAAATTCTGACTTGATAAGCAAGTTGCGGACAGTCATGAGGTCAAAATCTCTTGTGCTGCTCTTTACTGATTTTGACCATACAAGCAGCATTGGCCATTTGTATGCTCTCGGTATGTGGTTTACTTTGATGGGCTGTGGTCTGCGATTCTGGAGGTCAGCTACCACTACTCATTTGTCACTGATACCATGCAGCACCACCTTCAGGTTTTTTATTTTTCAGGGCAAAGGCAATATGGAACTCTTTTTTTTTTTTTTTCATGAATTTGGTGATTGCATGGTGATTCAACCACAGACAGTCACTGACAGTTGAATGCGGATGGCTTTGTTGGTGTTCTTATTGTTGCCAAGCTTTTTTTTTACAGATCTTTAGAGCTCTTAGTCTAAAATATAATTGGTGGTATTCTTTTGATTTTATTGGTCTCTTCTTCCTTGGGCATTTCTGTGTTTTCATTAATTGCTTCCTTGTGCATTTTTTTTGCAGCTGACTTGTTGGAAACTGTCAATGTCTGTTCCTGGTTCTTTTGTGGCCTGCTCCTGTTCTGTTGTTGGCCTGGTGTTGATGTGTTGGGCACATGTTTGGGAAATAGTGCAGCTATTTCTTCTATAGGATTATCTTAGTCATCTCATGCATCTTGAGCACCTGTTCATAGTCCAGGTGCTCCCAGTTCATGAAGTAAGAGAAAAATAAAAGGAAAAAAGATTACTTACCAAATACTTACCTCTATCTGAAGGATTGAAAGTTGATGGAATTATGATCCAAAAACTAATCCAAAAGAGACTCACAATATGATGCAATGCGATGTGAATAAGCAAAGATGACTCACTTAATCTCAAAGTATCAACTTCTGATCATAGCTTGCTTAAGAGATATCAAGGTTGAAGTAATGCAGAAATCATATACTTTCCATATACAAGTAGTGAAAAGGTGTATCACCTTATTATTAAAATATTCTAGATTAGAGATAGATATAGAAATACTTTTCATTTGGTTATAATTGAAATTAAACTTGTGGAGAAATTATAGTCTTGTTTAGTCCTTTATCCAAGTGTAAACAAACAAAATTTGCACATGAAGTGTCTTCAGAACTAGGCTCCTTGTACATAGAGACCAATGATTTCACATTCTTTAGTATTCCATAATGCACAGCACACCGTATAATGCATAGTATTATTTATAATACTATGCATTATACATGTTTCTACTCCAAGACTAGTTTACCTTTGTTGAAGTCATTAGCCTCTGTATACAAGTAGCCTAGTTGTCAAGATACTTCTTCTGCAAACTTTATTTGCTTTACCCCTGAATAAAGGATTAAACAAGAATGTAATTTCTTGGGAGGTTTAATTTAAATTATAACCAAGTGAAAAACTTTATACTACTATCTTTAATCCAGAGCATCTTAACCCTGCGAAGGTCGCGGTCGTAAAAATTGCAGCTTAGGTCGTGTGTATCTCAGAGATACATTCATTATTAGTATATGCTAAAATCCAATAAAATTTCAAAAAAAAAAACACTGCAGATATAATACATGATGGTTTATTTATTTTTAGTTACAATCTAGAAATTATTGAACAAAGAAATAAAGAAAAAAAAACAACTAAACCAATACTATACTGACATCAGAGTTCACGGTATCTCTCAGATACAATTTACTATCAAATATCACTTTCGCATTCGACTATCATTCTCATCATCGGACTCAAGTAACATTCGCTGAATCTCTTCAACATCTGATAGATTCTAGTAGCAAGACTTATACGTTGGTTAGACATAACTGGTAATTAGTTTACGAAATGAACAACGCATATAAAGTATATTAATTAAAGGTAACTTTAATGAATAACTTCTATATTTCGGCAACGTCACATTGCCATCTTCAGGAACATAAAGATATGGTATGTGCACTCAGGAACTAACACAAAGCAAATGAGGAAGAAAGCAAGAAACTAATATTGTTCCTAAAGTCCTAATGGTGCCCTCTTGCGGACTAATTTGGTAGTCTTGGCAGTTGGGCTGAAGTTCTCATAATGAAATATAGAAGTTATTCATTAAAGTTACCTTTAATTAATATACTTTATATGCATTGTTAATTCCGTAAACTAATTACCAGTTATGTCTAACCAACGTATAAGTCTTGCTACTAGAATCATGATCATCCACGGAGATGCAATCGCATGAAAGGCCCGTCAATACGGCAAATTGAGGTTGAAGATATCGAGGCAAATAAATTGTCTGACGTTCCTAAAACGCTGCCGGGATAACAAAGTGATCCCTAATTGTGTCAAATTGAAGCACCGTTTTACTTCCGAGAAAGCTCTATGCATTTATAACCGCACTAGCTTCGCCCTGTTAAGAGAACAAATTACCGCGACGCGCGTTCTCCTTGCCGATGAAAACAAAACCTTACGGGCGCTAGAGGAAGAGCTTTCGAATACACTCAGCCTTGATCTATGGTCTATACTTCATGACATCTCATGCACATCGGCAAGAAAGGAATTCGAAAAAATACGTAGTCGGCACGTGAAAAAATACGAAAACCTGACAAAGACTTCTACTTCCATACCCCAGCCACCACTCAACACTGTAGTCAACCTCTCGTCGGCAATTTTAAAGCTTGAAGCACTCACTACACTTTCACGTGGTCACAATTTCGCCCTAGCGGCTAAAAGGATACCTGCTGAAGAAATCATGATTTAAATAGAGCGTGGAATTCGCAACCTGCCTAACCATATCACCAACAACGTAAGACTGGATGTAGTCAGTGTTCTCACCTAAAGCCAAACCTCCAAAATCCAACTTATCCAAAAACGAATATACAGCACTACAAGAATTGAAAAACAACAAAAAAATAGTAATCACCAAAGCTGATAAGGGAAGTGCCACTGTGGTACTCAATTAAAAAGACTACAAAGGTAAGCTAAATTCTTTAGTACTAGACCGTACTACTTACCTCCCCATTGAATATAATCCGACTAGCTCTCAGATTAGAACTATCCACAGACTCCTTAAGAAAGTCACTTCTTGGCCTGTGGAAGTCACCAACAAACTTAAACCTTATAACTCTAGACCCCCCCCCCCCCGATTATATGGACTCCCAAAAATACATAAACAAAATGTGCCATTGCGTCCCATAGTGGATGGCATTGATTCCCCCACATATAAATTAGCCAAACATTTAGCCAAAACGCTCACACACTACACTGGCAACACACCATCACACATAAAAAAATCAGCCCACTTTAAAGCCAGTATAGAAAACCTCACACTCCAACACACTGACATAATGGTCAGTTTTGACGTCTCCTCCCTGTTCACTAATGTCCCACTCAAAGAAACCCTTGAGCTCATCCAAGCCAAGTTTCCTCCCTATATCTCAGCCCTATTTCAGTTCACAATGAACTCAGGCTATTTCGTTTGGCAAGGAAAGTTCTACAAACAGAGGGGACAGCCATGGGTTCACCACTTTCCCCACCCTTGGCTAATTTCTTTATGGAGACATTTGAAGAGAAAGCCTTAAACTCCGCCCCACAAAAACCCACTATTTGGCTTCATTATGTGGATGATGTGTTTGCTATTTGGCCACATGGCTCAGACACACTCCACTCCTTCCTAACACACTTAAACAACCAACACCCCAGAGTCCAGTTCACCTTAGAAAAAGAGGAAAACAATACCCTCCCCTTCCTAGACACTTTAATCACCTGCCAGCTTGATGGATCTTTGGTTTTCTTTGTTTACAGAAAACCCACCCACACTGGCAGATGCATTCACCAGCAATTCCCCCCCCCCTCACCACGATATGGGGTGATAAAAACACTATATAACAGGGCAAAATTAATCTGCTCAGATGAAAAGGCCCTGACTAATGAACTAAACCACATCCTCAACACTTTCTTAGCCAATGGCTATAACCCCCAAAAAATCCAAAAAATACTAAAACCTGTAAACCACAAGCCCCCCTCCCTCCCTCCACAATAAAGATTACACCAAGTCTATCACCATCCCCTACATCCAGGGCACCTCTGAGAAAATAACCAATATTCTCAAAAAATATGACCTTACTTCCTGTTACAGACCATATAAACAGTTGGCATCCCTTATCCGCTCTACCAAAGACCAACCACTTCCCCTAGACCTACCTGGTGTATACCAGGTCCCTTGCAGCTGCAAATTGTCCTACTTTGGCCAAACAGGCAGAACAACAAATATCAGGATTTCAGAACACCAAGACTACATCCGGTTTCACCAGTACAGCCGCTCTGGGCTGGCAGACCATGCCTTAGATACCCACCATAAAATTCGTTGGAAGAAAACAAAAATAATTCATTGCAGCAAGTTTAAATACGAAAGATTATTCAAAGAATCTTCAGCAGCTCTAAAAAACGTTCCTAACCTCAACAAATTTGGGTGCATGAAACTGCCTCAAATTTGGGAGACTTTCATTATGAGAACTTCAGCCCAACTGCCAAGATTACCAAATTAGCTCGCAAGAGGGCACCATTAGGACTTTAGAAACAAAATTAGTTTCTTACTTTCTTCCTCATTTGCTTTGTTAGTTCCTTAGTGCACATACCATATCTTTATGTTCCTGAAGATGGCAATGTGACATTGCCGAAATATAGAAGTGATTCATTAAAGTTATCTTTAATTAATATACTTTATATGCGTTGTTAATTCCGTAAATTAATTACCAGTTATGTCTAACCAATGTATAAGTCTTACTACTAGAATAATGCCAGAAGCATCAGAAATAAATATAGATGATGAGATCTTATTACTGATGGATATAATGAAGTCAGAATAGGGAAAGCTGTCTGACAGACAGGGATATTACAAAAATAGAATATAATGGATTCAGTTTATTTAGAGAGGAATCAGATCAGATAAGAAATGAAAAGTAGCATTATTAATGATTGCAGAGGAATTAATCCAGCCAGAGTATAAATCTCCAGTGCAAGTGGTGATAGTATGAGTAATCCAGGAAATGAACCTGAGGCTGCTTCATGTGAAATAGAGGGTAATAGGAAGTTTGTACAGTTCACTGTGGAACTGCATAGACAGATAAATCTTATGATTACAAGGATAACTGTAATTATGGGTGATTTCTGCTGTGAGGAGATATAATTCTTGTAGAAAAACTTATACACTTGTTATACATAATTATTAATTGACTTAAGGAATTCACTACGTACAGTAGAATATAAATTAAACTTTAATATATATTTCCAATATTTCAGCAATGTCACGTTGCCATTTTCAAAGGAACTTACAATAAAGACGTGCACACAGGCACTACATACAGTAAATGAGGACGAAGCAGGAAGCTATCATTTCTCCTAAAAGTCCTGATGGTGGCCCCTAGCGGGCTATGTAGGTATTCCTGGCCATTGGGCTGAAGGTCTCATGATGTATGCCTCGCAAATTTAGGGCAGTCTCATGCAACCAAATTTGTTGAGTTTTGGCATGTTTCTTAGGGCTGAGGATGATTTCATGAAAAGTCTTTCAAATTTGAACTTGCTACGGTGTATTCTTGTGGTTTTCTTCCACCGTATTCTGTGATGTGTATACAGAGCATGGTCTGCAAGACCAGAGTGGATATACTGGTGAAAACAAATGTAATCCTTGTGTTCTGATATTCGCTGTCCTGCCTGTTTGGCCAAAGTAGGACAGCTTACAGCTGCAAGGGACCTGGTATCACCAGATAGGTCTATGGGAAGTGGTTGGTCTTTAGTGGAGCACATAAGGGATGCCAATTTTCTATATGGTCTGTAACAAGAGGTCAAGTCATGTTTTCTTAAGATTTTGGTAATTTTTTCTGAGGTGCCTCGGATGTAGAGAATGGTGATGGATTTAGAGCAATCCTTGTTGTAAAAGGGGGGAAGGTTGTGGTTTACTGGTTTAATTTTTTTTTGGGGGGGGTAGCCATTGGCTGAGAAAGTGTTGAGGATGTGATTTAGTTCAGTGGTTAGTGCGCATTGTCATTTGAACAGATTAGTTTAGCCCTGTTGTACAGTGTCTTAATATCTCCATATTGTAGTGGGGGGGGGGGGTGAATTGTTGGTGAATGTACCTGCCTGTATGGGTGGGTTTTCTATAAACAGAGAAAACCAAGGTTCCATCAGGCTGGCGGGTGACTAGTGTGTCTAGGAAAGGGAGGCTGCTGTTTTCCTCTTTCTCCAGGGTGAACTTGATTCTGGGGTGTTGGTTGTTTAAGTGTGTTAAGAAGGAGTGGAGCGTGTCAGAGCCATGTGGCCAAATAGCGAACACATCATCTATGTAGCGAAGCCATATGGTTGGTTTTTGCGGGGCAGAGTTTAAGTCTTCCTCTTCAAAAAGTCTCCATAAAGAAGTTGGCCAATGGTGGATATAGTGCTGAACTCATAGCTGTCCCCTCTATTTGTTTGTAGAATTTTCCCTGCCAAACAAAATAGCCTGAGTTCATTGTGAACTGAAATAGGGCTGCGATACCAGGAGGAAATTTAGCTTGGATTGGCTCTAATGTTGCTTTGAGTGGGACATTTGTGAATAAGGAGAAGACGTCAAAACTGACCATTACATCAGTATGTTGGAGTGTAAGGTTTTCTATGCTGGCTTTGAAGTGGGCTGAGTTTTTTTATGTGTGATGGTGTGTGGCCAGTATAGTGTGTGTGTGTAATTTGGCCAAATGTTTAGCTAATTTGTATGTGGGCTAATCGATGCCATCCACTATGGGACGTAATGGCACATTTTCTTTATGGAATTTTGGGAGTCCATATATACGAGGGGGGGGTATAGAGTTAAACGGTTTTAATTTGTCTTTAACATCCACAGGCCAAGAAATGACCTTCTTAAGGAGCCTATGGAGTTTTCTAATTTGTGAATTGGTGGGATTGTATTCAATGGGGAGGTAAGTAGCACGATCTAATAATTGAGCATTAAGCTTACCTCTGTAGTCCGCTTGGTTGAGTACTATGGTGGCATTCCCCTTATCCACTCTGATGATTACTATTTCTTTGTTTTTCTTCAATTCCTGCAGAGCTTTATATTCACTATTGAATATGTTGGTTTTTGGTGGTCTTTGGTGAGAACACAAGCTACATCCAGTCTAACATTGTTGGCGATGTAGTATGGAAGGTGGCGGATCCTGCGTTCGATCTGGATCATTATATCCTTTGCCGGTATTTTCCTGGGAGCAATGGCAAAGTTGTGGCCACGTGATAGTGCGATGAGTGCTGTAGGCTTCAATGTAACTAAAGAAAGGTTGACTACAGTGTTGATTGGGTAAACCAAAACTCGACCTCCGAAGTTTTGGTCCTTTTTTAATTTCTCAAATTTCTTGATATGTCGACACCCTTTTTTTTTTTTTTTTTCACATTCTTTATCTACCGCAGTGCATGAGAGATGTCATATAAAATAGACCAAAGCTTGTGATTTAATGTATTGGAAAGCTCTTCTTCAAGCGCCTGAATAGCTTTGTTTGGGTCAGCTAGGAGAACTCCCGTGGCGGCCATTTGTTCCCGTAGCAGAACATAGCTGGCGTGGTTATAAATTCGGAGAGCCTTTTGTGAAAACAAACGGTGCTTGAATTTCTCACAATTTGGGATTACCTGATTATCCCGGCAGCGTTTTAGGAAGGTCAGACGATTCAGTTGTCTTGATAACTTCAGCTTCATTTTACCGTATTGGCTGGCCTTGCGTGCGATGGAATCTCCATGGATGATAGTAATTCTTGTAGAAAGGCTTATACGCTGGTTATACATAATTATTAATTAACTTAAGGAATTCACAATGTACAGTAAAATATAAATTAAATTAAACTTACCATTTTCAAAGGAACTTACAATAAAGACAACGTGCACAAAGGCACTACATACAGTAAATTTGCACGAAATAGGAAGCTATCATTTCTCCTAAAAGATCTGATGGTGTCCCCTAGCGGGCTATGCAGGTATTCTTGGCCGTTGTGCTGAAGGTCACATGATATATGTCTCCCAAATTTGGAGCAGTCTCATGCAACCAAATTTGTTGAGATTTGGCATGTTTCTTAGGGCTGAGACTGATTCCATGAAAAGTCTTTCAAACTTGAACTTGCTACGATGTATTATTGTGACTTTCTTCCACCGTATTCTGTGGTGTGTATCCAGAGCATGGTCTGCAAGGCCAGAGTGTCTATACTGGTGAAAAACGGATGTAGTCCTTGTGTTCTGAAATTCTGATATTCACTGTCCTGCCTGTTCAGCCAAAGTAGGACAGCTTACAGCTGCAAGGGACTTGGTATACACCAGGTAGGTTTAGGGCATAGATGGCGAACCTATGGCACTCTCGAGAATTTTGCTGTACATCAACGATTTACAGGTGATATCCTTTTATACACGTATAAATTATTCAACCTTTTTTTTAATTGTTGCAATTAAAAAATTGCAATCGATAAATTGGTAAATTTACCAATTTATCGATTGGTAAATTGGTAAATACAAGTTAAATTTTGTTTTACACAAGAGAGGAGCTATGAAGATGTGTATATGATTGGTGCGGTATTAACGAAAGGTCGTGCGACCCAAAGACAACCTACAGTTGTTGAGGTGAAATGCTAATTCTCTTCAACCGAATTCCATAACATGTGAAACTGTCATGACAACATTCACTATATATTTCTTAGTTTTAACACATTCACAGCAGGGTGTCGTTTATTGTTCTGAACAGAACTTCTCTTTATTGGTGGGCTCAACTCACACAAAGTTTCAACCTTGTAGCAATGAAGTTTGAATTTCATTGCTACTTATTTGAGTTTGAGCTGGCACAGGAACTCACACATGCATTATACGGCATATTGCAATTCGTGGTAGAATTTTATTTGAAGTTAGGCTTTGTGATCTGTCATAATGACGTGGAGAATTTCAAATGAAACACTTATTTCATGTAATTGAAAAATTGGACAAGGGTTTTTAGTTAGAACATGTGTTTCCGATGCAACATATGGTTTTGCTTGAGTCCATACAGTTTAGTTTCTGTGAGAAGGGACATGTGATTCATTAGTTAGTGCTGTTTTTATTCCAGCTGTCTATACTTGCACTGTTTGTTGAGAAATATATTACACAGACTGCAAAGGCCTCAGTACTTTAATCAGGGATACAATAAAACTAGTTGGTTTTTCTTACATCTGCAGTATAATGACTATTGGGGAGGTCATGTTGTTAATTGCAAGGAGCGAGTTACTATCACCTCAACGTGAACATGCTTAAATATTTTTCGTGTGCGAGGTATATGCAAAACTTTTTAATGTCTTTTTTCGTAAAGTAAAATCAGGGGTGCCATTTAGGGCGAGTTATTTTCGAGTAAATATGGTAAGCGTTTCGTCGAAAGTTGACATCCTTCTGCTGCTTCCCTTGCTCGGCTGACTTCGATGGTGAGTTACAATGCACAAATATTTTTCTCATTACTGTTTTTTTTTTTTTTTTCCAAATTAAATTGAAAATCAATTTAATAATACAATAATCAATTTTACACTGAATAACATTATAAATTTATATATAAATAAATATTATAAAATTATAAATAAACGAATTAAGTTAGATTAATTTTGTATTAATTTTTCCCCTATTAAAAATTGCCCGGCAAGTTACCAAATCAATTGGTAAATTTTTGGCACATGCCGGCATGTCAGCAACTTGATTTGTAAATTTTTGGCATGCACACCTAAAAAGGTTCGCCACCACTGGTCTAGGGGAACTGTTACAGACTTGTTACAGACTATATAGAAAAAAATTGCCATCCGTTATCCGCTCCACTAAAGACCAACCACTTCCCCTAGACCTGGTGTATAACAGGTCGAATTTATAACCACGCCAGCTATGCTCTGCTACGGGAACAAATGACCGCCAAGGGAGTTCTCCTACCAACCCAAAGAAAGTTATTTAGGCATTTGAAGAAGAACTTTCCAATACCTTAAATCACGAGCTTTAGTCTATTTTATATGAGGTCTCGTGCACTGCGGCAAATAAAGAATTTGAAAAAAATATGGGGTCAACATATCAAGAAATTTGAGAAATTAAAAAAGAACTCGACCTCCGAACCCAAACTTCCAACCAACACTGTAGTCAACCTTTCTTCAGTTACGTTGAAGCCTGCAGCACTCATTGCACTATCACGTGGCCACAACTTTGTCATTGCTCCCAGGAAAATACCGGCCAAGGATATAATGATCCAGATCGAACGCGGGATCCGCCACCTTCCATACCACATCGCCAATAATATTAGACTGGATGTAGCTTGTGTTCTCACCAAAGCAAGACCAACATATCCAATAGTGAATATAAAGCTCTGCAGGAATTGAAGAAAAACAAAGAAATAGTAATCACCAGAGTGGATAAGGGGAACGCCACCATCGTACTCAACCAAACAGACTACAGAGGTTAAGCTTAATGCTCTATTATTAGATCGTGCTACTTACTTCACCATTGAATACAATCCCACGAACTCACAAATTAGAAAACTTCGTAGGCTCCTTAAGATGGTCACTTCTTAGCCTGTGGATATTACTGACAAATTAAAACCATTTAACTCCTTGTCTTGTTCATTGGAACAAGACAAGGAGTTAAATGGTTAGGACTATTACACATGAGGAACTGGCTTTTGTGATCTACTCTTGATGGCATGCTCTGCAAGTCCATACTGTTCAGGTTCATTGGAACAAGAGAAGAGTCCTTCACAAAAGTCGGTTCCTCATGGAACAGCTTTATAAAGAAACATGTGAAACTTTACTTCACTCTCCCAACTTACAGATCTGATGATCTACGTCTATCCCCTTTGTGGGAGATAGTATTTTTTAAATCGGCTAATCTTTCCTAACTTTTTAATTGTATATATTTATATGTTATTATTATTATTATTATTATTATTTTTTAAATCATTTAGGAAACTTAATGACCTTTTTTAGTTATCTTACATGAGCTACTTAGATGGCACCCTTTGGAATTGTTAGTTATTGTTTAATTAGCCTTTTTACATGTACTGAAGATGCCTGTGATACTCAGTCAAAAATTCTACTAATAAATAATATTTTACATGATGTAATTCCATTATGATAATTTTAAGTATTATGTCTACTCACGGTATTTCCTTACTGAAACATAGAAAGGAATGATGTCTGAAACTATAAAGCAGATGATTATATTAACTGAGAAGGCAACTTTAGGCAACTGCCTTAGTATGAGAAACTGCAGAAATCATCATTGCATGAGAATTAGGCAAAGGATAGTTGAAGGAGCTTTATCTAACTGCATTCCCAGAGTTAGGAGAATCAATTGCATGGAAATTAAGTTGATAAATAACACTTTAAAGCAAGAGCTGCATAAGAAACAGAATATTATAGATCCATTATTTTGAGAAGAGTGATGACTAAGCTCAGCAGCACTGTAAAGAGCATGCTAGGAGAGTAATGATCCAAAGAGGCAAAGGAAATCCAAGAGAATTTTTATTGCATTTTTGTAAGTAAAAGAAAGCATGACCATGGAAGAATAAGTATAGTGAATGTCACTGGGAGGAGGGTTTTTGTATTGTTATTGCACAAGAAATAAAGTTGTTAAGTGTTCACTTTAGTAAGATATATATTTCTAGCAGATGCCAAAAATATATATGGATGTTGGGAAGGAACTGGATAAAAGCATAGAGACAGATGAATTAGAAGTATTAAAGGTGTTACAAGAGCTTGACTTAATACAACAGTTGGAATGGATGGAATATTGACATGAGTGCTGAAGCCAACTCCTGAATGTACCAGAGAGTTGGCGGTGCCTGCCCTTTACGTGAATCTGGGGCGTGCAAGATTTATGGGTGGAAGGAGAGCAAGATAATTCCATTATGCAAGGATGGAGATAAGACTGATGCAGTGAATTCTAGATCAGTCAGTATTTCTGATGTATGGACATCAAGGTATTGGAAAAGCTGGTTAAGAATCACATCCAAAGGTGCAGTTGTTAACCATTCTGTCGTAGATAGTACTTAGGATCCATTCTAGATGGTTTTATTAAAGGTAAGTCTCACTTTATCAGTCTGCTATCTAAGACCTACCAGTCCTCCCTTTGAGTTTGTACAACAATCTTCAAAGTGGAATCCTTTTAAATGCAGAGTTAAGTAATGAGAATAGATTCTGTCGATGCATTTGAAATGATTCCACGTTGGAGGTTGTTATATAAACTCAAAGGGAATGGGTCAGCAAAATAGCCTTGTGACATGGCTTGGAGAATTGCTGTCTGACAAGTGTCAGAAAGTGATATATTGTGAAGGAAGGTGACCGGTGATCTACCACAAGGTTCTATACTTGGTCCATTGTTGTTTAACTTGTATATGAATGATATTGGGAAGGGTTTTGAGTGTGATTTTAGTTATTTGCTGATGCGAGTTAGGAAGAGCGATGAGAGACATACCTGATACAGAATTCCTCCATGCTGACATGAACCAAATAATTTTGGCAAATGTTAACGAGTGTATAAATGAAAAAGTGTATAAATGAAGGACAAATGAACTATATCACTGAAAAGCACAAATGAATTGTGCTAATTAGATATAGTAAAATTAACAGATTTCAAACCAAAATTGAATTGGACAGCTTATTGTTTGCACAATAATAAGCTGTACAGAACCCATATAATAAATGGGTTCTGTATCATATCATATGATAAATGGGTTCTGAATGGATTTTAAGGAAATTTATCATATGATAAATTTCGTTAAAATCCATTGACAGAAGAGCAGCTTTATTATAAATGAATGTATTAGGTGCTTATGCTATTACAAAATGCACTTGAAAGAAAATTTCTGGTTCATGTTTAATCCTTTTGCATTTTATTTCCAGGAAATACTATTTCCACAAAAAAGGAGGATCTAAGCCGTCTTTTAGAGCAGTTCAATATCCAGGTATGAATCTTTACAAGAAAGATACATGCAGATATAATATGTATTTTGTATATAACAATTGACTTTGTTAATTATTCATTTTGGTGTAACTGGTTCACTGCTTATTATATCCACCTTTATCTCCAAAAAAAAAAAAAAAAAAAAAAAAAAAAGTTCTTTCTGGAGAGGCAAAGAAAAAAAAATTCTGTTTCAGCATAGTATTTGATTTTTTCAATTACCCTATTTGCCGGCATATAAGATGCACCAGCGTATAGGATGCACCCCTTTTTTTGTATACATTTTTTAGGAAAAAAAACTTTATCACTAAATATTATAATGAATTTACAGTATTTCAAATATAAAGTAATAAATAGGTCTACTTTCAACAAATACCTAATCTAACTAGGAAAGAGTTCCAACCTTTTAATCGTCAAAACCCAGAAATTCATCTCCAGAGCTAAATGAAGAGACACTTGAAACCTCTTCTCGATCAGAATAATTGTCCTCATACAACAAATTCTCCTCTGTACCATCCAGTGCCTTACTAATTCCACACTTCTTAAATGATTTAACCACTGTCTCAGTTTTCACAGCATCCCATGAAGCTTTGACCCAATCACAAACGTGCGAAATGCTAGGTCTCTTCCATCTTCCTGATGGCGTAACCTCAAAATCTGAAGACTGAATCCAACTGTTCCACTTCTTCATAAATCCCTTAAATGGTAATACAGACATCTGAAGGTTGAAGCTGACTAGACTTCCTGGAATTACAGCTAACTGAGTTTTCAATTCCTTGAGTTTATTTGTAACATCGTCTGTTCTGTGAGAACGAAACTGATCCCATATTAGCATGGCAGGCTTCTTCAACAGCCTAGACCAAATTTTATCTCTCCATAACTTCATTCCTCCTCCATCCATCCAGCCTTTTGTGTGAACATGTACAAACACTCCTTTAAGTAGTTTTTCTTTTGGGTAGCGCCTTCCTTTTAAAAATCAATAGTGGCGGCAATTTTGTCCTATCAGCACAGCAGGATAAAACAACCGTGTAGTGAGATTTTTTGTGCCCTGAAGTTTTAATAGTAACACTTTTAGTTCCCTTGAAATCTACAGTTTTGTTTGAGGGCACATCAAAAGTCAACAGAACCTCGTCCATGTTTCCTATTTGCACAAGTTCAAAATTTTCTCGTTTCCTTGTGTTAATGACAAATCAATGAAATTCAATCATTTTTTCTTCATATTCAGCTGGCATATTTGGTGATATTTTTGTTTTAGTCCGCATACATAGCTGGTTTCTCTTCATGAATCTTGAACACCATGATGTTGATCCAGTAAAGTTGGTGATCCCTCTGTTAGTGGCTATCGTTTTCGCTTGATGAATAATAATTTTTAGACACTGAAAGTCCTGCTTTTCTGTGGTCTAAAATTCAATTATTCAGTTCTGCCTCAAGTTCTGGCCATTTTGCAGTTCCACTTCCTAGGTTATATTTACTGTGAGTTGCTTTTTTTAAATCCTCTTCCTGATTCTGCCAAGTTCTTATCATTTTCTCAGTTGCGGGTGGTCCGAAATGGCTCTCTGCAGCCCTGTTTCCATATTCTTTAGCATATGCAATCACATGTAGCTTGTATGCAATATTGTAACAATGCTGACGTTTTTCAGCCATAATTTGCCAAGAAATTTAGAGAAAATTTAACTGCAGAAATTTATCACCGTTCACAACTGCGACAACAATTGGAAAGTTTAAACGAACAGGACACAGCTGTGATCGTCGATGACAGCACATGCGCATCCAGTGAACTCTACGTCAGTGTTTCTCAAAGTGTGGTACACGTACCCCTGGGGGTTCGTGAAAGGTCTTCAGGGGGTCCGTGACAATTTTCGGCTATGCATCATTAACGCATAGAATAAAATTCAATGTATCTGTGAAGTTCGAGATCGTAAAATGTTCCTATTGTATCACTGAATAAGGTACAGAGACATTGCAAGCTGTGCAATATGTTTCTCAACAAACAGTGCAATTAGAGACAACTGGGATAAAAACAGCACTAACTAATGAATCGCATGTCCCCCTCCGAGAGAAAATGCTGTATGACTCGAGCAAAACCATTTGTTGCCGGTGCAGCATATGGTTTTGTTTGAGTGAACGTGTTAAAATGAAGAAATATATAGTGAATGTGTTTCAGATAACATATAAGGAATTCGTTTGAAGAGAATTAGCATTTCAACTCAATTGTTGGCTTGTCTTTGTCATTTAGTAGCACGATCTTTTGTTAATACTGCACCAATGATATGAACATGGATGTCTGAAGTTTGAGAAACACTGCTCTATGTAACTGGAATGTTTTCACACGCACACCGCAAGGAAGCAATAAAGAAATCGCGTAACTCAGAACAGAGAAAATTTCCAGAAATGAAAATAATAAAAAACTGAGTATTGGCGTATAAGATGCGCCCTGTTTTTCAGATCTATTTTCAAAGAAAAAAAGTGCTTCTTATATGCCGACAAATACGGTAATACATAAAACAAATAACAGACAGTGAATTAAAAAAAACTATGAATTTTGAAAGGTTAAAAAATAAAAATTGAAGAACTAAATGATGATGTGCTGGATGTTTTTTGTTGGATTTGTCATTAGTCTAAGACAGAGATAACTTTATATGAGCTTAAAGCATGCTTCACAAATAATGAGATATTAAGTGTGGTTTGGTTGGTTCAAGAAGTGAAAGTAATATGCCAGTAATATGAGAGCTTAATTGCCATGATTAGATAGGGTCTTTGCATGTTTATTATATTAATTGGTTCTTATTGCTAAAGATTCAGAGTCATGTAATTTTGTTTTGTTTTCTTGGTGATTATAATAATGACCATCTAAATCTGAGAAGTGTATTTTAATTGCTTTACTTGTAATGACATTTCAGAGTGGGATTTCTGTTGATATTGTTAGTGTTCTGTTTGTATTTGTTTTTTGTGGTCAATTAAACATAATTTTAAGGAATGAATAGTGGATATGATGTAACAGCTAGGAGCCTCCGTAGCTCAGTCGGTATAGATGAAGCTCTTTGGTCAGAAAGATCTGAGTTCCCGTCAGTGATGAGTGGAACCTTTATCTAGTCTCTGAAAGGTGAGTTAACTGGCCTCATACGGTGGGTTTTTTTCTACCCAGAAACTTGGGTTTTTCGTCTCCCGGAACAGTCAAATCAGCCCCATGAACACACGCATCTACAGACATAGGACACACCAGGAGGCATAAGGCTAACCACCTTATCCTTGGGGGCAGGTATGGTTTGGAACGGCTAAGGACAGCTCCATAACAGGCCACTAGGCCTGATACGTAAAAAAGGAAGATGTAACAGCTATTGCATCCAGATTGACAGTTATATATGTGAACAGCATTATGCCATAGTAATACATCAGTCAACGTTTTTATGGTTTTATGTTTGAGTAATTTTTGTACTTATTATTGTCCTCTACGGTCACATTGTTGTGTCCCATTTTACGATTTTTATTCTATCTAGTAATTTCCTCTTATCTATGTTCTTCTATTATCTATGATCGAGATATCACCAAAAATTTTACTAATACTAAGTTATTTCTCCCCTTAGTACCCCTAATATTTGTATTTATACTGCGCCTTTTGGGATATTTAGTTTGAGATATTATATACAAAACAAGGAGAAAGAACTCAAATATGTCTGAAAGTGAAACAATGTTGCAGTTGTGACACTTTATCTCGTTTCTTAACACATTAATTTCCCACGTGATTAGGTTCGTATTTTTCAAGTGGTGCATTGGACAGCAATTTCAGACAACTGTTTTATCATTGGACAAAAGTTTATTAAAAACTTTAACATGGTACAATTCAAATTTTGTTATTACTCAATTCAATGCTAAACTAAATACTTACAAACTAACATTAACTTATTACAAGTAATTAGGCTATGATCCAATAATGGGTATTACGATCATGCCGCCATACACATTCAACACATAAATTCATTTGACACGGACATATAAGATTAAATTCACACTATTTAACTATCCAAACTTAAGTAGATTAACTAAGCCTTTTACTGCACTAACACACAACTATGACATTTTAACTTTCCTATACATTACAATAGACATGCAAAATTCTCAGGACACTTAATTATTCATATAACATTAACACTAGCCAGCTTACTTTTAATATATTCTGTCAGATACTAAAGTCCTAGTATAAATTTTCCTTGGTCACTTCAACAGTTCTGTATTAGAATAATGATACCTATTACAGACAAATTTTAGTTAACATTAGATATATTTTACAGTACTTTTCTTTCTTGAGGTTTTCATATGGGCCTTTACCTTTTTCTGATTGAACTAGCTTGGTATAACCTCTCCGATAATCTGCTACTCCTACGTTCCTTTTGGAGTTGAACTATGCTTACACGGTCTTAAACTTTCATAATTCAGAACACACTTTGAATCATCTATATGATGGCTGTGCGACTCGCGACGTGGATATCGATATCTTTATAGCTTTCCCTTTCTCATGGTTGTCACTGAAGTTGAAACATAAGGAATATGTTTCCTTTTCTTTGACTCTATGGCATTCTTCACTTCTTACATAGGAAATCCGAAATCGAAATCCCGCCCACTTTTGTTTCCATGTTGTGACGACGGAGATATAACCCCAATCTCCACTCAGCAAAACCACGTGAAACCTATGTCACGGAACTTGTAGAGAACTCCTCAGGAACAGAACCAAAAGAAAAACCAAAAAAGCCATGTGTGTGTGTGGGGGGGGGGGTTCCAACCCTTTTATACTTGCTCTCCTAACGGCACCCTCTTTAACTTCTTTTCTCCACCCCCCCCTACTTGTTTTTACTTCACCGACCAATTAGGGTGGCGTTTTTTCCTGCCAAACGATGTCTCAATCCGGGAATCGGCCCTAAGCGATTTTCTGTTGTTTTTCTTGTGCTAGCCTCTAACTTAATCCCCTTTCAAATTTTCTCTATGAATTTACTTAATATTTTAATCTCTAGCCTCTCACATACCATCTTTTATGAATAATCCTTTTCTGTCTTATTTAGTTAAATTTTCTCTTTTATATCATATTACAACATTAATATATTCTTTCTTTTTGTTAGTTATTTCCTTTTCTTTTAAATAATTCATTTAAATTAGCTATTAGCTTTTATGCAGGGTTTTTAATTTATTTCTCTTCGTGTTACACCATGATAGCTGAGAATTCTACATTCTTAAGGTATCAGGGTGTAACAACATTTAATATTGATGTGTTTTATGAGTTGGATTAGTCTGTCTAGATAGTGGTTTTTGTGCTTTTTTCCTGCCAACCAGTTAGCACTGTTGTTTTGCTATCTTTTCCTTCCCCTTTAATTGTGAAAAGTGAAAATGCTACCATGATCACTTGTTCTGAAAGGCTAACATTAGCATGTTCTTTTCTAATATCTTCATTTAAATATGATTTTGCCATTTGTCATCCATTCACTACCCTGATTTTTCTTAGAATTCTCATGTTTGGCATCTAGTATTTGATCAACTATTATTTTTAAACCCAACTCCCAGATCAATAAGTTTGTTTGAACAGACTGCTGCATATACTACTAATTAGTATGTGTTTGGCTAATTTCTCTCTTATTCCATTCTGTCCTATTCTATCATAATTTATGTTCACCCGTAGCCCTACACTTTTTACCGTGTAGGCATTCGGAACCGAAATCCTTATTCCATATAAATTTATTTATTTGACTCTCCAACATGCAGCTTTGTTTATTCTTTTATTTATTTGCCATATTCATTAAAAATTGTGCTTGCTTAAATTGCTCAAATATTTAAATTTTCTGTTGGTTCATGATTCAGGACATACTTAATGCTTTTCTGTATTCCTGCATATTTTCATAGGTTTTCACCTTTTTGTTGCTGATTTCCATATCAGACTTCTTAACAACTGATTTAGTGCATATTTCCTTCTTCTGATGCATCCTGTTAGTAGGTATCATGTCAGCTTGGATACTGAATGAATGAGGATGGACTGACAATATGGATTTAAGTTGACTGAATTGTATTCTGCCAGAAAATAAAATTTTCTGGCAGATATTGTAAGCCTATTTGACTTTGTCATTCATTCTGGCTACTTCATATGCCAAAATAAACTTAACCAACAAATTGAGGGCACAGTAACGAGTAGTCCTCTATCTCCCACACTAGCTAACTACTTTGTGGAAAGATTTTAACAATGTATATTGAATAGTATCCTTCCTACTTATGGTACAGATATGTTAATGATGTTTTTGCAATTTGGTGTGGTCCTGTAAAGACCTTCAAGAGTTTGTCAGTAAGATCAACACCTTTCACCATCATATCCATTTCACTCTTGAGTCAGAAGAGAACAATTGAATTGCCTTTTCAGATCTCCTATTACTTCATCAACCAGATGGTAGCCTTCAATTCTCAGTATTCAGAAAGAAAACACATACTTGACTGGACTTTCATATCATTAATTATCAAAATCTCATACCATTAAGACTTGAGTTACATTGCACACACTCTTTGCTCCACTGAATTGCTACTCTCTCCCAAGAAATAATCACATCAAGTTCGCCTTCCTTACTAACATATGTTGATAAGATAATTAATTCTTATAGTTTCCATGTCATCCATCCTTGTCATCCTGCCTCTCATCAAAATAGTGATACAGAAGTGGTCTGTCGTGTCACCATTCTCTGTGTTAAAGGTGTCTCAGAAGGTATAACAAAACTATTTAGATCTGTTGGCCTACAATTTTCTTTCCATCCTGTTAACAAGATATCTACTTTTCTAGGCTCAGCTAAAGATCAATGCCTGTCTTTAGACCACCCTGGTATCAAATTCCTTGCCAGTGTGGATTATTGTATTTTGGTCAAACAGGTAGATCTGCAGTTGTGTGTGTCATGATGAACATTTAGACTACATTAAGTTCCATGAGCCAGAGCAATCAGGACTTGCAGAGCATGTTATCACCACCAGACACCTAGTTCTTTGGAAGAAAATTAAGGTTCTTCATAAAAGTAATAATCTCTTGGAATTTTGTTGAAAGCTTTTCACTTGTTTATATTATAAATTAAAGATACCAAGTAGTTATATACTTGTATGCGAAGGTTTCTGTGGGTCAGTAGTTCGAGAGAGAGATTCCAGTATTGACACCACATGTTTATTAAATATGAACAGGATATGTGAAAACCCAACAAGTTTTGTAAATTGTATGCCTTACATCATCAGGGGAATTGGTGTATAAAAAAAAGTTAAACACAGCTAACAAAGATTAAATTCATAGTCCACGTTTCCAACTGTAACATTGAAAAAATTTGAAACACTCGTTACTGAATGTTTGTTGGAACATTGTTATTTGTTGTCACATTCTGTGCTTCACCTGTGTTATGTCTGAGATCTGAGGAGGTTAGATATTTTATGAATGCTGACCACACTTGGTGTAATATCAAACCTTGGTTTTTGTTGCACTGTATAGGAATTCTAAGCATTTTTGCCACTTCCTTGAATTTTCTTGTGAAACAGTTGTTATCAATATATGACATGATCGTTTTTTCCCAAAGTACTTTATGCCAGTGAAAGTTGTGTGGAAAGCTAGGCCTGATTTGTTTTCTCTTCTTTTTTCTACGTCTTTTTTATGTTCTGCCATACAGATTTCTCCTGACTCCCCCCCTGTCTGGCCTACATAACAAATGCCACAAGAATAATAGATTTGATAGACCCCTTGTTTTTTTTTTTACGGGATGGTGTAAAGGTTTCGGTGGATGTAGAAATCTTGATATTTTTTCTAAAGAGAGAAAAGCTACTTTTAAGTTGTACTTGTGGAGCAATTTCGCTAATCTGTCTGATTTTTGATGTATGGTAGTGAGATTGTTTTCTTGAAATCTTGTTTTTCTTTGTTGGTTGCAGGAGCTGTGTTGAGGATTTTCCTGATTGTTTTTGGCTCAAATCCATTAAGTGTGAGGGTCTGTGTTAAGTAGTGTAATTCTTCATTTCGCTTTTTTTCCATGCTGGATATCTTATATGCTTTGTCTCTCAAGGTTTTTATTATACCGATTTTTTGTGAGGGGTGGTGGTGTGAGGCTGCATTAAGAAACTTCTAAGCTTTTTCAATATGCTCCAGATACATTCTGGTACCTTCTTGATATTTATTTCTGTTTTCTTAAGAAAGTTTTCCCATGACTTTTAGCTACAGCTACTTTTATAAATAGCTTAAATTTCTGACATATTTCTTTATATTCTCTCTCTCTCTCTCAGGGCATCTACTGAATTACTCATCATGAACTTTCCATGTTATTTCTTCTTTTCCAGGACTATTTCTTTAAATCATTGAGCACATCATTAAATCAATATCTTTCTGTTCTTCAAAACTGCTTCGTATCCTTAAATATATCAGGATTCAGAATCCTTGGATGAATCAGTCAATGTTTTATCCAGATTATGCTATTGAGTGTCCAAGATCTGATTCTTGCATTCAAACTATGAATTTTCCTTGAATAATACAGGTATGTTTGGGTCTACAGTTCACCTCTTGAACGCTGCTCAACTTTTTAGTTCCTTTAAAATCTTTTACATATTCTTCTTTTGAATATGTTTATTTTATCGCATTTAAAACCAAATAGTGATCACTTTCTATTTCAAATCCCTGTATACTTGAATAATCAGTATAAGAAATATCACTATTGCCAATAACACAGTTAATGATATTTTTCTTATTTCATGTGTCTTCTCACCATGTAAATTTTGCGAATCTTTCTTTTTGTTGAAATGTGGTGTGTGTGTGTGTGTGTGTGTGTGTGTGTGTGTGTAATGATTAGTTCATGTCCTGAAATTCAGTAGGCACTTACTTTACCATTATTATAGCTTTGCTTTTCAATTTTTTCTCAAATCATTTCTATATGTCTGGTATTCGTTTCCTACTCTGCTGTTAAGATCTCCAACAAGAACCAACTCTTCCTTGTTCTTTGTCAGCTGCCTTCTGTAGCGATTCAAAAAATTACTCCACTTGCTCTTTAGCAGACTAGGAACCTTCTAGAAACAAATAAATCCCATTATTCAATATCCCATTTTAGAATTTGCCCGCATCACTCTACTTGAAACTGCATGTCATCCAAGAAGTTTATCACTATATATAGAATTGAACACTATCAGAACTGCCTGAATTTAACAGTATTATTTAGAGGAAATTTCATCTTTTTAGTCTCCATTTCATTAACAACAATGATGTTGAGTACCATGGTACTTCTTTAATTCTTATGGGAGTTTCAGTTATTTTCTGCTTTTCACGTTGAGCGAAAAGCAGAAAATAACTGTGAGAACCACTACAGGGATGGGATAATGGCACCGGAGCATTGCTGAAATAAATGTATTAGTCTTTATGGAGATTATGTTCTCAGTAAGATCTGTAAAATACCCCTCTACAGCTGCAATCACCTCTTGATATTATGAAAAATGCTGACTAGCGAGGAAGAGTTTTAGTTTTGGGAAGAGATTGAAGTCAGAGGCAGCCAAATCTGGGGAATAGGGTGGATGTTCCAACAATTCATAGTGCAGATCCCTTAATTTTCCCATTGCCAAAACACCTTTGTGGGCAGGTGCATTGTCCCGATGAAAGATGATTTTTTTCTTCTGCAAGCCAGGTCTTTTCTCAGGAATTTTTTTGTCTAGTCTGGTTAAAAGGTCACAGTAATATTCTTCGGTTATTGTTTTACCCTTTTCAAGATAATTAATAAACAAAAGCCTTTAGCATCCCAAAACACCGATGCCATTACCTTTCCTGCTGATGGAACTGACTTTGTCTTCTTTGGCACTGAACACCGGCTTCTGTCCACTGTTTTGACTGCTGTTTGGATTCTGGTGTGTAATAGTGAATCCAAGTCTTATCCATAGTAATAAATCGACACACAAAATCAGTTTTTTTATTATTGTTAAAATGCTCCAAGCACTGTTCAGAGATTTTCATGCGAATGTGTTTTTGATCTGCTGTGAGCAAGCGTGGCACCCATCTTACACAAAGCTTTTTCATTTGGAGTTCTTCATGCAAAATATATCCTACACGTTCTTTTGAAATGCCTATAGTCTCAGCAATTTCATGCACCTTGACTCACCAGTCGTCCAGTACTATATCGTACACTTGATCAATGATTTCTGGTGTAGTTACACTTTTTGGACGTCCTTCACGTAGATTATCTTCAAGGCAGGTACGGTCACGTTTAAACTCAGCAGCCCATTTCTTAATTGTTGAAAATGAAGGAGAAGAGTGCCCATAAACTTTTATGAACTTTAAATGAATTTCTTTTGGCATTAAACCTTCTTTTACAAAGAATTTTATAACCCCATAATACTCAATTTTATCCATTTCAAGGGATACAGACAACACTTTTGCTTCATACAGCTGTATAAAACAAACTACTTGATAGAATGACTTGCAATTTCACATGGATGCTTATGACAGATGTACCAACTTAGGGAAAAAAAAATCATGCCAATAGCGTTGCCATCTATGGTTGAGGCTGAGAACTTTTCAGACCACCCTCGTAAACCTCTTGCAAAATTAAAGAACTTATTCAACTCCTCCGAGGATCAATCCTCGGCCCACAAGTATACCATATTCAATGCACCTAAAAAAGGAACATAAATGACACATTAAATTTAATAACTATGGTAATTCTGGCCTTTCTGGTTATGCCTTCGGAATTGACTTGAAAGACTAGTGTTCATTACATTACATCTCACCAAAACTCGATATGAGCAGAAATTTAAGGAGGCATGTGAAATTCTAATCAACCATCCTAATCCCAACAGTATTAATGTTCTTAAAATCCCAAGAATATGGATGACACATATTCTACCTATATAATCTTTTGTCCTAAGAGATAGCTATAAATTATAATTAGGATTGTAGTACCCTGGGATCTTAGCCTTAAAATAACAAGCATTTATGTTAAATTATTGATTAGACCACTATTACTGTATTAAAAGTATTAAATGATAATATGAATTTGTTCTCTTCTCTGGCCATGCAAAAATAGTTGATGTAGGTTTGTTTTTTCTCTACTAGAGGTCAGGCCAATAGAATAATGGTTGATCAACACTTTGGCATACTGTTTGAATTATAATGTAGCCTCTCTGTGCATATACAGGGTGCCTCATAAGTCACGAAGGGGTTTAAACATTTAATAACTTTTTTTGTTTATTAATTATTATTATTATTATTATTATTTAGTTATAATGAAATACAGAACCTGGAAATTTTTTTTTATTAGTTATGAAAAACCACATCATGTAAATGCCTCCATTTACAGCTTTCAGAAACAAAGACAGGCCCTTTCTATGGCATGTTCCACGACAACTGATAATGCTTCTGGCTGCAGCACCCTAATTTCTGCATGAATGTTCTCCTTCAGCTGTTGGATTGTCTGGGTTTGTTCACATACACCTTTTCCTTCAGATAACTCCATAGGAAGAAATTGTTAGCTGTCAGATCTGGAAAACGTGATGGCCAATTAATTGCAGATATTTGTGAAATTTCTGATATTAAAATGATATTTTCAAGATTTTGCATCATTTTGGTTTGTTGTTGTTGAGTCATGAACTTTTTCATGATTAATTTCCCAAATGTTCCTTAGAATACCAAAGAGAGTTATTCACATTTTAGACCCTTTTGTGACTTATGGGCCACCATACTATAACTACTTCTGTAAAAGATGTTGATCAAGCCAGTTCTGATCAACATCCTTCCACTCGTCTTCAGCTACACACCAGATTCGAATGTCGACAAATCACAGGTAATCCAAAACAAATGTTTATGAATAGTGTTTAATAAACCATGCTTTATAAGAAACGTACAGCTTCACCATGAAGCCAGTATTTCTGAAATCTGAACTTTCCTGTGTGAAAGGGCTACAAAAGTCTTTGCAAATGCCTCAATCCATCCACTCTAACCCATTAATTTGCCAAGTGGTAGACTTAAGAGCAACCTATAAAACGCATGTCCCAGAATCATACCGAAACAGGTAAGTTTTTTAACTCACTGCGAGAACTCCAAAATGGGCAAGCTAAAGGCTTTTAAGGTCTACTGCCTATCAGTAGGCTACAGCAAACAAATATCTCAAGACAAATGTTCCAAAAAATTGCACTGAACAAGTATATTTTTTAATATATATTATTACTTCATGTGTTAGAAATAATAATAATAAAATAAATAAATAAGTTGGAAACTTGAAATGTGGAAATACAGCTGGAGTAGATAGTTTTTGATCAGAAATATGAAGATATAAAACTGTTTCATTAGCGTATAGCTGCATTACATAATTTAGAAAGCATGATCAGAAGATGGAATTCTGAAAAATTGGAATAGAGCTCTCACAGTACTCATAACACTTGTTCTGCATAACACTAATTCCATTCTTATCATCGTCTGTGTAGATTATGAAGGAAGTGGCAGTAAACCTGATATTCAGTTCAGTTCTTTATGCAGATGATGTTATATTATTCATTCCTAATTAAATTTAATAGAAGTTTTCAGAATTCTATAAATTGAATAACAAATCTGATATGTAAATCATCAATGAAACAGTAACTGTGAAAATAGGCAAGACCATGGAGAACATCAGCTGCATTCTGGATGGAGAACTTACAGAACAAGTAAAGTGAAGTATTTCAGCTATTTATGCACAATTTATTTATTTATTTATTTATTTTTAGTGAAGACAGTAAATTAGATATGGATATAAGCATTTGTTATGGTTGGTTACTAGTTCAATATATTTATGAGAATTAAGGAAGAAATTAGCTAAAATACTAAGCCAGCAGTAAAAAATATTGTTCATGTCAATTTTAACTTATGGATTTAAGGGTTGGATTAGAAATAAGAAATTTGATCAAAGACTAAGAAACTCAGTAATGAGAGTTCTGATAAAAATTGAGAGAGTTAACAGGTGGCATCAATGGCATGATCATATGCAAAATGAATATATTTGAAAGGCACTTGATGTTAGCATTCATTACAGAGCATTACCACTGTAGATGAATCTCTTCTTGGTTGGAGGAAATTCCAACTAGATCTTTTAGGTTGTAATGATTTCCATTGCCTAGTGAAGTATCACCATCCTGCTTATTCGGGCCTGTAGTAGCTGATCTACAGATGTAGGGGTTCCAACATCTGTCCCCCCCCCCCGGTCTTCTGATATGCAGCATAAGCAACATCCTTCAAGCAATACACATCTTGCAGTAAAGCAGTTCTGTAGACTAGCTGTCAGATTTTTTACAGGGACTAATAATGATGCATAATAATACATTTAGGAGAGCTCCTGATTAGCTGATGCTTAATCCTGTTGCTTTCTGCACTGCCAGATCATGCATGGAGAGAGAGGGAGAATACACACATTCAACTCCACAATATACCATGGAGACTGGATGGTCTCTGTATGAGCGAGTTTACTGTCATGTTAGTGTTGAGGTGAAGGAAAAGATAGGCTCTTAGATGTAGTGTCATTGTGGTGAAAATAATAAAAACGAAATCCACAAAAAATTTACAAAAAACTCAAAAGACCTTAAAAAATAAGATTTTTCCACATCTACTTCACCACCATTCATGGTATAAATGCCAACTTAAATAATCTCCATCACATACAAGCATCCACATGTGATCTCCTGATTTTGACTGAACTCCAAATTGCTACCCCAATAACCGCAGCCCATTTTGTAGTTCTGACATATAACAGACTAATTTGAAGGAAAATTATTGATAGGAAGTTAGTAATAATGCATACTTTTCGTGTTGCACTATTATAATATTCTCTACGTCCTATGAGAGGATACATATCAGAAATTTGATGCGATGATCACTAGGAAAGTTTTGCAATGACTGTATTGCATAATTCAGAATTCTGACACATGCATCAAATTACAGATAATTGGAGTAGCACTCTGATTGTATTAATTTATAAAAAACAGGAAATGAAATTAATTGTGAGACTTATAGAAAAATTTTCCTGCTGAGTGTGAATTTTCCAGGAAAGATTTATACAAACTAACACAAGAAAAAGCCAAGAATAATTGTAGAAAGGAAAATTTATGAAGTTGTTGCTGTTGCAAGAGTGGATTTGTATTTTACATCATATAGTTAAAAAATCATGGAATATATAAGATAACGTAAAAAGTGGGTTTAATAGGTCGGAGATTTTGATACAAACTATTAGCTTACTAATTTTGCCACATTAACTGGTGGCTTCTTCTGGGCATAAATCTACACATAACAGCTTAAAAACAAAAATGAGCTTAAGTTACGAATTAATACATAACTGAAAGATGAAAAATATCAAATTCATAGGAACCATTACACAGACGTGTGGAGCATGAATGTTAGCACTTGGTCAGCTTATGTCTCTGATGTGGTCCCTTTGTCTTATTTCTAGACTTCTAGGTTTTCTTCCAATGTAATTCAGGCTGCAAGAACAAGGAATGTTGTAAACTCCAGGGTGTTTATTGAAAGTATTCTTGTCTTTAGGTGAACGTAACATATTTCGTGCTGTCTTTATTGGTTTGAAGGCAATTTGAATGTTGTGAAGCCCTAGCAGGTTGGCAATTTTTTGTGAAAGTGTGCCAGCAAAAGGAATGGAAATAGAAGTCCTGTGATGAGTTTCTTGGATTTGCTGTTGAGAGGGGGTTGGAGAAAAGCATTCTTTTTGTTATTTTTTTCAGATAACCATTGTTTGTTAATGTTTGGAGAATAAAATCTAATTCATCCGTTAATACTCTGTCGTCTCTTATGATAGAGGTTGCCTGTTTTTTTTTTTTTACCATATGTATAATGCTTAATTTTTACGAAATATGGTGTGTGATGAGGCAAAATGCAGGTGCCTGTGTGGGTCGGCTTGTGGTATACGTTAAGACCAAAGTTGTCATCCATTTGTTTTGTAATTAATATATCCAAAAAAAGTAATTTCCCTTAATTTTCAAGTTCCAAGGTGAACTTGATTTTTTGGTGAAACGAATTTATGGAAGTTAGGAAATCACATAGTTCTGCCTCATGATGTTTCCATTTATAAATATGTCATCAACATATCTCCACCACATTGACGGTTTTGGATCCATATGTAATAAGATGTCATTTTTGAACTTTTCCATGAATAAGTCCGCACATGGAAGAGATAGAGGACTTCCCATTGCAAGACCGGAAAGCTGTTTGTAGATCTTTACATTCCACTTGAAGAAATTCGAATTGAGGCAATGTCTATAAAGTTGGGCGATGTCTTGAGGGAAACAGATTGTCTATGAGAGTCTTAACTTCATTCACCGGGACATTTGTAAATAAAGACGCAACATCTAAACTAGCTAGAATGTCTGTTATTAATATGGAGATATTTCTTAGCTTTTCAATAAAGTGTTGTGTATTTTTGATGTATGTGTCTGTATTTCTGATGTGTGCTTTTAGAAGACATGTGAGATGTTTGGATAATAAATAAGTTGGGGAGTTTATCTTATCTACAATCAGACGAAGAGGTATATCCAGTGGTGAGCTATAAGGGGCTTGCCCGAGCCATTTGTTAAATTTTTCTCAAATTTGTGATTCCCTTGTTCTTATTGTTTACTTTTTTATTTTTTCAAAAAAACACATTATTTTTTGAAATATATTAAGAACCAAACTCATATGGTAACCTAACAAAGTGATTTTATTAAATAAAATATTATAGTTACTGTTACTAGCAATTTACAAACAAGAATTCACTTTGGTAATCACATATAAATATATAGGACTATAAAATAATGCCGCTTGATTATCACGCGAAGTATAAAAACAAAAGAGAAATATAACATATTTCAGTATTATTGTGTTTAGATAATATTTATTTATTATTTATAGATTGTTTGTCATAAAAACTTCTATCACAAACAAAACAAATTTATTTTGTGTGTAAAAAATGCGGACTATTGCATATGCGCGATTATAAAAGATTTTATTCTTATTATATTTCGATAGTTAAAAAATTGTTTTTCTTATGTAAGATAAATTAACACAGATGATTGTGTGCAAATATATCATGTTTAGATCATGAAATATTTGTTTAAAGATGATAGCCTTTACAGGTTGTTGTCCCCTCATACTTTTTGATTGGCATTTGTACACATGCTGTATTAATAAGTTTTTTTTTTTTTTGCTCAACTATGTGAGCCCTTTGTTAAAATTTCCATAGCTCACCACTGGGTATATCGGTTTTGTGTACTTTTGACGATCCATGTAAATGTGGAGTTAACGGATGCATGGACTTCAGTTCTTCTTAAGATCTGTTGGCCACGTGTCCATATTACGCAGAAGGTTGTTGGCTTCTATATGGTTCGTCCAAGTAGTGTCCGAGTCTAATTGACAGTAAGTGGATGTGTCAGAAAGTAAAAACGAGATTTTTGATTCTTAATTTCATAGTTTCTACAAAAATTTGGTTTTGAAATAATGTTGGATCTAATATCCACTTTGCCTGTGTAATTTTATATAGCTTAAATGAATTTTTTTTAGTAATTAATTTTATGCATCGATCAAGAGTTCCCTTATGAAAGATACATTTCTCTGACATTTGATTTCCTTAGTACTGAATGAGAGTTTTTGCTCTCTTAAGGTTTCTGCCTGGTCTCTGAAGAGAACCAACCAGTACGAAACAGTTGTCAGGCTAGTGAGTCCTTTATCAAATGGACTAATAATAGGTGAATATATGGATGCTTGGGCAGCCCTCATGTCTTTTAAGTAGTCCAAACTAAGGCAACTTGGAGATGCTGAGGATTCTATTCTCGTAAGCTTTCAATTCAACTTATGAAAACTTTCATAGTTTCTACAAACATAGGCAAAGTGGATTTAATATCCACTTTGGTGGATATTAAATCCACCAAAGTGGATATAATAGGTTCAAACATAATGATTAGTTTTGATATTACTTCACTATTCACCAATACATCATTAATTGAGACCCTTCATTTGTTAAAGCCACATTTTCCTCCAGATATATTTTAATTAATCAAAATTGACAGTGCATGCTGGTTATTTCACATTTAAAGAGAATATCTACAAACAAATAGATTGAACAGCCGTGTCCCTTCCCCCATTTAGCCAATTTCTACATGCAATACTTATAGAATCAAGTAATGAATTCAGTAAGTCACTCACAAACTAGTTAGGCTATTCTATGTTAATGATATGTTTGTTATTTGGCCACATTGGATACATTTTTAGTAAATAGCTAACACTTTAGGTTCTTATTCCACTGTGAAGTGGAACAGGATTCTAATGACTGTCTTCTTAGATACACTAATCACACTCCTTTTTAGTGTTGCATTAATTCCAACTGGAAGTTGTCCAAGAGTTTGGTTAACAAGGACTAGAATTTTTGCTTAAAGGATGGTGAATGGGTAGAATGCATTGCCAGAGATAGTTGTGATTGCTGTCTGTGAATGAGTTTAAGAATAGGTATGTTAGGTTTTGTGTGAATAATGGCTAGTGTGTCAATATAGGGTCTCCACAATGAGTCTTCTAACTCCATGGAGACACCCATTGTAATAATAATAATCTTTTTCTATTTACAGAAAACCTAAACATACTTGGAAGATATTTGCATGCACTATCATCTGATCCAACAATGTGGTATTCTAAAAACACTAACTCATAGAGCAGTGTGGTTAACGCTACTCTTACCTCTCAAGGTGCTCATACTACTGAATAAACATACTTGGAAGATATTTGCATGCACTATCATCTGACCCAACAATGTGGTATTCTAAAAACACTAACTCATAGAGCAGTATGGTTAACGCTACTCTTACCTCTCAAGGTGCTCATACTACTGAACTTACCTGTACAATTTTTTTAGCCAGTAGCTATAATTGTTATTCTTGTTATGTGAATTCTTCTTCTTCTCCCTTCTACGTGCTAGGGCCTACTCGTCTATTACAGAGCTATCTTAAGCCCTTCTAATTTGTACCGGCCCTGAGGACTACCTCTATGCCTCCCGGTATATTCTATGGCTGTAGCTGCATGTGTTCATGGGGCCCATTTGCCTGCTTGCAGGAAGAAAAACCCCAGATAAACTGGAGAGAAAAACTCTGCTGTCCAACCCAAGACCAGCTAAGGTCTTGGAAAGGAAGGAGTAGCGATAGCATTCAATACCAAACATGAAGATAAGCCTCTTTATTGGAAGGCAGTTTCAAGTAGAGTGATTCCGGCATTCTTCGAAATGGAGAATGAAACTTGTTTGTGCCTATGGTCCCACAGAAGTTCTAAGGAAGAAGTAGAATTCGAGTCATTAGAACAGGTAGGTGACATAAAGAAAATGGAAAAAGTGGTCCATGTTAGAGATCTAAACAGCAGGGTAGAAAATGAATCCTTTCAACTAGTCGTAGATTCTAGTTTGGTTGATGAAAAAAAATTTTTTTAACTGCTTTAATTTTCTAGTTTCATTGACAGATAATTTGAAAATTTTATTGTGCTAGCTTGAAGTAAGTCACTTAAAAAAAAGTACCATGTTTAATCTCTGTATCTAATTTTAGCTTATCTATGTTACTAAATGTGTGGTAGGTTTAAACCTTTCATAGATGCACATTAATGTTTTTTTTAAATATGAATAATAAATTAAATATTTTTATTAATAATATTATTGATAAGTAAAACAAATTAATAAATGAATATTGTTACTAATTAATATAATTTTAATATAATATTTAATATAATATAATTAATATAAGGGGGTGCTTAAGGGTCAAAGCTGTATAACTGAGAGGAGACCTCCACATAGCCTTTAAAGGAATGCGGAGAACCGACCAGGGCATCTGACCTAATGTCCAATCCTCACATTCTCGTGGTGCACCCTGTTGGGTATCTACTTTGATACTGAACGAACGAGGATGGGCTGGCAATTTGGGATTTAGCCGACCAAATTGTATTCTTATTGGTTAAACCAAAATAAAAAATGATGGTACAACATGACAAAATTTCATGACGGCTGGGGCGTCGCCCAGTTAAACAAGGCCCCCGTTGTTTTCGCCAGGGAACCAGGGCGAACAGCGAAAAGTCAGCTACTGGAACAAATCTGAAAACAAACCCCAACTCAACATCACCAGAGTTAAAGATTGGTACTATCAACGTAAGAAGCCTGAATGGCAAAGAAATGGAGCTAGCTGAGGAATTAGATAAGTACTAGATTGACATAATAGGGGTGACTGAAACAAAAAAGACCAAAAACTGGTGAGATCTTTCTGAGCAATAAATACAAAATGTTATATTCAGGCAATAACAATCAAGGAAAAGAAGGAGTAGCCATAGTATTCAACACAAAATACGAGGCTAATCTTCTTGAATGGCAGTCAGTCTCAAGTAGAGTAATGTGGGCAAATATGAGAATGGGGAACTGGACAATGAGACTTATTTGTGCCTATGGTCCCACAGAAGGTTCTACTAAGGCAGAAGTGGACGAATTTTTTGAGGCTTTAGAAAAAGCAACTGACACAATGAAAAATGAAAAGTTGGTCCTTGTTGGGTATCTAAATAGTAGAGTAGGAAATGATTGTGAGACATACAAAAATATTTTGGGAAAATTTGGAGAAAAGAGCAAAGCTAATAATAATGGCAAATATCTGTTGGATTTCTGCTCAGGACATGGACTGGTTATTACTAACACCATGTTCCAACATAAAAATGTGCACAAATTCACATGGAGAGAAGAGGCTAGGAATAAGAAAAGTCTCATTGACTATGTTATTGTTGATAGTGATGTTTTCTCCCTGGTGCAGGACACCAGAGTGTACAGAGGATTTGAAATTGGAAGTGATCACTATTTAGTCTTGAGCAGGATAAAATTGAATTTCATATTGAAAAGAATAACATGTAAGAAAGTTTTAAAGCGAATAAAAGTTGAGCAGCTCTCAGATGTAAACTGTAGACTAAAATACAGAAATATTATTGAAAAGAAAATGAAAGAGTTTGAGAACAGGAATCAAACCTTGGAGATTCAGTGGCAAACTCTGAAGGAAACATTGATTGATTCTGCCAGAGAGGCATGTGGTGAGGTTGTGTGCAAAGATAAAAAAATCAGAACTCCCTGGTGGACACAGGAAGTTAAAGAGGCAGTGAAGGAAAAGAAGAAAGCATATCAAAAGTTCCTGGCAAATAAGTCAGCTTTTACTCTTACAGAATACAGAGACAAATGTAAGAAAGCTAAACAGTGTGTAAAACTAGCTAAACAAAAGTCATGGGAGGACTTTGGCAAGAATATAGAAAATAAATATCAAGAAGGTGGCAAAATATTCTGGAGGTTGTTGAAGAAGCTTAGGAATGGAGGAAAGAGTGCTGTAAAAGGAATTAGAGATGATAAAGGTGAAATGAAAACAGGAGAAAAAGATATCCTTGAAGTATGGAGTAATTACTTTGAAAAACTGCTAAATGAAACAAACAGTGATGACAGCACAGTGATAAAAAACACTGACCAGGCATGCAGTCAGGAATACATATCCATACTTGAAGTAGAAAAAGCCATCAAAGGCTTGAAATGTGGAAAGGCAGCAGGAGTAGATGATATTCGACCAGAAATGCTGAAGTATGGTGGTATAAGAGTCTTACAGTGGCTGCACTGCATAGTTCAGAAAGCCTGGACAGAGGGACGAATTCCCGATGATTGGAGTAGAGCTCTCATAGTACCCATATATAAAAAGGGAAATAAAACTGAATGTGAGAATTACAGAGGTATTTCCCTACTGAGTGTTCCTGGCAAGATCTGTGCAAGTATACTTGAGAAACGGTTGAGAAGAATTGTGGAAGAAAAGCTTGGTGAAGAACAAGCTGGATTCAGGCCAAATAGAGGCTGTCAGGATCAGATCTTCACTTTACGACAAATAGTTGAGAAAGCATGGGAATATAACAAAGATCTGTATTTAAGTTTTGTCGATTTGGAAAAGGCATATGACAAGGTGCCAAGAGAGAAGCTATTCAATACGCTGCAGTTATATGGTGTCAATGGGTCATTATATCAAGCAATACTTAGTCTTTATTTGAGTTGTGAGTCAGCAGTTAGAATTGAAGGAAGTACAGGAAGATGGTTTAATGTTAAATCTGGTGTGAGACAAGGATGTACATTATCTCCTCTGTTATTCATTATCTATATGGATCACATTATGAAGAAATGTGGTATTAAACCTGATATCAAAATTGGAGATGTTAATGTCAGCTCTTTGCTTTATGCGGATGATGTTATACTTCTAAATAAATCCGCTACAAGTCTGCAAGATTCTCTGACTAAATTGAATAGCTTTTGTAATAGATATGGTATGAAGGTGAGCAGTACAAAGACAATGAAAATAGGCAGAATCATTGAAAATGTCAACTGTGTTGTGAATGGAGAACCTGTGGAACAAGTAAAACATTTCAGCTACTTAGGCACAATTTTTACTGAAGATGGTAAACTAAATATAGAAATAGACAACAGAATCAGCAAAGCTGGTATCGTGGGAAGTCAATTGAATAAATTCATATGGAATAAGAAAGAAATTAGTCGGAACACTAAATTAGCTGTATACAAGACTGTGTTCAAAACCAATTTTAACTTATGGATCTGAGAGCTGGGTCAGAAGTAAAACACTTGACCAAAGACTAGAGACCGCAGATATGAGAATCCTGAGAAAGATTATAGGCGTGAACAGATGGCATCAATGGCAATATAATATTAAAAATGAGGATATTAGGAAAGAACTCGACATTGTCAGCATCCAGGAATGCATTAGCAGAGCTAATCTCAGGTGGTATGGTCACTTAAACAGAATGGGTGAAGAAAGATTAGCAAAACAAGTGTTCTCTGCCAGGTTGGCAGCAAAATGACCCAGAGGAAGACCAAGATATAGGTGGATTGATAAGGTACAAAGTGCCTTAGACGATAGAAATATAAGATCTGATAATGTTGGAGTCTTGACAAGTAACAGACTGATTTGGAGGAAAATGGTAGATAGGAAGTTAGTAATGATGTAATTTTTTTCATGTTGTACTATCATATCCTGTACACCCCCTTGAGGGTACATGGCAGGAATTTGATGATGATGTACAAGAACGTCGACTAGTTTCACTAGCATACTGTCTAGCTTTGTCAAGACTAAAAAGTGAAAGAAAATAATAAATGCAAAAAAAAAAAAAAAAAAAAAAAACGAAAGAATACAATAAACCGTTAACAACGGATAGGCAACCAAATTTGACAGCTCGCATGATAATTTATGTATGAAGTGAGATGCTTCAGTCATTATTATGAATATGCGTTACATAGTTTTTTGCATACTGTAGTTTTGCTATACTTAATGAATTAATCAGATTTTTCCATGTATCTTTCAGTACTGCTCCTCGATTTCGTAGGATCACTGCTGCTGATTTGAAAATTCGGCATCTGTAATCGTCTTCTATATATGGCATTCAGCTGTTTTCCTAATCTATTGCGTGGTTAGAAGTTGAGAAGTGATGCGCTAAACCTGAGGTATCTGACCTGTTGTGATTTACATCTCCAACATGTTCTTACTGTCTTATTTGCAGACCTTGAAGTTTGGTCTATGTAGGAAAGTCCACAAGTGCATGGTATTCTATAAACCCCTGCATATTTGAAAAAAAGGAACACTGTCTTTAGGTGATCTTAAAAACTGTCTGATGGTTGCATTCGATCTAAACACGACTCTGATGTTGTAAGGCTTCAACATTCTAGCAATTTTAGGGAATGACAACGGATGAAACGTACTGGGTTGCTATCCTTTGTTGATGGAGGTGATTTTTATGAAGCAATTTGTTGATTATTTTTAGTGGATACCCATTTTGAGAAAGTTCTGTACATACATCTTGTTCGTCTGTGACTATGTTTTGGGCTCTATTTTGTAACATATGGATGATGCTGTGTTTTTGTATATGATGATGGTTGGAAGTAAAATGCAAATACCGTCCAGTATCTGTTTGTTTTCTATAGACTGGGAAAACAGCTCAATGACATATATAGAAGATGATTACAGGTGCCGAATTTTCAAAGCAGCAGCATTGGTCCTACGAACAGGTAATAACCTGAACAGAAATCAAGGAGCAGTATTGAAAGATGCATCGAAAAATCTGATTAATTCATTATGTATAGCAGAACTACAGTACGCCAAAAACTATGTAACGCATATTCACAATAGTGACTGAAGCATCTCGCTTCATGCATACATTGTCACGCGAGCTGTCAAATTTGGTTGCCTATCCGTTGTTAACGGTTTATTGTATTCTTTCGTTTTTTTGCATTTATTATTTTCTTTTACCTTTTTAGTCTTGACAGTATGCTTGTGAAACTAGTTGACGTTCTTGTACATATGTGTGTTAAACCGATGGTCTTACAATCAGAATAAGTTTTTATGTTTATAAAAAATATTTATTATTTTCATGGGGACTGCTAATAATTCTAATAATTATTTATTATGTTATCTTTTATGGCTGGTGTAATGTTGGAATCTTACACAGTAAGTGCATGCACTACAAGAGTGAAGGATTTATGGATAACTTCCAAACAAGAAGTGCCTATAATCCAGTAGGCTCAACATGGCTCACTGCATGCTGCTGTGCTTGGAATCCCTTAAGGCAAGACCAACAGAGTAAGCAACAGCAGAATTATTTAGCATCTGACTTGTGGAACCTCTTCTGCAGTTCCCTGATGAAGGATGTACTGCTCCCTGGTTAATTAATAACTGTTCTAAACACACTTTAATTAACACTATGCATTTCCTCTCCTGGTATTTCAGATGATAATCTCAGCCATGTTTCATCTCTGGTTGAATACTATCCTCTCAGTCCATTCACAATTTCATGTTGTTGGCACTATAACGATGCCAGTTGGGAATAACCGGAATAAAGCAAATCAGGAGTCTGACCATGAAAATGAGGAATAAAATCTCTCTCTCCAAGGCTTTTTATTACTCATTTTCATGGTCAGCTGTTTCCGCTCTCCAGATCTAGTTACTTGTGATTATGTTAGAGTAAGAAATTATCAATGTTGGAATTGATGACCTTCATTCCCCGCTCTGTACAAAATTCCTAATATTCTGTTAAGTTTAAAAAAAAAAAAAAAACTATCATAGATGACTTGAGAACTCCAGCTTCATTCACAGCCTATATTGAATATGCTGCAATATAAGTCTGACTTTTCAAGGGTCAAATGTAGAGAATCACTTCCTACATTGCATGCTAGTCGTGCCTTCTGATCCATTTCACATTCCATTAGGCCAGTTTCTATCCAACTGTGCTTCTGTCCCCCTCCCCCTTTCCTCTGCTTCCATCCAGATAGCACTGTTGCTATAAAACTTAAATTTGACCTATTTTCATTCTTCTATCAAATTCCTGCATAGGCGACAAGGCATATCACCTTTTGCCTACAATTGGAACATTGCACTGTGTCTCCTGCAGCCTTTTGCCAGAAAGATATCAGAAGAATCTTGAACAACTTGGATACCAAAAAAAATTAGGGTCTAGTATGATTCTGCTAGTCATGCACAGCAATCTTTGCAGCTACATCACCCATGTCTAGATATATATATATACCATGGAAATGTTCAGAGAAACTTGTGCTGTTGCACTTAACATTTCTATGGCATCCAGTAGGTTCTAAAAAAAAAAAAAAAAAAAAAAAAAAACTTCTCAGTAATTTGTCTCTTATGGTTTACTTTCCATCCTTTGTAATTGCATCACCAATTTCCTCTCAGGTCATTCTCTGCATGTAATGGTGGAAGGGTTTCTCTCTCTTTGGAATTTCTTATTAATGCAGAAAATTGGGCACGACCTGAAAGATGGTAATGAAATAACAGAGCTGTGAAGAACATGACTCTGTTATTTTCCCCGCAATCTTTTCTCATAAACATAATGACAGTCTCTCACTTCATGTCATATCCATAGTTTTGCTGATAACAGAACTCGTTTTCTCCTACAGCAAATCATGCACTGCTCAAATATCTCAAGCTTAAATGCCCTAAACAGTAATATCTATACCATGCACCAGTTGGATGATGACATCCTAGTCACCTTCAGTGCTTCCAAACACAATTTTATCTTTTTTTAATATCATTCGTACACATGAAGAGATCAAAAAGCCCAAATCCTATAACAAATCAGTACTATGTGTGGACCGAGGTCAAGAGAAAAGTAACATGTTGATATTCTCTTAGCTGGAGGTTGTAATCTTTGGGGAATATATTTAGGGATCAAGTCTTATCTACAAAACCAAGATAGATGAAATGAAAGATGAATGGGATTGGTTCAACGAGTCCACAGTTCAAGTGTAAAATAATGATGGACTGTACTGTTACTTGTGTTATTGTAAGTTTAACAGAAATATGGAAATAATGGATACCAATCGAAGAGATACAATGTGTAAACATGTGTAAACTGACTATCTGTGAGACTTGTTGGAGAGACTCTTTCTCTGTGTGTGTGTGAGAGAGAGAGAGAGGTCATTAACTAGCTGAAATGCCCTCTTCTGGACAGCGTCAAGAATTTTAGAGAACTTTTAGATGTATTATCTTAAATGTGAGAGCAGTGTATCAGGGTTTGACCATCAACACCAGAAGCTTATTTAATATCCAGGTTGTTCACGATTTTAGTTAAAAATGGAAACGATTTGTTTTTGTGTTGGTCATCTCTGCAGGAATTGGATAATAAGAATAATGCTGGGAAGTCAATTTTAGATGTTGCAATACTGCCATCTGAGTGAGAGAGAGAGAGAGAGGTGGGAGTACCAGTGGAACAGAAATTGCTCAACAGCTTTTGTGTCTTCTATAAGGCAGAATTATCATTGATGAAGAGGTCAGTTTTTCTACATTTAGCCCTATTTAAGTCAGACTTAGGCCTGTTAATGATGGTTTTGTATGTTGCTTGAGTTTTTGTCTCAAACCAAGTACAGGGGGTCCTTGAGTTACGTCGGAGATCAGTTCCTAACCGACGTCAGGCGATTTTCGATGCAAGTCAGAATTACCATAACTTAAGTTACTTACCTAACCTAAAACACCCTAAAGTCATACATATATATCAAGAAACAGAACTAGGTCATAGGAAAATGAAAGGGAGAACATAATTACTGAATAGTACAGAAACCTTTACTAGCATTAAACTCTTCACCTGCACTCGTTTCTCCCCTTTCACTTTTCATTGCCTCAAACAATCTTTTTGCCTTTTCTTGAATTAACATGAGGCTAATTGGGATACAGCATCGATGCTGGTCTTCCAGCCAAAGAACAAGATGCCTTTTCATCTCAATCATGAGTCTACTACGTTTTTTTAGTAATCACAGTCGATTTCATGGGTGCCAATCCTTTCATATGGTCAAGGATGCGAACTTTATCTTTGATAATAGTCCCGACTGTGGTACGACTTAAGTTCAACGCACGGCTGATGTTCGTTGGCATTTCTCCCTTTTTTGCCTTTTTAATAGCAATGTCTAATAATGTCTAATTTCATTTCTAATGTAATGGCTTTCCTTTTCTTTGACACACTGCCATCGGAAGAGTCTGCCTTATGTTTGGGAGCCATATTGAAGGGTAAAAAGTCACAAAAAAAAAAACACAAACACAAAAGTGAGAGAGAGTGGATGTAAACAAATCACGCGGTATCCAAAGAGTGTATGCTGGGACCCAAGTGATGCCACCTCTCTTAAACAAACGCAACATAACGGCCTATTCTTCCACTGCGCTCACAAACAAGTTCATCTGCAACGTTTGAATTTTACGTCATGCTACTTCAAGTCAAAATTTATTTTTTTAATTATTTATGGGATTACCGCCGTAAAGTCGACACGACGTAGGTCGAGGACTCCCTATATATGTTTTTTCCTTTTTTTTCTTTTTCTTTTTCTTTTTTTTTTTTTTTTTTTTGACTGTCCTGGCACACTTCTTCCAAAACCATAGTTTGATAATCTTACGTTTAACATGCGATGATAACTTTAATGTCTATCATATATTTCAAATATTTCACTGTTAAGAGTAGTTGGATTGCAGGAAATCAAATTTCAAGATAAGAAGTCAAAGATCAGAATGAATTTTGGTTATTCTCCCATTACCCTTTGATAATACTCATCCCAATGGTCATGACTAGATCACTAGATGTCTTTTATAGGCTTACATCTACTCCTGGGAAAAACATACTGCACCCTCAGCCCAAAAAATTTCACATCGTCATTATTTTTTCTTTTCCATCTTTCATTTGTTTTGATTTTATTAATCATCTTGTATAATATTATTGTGCATGCTTATTATTTTTGTTACTATTTTTATTTTTAAACGTGTCTGCTAATCATGAATATTTTAATTTTAGATCGAGAATCCAGTGTCAGTTTTAACACAGGAATCCAGTCGTTGTTTTTTAAGTTCAAAAAGTGCAAAGGATAAATATGCTGTAAGAATAAAATTTCTTGTTTATTGAATCTTACATCCAATTATATATACACACTTACATTGGATTTAGGAAATTTAATATCAAATGGCTGATAACAATGCACATAAATCTCAAAAAAAAAAAAAAATGATGCGATGGCTTTATAATGACTGTTTATCTCCCACTTAAAATTTTTGCCTCATTATTTTGACCTATTTTACTCTATCAGACACAGTATTCAAATAGAAAATTTTTATCTTGCATAATTAAATCAATTATTAAATAACATTATCTCATAGAACACATGATTTGTTTATATAAATTACTGCCAGATATTTTTCATGGTACCACTCTTTAATCTTTTCCAAATTGTTTTCTCTATTCTGATATGTAACTTGTAAAATAAGAGATTTGAACATTTATGTCCAGCATGTATTATACATAAAGGCTAAATGTTAAACATTTATTCTTGAATATTTAGTTTAAACATTCAACATGTTCTCCACCCACAGAAGTCTGGACCAAAATAAGATATTTGTTTAATTGGTATAATAAGTTATCCCCTCTTGGTTAGAAAGCATTTTATACTTGACAAGAAATTATAGTCATGTTTTTATTCTTTACTTAAGTATGAAGAAACAAAAAAAATTTACATCATGTAACTTCAACTAGTTGACCAATGTTAAATGGCTTTACATATTTGATGATTTAATGGAATAACAGTTTTAGTCATAAAGTAATTAATAAAACTAAAAGTACTGTTCAAAGGCAACTCTATATACATTAGAAGCTGAAAGTGCAAGTGGATGCAAAAAGTAACCAGTACAGTATCCATATAACCTAACATCTAATGAGAGTAAAAATAAAATAAAATAAATATATTTTATATACTATTTTATATAAATATATATATATAATAAATTTAGTTTAATCCTTTATCCAAGTGTGTGCAAACAAAGTTTGTGCTTGAAAGCATCTTCAGGACTGGGGTAAAGTGGTACAACACCAGGCGACTCCTTGCAAAGGTGGAGCAAGAAACCAACACTCCTATCTTAGTATCTCCCATAATGCAAAATACATCTCCTTGTGGATATGTATAATGTTATGCATTAAGGGAAGGGCCACTACCCAGACTAGTTTCGACCTTTATTGAGGTCTCTTCAGTGGGAGCCAGGCCCAAGTGGAGATACCACTTTACCCCAGTCCTGAAGATACTTTCAGGCACAAACTTTGTTTGCACACACTTGGATAAAGGATTAAACTAAATTTATTATAGTCTGACCAAGTGAAAAATAAACTTTCAACATCTTTCTCTAAATCCAGAGTAATTTAATAAAAAGGTGGCACACCGTTTGGCACCTCCTATAGGAGGAGATGACCTTGCTAATGCTTCTGCCTTGGTATCTCCACTTGGGCCTGGCTCCCACTGAAGAGACCTCAATAAAGGTCGAAACATTAGCTGGGTAGTGGCCTTTCCCTTAATGCATAACATTATACATATCTGCAAGGAAATGTGTTTTGCATTATGGGAGATACTGAGATAGGAAAGTTGGTAGCTTGCTCCACCTTTGCAAGGAGTCGCCTGGTGTTGTACCACTTTACCCCAGTCCTCAAGATACTTTCAGGTGCAAACTTTGTTTGCACACACTTGGATAAAGGATTAAACTAAATTTATTATAGTCTGACCAAGTGAAAAATAAACTTTCAACTTTTTTTTATATATATATATATAAAATTGCTTACAATATAAAATATAAATAAACTCCCACACATTAAACGTTAAGTAAAGGTGCCAAAAAATATCAAAGAAAGCAATTAATGTAGTAACAGACCTTCTCATTGATTTCTGTATTAATCATATAATTCTGGTCTGGTTGGCTGAGTGGTTAGTGTATCCGCTATCCAGCCAAAAGGCTATGTGTTCGAATCCCACCGTGGGCATGGATGTTTGTTTTTGTGAAAATACTAGTGGTGGTAGATGGCGTTGGTGTAGATGATGAAGGTAGTTGCGGTTGGTGGAGATGGAGAGTTGTAGAGTTGATACTCTCCCTCGATGAGTCTTCGTACTCCCTGGAGGTTTTATCTAATAATAATAATATAATCAAATAAATAATGAAATGTACATTTCTTAGAAAATCAATTTACTTCTATTCCATTACTGAATAATTGCAGAGACCTAATTTTGTTCCATTCAGTTTTTTTTTTATCGAAAATTGAAAAGATCATTAAAAGCATGCTGCTTAACCTCCCAACTGGCTGAAGTGGATGAAATACTCTGCCCACCTTAGAATTTTTCATGGATCAAAACATGAGCATCATTCTGCCATTTCATCATGTAATCAAAATTGAGGTAGATGAATAGGAGGTGTTCAGTATATTAAAAAAATATGAATGTGAACAGCAGTGGACCTGGATGGCATGTCAACCTGTGTACTATGTGAATGTGCAAGAGAATTGGCATTGTCTCTGACGAAGTTGTTCAATCTAAGTCTTAGCTCTGGAAGGGTTCCAAGGGAGTGGGAACAGGATAAGATAGTACCATTGCATAAAGTTTGCTCCAAGATAGAGGTAGCAAACTACAGACCAATTAATATATCCGGAGTGGTTGGTAAAGTATTGGGAAAGCTGGTGAAAGATAAAATACAATGTTGGTAGATAGGAGTGCAAAAAAAGGATAGGTCCTGTCTTAGTGACTTATTCACATTTTATAATAAAGTGGCAGCAGAAATGGATAAAGGTAATGGTTACACAATGATACTGCTCAACTTTGCCAAGCCATTTTACAGAATACCACATGGAAAACTACAAAAACCGGAGAGGATGGGAATAGATATGAGGCTTGTAGCATGGATAGGGGGATGGCTGATGTATAGACACCAGAGAGTAGCATATGGTGGAGTGGAGTCTAGGAGAATGATGGTGACTAGTGGAGTACCTCAGGGTTCGGTACTAGGGCCACTTCTCCTTAATTTGTATATCATTGACATAGGGAAAGGTTTAAAAGGGGATATTCAGTTATTTGCTGATGATGTGAAGCTGGAGAGAGCAATAGTTGATAAAGGTGATGTAGATATCCTGCAGGATGATTTAAATAAATTGGCATTGTGGGCAAAGGATAGTGATTGTCAGTTTAATGTTGCAAAATGTAAGGTTGAAATTGAAAAGGTTGCATGTGGTGTATCATATTGATGGTATTCGTTTGCAGGAAATTCATGAAGCTAGGAACTGGGGGATCATGGTGGACAAAGAGTTATAGTTCAGAGGGGCATATTACAAAAGCTGGTAAAATAGCTCAATGAATTACTTGAATGTTGAAAAACACAAACAAGTAAAGATAAGGAAGTTATTATCCCTCTTTATAAGGCTATGATTCGGCCATATTTTGACTACTGCAGTGTAGTCTACTACCACACAGATTTGGTCACCTGAGTTTCTTGGGGACCAGGAGGTGGTCAAAAAGATTCAGAGACGAGAGACCAAATGGTGACAGGTCTGTGGAGTACTCCCTACGAGGATAGGTTCAATGTTGTGGGTTATGAAGTTTAGTCGATAGGTGGAAAAGGGAGGACATGATAGAAACTTTTAAGATATTAAAGAGGTTTTATAAAATTGATGCAAGCGAACTTTTTGAATATATGACAAATAGTCAGAAAACTAGGGCCATACGTGGAAGTTGTGTAAGAGTGCGTTTAGTAGGGGTTTGTGGACCAGATTTTTTGCAAGAAGAGTGGTAAGGAAGTGGAATGGATTGCAAGAATTGGTTGTGAGTTCCTTGATTGTGAATGGATTCAAGAAGAGGTATGATAGGATTTGTGTGTATAATGGTTGATTCGAGTCTCCAGACTCCATAGAGATGTCATAAAATAATAATAATAATTACCCTCCTCCACTGTTAATCACTTAATGGTGATTGTGGAGCCATTAGTGGGTTAACTGTAACTGAGTGCCTTTGTTACTTGTAATTTCCTTCATTGTTCTTCGATATTTGAACTTTTTCCTGCACAGTTTATTTATCATGTCTGTTCCCAAAGACAAAAATGAATTTCACATGTGAAAAAAATAACCTATTCTGAGATGTGTCAATAGATCATCTTAGCAATAAATGCATTTGATAATAGTAAATTTGTCATCTTTTATTCTTCAAATCATTTCAATGAAGCAAGACAGTTTTTTTTTTTTTTTCCATTTTAATAAGAATATTGTGGAAATTATTTTCATGATATTTTCAAATAATTACATTGAAAATCATTATGTTATATATTGATAAATAACTGATTTCAAATAGCATTTATTGAAATAAATTTGAACTTACCCTTGCGAAATATCATTATATGGACTATCATGCTTCAGTTTTAGAAATGAGTTTTTCTGTTTTTATGAATAAAAAAATTATGTTAAATTGCATTATTCACTTTTTTTGAGACTTTTTTCATATCAAAAATTTATATCTGATGTTTCATTTGATATTCAATATCTGACATTTCAGTAAAATGTCACCTTCATCTTTCACTTAACATTGCAATGGATAATTTTTTTAAACTTTTTCTTCTTTTTTTTTGTAGAATGCACATTCCTATGCCATCCATTGCTTAACTGTTGTAGATGGGATATGGTGAAAATATATCAGAATTATATCGACAGTGCATAGGAAGTGTTTAAAAAAAATACCTAAATGATGCGATATTAGAATGCGTCCCTAGAGTTCGAAAAATAAATAGAGTAGGAGTGAAATGGGTATGCAATCAAACTAAACAAGAGATTCGTAAGAAAAAGATGATGTGGAAGGAAGATTGTGTGCATAAAGATGATGTTAATAATTACAAGCAGCAGGCCAGAAGAGTCACAAGTGATGTATGGAAAGCTAAGTCTCAGTATGAAAAGAATCTATTGATTTGATGAATCACTTCTATAATCACTAATGTGATTATATATCCAATGTCATATTATATTGGTGGGATTATGCTTGAAGAAACTGATGAGGCTAGGGATCTTGGAGTTTTAGTAGACAGGAAGTTGAAGTTCAAGGTTCATACAGCAAAAATTGTAAACACAACTCAGAGAATAATTACAATGCTGAAACGAACCTTGACATGTAAAGATAAGGAAGTCATTTTGCTTTTTTACAAGGCCTTGATAATACCTCACCTGGGCTATTGCATGCATGTCTTGTCTCCTAGTTTCCATGATTCTGATACAGTGGAGAGAGAGAGAGAGTGCAAAGGAGAGTGTCAAAAATGTCAGGATTACAGAATACTGATTATAAATATAGATTAGGCAGACACTAGCAAAAGGAGAAAGAGGGGCTAATATGATTGAACTTAAAAACTTTTGAAAGTGTTATACAGAATTTCAGTAGATGGAATTTTTAATTTTATGGAAGATGGGGAAAGGATGCAGGTCATCCTTGGAATTGGAAGATGAGAATGAATGCCGTCAAGAAAGGGGGAATGGGGTAAGGGTTATATTTTTCTCTCATAGAGTGGTTCGAGATTTGAATGGATTGCTGTTGGATGTTGTGTGTCGCAAGTAACGTGAATGAATTCAAGAACAGCTATGACAGCTGTTGTGAATAGTATGGCCTCCGTTGATGAGTTTCTGATTCCCTGGAGGTCTCTCTTAATAATAATAATATAAAACATACAGATTGATTAAAAATTTATGCTCATTTTGAAGATTTCCTATTGAATTCTCACCCTCCATCTTTCTGCTCCTAGAACTGTATTATAAATAACCTCTGTCTAATATTCTGGTGGTTTAAAGTTTTCACAGTCAGTGTTCAATATCTGTTACTTCATTTTACCATTTTGACAAAAGAAATAAGGCAATATTATTGTATCTGTTCAAAGCAGATACTTTTGGACAGATCTAATTTTGGACAATTTCTTTGCAAAAATCAGTTGTTCAGCTGTTTGCCAAAATTGTTCTAAGTTGTATAAAAAAATTAAAAATTATAAAAATTGTTTATATTTATGCCACAAAAAAAAGTTCAGTAGTATTAGTTTTTTTTTTTAACCTTAAAAAAATTCCAAATATCACTACTTCTACTGCTGCTGGTTACTATTTCTGAAATAAGTTATGTCTTAGAAATACTGAATAATAATAATAATAATCCTTTAAGCTCTAGGAAAAGGTTAAAATCTTAGATTGCTTTCACTGCTATTTAGAAAGACAGAAAGAACACTTCCCCAGAAGTTACACTGAAGAACCACAAGCGGTAGTGCAGTATACATTAGCAATGTCTTGTTTCATTTCCAGTTGTTTGATTAGCTCACATCCTAAACAGAAATACTAATATTTCTTTTACGGGCTGATACTTTTGGTGTATTTTTGTTAAATGTGCTAAAATGTATTGGATGTATCTAGACTGAGGCCACATAGCAAACACATAATCTACATGGCCTAGCTAAACTATTGGTTTATATCTAGCTTTAAGTGCTTGATTTGCAAAATGTCCCATATAGAAATTGGCTGATGCAGGGTGGGGGGGGGGGAGGAAGATGAGAAACCTATTGCAGTACTATCTAGCTGTTTGTGTATTTTTCCATGAAAAATAACCAGGAGGTGAGTCTGATTAATTCAAACATGTTAGAAGGGAAATGTGGCAAATGAAGTACTGTCAGAGCTAACCACCCAAGATGTCAGTCTGTCGGGATTAATTTTTTTTATTATTAAAGTTTTAAAGTGAAGAGAATTTTTAATAAATGAGAGAGAGAGAGAGTTGCGTGTGGTGGGGGAGGGGAAGTGACAAAGGGCTGTCAGATTTGTAAATTTTAGTGAGGGACATCATATATCCAGGATTGCTTGACATGAAACGGTTTTAGTGTTTTGTTAGTTTCTTTTGACTATGATCTAACTTTTTGAATAATTTATACTTTTTTTTTCTTTTGAAAATTGGTAGGATCCAATCTATAATCCAATATGTAAAGGAATCTTTAAGAAGATTGCTAATTTTCCTGTTATGATCCATTTGGTCCATAATGACAGTTGCATGTTTCTTATTAGGCTTTAGTTATAATAATTTATTTATTTTTTCTTGCTGTATAACTTTTCAATGCTAATATTTTTTTGGCAAAGTTCTGGGAGAGACTTCATGTTAAGACCAAATATAGCCTGCCTTCTCAAATTACAAGGATGATCTGAAAAATTCTCGGCCTAACAATAAAAAAACAAATTTATAATTTCAAAATTATTTTTATTTTTCAACATAATCTCCCTTAAGACTAATACATTTATTCCAGCAATACTGAAGTGCCATTATCCTTTCCCTATAATGGTTCTCAGTAAGATCTGCAAAATATCCCTATACAGCTGTCATCTCTTGATTCAAAGAAAAACACTGACCAGCGAGGAAAAGTTTTAGTTTTTGAAAGAAATAGAAGGCAGAGAGAACGAGCCAAATCTGGGGAATAGAATGAATGTTCCAACATTTCATAGTGCAGATCCCTTAATTTTCCCATTGCTAAAACACCTTTGTGGGCAGGTGCATTGTCCTGATGAAAGATGATTATTTTTTTTCTTCTGCAAACCGGATCTTTTCTCACGAATTTCTTTGTCTAGTCTGGTTAAAAGATTGGAATAATATTCCCTGGTTATTGTTTTACGCTTTTCAAGATAATTAATAACAAAATGCCTTTAGCATCCCAAAACACCGATGCCATGACCTTTCCCTAATGGAACCGAATTTGTCTTCTTTGGCACTGTAAACTGACTTCTGTCCACTATTTTGACTGCTGTTTGGATTCTGGTGTGTAATAGTGAATCCAAGTCTTATCCATAGTAATAAATCGACACACAAAATCAGTTTTTTTATTATTGTTAAAATGCTCCAAGCACTGTTCAGAGATTTTCATGCGAATGTGTTTTTGATCTGCTGTGAGCAAACGTGGCACCCATCTTGCACAAAGCATTTTCATTTGCAATTCTTCATGCAAAATATATGTTACACATTCTTTTGAAATGCCTATAGTCTCAGCAACTTCATGCACTTTGACTCACTGGTCATCCAATACCATATTATGCACTTGATCAATGATTTCTGGTGGTTTTACACTTTTTGGATGTCCTGCACATGGATCATCTTCAAGGCTGGTTTGGTCACAATTAAACTCGCCAGCCCATTTCTTAATTGTCAAAAATGAAGGAGAAGAGGACCCATTAACTTTTATGAACTTCGAATGAATTTCTTTTGGTGTTAAACCTTCTTTTACAAAGAATTTTATAACCCCATGATACTCAATTTTATCCATTTCAAGGAATACAGACAACACTTCAGATAGCTGTATGAAACAAACTACTTGATAGAATGACTTGCAGTTTCACATGGATGCATATGACAGATGTACCGAGAACTTTTCAGACCACCCTCATACCTTGATGGCTGGCTTTAGGGCATCTTGTTAGGACATTAGTTCTCTTTCAGTTAAAAATTTGAATTTCTGCAACTGTTCTACAAATAGAGTGCTGTGTGCTTGTCACAGTTTGTAATTGGGTACACTGAAGATGCTTGGTAGAAAACTAGTGAAATATTACTGAGTTCAATAAATTATTATTATTATTATTAAGAGAGACCTCCTGGGAGTCAGAGACTCATCGAGGGAGGCCACATATTACACACACCAGCTATCATACTTATTCTTGAATTCATTCACACTGCTTGCGCTTGCACTGACAACATCCAATGGCAGTCTATTCCAATCATGCACCACCCTCTGAGAGAAAAATCTAGCCCTCGCACCCTTTTTGGCAGCCTTCATTCTCAGGTTCCAAGGATGCCCTCTCATCCTTTCCCCACCCTTCATAAATGGAAAAAATCAATTGAAATTTTGTATGACTCTTTCAAAAGTTTGTAAGTCTCAATCATATCAACCCTCTTTCAACCATTTGCTAGTGTCTGCAGTCTACAAATTCTCAATCTGTCTTCATAATCAGTATTTCAGAATCCTGATATCATTTTTAACACTCTCCTTTGTACTCTCTCCAATATATAAGAATCACAACAGAAACTAGGAGACCAGACCTGTGCACAATAGTCCAAGTGAGATCTTATCAAGACCTTGTAAAGAGGCAAAATAACATCCTTATCTTTACATCTGAACATTCATTTCAGCATTGCAAATATCTTTTGAGTTGCATTTGCAATCTTTGTCACATGACTGCTGAACTTCAACTTCCTAGCTATTAACACTCCAAGATCCCTAGCCTGATCAGTTTCTTCTAGCCTAATCACACCAATATAATACGACATTGGATATCTAATCATGCCGAAGTGAATGGCTTTACATTTACTGACTGACACCCATTTTCCCATGCCCACAATTCAAATCATTCTCCAAAGACTGCATATCAGCAGCATTCCTGATTACCCTACCTATCTTTGCATCATCAGCAAATAACTATGTCCCTTGTCAAATCCTTCCCAATATCATTAATGTACAGATTGAATTACAGTGGACCAAGCACTGAACCTTCTGGTACAACACTTTTTTTTCTTTTTTTTTTTTTAATCTCTGTGCTGGTTATGGGCAGTACTACCCTTACATCACATCCAGACTTGATATAGGTCTAAGCCTTTACAAGTGTTTTACCCTATTCCTGTTCTGGTTATCATTGCAGTCATTCTCTGGTGACAACACCATGCCACCAGTGTGCCCTGAAGGAAAGAACTGCGTAAGCCCAAGCTGTTTTAAGTCCTTATAACTATCTGCACTCCATATGCCATGTAAAGAGATGGTGGTGCTGGTAAACCTCAGAGTTACCCCATGCTCCTCCCGTATCTTACTAACTAGATCTTGGTTATTTTTATAATAATTTACTTTATTATTATGGCTGTATAGGTTAGTGGGCACCCTGTTCCCACCACCTGGGCATCAACTACCCAAACGTCACCACCTCTTTTAATCACTAAGTCTGGCTTACGCAAACCCGCAGAGGTCCTATAATGGGTTCCACCGCAGTCTCCCAACCTTTGTTCTTAAAGCGGTTGTTCAGAATGGAGACCGTGGCATCATGCCTCCTCACACGGACCCCATGGGTGCAGAAGCAACACTGGGCTATATGAGACAATGTCTCACTGTAGTGGCAGCCAGCCCTACAGTTGGAGTCGTCACTACCTCATCGAGCTGCGCGTGCTGGAATAGGCAGGGCATTGATCCTCGTCCTGATAAGGTCAATATACTCGAACAATATACTAGACTCGGTCAATATACTAGAATTTATGCAACAGTCTGCCATGCTGTATTCTCTCAAAGCCTTAGCAAAATCTAAAGGTATCATGTATCCATTCCCCTTGTCTAGTTCAATGGTGACATTGTTATAAAATGTGAGCAAGTTGCTAAAACATGACTTAACCTTAGTAAACCCATGTTGATCATTGCAAAGTAGAGATTCACTGTGAACCCATTTCTGAACGCCGGTGCTAACCAATTTTTCCAAAATCTTCACCACCACCACTACTGAGATACTAATTGGTTGATAGTTGGATACATTGGTCTCTGCACCACACTTGTGCAATGGAATTACTATACATTCCTTCCATTCCTGTGGAATCTTCCCTGTTCTGAGGCTCATATTAGACATCCTGGTCAAAGGAATGACCAGTTCAGCTGAACACTCTTTTAGCACACGTGCTGATATTCCATCAGTCCCTATTGCTGAATTCTTATTCAGTTTGTGCAACAGTTCTAATACCATACCTGAGCCTCACACACCTGCATTTCTTCATCTAGTGAGCTCAATGTTGCATTCACCAGGTTGATGGCTTTTAAGGAAATAGGCACTTATTAACTGAACAACCTCTTTTCCATCTGTAACCTTCATGCCATCTGGATTCAGAAGAGTTATTCTTTCTTTTACTTGCAGCATATCGATAGAATTCTTGTAGGTTGTCTTTAGCACACAGAGCCAGTTTCTTTTCATAATCAGACTTTGCTTCCCATTCAACAGTTGTGACTATTCTAGCCTGCTGCATTTAACATTCATAACGGATGTCATCCTTTTGCAAACTGTATTCCTTCTATATTATCCTTTTCTTACGAATCTCTTGCTTAATAAGATTACATATCCATTTGACTCCTACTCTGTTTATGCTTCGAACTCTCGGGACACATTCTTATATCGCATCATTTAAGTATCGTTTAAATGCTTCCCATGCACTGTCTATATTCTTTCCATCCAGCAACTGATCCCATTCCACTGAACTCAGTATACTCCTCAGTTGGTCATAATTTCCTGCTTTGTAGTTCAGCATGTAACCTTTTCTGAATGGAATATTCATAAACTTAGTCACTTCCCAAGTGAGTATCTCATGATCACTGTCACCAACTGGAGGCAGAATAGTTACGTCTTTAACTGAAATGCCCTCTAACATTATGATTAGATCTAACACTCTTTGACCGAGTTCCTTCTGTCACATGCTGCTTGAGGAAGTTGTCCTGCAACAGCTCAATAAATGCAATTTCATTCTTCTCATGAGATTCTACTGCTACCCAATCAATATTTGGATAATTAAAGTCTCCCATTATGATTACTCTTTTCGCACTCATCTTTTCTATTTGGTGATGCATTTCTAGGAATGCTTGGATGTACAAAGGCAGAGATAGAATACGATCACTACATTATTGAGCACGTTACAGTTGAAGTTAAGAAAATGTACTCCAAGGCCAAAATGCTGATGTTAGAATTTACTAGGATGAGTTGCTATGTTATGCATATGTTATGAAAGAGCTAGCCTCCAAGATCATGATGTGAAGTGTATAGGATGACTTCAATTACATTGAGTATGAAAGCCAGTCAGTCTGTTTAAGAGATTAGAGAGAAGCAAAAACAGAATTATTTGATCAGTAAGGCAATTCATTTAAATTGCTGAAAGAAGAGAAGACTGTGCAGGAAAAGACTGGAGCACCATCCTTATAATGAGAATAGACTAAGGAATAGGGAAATTCTTTCTTTTAGTGTTACACGGTGATCAACATTCATTTTAGAAATTATGGACTTTACAACCGTGTTATAAATAACTCTTTTAATATCTCGACGTTTCGATCGTCATATTAAGATCATCATCTGGAGCATATACAAATATACAGGACAATCCAGCTTACATTACATACAGTAAGCTAAAGAAACAATGAATTGATCACAAGTTATTCTACTGGCATGACCTCTAGTGAAAAAAAAAATTAATTATTTATAAACTACATCAAGGTAATTCTATTTATGATAACATGAATAAACATTCCTTCTTATAGATAGTTTTCTTTCAGTAAAAATGATGTCCTATTTTTAGCATTACAATTGTTATTTTTGATTTAGGATCCTGGATTTTCTACAGTCCTGTTTATAGTTGCTCTTAGCGAGGAAGGTCTGTGGTCGAATATATGCCTTCCATACGTTTGGAATTTTTAGGTCGTTATTGTTCAGATTGGGGTAGTTGGTAATAATCTCACAGGCTTCCTTAAATTTGCGTTCATGCCATGTTTTTGGTGCTTTTCCAGTCAATTCTGTGTGAGGTGTTCAGGGCATGATCAGAAAGGCCAGCTTCACCATAATTATTATATTTAATGTGTCATTTATGTTCTTTTTCTCTGATAGGAATTGTGCATCCTGTTTCTCCTATATAAGGTTTGTTACAGGTGCAATAAGTATGGTATACTCCAGGGTGGGCCAGCAGAGGGAGTGGGTCTTTGGATGAGTTGAGTAAGCTTTTTAATTTTGCAGGAAGTTTAAAGGTGGCTTTGAGGTTGTATTTTTGTAGTATTCTGTTTATTTTATCTGATGTCCCTTTAATGTAAGGAATGGTTATAGTTTTATTGTAGTCTGGTTTGTCTTTGTCTATTATTGAAGTCTTGTAGAGAATTTTGTTAATAGTGTTTTGGCTGTACCCATTTTTTTTGAAAAATATTGCTGATAACTTTAAATTCGTCTTTCAGTGCCTGTTTTCTGGAGAAGATCTTCAGAGCCCTGTTTTTTAGAGTATTAATGACACCTAGTTTTTGTGTTGGGTGGTGGTAGGAGTTTATGTGTATATATTGGTCAGTATGTGTCAGTTTCTGGTAAACAGTGAAGGAAAGATTGCCAGAAGGAAGACATGTGACAAGTGTATCTAGAAACGGAAGTGTGTTCTGTTTTTCAATCTCAGTTTTGAACTGTATGCATTTGTGTTGTTTGTTTAGGTCGCTGAGGAATGTGTCTAGTGTCTTGCTGCCATGGAACCAGATCGCAAAAATGTTGTCAACGTATCTAAGCCAGACTTAGGTTTTAAAGGAGAGGAACCTAAAGCAAGTTGCTCAAAATGTCCGATATAAAAGTTCGCAATGGAGAAAGCGTTTTGCCATACACAAAAACAGAACACAATACATGTGCAAACAGCACCGTGATATCTGGAGGGAATTTGTTCTGTAAAAGAAGGATTGTGTCATTGATTGGGATATTCGTAAAGCGGGCAGAGATGTCAAAACTGACTAATAAATCATCTTTTTCTAATGTAATGTCTTTGATGATGTTTATGAAGTGTTGTGTGTTTTTGATAGAGGAGGAGGAATGACACACCAACTCCTTGAGTGTTGACACTAATTTTTTTGCTAAGTGATAATTCGGGCTATCTGTCCCTTCAACTGTAGGCCAGAGTGGTGTGTTTATTGTGTATTTTCGGTAGCCCTTAAATTCTTGGGGAATGAGTGTAGTGCAAAAATAGTTTTTTGACAGTATCTTCGGGCCATGTGGTAATTGACTTAAGTAGTGGCCTCCCATGGCCGCCAGACACTAGACACATTTCTTAGCCACCTAAACAAACAACACAAACGCATACAGTTCACAATTGAGATTGAAAAACAGAACACACTTCCGTTTCTAGATACACTTGTCACACGTCTTCCTTCGGGCAATCTTTCCTTCACTGTTTACCAGAAACCGACACATACTGGCCAATATATACACATAAACTCCTACCACCACCTAACACAAAAACTAGGTGTCATTAATACTTCAAAAAACGTGGCTCTGAAGATCTGCTCCAGTGAACAGGCACTGAAAGACGAATTTAAAGTTATCAGCAATACTTTTCAAAAAAATGGGTACAGCCAAAACACTATTAACAAAATTCTCTACAAGACCTCAATAATAAACAAAGACAAACCAGACTACAGGGAATCAGATAAAATAAACAGAATACTACAAAAATACAACCTCAAAGCTACCTTTAAACCGCCTGCAAAATTAAAAAGCTTACTCAACCCATCCAAAGACCTACTCCCTCTGCTGGCTCACTCTGGAGTATACCGTATTTATTGCACCTGTAACATACCATATATAGGAGAAACAGGAAGCACAATTCCTATCAGACAAAAAGAACATAAAAGTCACAATAAATATAATAATTATGGTGTAGCTGGCTTTTCTGATCATCCCCTGAACACCTTACACACAATTGACTGGAAAAGCACTAGTTGTCTACATCACACCAAAACATGGTATGAATGCAAATTTAAGGAAGCCTGTGAGATTAGTACCAACTACTCCAATCTGAATAATAATGATGGTCTAAAAATCCCAAACATATGGAAGCCATATATTCAACCCATAGAACCATCCTCTCTAAGAGCAACTATAAACAGGACTGTAGCAAATCCAGGATCCTAAATCAAAAATAACAATTGTAATGCTAAAAATAGACATCATTGTTACTGAAAGAAAACTATAAGAAAGAATGTTTATTCATGTTATCATAAATAGCTTGATGTAGTTTATAAATAATTAATTTTTTTTTTTCACTAGAGCTCATGCCAGTAGAATACCTTGTGATCAATTCATTGTTTCTTTAGCTTACTGTATGTAATGTAACCTAGCTTGTCCTGTATATTTGTATATGTTCCAGATGATGAACTTAATATGAAGATCGAAACGTCGAGATATTAAAAGAGTTATTTTTAACACGGTTGTAAAGTCCATAATTTCTAAAATGGATAGGGAAATTAATAAATAAACAAGTAAAAGCACAGTTGAAAATAGATAAAGACTCCTATAATCTTGGTGTTTACTTCTATAGTTTTAGCAGTATGGCAGAGAAATCAAAGAATGCAGTTAGAGAGAATAATCAACAAGGACTATATGAAATTATTAATACAATACGTAAGAAGAGAGAGAGAGAATTAAGTGAAGTCATTAAAAAGGTAAAAATAAGAACACTGGCAGGCAAGATGATGCCAGGGTGAACAGAGCATTTTGATAATCCTTTAAACATTATTCACTCTTGTGATCCAGTTATTCATGGTGAATTAGTTCTGCTTTCCAGTTTGAAATCAATTCCATTACTCCCTCTGCTGTTAGAAAAGCTATAAATAAATTCAAACTTCATAAATCCCTAGGATATGTTGAGATCACTAAAGAATAATGACTTGGCTGACTAATATCCTGAATATTTTCTCTCAAAGTGGTAAAGTTCCCAGAGGCTTCACAAGGTGCCCATTTTTAATAAAGGAGATCACATAGTGTATGAGTATTATAAGGAATCAGCTTATTGTCTATTCCATGTGCTTTAATGGTGTTTAAGGAGTATTTTAAGATGGTTTGACTTTATGAATAATAGTGAGAAGTGTTGGTGGAGTAGTCGGCTACCCCTGAGCTCTGTTTTATATGAGGAAAAGGGTTTGGCTCACCAGAATGCAGGATATTTGCTTTGTCAACAGTATTATGTTAAAGGATTATGGAGGTGTTAGGAAAAGAGGTAGGTCTCAAATTAGATAGCTCAAACAAAAACCTTAATAAATCAGCATACAGTGGCATGAAGCAACAGTAGACTTAGATACATCTGGCATAGGAATCTGTTCAGTCTGGTCAGACTTCTGTGGCTGTTGGTTGCTTGAGGAACATATGTATGTATGTTAAGGATTATATGAAATAGCAATAAGGACTATATGATAAGGCAAGTTAATAGATAATTAGCGTATTCTATTTATATCTGTTCTACAGCCTGAAAATTAGCTCATATTCAACCCATTCCTAAGAAGGGTTGCAAATATTTACTATCAAATTACAACTCAGTCCCTTTCACTTCAATTCTTTCTAAAGTAATGGAGAAAACCATTAACACTGCATCTTGCACTACCTTAAAACCACTCAACTAATAAACAATCTTTTTTTAGTTGAATGGTTCAAAATATTATTTAAATTGAGACATCATCAGGGGTACAGTATGAGGTGTAACACACGCAGATGCAACACAAAACTAAGTGAAACATGTGGACGAAAGACTAGAGTCTTAAATAGGTTGGCCACCTTCTGCAGGCACCTTTTGGTGGCCTAGGATGTAAACTGGGATCTCAAGGTATTAGTGTTTCCCGTATTTTGGAAAGTTTTGTGTATTTAAATTACGCTGATTTCTGGAGCCACTGCAGATTTCAAAAATAGTCTTTCTCTTCTAAATTTACTGTGATGGAGCGTGGTAATTTTTTTCCCAACTGAATCTATGAGTCGTATCTAAAGCATGGTCCTCAAGGCCTGATTGACCATAATCTTGACTACAGATGTAGGTTTTTGTGTTCTTCCATATGGATGTTGTCCGCGTGGCTAGCCTAGTGGCTTTGTGCTTCACAACCATATGACTGGTGAAGGAGTGTCCTAGGTTCTATTCCTGTCGATGACGTGAGAAGTTGAAGGATCATCTTCAGCCATAGCCAAGTTAGCCGGTCTTGGCTGTGGACAGCAGGGTTTTTTCCGCCAGGTAATCTGGCATTTTTCATCCCGCAAGCAGGCAAACCGGCCCCGTAAACACACAGGGATACAGCCAGGAACACTTTGAGGCATAGGGGTGACTATTCTATCCTTGTATTTCGGTTATGAAATCCAAGCATGCTTGGAGGGTTGTGGGCCTTAAAGTCCTGTTAAAGCCATTGAAATAGATAGATATGAATGTTGGCTGATCTTCCTATCTGTCCATAGTAGACCAACTTGCAGGAACAGGGCACTTTGTATACTTCAGGCACACAGAGAGAGAGAGAGAGGAGGGAGCTCATCTTTAGTGGAATGTATAAGGTTAGCAAGCTTTTAGTGGGACTTGAAAACCATGCAGAGATTGTATTTCTCTAAGACAGGCTAAGAAGTAATGATTTGGACATATGGGATGATGATGATAGCATTACTAAAATCTTTCTGAAGCAAAGGGCGAGGATTGGGGGAGGGGAGGGGAGAAGGATTGATTATTTTTTTTATACTGTGGGAACCGTAGTTATTATATAAGCAGGTGTGGTATAATATGATTAAGTTCTGCTGTAAGGGAGGACTCATTGGAACAAAGACTATATAGGCTATAACTGGTAATTAGTTTATGGAATTAACAACGCATATAAGGTATATTAATTAAAGGTAACTTTAATGAATAACTTCTATATTTCGGCAATGTCACATTGCCATCTTCAGGGTCTTGTGACATTGCCGAAATATAGAAGTTATTCATTAAAGTTACCTTTAATTAATATACCTTATATGCGTTGTTAATTCCATAAACTAATTACCAGTATTAGATATGTGAAGAGCCAAAGGCTTCAATTCAGCGACATATAACTTGTTTAAGTTAAGGGATATTACATCCCATATAGTTTCTTAGCCGAATAAGAAACTCAAAGAGTTTCATGCCGAATATAGTAGAAACTATATAAAGTTCGGCGATTCCAAGCGTAAGCAAATACCTGGATACTGCAGCACTGAACCCAAAGGGTAGTACAAGCTGGGGCAACTCGTGGTAGAAGTGGAGCAAGCTCCGATCACTATTCTTGATATTTGCCCATAATGTGAACTTAGCTCCTAGGAACTGTATTTTTGTTCACATTATGAGAGAAGGTCACTACCCAGACCGGTTTCGACCTTTATTGAGGTCTCATCAGTGAGTAGGCAGACCTAGTTAATATCAAGTTTGTAGCGAACAGAACTTGTACCCCTTCTACGAGTATTGCCGTGAGGTGCTCTAATAAATTATTAGATATGTGAAGAGCCAAAGGCTTCAATTCGGCGACATATAACTTGTTTAAGTTAAGGGATATTACATCCCATATAGGTTCTTAGCCGAATAAGAAGCTCAAAGAGTTTCATGCCGAATATAGTAGAAACTATATAAAGTTCGGCGATTCCAACTGTAAGCAAATACCTGGATACTGCAGTATCCAGGTATTTGCTTACGGTTGGAATATTACGGTTGGTTCGGCGATTCCAACCGTAAGCAAATACCTGGATACTGCAGTATCCAGGTATTTGCTTACGGTTGGAATCGCCGAACTTTATATAGTTTCTACTATATTCGGCATGAAACTCTTTGAGCTTCTTATTCGGCTAAGAAACTATATGGGATGTAATATCCCTTAACTTAAACAAGTTATATGTCGCCGAATTGAAGCCTTTGGCTCTTCACATATCTAATAATTTATTAGAGCACCTCACGGCAATACTCGTAGAAGGGGTACAAGTTCTGTTCACTACAAACTTGATATTAACTAGGTCTGGCTACTCACTGATGAGACCTCAATAAAGGTCGAAACCGGTCTGGGTAGTGACCTTCTCTCATAATGTGAACAAAAATACAGTTCCTAGGAGCTAAGTTCACATATTGGGCAAATATCAAGAATAGTGATCGGAGCTTGCTCCACTTCTACCACGAGTTGCCCCAGCTTGCACTACCCTTTGGGTTCAGTGCTACAGTATCCAGGTATTTGCTTACGCTTGGAATCGCCGAACTTTATATAGTTTCTACTATATTCGGCATGAAACTCTTTGAGTTTCTTATTCGGCTAAGAAACTATATGGGATGTAATATCCCTTAACTTAAACTAATTACCAGTTATGTCTAACCAATATATAGGCTGTATTGGTTGATGTTGTAAGACGGCAGATACCTTTCTTCAACATGGACCTGAACTCTGATGCTTTGTTACTTTAGAGGTGTGTCTGTTTCATCCATTTCCTTTCTATTGACTTTTACATATACAGAAGTTCTGTAAGATAGACTGTATGCATATTCGAATATAGTGTGAATCATTAAGAAAATAAGGCATATTTAGTTACATTTGAAGGCATGGTTTAGTAATATTTACAAATCAGAATTGTCTGATTTGAAAATTTGAAAATCATTTGAAATTTGCTTATTAGACATTAGCTAATTAACACTTATAATAGGCCAATTACTTCAAGATAGTCTATAGTTTTTTTATTCTTTCAATATTTTTTTAAGCGAGAAAGTTTTTTTGTTCTTGTATTTCTCCCAGAAACTTGGGAGTATTTTCCCTCTCTCAAACGAATAGATAATTAACTGTGAACCAAAGCAGCAATCATCACATCTGTGGTGTAACTGTCACTAAGTTAACATCAGTCAAATAAAATAAATATCTTTCTAGTCCAAATTATTAGTTATTAGGAGGGTAAATATTGCATTTATAATTGTATTTAATTACAGGATTATTTTGCAAAAGTAATCTGTATATATAAACTATCTTTTTTTCCCAATGTGGATTTTAAATCTTTATTTTTCTCTTTTGACTAGTTTTTCTCTAAAGCTACTCAATTAGAACAGTTAAAACATAGCTATACGTATGTTAATGAACAGAAAAGGATAACTTCTGATATTCTTGAGAGAAAGAAACAGGTATGTATAGGATGTAATAGTATATAGTAACGTAGTTTCTGTTTGCTTAATTTTATTTGTTTGCCTTATTGTGAGTTGTATCGTTAGGAATTTCCTGTGTAAGATACTCTCAACACACTCAACAAAATAATTACATTTTTTGCTTTATATGAAAATGCAAAGCAGGTAATTATGACAAGATTAGGTTGAATCTTGAATCTGTGCCATGGCATAAAACTCTGCAAGAGAAGGATGTTAGTGGTGCATAGGAGGTAGTTAAAGGGCACCTAGAGGAAGCAGTATTAAATTGTATACCTAAGGTAAGGAGGATTAATCAGGTAGGAGTAACATGGATGAGTAATATCATTAAGCATGAGCTGCAGAAGAAAAAAATGGTGACAGCATGGTAAGGAAGACAGAATCAGATTATGAGAAGAAACTTGCCGAACAGGCCAAAGGAAATCCCAAAAGAGTTCTTTTGTTACTAGTCAAGTAAAAGTAAGAATGACTATGGAAAATTAGCTTTAATGAGTGCTGATGGTGACGAGGTGGCAGAAACAGATAAAATAGTTGAGTTACTGAGTGACCACCTTGCAAAGGTATATCATCCAAGTGAGGTTACTACTTTAAAATATGTGACAGACACTGATGTTGGAAAAGAGGTGGATGAATTGGAGGTTCTTAGGATGTTGCAGAATCTCATGTAAATACAGCTGTGGATTTAGATGGGAATATTAGCTCAGATCTTGCAAGAATGTGCAAGGGAACTGGCAGTGCCTCTAGGTTCTTTAATTTAAATCTCAGCTCTTCTAGAGTTCCAAGAGAAGTGGAAAGAGGGCAAAATAAAGTCCTTGCATAAGGGAGGGTCTTAGACTGCAGTAGCAAATTATAGACCAATCAGTATCTTAGGCATGGTGGTAAAAGTACTGGAAAAATTTGTCAAAAAGAGAATTCAAGAATGGGTGGATAAAAATATGATACTATATGAGGGACAACATGGCTTTGTGAAGGGTAAGCCATGCCTTAGTAATTTACTAACTTTTTATAATAGAGTAACAGCTGAGTTGGATGAAGGAAATGGCTACACAATGATTTTGCTGGATTTTGCAAAGGCATTTGACAGAATACCACATGGAACTCTGTTAAGCAAATTAGAACAAATGGGAATGGATATGACACTGGTTATGTGGATAAGAGAGTGGCTGCTGGACAGACATAAAAAAAAGTGGTAATATGGAGGTGCAAAATCAAGGTAAAACAGGTGACTAGTGGTATGCTGCAACCACTACTGTTTAATTTGTACTTAAACGATATAGGAAATACCTTCAAGGAAATATTCAGTTGTTTGCTGATGATGCAAAATTCAGTACAGTAATAGTTAATCAAGCAATGTAGAGAGCTTATGGGATGATATAAATAGGCTGTCAGTATTATAAAGATAATGGGTCTCAGTTTAATGTTGATAAATATAAAGTTATGCATTTTAGGATAAATAGATTACAAACTGTATATACAACTTAAATATAAAGAGCTAATAAGCTTCATTTCGGCAATATAAACAATATTTTAAATTAAGGGGATATAAAATCCACATTGTTTTAAAACCGAATAAGAAACTCAAAGATTGGAATCACTTGCATTAGCTCATGCTAGTGAGTCACTTGCATTAGCTCACGCTAGTAATCGCCGATACTTTATAGTTTACTATATTCGGCATGAAACTCTCTGATTCCAATCTTTGAGTTTCTTATTCGGTTTTAAAACAATGTGGATTTTCTATCCCCTTAATTTAAAATATTGTGTATACAACATTGATAGAATTATACTCTAGTAAATAGATGAAGCTAGGAATTTAGGGATGGTGGTAGATAGAGAGTTAGAGTTTAGGGGACATATTGCTTATAATATTACTTGACCTATTGAAGAACACATGAACAACTAGAGATAAGGAAGTTGTTATTTCTCTTTATAAGGTCTTGATACATCCATATCTGAATTACTGTGCTCAGGTCTGGGCTCCTGGTTTCTTGGAGATGAGGAGGCGATGGTGAAAATTTAGAGGTAACCTAACCTACCAAGATGGTGAGTGGTCTGTGAAATGTTTCCTATGTGGATAGGTTGAGGGTGTGTGTGAATTGATATGATAGAATATTTAAGTTTCTTAAAGGGTTTTACAGGATTAATGCAGAGGAAATGTTTCAGCACTTGGCTAGAAGGGCCACAACAAGAAGTCATCCCTGGAAGTTCAGTAGAAGTGTGGTTAGTAGGGGTGGGAGGACTAGATTTTTTTTGCTTGGAGAGTTGTGAATGAGCGGAATGGGTTTACAGAGTCAGTTGTGAGTGCTCTGTCTGTTAATGGGTTCAAGGAGAGGTAAAAGAGATTGTGGGGATAGTTTGGGTCTCCCACGATGAGTCTTCAGACTCAATGGAGATGTCCTTACTATAATAATAATGCACCACTGCACTGTTTCATAGAACAATACAAATATTTGGGTTAAGGATCAATAAATGGCATTAGTTGTCTGCCAGTTTCCAAACGTAATTAGGAAGAAAATAGCTTTGTTTACTTCTTTTGAGGAATGAACAGACTTTTGATGATTTGTTTATTTTTTAATATATTTATTGTTTTAAAAAATGATAAATGTTTAAAAGTAGATAAACAAAAGTCTTGGGAAGACATCAGCAAGAATATAGAAGATAAATATCAGGAAGGTTGAAAAATGTTCAGAGGCTGTTGAAAAAGCTTAGAATTAGAGGAAAGAGTACTGAAAATGGAATCAGAGATGATTCTATTTTCGATTCCAATCAGAACAGCAGAAGAAAATTTTCAAGAAAAATGCAAGCATCAGTACATATCAATACGTGAGATAGAAAAGGCCATCAAAAACTTGAAATGTGGAAAGGAAGCTGGAGTAGACAAAAGTCTATCAGAGATGCTCAAATATGGAGATATAAAAGTTTTACACCGACTAAACTGCATAATTCAGAGGGACTGGTCAGAAGATCAAATTCTAGATGATTGGAATAGAGCTCTCATAGTTCCCATCTATAAAAAAGGGGAATAAAACTGAATGTGAGAATTACAGAGGAATTTCTCTACCAAGTGTTCTAGGTAAGATTTATGCAAATATACTTGAAAAGAGGTTGAGAAAGAGTGTGGAGGAGAAATTTGGTGAAGAACAATCTGGCTTCAGGCCAAATACAGGTTTCCAAGATCAGATTTTCACTTTTGACAATAAATAGTTGAGAAATCATGGGAATATGATAAGGATCTGGACTTAATTTGTAGATTTGGAAAAGACATGTGAAATGTGCCCAAAGAAAAGCATTTCAAACACTTCAGTTATATGGGATGAATGGAACATTATACAGAGCAATACACAATCTATATTTAATTTGTCAGTCAGCAGTTAGAATTGAAGGAAATGCAGAAAGATGGTTTGATTTAAAATCAGGGGCAAGACAGGGATGCATGTTATCTCTATTCTTATTCATCATCATATGGATTGCATTATGAAAGAAAGTGGCATTAAATCTGTAATTAGAATTGGAGATATGAAACTTCGCTCTTTGCTTTATGCAGATGATGATGTACTCCTAAACATATCTGGTTCAAGTCTTTGGGATTCTCTAACTAAATTGAGTAACAGCTATAACAAATTTGGATGAAAATCAGTAATAAAAAGACGAAAACTATGAAAATGGGGAGGCACTTGGAAAATTTCAGTTGTATTCTAATGGCAACCTATAAAACCACGTAAAATATTTCAGCTATTTAGGCCCAGTTTTTAGTGAAGATGGGAAATTAAATTTGGAAATGGACAACAGAATAAGAAAGCTGGTATGGTAGATAGCCAGTTGAATAAATTTATATGGAATAAGAGAGAAAATAGCCAAACCACTAAACTAGCAGTATACGCGACAGTGTTCAAATCATTTTTAAGTTAGATCTGAAAGTTGGGGTAGAACTAAAGTACTACCCCAATTACTACCTTGATTATTTGCAGATATGAGAGTTCTGAGAAAAATTAGGGGTTAACAGATGGCATCCCTGGCAGAATCATATTAAAAATGAAGATATTAAGAAGGAACTTGACATTGTTAGCGTTCGTTCAAGAGCTAGTCTTAGATGCTATGGACACTTAAACAGAATGGGAGAGGAAAGGTTGGCAAAACAGGATGTTTGATGCCAAGATGACAGGAAGGACCCAGAAGTAGATCATGATCTAAGTGATGAATTGATTCAGTCAGAAGTGCCTTAGAAGATCTAAATGTAAGATATGTAATGACTGTATCGGAGTAATAACCAGTTGTAGATTAATTGGAGGAAAATTGTTGATAGGCATTTGTTAGTAATGTAGACTTTGTCATGCATTAGTAGTAATGTGGACTTAATCATTAATTAATGTTGTAGACTTAGCCTGTCATATTAGCCTGTACACATTTCAGCAAAATATTATATCCAGGTAAATTATGATCCTTTTATTATCAGTAATAGTTGTAGTAGTAATAGTAAAAATTACTACAGGACCAGCAAGTGTTAACATTATAGTAGCCATTTTCATACTGCTTTGATGATTTATTATTGTTTTCCTAGACAGTATAAAAAATAAAATGCACTTTTGCAATCATAAAGATTGCAAAATTCATTTTTCTTAGAGTGTATATGTACTTAACTGTCAGTCAATAAACTTTTCAGACTGAGTATAAGGTAATTACCTGATATGGTATTACATCGCTAATTGTAAGGCACATAATGGATCCTTGTCATATTATAAGTATAGAAACTTCAAATGTGAGATAAGCATCTTTACAGAATACTCAGTGAAACTTATGCCGACGTGGCAGCTGCCTGAAACATGCATTATTGCTTAGCAAACTTCAAAGGAGATGAAACTAATTTGAAAAGATCAGAAGATCGTGATATTCTAACATTCTTAATTAATATAAATGTCATGTTCATGATATGTCTGAAAGATTTTCTTTATCTTGGATACGTGATTAATTTTGGGCCAAACAAATACTTGTTTCATGATTATCTGGAGTAAAATGTTTCCTGAACAAAAGATGCACCTTCCATTAAGTGTAATTAGGCAAAATTTACAAAAATAAGTCCCAGATTACTTTTTATAGGCAGATACAGTATTTATCTGATTACATAAATATTGTATCTACTTGTATTATTTTTTTACAGTTTTGTGTATACCCATTGATGGGTCCCAATTTTTTTATAATAAAAAAAAAAAGTTGTATGTTACAGTATGGAAGTTTCTCTTATTTTTTCCTGCTGTCAGCAACAAACTATGATTATGATATAAAAGGACTAGAAATATAAAAATATATTGTATACAATTTAGTTTATCTAATATCTGTATTTAAAATTAGATCTATATTGCTGTAAGGAATACACATTTCTTGCTTTCAGTAACATTAGATCTGAGATGCTCTGAAACCAAGTTAATAGTAAGTCGATAAATTTCTACTCCTCCACCCATTATTAGCAATGGCAAATACAGCTGAGATTACTATTCAGTTTTATTATAAGGGGAGTCCAAGTAAATTTAAAATAGACAAATAGAAGAAATCAAAAGTAGAATACTGCTAGGATGGCTTTTGAGAGGAGGATAGATATCTTCAACGTTGATATTCCCATTTGTTTAAAGGGGAAAGCTTTCAATCAGTATGTCATACTTCTGGAATTTAACTCAAGATATTGTTCACAGATGGAAAGTTACCAGAGAAGAATGTACTTGGTGGGACACTTAAAGATAAGATACCCTTTCATTTGATAAGAAAAGACATACAGGGCATTATCAGTTACATTTTGTATTCAAAATGGAGATGGACTGGACAAATTGCGTAATTAACTGGATGGCAGTTGACAAAGAGGAAGACCAAGGAAAAGATGACAAAATGCAATTGTTAGGATTGTTGGAATGCAGTGGGGTTAGGAAAGATGAAAATAGAATTTAATAGAAAAAATTGGGGAAGAATTGATCTAAGTTGAAGAAGAAGAGTCCAAGTCTGGATTACAGCTTAAAAATTGTAACTGATTAAAATTGCCATAATATAGCAAAATAAAATCTGTCCTCATAATCTAAATCCCATAATCCAGATGTAATCTTTGTAACTCTTCTTTGTACCCTTTCCACAGCTTCTTTATCCCTTTGGAACATGGGGAAGACCAAATCCGCACACAATAATCCAGGTGTGGTCTTATCAAGACCTTATAAAAAGGCAAAGTGACTTCCTTATTCTTACATGTCAAGGTTTGCTTCAACATCACAATTATCCTCTGAGTTGTATTTGCAACTTTTGTTATGTGGCCTTTGAACTTCAAATTGCTATCCACCATCACGCCAAGATCTCTAGCATCATCGTTTTCTTGTAGCATAACCCCACTAATGTGCATAATAACTTTACACTTAGTTGCATTAAACTAAGCCACTTTGTTTGTCCAAATTTCCAGCTTTTTTTTTTTAAGTACTGGACATCAGTAGCTACCCTGCCTATCTTTGCATCATCGGCAAATCGTTGCACCTCCTGTTAGACCCTTCCTAATGTCATTAATGTATAGATTGAACACAATGGCCCAAGGACTGAACCCTGAGGTATACTACTGGTCACCTTAAATCTGGCATTTTCACACCCACCTTCTACCACTTTTTGATATCTCTCTGTCAACCATCCACTGATTCAAGTCAAGAGTTTATATTCCAATCCCTTATTCTCCAGTTTATGCAACAGCTTTTCGTGTGGTATCCTATCAAATGCCTTGGCAGAATTCAATATTATCATAGTGTATCCATTCCCTTTATCCAACTTGGCCATAACGTTGTTATAAAATATGAACAAATTGCTAAAACATGACCTTCCTTTAGCAAACCTATATTACTTCTTACAGAATATAGTTTGTTTGTTATGCATTTCTGTATATGAGTTCTTACCAACTTCTCAAAAATGTTCACTACCACACATCAGTTTTTGCACCACCATTGTACAATGGAACTATCATACATTCCTTCCATTACTGTGGTATCATTCCTGAGCTGAGACTTAAGTTATCCAAATGTGTAAAAGGCTTAGCCAATTCGGCTGAACATTTCTTTAGTAAACGTGCTGATATTCCATCTGTCCCTATTTGACAAATAAAAATTTGTCAAATAGGGACTGACAGACTTTAGCTCTTCATCCAGTGGAGCAGTAGCACTGTGCACCATGCTACATCACCTGGTTGATATATCTTAGCAAAGTGAGTACTTGAAAGAAATTAAGGGGATAAACATCCCTTGTTGTTTTATAGCCAGTAAGCGAAACATAAGATCGAGAACTACGATCTATGAGTTTCATGCCGAAAAACCATCAGCGAAGGCAATTCGAAGTAAAGGTGGAGCAAGCTCCCTCACTATTCTTTATATTTTCTCATAATGTAAAACACAGCTCCTAGGAGATGTAATACTGTCATTACATTATGAGAAGTCACTACCAGACCGGCATGAAACTCATAGATCGTAGTTCTCAATCTTATGTTTCGCTTACTGGCTATAAAACAACAAGGGATGTTTATGTTTATCCCCTTAATTTCTATTAAGGTTTCCAGAAAACTAGCAGTTTGGCTTTTTATCTTAACTATAAAAGTGAGTACTCATTAATTGAACAATCTCATTAGCTTCCACTAGAGTACCATCTGCATTCGATAAAGTTATTCTTCCACATTCATTCTTTCTTTTTCTTGTTTCATAATGATAAAATTCTTCTGGATTGTCTTTAGCTTGCATAGTCAATTTCTTTTCATACTCCGATTTAGCTTTCTGCACAGCAGTCGTTACATTTCTGGCCTAAGCTTTATATATTTCATAACTCCTCTCACTCTTATTCTCACGATATTCTTTCCACATCATCATCTTCTTGTGAATCTCTTGCTTAATGAGGTTGCACATTGATTTTTACACCTAACCTATTTATTCCTAGAACACTAGGGGATACATTCAGATACCACTTCATTTAAGCCATTTTTTAAAGGTTCCCATGCATTGCTGATTTTTCCCATTCAGTAACTGATAATACCATGGGATGAAAGATAGTATTCTCCTAAGTTAATCACAATTTCCAGCTTTGTAGTTCAGCATGTAACCTGTTCTAATAGGGATATCAATATAATTAGATACTTCCCAAGAAAGCACAGCATGATCACTGTCACCAACTGGTGGTAAAATAGTCATATTATTAATAGAGACCCCCCCCCTTCCTTCCGATACTATAAACAAATCTAATACTCTTTGACTTTAGACATGCTGCTTGAGTCAGTTGTCTCACAACAATTCTGTAAATTCCTCTTCATTCTTATCATGAGATTTCTCTTCTACCCAGTCAATGTTTGGATAATTCAAGTCACCCATAATGATCACTTGTTTGTACCCATAAGGTTAAATTGCAATTCTTCGTCCCATTCAACTGAGCCACCAGGTCTGTAGCAACATCCTACCATATATATCATTTTGTTAGCCTCCACTTCACACCAGATAGCCTCAAACTCACTGCTACATGGGACATTATTGTATTCTTGCATTTCCACCCTAACTGGGCTTAAGTCATCTGAGAGTAAATGTACCTCCCCCTCTTCTGTCATTCCTAAAAATAATATATCCATTACACTCGAACCTAGTTACCATATCTGATTCTGATACCAGGTTTCACTAATGTCAACATCTTTTTTGAATATGACTAATGTCAAATTGAAAAAAAGCAACTAATTCAATTCCTTTCCTCTCTTGTATATAGAGAGGAAATATGACTTCTGCATTACTTCAACCGTGGTATCACTTCTGGGTCTGGCTCCCACAGATGAGACCTCAATAAAGGTTGAAACTGGTCTGGGTAGTGATCCTTCCCATAATGCATAGCATTATACATGTCCATAAAGATATGTGCTTTGCATTATGGGCACTAAGGCAAGTGATGTGAAGTCATTATCCTCTATATACGAGTTGCCTAGTCGTGAAGTTACTTCATGCACAAACTTTGTTTGCTTTCGCATGGATAGGCTTATGTGTTCGTCAGACATTTTTGTAATAGATTTCACGGTTTGATATGAACACAGATGATTAAAAAATAACTATTTATTAACTTAAAAACTAATATTTCACTGGTATTATATCCAGCATCTTCAGAGCACACAACACAAAGTTTGTTACAAATGCAAAAAATTTGTTTGCTTTCACTTCGATAAAGGATTAAACCAAGAATACAATTTCTTGACATCTTTAATTTATCTACATTAGTGTAGAATTAGAATCCACATGAGCAAAAACACTTAGTTGAGCAATAATTGGATGGGAACCAATTTCAGAACAAATAATAATAAGTATATTTTAAAAATAAATTTGGAATGCTAAGAGTTGTCCATTGCTATGCCTGAACTGAGAATGCATCTTTTGTATGAATTTTTTGAAAAATTTTTTTTTTTATTTTGAAGAAAAAGAAATGATTTATAGTCTGTGGGATACACTCTTGATGATGACACATGGTAAAGACTACACTTCTCATGGGTAAATTTAATGCTGAATTTGGTACAAGTATTGAAGGACATCATCATCAAATTCCTGCCATGTATCCTCAGGGGGTGTACAGGATATGCTAGTACTACATGAAAAAATTTACATCATTAATAACTTCCTATCTACAATTTGCCTCCAAATGAGTCTGTTACTTGTCAAGACTCTAACATTATCAGATCTTATATTTCTATCATCTAAGGCACTTTGTACTGTATCAATCCACCTATATCTTGGTCTTCCTCTGGGTCGTTTTCCTGCCAACCTTGCAGAGAACACTTGTTTTGTTAATCTTTCCTCGCCCATTCTGTTTAAGTGACCACATCACTTGAAATTAGCTCTGCTAACGCATTCCTGGATGCTGATAATATCAAGTTCTTTCCTAATATTCTCACTTTTAATATGTTATTGCCATTGATGCCATCTGTTCACGCCTCTAATCTTTCTCAGGACTCTCATATCTGCCGTCTCTAGTCTTTGGTCAAGTGTTTTACTTCTGACCTAGCTCTCAGATCCATAAGTTAAAACTAGTTTGAATTCTGTCTTGTATGCAGCTAATTTAGTGTTCCGACTAATTTCTCTCTTATTCCATATTAAATTATTCATATGGAATAAGAGACTTCCTACCATACCAGCTATGACAGTATGACTTCCTACCATACCAGCTTTGTTGATTCTGTTGTCTATTTCCATATTTAATTTATCATCTTCACTAAAAATTGTGCCTAAGTAGCTGAAATGTTTTACTTGTTCCACAGGTTCTCCATTCACAACGCAGTTGACATTTTAAAGTATTCTGACTATTTTCATTGTCTTTGTCTTTTTATTGCTGTTTCCATATTTAATTTACCGTCGTCACTAAAAATCGTGCCTAAGTAGCTGAAATGTTTTACTTGTTCCACAGGTTCTCTGTTCACAACGCAGTTGACATTTTCAATGATTCTGACTATTTTCATTGTCTTTTTCTTTTTATTGCTGACCTTCATACCATATCTATTACAACAGTTATTCAGTTTAGTCAGGGAATCTTGCAGGCTTGTAGTGGATTTATTTAGTAGCATAACATCATCTGCATAAAGCAAAGGGCTGACATTAACATCTCCAATTTTGATATTAGGTTTAATACCACTTTCCTTCATAATGTGATCCATATAGATAATGAATAACAGAGGGGATAATGTACGTCCTTGTCTCACACCATATTTAACATTAAACCATCTTCCTGTACTTCCTTTAGTTCTAAATGCTGACTTACAACTCAAATAAAGACTAAGTATTGATTGATATAATGTCCCATTGACACCATATAACTGTAGTGTATCGAATAGCTTCTCTCTTGGCACCTTGTGATATGTCTTTTCCAGATTGGCAAAACTTAAATACAGATCTTTGTTATATTCCCATGATTTCTCCACTATTTGTCGTAAAGTGAAGATCTGATCCTGACAGCCTCTGTTTGGCCTGAATTCAGATTGGTCTTCACCAAGCTTTTCTTCCACAATTCTTCCCAACCATTTCTCAAGTATACTTGCATAAATCTTACCAGGAACATTCAGTAGGGAAATAGTAGGGGGTGGGGGTATTGAAGGACTGGAGAACTTAACGGGCAACCATGGTTATAGAGAGAAATGAATTATTGGTGAAACTGTGTGGTAAATATAATTTAATAATAGGTGGTGCAATCTTCCAGTATAAGACAATACATAAAGTAACCTTGATGTGTTGCCAAATGGCAAATTCAGGATGAAATAGATCATCCTACTATCATACAAAAGTGCAAGAGAATAGTTATTAGATGTCAGAAATAAAAAAGTAATAATATTGCACCAGATCATCACCTAATAATTGGATCTGTGTCGTTATTATATGGTATAATGCAAAACAGCAATACTGAAATTCAACATCCCCTACAGATATGCCATTCAACTGTATGCATATTAATAGAAGAGCAATAGTAGAGTCTACCCCATTACATTTAATAACAATGTTGTCGACATTGAAAGAAAAGGCATTTTTTGTTGAGCATTGTTTTCATTTATATGGAGTTGGTAGAGAAAATAGTCCAATCCCTAAGACATGTTTGTCATAGGCTTGGACCATTCCAGCAGGATGTAACAGCCTGTCACACATCACATGGTTCTAGAGCCAATTTATCAGAACACTTCCCGGGAGGCTCATTTCAAAGCTCACAGAATTCCCATACCCTTCCTGTTCTCCTGATATCACATCACTGGATGTCTTTGTTTGGGAAATGTTGAATGAATGGGTATTCAACCATGATCCTTCAAACCTTAATAAACTAAGGATAAAATTACACGATATATCCAGCAGATGTCCCAACCCTTGTTCTCCAAGATGACAGAAAACCTTCACATACGCTATGACACCTGTCTTGAAATACAAGTGCTCATTTTGATGTCAAAAATGCTTTATTCGACCAAGATTCTACCGATAGTTGTGTATATACATATCATCATGTATAAACATATATTTCTTTGTTAATAAACCATTGACTTCATAACATATATCACTGTATTCATCTGAAAATTGAGACATGTGGAAGAATTCATTATAAAATATTAATACTGGAAACATTTATGTTTAATATTTTTATTGTAAAATTTTTGGCTAAGTTTCATAGCCACTGTCAATACAGTTATCGGAAAACTCAAAAAAAGAACAATTTAATTGAAAGCATGTGATATTATGTGCAATATTGGCTGCTGGAGAATAGTTCCATCTGAATTAATAGATATTCAAAATAAATTATAATAAATTGATTTAGTTAATTATTTTAAAATTATAAATAATATTTAATTACAATTATGAAACACATGAATGGTGAGTATTGGTTAATAATTCTTCCGAAAATTGGGATTTAGGCAATTGTTTTTGTTCAGATTCAGGTCTTGAATGTATGCTTTACAGCTTTCTTTGTTGAGTCTTTCTAAAAGAAATTAACTTTTGTAACACTTATGTTTCGTTCCATTGAATTCTGTGTTTTGTAGATAAAGTGGTTTCTTAAACTGGATTTATTGGGTTTGTTAAGAGAAATGCATTCCTGATTTTCTTCCAGATGAATTTGTGCAGATCGACCAGTTTGTTCATAATAACATAAGTCACAAGAGCAGGGGATTCTATAAACTTCAGGATAAGATAGAGGAGGATATTTTTCACATTATGAAGGAAAGTGGTATTAAATCTGATATCAAAATTGGTAATGTTTATCATAGCTCTTTACTTTATGCAGATGATGTTATACTTCTGAATAAATTGAGTCCAAGTCTGCAAGATCCCCTGACTAAACCGAATAACTGTTGTAATAAAGTTGGTATGAAAATCAGCAATAAAAAGACAAAGACAGTGAAAATAGGCAGAAACATTGAAAACATCAACTGTATCCTGAATGGTGAACCTATAGAACAAGTAAAACATTTCAGCTATTTAGGCACAATTTTTAGTGAACATGACAAAATAGAAATAGACAACAGAATTAGTCAACCTCATATGATAGGAAAGTCAGCTGAATAAATTTATATGGAATAAGAAAGAAATTAGTCAAAACACTAAATTAGCTGTATACAAGATGGTGTTCAAATCAATTTTGACTTATGGATTTGAGAGCTGGGTTAGAAATCAAACACTTGATCAAAGACTGGATACTTTTGATATGAGAGTTCTGAGAAGGATTAGTGGAGTGAACAGATGGCATCAATGGCAGTATCACATTTAAAATGAGGATATTAGGAAAGAACTTGTCATTGTTTGCATTTGGGAATGTCTTAATAGAGCTAATCTCAGGTGGTATGATCACTTAAACAGAATGGGAGAGGAAAAGATTAGCAAAACAAGTGTTCTTTGCCATGTTGGCAGAAAAAAGACCCAGAGGAAGACCAAGATATAGATGGACTGATACAGTGAAAAGCACCTTAAAAGACAGAAATATAAGATCTGATAATATTGGAATCTTGACAGGATAATTAAGATTATCTTAATTATTCTGTACACCCCTGAGGGTACATATCAGGAATTTGATGATGATGGTTTAAAGTTTAAGCATCATTTGTGTGGAAGGAAAAAATGTAAGTGTTATAGATGTATCTAGAATCAGTATATTCTTTTTCAGGTTATCTTGGAAGTAGTGGAATAAGCTACATTTCTGACTTTTCTTACCATTCGTACTATAGGCTTACGCTGCATAAAATAGTTCCTTAAATTTTTTTACGTTATTGCATCGTGTGGTACTTTGTATATAATTATTTTACTACTTCCTTACTTGCCGATGCTAGAATTAAATTGTCACAGGGAACTTATTTTTGGAAACTGCAATTATCTATTCCATGATATTCAACGACTGCTAACTTTACCCTAAACATGGCAGAAATGACTGGTGGTATTGACTCTTGTATTCCTACTTGTGGTAGTCCTAAATTAGCAATGCATCCTAATGGCAAACCTCTGAGAAGTAGTAAAATAATTATATACAAAGTACCATACGATGTGATAACGTGAAAAATGTAAGGAACTATTTTATGCAGTGTAAGCCTATAGTTCAAATGGTAGGGAAAGTCATAAATGTAGTTTATTCCACTACTTCCAAGATAACCTGAAAAAGTGTATAGGTTATCTGATAAGAAGGTCCATTCTTCTACAAACACAGGAATATTGTTCAAGCTATGTCAGTTGTTGGTAAGAAATCTTTTTCCAGTTTTGTTAGCTCTCCTTGTAAGACAATAACTATCTTAGTTGCAGTCAAATAGAAAATCATTAAATTTAATTAATGCAGAGATTGCAGGAATTCCATATAAGATACTTTTAGATAGTGGTGCTCTTGTTTCAGTTGTCACACTGGCAATTCTTTTTGCTCTTAATAGCACGTACAAGAAGACTTACAGGTCTTAGACACACATCAGTTTGAGGGGTTTTGGCTTGAGGGGATTTTAATTAGGAGTTGCCACTGAGTTCTACTCAGAGCATCACTGTAGATATATTCTTTCCTGATTTTTTCTTACTGTGACACATGAATTATTGCTTTTGAGTACTATATGTGGTGTATTCCATGTTGTTTTAGGAGAAGAATTTTTATTTTTGCATAAGTATTCATGTGGTTATTCTTGAGGAATAATTTCATTCCGTGGTATTGAATTTTGTAAAGAATCCTCTAAGTGTTTTTCTGAAAAATTAGTAAAATGTACTCCTCTTAGTAAGGATGACATTAATGTATGTAATCCGATAAGTCAGTTGTTGCATGCAGAACAAGAGTCTGATATTTTAATTAAAGATTATTTTCATAAAAATGCTAAGTATGTTTTTCTGAAACATTAGCAAACCATACATACTCATAGTAAGTATGACAGTGATGTATGTAATCTAATAAGTAAAGATTTGCATGCAGAACAAGAACCTGATGTTTTAAGTAAAGATTGTGTAAAAATGTTAATGTGAAACCTTTTGAGTTCTTCTAAAATAGAAATGGCAAGGAAGTTTACAGATGAAATTTGAGATACTGATTCCATAAAGATTGCCCAGCAGAAAAATCCATTTTGGAGACCTATATACAGTATGGTGAAAAAAATTAAATTAAATTAAATTTAAAAAAAATAGTACTGAATAACTACAACAATATATATGTGAGGAGTAAATGGGTTTATTAACAAAGAAATATATATATTTACACATGATGATATGTACATCCACAACTATCGGTGGAATCTTGGTCGAATAAAACATTAATGATAGTAGATTACATGCTTGAAATGCACTCCTTGTCTTTCAAGACAGGTTTTGTAGCACATGTGAAGACTCTGTCATCTTGGAGAACAAAGATTGGGACATCTGCTGGACATATCGTGTAATTTTATCCCTTAGTTCATCAAGGTTTGAAGACTGCTCATGGTTGAATGCCCGTTCCTTCAACATACCCCTAAACGAAGGCATCAAGTGAAGTGAGACTAGGAGAACATGAAGAGTGTGGGAATTCTCTAAACCTCAAAATCAGACTCCTGGGGAAGTGTTGTGATAAATAGGTGCTAGATGTGTGACAGGTTGCTCCATCCTGTTGGAATACCTGTGCATGAAATGGAATATTTTTTGCATGACACATCCTGTGCAATCTTAGGTGAACGGAACCAACATATTCTCAATGTATCGTTTACTATTCAAGGTCACAGTTACACCATCCTCTTCATCGAAGTACAACCCAATTATGCCATGGCTGGAAACTGCACACCATTTAGTGATCTCACTATAAAGAATTTTCTCTTGGACAAATTCAAATCTCAAGAAGCCAAGAAACTTGTAAGTTCATCTGTTTACATGACTGTATGGATGGAAATATGCTTCGTTCAAGTACCAGATATTATGGAGGAAGGATGGATTTTCATACATTGGCCAGCATGCACGTACAGTATTCCCGCTGTGCAGCACAATCCATTGCTGTTAAACACTGATCCATCTGAATGACATATGAAACGACGCCCAGCTCCTTGAGGATTCTCTGTAGTGACTGCCTTGGTTTCCCAAGTTTTACCACTGTTTGGTGTTGACTGCATTTCAGAAACTGTAATTCTTGTTCCAGATGAAAGTCATGGACGGGTGTCCGTGATTCTCATTTGTGCTAATATTGTGGCAGAACACTCCCAAGTACATCAGAACCTCGTGATTAAGGCAATGCTGACACTATTGCTTGGGAGACGCTTACAGAAACAATGAACAAACAAACTGCTCAGAAACATGTTGTGGACTTGGACTATTTGCTCTACCAACTCTGTATGAATGAAAATAATGCTCAACAATAAACGTCTTTTCTTCCAACATCAACACCATTGCTTCAGCTAAATGTAATGGTGTAGACTGTATGTACTCTTCTATTAATGTATGCATAGTACGTTACTGAAGGGGGTGTCGAAGTTCTGTACTTTTTTTTTTTTTTTCACCATACCATAAAAAGTGACCTAAGAAGGATTAGTATCTAATGGTTTTATACATTTTAATCTATGTTGAAAGTTTATTTTTCACTTGGTTAGAATATAATAAATAATAAAACCAGGGTAAGGTGGTGCAACACCAGGACAACTCCTTGCAAAGGTGGAGCAAGCTAACCCCAGTCCTGAAGATACTTTCAGGCGCAAATTTTGTTTGCCCACACTTGGATAAAGGATTAAACTAAATTTATTATATTCTAACCTAGTGAAAAATAAACCTTCAACATCTTTCTCTAAATCCAGAGTAATTTATTAAAAAGGTGGCACACCATTTGGCAACTCCTATAGGTAAAGATGACCTTGCTAATGCTTCTGGCTGGTATCTCCACTTGGGCCTGGCTCCCACTGAAGAGACCTCAATAAAGGTTGAAACTAGTCTGGGTAGTGGCCCTTCCCTTAATGCATAACATTAGACATATCCGCAAGGAGATGTATTTTGCATTATGGGAGATACTGAGATAGGAGTGATAGTAGCTTGCTCCACCTTTGCAAGGAGTCGCCTGGTGTTGCACCACCTTACCCCAGTCCTGAAGATACTTTCAGGTGCAAACTTTGTTTGCTCACACTCACTTGGATAAAGGATTAAACTAAATTTATTACATTTTAATCTAGCTAGGTTATTTTTAAGTTCACAAAGAATACTCTGTATAAAAGATGAGAATGTAGGAACTAATTATAGAGTGGTAACGCCATCTAAAATAATTCCCTGGATGATGAATGAGTATCACTCGTCTATTCTGGCAAGTCATATAGGATTTGGTAAAACCTTATAATGTATTAAAGAGCATTATTTTCTGGTTGGGACTTCACAGTTAAAGATATCAAAAAATAGAAAATCAGCTAGACTAGATGGCATAAATACAGAGCTTTGGAATTATGGTATAGAATATTTACATTGCATATTCTTAAAATTAGTAAATAACTGTTGAGGAAATGCGAGGTTCCATCAGATCGGTAAAAAGCTAAGGTTATATCTATATTTAAGGAAGGAGACAAAAATTGTGGAAATTACAGAGGAATAAGTTTATTTTTATTAAATAAAGGTTACAAAATTTACAGTAAAATCCTGAATAAAAGATAGAAATATTGCAAACAGTCTACTTTCAGAAGGACAAAATGGCTTCAGACATGGAAGGTCATCTGTAAATAATATTTATGTGTTAAAACAGATTATTGAAAAAAAGGTGAGAATTTAATTTAGAGACTCATCTAGCCTTTATAGATTATGAGAAAGCTTTCGATAAAATACACAGAAAAAAATTATGGAATATAATGAAAAAGCAAACATATCTATTATCTTTGGTACAAGCTATACAAAGTTTATATAAAGATACAAAAGTACAGTTACAGATAGATAATAAATTAGCAAGAAGAGATTGAAATTAAGTGTTAGGCAGGGATGCGGCTTATCTTCAACTCTATTCAATATATATATTAATCCGATTATTAAAATATGGAAAACAACAATAAAACAAGGCATCCAAATTAAAAATTCAACAAATATATCCAGTTAACCAGAAGAACTGTTATCGATACAATGCTGTATGCAGATGGTCTGATTACATTACAAGACAATGAAGATGACTTTCAAAAAAATCAATTTATGAATTAAACAAAATAAGCCAACAATATAATTTAAAAACTTTGCAAAATAAAACAAAAGTCACAGCATTTAAAGTCGAGATCATGTTAGATCAAAAATAATCATGGAAAATAATAGAACAGGTGACACAGTTTAATTATTTAGGCTGCATAATAACATATCTAAAAGATAAAGATATAGATAAAAAAAGAAATTTCAGAAAATCTATGCAACAATTAAAAGGACACTGAATTAAAAAACAAGATGAGAAACTCAACTAAAATTTTATAAAGCAATGGCCACTCCCACATTATTATATGGTTCAGAAATATGAACTGTTAAAATGAAACATAAAAGTAAAATATAAGCTGCAGAAATGAGATTTTTAGGAGCACTTAAATGATGCAGAAAATTAGACCATATAAAAGATAAAGATATCAGAAGAGAGCTAGATACTCATATTTTTCTTAGCAGAACTCAAATTTCAACCCCATACTACTTCTCATCTCAGGTTTTCCAAATACTTGCTCTTTGATTCCTTTTGAGGGTGTGATCTGTGCATATGCTCTCTTTCATGGTATGAGAGAGAGAGAGAGCATCCAACCTAGAATCATCTTACTTTGACCTTCTTTGGCTGAAAATCTCTCTTCCCCACTCAAATTCATCTGCGATCTCTATCATCTATCCAGTGCCACCAATCATTCTGAACTTTTTAACTTCCTCTTCTTCAGTGTTGATTTTCTCACTCTCATTTTGCCAACAGTGAAGTTATCTTCCTCTGAAATTTTAAAAATTCTAAAATTTTTAAAATTTTAGAATTTAAAATTTTAAATTCTAATAACCATACAGAAATTGTTCACATGCCTACCAGAATACCAAATAATTTTAACCACTTCTGTAAGTGCCACCCTGGATCTCTTCCATGTTAGTGACCCTACCAAGTACACTGTGAATATTATGTACTGTAAGTAATGGGACCGCTATTTAGTTCTCTATCTCTCACTCCCATGGTAAAACACTTACAGAGCTGCTCCCTCAATCAAGAGTTGTCTGGCATTGTAACAATGCCAAGTAGGATAACCTTCGTAACTTCTGTGCCTCATTCCATTGGTTAAGACTTTTTGTCTTTGGCCTTCCAGTCCAGACATACGCACTGAACATATCTCTAAAGTTATCCTTTCTGTATTACACCCAATTCTCCATTTACACAGTAGATTGGTTCCAGAAAAAAAAAACGTATGAATGGAAACCCTGTAAAAAAGAATACAGTGCATATAAAAAAATAGAAGAATGGTTCCAAATGCGAAAACCCGATACGAACAATAAGTTATTTTCAAACAAAACATATGAAAATCATTGAATAAAACTATTTAATTTTAATGGAATACTTTTTTTTTTAATTTTAAATATTTATTTAAAGTATATACATATGTATCTTTCTTAAAGAAAATAGTGTGTCACTATTTTCTGAAATCACTAATAAAACAGAAATTCGAAAATGCCCAAATACACCCACGCATATGGATATTAGTTAAATTTTATTTGCCGTCACTTTCTGAACAGTAGCCACACTCTTTTGTGTGAGACTGGAATTAAATCACTTCCATCACTTGAAACACTTTGGCCGTCCTGTTCATACTGTAATGGCGAAACATTTTTCTTCATTAAAAGAAACTAAATTTGCACTAATTTCCAATAATTCTGAAGGTTGATTTTTTTTAACCACAAATTCTGTAATTAATTGTTGAGATCCTGTTTTGACTAGATCTTTGTATAATTCTTTATATCGCACTATACATGACTTCAGTTCATGTTAAAATTTTCAGTTTGTTCAGCATTTGGATCATGTGTAAGAAAATGACTTTGCAATTTATTAGCCATTTGAAACCCTTCTTTAATCAGTCCTGCAGTGAGTGGAATCTCTTCGTCATCATCATCACTTTTTTTTCTTTTTCATTGAGATTCTCAAGTACAGTTCTATTATTTTGTCTTCACTAACAGCCTTCTCAACCACCAATTCTTCAATATCTGCAAGCAAAAAATCATCAAATCCTTCTCTGCCAACTGCATGTGCTAATCAGTTGTATGTAAAGGGTACAGGGTTTTTCTTTTTCACACATTCTGGCCAAGTAGCTTTCCAGCATGCATTTAAAGTTGATGGTTTCAATTCTGATAACGCCAACTTAGCAAGTTTGATGCAATCCAAAATAGAAAATTTCTTCCACACATCAATAACTGTCAGAAAATTATCCTTATCTAGTTTATCCAAAATGTATTGGAATGTTCTTCTTATGAAGAACATTCCAATGCATTCTTTTGAAGGTAGCGATAACACCCCATTCTAGTGGTTGTATTAGGTAGCAGATAACAAAATTTCACATTTGAGCATTCTAAAACAGGATTGCCAGACACATTGTCTGTAATCAATAAAACTTTAAAGTCCAGATTTTTTTCCATGAAATAGCGTTTAACTTCTGGAACAAAACATTGATGGAGCCATTCATTAAAAATTTCTTTTGTAACCCAACCTTTTTTGTTTGCCTTCCAGTGCACTGGTAATGTGTTAAAATCCACACCTTTCATTGGCTGTGGTTTTTGGGATCGATTAATGAGTAATGGTTTTAATATGTGATCTCCTGAAGCATTGCTGCAAAATAATAGTGACATGATCCTTAGCTGCTTTAAAGCCACCAACACTTTTTTTTGATTTCGTTATGAGTTCTACTTGGCATGTTTTTCCAAAAAAGGCCGGACTCATCTGTTTTCCAAACTTCATCAGGAGTGTAGCCATCATTTTCAATAATTTTTGAAAGAAATTTCCTATCTGCTGGCTCATCTGAAGATGGGGCTTCTTTTATTTTTACATTATGAAGCATGTATCTTTTGAGAAATTTTGTAAGCCAACCTGTGGTTGTAGAAAAATCACAATTGTTGTTTAATGTTGTTGGCTCCTTTTCCTGAATCTGTTTGTACAACTGTAAGTGCTTTCTGTTTGATGACATTCCTGTCTAAAGGTATTACTTTTTTGTGAGCAATCTTCTATCCACATCACTAGGGCCTTTTCCATGTTCACTTTTATAATGTCTCTTGTATATGATGAGTACTTGGCACCTAATTTTGTTCCATAAAGAACAGATTTTCTAATGACCTCCTCATTTTTCTTAATTGTTCTCATGTTAGCTTTGTTCAATCCAAAATATTTCCCTAAGGATGTTGTACTTTCTCCAGCTGCTAAACGATCTAAAATTTGGATCTTAATTTCTAAAGAAATAGCTTTTCTTTTCTTCTTCTGTCTAACTGAATTATCTGACATCATGATTAATGGAGTAATGTTATGAAAATATCTGAAAATAATCAATTTTACTAATTTGACATTACGCATATAAAATTTAATACATACCTGTAACTTTATTGCACTAACAAAAAACTTTCATGAACAAAACACAACACATGTAAACATTTCAAATTGTAAACGAAAAATAGAAAAATTATATGTACGTATGATTTTTACCAGGTAAAATAGAAAATGTGAAAAAAGAAATGGAAAGACTTGAAATAGACATTCTGGGCATTAGTGAGACGAGATGGGAGGGACAGGGTAATTTCTGGAGTGGAGAATTTCGGATAATATATTCAGGACAAATGAAGGGTGAGTCAGGTGTTGCACTAATGCTTCATAAAAAAGTTGGAAAGTTAATCACTACAATAATTAACTATAGCAACAGAATCATGGTGATAAGCATTCAAAATGAACCAGTAAACCTCAATATTATAATGGTCTACATGCCAACATCACAACATAGCCATGAAGAAATAGAAGAAATTTATGAACAAATAGAAGAAATCTGGAGCAGCTTTAAAGACAGAGACAATACAATAATAATGAGAGATTGGAATGCTATAGTGGGATAAGAGAGCAACGATAATGTTTCAGGAAGATTTGGTCTTGGACGTAGGAATGAAAGATGAAAGCAATTAATAGAATTTTGTACACAAAAACGGTTAGTTATAGCAAATACATTATTTCAAGTTCCAAAAAGAAGAAGATACACCTGGAAAGTGCCTGGGGATTCAAATAGATTATATATCGGTCAAGAAAAGATACAGAAACCAAATAAAAAATTGCAAAAGCTATCCAGGTGCCAACATTAGTAGTGACCATAATTTTGTCTTAATGAAAACAGAACTGAAACATAGGAAACAAATCCAAAGATACAAACCAATAAGATGGGACCTTGAAAAATTAAAGAGTAAAGAAGTAAAGAGATGATACCAAGAGGCAACTGGTCATAACATTCCAGAAAACATAAATAGTCAGAATAATATTGAAAACCAATGGAATATGATTAAAGAGTTAATTACAAATTCATCAAATCAATTATTGAAAAATGCAGGAAAAAAAAAGAAAACATTGGATAACAGATGAAATACTTGGCCTTATGGATGAAAGAAGAAAATATAAAAATGCTGTTAAAGAAGAAGATGTGGCCAAATACAAATATCTTAAAAATCAAATTACAAAAAAATGTAGACAAGCCAAAAAAGAATACCTGGAAGAACAGTGTAATAACATAGATAAATTATTTAAAAAAGAAAACATAGAGAAAGCCTATAAAGAAATTAACAAACTGACTCAAATTTAATAAGAACAGCAAAAACAATGCCATCAAAGATGAAAATGGAAAATTAATAATAGAATCTGAGGATATATTAATGGAATGGAAGAATTATCTTGAAAATCTCTATAATGGCGACGAACTTGATGTTGATATCAGCAAAGAAAATCAAAATGAAGATAACCTAGGACCCCCAATAATGTGAGAAGAATTTGATAAAGCACTGTCTGAAATGAGTAAGGGAAAAAGTACAGGCGTAGACAATATTCCTATAGAACTGCTACAAAATCAAGGTGATGAGACAAAAACCTTACTCTATCAATTAATAGCTCAAATCTATGATAGAGGAGAAATACCAAAGGAGTTTATGAAATCAACCATAATATCAATACCAAAAAAGAATAATGCAAACAAATGCAGCCAATTTAGAACAATAGCTTTAATCCCATATGTTAGCAAAATTCTGCTAAAAATTATTCAAAATAGAATTTATTCAAAAATAGATTGTCTATTGGATGAAGGCCAATTTGGATTCAGAAAGAATAAAGTAACAAGAGAGGCAATACTCTGTTCATCATCATCATCATCAAATTCCTGCCATGTCATATCCTGTACACCCCTTGAGGGGTGTACAGGATATGACAGTACTACATGAAAAATTTACATCATTACTAACTTCCTATCTACAATTTTCCTCCAAATCAGTCTGTTATTTGTCAAGACTCCAACATTATCAGATCTTATATTTCTATTGTCTAAGGCACTTTGTACTGTATCAATCCACTTATATCTTGGTTTTCCTCTGGGTCGTTTTCCTGCCAACCTGGCAGAGAACACTTGTTTTGCTAATCTTTCCTCTCCCATTCTATTTAAGTGACTTTACCACCTGAGATTAGCTCTGCTAACGCATTCCTGGATGCTGACAATGTCAAGTTCTTTCCTAATATCCTCATTTTTAATATGATATTGCCATTGATGCCATCTGTTCATGCCTCTAATCTTTCGCAGGACTCTCATATCTGCGGTCTCTAGTCTTTGGTCAAGTGTTTTACTTCTGACCCAGCTCTCAGATCCATAAGTTAAAACGGGTTTGAACACTGTCTTGTATACAGCTAATTTAGTGTTCCGACTAATTTCTCTCTTATTCCATATGAATTTATTCAATTGACTTCCCACCATACCAGCTTTGCTGATTCTGTTGTCTATTTCTATATTTAATTTACCATCTTCAGTAAAAATCGTGCCTAAGTAACTGAAATGTTTTACTTGTTCCACAGGTTCTCCATTCACAACACAGTTGACATTTTCAATGATTCTGCCTATTTTCATTGTCTTTGTCTTTTTATTGCTGACCTTCATACCATATCTATTACAACAGCTATTCAATTTAGTCAGAGAATCTTGCAGACTTGTAGCGGATTTATTTAGAAATATAACATCATCCCCATAAAGCAAAGAGCTGACATTAACATCTCCAATTTTGATATCAGGTTTAATACCACTTTCCTTTATAATGTGATCCATATAGATAATGAATAACAGAGGGGAGATAATGTACATCCTTGTCTCACACCAGATTTAACATTAAACCATCTTCCTGTACTTCCTTCAATTCTAACTGCTGACTTACAACTCAAATAAAGACTAAGTATTGCTTGATATAATGCCCCATTGACACCATATAACTGCAGCGTATTGAGTAGCTTCTCTCTTGGCACCTTGTCATATGCCTTTTCCAAATCGACAAAACTTAAATACAGATCTTTGTTATATTCCCATGCTTTCTCGACTATTTGTCATAAAGTGAAGATCTGATCCTGACAGCCTCTATTTGGCTTGAATCCAGCTTGTTCTTCACCAAGCTTTTCTTCCACAATTCTTCTCAACCGTTTCTCAAGTATACTTGCATAGATTTTGCTAGGAACACTCAGTAGGGAAATACCTCTGTAATTCTCAAATTCAGTTTTATTTCCCTTTTTATATATGGGTACTATGAGAGCTCTATTCCAATCATCGGGAATTCGTCCCTCAGTCCAAGCTTTCTGAACTATGCAGTGCAGCCACTGTAAGACTTTTATACCACCATACTTTAGCATTTCTGGTCGAATATCATCTACTCCTGCTGCCTTTCCACATTTCAAGCCTTTGATGGCTTTTTCTACTTCAAGTATGGATATGTATTCCTGACTGCATGCCTGGTCAGTGTTTTTTATCACTGTGCTGTCATCACTGCTTGTTTCATTTAGCAGTTTTTCAAAATAATTACTCCACACTTCAAGGATATCTTTTTCTCCTGTTTTCATGTCACCTTTATCATCTCTAACTCCTTTTACAGCACTCTTTCCTCCATTCCTAAGCTTCTTCAACAACCTCCAGAATATTTTGCCACCTTCTTGATATTTATTTTCTATATTCTTGCCAAAGTCCTCCCATGACTTTTGTTTAGCTAGTTTTACACACTGTTTAGCTTTCTTACATTTGTCTCTGTATTCTGTAAGAGTAAAAGCTGACTTATTTGCCAGGAACTTTTGATATGCTTTCTTCTTTTCCTTCACTGCCTCTTTAACTTCCTGTGTCCACCAGGGAGTTCTGATTTTTTTATCCTTGCACACAACCTCACCACATGCCTCTCTGGCAGAATCAATCAATGTTTTCTTCAGAGTTTGCCACTGAATCTCCAAGGTTTGATTCCTGTTCTCAAACTCTTTCATTTTCTTTTCAGTAATCTTTCTGTAAATAAGGAGAAAATAATAAATATCAGGAGCGGAGTAAGGTAAGGATGTATACTTTCACCACTTTTATTTAATTTATATATTGAAAAGGCCATTCAGGAAACTAAAGATAAAATAAATAGTGGCATAAAGATAAATGGTGAGCAAGTCACGTGTTTAAGATTTGCTGATGACATAGCCCTTGTAGCAGAAAACAGAAGAACGTTAAAAACAATGCTAGGATTATTAAATAATAACCTTGAAAAATATAAAATGAAAATCAACACAGATAAGACTAAAATAATTGTTACAGGCAAAATCCCTATCAATACAGAGCATTTAGACATCAGCGGGAAATAAATAAAACATGTGAAAAGCTTTAAATATTTAGGAAGCCTAATAACAGAAGATGGCAGAACAAGAGAAGACATAAGATCAAGAATAAACAATGCAAAAGCCCAATTCTCTAAGATGAAAAGCATTTTAACAGGAAACCTCAACTTATTTTTGAAAAAAAAATTAGTAAAGACATTGATATGGAGCATTGCACTGTATGGATGTGAAACCTGGATTCTGGGCAGAGAAGATGTAAGAAGATTGAAGGCTTTTGAAATGCGGTGCTGGCATCACACGAACAAAATAAAATGGACAGAAAAAAAATCAAACCAAAAAGTCCTGAGAGAGAGATAAACGAAACAAGAACTCTAATTAAATCGATCAAAATTAGAAGGGATAGGTGGTTTCGACATATACTTCGACATGATGGACTTGTGAAAAGAATAACTGAAGGCAAAATAGAGGGGAAAAGAAGAAGAGGCAGACCAAAGAAAAGCTTTCTTGATCAAGTCAAAGACAGCAGGTTTGAGGAGTTACCAGGAGATTAAGAAGAAAGCTAATGATAGAGCGGAATGGAGGAAATTGCTGCTGAGCTACCAGTCCCAAGACTGATGCAACTGATGATGATTTTTTTTAAATATCATTTTTTACACTTACATATCATTTTTACATTTACATATCTAGGATATGATCATTATAATGGAAATACCCTTTTAAACAGAAATTTTAAAAATAAGTGCCATTTTGAACCATGTTAAATCAGAATATTCCATGTAAAAATACAATTGCTTTTGTTTTCTAAACAGTGTTATTTTGAATTTGTGTAAAAGAAAGCATGTAAAAAGAGAATTAGATGTACTCACTCCCTTCTAAATCATTCCCTGTCTAACTCTTGGTTTTCCAAAAAGTACACTAAGGCTGTACAAGCAAAGAGGCAAGCATTCAACAACTAATTTTCATCAAAAATTCCATATTCCTTTGTACCAAAGGCCATAACAGCTGCAAGAAAACTGTTAGTGCATTCAAAACTGATTTTGAAAGAACTTGCATTGTGCCCAAATGACAGTGAAGTCTGGTCTCTTGTTATAGCGATTTGTCGTAACTTTTCCAAACACTTCTCCCATCCATGTTGTAACCACAATGGTTCTGTTGCATTATCACCCCCCCCCCCCCGCAAAAAAAGGCCAATTTCCTGTCATAATTTTAATCAGATGTATGTATAGTTGATTGTGACAGATGTCTCAAACATTCGAAATGCTAAATTCCCCTTTGTTCTTTCTGCAGAAAGAGATCAGAAGCATTTTGTCCAGATTGGAACCAAAATGTCTCCTGGTACCTTTCTTTCTTTTAAGGTTACACAGTGGTGAGCATTCATAGGAAAGAATTTATGGAGACAAAAACACACATGTTGGAGTAATTATTTAAAAACTTAATAATAATTTAAAATTTATTTAAAAATTTAATTATATTCAAACACAAGTTGGAGTAAAAAAAAATAACATTCAATATTTTGACCTCTGTATTGAGGTCATCATCAAGAAAACATACATATGCACAGGACACAAGCTACATGACACTACACAAAAGTAAGTTAAATGTAAATGCTTTGTTAATCGTTTACCCTAGCCTGACCTCTGGTGGAAAAAAAAAAAACTTCTTCTTTAGCTAGTTGAACCTTTAGGGTTCTTAGCTGCATGCACCAGCTTCTTCCATTCCTTTCTGTCTTGAGCTTTTTTTTTTCATTCCAGTTCTGAATTCCCATCTCATCAAAGTCTTTTCGATATTATTCTCCCAACGCATCCATGGTCTACCTCTGGTTGGTGCTTTCCATCAGGCTTGTTCTTGAATGCTTGTTTAGTCATTCTCTCCTCACCCATTCTTTCCACATGTCCAAGCCATCTCAATCTGCTTGCTCAAATCTCATCGACCAGAAGTGGAGATCTATAGAGTTCATATAGTTCTTGTTTATGTCTTCTTTTCCATTCACCTGTTGTGCTATCTCTTATAGGTCCATAGACTTTTCTGAGGATTTTATTTTCAAAGATCTGCAATGCTTTTGCATCTTGCTCTGTTATGCTCCAGGTTTCTGATCCATACAAAACAATAGGTCTAATGTCTTATATATTTCTGTTTTAACTCTGCTTAGTAGAATTTTGGAAGACTATAAATGATTTAGTAAATTATTAGGTCTATTGGAGGCATGTAACTTTTATTTCTGTACTAATTTTATTATCTTGAGTAATCAATGTTCCAAGATATTTGAAGAAGGTGGTGTCACTTTTAAATTTCAGATTATCAATGGTAAAATGATCATTTTTTCCCCTTGATTGTGATTTCTGCATATAGTCATCCCTCGACTTACGTCTGGGCTCTGTTCCATCCGGCAGGACACAAGTCGATGCATTAAATCCACTGAGTAATATGGGTTAGGGACTTGACCGTAATAAGTATACTGTCATTTTAATTTTTAAACCTTATTATAAAACTACTGTGTGTTACTGCCACTATAAAACAGGAGAATAATCATCCAAATCTTCCTCTACAATCACATCTTCATTACCTTCCCTGTATGAACGATCAGGCTGTGGCTCTTCTGGTGTAACCTTTGTTTTTTGATGAAAATGTCCAATGTGCTTTGCTTATTCCTCTTCTTGTTTTTATCATAAATTTGTTCATAGCAAGCAAACGCATCACTTACTTTCGTTTCTATTATTGAGTAGCGTTGTTGGCCCATGGGGGTTGTTGGCCCATGTTCAACCCCCAACCTGGAGGACTAGGGTGACTCTCTTCGTCTAATCCCTCAACTGTGACCTGTTTGGCTTGGAAGGCCCTGCTGGTACCAATGCAACCACAAGATAATTGGAATGTGAAATAAATCCCCCCACCACTACCATGACAAAATGGAGACAATATTGGAGGGGGAAAAAAAAAAACTGAATAAAAATATCATCATCAAATTCCTGACATTTACCCTCAAGGGGTGTACAGGATATGATAGTACTACATGAAAAATTTACATCATTACTAACTTCCTACCTACAATTTTCTGCCAAATTAACCTGTTACTTGTCAAAGCTACAACATTGTCAGATCTTATATTTATATATCTATCTTCTAAGTCACTTTTTACTGTATCAATCCACTTATATCTTGGTCTTCCTCTGGGTTTTTTCCCTGCCAACCTGGCAGAGGACACTTGTTTGGCTAATCTTTCCTCACCCATTCTATTTAAGTGACCATACCACCTGAGATTAGCTCTGCTAAAGCATTCGTGGATGCTGACAATGTAAAGTTCTTTCCTAATATCCTCTTTTTTTCTAATATCCTCGTTTTTAATATGATATTGCCATTGGTGCCATCTGTTCACGCCCCTAATCTTTCTCAGGACTCTCATATATGTGGTCTCTGGTCAAGTGTTTTACTTCTGACCCAGCTCTCAGATCCATAAGGTAAAATTGTTTGAACACTGTCTTGTATACAGCTAATTTAGTGTTTTGACTAATTTCTCTCTTATTCCATATAAATTTATTCAGTTGACTTCCTATGATACCAGCTTTGTTGATTCTGCTGTCTATTTCCATATTTAATTTACCATCTTCACTAAAAATTGTGCCTAAGTAGTTGAAATGTTTTACTTGTTCTATAGGTTCTCCATTCACAATGCAGCTGATGTTTTTAATGCTTCTGCCTATTTTCATTATCTTTGTCTTGTTATTGCTGACCTTCATACCATATCTGTCACAACAGTTATTCAATTTAGTCAGGGAATCTTGCAGACTTGTTACGATTTATTTAGAAGTATAACATCATCTGCATAAAGCAAAATGCTGGCATTAACATCTCCAATTTTGATATCTGGTTTAATACCACTTTCCTTCATAATGTAATCTATATAGATAACGAATAACAGAGGTGATAATGTACATCCTTCTCTGATACGAGATTTAAGATTAAACCATCTCCCTGTACTTTTTTCAATTTTAACTGCTGACTTACAACTCAATAAAGCTAAGTATTGCTTGATATAATGATCCACTGACACCATACAACTGTAGCATTTTGAATAGCTTCTCTCTTGGCACCTTGTCACATGCTTTTTCCAGATCTACAAAACTTAAATACAGATCTTTGTTATATTCCCATGACTTGTCAACTATTGGTCGTAAAGTGAATATCTAATCCTAACAGCCTCTATTTGGCATGAATCCAGCTTGTTCCTCACCAAGCTTCTCTTTCACAATCCTTCTCAACCGTTTATCAAGTATACTGGCATAAATCTTACCGGGAAAACTCAGTAGAGAAATACCTCTGTAATTCTCACTATCAGTTTTATTTCCCTTTTTATATATGCATACTATGAGAGCTCTACTCCAATCATCTGGAATTTGTCCTTCTGTCTAGGCCCTCTGAACTGTGCAGTGTAGCCACTGTAAAACTTTTATACCTCCATACTTGAGCATTTCTGGTCTAATATCATCTACTCCAGCTGCCTTTCCACATTTTAGACTTTTGATGGCTTTTTCTACTTCAAGCATGGATATGTATTCCTGATTGCATGCCTGGTCACTGTTTTTTATCACTGTGCTGTCATCACTGCTAGTTTCATTTAGCAATTTTTCAAAGTATTTACTCCATACTTCAAGGATATCTTTTTATTTAATGAAGTCCCACTTTGAATTTCTTAAAAACCTCTGAAATGGCTTCTTATATATCCTAAAAGAAAAAGAACAAATTATTACAATTTGATGAAACATGCGGAATTAAAGGATTTTAAGATATGTTCTTTCTTATAGTTGTATGCTTTAATATCATTAAAGCAACTGATATAACATCACTAACCATTATGGGATGGGTGAAAAGTTTATAAGATTCCCCCCCCCCCCTGTAATGGTTACTTTCGATGTCGCTTCCTTATTTATTAATGTACCACTAACTGACATTCTTGATTTAATAAAATCTGACTCCCTCACTCAAATATTTGAAAGTGGTCACCATGACCACTTTCAAATCTTTAGTGTCAGTATGCTTTGTTGATCACTTGTTTGCCATTTAGCCCCATAGGCAAGACACTTCAGATTCTTTTGTAACTTACCTTAACAGCCAACATCTCAACATTCACTTCACATTAGAAAAAGAATCAAATAACCATTTGCCTTTTCTTAACACATTAGTGACGTGGCTTTCAGATGGTTTACTGTCCCATTTATAGAAAGCTGACACACAGGCAGATATATACATAAACAATCACATCATCATCATCCCGCCCAACAATAGGGAATTCTAAAAACACTTACACAAAGAGTAAGTGCTGTTTGTGGAAAGGGCTTCATCAACAAGTGCTGTTGCAGCCCTTTTTACAGAACTCAAGCATCTTTGTCATACTTTCTTGGTCAATGGCTTCAGCTCTCACAAAATGGATAAAATACTACATTCCCTTCCCTACCAGCACAGCAAATCTTTCTACATATACATTTGAAAAAGATAGACAAATTACTAATAAAATATTACCTTCAAATCATATGTCAAATTAGCAACTCAAATCTGTTCTTAGACAGACTCCTCCTCTAGTATATCTTGGAGTACATAGTTCCCTGTGATTGTGACTTATTCTGCTATGGACAGACAGGAAGATCTGTTAACATCTGCCTTGGAGAACATTAGAAAACATGTTCACTCCATTATTATGGAGTCTGCAAGTCAGGACTGGCAGACCACACTTTTGACACTCCTTCACACAGGATATATGGAAGACTATTGTTATTATACAGGGGCAGGGTGTTTCACAAAGAATGACCCGATTTCAAATAATTATATTTAATAATGAAAATGTGGTACAGTTACAAAATAAATTACCAAGTATGAAGTAAGGCCTAAAGTTTCACTCACCACAATTACAAATGCTCAATGTGCCCTCCACCTGCTGCACAGACAACATCAAGCCGATAGCTGAATTCATCCTAAACACGTCTGAGAGTGTCTTCTGTCACAGAATTTACTGCAGCCGTGATTCTGGTTCTGAGCTCATCTAAGTCAGCGGGTAATGGAGGAACATAAACACAGTCTTTTATGTATCCCCCATAAAAAGAAGTCACAAGGTGTGATGTCTGGAGAACTTGGAGGCCAAGACTGTAGTGCCAAGTTGGGGTCCTGTGCGTCCAATCCAACGCTGAGGCAATGTTTCGTTTAGAAACTGACGAACTTGGAGGTTCCAATGTGTCGGTGCTCTGTCTTGCTGAAAAATGTAATCTTCAGATTCTTCATTCATCTGTGGAAGTAGCCAGTCCTGCAACATTTCAAGATAGGAGTTTCCCATAACAGTGTTTTCCTCAAAAAAAGAAAGGGCCATAAACCTTTCTAACAGAAACTGCACAAAAAAAACATTAAGTTTTGGTGAATCACGTTCATGTTGTACAATTTCATGTGGATTTTCAAGTCCCCACATGCGAACATTGTGACGTGAAACTTTACCGCTTAGATGAAAGGTTGCTTCATCACTAAAAATCAACCTTTGTAACAAGGTGTCATCCTCCATGTCCTCTAACAGATTGGCACAAAAATCTGTTCGAGAAAAAACTATGGGCCAAGGCCGTTCACATTGTACAAGTCACATTCATTTGTGGTTCGTGGTTGCAGAGATATATACAATTTTCAAATTGGGACATTCTTTTTGAAACACCCTGTATTATGTGATATTGAAGTTGTTACAGGTCAGAAAGATTATTTTTAGAGTCACTAGTGGCTATGAAGCATTCTCCTAATCTTAACAAGTATGGCTGCATTAATCTGCCAAAAATTGGGAAACTTTTCTTAAGATCAACTCCTACTCAACTGTAACTTCTTTTATGCAACATTATTAGGCACCAAAATTACAACTGTATCTTTTGTCCATTAAAATTTGAATTTTTTCACTTACACATGGTCACGTGTAAACTGTATTGGCTTGTTAATAAACATCCATTTATAATTTAGTTTTGTTAGGTGTAGTGCTACTTCCTTCTCATTTGACAAACCTTGCACTACAAAAATCCTCACAACATGCAGAGCATTAATCTCGCTACCTTAAATTCTGATCTCCAAGCCATTCTTCAGTGGGCTCTGAAAAATGACTTTCAGATCCAAGTTTCAACCCCCTTAGTGTGGATACACTTTATTGATGATGTGTATGCTATTTGGCTCCATAGGCAGGAACTTTAGATTCTTTTGTAACTTACCTTAATAGTCAACATTCACTTCACATTTGTCCCCACAGGCAAGACACTTTAGATTCTTTTGAATGCTACTTTAGATTGCATCTCTTCTGTTCCAACAACTAAGCAGAACAACTTGCTGTAGTTTATTCACTTACATATCTCTGGGAATTAGAATTTGACACCTCTTGTCAAAAGACTGCAATAATTTATAGCGACAGCAGAAGCACTATAGATGACATAAAAACCCAGAACAACTACCTGGTATTAATAGAGCATACAAGAAATCTGGTAAGGAATCTCACTCTAGAAGAATGGAAAATTAAGTTCTGCTGGGTGAGTGTGCATACTGGGGTAACAAGAAATGAGTGAGCGAATCAGCTGACTAAAGAAGTGGCTATAGATGAATAATTAGAAATGTTACCAAAAAGTACTCAAAATTTGCTTTAAAAACACTTGCAGAAGAAATAAGCCTAAACTTGTGGAAAGAAGAGGAAAACATCTAAAAATGGATCAACAACAAAAGAATTCCAAGTATCAGAAGCAGATTTCAGCTGAAAATACATGCCATCTCTCCAGGTTTAACCACTCTATTAACAGAATATGGAAAAGTGAGACACTACCTTGGTATGTTCCATTTTCCGGCACCACCATTATGCATTTGTTATCCACACCTTCAACAGACTGTTCATCACTTACTGTATGACTGTTAGCTACCAGATTCCATCTGAATGCCATTAATACAACACAGCATCATTTCAGGAGATGAGTTGCCAGTGTTAAAACACAGACTTATCCAAAATTATTACACAGAATTATTTAATTTTACTAATAGGATCAACTTCCAATCATTGTCGTATAAGATTGATACTGATGATTTTTTTTTCTAAACAGTGCAGAAATGGAGAGAACAAGAGGTCATCCCTGGAGATTGTGTAAGATTGTAGTTAACAAGGGTGTTAGGATTAGATTTTTTGCTTGGAGAGTGGTGAATGTATGGAATGCATTTCCAGAGGCGGGTGTGAATACTTCGTCTGTTACTTAATTTAAGAAGTATGATAGATAGGCATTTTGTGAATAATGGTTAGTGTGTCAATGTAGGGTCTCCCATTATGAGTCTTCTTACTCCATGGAGATACTGTTATAATAATAATAATATAAGCTACTCATAATGTTTGAATTATATAGTCTGTATAAATATATAAATGTAAATATGGTTGTCTTCTTCCCTTCATGTATTAGGCCTAGTGGCCTGTTATGGGCTAACCTTAGCCGCCTTTTAAGCCGTACCCATCCTGAGGATAAGGTGGCTAGCCCTATGCATCCCGGTGTGTCCTATGTCTGTAGATGCATAATTTCACAAGGCTGGTTTGCCTGCTTGCGGGAGGAAAAACCCCAGATTAACTAGGGAGAAAAACCCTGCAGTCCACGCCCAAGACCGGCTAACTTGGCTATGTCTGGGAAAGATCCTTAAGCTCCTCATATCAGCGACGGGAATTGAACTCAGGACATTCCTTTCCCAGGCATATGGTTGCAAAGCACATAGCTACTCGGCTAACCACTCAAACGTAAATATGGTTGTAAATGTAGGAATACGTACACATAGATGTAAAAATGCAAATTAAATATGAATATTGATACAAAAACATAAATATAAATCAGTTATTTAGAGGCATGCATGTAATATATGCAATGGAGCATGTAGGAAATAAATTATCTTTTAGTTACTATTGGGAGGAAAACACACACACTTACACTTCTATTTATTAGTTATGTGGCTAATGTTAGAAGAAACCAGTAACAAAAATACACTTTGTAAATTTTAAAAATGACTAGTTTCACGTGTGTCACAAAGGTCATCTTTGGGTGTAGAAAATTATATGAGAATCTCATCATCATTATCATCAAATTCCTGCCATGTACCCTCAAGGAGGTGTACAGGATATTATAGTACTACATGAAAAAAATTACATCATTACTAACTTCCTATCTACAATTTTCCTCCAAATCAGTCTGTTACTTGTCAAAACTCCAACATTATCAGATCATGTATTTCTATCGTCTAAGGCACTTTGTACCGTATCAATCCACTTATATCTTGGTCTTCCTCTGGGTCGTTTTCCTGCCAACCTGGCAGAGAACACTTGTTTTGCTAATCTTTCCTCACCCATTCTGTTTAAGTGACCATACCACCTGAGATTAGCTCTGCTAACGCATTACTGGATGTTGACAATGTCAAGTTCTTTCCTAATATCTTCTTTTTTTCTAATATCCTCGTTTTTAATATGATATTGCCATTGATGCCATCTGTTCACACCTATAATCTTTTTCAGGACTCTCATATCTGCGGTCTCTAGTCTTTGGTCAAGTGTTTTACTTCTGACCAGGCTCTCAGATCCATAAGTTAAAACTGGTTTGATCACTGTCTTGTATACAGCTAATTTAGTGTTCCGACTAATTTCTCTCTTATTCCATATGAATTTATTCAATTGACTTCCCACCGTACCAGCTTTGCTGATTCTGTTGTCTATTTCTATATTTAATTTACCATCTTCAGTAAAAATCGTGCCTAAGTAGCTGAAATGTTTTACTTGTTCCACAGGTTCTCCATTCACAACACAGTTGACATTTTCAATGATTCTGCCTATTTTCATTGTCTTTGTCTTTTTATTGCTGACCTTCATACCATGTCTATTACAACAGTTATTCAATTTAGTCAGAGAATCTTGCAGACTTGTAGCGGATTTATTTAGAAGTATAACATCATCCGCATAAAGCAAAGAGCTGACATTAACATCTCAATTTTGATATCATGTTTAATACCACTTTCCTTCATAATGTGATCCATATAGATAATGAATAACAGGGGGGATAATGTACATCCTTGTCTCACACCAGATTTAACATTAAACCATCTTCCTGTACTTCCTTCAATTCTAACTGCTGACTTACAACTCAAATAAAGACTATGTATTGCTTGATATAATGCCCCATTGACACCATATAACTGCAGCATATTGAATAGCTTCTCTCTTGGCACCTTGTCAATATGCCTTTTCCAGACCGACAAAACTTAAATACAGATCTTTGTTATATTCCCATGCTTTCTCGACTATTTCTCATAAAGTGAAGATCTGATCCTAAAAGCCTCTATTTGGCCTGAATCCAGCTTGTTCTTCACCAAGCTTTTCTTCCACAATTCTTCTCAACCATTTCTCAAGTATACTTGCATAGATCTTGCCAGGAACACTCAGTAGGGAAATACCTCTGTAATTCTCACATTCAGTTTTATTTCCCTTTTTATATATGGGTACTATGAGAGTTCTACTCCGATCATCGGGAATTTGTCCCTCTGTCCATGCTTTCTGAACTATCCAGCGCAACCATTAAGACTCTTATACCACCATACTTCAGTATTTCTGGTCGAATATCATCTACTCCTGAATGCCTTTCCACATTTCAAGCCTTTGATGGCTTTTTTCTACTTCAAGTATGGATATGTATTCCTGACTGCATGCCTGGTCAGTGTTTTTTTACCTCTGTACTGTCATCACTGCATGTTTCATTTAGCAGTTTTTCAAAGTAATTACTCCATACTTCAAGGCTATCTTTTTCTCCCATTTTCATGTCACCTTTATCATCTCTAACTCCTTTTACAGCACTCTTTCCTCCATTCCTAAGTTTCTTCAACAACCTCCAGAATATTTTGCCACCTTCTTGATATTTATTTTCTATATTCTTGCCCAAAGTTCTCCCATGACTTTTGTTTAGCTAGTTTTACACAGTGTTTAGCATTCTTGCATTTGTCTCTCTATTCTCTAAGAGCACAAGCTGACTTATTTGTTAGGAACTTTTGATATGCTTTCTTCTTTTCCTTCACTGCCTCTTTAACTTCCTGTGTCCACCAAGGAGTTCTGATTTTTTTATTATTGCAGACAACCTCACCACATGCCTCTGCCAGAATCAATCAATGTTTTCTTCAGAGTTTGCTACTGAATCTCCAAGATTTGATTCCTGTTCTCAAACTCTTTCATTTTCTTTATATAGAAAATAGGCAATTTAAAATGGTACCTCTTCATGTTCTGGTTACACAGCAATAATTCAACTACTTTATAGGTGAGAGCTTGAATCCAGAAACATTAAAACCTAGCTTTACACCCTCTGTCCAAAAAGTAACCAAACTTTTTGAAAATAGAAGAAACTAGTGGCACCACCTGTTGTATCTTTTTGTTGTCGAAAGCGGCAACCTTCATTAGTGTTGTGTCAGCTGTTTATGACATTTGCTTCATTAGAAGCTGAGTTATAGTGCCAAGAGTGACAGTGTGTTTTGACGAATGGTTGGAAAAGGAATTTCAAACAGACAGCTGCGATTGACTTTTGTATTAAATTTGGTAAAAGTTTTACCGAAACGCATCAAATGCTTCAAAAAGCATACGCTGATGAATGCTTATTCTGTACTCAAGTTTACGAGTGGCTCAAGTGATTTCAAAGCGGTTGTGAGACGCTTGTGGATGACGAAAATCCAGGCCATCACAAACTGGACTGAGTGAAGTTAACATCTAAAAAGTGTGTGATTTCATCAAGGAAAACCCGAAATCTACCATGAGAAGATGAATGTTGTGCACAGTTGATTTTGGAATCAACTGTGCACAACGTTTTGACGGAATGTTTGGGCCTTCGTAAATTGAATTCGCGATTTGTTCCCCACAAGTTGACCTACAACCAAAATATGTATCGAATTGAACACTGCAGGGATCTCATTAAAACCGCTCATAAGGACTCATACTCCCTTGAAACAATCGTTACTGGTGACGAAATGTGGTGTTTTGAGTATGAGCCTGAAACAAAGCGCCAGTGTGCTGAGTGGAGGGACATCTAAAAAAAAAATCGTTCGAACATTGTGAGAGAGTTTTTGAGCAAAAACGAAGTTTGTGTGTTGGATCACTCGCCGTATTCACCTGATTTAGTATCCTGCTACTTCATTTGCCAAAGAAAGGAAAGCGATACGGCACCATTGAAAACATTCAGGCAGCAGTAACCACGACCCTCAACAGTATCCCAAAAACCAATATAAAAAAAACTCATTTAGCGAATTAATTGACCGTGCCAAACGCTGTACCGAAGCTGAGGGAGAGTATATTGATTGAAATAAATGATTTGAATAATTACAATTGGCATATGATTTATTTTCTATCAAAAGTTCAGTTTCTTTTTGGACAGAGGGTATTAATGTGTATATTTTTAATAAAAATGTGTATAGATAGATTGATATAAATTATGATTTCTGAGTCAAGATATGAATTTTTATGATAATCACATCCACAAAATGTTGGCAGATTAGGCTATAGCACTGCAGATTACATTAAGTAAGGCTGTGATTACAAGTGATAAAAATCATCTACCACGTAAATCATTATCATCTAATGCCTAGTTCCTTAAATTTTTATATTATAGACTAAATACATTTTTAGGTTCTTCCAGAATTAACAAAGGAGGTAAAAGAATGGGAATGGAAATATGAACTCCATCAAAAGTTTGAAGAACATAGAGAAAAAATAAAAAGCCTAAAAGATGAACTTGTGTGGGCATTTATATCCGCAAAGAAAATGGTATGTGATAATAACTATTTCAAAGTACTTAAACTTTTACATGTTTTTATAGTATTTATATGATACAAAGAAAGGTAAATAATGCTTCAAGACAGAAAAAAACTGGCTGGAGTATTGTCTGGTTAAACAAGTCTCCCCACACACACTATTTTCATCAGGGAACTAAAACAAGCAGTGAAAAGTCAACTACCTGCACAAACTCCACATTATAATCAGCAGAATTCAAGATAACTCATTGGTAAGAGTTATTCATCAACAAAAATTAACTGAACCTGGCAGAAGAAATAGAGATGTACCAGGTTGGCATAATTTGTGTAGACATGGAACACAAACATGGTGAGATTCTTGTAAATAACAATACAATATGTTATGTTCAATCAAATGCGAGGATAAATAAATTGTTTGAATAGCACGCAGTATCCACAAGAGTGATCTGTATTAACATCAAAATTAGAAATTGGATAATGAGACTGATTTGTGCCAATGATTCCAGAGAGAAGTTTCTGCTAAGGAAGAAGAAGAGGAATTTTTCTGATTCAATAGAAAAGCTGGTCTTTGGTGAAGAACTAAGCAGCAGAAAAGGAAATGAACATCATGCATATAGAAATGTTTTGAGAAAATTTGGTGAAGAGTGATGCTAATAATAATGGTAAATACCTACTTGATTACTGTTCCATGTATTGAATAGAAATCTAGCAGTAGTTATTACCAAAATCAGAACTCCATGGTGGAATCAAGAAGTTAATCAGGCAGACAAGGAAAAGAAGAAAGATATCAAAAATTCCTGACAAGTAAATCAGCATGTACTCTGAGACAATATAGAGAAAAATGTAAGAAAGCAAAGCACTATAAAAGTAGCTAAACAATGGTCATGGGGAGATTGGTAAGAATATGGAAGATAATATCAGGAAGGCATCAAAATGTTTTGGAGGCTTTTGATGAAGTTTAAACATGGAGAAAGTAGCACTGTAAATATCTTTCTGTCCAACACCTGATTTGCTAGCCATTTCTCTCCCATTCTGTTTACATGACCTTACCATTTTTGATTAGCTCTACTCATGCATTTTTGAATGATAATAATGTTAAGTTTGCTTTCTAATGTTTTTATTTTAATATGTTCTGTCACTGATGACATTGGTGGGTTCTTGTCTTTGAAGAATGGTTTCATTTCTCAATCAGCTCTCATATCCACATATTAAAACTGTTTCAAGACTATTGCATACTGGTAGTCTAGTGTTTTTGCCATTTCTCCTATCTTATTCCGAATAAATTCAGTCTCTCCCCACCTTCTCCTCCAACACACACCAACTTTTCTTGTTCTATCTCCATGATCAGTTCACTTTAGTTTACATCTTCGTTAATAATTATTCCTGAATATCTAAAGATTGTTACTTGTTCAATAGGTATTCCATTGAGAATGCATTTCTGTCTTTGATGCCATCTGTCAATTCTAATTTTACTCACAACTTTCATGTCTGTATTTGCTAGAAAATAATTAATTTATGGATCACATTTTATTTCTATCCCAATTTATGAGATCCACAAGATCATCATTATCATCATCAAATTCCTGACATGTACCCTCAAGGGGTGTACAGGATATGATAGTACTACATCGGGAATTCGTCCCTCTGTCCAGGCTTTCTAAACTATGCAGTGCAGCCACTGTAAGACTTATACAACACCATACTTCAGCATTTCTGGTCGAATATCATCTACTCCTGCTGTCTTTCCACATTTCAAGCCTTTGATGGTTTTTTTCTACTTCAAGTGTAGATATGTATTCCTGACTGTATGCCTGTTGAGTGTTTTTTACCACTGTAAAAAACATGAAACCATGAAACTTATTGTTTTATTTAGCAATTTTTCGAAGTAATTACTCCATACTTCAAGGATATCTTTTTTCTCCTGTTTTCATGTCATCTTTATCATCTCTAACTCCTTTTACAGCACTCTTTCCTTCATTTCTAAGCTTCTTCAACAACTTCCAGAATATTTTAACTTCTTGATATTTATTTTCTATGTTCTTGCCAAGGTCCTCCCATGACTTTTGTTTATCTAGTTTTACACAGTGTTTAGCTTGCTTACATTTGTCTCTGTATTCTCTAAGAGCACAAGCTGACTTATTTGACAGGAACTTTTGATATGCTTTCCTCTTTTCCTTCACTGCCTCTTTAACTTCCTGTATCCACTATGGAGTTCTGATTTTTCTATCATTGCAGACAACCTCACCACATACCTCTCTGGCTGAATCAATCAGGGTTTTCTTCAAGGCTTGCCACTGAATCTCCATGGTTTGGTTCCTGTTATCAAACTCTCATTTTTTCTTCAATAATCTTTGTGTATTTTAGTCTACAGTTCACATCTGAAAGCTGCTCAACTTTTATTTGCTTTAAAACTTTCTTACATGTTATTCTTTTCAGTATGAAATTAAATTTTATCCTGCTCAAGACTAAATAGTGATCACATCCAATTTCAAATCCTCTGTACGTTCTGGTGTCCTGCACCAGGGAGAAAACATCACTATCAGCAATAACATAGTCAATGAGACTTTTCTTATTCCTAGCCTCTTCTCTCCATGTGAATTTGTGCACATTTTTATGTTGGAACATGGTGTTAGTAATAACCAGTCCATGTCCTGAGCAGAAATCCAACAGGTATTTGTCATTATTATTAGCTTTGCTCTTTTCTCCAAATTTTCCCAAAATAGTTTTGTATGTCTGACAGTCATTTCCTACTCTGCTATTTAGATCCCCAACAAGTATGAACCTACTTTTCCTTTTTCATTGTCATTTGCTGTCTGTAAAGCATCAGAAAATTCCTCCACTTCTACCTTAGTAGAACCTTCTGTGGGACCATAGGCACAAATATGTCTCATTGTCCAGTTCCCCATTCTGATATTTGCCCACATCACTCTACTTGAGACTGCTGCCATTCAAGAAGATTAGCCTCGTATTTTGTGTTGAATACTATGGCTACTCCTTCTTTTCCTTGATTGTCATTTCCTGAATATAAATTTTGTATTTATTGCTCAGAAAGATCTCACCAGTTTTTGTCTTTTTTGTTTCAGTCTCCCCTATTATGTCGATCTGGTACTTATCTAATTCTTCAGCTAGCTCCATTTCTTTGCCATTCAGGCTTCTTATGTTGATGCTATCGATCTTTAACTCTGGTGATGTTGAGTTGGGGTGTGCTTTCAGATTTGTTTCAGTAGCTGACTTTTCACTGTTTGCCCTGGTTCCCTGGCAAAAACAATGGGGGGGGTGCTTGTTTAACTGGGCGACACCCCAGTCTGCATGAAATTTTGTCATGTTGTACCATCATTTTCTATATTGGTTTAAGCTAATAAGAATACAATTAGGTCGGCTAAATCCCAAATTGCCACCCCATCCTCGTTCGTTCAGTATCCACCTAGATACTGTTAGATCTGAAACGGGTAACCTCATTCTAAATGACGTCACCTTTCTAGGTCTTAACAGAAATTTTCCATTTAATAAACATACTTATCATTTTTGCACAATTTAACTATGTTTTAAAAGAAATAACAACTTGCAAATTAAAATAAGAACTGTTTATATTGAAGTTAATGTATCCATATATTAAATGTAAGTGTAAGTCAACAAAAAGGGCAAATGTAAGAGTAATTATCAGTGATTTTTCTACTCGTGAAAGAATGCCAATAATTCGGCAAGAAGGGGCAAAGGTAGCCCTAATGCTACAAAAGCAGCGTATGCGCTTGTGGGTGCTACCTCTAAGAAAATATCAAGACTCATACATTCCCGGAATTGGAAAGGCACGTATGAGGAACGATGAAGTACCCAGTCGGGGATGAATTGGAAAGGCGGATAGGAGAAGACAATCTCGGAAAGGTGGTGCTCGTAGGGTGCGTATAAAACCCGCAACACAGAATTGAAACCGCCCGTTTTGTTTGTTCCTGTATTCTCACTGTGTGCTTCGAGTGATCATCATGATTCAGTTCTTATCTTTAAGAGCTGACCTCCAAGAAATTCCAGCATGGCACCACCACAGAACACGGCAAGATCGAACATAAGCGTCAACGAGGAAAAGCATTGATGTAAATCCTTAGCAAAGAAAGATCGCCTGATTCAGGGAGAGCAAGTGATTCCCATGTGGCAGCAGAACCATGGCAGCCAGAATTTCATACGAAGGAAGGACGGAGAAAATCCCGAGAGAACCTGAGATAGTGTAGATAAGTACTTTTACATATTCTAGCCCTTTTAGAGAAATTGACTAACAGAAACGGAAGAGTGTATTTCAAATTTGTGATAAAGAGAAGCATGAAGAATTGAAATATATGTGAATAACTCTATACCATTGGATTGAGTTCTGAGAGCTATCAGTTTACTAGATATTTTGTTGTGACCCACTCGAGGGAAATTAATAATGCGCTAAATACCTAGCTGGTTCCAATAAGTTGTAAACTAAATATTTGATAAGTTGAAAGAATTTGTATTATAAAGATTAAGAAATCCATTTATCTAAGAGTGAGAGAAACATAAGAGATTTAACCTAGCATTAATATCAATTTTGTCTTTGTATTGTAATTTACTATGAATTCATTAAAATTATTTGTTTCTTTTCATGCTTGTTTTTCTGACCATGTTGACTGACCTAGACCTTTCATAAAATTATGAACATAGTGATTATATATGTGTGCGGGGATATCCCATGTAAAAATGGAAAAGGGGCACGACTGCAAACAACTAGAATATCTACGGCTTCTAACTTCAAGTGAATTATATTAGTAGCATCTGATTTTTTATAACTTAGGCTGAGATTTACTCTGTCCTTAAGATTAGGCTGGTGCAATATAAATTTGTCTGATTAATTAGGGATGACTTATAGAAATCAGAGAGAAGGTATTTCTGGGGGCCCTAATTTAGAAATGTTAGATAAGCAATAAGATCCGCTATTCAAAAATAGACAGACGATTATAGAAGTATATAAAGATTAAAGATAACAGATAGAGGCCAATGTATATAACAGAGTAAAGGAAGGAGTAGTGACCATTAAATCAAATAGTGTCATACAATAAAGAGATAAAAACAGACATAACAATACCCAACAGGGTGCACCACGAGAATGTGAGGATTGGACATTAGGTCAGAAACCCTGATCGGTTCTCCGCATTCCTTTAAAGGCAATGTGGAGGTCTCCTCTCAGTTATACAGCTTTGACCCTTAAGTGCCCTTATCCACAAGTTAAAAAACTTTTAATTTTTATTAAACAAATAAATAATATGATACAATTATGTTACTACTTCCTTTTAATGATATGGCTGAACTTGTCGGCCCTTGCAGAGTTGCTGGATATCTGGCTCAGTATTGGTCAACTTCAGTCAAAGATTGGTGCACACACATTAAGACAATTTCTGTATTTTATTTTTATTTGAAGGAGCGATGAAAATCCTTTCTCACAAAGATAGGTTCTAGAAAACTGCATGACAATTTTCAATGCTTTAGATAATTTGGGAAATTCACTTCTCACTGAAGGTGAGATCCAGAATCAAGCCAAACCAAGATCACAGAATTGCATTTTAAGCCCACTGTCACTTGAAAGCTCAAATTCTGTTTCAGTTTTGAGGTGGTCACAAACCCTTTCCAGAAACTCAGAATCAACAAAAATATCATTTTCCATTAAAAAGGATTCCAATGTCGGAAAAGGTGCAAATTGTCTGTCTTTTACATAACTAATCCATAACACCAGTTTTTTCTCAGATGTCTTTATTTTGTTATAGGCATCAAGAACAGTTGAAGAATTTCCCTGAAGGGAGAGATTTAGTTCATTTAATTTTGAAAAAATGCCTGAAAGATAGGATAGTGTCGAAAACCATGCTTTGTCAACAGGGAGTGATGTGAAATCAGAATTATGTTCATTTACAAACAACAAAATTTTGTGCCTTTGAAATAACCTTGTTAGTACTTTGTCCCTGGAAAGCCAGTGAATTTCAGGATGAAGCAAAAGTTGTATATATTCACTGCCCATTTCATTGCAGAGTACTGAAAATAACTTGCTATTTAATGGTCAAGCTTTTAATAAAATTAATTAGCTTTACAGTATTGTATAGCACAGTTTTAAATTCTGGTGGCATTGATTTCGAGGCTAAGGCTTCCCTATGTATGAAACAATGTACCCAATTCATATCTGGAGCTACTTCCTTGACCTTAGAAACAAGCCCACTATATATAAGCATGAGCTCCATACAAACAGAAGCCTATACATTTTCCCCACTGAATCCCTTTGTGTATTATGTAATTATTGAGAGTGCAAAATATTTATTCTCTAGTTGTTCAGGATGACAAAGTTCTACAAAACAAAATATCGTCATGAATATTGTTATCATGTGCATATCTTATGTATTGACTGTGCATCATTTGTAACATCCGTAGGCTTGTCTATTTGTAATGCATAATAAGGGCTCTTCTTAACTGAAATTCTACGTCACCTGCCATATCATTAATTCTGCGACTGATGGTGTCATTTGAAAGAAGAATCAAATCAACATCTTTTAATAACTTGTTGCCAAACATAGTTTTTATCACATCTTTTACAGTTGGAAGTAGTAAATTTTCCCTGATAGAATGAGATTTCCCTGTTTTCGCGATAGGATGCTTCCAGTGCCTTGTTATTAATCGAACGCATGGCCAAAACTATATTTTTGCATGATTTAATGTCCCTGAGCATCGCTAAAACACTTCAATTGACTTATTTTTCACATTACAATGTTTAGTTTCTAAATATCGTCGGAGTTTTGCAGGTTTCATGCACTCATTCAACAACACTTCATAACACAAAACACATTGAGATTTCTGTTCACTTTCATCTTCTGTTCTTGGTAAAACCAAGTAAACCCAAATTCCAATTATGAACTGTTATATTTCCTACTGTATTTTTTCTTTGAACTACTTGTTTATTCTACTTTAATAATATCAGATTTATTCACTGTTACAACACGTGTGTCACAATTACGGTTAGCATCACCTGTTTTATTTGCTTTTCTTTTCAAAGTCCTAGTTCTAAGCCACTTTTCCATTATTAATAAACATTTTTGAAAAATATATAAATATTGGGGTTAACTCATGACACACTTTGTCCAAGTGTGTCGTGAGTTAACACTTCTGACGATATGCTGAGCCTTGGTTGAAGGAGGAAAACGTTCAATAATAACAATCAATAAACAACAAGCAGTTGTTTGAAATGTGGATAATACATGTTTACCTCAAATCTGACAAAACATAATAGTGAACATATTATTGTTCACTCCCCTCTTTTATTACTCGTCATTCTGCTGCTATAGATTATTGTATCAGCAGAATGTTCATGGAATGAACATTCTGCTGCCATTTTTTTTTTTTTTTAATGTATTTACTATTACATGACACCTCCAGGGAGTCCAAAGACTCATTGATGGAGAGCACCTACTCTACAACTCTCCGCCACTCAATCCACCAACTACAATGAACTGCAACTACACCACCGCCATCTACCGCCCACCACCACTAGTAATTTCACAGACAATCACAAACATCCATGCCCACAGCAGGATTCAAACCCACAGCCTTTTGGCTGGAGAGCAGATACTTGAACCACTCAGCCAATCAGGCTAGCAAATCGTTAATGATCCTTCCACGGGTTCTCCTATGGAAGCCTTGTTATGACTTTTACTTCCTCTAAATGATGGAGTTTGGTCAATTTTCCTACATGCTGGTGCAACACAGTGGCCACTCTGAGCACTAGTTCGAAGACCTCACTAAAATAATTCAATCCATTTTATTTCAATAATTTTTACTTATTATTCAATTTTAATTTGTTTTGTTATTATTTATTTATTTAATTTAAGTCTGCCTGTGGACCATCTGTCCCATCATCGTGGACCACATGTTGAGAAACACTACCTTAAATCCTTGGGCTAGAGTAGCAACCATGTATATATTTGACCCGTTTTTGCTTTTATCTTGACCGGATTGCTTACAAATCAAGTGCCATCCATGTGTCTTTCTCATTTCCTACTCATTTTGGCTGTAGTTCATCTACTATCATCAGCAACAACCCATGGAACACCTTCTTTCTTGTCCCTTTCTTCAATCACCTTGCACGAAAGAGGATTCTCTGATATCCTGCACAGAAAGAGCAGTTAATTGTGCAAGATACTGGAGGAATGTCTGACCATATTTATTGTATATAACTTATGTATAGTTTCTTTTTCTTCATATTTTACTTAGTCCATGCTAGTTAGCCTAGTGACTATGCATTTTGCAACCATATGCCTGGGGAAGGAGTGTCCTAGGTTCGATTCCTGTCAGAGACATGAGGAACTGAAGGATCTTCCTCAGCCAGAGCCAAGTTAGCCTGTCTTGGGTGTGGACAGCAGGGTTTTTTCCCCAGTTTATCCTGGGGGTTTTCATCTCACAAACAGGCAAACCAGACCCATTTATTTATTTATTTATTTATTTATTTATTTATTCATTTGGAGTTTCCTCCCTTTTTTCCCCTGTCCCTATTGGGATGAGTTGAGCCCCCTCATGGGGGGGGGGGGGTTAAGTATTTATGGCTGTAGATCCGGGTGTTCACAGGGCTGGTTTGCCTGCTTGCGGGATGAAAAACCCCAGATAAACTGGCAGGAAAAAACCCTGCTATCCACGCCCAAGACTGGCTAACTTGGCTATGGCTGAGGAAGATCCTTTAACTCGTCATGTCGGCGACGGGAATCGAACCTAGGACACACCAGACCCAAGAACACACAGGATACAGCTATAGGATATAGTAAGACAAGGAAGGCAACGGGAAACACCTTGCTCATAGTATGATAACATAGCTGACCCTACCATCTGTATGGATGAAAGGAAACTAATCATTATTATCATATTTTACTTATTATTCCCTGTATAATTCACCTATCAAATTTAAGCTGTTCTCATTTGTAATGTATCATAATTTGTTGTAAATAATGTTGTACCACTTGTGTTTGGAAAAGAAATAAATAAGCAGTAACTAGCCCCCCCCCCTCATATTTTCTCTCTCTCCTACCTGAAAATACTATACCCCTTACATTCTATCTCTATAACTACAATGCAACCGGTAAGGTAAAGATATCTAATCCCCCTAGAGTCGACTGCATCTAGATACTGTTAATGATATGTGGACTTTAAAAAAGATGTTATCATTGAATGCCATATTGATGGCCTATCCATTCGTCACAGTGTGCTAAAAAACACTGTCCCACTCAAAATCATTTCTGGTGACATTATCAGGCATTGGAAATTTAGGGATGCCACCATGGTTCAGAGAAGAGAAAGTAGCTACCAACAAAAAGACCAGAGGGTAAAACAAATTATAATAGACTAGAAATTATATTCTTGTTTTAATCCTTTATCCAACCTTAAGCAAACAAAAGTTTGCATGTGAAGTATATCTTCATTACAAGGCTGTTTATGTATAGAGGCTGCTTAGTTAACATCAATTACCTTAATATCCCATAATGCACAGCACAGTTCCATTGTGAAGATACTTCGCATGTAAACTTTTCATTTTATTTAACATTGGATAAAGAGTTAAAACAATAATATAATTTCTTGTCTGTAATTTCTTTTTCGTCTAAAAGAAAATTATTTTCTTTCTTACCAAGAAAAAACAATTTCTACATATAGACAAAACTGTCAGACTTTAGGGAAAGACAACATATACTAAAATATTAATTGAAAAACTTTAAATAATACTTCCTATATTTCAGTAATGTTACATTACCATCTTCAGGGAACATAAAAAATAACGATATGTGCATGCAGGCACTAACACTAAACAAATATAGCTGAAGAAAACAACTGAAGTCGGTCCTAGAGGCTTAACAGTGCCCCCTAGTGGGCTAAATCACGTTGTCTTGGCTGTTGGGCCGATGTTCTAAGAATACAAGTTGCTTCCCATATTTGGGGCAGCCTCATGCATCCACATTTGTTGAGGTTTGGGGAGTTTTTTAGAGCTGAGGCTGATTCCAGGAATAATGCACAGCACAGTTCCATTGTGAAGATTTTGGCCACATGGCTTGGATACACTCCACAACTTAACACACTTAAACAATCAACACCCCAAGATCCAGTTTACCTTGGAAAAGGAAAACAACAACCGTCTCCCTTTCCTTGACACTCTGACTACATGCCAGCCTGATAGATTCCTGCCCCCTCCCAACAATATGGGGTTATAAAAACCCTAATATAACAGGACAAAATTAATCAGTTCAAATAACAATGTATTCTTAACACCTTTGTAGCCAATGGCCACAACCCTCCCAAAAATATTAAAACCAATTAACCACAACCCCCCCCCCCCCCTCCATAACAGAGATTACTCTAAATCTATTACCATTCCTTATATCCAGGATACTTCTGAAAAGCTAACAAAAAATCCTAAAAAAATATGACCTGACAACTTGTTACAAACCATATAAAAAATTGACATCTCTTATCCACTCCATCAAAGACCAGCCACTTCCCCTAGACCTACCAGGTCCCTTGTAGTTGCAAACTATCCTGCTGTGGCCAAGCAAACAGGCAGGACAGTTAATATCAGGATATCTGAACATAAGGACTATATCCAGTTCCACCAATGCAACTACTCAGGACTTGCTGACGATGCTTTGGATGCCCGCCACAAAATATGCTGGAAGAAAACCACTCTGCTACACCACAGCAAGTGTAAATATGAGAGATTATTCCTGGAATCAGCATCAGCTTTAAAAAAACTCCCCAAACCTCAACAAATTTAGATGCATGAGACTGCCCCAGATATGCTTGCGTTCTTAGAATATCAGCCCAACAGTCAAGACAACCAGTTTAGCACACTAGGGGGCACCTTTAGGACCGATTTCAGTTGTTTTCTTCAGCCATATTTGTTTAGTGTTAGTGCCTGCATGCACGTAGCATTATTTTTGTGTTCCCTGAAGATGGTAATGTAACATTACTGAAATATAAGAAGTATTAATTACAGTTTTTTAATTAATATTTTACTATACGTTGTCTTTCCCTAAAATCTGACAGTTATGGATTACCGACGTAAAAGTTTATCTACAAGAATTAAATATAGACAAATGGATGATTCAGAAATCTTGGCAGTGGAAATAATCAACCAAGAGTTCTGAATCTGCAGGCATTCAGGTTAGTAGTAGGACACTGTAAAGATCCGTTCTTTCTTGGTATCTGTAGAAATGGTTCTTACTGTATCAGCCATGACAATCAACAGTGCAGACTACACTGGTTTAAAGAAAGTTATGGACTTTCTTTAAGCCAGTTCTTTATCAGAAATCCTTGATATGGATTATGCAACCCTTTTCTATTTGAATGGGTGAGTATCAGTGTGTTTATGGGAAAATACCTGGAGTATACCTTATGTCTGAATGCAGCATCTGATCTAGGAAATCAGATGGTGGAGGCAAGTGGTCTGGAGCTGTTTCTCCTAATATGAACTTGGTCCTGTGGTTGTAGTGGCAACATTTCTACATAAGGCAATACTTCAAACATTGTTTCACTTTTATAGAACAGATCTGTATGTATATTTTAACACAGAAATGTATCATGTCACGTACAGGTACTTTTGTAGCATTGTTTAACAAAAATGATGTGAAAAAACTTGACTGGCTTGCACACTCCTAACTCAATCCACAGAATGCTTTTGAAATAAACTAGAATGTTGGATATATGCCAGATCATTGCATTCAATAGTGGTTAATAGTGGTACATAAATTGTTGATCATATTCTAGAAAGAATGGTCTAGAACAGTGGTCGCCAAAGTGGTCGATATCGACCCCCATGGGTTGATTCAGGCTAAGGGGTCGATAGAAAAATATAAGACATCATTGTACAGGTAATATTTAATTTGGTTAACTTGGAGATTACCTCCATCCTGAATGACAATGCAATTAAGAGTGAATCTTGGGAACAGTGACATGAATAGGACCTGTAAGATGGAGCAAGGTCATGAAAATAGTTACGGAGGCCAATCAAGTAGGCCAAAATGACGTATTTAGCAATAAACGGATGTCGGTGGTTCCCGTGCGGCGGGAGTGAGATTGCTATACGTGCATGGTTGCTTATTTACTTATACGTATTCGATCCCAGTCTCATTTTTGTGTATCGACATTCAAGTGAGCATTAAATGTTCTAAAATTCATCAACATACATATTATAATTCAATTGTTATTCATTCACGAACTAAACTTCTCTGTGTTGAAAAGTTGAGCAGGACTGGTAGTTTTGTACATCCTATATATACCAATAGGAAGATTGTATTATTGTTATTTTGTTATCTAAATTAAATTTTATATTTTATATATTATTTATCCCTCCTATCAAATATGCAATGTTAAGAAGGACGTCAAAAATGTATCCCTTTGACGTTAAGCCAATTTAATAATATATATACTATATTATACATACAAGAAACACTGTAACTATAAAATAAACAATCTAAAAACTCACATAAGCGTCTTTTTTGCTCGTCCTATTATAATTACGTAATAGTAAAATAGAGGGGGTCGATAAAAAGTCAAGAAACTCTTGAAGGGGTCAACTGTCAAAGAAGTTTGGTGACCCCTGGTCTAGAATATCTGATTCACATTATCACAAACTGGTGACCAAGAAGGGTGAAAAGCAAAGCACGGCTCTATACGTTGTTGAAATATGTTTATTTTAGGTTTCCCTGAAATATACTGTTCTCCCAGTACTTATTTATTTTTAACATGATTCCTATTCATGAAAGGTTATAGGCCTATAGTACATTAAGATCTTGGGTGAGCTAAGGAAGGTCCAAACTGGCTGTCATGGCTTTTTATAAATGTATCATTTGTGATGGAGACCATCTGGCTTACTCCCATGCATGCCAAAGGAGTAATGATGAAAAAGAAATACAAAAGATAAAAACAAAACAAAATATCTCATATCAGAATGCAAAGAAAAAGCTAGCTGCCATAACACCTGACTCAGTATAAGAGAATTTTTAAATTCTCTTATACTGAGAATGTGGCAGTTAAGAAAATATCAAAAGTAGCACAAACATGTATGTCTATTCTACCATCCAATTTTAGCATGTCTGAACTCTATGATCATAAATGCTTCTTTGTGGGGTGCATTAATTGCCTGACCTATTATGGTCTAACTCCTGAAACAACTCTTAAAATGATCCCACTTAATAATAAAGTGCTAGTCAAGAAATTTATGGCAAAGGCATCAATAAAAGAACAACTGCTAGACACTGCTACAGTAAAAAGATACTTCTGTACTCACTAAATTTAAACTTATCAACTGATCCTGACACATCAGATGATGTATTTAAATATTTTTCCAGAGGAAAAGTTGGACACTGATAATTCATACTCCTAAATCAGTTGACAAACACACACCAAAAAAAGGCCTCTCAAAAATTGGATATATCTATGAAGCCAAAAGAATAGAAAAATTCTTGTACTGGAACTGTCCTGGATTCTGCAAAAATATTGATGATATCAAGGTTCTTCTACAGGAACCATGTTCACCCACACGGATACCTATATGGAAAATGGACCAGGCTGACTGAACACTTTCCTCTCATCTTGCAAAATTTAATGCTGGTGTCATCAGTCAAACACCTATCAATGAAGCTATAAAATATATAACATAATGCATTGTCCAGGCAGCAACAACCTCCATCCCAAAAACATCATCTCGATTTCCAGTCTATCCTTGGTGGAACGCATAATGTCAGGCAGCCAGAAAAGATGAACACAGAGCATGGGGCATATTTCGTAGATACCCCACCACATTAAATTTAATAACTTTCAAGTGTGCTCAAGCCAAAGCATGTTTTGTAAGATGTCAGAGTCAAAAACAATTATGGATCCAATTTACTATATCAATTAATCAAATGACCAGTCCAAAAATTGTATGGGATAAAATCCAGAAAATGAAAGGCAGATATAGTACACATTGTTTGTCCACCTTAGACTATAATGGAAGTGTTCTTGCTAATCCCAAAGCTATTGCAGATACTTTGGGAGAAACGTTTGCTAAAATCTCAGCAACAGCTTCATATTCTCTGGAATTTTTAATACTGAAAGAGCAGCAAGAGAAACAAAGGTTTAATTTTTCTACCAACATTCTTCAGCCATTTGTGAAGGAGGAACTAAAAAGAGCTCTTCTACAATCTCACCCTAGTGCAGTAGGACCTGATGACATCCATTATGAAATGATAAAACATCTACTGTCATCTTCTATGGATCTTCTTCTCTTATTATACAATAGAATACTTGCAGAGGAAGAGTTTCCAAATTCTTGGCATAAGTCAATTGTCATTGCTATCCCAAAACCAGGAAAAGATCCAACACAAGCAAATAATCATCGACCCATTGCTCTGACCAGCTGCCTTTGTAAGATACCAGAGAAAATGGTTAATGCTAGACTTCTCTGGTATTTAGAAAGCAACAGTCTTCTTTCCAATACACAATGTGGTTTCCGTGGACATCGATCAACTTTAGACCATTTAGTTTGGTTAGAAACTTGTATAAGAGATGCATTTCTGAAGCGAGAACATCTTGTCTCTGGTTTTTTTTTTTTTTTTTTTTTTTTTTTTTGACATGGAAAAAGCTTATGACATAACTGGGAGATATGGCATATTAAAAGACCTCTATAACCTTGGTCTCAAAGGACACCTCCCTATATTTATTAAAAACTTTCTGTCCAGGTGAACTTTCCAAGTCAGAGTGGGAAGTACGCTATCTCGACCATATCTTCAAGAAGAAGGTGTTTCCCCCGAGGCTCTGTCTTAAGTGTAATCCTTTTTGCTATTAAAATCAATTCAATCATTGAACAGCTTCCTCCCACTGTAGACAATGCTCTATATGTTGATGACTTCACAATTTACTGTCACTCACGTAACATGAGGGTAACTGAAAGACAACTTCAGCAAGCAATTGATCATGCCTCTCTGTGGGCTATTAATAATGGGTTTAAGTTTTCAACAGAAAAAAGTGTCTGTCTACACTTCTTTCGAAAACGCACTCATCATCACCTAGATCCTGAATTAAGAATCGGACCTACTGTTATTCCAGCAACTACAGAAACCAAGTTCTTGGGACTCATTTTTGACAGAAAACTAACATTTCTAGCACATATTCATCAACTAAGAGAAAAGTGCAAAAGAACTTTGAACCTCCTTCGCACTCTATCCTCTACTGGGCGGGGTGCTGATCGAGCTTCATTGCTCCATCTTTATCGTGCACTTATATGTTCAAAGCTGGATTATGGGTCCGAAGTCTATGGTTCGACAAGACAGAGTAACCTACGATGGTTGGATTCCATCCATCATCAGGATATACGGATAGCTACTGGTGCCTTTCGCACCTCACCCACTCCAAGTCTCTATGTAGAAGCAAATGAACCAGCTCTATTACTTCGATGGAAACAGTTGTCTCTTAATTACACCCTAAAAATAAAATCTCTCCCAGATCACCCTACATGGAATAGTATCTTCTCTCTGCATTGGGAAGCTCAATATCACACATCAAACTGCTATACATCCTTTTGGTATGCATATTAAAGAAACAGTGCAAGCTGTTAGTATAAATGTTGACAACATTAGCTACACTAAAAAAACAGCATTCCTCCATGGCAGGGTTGCACACCATCCTGCAACCTCTCACTTTGTCAGCTACAGAAATCTTATACTCCCATCATCCATTTACCTGCAATTGTTTAATGCACACAGAGCAGCACACACTGATTTCTTACCCATCTATACTGATGGTTCAAGAATTAACACCTCTGTTGGTTGTGCCTGTGTTTCCTGACATTATTATCTCAAATCAGATCCCACCAGACTGCAGTAATTATACAGCAGAGTTACATGCCATTCAACTTGCACTTGTGCATATAAAAGAAAACTGCTACCAAAAGTGTGTAATTTATACAGACTCATTGAGCTCTTTACAGGCTATCTCCTTTCCTATGTATAATCCTCATCCAGTACTTTATGAAGTGCTACACTTGCTTCACAAAATGAAAATCCTTAATTTCGATGTTCCGTTCTGCTGGATTCCCAGCCACATCGGAATCAAAGGAAATGAGGCTGCAGATGCAGCTGCTAAATCAGCCCATACCTTCTCCACATACTATTTGACAGTTCCATATACAGACTACAGACAACTTATAAGATCAAAACTAATTGCTCAGTGGGAGTTAACAGTGCAAGAAACATCAACAAACAAATTATATAACATTAAACCTGAAATTAAACACTGGCATTCTAGTCAACGTACAAAGAGAAGGGAGGAAGTTGTCCTTGCTAGGCTCTGCATAGGTCACAGTCACCTTACACATTCTCATTTACTGAGCGCTGATGACCCTCCCATATGTGAAAAATGCAACACACATCTCACTATTCATCGTATTCTGGTAGATTGTCAAAAATTTGCACGAGAGAGGAATGAAATTTTCACCTATTTAACCAAACCATATACACTCAGGGAAATGCTAGCAGACTCAGGCAAATTGCATGATGTTTTTAATTTTTTAGAAAGAATTAATTTGTACAAACACATTTGACCATAAATTTGTTTACATGTAAATACTTTTTTTATTTTTTTGCTTAACTTTTATACCTATGTATTATTCATTAGGTTAAATCTGACCAATTATGTATTACCATGAGCCTTGATCTTGTATATTTGTATTACCCTGCTATAATTTTGTTAACATGTAAATACCATAATGCTAAACTTAAATTTTATGCATCAATGCTATATAATAATTCCTTTCTGACTCTAAGTATTAGTATAATAATGTTTGTTGTAATCTTACTAGATGTAGACACTGCTTTCCTTGACTTGTTTTGTATATACATATGTTAACCTATAGTTATCTATTTATATACTGATGAAACCTCTGCAGTAATTTTGTTTATATGTAGATACTGGATTACTTAACATACATTTTGTGTATGCATCTTTTTACTACTTTATTTTTCGAATAATCATGTAGTGCTGTTAGACATCTTACCTATTTGTGTACTTTCTAGTAATTCTGTTTCTACGTATCCTAAATTCTGTTTCTACGTATCCTAAATTCTGTTTCTACTGCATTGCTAAATTTAATTTTCATCCATGCATATTGTATAATAATCCCTTTTTGCCTATTTTTGTGCTGCTATAAAGGCATCTGTTATAATTTTACATATATGTAGATACAGCATTCCTTGGCTTAGTGTTTCATATATTATGTATTAACTTATATTAACTATTTTTGCACTACTGTAATAACCTCTGACCTTGTGTGTTGCTGTGCCCTCTGCAGCAGTTCTGTTTACCTAGAGATGCTGCTTTATGAAACCAGATTCTTGTACAGTCATATTGTTAACAATTTTCTGTAAATGCTAATGTTTGTAACCTTTAGTATGGCACAGTATGACCTCTGTAGTTTTTGTGCCAAATAAACTATAAACCAACCAACTCGTCTCGTTTTGTCATCAGGAAACATATTTAAAACTCAGTGAGTATCCTGCTTTAAGGCATTTTGTTATTATTCATAACTACAGAACTGGAGATGGACCTGCTCATGGAGGAGTTACTATCCTAGTGGTAGCCATACTTCTTCCAGGGCATCTATCTTAACACTGATCTGTAAACCATCCACCTCTCAGTGGGATTTCTTACTACCATATGTGTTCCATTTGTTTACCGCCATATTCTTATATTAACACAGATTGACCCTGTTAATCTCATAGTGCAAGCCTCAGCCCCTACTTATGAGTGAATTTATTAGATATGATGCTCTGTAGAGGTAGTGACAACACTAATCGGTGAGGCCAGATTAAGCATATGCTGGACAATAACAGTCTCTTTCTCTATTTAATAATGAATACAATGCATTCTTTCATGTCTATCTACTCATATTATGTAATAGATTTTACAGTCTGTTTCACTGTCATTCTTCTACTGCTTGTCCAGGACGTCAAAGAGAATTTTTATGGAAGTGATAATTTCCTTTTTTTTTTTTTTTTTTTTTTTTTTTTTTTTTTTTTTTTTTTGTTATATCCTAACTGGAACCATGCTCTACTACATAGACTCCCATGTGGAAAATTGGTTAGGTTGACTAGACTACATTTTCCCATCTTATAAAAATTTAATGCTGAGACAGTCATCCGAACACACTGACGTATTATTATTATTATTCGTGACACCTCCAAGGAGTCCGAACACTCATCATGGGAGGACACCTACCATACAACTCTTCGCCTCCACCACTAGACTGAACCTCTGCTACCAATCATCTACATCAACGTCATGTACTGCCCACCACCACAACTAGTATTTTTTGTCTGTAAATTACGTGTGTTCTGAAGGGCCGATTTGTCTGTATGCAGAATGAAAAATCTGAGTTTCTGGGAGAAAAAACCCTGCTACCTCTCTCTATATGAGATCAGCTAACTCACCTTCAATTGAAAAAGTCCATATAAAGATTCCTTCTGTCAAGACGAGAAATCGAACTTAGGCCTTTTCTAATTGAATGGTGCAATGTACCGTCATTCTTCAGAATTTTTGTGTGTGTGTGTGTGTGTGTGTGTGTGTGTGTGTGTGTGTGTGTGTGTGTGTGTGTGTGTGTGTGTGTGTGTGTAGCTTGCCAAAAAAAAAAAAAAAAATCAGTCTTTTATTAAGATCACAAAAGAATGATTACCAGTGATTAATTTTGTGTAGTTAATTTTAAAATAGTATTATTTAAGGGTAGTTTAATCCTTTATCATTGTTTCCGTTTTGATAGACTTTGGACAACAACAAAAAAGGAATAGATAATTTAAGAAAGCAATTATCCAGACACCAACAGAAAGTTAAAGAAGCTCAAGTAAGATATCTTATATCTTTTAATTCTTGAACTGGGTTTAATATGCCTGATAATATTTTCTTATACCTTTTAATGAATGTAAATTTTGCAATTTACCAATTACTGTTTTGAACTCGAATAAATTGTGATTTATGTGAAATCAAAATATTGAATTTTTATATTCTAGATTTTATTGTTAACAAACATCATTGTTGATTTTTTAAATTTTATTGATAAATTCTACCTAAACATACAGCCAAATTAAAGTCCACAGATATTATTTTGTTAGTAAGATCTATTGATTTAGCATGACTACTGTTATGACTAGGTTAGCTTCTTATTAATGCAAATTGTATTTATTCATTATTTATGATGGTACAGCAATCCCTCGAATAATGTGCTTCTGATAAGTGCATTTTCAATTAGTGTGTCATTTTTTTTCTATACCCAAATTTGATTAGTGCTCCTATATACATCTTAAAATTAAATGTTACAGATTTTAAAAATTTTCTATCATCATACATATTTTATGGCTAACTATTTTAAAAAATCATTCACCAGAATTAAATAATTTGATCCTTGATTTAAAACATTTTAGAAAGTTATTTTTTAATGGCATTCTATGCTATTTCCATGTATACTATGTTCCATATTTACTGCCAAAATTTATATCATCTGCTAATTACATAGCATTTTGATGATCATATCTCGTGCCTTCTCTGCAATTGTTTTTGTTACTTTTTTATTTTATTTAAAAGTATTTTTCCCTTTCATTACGAGTAAAAGAATTAGTGAACAAAAAAGTGGAAGTGTGAAAATTATTCGAAAAGTAATCTCATCAGAAGAAAAACTTGAAATAATAAGAAAAATGAACAAGGTGAGTCCAGAGCAAAGATAGGACGAAACATAAAAATGTGTGAATCAACTATACAAGCAATTTTAAGCAAAAATGCTGAATACAAAGAGAATGGTAAGGCTGCTTCAAGTTCATCATGCATGCACTTGAAATCAAAGTATTATAATGATTGAATTAGAGAGACTTCTTTCTACATGGATCGAAGATTGTAACCAAAAACGGATACCGCTAAACAATGACCTTATTAAATCAAAAACATTGTCTCTTTGCAACCTTGAAAGAAAGGGTTATCAATGTGGAAAAGAAGAAGAATTCCATGCTAGTGCTGGGTGGTTTGAGCTTTTCAAAAAGAGAAATAGCCTACATAATGTTCTAATCACAGGTGAAGCTGCAAATGCAGATAAGGAGGTGGCTGCAAATGATCCAGAGATTTTGAAGAAAATTGTGGAAGAAGGGGCTATTGTGACCAATAAATATTTAATGCCGATAAAACTGGCCTTTTTTGGAAACGAATATCTTCCAGACTTTTCTGGCCAAATCAGAGAAATCTCAGCCTGGTTATAAAGTCACAAAGTTGAATGAAATTAAACTTTGTGACTTTATAACCTGTTAGCAAATGATTGTGCAAATGATTTTAGAGGCTTTTCAAATGAATCTAAGTTAATTAAATCTCATTCTGAAAAATTGAGTGATTCCGACCTGCTATATTTAGATGCACGGTGCAAAGATCCTGAAGAATATGAAGAAAATTTAATCACTGACAAGCCCAAAGAGATTTCACAGAAACAATTTGAAAATATTTTTTGTACAGTCGAAGTTTTTAAGCAGCAATGTTAGAAGCCGATCCTGACGAAGAGAGAAGCAGTAAAATTCAGAAGTAGTAGAAGAGGCAATAGAGGCATACCATCCATTGCATGAAAAAAAAAAGAAACTGAATGTCTTCCAAACAACGTTAGCTCAATCCTTTGTTAAGAAGTAGAAAAATAAATTTATATTCTGAATATGTGTTATTGTCTTTCAGCTTCATGGTTTTCCTTTAACTAAGCCCTTAGATGTACCCTATTTCTTTTATAAAAAAAAATTAAGGGTCAAAAAAGAAATTTGAGGAACGAATTATACTTTTTCCTGTAGGTTACTATATCTGATTAGTGCATTTTCGATTAATGTGCTTGTTTTAAAGAACGCATCAGGTGCATTAATTGAGGGATTGTTGTATCTTCTTACATTGTTACTGCATGTTGTAGTAGTAGTATATCTTAGGAGAACAAGTGGTCTTAGAAGATTCTGTGAATGAAAACATTGATTGCTCCTAGATTTTCAGAACCTGGCTACAGCATGAGGTGACTGTAATGTTAAATACAGAAATATATTTTAGTTGTAATTAGAGTGCATCTTTATTATTTTTGTTGTAACAAATCTTTTGCTCATTAGCTGCAATCATGAATTAATTAATTCATGATTCTATAGCCAGCATAAAGAAAAAAGGGAAAGCTTTCCTATTGGAAATCTATGCATCAAATATTTTTGGAAAATTTAAAGAAAAGAGCAAAACTATTACCAGAATCATGTACATTTAATTTAAATGTTTATATTTGTAAAATTTTCGTCTAAGTTTCATAGCTATTATCAATACAATTATAGGAACACTCAAAAAAGAGAACAACAATGCAATTGAAAGTGTGTGATATTATGCACACTATTTGCTGCAGGAGAATGGCTCCATCTGCATTAATAGATTCTTCTTTGAGTGCCATCTCCTATCGGAGGCTGGCAACCACCTTGACAAATTTTGAGCGATTCTCAACCACTCTGAACAGTCCCTCAGAGCTCATGCCAGTCTGATGTGTACTAGCCAAGATTTTATTCATCTTCTGTGTCTTCTTCTTCCATTTTATAATCAATTGAAGTATCTGATATTTTTCATTATAAAGTAGGTGACCAAGATATGCAGTTTTTCTTCTTTTTATGGTATCTAAAAGTTCATGTGATTTCCCCATTTGTACTACTTGATTGGATGATTTTGCTGTCCATAGGATTTTTAACATTCGCCTGTTTGACCACATCTCCAATGCTTCAAGTTTTTTTTTTTATCAATGTTGTCTTCCAGGTCCAAGTTTCTGCACTGCACAGCAGTACAGACCATACATAGCTTTTAACCATGTGTACTCTAAATTTAAATTGCAGTTACACGGTGTGTAACTATTTTTTGTATTATAAATTATTTTTAAATATAAACAAAAAATTAATCGCAAATTAAGGAACACTTACATGGTGAGTATTGAGCAGTGTAACTTCCCAAAATTGAGAAAGATTTACAGTCATTTTTGTTCAGGTTAGATACATTTTTCTTCTGGCAATCTTTCCTTCACTGTTTACCAGAGACCGACACATACTGGCCAATATATACACATAAACTCCTACCACCCCCCAGCACAAAAACTAGGTGTCATTTAATACTCTAAAAAAAGGGCTCTAAAGATCTGCTCCAGTGAACATGCACTGAAAGATGAATTTAAAGTTATCAGCAATACTTTTCAAAAAAAATGGTTACAGCCAAAACACTATTAACAAAATTCTCTACAAAACCTCAATAAAAAACAAAGACAAATCAGACTACAATAAAACTATAACCATTCAATACATTAAAGGGACATCAGATAAAATTAACAGAACACTACAAAAATGCAACCTCAAAGCCACCCTAAAACCTTCTGCAAAATTAAAAAGCTTACTCAACTCATCCAAAGACCCACTCCCTCTGCTGGCCCACCCTGGAGTATACCCTATTTACTGCACCTGCAACATACCATATATAGGAGAAACAGGACACACAATTCCGATCAGACAAAAAGAACATAAATGACACATTAAATATAATAATTATGGTAAAACTGGCCTTTCTGATCATGCTCTTGAACACCTTACATAGAATTGACTGTAAAAGCACTAGTTGTCTACATCACACCAAAATATGGTACGAATGCAAATTTAAGGAAACCTGTGAGATTATTATCAACCACCCCCAATCTGAACAATAACGATGGTCTAAAAATCCCAAACATATGGAAGGCACATATTCGACCCACGGAACCTTCCTCTCTAAGAGTAACTATAAACAGGCCTATAGATAATCCAGGCTCCTAAATCAAAAATAACAATTGTAATGCTAAAAAATAGGACATCATTGTTACTGAAAGAAAACTATCTATAAGAAAGAATGTTTATTCATGTTATCATAAATAGAATTTAGTTGATGTAGTTTATAAATAATTAAATCCCCCCCCCCCCACTAGATTTCATACCAGTAGAATAACTTGTGATCAGATCATTGTTTCTGTAGCTTACTGTATGTAATGTAACTCAGCTTGTTCTGTATATTTGTATATGCTCCAGATGATGATCTTAATATGAAGATCAAAATGTCGGGAAATGAAAAGAGTTTTTTATAACACAGTTGTAAAGTCCATAATTTCTAAAATGAGTGCTGATCACCATGCAACACTAAAAGAAAGGATTATGATAGCTTTTCAGATTCTTGGTATAGTGAAACACCCGTATTTATTATGATTTAAGGATCGTTAAAGTGCAATGTGCATTCCAGAAATAGTGTCTCTCACTCTCTCTGATTTGTATTACTTCTGTATAATAGGGAAATTCCCCCCCCCCCTCCCAAATTGGATCCAGTGATCTGTGTCACTTAAATGTTCATTCACCTCAAAATGGCTGTAGTAGATATGGATATTGGCTGTATATTCCACTCTCATAGTGTGTTAGTTTTAAAGACCAGGGAATATTCTGAATACCATGGTGGTTTTGATGATGAAGAGAATCTTTTGATGGAGTAGCTAATTTTTGGTCTTGCTTAATGGAAGGCCATGTGTGTGTTATCTGTTAAGATCACACAAAAATTTTTTTTTCTAAAGTGCCTGGATGATCAGGTTTGGCAGTGGATTTTTTTTTTTGTTATACTGGTTTTTTGGTAGTTACTTAAGGGTCAAACCAAATAACTGTGAGGAGACCTCCACATCACCTTTCAGGAATGTAGAGAACTGACTGGGCATCTACCCTAAATGTTTAATCCTCACTTTCATGTGTTTTGCCCCATTAGAAGGTATCTTTGAGGTGGTCTGAAAATTTCTTGGCCTAACAATGAAAAAACGAATTTATAATTTCAAAATTATTTTAATTTTTCAACATAATCTTCCTCGAGACTAATACATATATTCCAGCGATGCTTCAGTGCCATTATCCCATCCCTGTAACGGTTCTCAGTAAGATCTGCAATCACCTCTTCATTTAAAGAAAAATGCTGATCAGCAAGGAAGAGGTTTAATTTTTGGGGAAGAGATAGAAGTCAGAGGAAGACAAATCTGGGGAATAGGGTGGATGCTCGAACAATTCATGGTGCAGATTCCCCAATTTTCCCATTGCCAAAACACCTTTGTGGGCAGGTGCATTATCCTGATGGAATGTGATTTTTTTCGTTTCAAATCGGTTCTTTTCTCAAGAATTTTTTCATCTAGTCTGGTTAAAAGATTGGAATAATATACCCTGGTTATTGTTTTACTCTTTTCAAGATAATTAGTAAACAAAAAATGCCTTTAGCATCCCAAAACACCGATGCCATGACCTGTTCTGCTGATGGAACCGACTTTGTCTTCTTTCGTGCTGAACAACTGGCTTCTGTCCACTGTTTTGACTGCTGTTTGGATTCTGGTGTGTAATGGTGAATCCAAGTCTCATCCATAGTAATAAATCGATGCACAAAATCTGTTTTATTATTGTTAAAATGCTCCAAGCACTGTTCAGAGATTTTCATGTGAGTGCGTTTTTGATCTGCTATCAGCAAGCGTGGCACCCATCTTGTGCAAGGCTTTTTCATTTGCAATTCTTCATGCAAAATGTATCCTACACGTTCTTTTGAAATGCCTATAGGCTCAGCAATTTCACGTACTTTGAGTTGCCAGTCATCCAGTAATACCATATCGTGCACTTGATCAATGATTTCTGGTGGTGTTACACTTTTTGGACGTCCTTCACATGAATCATCTTCAAGGCTGGTATGGCCATGTTTAAACTCGGCAGCCCATTTCTTAATTGTCAAAAACAAAAGAGAAGAGTGCTCATAAACTTGTATGAACCTCCGAATGAATTTCTTTTGGCGTTAAACCTTCTTTTACAAAGAATTTTATAACCGCACGATACGCGATTTTATCCATTTCAAGGGATACAGACAACACTTTTGCTTCAGACAGCGTATAAAACAAACTACTTGATAGAATGACTTTCAGTTTCACATTGATGCTTATGACAGATGTACCAACTTAGAAAAAAAAAATCTCTTGCCGATAGTGTTGCCATTTTTGGTCGAGGCCGAGAACTTTTCAGACCACTCTTAAACCTCAAATGCAGACTGGGGGCATCACCCATTTAAACAAGGGCCTCCACTGTTCTCTTCAGGGAATCAGAGCAAACAGTGAAAATGTCAGCTACTGGAACAAGCATCAATCAACATCTAGAAGAAGAAGAATAAACACAACATCACAAGAAAACTGAAGGTAGGAACTATCAGTCTGTTACTTGTCAAGACTCCAACATTCTCGGATCTTATATTTCTGTCATCTAAGGCACTTTGTATCGTATCAATCCACCTATATCTTGGTCTTCCTCAGGGTCATTTTCCTGTCAACCTGGCAGAGAACACACTTGTTTTTCTAATCTTTCCTCTCCCATTCTGTTTAAGTGACCATACCACCTGAGATTAGCTCTGCTAACGCATTCCTGGATGCTGACAATGTCAAGTTCTTTCCTAATATCTTGTTTTTAATATGATATTGCCATTGATGCCATCCGTTGACGCCTCTAATCTTTCTCAGGACTCTCATATCTGCGGTCTCTAGTCTTTGGTCAAGTGTTTTATTTCTAACCCAGCTCTAACCTTTTGACTTATGGAGCTCAGATCCATAAGTCAAAATTGGTTTGAACACTGTCTTCTATACAGCTAATTTAGTGTATTGACTAATTTCTCTCGTATTTCATATAAATTTATTTAGTTGACTTCCTACCATACCAGTTTTGTTGATTCTGCTGTCTATTTCCATATTTAATTCACCATTTTCACTAAAAAATAGTTCCTAAGTAGCTGAAATGTTTTACTTGTTCCACCAGTTCTCCGTTCAAAACGCAGTTGACATTTTCAACGATTCTGCCTATTTTCATTGTCTTTGTCTTTTTATTGCTGATCTTCATACCATATCTATTACAACAGTTATTCAATTTAGTCAGGGAATCTTGCAGACTTGTAGCGGATTTATTTAGAAGTATAACATCATCCGCAAAAAGCAAAGAGCTGACAATAACATCTCCAATTCTGATATCATGTTTAATACCACTTTCCTTCATAATGTGATCCATATAGATAATGAATAACATAGGGGATAATGTACATCCTTGTCTCACACCAGATTTAACATTAAACCATCTTCCTGTACTTCCTTCAATTCTAACTGCTGACTTGCAACTCAAAGACTTAAAGACTAAGTATTGCTTGATAAAATGCCCCACTGACACCATATAACTGTAGCGTATTAAATAGCTTCTCTCTTGGCACATTGTCATATTCCTTTTCCAGATCGACAAAATTTAAATACAGATCTTTGTTATATTCCCATGCTTTCTCAACTCTTTGTTGTAAAGTGAAGATCTGATCCTGACAGCCTCAATTTGGTCTGAATCCAGCTTGTTCCTCACCAAGATTTTCTTCCACAAATCTTATCAACCATTTCTCAAGTATATACTTGCATAATTCTTACCAGGAACACTCAGTCAGTAGGAAAATACCTCTGTAATTCTCACATTCAGTTTTTTTTCCCCTTTTTTATATATGACTCATGGAGTACTATGAGAGCTCTACTCCAATCATCGGGAATTCATCCCTCTGTCCAGGCCTTTAGAACTATGCAGTGCAGCCACTGCAAGACTTTTATACCACCATACTTCAGCATTTCTGGTCGAATATCATCTACTCCTGCTGCCTTTCCACATTTCAAGCCTTTGATGGCTTTTTCTACTTCAAGTATGGATATGTATTCCTGACTGTATGCGTGTTGAGTGTTTTTTAACACTGTGCTATTACTTCTTGTTTCATTCAGCAATTTCTCGAAGTAATTACTCCATACTTCAATGATATTTTTTTCTCCTGTTTTCATGTTATCTTTATCATCTCTAACTCCTTTTACTGCACCCTTTCTTCCATTTCTGAGCTCCTTCAACAACCTCCAGAATACCTTCCCATCTTGATATTTATTTTCTATGTTCTTGCCAAAGTCCTCTCATGACTTTTATTTAGCTAGTTTTACACAGTGTTTAGGCTTTCTTACATTTGTCTCTGTATTCTCTAAGAGCACAACTGACTTAATTGCCAGGAACTTTTGTTATGCTTTCTTCTTTTCCTACACTGCTTCTTTAACTTCCTGTGTCCACCATGGAGTTCTGATTTTTCTATCCTTGCAGACAACCTAACCACATGCCTCTCTGGCTGAATCAATCAGTGTTTTCTTCAGGGCATGTCACTGAATCTCCAAGGTTTGGTTCCTGTTCTCAAACTCTTTCATTTCTTCTTGAATAATATTTGTGTGTTTTTGTCTACAGTTCACATCAAAGCTGCTGAAATTGTTAAGATCACTGAAAGACCCTCATCCATTCTACAAGTACTCTGGAGTATATAATATACCTTGTTCCTGTGGTATTAGTTATGTTGGTCAGCCCTCTAGAAGCTTCGAAATGAGACAAAAAGAGCACATAGGCTATGTTAGAAACAACAGACAAGATATTTCAGGCCTTTCTTCCCACTTTGCCTCTACCAACCATCTTATTGAGTGAGATAAGAGTCATATGCCCTATATAGAAGAGAACTACCATTCCAGAACCTTCAAGGCGACTGCTATGGTCACCCGTTCAACAGGAAACCCAAATAAGAATCAAGGTTTAATCCTACCAGAAATTTGGAAAACTTTAATTAAATCACTAAACGTCAAAGAAATGAACTTTCACTCCAATTACATTATGTCTCGTAACAAATAAACCATGTTCCCGCAACACACCATATTTCTCGCACAATACTAAGTTTGTATGAATTAGAACTGTCAGTTAAAACCTGGTCTGTTACCTTCATATCGCTTACCAATTGTATCCCTGAAGAAGCCGATAGCAAAAATCGGTGAAACTAGTAGGATGATAAATTAAAGGGAATAAAACTGAATGTGGGAATTACAGGGGAATTTCTCCACTAAGTGTTCCAGATAAGATTTATGCAAGCATGCTTGAAAAAAGGTTGAGAAAGATTGTGGAAGAGAAATTTTGGGTTCAAGCCAAATAGTGGTTGTTCAACTTTAGATTTTCACTTTAAGACAAATAGTTGGGAAATTCTGAAAATATGACAAGGATCCGTACTTCAGTTTTTGTAGATCTGGAAAAGGCATTCGATGAGGTGCTCAGATAAAGCTTTTCAAAACACTACAATTATATGGGTTGAATAGAACATTATATAGAGCAATACATAATCAATATTTAAGTTGTAAGTCAGCAGTTTGAATTTAGGAAATATAGGAAGATGGTTGGATGTAAAATCAGGAATAAGACAAGGATACACATTATCTCCACTCTTATTCATCATCTATATGGCTCACATGAAAGAAAGTGGCATCAAGCCTGATATTAGATTTGGAGATGTCAAAATTAGCTCTTTGCTTTATGCAGTTGATGTTGTACTTCTAAATAGACATCTAGTGCAAGTCTCCAGGATTCACTAATTAAATTGAATAACAGCTGTAACAAATTTGGCATGAAAATCATCAATAAAAAGACCAAAACTATGATTTAGGCATGAGCAGTAAACTTCAGATGCATTCTTAATGGAGAACCTATAGAACAAGTAAAATATTTCAGCTGTTTAGGCACAGTTTTTAGTGAAGATGGCAGGTTAAATCTGGAAATAGACAACAGAATTATTAAGCTGGTATGATGAGTAGCCAGTTGAATAAATTTATATGGAATAAGAGAGAAATTAGCCAAAACACTAAATAGTATTATACAAGATACAGTATTCAAACTAGTTTTAAATTATGGATCTGAGAGTTGGGTTAGAAATAAAGCACTTGATCAAAGACTGGAGATCACAGATATGATATCTGTAGGGCTCTGAGAAAAATTAGACAAGTGAACAGGTGGCATTAATGGACAAATCATATTAAAAATGAATATATTAGTAAGGGATATGACATTGTTAGCATTCAAGAATGTGTAAGCAGAGCTAATCTAAGGTGGTATAGCCACTTAAATAGAATGGGTGAAGAAATGTTTGCAAAAGACGTGTTTGATTCTAAGATCGCAGGAAAGAGACCCAGAGGAAGACCAAGGTCTGGGTAAATCGATTCAGTCAGAAGTGCCTTAAAAGTTAGATAAAATGTTAGATATAATGATATTGGAGTGCTCACAAGTAATAGATTGATTTGGAGTAAAATTGTTGATAGGGGATTAATAATAATGTAATCTTGATCATGTTGTCATAGAACCTGAACACCCCTTTGGGGATACATATCAGGAAATTGATGATGATGGTGATTGGTTTTTTTGTGGATTTGGAGTGGGGGTTGGATGGATGGAGAGTTCTCTCGATTTTCTATTGGCTGAAAAATTAGTAATATCTAGGATACATTTTATCTAGGATATTCGCGAAAGCTTCTCAACTTGGATTCATTTTAAAACTTTGTTACACACTCTTCTTTTCAGTATGATATTTAATTTTACACTGCTCAAAACTAAATAGTGATCACTGTTGTTGTTGGATGCTCCTTGGAATTCCTTCCAGAACATTTTAAGAGGAATTGCCAATGATGCAGTTCCGATGTTGGGTGCCAAGCCTCCAGTTATGTGCTTCTAGTCATTGCCTCTTCTCCTCTCTTCTGCTCAGCCGATAAGGAAACCAAAACACTAGCAGTTGAGGCAGCAGTAGTCGTCGTAGTCTGCTTCTTTTTTTCTTCTTCCCCTTTCAGCCCCTCAAATATGCTCCTTGTTCTTTGTTCCCAACTTTGGAATGTCAGTGATTACCTGTCAGCTCGGTGACATCACTCTGGTCTTTTCACCAAAAGTCTTTGCTTCAGTCTCTCAATTTGTTCACAAGTTGTTGCAAACTTTTCTGATACACTATTCTTTTTGCTGACTTACAATGTTAATATCACTTAATCCATTTTTTTTTCTAATTTTAAGTACAGTATTCAAACAGGAAATATTTGACATATTTTTCAAGACAGCTAATTTATATTCAGACAAAGGGAACCTTACATAATTTTTTCTACATTATTTAGGTTTGAAACCCCTGTAAAATTGAGCTCGATAAGATAATTATATTAACTTATAGCACGAGATTTTACAGTATGTCAATAATCATCCTTAATACATGAAGTCCTGGAGACAGCAAGACATGCTGTCTCCAGGTGGAGAGAGAAAATTTCTGCAATCTGGATATGCAGTGGTTAGTGCCATGCAGGCACCAACCATTGCAAAAAGGGAATTCCCACACCTCCATGGTTTACAGTGGCATGGGAAAATGCCAGTAAGGAAGATGTAACCACGAACAGATTGCTGAGCAAACTGTTGCTTCAATCTGGGAAGTACTGAGAGAGACTGTACCTAGGTTTATCCTATGGTAGAGTCTAGGAAGTAGGAAATAATTCAGATTGAAGAGCCTCTGTTAAGATTTAAGTAGAGCTTTACAGAGAGAAAGAGGAAAAATCCTAGAGTGAATGAGAAAGAGAAGTGGCCTGTTAGAGAGAGAGAACACCATAGTATCTCCTCTCCTTCAAAATTGAGATAGAATGCAAGGACATGCTGTGCAGGAAAAACTCCAAATTCTCAATTTTCAAATTCTTATTCATTATAGTACAAGTACCTCAAATGAGGTAAAAGATTTGGATAATCTGGAAATACTATTTTACATAGACTAAATTGGACTTTGTTTTTTGTTTTTTTCCACCACCTTTAGTAAGAATGGCAGGGGCCTTTCAGAAGATGATGAAATTCATTTATCATGTAAAAACATTCTTGCCCACATTCTTGTGCGCATCAAACCTAAAGCCAACTAACTGGCTTTAGGTTTGAATCCCATTGTGAGTTTCAAATGGATATACTATCCACTTGGACAACCAAGCTGATAATAGGATGAGTTCTTCATTCTGAAATATTTGATATTTTATTGATAAATACCTTTTTTTTAATGTGAGTATGTAGATATATATATATATACACATATACAGACATCCACATGCACATACAACTACATGTGTGTATACATACATGTGACATGATATCTCTTACATGATGATGATGATTTGTGATACACCATAAAAAATATCCACTTTTTCAGTTAATTATATGTTTATTTTTCTCACTGTGTTACCCAGATAAATTTATTCATCTGTGTATTCATTATTTTATTTTTGCCTGTTCTGTAATAAATTTATAGAAATTCTTATACTTTTTAAGTATATATGTATAGACTTCTGACCACTCTTAGAATTTTTTTGATTTTGCTAAAATATTAATTACAGGAAAAAGATAAAGAAATTAAGGCAAAGTTTAAAGAAATTCAGTCATTGATTAAGAAGACTAAGACGGAAATTGATGGCATTAAAGAAAGGTTTGGAAATATCACCACTGTGATTGAAGATCATAAAAAGTCAAAGAAAAAGCATCAGGTTCAAAATAAAAATTGAGGAGCATTTACTTAAAGTTGTTTATATATATATATATAAAAACTAGGAGAGTTATTTATGTATAACTACAGAATAAGATCATAATGTTTTTTTAATTAGCAAATGGCGTTTCATCCTAATTGCATGGGATTTCTTCAGGTGTAAACATATGAACTAGTAGACAAAACAAAACATAAAGACTAACAAAGGTGACAACCATTATGTAGTCATAGAAGAGACTTGTGTTATTTTAAATATTTCTAATTGCATCTTGCATTATTCAGTATGTTGCACGTGTTTACACATTTGCATGCATGTAAGATGTATTTAGACAAGTTGATACTTGGGTTAATATTTAGGATTTCATGCCATTTCCAAAGACTTCCAGAGTTTTCTCTCTGTTGTTTCACAGCAACAGTGTAATAGTTCTGATTTATCCCATAACACTGGATTACTCATTTGCCAAGTGTCTTGTGGTTCAGCTGAAGAGAGCACATGTGATGACAAAGCTGAGGCTTAACTCCTATGGTATTCAATATCTTGAATGTGTACTTCAATACATTGTCCAGTAAGCACCCAGATATTGAAGAGGGGTATCAAGGTTTTGTGGATCAGAGTAGTGATCTCATCATGATAAAGTGGGTAAATACTACTTTGATTTTATATTCCTTAGTATTTTTGCCAGTTTTATGGAAATAGAGCTAATATATGGAAGCATAATGAAGCCGCTGCTTTCTTCTTCATGAAAAATTTTTCTGGTCTCATATTAGTTGATAGTCTTAAAGTGATGTGTTCATTTTGAAGGAAATTTTTTTTTAAATGTTGAAATTCTTTAGCTAGAGCCTGCTGACTCATTACCGAGTCAACAGGCTCTTGCTCCTAGTGTGGAAATAATACCCAACTTTTGAGGTATATAATGATGGGAAAGGTCATGTAAATATTTGTCAGTATGTGTAGGCTTTTGAAATAAAGAGACTTAATTTTCCTGATTCTTTAGTTAGTTGATGATCCAGAAATGGGAGTGAACCATTAGATTCTCATTCATAGGTGAATTTTATGTTAGGGTGTTGACAATTCAGGTACTCATGAAAAAGCAGGATACAATGTTTGAGGAGTGCTATAACCTTCTTAGAGAATTTATCTTGTAATAGTTCAAGTAGATCATCTGTAGGAACATTGGTAAACAGATTAACTATATTGAAGCTTGCTAAAATGTCATGTTCATCAAGGATAATATTGCTGATGATTGTCCTGCCATGCCCTGAAGTAATTTAGCTGGATGTTTGGCAAGACAGTATGTCTGAGAATCTATCTCTTCTACTATTGGATGTAGAGATGTCTACTTTATGAATTTTGGAAGTCCTGTATAAATGTGGAGAAAGAGGATGAAGAGATTGGAAATCTAGCTGGTTTCTCTGTTAAACTCATAGGTTGTTTTCAGAAGGTTATTGGTGCAATTTTGAAGCTCACTAGTAGGGTCATGATCCATAATGGAGTAAGCATCAGTATTGAGAAACTGTCTAATTTTGTAGTCATAATAATCTGAGTCAAGTATAACCATATCATTTCCTTTGTCTGTAGTCAGGATCACTAGATCAGAAATGTTTCTAAGGTTATTAAGAGCAGCTTGTTCTAAAGGTGAAAGATTATCAATAGGAGGCTTTGCTGCATTTATGGCAAGTGCTGATTTGAACCAAGCCAGTGAAGTCTCTTGTGGAGATAAGTTAGCAGTAGCTTCTTCAACTTTTGCTGACAAAATTTCTTTCAGTACTTTCCTGGGGCAGACTGCAAAGTTAAGGACCTTGCTGAGAACAGCTTGTTCCACTATAGACAAAACTTCTTGGATTTGTTCACAACTGATTTTTTAGTGAAACATTGATTATGGGGGTTTTATCTCATCATCAAATTCCTAACAAGTACCCTCAAGAGGTGTACAGGATATGATAGTACTACATGAAAAATTTACATCACCACTAACTTCCAATCTACAGATTTACTCCAAATCAATCTGTTTCCTGTCAAGACTCCAACATTATCAGATCTTATCTTTTTATCTTCTAAGGCACTTTTTAGTGTATCAATACACCTATATCTTGGTCTTCCTCTGGGTCATTTTCCTGCCAACCTGGCAGAGAACATTTGTTTTGCTAATCTTTCCTCGCCCATTTTGTTTAAGTGACCATACCATCTGAGATTAGCTCTGCTAACACATTCCTGAATGGTGACAATCTCAAGTTCTTTCCTAATATCCTCGTTTTTAATATGATATTACCACTGATGCCATCTGTTCATGCCTCTAATCTTTCTTAGGACTCTCATTCTGTGGTCTCTAGTCTTTGGTCAAGTGTTTTATTTCTAACCCAGCTCTCAGATCTATAAGTCAAAATTGGTTTGAACACTGTCTTGTATATAGCTAATTTAGTGTATTGACTAATTTCTCTCGTATTCCATGTAAATTTATTTAGTTGACATCCTACCATACCAGCCTTATTGATTCTGTTGTCTATTTCCATATTTAATTTACCATCTTCACTAAAAATTGTGCCTAAGTAACTGAAATGTTTTACTTGTTCCACAGGTTCTCCATTCACCATGCAGGTTGATATTTTCAATGCTTCTGACTATTTTCATTGTCTTTGCCTTATTATTGCTGATCTTTATACCATATTTATTACAACAGTTATTCAGTTTAGTCAGGGAATCATGCAGATTTGTACTGGATTTGTTTAAAAATATAACATCATCCATATAAAGCAAAGAGCTGAAATTCACATCTCAATTTTGATAACAAATTTTATACCACGTTCCTTCATAATGTATATAGATAATGAATAAGAGAGGGAATAATGACACCAGATTTAACATTAAACTATCTTCCTGTACTTCCCGCAATTCTAACTGCTGACTAACAACTCAAATAAAGACCAAGTCTTATTTGATATGATGCCTCATTGACATCATACAACTGTAGCATTTTGAATAGCTTCTCTCTTGGCACCTTTTCATGCCTTTTCCAGATCTACAAAACTTAAATACAGATCTTTGTTATATTCCCATGATTTGCCATCTATTTGTCATCTAAAGTGAAAATCGGATTCTGACAGCCTCTATTTTGCCTGAATCCAGCTTGTTCTTCACCAAGCTTCTCTTCCTTGAAATATGGAGTAATTACTTCGAAAAACTGCTAAATGAAACAATCAGTGACAGCACAATGGTAAAAAATCACTGACCAGGCATGCAATTAGGAATACACATCCATACTTGAAGTAGAAAAAGTCATCAAAAGCCTGAAAAGTGGAAAGGCAGTAAGCTGGAGTATATGATATTAGACCAGAAATGCTCAAGTATGGAGTATCAAAAGTTTTACAGTGGCTGCACTGCATAGTTCAGAAGGCCTGGACATAGGACGAATTCCAGATGATTGGAGTAGAGCTCTCAGTACAGTACCCATGTATAAAAAGGGAAATAAAACTGAATGCGAGAATTACAGATGGATTTCTCTACTGAGTGTTTTCCTGGTAAGATTTATGCAATAATTGAGAAACGGTTGAGAAGGATACTTACATAAATCTTACCAGGAACACTCAGTAGAGAAATCCGCCTGTAATTACACAGTATTTAGCTTTCTTACATTTGTCCCTGTATTCTGTAATAGCACAACCTGACTTATTTGCCAGGAACTTTTGATATGCTTTCTTCTTTAACTTCCTGTGTCCAGCATGGAGTTCTGATTTTTCTATCCTTGCTGACAACCTCACCACATGCCTCTCTCTTGCTGAATCAGTCAATGTTTTCTTCAGAGCTTGCCACTGAATCTTCAAGGTTTAGTTCCTGTTCTTATACTCTTTCATTTTTTTTTTTTGAATAATGTTTGTGTATTTTAGTCTACAGTTCACATCTGAGAGCTGCTCAACTTTTATTCGCTTTAAAACTTTCTTACATGTTCTTCTTTTCAATATGAAATTCAATTTTATCCTGCTCAAGACTAAATGGTGATCACTTCCAGAGAACACATCACTATCAACAATAACATAGTCAATGAGACTTTTCTTATTCCTTGCCTCTTCTCTCCATGTGAATTTGTGCACATTTGTATGTTGGAATATTGTGTTAGTACTAACCAGTCCATGTCCTGAGCAGAAATCCAACAGGTATTTGCCATTATTATTAGCTTTGTTCTTTTCTCCGAATTTTCCCAAAATATTTTTGTTGTTTTGAGGTTTTATCTTTCCTATTTTATCTGACATTAAGGTATCAAATTTTCTAATCAGTTTAATTTTATTGTATTCATAAATTCTGTCTGCTTGTTTAAGAATGGAAGTTACATTTTGCCATAGATTAATGTCAGATTTATTTCGAAGTATATTAACAATGTGTAATTTGTTTTTCTCAAAAATGCCAAGTAGAGAGGATCAGCAATGTGTTCATTAAATAGTACTATTTTTGTTTTACTATAGATTCTGGGGTACATGGAACTTTTCTTTAAATTCAATAAATATCGGAATAATACCAGACATTTTGGCTGACATAAAAACACTAACCTGTTGACACCTTTGGCGATCTTCTGTAATAATCTGTCCAATTCTCTAATTATATCTGTATATATCCTTTCCCATGTAGCCATGCTATAGAAGCATGTAGATTTTGCCAGTTCATGAGTATGTAACTAAGGCAGAACACTGGAATAAGATCATAACAAGTATCGACTCAGGCAAGTCGATACTTGTTAATATTTGAATGTTTAGGATCTAATGCCATTTTCAAATGACTGTGTGTTGTTTCATAGAGATGGTATAATAGTCACAATTTATCCCATAACACTTGATTTCTCAATTTCTTGATTTCTCGAAGCATCTTGTGGTTCAGCTCAAGAGCACAAATGTATGTGTGTGTGTATACTGCATATCGGAAATTGCTCAAGTTGAGAAACAAAAAAAAAAAAAAGAGAGAGAGAGAGAGAGAGAGAAAGTATTGCATTAAAAGTTTCAGCTGTTTGTTATATTAAATATAATCAAGTTTACTATACTAAATTTGGTGCGAAAATATCTCTTTTACCATTTTATAGTTTTCTCAGTCTCACCTAGAATAATCCACTTCCACATACTCACCAAATTGTGCCTAGAGGGAGTTTCAGTAAAGTGATTTGCATGGGATACTGTTAGGGCCACAAGAGATGGGGTGGGGCACTCACTGTGTCAATGCTGTGTTCATAAACAATGCATTGACACAGTGCAGCTCCCCCTCCCCCCAAATGCATGTCCTTACTTTTTTAAGCTTCTAACAGTACATACCCATGATAGACATAATACATCATAGTAATGACACTATGGATCAGAAAATGACTTCCACAAAAAATAAGAAAGAAAATCTAAAACATATGAAAAATACAAAATAATAAAAAAAAAAAAAAACAAACCTCAAAACAACAAAATTTAGTGCATTAAAAAACTTTCCACTGTACCAACATTCATGACTTTAACACCATCTTACATTCATTGAAGCATTATGTGTTGTTTCTCACAGAATCCCAACTATTGGCCTTAGTACTGCTTTTCATGTTAATTATATTCTGCATGATTTTTTCCATACGAATATCTGTATTTGTCATGTGAATTTATCTGCATGTGAATTTGTCAGATTTTGAGTTTATTCCGAGCCAGAATAGGCCCAAAATTTTCTTGTTTTCATCTGCTACCATTAGTGCTCTCCTAATTTTGACAACCAATCTGACCCCCTCAATTATTTATCTCTGAAGGTTGATTTTCTACAGTCAGATTACTCAAGCATTGAGATTATCTTCTGTTGAGACCTCAGCATTTATAATTCAAAGACTTTCCTTTTTTATCTTTACAGATGTTTTTGATGAGGTTGCTGAAGTATTTTCTATTAATAATGATTTGATGCAAATTGTCCACCTGTGTTACTATTTACCATATAATTCCCATCATTCTCCCAAAACCCTACACCTTTTCTTGACCAGGTCTTCCTTTAAATATACTTTAATGTTAGCTCCCCTCTTCAGAATTCTACCTTGTCAACGTTTCATATTTTAGAGATCAGTTTTCACCTAGAAAATCTCAGCTAATATGCTCTGCCATTACAGCAGTATCAAACATTATAACCTGATTTCTATGCCTCTCTTCCATGGTTTAATTACTGTTTCTACCCTTCTGCTGTCATGTTATAAGCACCTCATCTGACTAATTAATCTGTTAAATTACTTTCCCCATGAGACATATATTTCTAAGCTGTCACACCCATAGCATTTATGTTAATCTACTTCATATTGATTCTATTGTGAACTATGGTCATTCAATGCATAAACTTATCCCAAGCCTATGTATTTGATGTTTCACTATATTACATACATGAAAATTAAGTTTCTAGATATTTGAATGAATCAGACTAAAATATGTCTTTCCAGCCTTTGATTATCAAAGTGTGTGTTTATGTGTGTGTGTGTGTGTGTGTGTGTGTGTGTGTGTGTGTGTGTGTGTGGCATCAAGAATTTCCCGATATGTATCCTCAAGGAGTGTACAGGATACCATGGCAGTACCTCATGATTAAGCTAACATTATTATTTACCTCATTTAAACAATATTTCTCCAAATCACTATTACTTGTCGGCACTCTTATTGTGGTATCAGTCTTCTAGGATACGTCTGACTGAATAAGTCCACCCAGATCTTGGTCTACCTCTTTTTTTCATGTCATCTTGGCACCAAACACCTGTTTTGCTAACTTTATCCTCTCCCATTCTGTTTAAGTGACTGTGCCACCTAAGATTAACCCTGATTACACTTTCCTGAATGCTAGCGATGTCAGGTTTCTGATTAATATCGTAATTTTTAATATAATTTTGCTATTGATGCCATCCATTGTTGCCCTAATTTTTCTCTGACTTCGTATATCTGTGGGCGCTAATCTTTGATCAAGTGCTTTATTTCTAATTCACTCTCAGATCCATAACTTAAAACTGGTTTTTAAACACCATCTTGTGCTGTGATTTCAATGTTTTGGCTCTGTTCTTATTCAGTATAAATTTATTTAGTTGACTTCCTACCATACCAGCTTTGCTTACGCTGTTGCCTATTTCCATATTTAATTTGCCATCTTCACTGTGCATGAACAGCCGAAATATTTTGCATGTTCTATGTTCTTGCCCATTTTCATAGTTTTGGTCTTTTTATTGCCAATTTTCATTTTCATTAAATTGTTCTCATTTATTACAGCTATAATTCCGTTTAGAGAATCCTGGAGACTCGCACTGGTTGTACTTAGAAGTACAATGTCCTCTGCATAAGCAGAGAGCTAAGCATGAAATCTCTGATTCTAATATCAAGTTCAATGCCAGTTTCTTTCATAATGCTATCCATATAGATTATTAATAAGAGTGGAGACAGATAGTGCACTCTTGTTTTAGACCTTATTTTATATCAAGTCACCTTTGTATACTTTCTTTAGTTCTAACTGCTGACCCTCAGCCTTTTGCCCTTTTATCCTGTTGTGTGCTACCATGTGATCCCCCTTTGTGTGCAATTCAAAAATTTGAATCTGTACCTGCTTTCTACTCAGAATTGTCAGTTATACAAATTGCCACAAGCTGATTCATCTGAATTTGCAGTTGCAATCTTCAGAAATAGTGTTTGTCCTTAGGTTTTGGACACCACTGTATTTTTAATTTGAGTCCATTTATTTTTATTGTTTTTTCAGGTATAGGATGGTTTGAATACTGTATTTTCTGCATATTCTTTTCACATGATTACATCCTCACATTTTTCAGTATTATATTGATTAGTATTTCTATTTCTCTATTTGAAAGAGTTTTAATCCGAAATGTACAAGGTAGGTTTCAAGAGTTTCTGGCTTGGCATACAAAATTTGTGCCAATTTTAAAATGCTGTGTGTAACAGATAGCATCATCTATTGGACGCTTAATGTACTAGTTTCAACCCTTTACCTTTGTCTTTAGTTGGAGACACTTGTTTGACTAACACATGACATGCTAAGTGGCTGTGATGTTAAAAATTGAGTACTGCACTATGATAAATTTTTCACCAAAGAAGGACTTTCTCCAAGTGCTATCAAACAGCGATTGGATGGTGTTTATGGAATATTCTTCATATTCAACCATGAAGGAATGGACTAAACAGTTTTGCCTAGGAAGAGAGAGAGCATCAAAGATGATCCTTGTGATGGTCAACCGGTGGAAGTGATGACTGAGGAAAATGTGTCTCTTGTTGAGGAGGAACTGCTCAATGACAGATGGCTGTATCCCAAAAAAATCTCAGCAAGGTTGGGGCTTTCTATAGCAACCGTCTTTAGCATCATTCATGAAAAGCGTCACAGGCCGAAGGTCAGTGCAAGGTGGATGTCCCGACTTCTCTCTTCGATTCAGAATGAGCATCATTGGATCTATTCCCACAAGTTTTTAGAGCTTTGCCAAGGGAATAAGACAGAAGTGCTGGAATCTGTTGTCACTGGGGATGAAACTATGGTCCTTTATTATGATCCTCTTTACAAAAGGGAATCCATGGAGTGACACAAAGCAGTGCCAAAAAAAGCTAAAGTCACTCACTCCACCAAGAAGATCATGGCAACAATCTTTTGGGATTGCTGGGAATTCTCTTGATTAACTTCAAGGAAAAGAATACCACCATGAATGCAGAATATTATGCTAATATTACTACTGCACAATGCCATAAAGGAGAAAAGATGAAGGATGCCGAGTCATGGTGTTCGCCTGCTTCACAACAATGCTTCAGTTCATATGGCTATTATTGCGAAGGCTGCAGTGAAGGACTGTGGCTTCCAGGAGATTGAACACCCATCCTACAGCCCAGATCTAATACCCAGTGACTACTGCTACTACCTCTTCTCAAAACTGAAGAAAGACCTTTGAGGAAGAAAATTTGCAGACGACAATAAGGTGAGAGATGCAGTTTTAGGCCATTTTGCAGACAAAAGTACAAACAATTTTTTTTTAAAGTACAAGCTAAAAGTTAGTCAGGCCAGAAACTTATGCAGCCACCCTTGCACTGTTACCAGGTAACAATCGATATCTACATCACTTTTCTGTAGGTACGGACATTTTTTTATATCTATACATAAAAAATGTCCATCATTACATGATCTATTTGTTCTATCATTGTTCATCATTACATGATCTATTTTGCTGGTTATTGTTCCATCTGGGGAGACTTAAGTTTGTTTATGGACAGTTCTTCTGGGAAACGAGAAGGAAGATGCAAAATGAATAGCTCTAATTCCATTTCCGTTACTAATGTTGTGCAGACTAACTGGACCAACTATTTTGTCTATATCTTGTTTCTTTTCCCTTTTTAGTGTTAAAATCACCCATGACTAGGTAAAGAGTCATGTATCCGCTCTGGTTCCTCACAAAATTTATAATTGACATCATCATCATCATCTTTATCTTCTGTTGCTGCTTAAATATTAATAGCTGAAACATCAAACAGATGACCAGAAACATAGATGTAAGAGTCGATCATCTACTGGTTTATCTATTATTGGAACTATTCATCTGACAATGTTTTGGAGCCACTCAGAATTCAGGAATGCATTAATATAGTTATATGTGTAGACCTAAGGGGTTTATATATATAAAGAATTTAAATGACTCTATACCGAGAAAGAAAAGTGTAATGTTAAGATATGACTAGTTTCGTTGAAAATTCAACTTCTTCAGGTATCACAGACAAAGAATTAAATAAAAGATAACAGAAACATGATAAAATACATTAACAGAGCTAGTATAAAACACACAAGTACATTTAAAAACAGGAATGCGTGCTTGAGTTCCAAATGAAGTTGACTACGTGCATGAGCTGACACGAGTGCACCAGTATTGGACAGTGGCAATGTGTGCATCTGAAGTATTGTAGCTAAGGCTGTTATTAATATGAGATGAATCAAGTGATATTTCTCTAGATTCAACCATTCTTTCAAGTTCATCATAGCACACATGGATATTAGAAGTTTGTGGCCAGTTTATGAGGTGTTGGTGGCCTTCATCCGAGTTGATAGAGAAGAGAGTGTGGCTAGAGAGAGCGCTGGCCCTGGTTTTGTTGTAGGAAATGTCTCTTTGGTGTTCTTCCATACGTAAAAGGATGGATTTAGCTGTCTGGCCATAGTATGGTTTGCCACAATCACACAAAATCTTATAGACTCCTGGATACTGAGTAGGAAGATGTTTCATTTTAGGTCTACTTCGTATTTATCGAAGTTTGGGAAACGTAGTAAAGCAAGTTCTAATGTTGAATTGCTGAAGCATTTTAGCTAGTTTTGGAGAGAGAGAGAGAGAGAGCTGATGTATGGCAACGAAATAAAAGCTCTTGGTGGAGAAGAATCTTCAAAAGCAGTTGAGCGGTTGACAGAGAGAAATTTATTAATCTTTTTAAGAGAGAATCCAATGTTAACAAAAGAACTTTGAAGAAAATTGAGTTCATATTCAATTTCTGTTTCATCTGTTAATAACGATCTGGCTCGATGTGCCAGGATCGAAATAATACCAAACTTTTGTGGAGGGTAGTGATGGGAAGAAGCATGAAGGTATCTGTCTGTGTCAGTGGGTTTTCTAAAAATGGAGATTTTGATATTTTCAGCGCATCTCGTAATATGAGATGCGCTGAAAATATCAAAAGGATTTAGAAGGAACTTTTTAATGGTTTTATCAGAATATCCATTTTGTCTAAAGAATGAGAGAGGTAATTGATTTCTTTTTGAAGTTCATCTGGGTCATTCAGAAGAGAGCGTGCTCTATGTCCCAAGGTAGAAATAGTTCCAATTTTTTGTGGAGGAAAATGATGGGACTGACTGTGAAGATATCTATTGGTTTGCATACGTTTTCTATACATCGAGATTCTAAATTTTCCAGAGTAGTGTGAAAGTTTTATATAAAGGACTGGTAGGGAATTGTCATATTCAAGTTCGACTGTGAATTTTATATTAGGATGCTGATTACTGAGATGATTAAGAAAATCCACGAGAGAGAGAGAGTTATAGCCGTGACTCCAAATAATAAAAATGTCATGTACATAGCGTTTCCAAAGTTTTGGTTTAAACGAGAAGGATTATATAGCTTTTGTTTCAAAATCCTCCAAGTAACTGTTCACAAGAATAGGAGATAAAGGGTTGCCCATTGCTAGACCTTAGTTCTGTTTGTTGATGATGTCTTGATATCGGAAGTAACCAGACTTAATGCAATGGGTTAGTAAAGCAAACATTTTTTTGGATAATTTGTTCTTTAGTAATATTAGTCCCTACAGAAGAAGAGCCCTACATTGAAAATGGATATTCTGATAAAACCATTAAAAAAATTTCTTCTAAATCCTCCTAGCCACCGCACTGAAGAAATAACTAATTTTAAGGGTAACATCTCCATCTTATACATCAGTTCAGTTTCCAAAAAATTAGCTAAAGTTCTTAAGAAGTACAACATCAGGACTTTATTCACTACACTTCCAAAAATTCGCTCGCTAGTAAGCCATCCAAAGCCTCATCATCATAATCTGAAGTATCCTGGCATATATAAGATATGGTATGATTGTAATATCCCTTATTTTGGTCAAACAAATAAATCTATTGAATTACGTATGGAGGAACATCTCTTACAAAAGAACACAATGCCAGTGCCTTGTCTAGTCATGTTCTTTCTCGGACAATCCTGATGATGAACACCAGGGTCATTCAGTCTGCTGGGATAGATCCGAAAACATCTTTCATTGCCATGATGAGTTTGAAAGAAAAATTGTGGAGTCCAGAGAAATCATCCTTAATCGTGAACATTTAAATAACAATTTGAGCTACAACATCCCTGATAGCCACTCTGCTGTTCGGTACTGGTGTTCGCTAGAGTCTGCAAGCATGCACTCAACAAACAATGCCATGTTTGAAAGAACAACTTAAATATATATACAACGTTTTTTCATGTCAATTATGTAGTGCAATTTTCCTGTGCTTCACAGTTTTGAACTTCAGTGTTTTTATTACTGTTTCCTATTCTTAGAGGACACCTGAAGAAGGCTGTCAAAAGCCGAAACTAGTGTTTTTATTTCAATAAAAACACAACTAGTTTCGGCTAGTTGTGTTTTTAATTCAATAAAGCCTTACTATTATTCTCGGTTTTAGTCATTAAATCTTTTTATTAAAATATATGCATGGAGATTCATTTACTCAGTTGTTAAACATATTTTTTAAAAGAATTGAATGACATAAACCGAGAGAAAAGGAAAAAGGTTTAATAGTATCATGCGACTAGTTTCGGCTTTTTACAGCCTTCTTCATGTGTTTTTACAAAAGAAAAGAAAAAACATTAAACATCGAAGATAAAAACTGTGAAAAGCACAGGAAAGCCACTGTACATATTTAATGTGAAAACGTTGTAGCTAACTTATTCAAAGCTGTTCCTTCATTAGCCACATTGTTGGGTGAGTGAGTGCGTATAGCATCTCGTGAGCACCAGTATCTGATCACAGTAGAATGACAGTCTGGGAAGTTATAGCTTAAATTATTATTTAGATGTACAGGGTTGAGGATGATTTCTCTAGATTCTACAATTTTTCTCTCCATATAGTTGGCTAAAGCACTGGCTTTATCCAGCCTTATCCTTTTTTTCGGCCGATTCTAATGATGAAAACCATAGTCATACAATCCTTTGGGATAAATCTAACAACATTTTCCGTTGCCATGATGAATTGGAGAGAAAAATTGTAGAATCTGAAGCAGCTTTAATATCTGCACTCAGCGCTTCTCCGGTGATTCGAATGTTGTAGAGGTTGCTTCTTTTTTAAAATCTATTGAACCAACCTCTGCTAGCTGCAAAGGTTTTGCTCATATCCTCTCTTTGTTTTTGAATATGATTAAAAATACTTTTGGCCTTTTCCATGATTATTGCCCGACTTAATGGCATGTTGTGTTCAGTTTCATCATCAATTCAAATGGAAAAACATTTCTCTATTCCCTCTAAAACATTGCTTCTGGATCAGGTTACTGTTGTTGCATCATGGTTGTGGTTGCTGAACACTTAATTTTGTCCTTGTTTTTTAAAATCGTTCATATAATAGAAGTAGACAAATTAAAGTGGCTCCGGTGTCAACTTGACATTCACCTTTTTCTAATCGCCTCAGCACCTGCATTTTAATGTCAATCAAAATGCTTTTTCGTATCAATTTTATTTTGTTTTAACCTTTTGCTGATGGGTTCGGGAATAATCGCATTATATATGAATTCCATTATAAATTGAATCAGCATAAATTTATCGCTTTTTTTTTATTCTTCGAGTAGAACTACGTAATATTATATCGAATCATGGAATATTTAGCACTTTTTTTAGGGTTCAGAAAAGAACCATGTTATAGCAAATCAATATTAATCAGAGTAGTGCTAAATGGGATCTTACTGTATATAATGTGTGTGTGTGTGTGTAGAAAGTATTTTACCTTGGGTATATTAAATGTTAAAAAGATACCAAGCTATTTTAAGCCTGGTTTTACTCCATTTCCCAAGTAAGCAAACAGACAAATAAATCAAGTTTGCACCTGCACATAATGCAAGTCTAGCTGACCCTGCAGGTAGTGCAAGACCAAGATAACTCATGGTAAAAGTAGATAAGCTCTGATCACTAATCTTAATATTTACCCTTAATATTTATTTACTAATCTTAATATATATATACAGCATTACAAGTTTTTGTCAATTTCATTTCTCCTTGATTCAGATTTAGTTCTATGTTTCTTCCCTTAAAGTTAAATCACAATCTAGAATATCTATCCTACTATTCATATATATACAAACCGTAAATAATGCATACCTTGAGTAAGCTTAAATCAATATTTTTATTATTATTTATTATTATTATTATGTAACACTTCCAGGGAGTCCAAAGACTCATCGAGGGAGGTCACCTACTCTATAACTCTCTGTCTCCACCAACCGCAGTTACATTTATCATCTACACCATCACCATCTACTGACAAATACCACCACCACTAGTATTTTCACGGACAATCACATATGTCCATGCCCATGGTGGGATTCGAACCCGTAGCCTTTTGGCAGGAGAGGAGATATGCTAACCACTCAGCCAACCAGGCCTGGTTGTAAATATTAATTTACATTATTTAGTGCATTACTCTTCTTGCTCTTGCAACATGTGTACAATGCTGAGTTTATGTGAGATGTGGTGAGAGCAGCTGAATAAATTGCACAATGATACCATTGAATTACTATGCAATTTATCCAACTGGCCAACAGACTTGATTAAAAAACTAAAATTGATGCATTCTTTAACTTCGAGAACATTGCGTTCCAAAAGTGCACAAAGATGGTATTCCTTTATGCCCAATCGTTGACAATCAACTCTCCTACCTACTTATTGTCAAAACATCTCTCGAAACTCTTACAACAACACATCCACAACTCAGAGAGTTACATTAAAAACTCGGACATTTTGTGGAAAAGCTAAAAAACATCAACATATTGGATAATGATCTTCTAGCCAGCTTAGATGTCACCTCTCTCTTTACAAATGTTCCTGTAGTGGAGGTCATTGACATCTTAAGTACCTTGTTCCCACAAGATATAACCTCATTGTTTGCTCACTGCCTAAACTCCAACTACTTTTCTTGGAAAAATAAGATCTATCAACACTTAACAGGCTTGGCGATGGGGAGCCCACTCTCACCTTCATGTGCTGACCTCTTTATGGAAGACTTAGAAAACAAAATCCTATCCCAAATTATTCCAAAACCTAAAATTTGGTTCAAATATGTGGACGATATCTTCATCGTATGGAATAATAACAAAGATGGCCTATATGATTATCTCAAAAAGATCAACTCCTTCCATCGTTCTATTAAATTCACTCTGGAACTTGAAAGAGAAAACCAATTACCGTTTTTAGATATCTTAATCAAAAAACAAATTGATGGTAGTATAAATCTATCAGTATATAGAAAACCAACTAATACAGGTCACTACCTACATTTCAGCTCCTCTCACCACATCTCACATAAACTCAGCATTGTACACATGTTAAAGAAGAGAGCAATTTGCATCACAACGGACGAGACCCTTCAAGATGAGTTAAAATTTATTTCCAACAATCTGTATTTGAACAGCTATCCGAGAAGACTAGTCAGTAAAGTCCTTTTCTCTGAACCACCACCAAGAGATAAAGAAGATATTCAATATATATAAACGATTGCAATTCCATTTGTAAGTGGCATCTCTAACAAGCTCGCTAGCCTCCTCAAACAACACAAAATAAGAGTAACATTTAAACCAATAGAATCTATTCGTAAACTACTAAGATCTCCAAAAGACAACCATCCTTTCTATAAATATGCTGGCGTTTATGATATTCCATGTGCTTGTGGCTCTAGTTACATCGGACAGACTTCGAGAAGCCTCAAAATCAGGCAAAAGGAATACAACAGACAGGATATTTCTGGCCTATCGTCTCATTTGTCTACAACTAACCATGTCATCGAGTGGAACAAAAGCTGTTCTCCTTACATAGCGGAAGATTACCATTCAAGAATTTTCAAAGAAGCAGCCACAGCTGCCCATTCTACTGTCAACCTTAACAGAAATCAAGGCCTAATACTCCCAGAAATATGGAAAACCCTAATCAGAACTTTAAAAATGGAAGAAATGAACTTTAATACAAACTACAGAAAGTTCCTTAGCAACAGCTAGCTAACCTTGTACACGTGATACGTGTTCCACTCATGTTCGATACTATTCTATTTGTAATTGTTTTGCAGTTATGCATAATTGTGAGATTGTTTACACTTATAAGTGCCCTGAAGATGCCAACAGTTAAAGTGTGGCAAAACTAGTTGGTTCAATTTAATAAAATTGATCAACACTTGATCTGAAAACCAAATATTATTATTATACTAATTTATGATCAAGAAAATACCTTCATGATCTATGCTAATATTTTATAATCCAGACCCATATTTTCCCATTTATGCAATAGTCTTCCATGCTGTAGTAGAATGTGAGCAAGTTGCTAAAACAGGACTTTTCCTAGTAAACTCATGCTGTTTATTTCAAATTAAAGATTCTCTGTCAACCCATTTCTGAATCTAACCAATTTTGTCAATAATTGGATACATCAGTCTTTACACTACCCTTATGCAATGGGATTGCCATACATTCTTTCCACTCCTGTAGAATCTTCCCTGTTCTGAGGCTCAAATTATATAGCCTGGTTGAAGGACTAGCCAGTTCAGTTGAACACTTTTTAGCATCTGTGCTGATATCCCATCAGACCCTATTTCTGAATTATTCCATTTGTGCAACAACCCTAATATCTCCTCTTCATACACCTGAGTTTCTTCATTCATTAAAGAAGTAGCAGTGAACTCAATATTGTATTACACCAGGTTGATAGCCTTTAGCAAACTGGACACTCATTTGTTGAACAACTTCTTCTGCATCTGTCACCTTCATGCCATCTGATTACCCCATTCATTAGAGTTATTCTTTCATATTCATTCGTTCTTTTACTTGGAGCATATTGATCGAATTCTTTTGTTTTGTCTTTAGCTTGCAGAGCAGCCAATTTCTTTTCATACTCAAACTTAGCTTTCTCTACAACAGTTCTGACTCTTCTGACCTGTTACTTATAATTTTCATACTGGACATCATTCTTATGTACATAGTATTTCTTCTTCTTCATCCTTTTCTTGCAAATCTCTGGCTTAATAAGATTACAGACTCTATTTATTTATTTATCTATCTACCCTATTTATCCTTCAAACTCTTGGGACATATTCTGATATTGCATAATAAATTAAATGCTTCCCATGCACTGTCGATATTCTTCCCATCAAGTAACCGATACCATTGCGCTGAACTCGGTATACTCCTCATTTAGTCATAATTTTCTGCTTTGTAGTTCAGCATGTAACTTTTTCTGAATGGAACATTCGTAAACCTAGCCACTTCCCAAGTGAGTACTGCGTGATCATTATCACCAACTGGAGGCAGAATAGTTACATCTTTTAACCGAAACATCCTCTGACACTATGATTCAATATTCAAATCTAATACTCTTTGATCTCAAGTTCCTTCTGTCACATATTGATTGAGGAAGTTATCTCACAACAGCTCAGTAAATTCAGTTTCATTCTTCTCATGAAATTTTACTGCTACCCAATTAATGTTTGGATAATTGAAGACCCTCCTATCATTATGATTACTCTTTTTTGCACCCATCGTTTTTATTTGGTGATGCATTTCTTCGTCGCTAGCAACTGATCCACCAGGTCTGTAACAATACGCCCACTATGTATTTGATTTATGTTAGATTCCACCTCACACTAAATGGCTTCAAACTGACTGCCACACAAAATAATATTACTAGTATCACAATCATAGGCCTCAATACTAACCAGATTCAAGTCATCTGATATCGTTAGCAGCATGCCCCTCTCCTCTCCTATTCTGTTTATCCTTTCTAAAATTACTCTATCCTTTACACTTGAATATCAGTTATGTTTATGATTCTGATAGCCATGTCTCACTAATGCTTACAACCTGAGGTCCCAACATATTGAAAAAGGCAACAAACTTTGTCCCTTTGTTTCTGATACTCCTAGCATACATGTACAGACATAATAATTTTGTATACTCTTATCTGTAGTCTGCATGACACGTTTAGACAACTGCAAATCTCTGTTTTTCTCTAGTGCCTTATATATGTAAACAACTTTGTGCATTTTTGATGGGTCTAAACCAGACGAACATAATGTTGAAATCGTTCACTCCTTGTAATAATCTCCATGATAATGCCCATTCCCATCATTAACTCAGTTACTTAACATTGTAGCTCTTACACTCATATTCTCACCGTTCCTCCCATCATAATTTAGTTTCCTTGACTCTCTGTGTTAAATCTCATACCAGTTAGTTTTTCAAGACTCCTGATGCTAAACATATTCAAGTGTAGGCCATCCATCTGATACAAATTCAATCTTCCCTCAAACTCACTCCATTCCTCTAAAAAACTCCCATCCATTCCTTTAACACAGCCCATATATCGAATCATTTGCAATCATAGCCCTTCTTCTTCTTAATTCATTTTTATCATATCTAGGTAATATACTTACGATTTTCTCTTTCTCGCTTCTTCCAACAATCCTTTTATGTCCTCTCTCATACTGAACTTATCACCAGTAAGTGATTAGTACCTCCTACAGTTATGATCTTATTTACTTTGAGATTAATTATAATACACTAGTGGCCAAAATTGTGGAAACTTTTTAGAAAAAGTGTATTTCTGAGTAGTGTTATGATGGCTCATAACACTACTTTTTTTTGTGTGTAATACCATAAAATTATATATCAGTGGAAAGATAATTTAATCAAGAATGTAATGCAACAAAGTTTGTTCAATTATCTTGTATTCTATGAAAAGTTATAGCCAAATAACCAGAAAAAAGAAGCACAACTTGCTTAGGTTGATAAGAAGTAGCTTTCCTTCATTTGAATGTAGCCAATGAGTATGAGTATTTAGAGAGCCAATCAGGTGTCATCTTTTTTTGGCAATGAGCCAATAAGGTCACAGTAGGATTCAGCTATTGATGTCATGTATTGGAGCTGAGAAGTGGACATTTGTCAGTGCGTTGTGTGATTGCTATCAAGTTGGTTGGTTGGTTTTTTTGTGTTCTTTCATTTAGTGAACTTGTAAAACATAATAAAATTAAAGAAATAGTGCAAAGATTTGACTGGTCACCCAGAAAGCGATGTAAAATAGTACTATTAAGTGAACAAGGCTACATTTATGAAGAAATTAGAAGAAAAATTGGTGGAAACTTAACCAAAGGTGGCATTTCTAAATTTTTGAAGAGGTATAAGAAAACTCAGTCACTTCAAAACCAGACTGGTAAAGGCGGGAAAAGGTGCACAACAGCAAGTGATGATAGAAGAATTGAGAGACTGTGCCTATGTGACAGAAGAAAATCATCTGGATGTATACAAGATGAAATGGCGCAATACAATATGAAGTTGAGTGCAAGGACTGTTCACTGCAGACTACAGGAATTTGGTCTAAATGCTAGAATTCCACGAAAAAAGCCATTTTTATCTCTCAAACAAAGGTTGAAAAGATTAAACTGAGCTAAAACCGATGTTAACTGAACAGCGGAACAATGAGACAGTGTTATTTGGAGTAATGAGACCAAAATCTCCCTGTTTGGTAGTGATGGCATAAAATATGTAAGGAGAAAAATCAGAGAAGATTTGCATCCTGATTGCATTACACCTGCCCCACTTAGTGTGTTATGATCTGGGGTTGTATGACATCAAAAGGTGTGGGCAGAATTTGCGTGATTAATGGAAATATAAATGCCCAAGTATTACATAAATGAAATACTTGAGCCCAAACTGAAGGCTTCCGCATGTGATCTTTTCCAAGATAATGAATCATTTATATTTCAACAGGATTCAGCTCTATGTCATGTTGCTGCTGTGTGCAAAAAGTGGTTTCAAGATAATCATTTACCACCGCTGGAATGGCCTGGGAATAGCCTAGACCTTAATCCAGTCGAAAATCTATGAAGCCGCCTAAAGAAACTTGTTAGTCAGAAGCAACCCACCAATAAAACCCAATTAATAGAAGCAATAATTCAGTCTTGGTTTCACATTATAACAGCTGCAGAACTAAAAAACTTGATTCACTCCATGGGAAGGTATTGTAAGGCCATAATTAACGCTAAAAGGTTACCCAACTAAGTATTAACTCGCATTGTGAGAATTTTTGTATATCTCATTTTTTCTGTTTGTTTCGCTTTTCTTATTTATAACTGCTGTTCTAATAAAAAATCCTTCATAAAAGTTATTGCATTACATTCTTCATTAAATTATCTTTCCATTGATATATAATTTTATGGTATTACTCCAAAAAAAAGTGATGTTATGAGCCATCAAATCTCAGAAATACACTTTTTCCAAAAGGTTTCCACAATTTTGGCCACTAGTGTAAATCTTATTATAATAACAGTAAATGATAAAATAACAAATAAACTAACATAACAAGTAAATAAAGAATAACAAAATAACAAACAGAATTGCTCACAGAATTTTCTGTGCAATAATCAATAGTTTTGTATGCACCAAGCTGTTGTGTGCGTGTGGTGCCACGATGTGATAAAAGCATAAACACACTTAGTGCACCAGTTTTGAAATACATATGTAATTCTTGTCAATTTTTTTTAGGATTTGAATAAAATGATGAAACTGATTAAATCAGTTTCAATAAATAAAATAATTGAAACTCATAGTTGATAATAGAAAGCAATGCTTCTACTTTTCATATTATAAAAAATTATTCTAATCAAGGTATTATTTCTGGGATAATTCTCATATTACTCCTCTAAAATAAACTATTATTTTAATAGCTAGTATAGCCTACTTTCGTTTAGGAGTGCCTCTTTTTTACAATGTCATTGGCTCTTTACCTCTGTGCAGATGAAGGTGCATCGCCTTATCCTGGTGATGTGCCTTCATCTGCTGTTAAAGGAAAGGTTTTTTTGGGGGGGAGGGTAAAGTAATGTGGGAGAATTATTTGGAAAAAACCTGGGTTTTTTATATATGTATAATATTATTATTATTATTAAGGGTGGATATAGAGCATTTGGGGAGGGGGGGTGAGAGAAGGATCTGAAGAAAGAACGTTTTTTTGAGGGAAAAAGTCAGGGTTGGAGTAACGGGGTGTGAGCCGTTTTGACAGGCGTTGTCTTCAGAATTCGTGCAGGAAGTGAATGCTATGTCATGTTAGTTAGGTGTTTCTGTCTTTGATGTACTTGTGTTGTCTCCTATTGGTCGGAGTCATGACCTAATTTTTATGTTAATGAGCTTCCAACTCTCTTTGATTATGTAGGGTCAGTGGATGTTTATTGAGTTTTCATCACATTGTTTCTGATATTCTAAGCATTGTTTCGTTGTCCTGTATGTCTAATATTATGGCCTTGTCGATTTGTGGGGTATGTTTCTGTTCAAGGGTGTGGACTGCTATCTCAGTTTTTCCTGTACTTTGTAGCCTATTTTTCTTTTTGTTGTTGCGTTTTTTTGTTTAAATGTTCTAGAATAATGTTACAGTCATGGAAAGTCTTGTCCATAAAGGCCTGATGGTAGAACCTGTGTAGGTGATCACAGTCTTTTTGGCAGGGAAATTTGTAAACAACGTTGTGATGTTCTAATATTTCTTTGTGGGTGTGAGATTTTGTAGGTTTTAGAAGTATTGCCAATTTTTGGTTTGTGGTGAACACCAGTTTATAGTCAGTGCATTTGAAAATGTATTTGTAGGCTTGTATATGTTCTGGATGTATGGCAGTTTGATAATTTTTTGTGATGGGAAGTTTGTTTTGCCTGGTTTTTGCTGTTTTGTTGGTGTAATTTATAAGTTGTTGAATAATTCAGATTTTTAAAAATTTGTGTTAACTTCTTTATTTCTGTGTTGAGATAATTACTGTTTGTTGAAAACTTGTGAGCATTTATGAATTGTGTTAAGATGACTGATTTTTTAATCGAATAAGGATGGTATGAGTTAAAATAGAGGTAGTTTCTAATATTTGTGGGTTTTGTAGTATATTTTCATGTGTATTTTGTTGTTGTTCTGACTAATATCAGGTTTAGAAAATTGATGGATTTGTCCTGTTCGGTTTCTATGGTGAATTTTAGTCTGTTGCTGTAATCGTTAAGGGATTCCTATAAGATGGTGATGCGTGTTGGTTCTCCAATGCATAGAATATTGTCCATGTATCGGCGATAAAAGGTGATGCCGGGTTGTCCCATAGAGAGGCCGAAAATTTGGATGTACATGTTGTTCTTAAAGTCAAAGAAGTTTGCTGATATTACTACTTTGATTAGATTTATGATATCACTGGATGTTAATTTTGTTCATGAACATAGTGTATGTGGTCTTCTGTTAGTAGTGTGTGTGTGTACGATGTCTAGTGTTCTGGGAACGTCCATGTTGGTTTATAATGAAGTTGCATCCAGTGAAGTGAGGACGTCTTCGTGGGATAAAGTTAGGTTTTTTTATTTTTTGGAAAAGGTTGTCTGTGTTTTTTATCATAGATTTTGATGTTGTAAGTAATGGTTTGAGTAGTACGAATTTCAATAAGGGTGATGTGGTGATGTTTTTGCAAGAGACTATTGGCCGTATTGGGTAACCATCTTTGTGGGTTTTCATTTGGCTGAATATACAAGGGGTACGTGTGATGCGAGGTGTTGTGTTTTTCGTTGTGATTTTGTCTATCTTGTTCTGATTTTTTAGAGTGTGTAGGGTGTTGTTGATTTGCTTTATGAAGTCGGGGGTGGAGTCATTTTGGATTTTTTGGTACGTGTTTTGGTCGTTTAAAATAGCTGTTATTTTGTTGTGGTAATCTGTTTGGTTTATGAAGACTACTATATCACATTTGTCTGCTTTTGTGATCATTATATTTGGGTTCTTTTTTAATGATATTAGGGCTTTGTGTAGTTGAGTAATGCTGGGTTTTACTATTATTTTGCTGTTTATGTTGTTTATTTTCTGGAATATTATTTAATGGAATATTATCACACCAACTATAAGCTGGTGTTCACCAAAAATTGGCAACACTTCTAAAACCTACAAAATCTCTCTCTCACACACACACACACACACAAAGAAATATTAGGGCACCCCAATGTTGTTTACAAATTTCCCTGCCAAAAAGACTGTGATGTCACCTAAACAGGTTCTACCATCAGCAACAATGAAAAGAAAAACAGGATACAAAATACAGGAAAAACTGAGATGGCAGTCCACACCCTTGAACAAAAACATACCCTGCAAATCGATAATATTAGATGTTCAAGATAATGAAACAATGCTTAGAATATCAGAAATGATAGACATAAAATGTGACAAAAACTCAATAAATGTCCACCGACCATACATAATCTAAGAGAGTTGGAAGCTCCATAATATAAAAATTATGGTCACAATTCCGACCAATAGGAGGCAACACAAAAACAATGAAAACAGAAACACCTCCATGACATCCACTTCCCGCACGAGTTCTGGAGACGATACCTGTTGAAATGGCTCACACCCCGTTACTCCCACCCCTGACTTTTTCCCTTAAATCCCTCCTCTTTCCCAAAAAATACTTTCTATCATCAGATTCTTCTCTCACCCCCCCCCCCCAATGCTCTATACCCACCCTTAATAATATTATTATTATACATATATAAAAAACTGTGTAGCGCAGTAGAGGTGGTGTTTGCACTCTACAACGCTTGACCGCACGAAGAAAGGATTTGGCGGTTCAAATCTAGTCGCCGACTAGAGGAACTTTTTCTAAGACTTTTTTTGGCCGGTTCCCAAGTTAGTCGATCTCTAGCATGGGCTAGTGGGTTTTTTCTCCCGGAAATTCGGGTTTTTCGTCCCATAAACTCAAGAAAATCGACCGTAGCACCCACACTATTTTCAGACATTAAAAATATTGTGTTAGGGTTAGAGATCACGAGATGGCGGCACTAGCTTGCCGCCTTCTTCACTGCGTACCGATGAGTCAGTGATAGCCTTGGGCCAGCTATCTCTCTCTGATTGGCTACCAGTGGAGATTGAAGTGTTAGCTGATTTTTTAGCCTAGCTGATATATAAAATACCCAGGTTTTTTCCAAATAATTCTCCTACATTACTTTACCCCCCCCCCCCCCCCAAAAAAAAATTCCCCTTCCTTTAACAGCTTAACAGCAGATGAAGGCACATCCCCAGGATAAGGAGACAGAAAACAACATCCAAAAAGATATATCCACATTTCCTCCCATTTTATTCTTCATATATTAGCTTTATAACACTTCAGTAATGCCCTAGAATTTGTGTAAGAGCTAATGACATTATAAAAAAGGGGCACTCCAAAACAAAAAAGTAGGCTGTACTAGCCATTAAATAATAATATTCTATTCAAAGTTGAAATTTTCTTTTAAGTATGGTTTAAAATATTCATGTCTTATAGTTTGAGACTCAGAAATTGGGAAGAGCTGTGGACATGAAGGATAAAGAAGAAAAAGCTCTCAGAAAAAAGATTAATGAACTTAGGGCGAGGCAAGTAAATTAGAATTTATATGTATGATTTTATTTTTTTGAGTGTGTTAGAATGGTTAGGTTAAAAGAAGTGAAATATAGTGGAAACTAGGTTATTTTATTTATATAATTAAAATCATCATATATTACTCAACAAAAACATTGTATGCTTACTATTCAAATTGTCTATTGAGAGAAATTTCTTTTTTCTAACTAAAGACTCACTTTTAAATTTCTGTATAGTGTATTAAATTCAAAGTAGTTCAGTTCCAAGGCAACTGTCATGCTGAAGGTTATATTTTCATAAACTCTTAATCACTTTCACAACTTTTTTTAAATTTGAAAAGCTAACATTTTTTTCTTCTTGGCTAAACAAATAACAATGATCTTATTTCTTTCTTTAATAGAATAATTTATGGAATAATTCTAAATACCCTATTTTGGCTATGTTTCCAAAAAATACCCATTACTTGCACCTCAGTAGCATGTAAATCCTCCTTTGAGTCTCATAACATTTTTCTGTTACATGTCACATTGAAAGAAGTGGAGCTCTTCCGTTCAGGAAGCATTGCATTATTCAGCAATGTTGCATATTCATTGTCTCTTTCATCCTTTCAAGCACTGCAAACAGAGGTCTAAGCTCATTCTATGCAAAACAGTTTTAGATCCCTATGCTACCAAACTTCACCAGGTATGGTGTATTCAGGCATAAGGCATTTTCCAGCCATCCACAATACCCGCACTTGCCAATCGAAAGAGTGTAATGTGATTTTTTGCTCGTAATCATGCAGCATTGGCAGTCCATATTGGTGCGCTGCAGTTTTATGCTAGTGTTGTTTGCATTGCTGATGTACCCCTTCGAACTCCTAGTTGATTGTGTCTACGTTGTTATTCCCAGATTTCTGTCTCTCACTCTTGACTGGCTGCTTAGCTTTTCTAGTATATTTCTTGGTTGAGGCAATGCCTTGTGATCTAATAATATTACTTATAGTTGATTTACTCCTTTGCAAATATGACTATTGGATAAATTATTATATGGCATTCTGTGAAAACGTGTGAAATATGTATAAATTACTTATATATTTAAATTCTGTAAAATATGTATCAGCATGTTTCATTCTAAAATAGGAAGGGTCCTAATAATTATTTCAGCACAGTGTAGGATATACTTTTTCCTTTCAAGAATGTTATTGATTTTTATTCTGTTTTTGTTATTATCATTTAGAGGAGAGAAAGATAATCGGGCCAAGGCTGACATGCAAAGAAAAGAAGTTAATCAAAAGATAGCTGAAAAGGATTATTTGGAAGATCAACTAAAGATAAAAGAAGTGCACTATAAACACCTGAAATCTTCATACGATCATTACAGAGATAAAGAAAGTAAGTTAAGGTAAGTATACAGACATATTTAATATGATAAATTGTATATCAGGGGTGCTTAAGGGTCTATGTATATAAATTGTATATGGGGGAGGGGTGCTTAAGGGTCAAAGCTGTATAACTGAGAGGAGACCTCCACATAGCCTTTAAAGGAATGTGGAGAACCGATCAGGGCTTCTGACCTAATGTCCAATCCTCACCTTCTCGTGGTGCACCATGTTGGTATCTACCTGGATACTGAACGAACGAGGATGGGCTGGCAATTTGGGATTTAGCCAACCAAATTATAATTCTTATTAGCTTAAACCAAATAACAAAATGATGGTACAACATGACAAAATTTCATGACAACTAGGACATTACCCGGTTAAACAAGATCCCCATTGTTTTCACCAGGGTGAACAGCGAAACGTCAGCTACTGGAACAAATATGAAAAAACACCCCAACTCAACATCACTGGAGTTAAAGATCAGTACTATCAACATATGAAGCCTGAATGGCAAAGAAATGGAGCTAGCTGAGGAATTAGATAAGTACCAGCTACTGGAACAAATATGAAAAAACACCTCAACTCAACATCACTGGAGTTAAAGATTGGTACTATCAACATAAGAAGCCTGAATGGCAAAGAAATGGAGCTAGCTGAGGAATTAGATAAGTACCAGATCAACATAATAGGGGTGACTGAAACAAAAAAAAGACAAAAACTGGTGAGATCTTTCTGAGCAATAACCACAAAATGTTATATTCAGGCAATGACAATCAAGGAAAACTAGGAGTAGCCATTGTATTCAACACTAAATATGAGGCTAATCTTCTTGAATGGCAGGCAGTCTCAAGTAGAGTGATGTGAGCAAATATCGGAATGGGGAACTGGACATTGAGACTTATTTGTGCCTATGGTCCCACAGAAGGTAAGAGTATAATAAAATTAGTTTAATCCTTTATCCAAGTGTGAGCAAACAAGGTTTGCGCCTGAAGTATCTTCAGGACTAGGGTAAAGTGATACAACACCAGGGCAACTCGTTGCAAAGGTGGAGAAAGCTACCAACACTCCTAACTCAGTATCTCCTATAATGCAGTAATGCAACACACACATCTCCTTGCGGATATGTCTAATGTTATGCATTAAAGGAAGGGCCACTACCCAGACTAGTTTCGACCTTTATTGAGGTCTCTTCAGTGGGAGCCAGGCCCTAGTGCAAATACCAGGCAAAAGCATTAGCAGGTCATCTCTACCTATAGGAGTTGCCAAATGGTGTGCCACCCTTTTTTTTTTTTAATAAATTACTCTGGATTTAGAGAAAGATGTTGAAAGTTTATTTTTTCACTTGGTTAGAGTATAATAAAATTAGTTTAATCCTTTATCCAAGTGTAAGCAAACAAAGTTTGCGCCTGAAGTATCTTCAGGACTAGGGTAAAGTGATACAACACCAGGGCAACTCGTTGCAAAGGTGGAGAAAGCTACCAACACTCCTAACTCAGTATCTCCTATAATGCAAAACACATCTCCTTGCGGATATGTCTAATGTTATGCATTAAAGGAAGGGCCACTACCCAGACTAGTTTCGACCTTTATTGAGGTCTCTTCAGTGGGAGCCAGGCCCTAGTGGAAATACCAGGCAGAAGCATTAGCAGGTCATCTCTACCTATAGGAGTTGCCAAATGGTGTGCCACCCTTTTTTTTTAATAAATTACTCTGGATTTAGAGAAAGATGTTGAAAGTTTATTTTTTCACTTGGTTAGAGTATAATAAAATTAGTTTAATCCTTTATCCAAGTGTGAGCAAACAAAGTTTGCGCCTGAAGTATCTTCAGGACTAGGATAAAGTGATACAACACCAGGGCAACTCATTGCAAAGGTGGAGAAAGCTACCAACACTCCTAACTCAGTATCTCCTATAATGCAAAACACATCTCCTTGCGGATATGTCTAATGTTATGCATTAAACGAGGGCCACTACCCAGACTAGTTTCGACCTTTATTGAGGTCTCTTCAGTGGGAGCCAGGCCCTAGTGGAAATACCAGGCAGAAGCATTAGCAGGTCATCTCTACCTATAGGAGTTGCCAAATGGTGTGCCACCCTTTTTTTTTTTAATAAATTACTCTGGATTTAGAGAAAGATGTTGAAAGTTTATTTTTTCACTTGGTTAGAGTATAATAAAATTAGTTTAATCCTTTATCCAAGTGTGAGTATAATAAAACTAATTTTATTATACTCTAACCAAGTGAAAAAATAAACTTTCAACATCTTTCTCTAAATCCAGAGTAATTTATTAAAAAAAAAAGGGTGGCACACCATTTGGCAACTCCTATAGGTAGAGATGACCTGCTAATGCTTCTGCCTGGTATTTCCACTAGGGCCTGGCTCCCACTGAAGAGACCTCAATAAAGGTCGAAACTAGTCTGGGTAGTGGCCCTTCCTTTAATGCGTAACATTAGACATATCCGCAAGGAGATGTGTTTTGCATTATAGGAGATACTGAGTTAGGAGTGTTGGTAGCTTTCTCCACCTTTGCAACGAGTTGCCATGGTGTTGTATCACTTAACCCTAGTCCTGAAGATACTTCAGGCGCAAACTTTGTTTGCTCACACTTGGATAAAGGATTAAACTAATTTTATTATACTCTAACCAAGTGAAAAAATAAACTTTCAACATCTTTCTCTAAATCCAGAGTAATTTATTAAAAAAAAAAGGGTTGCGCACCATTTGGCAACTCCTATAGGTAGAGATGACCTGCTAATGCTTCTGCCTGGTATTTCCACTAGGGCCTGGCTCCCACTGAAGAGACCTCAATAAAGGTCGAAACTAGTCTGGGTAGTGGTCCTTCCTTTAATGCCTAACATTAGACATATCCGCAAGGAGATGTGTGTTGCATTACTGCATTATAGGAGATACTGAGTTAGGAGTGTTGGTAGCTTTCTCCACCTTTGCAACGAGTTGCCCTGGTGTTGTATCACTTTACCCTAGTCCTGAAGATACTTCAGGCGCAAACTTTGTTTGCTCACACTTGGATAAAGGATTAAACTAATTTTATTATACTCTAACCAAGTGAAAAAATAAACTTTCAACATCTTTCTCTAAATCCAGAGTAATTTATTAAAAAAAAAAGGGTGGCACACCATTTGGCAACTCCTATAGGTAGAGATGACCTGCTAATGCTTCTGCCTGGTATTTCCACTAGGGCCTGGCTCCCACTGAAGAGACCTCAATAAAGGTCGAAACTAGTCTGGGTAGTGGCCCTTCCTTTAATGCATAACATTAGACATATCCGCAAGGAGATGTGTTTTGCATTATAGGAGATACTGAGTTAGGAGTGTTGGTAGCTTTCTCCACCTTTGCAACGAGTTGCCCTGGTGTTGTATCACTTTACCCTAGTCCTGAAGATACTTCAGGCGCAAACTTTGTTTGCTCACACTTGGATAAAGGATTAAACTAATTTTATTATACTCTAACCAAGTGAAAAAATAAACTTTCAACATCTTTCTCTAAATCCAGAGTAATTTATTAAAAAAAAAAGGGTGGCACACCATTTGGCAACTCCTATAGGTAGAGATGACCTGCTAATGCTTCTGCCTGGTATTTCCACTAGGGCCTGGCTCCCACTGAAGAGACCTCAATAAAGGTCGAAACTAGTCTGGGTAGTGGCCCTTCCTTTAATGCATAACATTAGACATATCCGCAAGGAGATGTGTTTTGCATTATAGGAGATACTGAGTTAGGAGTGTTGGTAGCTTTCTCCACCTTTGCAACGAGTTGCCCTGGTGTTGTATCACTTTACCCTAGTCCTGAAGATACTTCAGGCGCAAACTTTGTTTGCTCACACTTGGATAAAGGATTAAACTAATTTTATTATACTCTAACCAAGTGAAAAAATAAACTTTCAACATCTTTCTCTAAATCCAGAGTAATTTATTAAAAAAAAAAGGGTGGCACACCATTTGGCAACTCCTATAGGTAGAGATGACCTGCTAATGCTTCTGCCTGGTATTTCCACTAGGGCCTGGCTCCCACTGAAGAGACCTCAATAAAGGTCGAAACTAGTCTGGGTAGTGGCCCTTCCTTTAATGCATAACATTAGACATATCCGCAAGGAGATGTGTTTTGCATTATAGGAGATACTGAGTTAGGAGTGTTGGTAGCTTTCTCCACCTTTGCAACGAGTTGCCCTGGTGTTGTATCACTTTACCCTAGTCCTGAAGATACTTCAGGCACAAACTTTGTTTGCTCACACTTGGATAAAGGATTAAACTAATTTTATTATACTCTAACCAAGTGAAAAAATAAACTTTCAACATCTTTCTCTAAATCCAGAGTAATTTATTAAAAAAAAAAGGGTGGCACACCATTTGGCAACTCCTATAGGTAGAGATGACCTGCTAATGCTTCTGCCTGGTATTTCCACTAGGGCCTGGCTCCCACTGAAGAGACCTCAATAAAGGTCGAAACTAGTCTGGGTAGTGGCCCTTCCTTTAATGCATAACATTAGACATATCCGCAAGGAGATGTGTTTTGCATTATAGGAGATACTGAGTTAGGAGTGTTGGTAGCTTTCTCCACCTTTGCAACGAGTTGCCCTGGTGTTGTATCACTTTACCCTAGTCCTGAAGATACTTCAGGCACAAACTTTGTTTGCTCACACTTGGATAAAGGATTAAACTAATTTTATTATACTCTAACCAAGTGAAAAAATAAACTTTCAACATCTTTCTCTAAATCCAGAGTAATTTATTAAAAAAAAAAAACGGGTGGCACACCATTTGGCAACTCCTATAGGTAGAGATGACCTGCTAATGCTTCTGCCTGGTATTTCCACTAGGGCCTGGCTCCCACTGAAGAGACCTCAATAAAGGTCGAAACTAGTCTGGGTAGTGGCCCTTCCTTTAATGCGTAACATTAGACATATCCGCAAGGAGATGTGTTTTGCATTATAGGAGATACTGAGTTAGGAGTGTTGGTAGCTTTCTCCACCTTTGCAACGAGTTGCCCTGGTGTTGTATCACTTTACCCTAGTCCTGAAGATACTTCAGGTGCAAACTTTGTTTGCTCACACTTGGATAAAGGATTAAACTAATTTTATTATACTCTAACCAAGTGAAAAAATAAACTTTCAACATCTTTCTCTAAATCCAGAGTAATTTATTAAAAAAAAAAGGGTGGCACACCATTTGGCAACTCCTATAGGTAGAGATGACCTGCTAATGCTTCTGCCTGGTATTTCCACTAGGGCCTGGCTCCCACTGAAGAGACCTCAATAAAGGTCGAAACTAGTCTGGGTAGTGGTCCTTCCTTTAATGCATAACATTAGACATATCCGCAAGGAGATGTGTTTTGCATTATAGGAGATACTGAGTTAGGAGTGTTGGTAGCTTTCTCCACCTTTGCAACGAGTTGCCCTGGTGTTGTATCACTTTACCCTAGTCCTGAAGATACTTCAGGCGCAAACTTTGTTTGCTCACACTTGGATAAAGGATTAAACTAATTTTATTATACTCTAACCAAGTGAAAAAATAAACTTTCAACATCTTTCTCTAAATCCAGAGTAATTTATTAAAAAAAAAAGGGTGGCACACCATTTGGCAACTCCTATAGGTAGAGATGACCTGCTAATGCTTCTGCCTGGTATTTCCACTAGGGCCTGGCTCCCACTGAAGAGACCTCAATAAAGGTCGAAACTAGTCTGGGTAGTGGCCCTTCCTTTAATGCATAACATTAGACATATCCGCAAGGAGATGTGTTTTGCATTAAAGGAGATACTGAGTTAGGAGTGTTGGTATCTTTCTCCACCTTTGCAACGAGTTGCCCTGGTGTTGTATCACTTTACCCTAGTCCTGAAGATACTTCAGGCGCAAACTTTGTTTGCTCACACTTGGATAAAGGATTAAACTAATTTTATTATACTCTAACCAAGTGAAAAAATAAACTTTCAACATCTTTCTCTAAATCCAGAGTAATTTATTAAAAAAAAAGGGTGGCACACCATTTGGCAACTCCTATAGGTAGAGATGACCTGCTAATGCTTCTGCCTGGTATTTCCACTAGGGCCTGGCTCCCACTGAAGAGACCTCAATAAAGGTCGAAACTAGTCTGGGTAGTGGCCCTTCCTTTAATGCATAACATTAGACATATCCGCAAGGAGATGTGTTTTGCATTATAGGAGATACTGAGTTAGGAGTGTTGGTAGCTTTCTCCACCTTTGCAACGAGTTGCCCTGGTGTTGTATCACTTTACCCTAGTCCTGAAGATACTTCAGGCGCAAACTTTGTTTGCTCACACTTGGATAAAGGATTAAACTAATTTTATTATACTCTAACCAAGTGAAAAAATAAACTTTCAACATCTTTCTCTAAATCCAGAGTAATTTATTAAAAAAAAAAGGGTGGCACACCATTTGGCAACTCCTATAGGTAGAGATGACCTGCTAATGCTTCTGCCTGGTATTTCCACTAGGGCCTGGCTCCCACTGAAGAGACCTCAATAAAGGTCGAAACTAGTCTGGGTAGTGGCCCTTCCTTTAATGCATAACATTAGACATATCCGCAAGGAGATGTGTTTTGCATTATAGGAGATACTGAGTTAGGAGTGTTGGTAGCTTTCTCCACCTTTGCAACGAGTTGCCCTGGTGTTGTATCACTTTACCCTAGTCCTGAAGATACTTCAGGCACAAACTTTGTTTGCTCACACTTGGATAAAGGATTAAACTAATTTTATTATACTCTAACCAAGTGAAAAAATAAACTTTCAACATCTTTCTCTAAATCCAGAGTAATTTATTAAAAAAAAAAGGGTGGCACACCATTTGGCAACTCCTATAGGTAGAGATGACCTGCTAATGCTTCTGCCTGGTATTTCCACTAGGGCCTGGCTCCCACTGAAGAGACCTCAATAAAGGTCGAAACTAGTCTGGGTAGTGGCCCTTCCTTTAATGCATAACATTAGACATATCCGCAAGGAGATGTGTTTTGCATTATAGGAGATACTGAGTTAGGAGTGTTGGTAGCTTTCTCCACCTTTGCAACGAGTTGCCCTGGTGTTGTATCACTTTACCCTAGTCCTGAAGATACTTCAGGCACAAACTTTGTTTGCTCACACTTGGATAAAGGATTAAACTAATTTTATTATACTCTAACCAAGTGAAAAAATAAACTTTCAACATCTTTCTCTAAATCCAGAGTAATTTATTAAAAAAAAAAAACGGGTGGCACACCATTTGGCAACTCCTATAGGTAGAGATGACCTGCTAATGCTTCTGCCTGGTATTTCCACTAGGGCCTGGCTCCCACTGAAGAGACCTCAATAAAGGTCGAAACTAGTCTGGGTAGTGGCCCTTCCTTTAATGCGTAACATTAGACATATCCGCAAGGAGATGTGTTTTGCATTATAGGAGATACTGAGTTAGGAGTGTTGGTAGCTTTCTCCACCTTTGCAACGAGTTGCCCTGGTGTTGTATCACTTTACCCTAGTCCTGAAGATACTTCAGGTGCAAACTTTGTTTGCTCACACTTGGATAAAGGATTAAACTAATTTTATTATACTCTAACCAAGTGAAAAAATAAACTTTCAACATCTTTCTCTAAATCCAGAGTAATTTATTAAAAAAAAAAGGGTGGCACACCATTTGGCAACTCCTATAGGTAGAGATGACCTGCTAATGCTTCTGCCTGGTATTTCCACTAGGGCCTGGCTCCCACTGAAGAGACCTCAATAAAGGTCGAAACTAGTCTGGGTAGTGGTCCTTCCTTTAATGCATAACATTAGACATATCCGCAAGGAGATGTGTTTTGCATTATAGGAGATACTGAGTTAGGAGTGTTGGTAGCTTTCTCCACCTTTGCAACGAGTTGCCCTGGTGTTGTATCACTTTACCCTAGTCCTGAAGATACTTCAGGCGCAAACTTTGTTTGCTCACACTTGGATAAAGGATTAAACTAATTTTATTATACTCTAACCAAGTGAAAAAATAAACTTTCAACATCTTTCTCTAAATCCAGAGTAATTTATTAAAAAAAAAAGGGTGGCACACCATTTGGCAACTCCTATAGGTAGAGATGACCTGCTAATGCTTCTGCCTGGTATTTCCACTAGGGCCTGGCTCCCACTGAAGAGACCTCAATAAAGGTCGAAACTAGTCTGGGTAGTGGCCCTTCCTTTAATGCATAACATTAGACATATCCGCAAGGAGATGTGTTTTGCATTAAAGGAGATACTGAGTTAGGAGTGTTGGTAGCTTTCTCCACCTTTGCAACGAGTTGCCCTGGTGTTGTATCACTTTACCCTAGTCCTGAAGATACTTCAGGCGCAAACTTTGTTTGCTCACACTTGGATAAAGGATTAAACTAATTTTATTATACTCTAACCAAGTGAAAAAATAAACTTTCAACATCTTTCTCTAAATCCGGAGTAATTTATTAAAAAAAAAAAAAGGGTGGCACACCATTTGGCAACTCCTATAGGTAGAGATGACCTGCTAATGCTTCTGCCTGGTATTTCCACTAGGGCCTGGCTCCCACTGAAGAGACCTCAATAAAGGTCGAAACTAGTCTGGGTAGTGGCCCTTCCTTTAATGCATAACATTAGACATATCCGCAAGGAGATGTGTTTTGCATTATAGGAGATACTGAGTTAGGAGTGTTGGTAGCTTTCTCCACCTTTGCAACGAGTTGCCCTGGTGTTGTATCACTTTACCCTAGTCCTGAAGATACTTCAGGCGCAAACTTTGTTTGCTCACACTTGGATAAAGGATTAAACTAATTTTATTATACTCTAACCAAGTGAAAAAAAAATAAACTTTCAAGTAGGTAAGAGTGGCGGAATTTTTTGAGGATTTAGAGAAAGCATCTGACACAATGAAAAAGGAAAAGTTGGTCCTTGTTGGAGATCTAACTAGCAGAGTAGGAAATGATTGTCAGACATACAAAAATATATTGGAAAAATTATGGAGAATAGAGAAACGCTAATAATAATGGCAAATATTTGTTGGATTTCTGCTCAGGACATGGACTGGTTATTACTAACACCATGTTCCAACATAAAAATGTGCACAAATTCACTCAGAGAAGTCTTATTCACTATGTTGTTGTTGATAGTGATGTTTTCTCCCTTGTGCAAGACACCAGAGTGTACAGAGGATTTGAAATTGGAAGTGATCACTATTTAGTCTTGAGCAGGATAGAATTGAATTTCATATTGAAAAGAATAACATGTAAGAAAGTTTTAAAGCAAATAAAAGTTGAGCAGCTCTCAGATGTGAACTGTAGACTAAAATACACAAAGATTATTGAAGAAAAAATGAAAAAGTTTGAGAACAGGAACCAAACTTTACAGATTCAGTGACAAGCTTTGAAGAAAACCTTGATTGATTCAGCCAGAGGCATGTGGTGAGGTTGTCTGCAAAGATAGAAAAATCAGAACTCCACGGTGGACACAGGAAGTTAAAGAGGCAGTGAAGGAAAAGAAAAAAGCATGTCAAAAGTTCCTGGCAAATAAGTCAGCTTGTGCTCTTAGAGAATACAGAAACAAATATAACGAAGCTAAACACTGTGTAAAACTAGTTAAATAAAAGTCATGGGAGAACTTTGGCAAGAACATAGAAAATAAATATCAAGAAGGTGGCAAAATATTTTGGAGGTTGTTGAAGAAGCTTAGAAATGGAGGCACTGTAAAAGGAGTTAGAGATGATAAAGACGACACGAAAACAGGAGAAAAAGATATCCTTGAAGTATGGAGTAAATACTTCGAGAAATTGCTAAATGAAACAAGCAGTGATTGCACAGTGGTAAAAAAAAAACTCAACAGGGTTACAGTCAGGAAAACATATCCATACTTGGAGTAGAAAAAGCCATCAAAGGCTTGAAATGTGGAAAGGCAGCAAGAGTAGATGATATTCGACCAGAAATGCTGAAGTATGGTGGTATAAAAGTCTTACAGTGGCTGCACTGAATAGTTCTAAAGGCTTGGACAGAGGGACGAATTCCCGATGATTGGAGTAGAGCTCTCATAGTACCCATATATAAAAAGGGAAATAAAACTGAATGTGAGAATTACAGAGGTATTTCTCTACTGACTGTTATTCCTTTTTCTGGTAAGATATATCCATGTATACTTGAGAAACGACTGAGAAGAATTGTAGAAGAAAAGCTTAGTGAAGAACAAGCTGGATTCAGGCCAAATAGAGGCTGTCAGGATCAGATCTTCACTTTATGACAAATAGTGGAGAAATCACGGGAATAACAAAGATCTCTATTTGAGTTTTGTAGGTCTGGAAAAGGCATATGATAAAGTGCCAAGAGAGAAGCTATTCAATACGCTACAGTTATATGGTGTCAATGGGGCATTATATCAAGCAATACTTAGTCTTTATTTGAGTTGTAAGTCAGCAGTTAGAATTGAAGGAAGTACAGGAAGATGGTTTAATGTTAAATCTGGTGTGAGACAAGGATGTACAATAAACCCCTCTGTTATTTATTATCTATATGGATCACATTATGAAGGAATGTGGTATTAAACCTGATATCAAAATTGGAGATGTTAATGTCAGCTCTTTGCTTTATGCAGATGATGTTATACTTCTAAATAAATCCGCTACAAGTCTTCAAGATTCTCTGACTAAATTGAATAGCTGTTGTAATAGATATGGTATGAAGGTCAGCAATAAAAAGACAAAGACAATGAAAATAGGCACAATCGTTGAAAATATCAACTGCATTGTGAACGGAGAACCTGTGGAACAAGTAAAACATTTAACCTAATTAGGCACAATTTTTAGTGAAGATGGTAAATTAAATATGGAAATAGACAACAGAATCAATAAAGCTGGTATAGTAGGAAGTCAATTGAATAAATTCATATGGAATAAGAGAGAAATTAGTCGGAACCCTAAATTAGCTATATACAAGACAGCGTTCAAACCAGTTTTAACTTATGGTTCTGAGAGCTGGGTCAGAAGTAAAACACTTGACCAAAGACTAGAGACCACAGATATGAGAATCCTGAGAAAGATTAGAGGCGTGAAGAAATGGCATCAATGGCAATATCATATTAAAAACGAGGATATTAGGAAAGAACTAGACATTGTCAGCATCCAGGAATGCGTTAGCAGAGCTAATTTCAGGTGGTATGGACGAGGAAAAATTGGCAGAACAAGTGTTCTCTGCTAGGTTGGCAGGAAAACGACCCAGAGGAAGACCAAGATATTGGTGGATTGATACGGTACAAAGTGCCTTAGAGGACAGAAATATAAGATCTGATAATATTGGAGTTCTTGACAAGTAACAGACTGGCTTGGAGGAAAATTGTAGATAGGAAGTTAGTAATGATGTAAATTTTTCATGTAGTACTATCATATCCTGTACACCCCTTGAGGGTACATGGCAGGATTTTGACGATGATGATGATGAATTGTATATGTTGATAATTATTTTGACTGTAATAATAATAAATTAAAGATGCCAAGAAATTATATTCTTGGTTTCATCCTTTATCCAAATCCAAGTTAATTGGATGTGAACTAACTTCATGAGGCTACTTGTACATAGAGGCTATTAACTTCACATCAGTAGCCTGGTATACCATAATGCAAAGCACATATCCTTATACGCAAGTATAATGCTATGCATTATGGAAGGGCAACTACCCAAATTGAAGATTGAAGTCATGCATGAGTCATATTTCAATATACAAATAGTCAAAAGGTGTCACACCTTTTTACTATAAATTACTCTGGATTAGAGATTGATGCTGAAAGTTTCTCATTTAGTTATGCTATATAGTAAAGATGCCAAGAAATTATATTCTTGGTTTCATCCTTTACCCAAATGTAAGCAAACAAAGGTGAAAATCAGTCTGGATCTGGGTAGTGACCCTTTCCAAGTGCATAGCATTATACTTGTCTGTAAGGATATGTGCTTTGCATTGTGGGATACTAAGGCAATTGATATAAAGTCATTGGCCTCTATATACATGTAGCCCAGTTGTGAAGTTACTTCACGCCCAAACTTTGTTTGCTTACACTTGGATAAAGGATTAAACCAAGAATATAATTTCTTGGCATCTTTAATTTATAGTATGACCAAGTGAAAAAATCTTGCAGCATCTATCTGTAATAATAATAATTATTATTATTATTATGTTACACCTCCAAGAAGTCCCAGGACTCATCACAGGAGCATTTCACTACACCCACCACTATCATTTTATCGGTAAATTGTGATAGAGCGTGGCTGTTTTGCTTGTATGTGATATAATACTAATGCGCACGCACACACACACACACACAGGGATTACTTAAGGTCAAAACATTGGCTTTTAATGAATCTAAAGAACTAACCAACCAGGACTTCTAATCTAATGTCCAAACTGCATCCTGTGGTGCACCCCATTAGTAGGTACCCAGGCCATTTTTCCTGTACACAAAATGAACAAGGATGGAGCTGGCAATTTTGGATTTAGCCAACGTAATTATATTCTGTATTGGCTTGAACCAAAATAAAATGATGTTAAATACCAGCTGGCATGAAATTTCATATTAGCTGGGGCATTACTTAGTTCAACATAACCCACACTGTTTTAATCTAGGAAGCAAAGCAGATAGTGAAAAGTTAGATACTGGACAAATTCAAATCAGCATCAGCAGATTTCAAGACAGGTACCATCAGCACAAGACTTATCAACATAAGTGCAACAGGCAAAAGAAATAAAAATGTACAAAATTTACATAATTGGTGTTACAAAAGCAGGTGAGATTTTGTAAATAACAAATAGAGATGTTATATTCAGACAATGATAATCATGAAAAGGAAGGAGTAACTAGAATAGTCAATAGCAAACATGAAGATAATTTTACTGTATACCAGAAAATATTGTGTAGAATGATGTGGGCAAACATCAAATGGAGAATTGAACTATATGACTGATTTGTGCCTGTGGTACCACAGAATGTTCTATTCAGAAAGAAGCAAAGAACTTTTCTAAACTATTAGAGAGGGCAGCAGAGCAGGAAACAAATATGAGACATATAGAAATGTTTTGGGGGAAATTTGAAGAAAAAAAAAGAGTAAATCTAATAATAATGGTAAGTATCTGCTCGATTTCTGTTCAGAATGTGGACTAATCATTATTATCATTCTCCAACATAATGTGCATGGAGAGATAAAACACAAGAAATAAGAAAAATCTCAATTTCTTATTTCTTGTATATATCACTATATGCAACGGAAATATCATTGTATATAGTGATATTTTCACACTTTTTCAGTAAGAGCACACAAGGGATTTGAATAGGAAGTCATCACCGTTTAATTTTGAGCAGAATGAAAGTGAACTTCATAGTGTAAAGAAAACAGTGTACAAAAGTTTTAAATAGAAACAAAGTTGAGTATCATTTATAGGTGAACTGTAGACTCAGTATACAAATATTATTCAAGATTAAATGAACGAGTTTGAAAACAAGAATCAAACCTTGAAGACTCTTTGGCAGATTTTGAACAAAACATTGACTGAGCTAGATTGAGCTAGAGAAGCCCTGATAAAATTGTCTACAAAGATAGAGAAATCTAAATTACATAGTGGACTCAAGAAGTTAAGAGGGGAAGTGTGGAAAAGAAGAAAGCATGTTAAAAGTCAACACTTGCTCTAAGGTGAATAAAGAGAAAACTATACGAAAGTGAAACAATATGTAAACATAGCTAAACTAGTCATGGGAAGACTTTGGCAAGAATATAGAACTGAATATCTGGAAGGTATCAAAATGTTTTGAAGCCTATTGAAAATGATAACAAATGGAGGAAACACTACTAGAAAAGGAATCAGAGATATTGATATGAAACTAAAGATAAAGATATTCTAGATCTCTGGAGTAATTATTTTGAAATAAATATTGATTATTAGAAAAAACAAGTTTCTTGAAGAACTTTGAAAGATCATTAAATGAAACAAAGACACAACAGCAATAGAAGTTATTCAAGAGGAATTCAACGAGTGTAATATATATATATATATATCAATGCTTGAGGTAGAAAAAAGCCATTTAAATTTAAGACAAATAGTTGAGATATCATAGGAATATAACAAGAATCTTTATTTAAATCTATTAGATCTGGTTTTAAGAGAAAAGCTTGTTCAAAATTCTACAGTCAAGTGATATAGGCCATTTTATGAAGCATTATATAGTCTGTATCTGAGTTATAAGTCAGCAGAAGGATTTGTGTAGGAGGCATAGGAAGATGATTCCATGTCATGTCAGGTGTGAGACAAGAGTACACTCTATCTACAAACTTATCATCATCTCTATACATTACATGATAGAGGAAAGTTTCATTATGTCTGATATCAGTTACTTCATGCAGATGATGATATAGTCATAAATAAATGTAGCATTAGTCTGCAGGTTTCCTTAACTAAATTCAGCAACTGCTGTAATAACAAATTTGGTATGAAAATTAGCAGGAAAAAGACAGTGACTGTGAAAATTGTGAAAACATCTGCTGCATTCTGAATCAGCAACCTCTAGAGAAAGTAAAGTAAGAGAGAAATTTGTTGAAACACTGAAGTAGAGTTATACAAGTCAGTGAGAAATGTAGAAATGTAGTTGTTTTTTTTTTTGTTGTTGTTTGCTTGTTTTTTTTCTCATTAGTTATAACCATATTCCAATAACCATAGTTATTGGAATATTAATAATGAAGATATTAGGAAGGATCTTGACATTGTTATCATTCAGGAATGTGCAACCAGGGCTAATATCACTATAATATCTGACGTTGTTGGAGTCCTGGCAGATAACTGACCCATTCAGAGGGAAAATATCGGTAGAAAATTAATAATAATGTATACTTTATGTAGTACTATCACCACGTTCCTGTACATCCTTTGAGGATACATATCAGGAATTTGATAATGATGATGATTTTTACATAGTTCTATCATTGCTCCAATGTCTATGTTTCTTGTCTTATTTTTCAATAATTATGAAGAATAAGACAATAGAGATCTGAGGAATGCAGAATATGATTAGCTATCTTTGCACTTCTTATGATTTAGTCTTGGGATGAATACAGCACAGAAAAATATCTTAATGCCACATGAATAGTTAGATTGGATTTCTCTTATGAGCCAATTTGCTATAATGATTTCCTTTGCAAGATTTATAACTTCAGTCATTTAAGCCCATATGAGTTTGTGGGTTTAAGTAGATTTTATTAATACTTGGGTATTTTTGAAAAGTTAAGGCCATTTGGGATTCTTAGAAAGGATCCATAATTTTTGGGTTGGCCTATAAGGTCTTTAATGTTTTGTACTTTTATCAGAGAAACAATTCGAGTGGAAATATCACTGATCAAATCCCAGAGATTGTGAGAATTATAGAAGCATCACTTTAATTTCACATGGAAGTAAAGATATGCTGAGAGTGATTCAACAGAGGTTGGAGCCATATGTAAATAGATAAAAATGTCACAAGAACAGGCAAGCTTTAGGAGAGGTAGAGGAACTAGAGACCAAATAGCTAACATCAGATGGATTATGTAAAGAACAAGAGAATTTTAGAAGGAAGTATTCATCTGTTTTATTGATTATAAGAAAGCTTTTGATTGTATGGATCACAACAGACTCTGGTAATGAGATCAATGAGAATATCTAAAACATCTAATTCTCTTATAAAATAGCTGTATGACAACTAAGAAGCTTCAGTAAAAACAATCTGGAGAAACAGACAGTGTTTGAGTGGAAAAAGGGGTGTGGTAGGATTGTATACTATCATCCTATCTTTTTAATATCATCATCATCATCATCAAATTCCTGCCATGTACCCTCAAGGGGTGTACAGGATATGACAGTACTACATGAAAAATTTACATCATTACTAACTTCCTATCTACAATTTTCCTCCAAATCAGTCTGTTATTTGTCAAGACTCCAACATTATCAGATCTTATATTTCTATCGTCTAAGGCACTTTATACGGTATTAATCCACCTATATCTTGGTCTTCCTCTGGGACGTTTGGTTGCCAACCTGACAGAGAACACTTGTTTTGCTAATCGTTCCTCTCCCATTCTACTTAAGTGACCATACCACCTGAGATTAGCTCTGCTAACGCATTCCTGGATGCTGACAATGTCAAGTTCTTTCCTAATATCCTCATTTTTAATATGATATTGCCATTGATGCCATCTGTTCATGCCTCTAATCTTTCGCAGGACTCTCATATCTGCGGTCTCTAGTCTTTGGTCAAGTGTTTTACTTCTGACCCAGCTCTCAGATCCATAAGTTAAAACTGGTTTGAACACTGTCTTGTATACAGCTAATTTAGTGTTCCGACTAATTTCTTTCTTATTCCATATGAATTTATTCAATTGACTTCCCACCATACCAGCTTTGCTGATTCTGTTGTCTATTTCTATATTTAATTTACCATCTTCAGTAAAAATCGTGCCTAAGTAGCTGAAATGTTTTACTTGTTCCACAGGTTCTCCATTCACAACACAGTTGACATTTTCAATGATTCTGCCTATTTTCATTGCCTTTGTCTTTTTATTGCTGACCTTCATACCATATCTATTACAACAGCTATTCAATTTAGTCAGAGAATCTTGAAGACTTGTAGCGGATTTATTTAGAAGTATAACATCATCCGCATAAAGCAAAGAGCTGACATTAACATCTCCAATTTTGATATCAGGTTTAATACCACATTCCTACATAATGTGATCCATATAGATAATGAATAACAGAGGGGATAATGTACATTCTTGTCTCACACCAGATTTAAAATTAAACCATCTTCCTGTACTTCCTTCAATTCTAACTGCTGACTTACAACTCAAATAAAGACTAAGTATTGCTTGATATAATGCCCCATTGACACCATATAACTGCAGCGTATTGAATAGCTTCTCTCTCTCTTGGCACCTTGTCATATGCCTTTTCCAAATCGACAAAACTTAAATACAGATCTTTGTTATATTCCCATGCTTTCTCGACTATTTGTTGTAAAGTGAAGATCTGATCCTGACAGCCTCTATTTGGCCTGAATCCAGCTTGTTCTTCACCAAGCTTTTCTTCCACAATTCTTCTCAACCGTTTCTCAAGTATACTTGCATAGATCTTGCCAGGAACACTCAGTAGGGAAATACCTCTGTAATTCTCACATTCAGTTTTATTTCCCTTTTTATATATGGGTACTATGAGAGCTCTACTCCAATCATCGGGAATTCGTCCCTCTGTCCAGGCTTTCTGAACTATGCAGTGCAGCCACTGTAAGACTCTTATACCACCATACTTCAGCATTTCTGGTCGAATATCATCTACTCCTGCTGCCTTTCCACATTTCAAGTCTTTCATGGCTTTTTCTACATCAAGTATGTATATGTATTCCTGACTGCATGCCTGGTCAGTGTTTTTTATCACTGTGCTGTCATCACTGCTTGTTTCATTTAGCAGTTTTTCAAAGTAATTACTCCATACTTCAAGGATATCTTTTTCTCCTGTTTTCATTTCACCTTTATCATCTCTAATTCCTTTTACAGCACTCTTTCCTCCATTCCTAAGCTTCTTCAACCACCTCCAGAAAATTTTGCCACCTTCTTGATATTTATTTTCTACATTCCTGCCAAAGTCCTCCCATGACTTTTGTTTAGCTAGTTTTACACACTGTTTAGCTTTCTTACATTTGTCTCTGTATTCTGTAAGAGTAAAAGCTGACTTATTTGCCAGGAACTTTTGATATGCTTTCTTCTTTTCCTTCACTGCCTCTTTAAGTTCCTGTGTCTACCAGGGAGTGCTGATTTTTTTATCCTTGCACACAACCTCACCACATGCCTCTCTGGCAGAATCAATCAATGTTTTCTTCAGAGTTTGACACTGAATCTCCAAGGTTTGATTCCTGTTCTCAAACTCTTTCATTTTCTTTTCAATAATCTTTCTGTATTTTAGTCTACAGTTCACATCTGAGAGCTGCTCAACTTTTATTCGCTTTAAAACTTTCTTACATGTTATTCTTTTCAATATGAAATTCAATTTTATCCTGCTCAAGACTAAATAGTGATCACTTCCAATTTCAAATCCTCTGTACACTCTGGTGTCCTGCACCAGGGAGAAAACATCACTATCAACAATAACATAGTCAATGAGACTTTTCCTATTCCTAGCCTCTTCTCTCCATGTGAATTTGTGCACATTTTTATGTTGGAACATGGTGTTAGTAATAACCAGTCCATGTCTTGAGCAGAAATCCAACAGATACTTGCCATTATTATTAGCTTTGCTCTTTTCTCCAAATTTTCCCAAAATATTTTTGTATGTCTCACAGTCATTTCCTACTGTGCTATTTAGATCCCCAACAAGGACCAACTTTTCCTTTTTCATTGTCAGTTGCTTTTTCTAAAGCCTCAAAAAATTCCTCCACTTCTACCTTAGTAGAACCTTCTGTGGGACCATAGGCACAAATAAGTCTCATTGTCCAGTTCCCCATTCTCATATTTGCCCACATTACTCTACTTGAGACTGACTGCCATTCAAGAAGATTAGCCTCGTGTTTTGTGTTGAATACTATGGCTACTCCTTTTCCTTGATTGTCATTGCCTGAATATAACATTTTGTATTTATTGCTCAGAAAGATCTCACCAGTTTTGGTCTTTTTTGTTTCAGTCACCCCTATTATGTCGATCTGGTACTTATCTAATTCCTCAGCTAGCTCCATTTCTTTGCCATTCAGGCTTCTTACGTTGATAGTACCGATCTTTAACTCTGGTGATGTTGAGTTGGGGTTTGTTTTCAGATTTGTTCCAGTAGCTGACTTTTCGCTGTTCGCCCTGGCCTTTTTAATATTTATAGTGAATATATTATGAGAATGGCTGATTTAAACAAAGATCCAGCTGGTATTAAAATTGGTGGCAGAAAAATAAATAATTTAAGATATGCAGATGATAAAACCCTCATAGCAGAAACTAAGGAATATCTGGAGCAGTTGATTCTATTGGTTAAGATGGAAAATAACAAAGCTGGGCTTAATTAAACATCAGCAAAATAAAAGTGATGGCTTCTGGCAGTTTAAATGAATTTATAATAGAAGAAGACAAAATAGAAATCATTAAAAGTTATGATTTACTGGGGTACAGAATCAGAAATGATGGTAAATGGGAAGATGAAATTAAAAGGATAGTCATGGTGGGGAAAAGCAATGTTAAACCTGACATAAATTATGAAAGTAGAGGTGTGAGTAAGGCCACGAAAGTTAATATTGTCAAAGAATGATATTTCCAGTATTGGTGTATGGATGTGAAAGCTGGATTATTAGAAAGACAGAAAGCAAATTGATTCATTTGAATTATGGGTGTGGAGGAGACTATTAAGAATCCCATGGACTACAAGAATGACCAATGAGATGGTTTTAGAGAATATAAAAACAGAATGCTCCTTGGTGGCAGTGATTGCTAAACAGGAGTTGATGTACTTGGGACATATTAGGAGGATGGAGAGAATGAGAAGAAGAGGAAGACCACAAAAGAGTTGGATGGACAACATAAAAGAACTTACCAACTTGAACTTACAATTACTGAAAGAAAGGACAGGAGACTGAGTGGGCTGGAGAGCCTTTGTTCATGGGATTACCAAGAGTCAAAAGGGATTGGATAGCATGTAATAACGACAACGTGTTTTTTCATTATCCCATCCAAAAATTAACTATTATGATAAAAAACAGATAATTATGAATTTTGAGGAATGATGACAAAAGCAAAAACTTGATCTCTTACATCATGGGTTGGCAACCTTTTCAGACTCGCTAGCCACATTCAACTTTTATTTTTAATAATTGGACCACAAGCGTTTAATTAAGAGAAAATGGTGAGTGAAAAAAATAATTAAGTTAACAATTTTATTATATCAATCTTAAAAAAACACCGAAATGTTTCAAGTTTGAGATTACGAGATAAAGTACGATATTTTCGTAATGATGTCTGATATTATATTCTTTTATAACAGCAACAGTTTTATGACAAATAAATTTTTCAATTTATTTTCAATAAAGAAGTGCTTGCTGTTCCATTCATCATTAAATCTTCCTCTGCAATTTTATGTTTTCTTGAACCCATTTTTTAAATTATTTTTAAGAAATATATATCCTCTGAAAATAATAGTTGATGTTATTGAATTATATTAAAATACGGACCAGGGAACACGACTGAAAAAAGTGTGCCAAAATCTCAGTTTTCATCAAATGAAGTCGCCTGGTTATCCCCACACATGATGACTCACATGGTTGACTCGTGCCAATTTGCATGCCGATATCTCAAAGTGTATGGGTATAAAATTATTTTTAATTTATTATTCATATTATAAAATGTATTATTTAAATAATTCAGCATATGGGCCACATGCCATGTAAGTATGGTTAATCTTTTATGGGCCGCATGCGAGCCGCCAGTTGCTGACCCCTGTCTTACATGATCATTTCATCCACACTAGTTTCCTCAAGAAAGCCATTGGTTTGCTGTTATGTATAGAAAAATTATCACATTTAAACACACACACAGGCTTTTTTTTGTAAGATTCTAAAAAAGAAAAATTTTCATATTTGCAATCATTATTTGATTACAGTCAAAAATAAATTTAAAAAAATAATAATTACCCATTTCCTATTGCTACATAAGTGAGATTTTATAGTTATTTTGAAAAGTTTCATCTTAAAAAAAAACACACACACACACACATATATATATATATATATATATGTTATAGGGAAGAAGAGAAGGAGCTCTCTAGAAATGAGGAATTGCTGAAGCAGCAGTTGTCTAATTTGAGAGCAAGCCAGTCAAATTCAAATTCATTACAGCTATTTGCATCTTACATGCCCGATTTAATAGATGCAATTGAACGGTTACACCAACAGAAGAGGTTCCGTTTCAAACCATTAGGACCACTAGGTGAGCATATGAAAGTTTTACTTATAAAAATACAATCTTAAAACACCATAGCCATGCTAAGAGCATGTTTATGAATAATTTATTAATTTTTTAATTTTCTATCTTGTTTTCACAAAAAATGTGCATAGTGCCTCAGGAGAAATTTACCAAACAGCATGTGTTGACTCTTTGGTTGCTTTAAAGTGAAAAAGGCTATATCAACATAGGTCCAATTTCTAATATGTTTGGTGATTAAAAAAAAAAAAAATAGAATGCTGTATTAAACATTCATTATTGTACTTATCATATTAGTACCTCTTGAGTCAAATCTAAAGACTCATAATGGAAGACCCAAACTATCCATATATTATATCTATCATGTTTCTCCTTGAACACATCAACATGAAGCACTCTGGCAACTCATCCACTCTTCAAGCAAAAAATCTAGTCCTTGCACCCTTGCTAACCATACTCTTTCTCAATTTCCATAGATGCCCCCCATTCCCAAGCCAAGTGCTCAATTTCCTCAGCATCAATACTATAAAAACCCTTTTAGTAACTTAAATGTGTCTATCAAATCCATTCTTATTTGCTAACTTTTGCAACCTAACCTACAAAACCTTCGATCTGTCATCAGAGGAACATTCCACAGACCGCTTACCATCTTTGTCACTTGCTTCTTGATCCACTCATCCCCAAGAAATCCAAGTGACCAGGCATGAGCACAGTAATCCAGATGTGATTGTATCAGGGCCTTATGATAACTTCTTTATCTATGCTTATTAGTGTGTTCTTCAATAAACAAGTAATCATACTTCATCTCTCAATCAACAAACACCTCCAATTTCTTGAGGTACACTCACATTACCCATTAAGTTTTGTCCATGTTTCTGAATTGCCTTGATTAACTATTATGCTAAACAACTGAACAATTCCATTCAGATTATTTCCTATATCATTTATGTACAAATTAAACAAGAGTGATCTGAGACAGAGCCTGGCAGCACACCACTAGTGTGCTTTCTGCTCCTCCATATATCACTTTTTGGTATCTGTTTATCAGCCAATCTTGTATCTACCCCCATTTCTTCTAATTTGTGTAACAGAGGTCCATTATATCCATGTGGTATTCTGCCAATGCTGTTGCAAAATCCAGCACAATCATTGTATAACCATTCCATTTATTCAACTTATCTGTCACTGTATTATAAAAAGTCATTGAATTATTAAGGATCCTTCACAAAGTCATGCTGTCCTCACCCTATCCTAATTTATGCTCACTCATAGACCTACACATTTTAAAGTGTAGGTATTCTGAACTGAAATCCTACGGAATAGGTTAGTTACTCCTTATTATTCTTATTCCTGAATTCTGTCTTTGACCAAGTTTTTCAATACTTTTCCCACCCATGCCCAAGATACTTATTGGTTTATAATTTGCTTCTGCAGACTTGAAGCTTTTGTGCAACAGAAAGATTTCTCCCTTGGGATGTTAGCAAAGTTGACACTTAAGTTCAACAGCCTGGTCAGAGGCAATGCTAGTTTCTTTGTGCATTCTTATATTATACAAGCTAATATCCCATTTATTAGATTAATGATGCCATAATTTTGAGATGGATGGTGAGCTAATGAATTATGGATATAATGACCTGAAAAAGTTGGTTTTCAGTAGACAGAAATGGATCCATCTCATTTATGCTGGATGTGTACATCAAAAAAAGTAAATACTTTTTAATGATTCTTTTTCTAATGTGAACTTCCATCTCAAAAATATTACATCATAAAATCTTTAGTATCCAGAGCACACAAGATTTTTTTCTTCTGAAGAATCTCTAAAACAAGAATTGGAAATTACCAAAGAAACAGCCTTACTAAATGGATATAATCCAATAACAACCCAAAAAATGATTAACCACTCTCCTACAAATCAGTCCAGCCAAGAAGAAGAAAAAGCCAACAGGACTCCTATACCATATATTAAAGTATCTCTGAATGTGTGGCAGAAATTATGAAAAAATATCAACTCATTTCTACCTATAAACCCATCAGCTAAATTCGCAACTTGCTACCTTCTCCAAAAGACAGACTCTCACCAATGATGCTACCTGGCATATACCAATTGCAGTGTTCATGTAAATTGTTTTACTATGGACAAACAGGAAGATCTATAAATAAACATCTCTAAACATCAAGACCACACCCGTCTTTTCAAACCTCATAAATCTGGCCTTGCACAACATGGAATCGAAAACACTAATCACAAGATCACACAAAGGCAAAAGGATAAGTTGCTACATAGAGCCATATATAAACATGAATGTTTATATAAAAAAAGTGCATAATGATAAGAAAATAATATTTATTAACTTATTTGCTGATATTTCGCTGGTATTATATCCAGCATCTTTAGAGCACAAAAACAGGTTGTCACAGTACGTGAAACAATAACAATTTGGTATAACAGCTGGACCAGTTTAAAAAAGTTGTAACGGACAACACAAGGAACTAAAGTACTAATTAGGTGCTATCTGTAAACAAGAGAAAAAACAAATATTAAATTGATCTTAAAATGACTGTCTCCCAGATTTTTGGTAAATTTATACAGACATACTTGTCGAGGTTTGGAGTATCAAGCTTCTGTTGATTCCAAAAATAATCTCATGTGTTACACAATAGTCACATGGGTAAAATGTGACTACTGTGTAACACATTTGTTTTCTTCCAGTTGATCATGTATGAAGTGGTATCCAAGGCATGGTCTGCTAGACCCAACTTGCCATAATGATAGTGCTGGATGTATTTTTTATGTTCACCAAGACAGATGTCAACAGTTCTTCCTGTCTGTCCATAGTAAGCCCAGTCATAAGCACAGGGTACTTTATAAACTCTTGGATGTGATAAAGAAGAGATTTTGTCCTTTGATGAATGGATGATACAGTGTGTGGCTGATATTTATTGAGCACTCTTGATATCTTTTCAGATGTGCCTTGAATGTATGGGATGATAACAGTTTTTGCTGTGGTCTTGTGTGGTAGGCAATGGAATGGATTTCTAGGGAACATTAAATACTTTTTCTATCCTATGGAGATTATAGCCATTGGCTAAGAAGGTATAACGTAAGTGAGTGAGTTCAGCAGTAAGGAGATTGTTATTGGAACAAATAGCTCTACTAGCTCTGTGAGTTAGCATTTTTAGGATACCATACTGTTGAGCTGGGTGATGATGTGACTGTTTGTTCATATATTTCCCTGTATGTATGGGTTTTCTATAAACAGAAAAAGATAAGGAACCATCTGGAAGCTGTGTGATTAGTGTATCCAGGAAGGGCAGACAGTCATTAGCTTCCTGTTCCATTGTGAAGTGGATCTTAGGGTGTTGGCTATTTAAATTCACTAAAAATGTATCCAGTGCTGGGGGGGGGTGGGGGGGGGGGGGGGTGGGGGGGGGGGGGGGTGGGGGGGGGGGGGGGTGGGGGGGGGGGGGGGTGGGGGGGGGGGGGGGTGGGGGGGGGGGGGGGTGGGGGGGGGGGGGGGTGGGGGGGGGGGGGGGTGGGGGGGGGGGGGGGTGGGGGGGGGGGGGGGTGGGGGGGGGGGGGGGTGGGGGGGGGGGGGGGTGGGGGGGGGGGGGGGTGGGGGGGGGGGGGGGTGGGGGGGGGGGGGGGTGGGGGGGGGGGGGGGTGGGGGGGGGGGGGGGTGGGGGGGGGGGGGGGTGGGGGGGGGGGGGGGTGGGGGGGGGGGGGGGTGGGGGGGGGGGGGGGTGGGGGGGGGGGGGGGTGGGGGGGGGGGGGGGTGGGGGGGGGGGGGGGTGGGGGGGGGGGGGGGTGGGGGGGGGGGGGGGTGGGGGGGGGGGGGGGTGGGGGGGGGGGGGGGTGGGGGGGGGGGGGGGTGGGGGGGGGGGGGGGTGGGGGGGGGATAATTATTTATAGTACTTACTCAGTATGTTGGATATAAACAAAATTACCTGTCTTTTCCAGTATGTTTTGTTTCACAAAAGAGTGAAAATATCTAACAATAATTATGGCACACCAACAACACAACTGATCTAATGAATGACAACAAGACTAATAATAATTACATGATTTTTGAAATTCTCTTATCTACAAAAAAGTAGAGATGAATGGAAATATTGAGGGTAGGAAGATTGTGATTATCATTGGATCCTGGGTTTGATGGGTGTAAACAGAGCCGGCGCTAGGGTCTTTGCCGCCTGCATGCAATTTCTATCTAAGCACCCCCTGTAACAATCCGGGCGTGTGTGATTCTTTTATGATAATAAAAATTTAAATTATTTGAAATTTCTTAAATAAATTTTGACAGAACAACCTCACGTTGGTTCGCTAAATGTAAAGAACAAAGGGGCGTTGACTAGGCAGGATAATTGTTAAAAACCTGAATATTTAAAAAATTCTCAAAATTTAAAGCAAATTTTGATAAAGCCACTTCACTTTAATTGTTGAATATAATGCTACAGGGATTATAGCCTTCTCACCGACCTGACAAATTTAAATCGCTAACAAAATTAAAATGAATTTTAATTAAAGTTAAAATTTATTTGAACTAAAGTTGAAAAAATTCTTGCGTTTTACAAGTTACTAAATTTTTATTGGGGGGGGGGGGGTTGACCCCCCCCCCCCGGACCCTTGAAGCTCTTTACCAAATTTCTTCTGGTCTGATTTCAAGGTGACTCACGTCACAATGCCATCGAGTTTTTAATGAAGAGTCAACTGCCCCAATACTGAACTGACACACACTCACATCTTTGCCTGTCCAGCAATTGCAGCGGCCTTGAAAGAAATGGATCGTAATCCTGAACAACGGCTCTATACAAGCAGAATCATAGACATGGCCAGGGCAGTGTGGGGAGCACACGGAGGCATCTGGGACTCTTCAAAGGACAAGAAAACAACAACAACTAAATTCTTAGTAACTTGTAAAAGTTTTTTAATAATTTTTATAAGTGGAACTATCTTCTAGGAAAATAAAAGAAATTCAAGATAGATGAGAAAATAAAAAAAGAATTCAGAAATAATTAGAACATATTAAAATAAATTAAATTACATAAATATACTTGAAATTTTTTTATTAAAATTTTAGGGTTTTTGATTTCATATTCACAAAATTAGAAATAATGGTCTTAACATCTAATTCTGCACATATATCATTTTCAATAGCTATTAGCGCCAAACTAACAAGTCTTTTTTGTGACATATTTGTTCTTAAGTAGTTTTTTTAAGTTAGTAAAGGAACGTTCACCACTCGCTACACTAACAGGTAAGGTGAATAGTATTCTTAAAGCAATTGAAAAGTTAGGGAAAGATAAATTATTGGACACAATAAAATTAAGAATATAGAAAGCGTTTTGAATATTTAAATTATCCTTCCGTAAAATATCCTGAAAAGCACATAATTCGTCATATAGTTCTATTGCATTTATGTCTTTATTTTCGCCGTCCTTCAAGAGAATTTCTAAATCGTCACAATTTTTTTGTAAATCTTCGTTATTAATTTGTAGTAATCTCATCATCATCATCAAATTCCTGCCACGTACCGTCAAGGGGGGTGTACAAGATATGATAGTACTACACATGAAAAAAATCACATCATTACTAACTTCCTATCTACAATTTTCCTCCAAATCAGTCTGTTATTTGTCAAGACTCCAACATTATCAGATCTTATATTTCTATCGTCTAAGGCACTTTGTACCGTATCAATCCACCTATATCTTGGTCTTCCTCTGGGTCATTTTGCTGCCAACCTGGCAGAGAACACTTGTTTTGCTAATCTTTCTTCGCCCATTCATTTTAAGTTGTAGTTATCTATACAATAAATTGAAATTATCATAATATGTGTTTAGTTGATCAGAACGTTCTATTAACAAACACATTACAATGCCTAGAAGTGTATAAAACACATTCACTCTAAATTTATTTTCTGACGATTGTGGCATTTTGTCATGATTCTCATAGACAAATTGTCGTGTCTTCTTTTGTCGTCGAACTTCCGTACCGGTTTTAAATTCTTGTTGTCCATCTACCTCTTCACTTAGTTCTTTTGCTGTTTGTAGAACTTCTTTAAAATGTGTATCTGATCGATACTCTTATAAGAATATTTTTAAGTTTTCGATAGATTCTAAAACAAGCGTAATGTTCATATTTTTGTCTTGAATCATTTTACTCACAGGGTTTATTCTGTTAAGTAAATCATGCCAATTATAAGTGAGCAAATAAATTTGTAGTCCTTTATTTTAGCACATAATGTTTGTGCTTCATACTGAGTTTCTTTATTAAAATTTTCATTATTTAAAATTTCAAAAAGTGCATCGTAAATTTCTCCTAACTGATATCGTAGAGGGCGGATTGCATTAATTTTACCTTCCCATCGCATTTCTGATGGCTGTTTCAATGTTAATTTTTGTTTTTTACGAATTTTAAAAGGATTGCCCAACATTTGTAAGAGAATGAAAAGAATAAGTTAAGGGGATAAAAATCCCTTATTGTTTTTCAGCCAGTAAGCGAAACTAAGATCGAAAACTACGATCTGTAACGTTTCATGCCGATGAACTGTCAGCGTATCCAAGCGTAAGTGACCACTTGGTAGTGCCACACCACAGCAACTCGTTGCAAAGGTGGAGCAAGATCCCTCACTGTTCTTGATATTTTCTCATAATGTAAAACAGTACTACAGCTCTTAAGAGATGTAGTACTGTTTTACATTATGAGGAGAGGTCACTACCCAGACCGGTTTCAACCTTTTTTGAGGTCTCATCAGTGAGTAGCTAGACCTAGAATATCAGAGTTTAAGTGAAGAAAACTTACATACTTTTGCTATACGATTGCCCGAAAGGTGTGTCACTATATTATATTATAACATAGTATAACTAAGATGAAAAGCCCAACGGCTATTTTTTTCTGGCGAGGTTGTTATAAGTTAAGGGGATAAAAATCCCTTATTGTTTTTCAGCCAGTAAGCGAAACTACGATCGAAAACTACGATCTGTAACGTTTCATGCCGACGAACTGTCAGCGTATCCAAGCGTAAGTGACCACTTGGTAGTGCCACACCACGGCATCAAGAACAGTGAGGGAGCTTGCTCCACCTTTGCAACGAGTTGCCGTGGTGTGGCACTACCAAGTGGTCACTTACGTTTTGCCTTGTAATCTCTAAATAATACTACATCATCTGCATATTTTGTATATGCACTTTTTGTCCATTTGTAGATATGATTATATTTTCTGGGGATTGACTTTTTTACTAGTTCTTCTAGGCATATGTTAACAAAAAGAATAAAAATCCATGATGTAGCATTAAATGCTTGCATTCATTTCTGAACTATGATAACTTGGAAATATTCATAGCTATGACTTCAAAGTTTCTACGTGTGGTAATCATCATAATTATAATAGTTATGCAAAAGACAGATAACATGAATTATTGCACCTTCAACATGAATTACTTCATATTATATTACTTGATCTCTACTGTGAAGTATTCAGCATTTGAAAATACAGTGTCATTTGTACAGATCTCTTCAGAAATACAATCTATCCACAAATACTAATTTGACAGATTTACTGTTGGTCTCAAAGGGAATTAGTTCTGTTATTGACACTGAATATTAGGATTACAAAATTTGCCAAATAACTGATTACTGTGAATGAAAATAAAATGTAATTATTCTCTGGATTACCGGAATCAAATGCAATAAGATAAGAGTAGATGCCCTCCCTCGATGAATCTTTGGACTCCCTGGAGGTGTCACTTAATAATAATCTTGAGAAAATTTTGGTATTTCATTACTTTTTTTAGATTAAAGTATGCCTATTAGACATGTTAGTTTTCTTGATGTAAGATACGTGTCATTTCTTTAATTTATACAGGAGCCTACATACTATTGAAAGATTCAAAATGGGCTCTTGCTATCGAAAGTTGTATTAAGTCTCTCCTCTTTTCATTTTGGTGTGATAACCATCAAGATGCATCTCTATTGTATAATGTAATGAGCTCTGTTATAATAGGACGACGCAAACCAAGTGTAATAGTTAGCAAATTCACTGACAAGGTAAGTAATATCAGTTATTGAGAAATATTGAAATATAATTATTATCTGCATTTTAATATGATCTGCATATTTGACTCTGAATTATAATAGTCACTGTGATTATAAAACAGCTTCAACAGTATTGTAATATATAAAATACAGACCTATTCGGCATCACAAAATTATATTCGTTCCTTCTGCCAGCATAATTATTCACTTAATGATTTGATCATTCAATTAAAAAAAAAAAAAATTCAATGAAGCTCAAAAAGTATTTTACAAACTCTAAACATAGGCACAAAAAACAAGCAGTCATAGACACTTCCATGAGAATCTATCTCGAACTTAAGTTTCCGAAATTCCTCAGAGTTCTTTATTATATCCCATCTACTGACTGATATGATTTATAAGTCATTTATTTCTATTCTAATACACTTAGACATGACAAGCATGAGCTCAGTTAATATTGATTAAGGTTCACTATGCATAACAGTCTGCTGACTCCTGTCTTAGGCACTTATTGAACACTATGACATTAAATATTACTGAATAAGGAACAAGAATATATGACTTGAATTTTCCAAGAGCAGTTATACATTCTCCTAGGTACTTACAACAAGCTAATGTCCACAGAATTTATTCTTGCAAAACAGTCCTTATTTGTTTCTTTGTCTGAACAATAATGTTCTTTTTCTTCTTGTTGTTTATCTGTTTCATCCTTCCCATCAATTTCTTTGTCTTGGTTGCTGATTTATCTTTATCCTCAGAGTTCTTTCTCAGGCAACAGTACGACCTCAGCTGAAGGTGAATCCCTTTTTTATGATGAAATTCCCTCTTGTTGATGAATATTTCTCCTTACTACCAAGCTCTCAGTGACGACATGTGTGGACCTCCTTGTATGAGATGCTCCGACGACTAGTATCAGACCTTACATGATGACGAACCCAGGGAAGAAAAAGACCTTCCAATGGCTGACAGTAGACCTTACATAGCGACGATCCCAGGGAAGAAAAAGTCACTTTCCTTCTCGAAATTAGAACTTTTATCTCAGTTCTTGCACTTAGTGCACGTGTCTCTCTCAAGATTCCCATTTTGGAGTCACATTAACCACGAGATATGATGATGTCATAACTCGTGATAACAAATTGAATAACACAAAGTTTCATAACAAAGTCATTTCATACAAAGAGAATTGAGTAATTTTATAAATATTAATTTTTTTTTTTTCATACAAAACTTGTAAAAATGTACACGATACAGCATGTTAGATCTGAAACAGGCGACCACATTCTACATAACATCACCATTCCAGAGTCTAACAGAAAATAACCATAAATTGAGCATACTTATCATTTAGTACAGTGCAACTATGTTTTTGAATGAAATAACATCTTGCAAATTAAATTTAGAACTAGTAATAATATTTTTGGTTTACAGATCAAGTGTTGATCAATTTTATTAACTGAACCAACTAGTTTCGCCAAATTTTAACTGTTGGCGTCTTCAGGGCACTTACATATAGGTTGAAACAATCTCACAATTATGTGTAACTATAAAACTGACAAGAATAACTGTAAAAAACTGACCAGAATAATTACAAATAAAATAGTATTGAACGTGCATGAAACACGTATCGTGTGTACAAGATTAGCTAGCTGTTGCTGAGGAACTTTCTGTAGTTTGTATTAAAGTTCATTTCTTTTGTTTTTAAAGATTTGATTAGGGTTTTCCATATTTCTGGGAGTATTAGGCCTTGATTTCTGTTAAGGTTGACAGTAGAATGGGCGGCTGTGGCTTCTTCTTTGAAAATTCTTGGATGGTAATCTTCCTCTAAGTAAGGGGAACAATATTTGTCCCACTCGATGACATGGTTAGTTGTGGAGAAATGAGTTGATAGGCCAGAAATGTCCTGTCTGTTGTTTTTGACATAGCCAATGTGCTCTTTTTGCCTGATTTCAAGGCTTCTCGAAGTCTGTCCGATGTAACTAGAGCCACACGAGCATGGAATATTATAAACTCCAGCATATCTATAGAAAGGGTGGTTGTCTTTTGGAGATCTTAGTAGTTTATGAATATTTCTATTGGTTTAAATGTTACTCTTATTTTGTGTTGTTTGAGGAGGCTGGCGAGCTTGTAGGAGATGCCACTTACAAACAGAATTGTAATCGTTTTTATATATTGAATATCTTCTTGTTCTTTTTGTGGTGGTTCTGAGAAAAGGACTTTATTGACTAGTCTTCTTCTTGGATAGCCTTTCAAATACAGATTGTTGGAAATAAATGTTAACTCATCTTGAAGGGGCTCTTTGTCTGTTCTGATGTGAATCACTCTCTTCTTTAACATCTGTATAATGCTGAGTTTATGTGAGATGTAGTGAGAGGAGCTGAAATGTAGGTAGCGACCTGCATTGGTCGGTTTTCTGTACACCGATAGATTTATACTGCCATCAATTTGTTTTTTGATTAAGATGTCTAAAAACAGTAGTTGTTTTTCTCTTTCAAGTTCCAGAGTAAATTTAATAGAACGATGGAAGGAGTTGACATCTTAAGTACCTTGTTCCCACAAGATGTCACCTCGTTGTTTGCTCACTGCCTAAATTCTAACTACTTTTCGTGGAAAATAAGATCTACCAACAATTAACAGGCTTGGCGATGGGGAGCCCACAATCACCTTCATGTGCTGACCTCTTTATGAAAGACTTAGAAAATAAAATCCTATCCCAAATTATTCCCGAACCTAAAATTTGGTTCAGATATGTGGATGATATCTTCATCGTGTGGAACAACAACAAAGATGACCTATATGATTTTCTCAAAAAGATCAACTCCTTCCATCATTCTATTAAATTTACTCTGGAACTTGAAAGAGAAAAACAACTACTGTTTTTAGATCTCTTAATCAAAAAACAAATTGATGGCAGTATAAATCTATCGGTGTACAGAAAACCAACCAATACAGGACGCTACCTACATTTCAGCTCCTCTCACCACATTTCAGATAAACTCAGCATTGTATACATGTTAAAGAAGAGAGCGATTCTCATCACAACAGACAACAAGACCCTTCAAGATGAGTTAACATTAATATCCAACAATCTGTACTTGAACGGCTATCCAAGAAGACTAGTCAATAAAGTCCTTTTCTCTGAACCACCACAAAAAAGAACAAGAAGATATTCAATATATAAAATGTAACTGTGAGTCAACAATAGGCGGCAATTGTAAGAGAAATTATCAGTAATATTCTACACATAAAAGAATGCAAATTAATCGGCAAGATGGGGCAAAGGTCGCCCTAACGCTACAAGAGCAGCGTATGTGCACGTGGATGTTACATCTGAGAAAATTTCATGATACATACATTCCTGGAATTAGAAAGTCCCATATGAGGATCAGTGAGGTCACCCAGTTGGGGACCGGTTCCAGCATGGCACCGCCACAGAACACGGCAAGATCGAACGTAGGCTGTCAATGAGAAAAAAGCATTGACGTAAATCCATTGCAAAGAAACAGCACCCGATTCAGGAAGAGCACGTGAATCCCACGTGGCAGTAGATTCAAGATAGCCAGAATTCCGAAAGAAAGAAGGACAGAGAAAACCCCGAGAGAAACCGAAATAGTGAAGATAAGTACTTTTATATGTTCTAACCCCTTTTAGAGAAATTGACTAACAGTACGGAAGAGAGTGTATTTCGAATTTGTGATAAAAGGAAGTATGAAGAATTGAAATTTATGTGAATAACTCTATAACTTTGGACTGAATTTTAAGAGCTATTAGTTTATTAGATATTTTGTCGTGACCCACTCAGGGGAAACCAATAATGTGCTAAATGCTTAGCAGGCCTAATGAGTTGTAAACTAAAAAGTCAAATAAGTTGAGGAAATTGAATTGTAAAGGTTTAGAATCCATGTTTGTTTTAAGAATGAGAGAGTGAGAGGAAAGTAAGAGTTTAACTTAGTATTAATATCTGTTTTGTTTCTGTACTCTATTTAATAATGAATCCATTAAAATTGTTTGATACCTTTGATGCTTGTATTTCTGACCATGTTGACTGACCCTTCATATAATGACGAGCCTGTGATCATATATGCACGGAGATATCCCAATCAAGAAAGGAAAAGGGGCATGATTGCAAATAAACTAGAAAACCTAAGGCTTCTGAATTTTAGTAAATGATATTAGTAGCACCTGATACCCTATAACTATCCTTAGGCTGAGTTTAACTCTACCCTTAAAGCCCAGGCTGGCACAGTAAATAAATTTGCTTGAGTGAATGGGGATAGCTTATAGTGATCTGGGAACAGGTATTTCTGTGGGGCCCAAAATTGAGAAATTTGCTAGATAAGCGATAAGATCACACATTCAAGTAAGATAGAAGACTTAGGGATACATGAAGTTAAAGATAGCAGATAGAAGCCAAAGTATATATAAGAAATAAATCACGTAAAGAATAATATAAAAGGATAAAGATAAAAGATATAACAATGACACAGAGTAAAAATGTAACAAGCAACATTTATGTGAGGTTTTACAAGCATACCTAATAAGAAGCTAAGAAAAATCATCAAAGACAAACTTGGAGAACAAGCTGGGTTTAGGCCAAACAATATCAAAATTTCACTTTCAGTCAGAGAATGGAGAAATCATTGGGATATAACAAAGATATGTTAGATTGTGAATGAAACTATGTTGTGTATTTTGTTTTTTTTTTTATTCACATTTAACATTGCTTATTATATATTAATCATGACTTGTATAAAAGTTATTTATTACTCCTTATTTAAGAATTGTTATTTAAGTATTTATTCTGAACTTTATCTACTATTAATTTATTAAACAGTAATATGTGTATAATTTATTATAACTTATATATATTGTAACGTGAATACTATTATAATTATCTGTATACGAAATGAAAGAGTTGATTAAGTAGCTCTAATATTCTATTTATTGTGTTTTTATTAACTCAATGTAGTAGTATAGCCTTATATAACATTAGCGAAAATGTTTACGTTTATTTGTTGTCATGGAAACGCATGAAATAAACGAGCGCGAGTGGAACAAAGCGTGAGCTGGAGAAAGAATAATAAAAATAAAAAAGAGGTAACAAGAGAAGTTGAGAGGGAAGTTTTGAAGTGAAAGGAAGCAAGGGTATAAACTAGACAAGTAGAAGTAAATGAAAGGTTCTTAAGGGCAGAAATTAAAAGGATAATATTTATAAGCGAGCAAAGACGAAGTGAATCTTATAGTTAGCTGAAAGTGAAGTCAGCAGTAATAATAAAAGGAAATTAATGCCGCAATCGGATAATATAAAAAGCTGGACGTTCAGTGAAGAATTCTGAATAAACCCAGTTGGTCTAGAATTGCGACTTATTTCTAATTTGCCCTAAGGAGAACCGCACAGTGTTTAATTGGTTAATGAGTGGTAACAAGGATAATTAAAGTACCCTGCAGTTGATGTCTAGAATTCTGAAGTGCGATTAATAGTGTTTTAATTATAACTGTGGATAAGTCTTATATATGTGTTCTTAAGTGAAATAAATATATTTTAAAAGTATACTCACAACGCAATTGATGTACTAGGAACTATTTCTGGTAAGAACTATCATATTGAATTATTTCGATGTATGAAGAATTGAGTGTTAATTACGCTACGTTTAACCTAACTTTAACTGTGGAAATTCTTCGTGATTGAGAGTTGAAGATAAGAATTACTTGAGAAATATTTACAGCTATTAGTGCCTGCGATATTTTTGAACTTATAGCATGACTGAGAAATGTGTGGAAATTGATTAGATAGGAAGTTCTATTATATTTATTTAAGTGTAGGAACTTTCTGACTCAGAAGCTGAGAAAGTGTATGTGAAGGTTTGGAAGATTGAACTAATGTGATTAACTTGACCTAATGTTTAACTTGATTCTGTTGTTTAAAATTAGAAGTAGAATTTATGTATGTGTTATATAGCTTATATTAAATGTTTCATTTTGTTAATCTAATTATTGTATTTGCCTGAATTCCTTTTTATTGCACCGTTCACAAAAATTTGAATCTTGCGGGAATCCCAGGTAGAAAATAAATGCTTCGGCCAGAATGAACGAGGAGACTGCTAACTAACTTTGAATTGATCCTGCTATTTTGTATAGACTTATCTAAGGATAGAGTGGCGCAGTATAATAGAAATTTCTCTACCCTTGGATTGGTGATCAATTTGCAATTAGTTGTGTTTTATTTTATGAAAGTGACTTATAACAAGATGGCGGATTCGAACGTGAAGAGAACACGTCACGACAATATCAAAATTTCACTTTCAGTCAGAGAATGGAGAAATCATTGGGATATAACAAAGATCTGTATTTAACTTTTGTAGTTCTGAAAAATTCATATAATAAGGTTTTTTTTTGGTGGGAGAAGGGGCTTCAAAACACTACAGGTCATCATATCATCATCGTATGTTACACTTTCACACAGGCCTACACATTTTACCATGTAAGCTTCCCTAACTATTTATGCCATGTACACCACAGGTACATGGTTTAAATAGAATATTGTACCATGCGATAAACAATTATATTTAAGTTGTAAGTCAGTAGGCAGACTGGAAGAAGGTGGTTTGATGTAAATTATACAGCAAATTAGCATTGTACAAGACAGTATTCAAAGCAGATGAATCTGAGTGTTTAGTTAGAAGTAAAACAGTTGATTAAATATTGGATACCACAGATATGGGGGTTCTGAGAAAAATTAGGAGAGTGAACAGATGGCATCAATGGCAGAATCATATTAAAAATGAAGATATTAGGAAGAAACTTGACATTATTAGCATTCAGAAATGTGTGAGCATAGATAACTTAGGTGATATTGTTACTTCAGCAGAAAGAGAAAAAAAAATTAGCAAAGTCGGCTTTTGATATGCCAAGATGGCAGGAAAAGGACTCATTGGAAGACCAAGATGTATGTGATTTGATGCAATCCAAAGTGCCTTAGAAAAACTAAAATATAGGATCTGACAATATTGAGTCCTAGCAGATAATAGACTAATTTTTAGAAAAGTTGTGAATAGTTAGTGATAATATCAACTTTTCATGTTGTACTTTTCATAGTATCCTATTCTTGAGGGTGTATATCTGGAATTTGATGATGATTCAGTTATGGTAGTGGAAGTATTTAGTGACCATAGGGCAGACTAGTTAGAAGAAATAGTGCTTCAGAAGCAAGATTTATATAATGGTATAGTAGGAGGAAATACTGATGTTGGAGTTTATTTTCCACTTGGTTAGACTATAATAAATTTAGTTTAATTCTTTATCCAAGTGTAGGCAAACAAAGTTTGTGTATAGGTAAATATGACCTCTCCATTGCTTCTGCCTTAGTATCAGCACTTCTAGGTCTGGCTTCCACTGACTAGACCTCAATAAAGGTCGAAACCGGTCTGGGTAGTGGCCCTTCCCTTAATGGAAGGGCCACTACCCAGACTTCCCTTATACAAACATGTATAATGCATAGCATCATACATGTCTGCAAGGGGATGTGCTTTGCATTATGGGAGATACTGAGACAAGGAGTGATGAGAGCTTGGTCCACCTTTACTATGAGTTGCCTCAGTCCTGAAGATACTTCAGGCACAAACTTTGTTTACCTACACTTGGATAAAAAATTAAACTAAAAATTTATTAAGGAAATATTGATATCTTAAATCATTTACAAATTGAGAATGTTGCAGGTAGAAATGATAATCTCCTTTATTAGTAAAGATAATGTCAGTGTTAATCAATTAACTTTTGATAATTTTTAATGATATGATGAGATTTTGAATAGTTCCTTCTGATTGAAGCCATCCTCTATATTGCTTGACTGTCCTTTAGTTGAAAGTCCCGAGTTCAAATTCCAGGATACGAAGCATAAAGAAAATCTATAATTATTTATTCATTTATTTTTTATCTGAAGGGTGAGTTAGTCTCTTATGGAAATAGCAAGAATTTTTCTTCCTGGAAACTTGGGTTTTCATCCCACAATTAAACTGCCAGAAAGAAAACAAGTAATTTGCAGACATTTACTATCCTCAAAGCCTTTCTTTAGCTACTTTCACATGCACAGCTCATGACCACAACTTAAATGCATGCACTGTCCCTGCACTCCCCACACTCTCAGGCAATGCATTCCGATCACGCACCACTCTCTATGCAAAAAATTTCTACTTCTCACCCCTTTGCTCACACGCACCTTATACAGCTTCCATGGATGGCCTCTCGTTCTCCCCCTGTCTTCAGATATTCTATGAAAAATATCATCCACACTAATCTGGGTAATTACCACTTACCAACTTTAACATCTTGATTGTCTCTCCTCTTCTTTCTGTCCACAGGCTCTGTAATTTGCATTCTCTCAATTTATCCTCATATTCCACATTATAGAGACTAGAAACCAACTTAATCAGTTGTCTCTGAACCCTCTCCAACATCTTGTCATCCTTTTGAAAACATGGTGACCAAATCTGTGCACAGTAATCCATACACACCCTGATCAAAATCCTTGTTCAATGGAATCAAAACATCCTTAAATAAATTATAATACTGGAATTAACTCACATAAAATAATATTTATTAGTATAATTTTCACCTGCATATCAAAGGCATCTTATTAAAAAAATTAATTAAATAAAATAATATATATATATTAGGAATAAAATAACCAAGTTTATAAAATTACTTGGTAACCCTAATATATATATATATATATTAGGGTTACATATATAAAATTAAAAAATGTTAGGAAAGATGAGCTGATTTAAAAAGTACTATCTTCCACAAAGGGGAATGACATAGACCATTGGATCTGTTTAAGTTAGGAGACTGAAGTAAAGTTTCACATGTTTCTTTACAAAGCTTTTCCATGAGGAACCAACTTTTGTGAAGAAGTCGTGTCTTGTTCCAATGAACTCTATGTCTAGTGGTGATGGAATGCTCTGCAAGTCCAGACTGTTCAGGTTCAAGGTATTGAATATAAAACTTGTGTTCTTCTAGCTGAATAAAAGCAGATCTTCCTGTTTTTCCGAAATAAGATAACCCTCAAGAGCAAGGAATCTGGTAGACACCTGGATAATTGAGATGTGGAAGCTTGTCCTTTGGAGAAGTGAGAAAGGAAGAGATTTTTTTGATGGGACAAAAGGCAATAAAAATATTTAGTGGTTTTAAAACTTTTGCTATGTGTTCACTAATGCCTTGCACATAAGGAATTGGAATACGAGTTATTTCTTCTGTATTTGAAGAGATAGAGACACCAACCCTGTTAAAAGCTCTTTTGATGACAGAATGCTTATAACCATTAGATAAAAAAGTGAAAATAATATGTTGCAATTTTTTCTATTCTTGAAATATTGGCAAACATTAAAATATTCTTGTACTAACGTGTTTATAATTCTGCAATTCTTTCTGTTATAGCTCATCTGAAGATCATAAAGCCCGATGAGCCAATGTTTCAATCGTTCCATCCTTTTGACTAGGATGGTGATAAGATTTAGTATGGATATAATGGCCTGTATGAGTCTTCTTCCTGAAAACTGAGAAATATAGGTTACCATCTGGTTGATGAAGAATTAAAAGATCTAAAAAGGCCAACTGCTTATTTACTTCTTTCTCTGGGGTGAATTGGATCCTTGGATGAAGTGCATTTAATTTAGATAGAAACTATTGTAATTCATAAGAAGAGCCATTTCAGATAGCAAAAATGTCATCTACATATCTGAACCAATGAGTAGGTCTAGGTGAATTGTTGTCAAAAATACGTTATACAAATTGTTCCATAAAGAAGTTGGCGATAGCAGGAGAAATGGGATTGTACATTGCTGTTCCTTTGATTTGTTGATATAACCTGTTTTTAAAGGAAAGATAACCAGAATGTATTACAAAATCAAATATTTTAAAGAAACATGGAACTTTACTTCATTTTCCTTCATTCTCCTAGCTTAAACAGATCTGATGAATTACGTCTTTCCCCTTTGTGGGAGATACATACATACATGCATCTTCAAGGCCCACTCTTCCTAATTGGGTTGTGGGGACAACAGCTGCAAGAGGAACTTCCAATGGTCACGATCCTCTGCCACCAAGCTCAGGTGTTCTGGTGGGATTCCCAAACGTGTTCGCCTACGATTTTGGATATAATCTATCCAGCGAGTCCTTGGCCTTCCACATGGCCTCCCACCCTCTGGCTTGGCAAAGAGGGCCTGCTGAGGGAGCCTCTCTTGTGGCATTCTGACCAGGTGCCCGTACCAGCGTAACTGTGATCTCTCAACGCGGAGAAGCAGCGGTTGAGTATTGAGGGTTTCCCTGAATTGCAGAGCTTCTGACTCTGTCGAGTTTTGTCAGCCCCGCAACCCCTCGAAGGAACTTCATTTCAGCCGCTTGGATTCGTGTCTGCATTCTTTCGGTCATTACCCAACTCTCATGACCATAGGTGAGGATGGGGACATAGACTGTATTGAAGACAACCAGCTTTGCCTTCTGGCTTAACTCCCGCTTCAATGCTACCGAACGGCCAAGCTCCCACAGTATTGAGCTTGCTAAGCCAATTCGAGTATCTAGTTCTACGTCCCATTTTCCATCATTCGTGAATATGGACCCAAGGTATTTAAACTTCTCCACCTGTCTCATTGGGACTCCACTTACATTTAGAGTGCACCGGGATGGTTGTCTTGAGACCACAAATGTTTCAGTTTTGGCCACACTGATCTTCATTCCGGCATCTGCACAAACAGCTACAAACCTATCCAGGGTCTGCTGGAGGTCATCTGTGGAAGAGCTAAGCAGAACTAGTCATCTGCAAAAAGCAGATATCCAATGCTACATTTTCCAATTCTGACACACTCACTGCCTTGGCTGTGCCTATCAATCCAGTCCATAAATATTATGAAAAGGAGGGGTGACAGAACACACCCTTGGTGGAGGCCAACGGAGACTGGGAAAGGATTACATCTTTCCCCTTTGTGGAAGATACATACATACATACTGATCTGATGAATTACGTCTTTCCCCTTTGCGGGAGATAGTACTTTTTAAATCAGTTAATCTTTCCTAACATTTTTAATTGTGTGTGTGTGTGTGTGTGTGTGTGTGTGTGTGTGTGTGTGTGTGTGTGTATATATATTACTTTATTTAATTTTTTTTTAATATTGAATTAGGAAATTTAATGACCTTTTTTAATTAGATACTTAGCATTAGATACTTAGGTGGTGCCTTTTGGAATTGTCAGTTATTGTTCTGTTGGTTTTGTACTGCAGATACCTTTGATACTCAACCGAAAATTATACTAATAAATAATATTTTACGTGAGTTAATTCCAGTATTATAATTTATTTAAATATGCCTACTCACAGAATTTCCTTATTGAAAAACATCCTTACTTCTACACGTGAGTGTTCTCTGCATCATTCTCATAATCCACTGTATTGTCTTCACAGTTTTAGCAAAATGTCCATGAAATTTCAAGTGTCTATCCACCATAACCCACAAATTTTTAATCTCCTCTACCTTCTCTAAAATATTCCCACCAATCCCATACTCTGTATCTCATCTTTACTTCCCAATTTTAAAACCTTATGCTTTGTAACATTAAACTGACATTCCCACACACTCGTCCATTCGGGCAGTCTATTTAGGTCCTCTTGCAAAGTTACAACATCTGCTCTACTTCTCATAACTCTCCCCAACTTTGCATCATCTGTAAACAACTGTATATCATCATTTAAGTCCTTTCCAATGTCATTGACATACAAATTGAACAACATTGATCCCAAAACATACCTCCGGGGAATGCCACTAGTGACTTTCCTCTTCTAGGATATCACTCCCTCATACACAACCTGCTGATACTATCAGACAGCCAGTCTCCAATTCAATGCACTAATCTACTATCCAACCTCATCTGTTCCAGTTTAACTACTAGTTTTGTCATGTGGCAGTCTACCGAAAGCCTTTGCAAAATCTAAATATACTACTGCATATGCATCCCCCTTCTCCAATGTATTTGTCACCTTGTTATAATAAGTAAGCAGATTGCTAAAACACTTCCTTTAGCAAACCCATTCTGTCCATTAAAGAGAATTCTACTGCGTACTCAGTTCTGAATCCTTGTCCTCACTAGCTTTTCCAAAGCCTTGACCACAACTCCAAACAAGTTGATTGACCTGCACTTTGAACCCTTGGTTTTATCACCTCTCTTATGAAGTGGAACAATCTTGCCATTGTTCCATTCCTTTGGGACTTGGGCTAATCTAATACTCTTGTTAAAAATGTACATTAAAACTGTTGTTAACTCCCTATAACATTCCCTCAAGACATGCACTGATATACCAAGGGCTTTGTTGACATCAAGTTTTCTCAATTCCTCATACCTCCTGCTCACTCACCATCAATGGTTTCTCCCCCTATTCTCCATATGAGTTGCTGAGTGAAGTCTCCTAAAAGTGAGGAGTTAAGGGCTTTGTATACTCCTTTTGGGAAATAAAAAGGAGTTAACCGATAGATACAAACAGTATATATATAAATGGCACCTGTGTGGCTGAGTGAAAGTGGCATGTGCCATACCTGGTGTTAGACTGGTGAAAGAAAGAGCATCATTAAGTTTTATTCTAATCACTGACTAGTGAAACTTATACTAACCCATTTTTAACCAGTGCCCGAGTTAGTTGATCTCTGGCATGGACAAGTGGGTTTCTACTCCAAGAAACTCGAGTTTTTCAGACCGTAAACTCAAGAAAATCAATTGTAGAATCCACACTGTTTTCAGACCATAAACATAGTTTCAGGATTAGAGTCAACAAGATGGTGGCACTTCTTGTCCTCCTGTCTTCATCGGACACCATGTATAGTGATAGTCTTGGGCCAGCTATCTCTGATAAATGGCCTCGCCTACTCCCTATATGGTAATAAAAGGCGTTAGCTGATTCTATATATATATATATATATATATATATATATATATATATATATATATATATACGTCTGTGTGGTTAGCCTAGTGGCTTTGCGCTTTGCAACCATATGCCTGGGGAAGAAGTGTCCTAGGTTCGATTCCCATCAGAGACGTGAGGAGCTGAAGGATCTTCCTCAGCCATAGCCAAGTTAGCCAGTCTTGGGCGCAGGCAGTAGGGTTTTTTCCGCCAGTTTATCTGGTGTTTTTCATCCCACAAGCAGGCAAACCGGCCCCGTGAACACACACAGGGATACAGCCAAGAATACCTTGAGGCATAGGAGTGACCATTCTATCCTCATATTTCAGTTATGAAATCCAAGCATGCTTGGAAGGTTGTGGACCTTAAAGGCCTGTTAAAGCCATTGGGATAGATATATATATATACACACATTGGCTACCAATAATTGTCCAGACACTTTAGCAATTTACAGTTGATACCAGCAGGAGAATAATGTTGTGTATGTCCACCTTTGGCTTTTGATTCACCTCCTGCACCCCTTGAGGGAGGCATTCCACCAATGTGTGGCAGACATCAGGTGTAATTTGTCTCCATTCCTCCATCAAAGCAGCACTGAGTTCAGCAAACAGATCGAGGACGTGCTGCTCTGGACCTCAGTTGCCGCTCGAATTCATCCCACACGCGTTCAATGGGGGTTGAGGTCAAAACTCCTTACAGGCCAAGGCAGTCGTTTAACACCCATCTCTTCATACCATTCCACAACAGCTGCAGCTCTCTGGCATGGGGCATCGTTGTCTTGATAGTAACGTGGGTCTGTTTCATAACATCTCCACAATACAGTCAACCTGATTATCCAGAATATCAAGGTACTGAACTATCTTCATGAAACCATGGACAACAGCAGTGGCCCCACTCCAAACCAGCTGAATGTACACCCAGGGCTGCCCCGTGCAGTAGCATATTTTGCCGCCCCTTCTCCCTTATTTTTCGTATAGTTTATGTCAACTTTGCCGTCCCGTGCAAATGCACGTCTTGCACTGTCGGTGGTGCTGGTCCTGCCGACACTATTACTCCACCACCAAACTTCACTGTAGGTACAAGACACAGTGAAAATAGCGTCTTATACCCACACTGAGTCATCGCTCCAGAGTACCGTTTTCCACTAGTCGATTTCCAGTTCACAAGCTCTTTGCACCAGGCCAGACGAGCTGCCTTGTTCATTGTTGTGATGTTCTGCTTGTGTGCTGCTCCATTTACTGGAAACCCAGTAAATGGAGTTTACTGAGAAAACACCCAGGGAGGCTGCCCTGGATGTTTTCCTGCACTAGTGATATCAGAACATTTCCATTTGTTGATCACATTGCCAACCATTGATTTTGGATGCTCTAGTTGAGTGGTAATGGCACGTTTGGACATGCAACCAATGTACATGCCCATTCATTCATTCATTTCATATGGTGATCCAATGGGCTTGAGCCCCTTTTACAGGGAGGTACCACACCACCTTCGTCTCCCCTATTTTCATCTGAGCTTGGGACCAGCATAGCTAGCAATTCAGACCTATGGTTGGAGGGATTGTCTTAAGCATTCCTGACTGTATCCATGTGTCTGGTTTTCCTGCTTGCGGGATGAAAAATCTCAGATAAACTAGGGGGAAAAACCCTGCTGTCCATGCCCAAGACTGGCTAACTTGGCTATGGCTGAGGAACATCCTTAAGCTCCTCACGTTGTTGTCAGGAATCGAACCTAGGACACTCCTTCCCCAGGCATATGGTTGCGAAGCACATAGCCACTAGGATAACCACATGGACTGCATGCCCATGATGACATCTCTCTCTCTCTCTCTCTCTCTCTCTCTCTCTCTCTCTCGAAGTCATCGAGTTCATGTTGTGTTGCCATACCACCCGTATTCAACTGCTATGATGAAATAGTGCTTCCTACTATCTGTACACTAGTTTTTATGTTATTAACAAACCTGGAGTGTTCCATAACTTCAAATAACAGCGGTGTCCAGACAATTATTGGTAGATTGTGTATATGGATATATGTCTTCTGCATTACTTCAACCTTGGTATCAGTTCTGGGTGTGGCTCCCACTCATGAGACCTTAATAAAGGCTGAAACTGGTCTGGGTAGTGGGCTATTCCATAATGCATAGCATTATACATATCTATAAGGATATGTGCTTTGCATTATGGGATACTAAGGTGATTAATGTGAAGTCATTAGCCTCTACATACAAGTAGCCCATTCATGATGTTACTTCACACACACACAAGATTTTTATTTGCTTACACTTGGATAAAGGATTAAATCAAAAATATAATTTTTTGGCATCTTTAATTTATACTGTATTTGATAATCTTTGAAAGGACATTCTCTTGAGGTGTTTAAGCCATCTTAATTGCTGTTTAAGAATTATAGCTTGTATGATATCTTCTCTCTCTCTCTATTTTAATTCTTGTTTCACTTCCCCATTTGTTTTGTGTTTTGACCAGCGAGTCATCTTTATTTTTGTTAAGCATTTCATTTTGAATGCTCTGATTTTCTGTATTTCTTTCTGATTTGAGTGTCCACATCTCGGCTCCATATGTTCTTCTTCTCTCTTCCACCATCTATGTGGATGATGATGAGGCCGAATGAACTCCTTCCACTTTTGTCTGTTCCTGGAGAGTCTGAACAGTTTTGTCTAGTTTGATGTCGCCTGTCATGATTTGGTTTTCGGGTCCTCTTTTATTTTGTCTATCCATCTAATTCTGGGCCACCCTTTGGATCTTTTACCTTCCATCATTGTATGCAGGGCTTTAGTTGGTAATCTTTCTGTTCCCATTCTGGTCACATGGCCAAACGATCGCAGTCTTCTTTCTTGGATTTTGTCTGTTATTGTTATTTCTTGTTTTAGTCATTTCCTTATGTCTTCGTTTCTTAGTCTATCCAGCAGAGATACTCCAAGTAATCTTCTTTGCCAACCCATTTCAGTAGTTAATCATTTTTGTTCTCTCTTCAGCTTTTTTTAAGATTCCAGCATTCACTTTCATACTATTGGGAGGACCATTGTCTCATAGATTCTTACTTTTGTTACTTGTTTGATGTCTCTTGACTTCCATATTTTATTTAGTCATCCAAAAGTTTGGAATGCTTGGCTAATTTGTCTGTTTATATCTTTTGTAATTTCACCGTTGTACTTAATTACTCCTCCAAGGTAGGTGAAGTTTTCTACCTGCTCTAGATTCTTACTGTCAATTTCAATTTTTGGATTGATGTTTCTTTTTCCTATTTGCATAATTTTTGTTTTGTGCATGTTTAGGCTTAATCCAAATTTCATACTTCCTTTATTTTATCAGAAATTCATTGTAGATCTTCCTTGCTTGTAAGTAATGCAGTGTTGTCTGCATATGTTATATTTTGATTCTGGAATCTTCTTTGTTTAAGGTCTTACTGGTTGCTTCTTTTAGTGTAAGTAAGAACTGTCTTACTCCATTCTCTGTGTGGAACCAGTTGGTTAAGTTGTCCTCCATTCATACTGCACTTTCAGATTGCTCATATAGATTCTTTATTATTCTTATAGTTTTGTTGGGAATTCCAAATTCTTTTGTATTTTTTGAGTTCTCTTCTGTGAAGTGAATCAAATGCCTGACAAAAGCCTATGAAATTTATATGGCAACTTTGGTTGTACCCAAAGTTGTATAACTGATTGGACCAAATCATTATAACTGATTTGATCCAATCAGGTCTTTTCTGTTAACTGTCTTAAGGTGAGTAATTGATCAATTGTACTTTGTCCTGGTCTGAAACCTGCTTGCTCTTCTCCTAATGCTAGTTCTATATATGGCTTAATTTGTTTTTGGAGTACTTTTGTAAAACCTTACTTGGAATACTGAGGAGGCTAATGCCTCTTTAATTATTTCATTCTTTTTTATCTCCTTTTTTTTGTATATAGGAGTTATAACTGATTTGGTCAAATCAGTAGGTATTGCTTCATTTTTGTAGATCCTAGATCCTTTCAAATAATGATTTTAATGGTTCCAGAAGTTGTTCCTTTCCTGCTTTTAAGAATTCCACATATAACTGATCAATACCATGTGCTTTCTTAGTTTTAAGTTTATCTATGCTGTGTATATTTGTTTCCTCTTCCATTTCAGTGGCTGGAATAATAATATCCTGAGGGCTGTTTTTATTATATGTCTGAAGTATTCTTCCCATTTTACCATTTCCCATTTTATTTTACTTTTAATTAGGTGTCCCTCTTTGTTTTTGATTATTATCATTTTTGTTGACCATGTCTTACTAATTTCATTTATTTGTTTATATAATCCATAGAGATTATTTTCTTTTGATGGCTTCTCTGCCAACTTTGCATTTTTTTTCTAACCAGTTATTCTTGTCTCTTTTAACTAGTTTTCTAATTTCTATGGTTAATCTATTACAGCGGTATCTCACTAATCTGAACTAATAAAAACCGTGCTCATTCCGATTAGTGAATTTTCACCCCAAGAGACAACAATAACTAGCGTTTAAGACAAAAATAATCGAATTCCAATGTTACATCAATTTAATTCTGTAAATAAATGAAGTAACCGATAGAAAAAAAGCTACTGTACTGTAATGTAAAACTTAAAAAATAATTCAAAAGACATATTTCGGTGATTACACCACATTTTTTATTATTCAGTTATACAATATACTGAAATAATAGTTCCCAACAAGTTTCGTAAATCATAGGATTTACATCTTCAGGAGTAAATAGTATAACTTAAAGTTTAAACATGCGAAATTAATAAATACAAATCATGACCGTCTGGCTATTCATAAACTCAAATAACAGAATGCAGATATAAAATGTTATTGACGTTGAACAATACTGGACGATGTCACGTGTTCTCGTTCATACAGTCCGAGCTCAGATTGAGGTAGATTTTTTATTAGAGCTGACCACACTTGATGGAGAATTAAACCTTGATTTTTATTGCATTGGGTTGGGTTTTTCAGCATATTAGTAGCTTCTGTAAATTTTCTTATGTAGCTGTTGTTTTCTATGTATGACATCGGCGTTTTTTGCCAGAGTACATCGTGCCCAGTGAATGTGGTATGGAAAGCAAGACCCGTTTTTTGTTCTCTTTTGTATTGTACGTCTTTTTGGTGTTTGGCCATGACTATTTCTCCAGATCTTCCTGTCTGTCCTACGTAGCAAATCCCACAAGAGCAATGGATTTTGTAGACTCCTGGTTTTTTAAGAGGATGATGAGGTGGTTTTGGTGGATGTAGGAATCTTGAGATTTTTTCCATAGGAAAGAAGGCTACTTTTACGTTGTGTTTGTTCATTAATTTGGCTAGCTTATCTGTAACATTTTTTAACTAACAACACAATAAAACAGGATTACAAAAATGCAATCTCGCTTCCTTATATATAAATAAATAAAATCATCTAAATAACTTCCTTATTTTGACCAGACAGACAAATCTATTGAATTACACATGGAGGAACACATGAGGGACATTGCTTACAAGTGACAGCGAGCCAGTGCCTTATCAAGCCATATCCTTTTCTCGGCTAATCCTAATGATGAAAACCCCAAGTCATACGGTCCGCTGGGACAGATCTACTAACATTTTTCGTTGCCATGATGAATTGGAGAGAAAAATCGCAAAATCTAGGGAAATCATCCTCAACCCTGAACATCTAAATAATAACTTGAGCTACAACCTCCCAGATAGTCATTCAGCTGTAATCATGTATACTGTCGTTCGCATGATGCTGCAAGCCCACACTCTCCTAACAATGTGACAAACGAAAGAACAGCTCTAAATACAACTACAACTTTTTCATACTAATTATGTATAGAGACTCTCTCTATGTTGTTGTTGATAGTTTTTTTTAACCTTCAGTGTTTAGTGTTTTTTTCTTTTATGATGTCACCTGATGAAGGCTGTTATAAGCCGAAACTAGTCGTGTTTTACTATTAACCCCCCCTTTTACCTAACTCTGCATGTTTAAGTCATTCAACTCATTTCACAATATGTATTTCAACCGAGTCATTGAATCATCATATATATACTGGGTGATTATAATAAAATAATGTCCAGTGTTCAGAGCCCTCTAGCGAGTGATGTATTGGATGAAACACGGCAATATTCGGTAGATGTACACAGTGGAACATGGGAATTCGATTTAACGAGAAAAAAAGTACCAAAAGTCACCAACAGGGGAAATTTTGGCACTTCCAAATTAATTTTAGTAGGTGCGACTAATGAATGACTAAATGGCAAATGAGAGACAGTACACATCAATTTCATGATGTTTATTGTTAATTACAAATGAAGTTCAATATGACCACCATTCTGGTGTTCCAGGCACTGCATATGGTGCACGACATTTTCCACAGTGGCTCGCAACATATCGGAATCGATTTGTCTCACGTATAACGTTATTCCATCTTTCAAAGTTGGAATATCGGGTACGTATCTTGATACACAATGCTTTTAAGAAATCCCCACAGCCAAAAGTCACAAGGATTGAGATCAGGCGATCTCGGTGGCCATGGCATGGGAAATGCACGACTAATGATTCTTCTGTCAGAGAAATGTTGTCACAAAACACGCTGTACCTGAAGTCCAGTGTGGGGTGGTGCACCATCCTGCATGAAGATGGTCAAATCGAGACATCCTCTTTGCTGCAATTGTGGAACCACAAAGTTCTGTAGCATATTGGCATACCTGTTAGCATTGACGGAACAGGTCACTGGTCCATTTTGGTGATTTTCCTCGTAAAAGTATGGACCGATGATAAAAGATGCCATAATCCGCACCACACTGTGACTTTAGGCGAGTGGATAGGCATCTGCAGACACACATGTGGATTAGTTGCAGCCCAAATGCGACAGTTGCGTGTGGTAATATGGCCGTTCAAATAAAAGTGCGCTTTGTCACTCCATAAAATCTGCCGTGGCCATGCATCGTCCACTTCCATGCGTGCTAAGAATCTCGAAGATAAGTCAATTCGTGTGGTTGCATCACCGGGGCGCAATTCTTGAACATGACTGATTTTATAGGGGTTAAACTTCAACATCTGATGTAGGATTTTCCACACTGTTGTGTATGCACAGTCGTCATGTCCTGTTCCACAATAGCAGTTGCAACTTGTTCAACTTGTTGGTGATTGATTGGTTCGCGTCCCCTGCCTACCTGCACTGCTAGAGTTCTAGTAGTTTCAAATCGCTGAATCAGTTTTCGTAAGTTTGTTATGCTAATCGATCCTTTTTGTAAATTTTTCATACGCCGAAAATCACGAAGACAAGCACTGGCATTATTATTCCGCTGATAATAGAGTTTTACTAACAAAGCATGCTCACATAAGGTAAGAGGCATCGAAAAGCAGTTCGTCTACGAATGATAAGAAATCTCACAGGCTTTCCTTTTATTGCATGATCGCTCACAAGACGCGATAATGCAAATTAATGCATTTTACTCGGTAAACAGCACCAAAATTTCCACTGTTGGTGACTTTTGGTACTCTTTTCTTTTTTTTTTTTTCGTTAAATCGAATCCCCATGTTCCACTGTGTATGTGTATCGAATATTGGTGTGTTTCGTCCAATACATTACTCACTTGAGGGCTCTGAGCACTTGATGTTATTTTATAATCATCTGGTATATATGATATAACTTATGATATGATTTACTCAGCTGAGAGACATATTTTCTAAAAAAGCTTAAATGACTAAAAGCCGAGAGATAAAAGTAAAAATACTATTTAGTAAAAGACCTTAAGTAAATTGCATGACTAGTTTCGTCTTTATAGAAGACACTTTTGGGTACATAACAAGAGGGAACAACTAACAAAAATTGTGAAAGATCAAAAATCTTTCACAATTTTTGATTAACATTTGAAGCTGGTCTGTGTATTATTAACATTTGAAGCTGGTCTGTGTATCTCTTCATTGTTAGGCATGTGTTCAACATCTCGTGAACAAAAAAGTTGGATGGCAGTTTGAGAGGTTATAGCTGAGGTTAGTGTTGAGATGCACTTGATTGAGGACTATGTCTTTGGATTTCACAATTCTTCTTTCCATTCTTAGCATCAGCAGAATTCAGGACATAGTTTGACAGGGCACTAGCTCTGGTTCTGCCATATGTGACATCTCTTTTATGTTCCTCAAGATGTAATTTGATGGATTTTTCTGTCTGGCTGAAATAAGGTTTATTGCAGTTGCACCAAATTAGATAAATGCCGGGATATTTTTTCAGATGTTTTCAGAGATTTGTTCCATAGGAGTGGATGAATGAAGTTTTCCCCATTAGCATCAGCAGAATTCAGGACATGGTTTGACAGGGCACTAGCTCTGGTTGTGCCATATGTGACATCTCTTTTATATTCTTCAAGATGTAATTTGATGGATTTTTCTGTCTGGCTGAAATAAGATTTATTGCAGTTGCACCAAATTAGATAAATGCTGGGATATTTCAAGTTGCTACGTTTTTGTTTGAGCCTACTGAGCAAGGAACAGAGTTTTAGAAGAGGAGTGAAAGAAGTCCGGATGTTGTATTTTTTAAGAAGTTTGGCAAAACAGAACTAATATGTAGCCTTTTTCACTAATCTGGAAATCTTTTCTATCTTCACTAATCATCAGTATGGCGAGGAGGTGGATTAAAAAGTAACTTATTAACTGTTTGGTTTGAATAACCATTTTGTTGAAAGGTTGTAAGAAGAAATCGAAGTTCTTGGTCAATATCTTCTTCTTCTTCACAGAGGTGTGAGCGAACCTGTATGCCTAGTGTCGAAATAATACCAAGTTTTTGAGGTGGATAGATGAGACTGTGCATGGAGAGATATCTATTGGTGTTAGATGGTGTCCTGCAAATAGGGATTTTTAATTTCTCAGCAATACGAGTGAGTGTGACATCTAGGAATGGAAGAGAGCCATCAGTCTATAATTCTGCAGTAAATTAGATTTTGTGGTGTTGACTGTTGAGGTGGTCTAGGAAATTCTTCAGAGATTCAGGATCGTGATTCCAGATTAGGAAGTTGTCATCTATATATCTTTTCCACTATCTTGGTTTCAACCGAAAAGAGGAGATAGCTTTTTCTTCAAAAGATTCCAAATATAGATTTGCCAGTATGGGTGATAACGGGTTACTCATGGCTAAACCAAAATTTTGTTTGTAAATAATGTCTTTAAACTGGAAATAGACAGAATATTAACACAATGGATTAATAAAGACATAACTTTTTTTTTTTGATAATTTATCTTTTAAAAGAATAAGAACTTCTTCTGTAGGAACATTTGTGAACAGGGAAACGACATAATTTCTTCTTTTTGAATATTTGTTTTTGACACTTGAAACAAAATCAGCAGAATTTTTGATAAAAGAAGAGGTCAAGTCAAATAAGCACTTTAGGGATTTTGCTAAATACTTTGAGAGTTTATAAGTAGGTAAATCAATGTCTTCTACAATTGGTCTCAATGGAGTATTTTCTTTATGGATTTTTGGTAATCCATATAATTGAGGAGATTAAAAGATGAAGTGAACACAGAGATAGCCGAATACTTAGAATAACTACAGTTTCTACGAAACTGTAGTTATTCTAAGAAGGTTGTTTGTATGGTTATGCAGTTCACGAGTTGGATCTCTTTCAAGAATTGTGTAAGTGTCTGTTTGTAATAATTGGAACATTTTGTTATTATAATCTTAAGTATTCAGGATGACAGTGGCATTACCTTTATCTGCAGAAAGAATTATTATATCTTTGTTTTGTTGAAGTTGCAAAAGATCAAAAAACTATACGTTAAAGCATTAGTGTATTAACATTTTAACATTTGAAGCTGTTCTGTGTATTTCTTCATTGTTATGCATGCTCATCCGTTCAACATCTTGTGAATGCCAAAGTCGGATGGCAGTCTGAGAGGTTATAGCTGAGGTTAGTGTTGAAATATACTTGATTGAGGACTATTTCCTCTTCTGAAATTCCATTCCTTGCTCAGTAAGCCAAAATAAAAACATAACAATCTGAAATATCCTGGCGTGTATCAAATTTGGTGCAACTGCAATAAACCTTATGGTGAACTTCATTCATTCAGTCTTATGGGACGAATCTGAAAACATCTTTCGATGCTATGATGAACCAGAAAGAAGAATTGTGGAATCCAAAGAACCTCTCAGACTGCCATTGTGCTGCCATTCGATTTTGCAAAAGATCAAAAAACTGTACGCTTTAATGTACAGTTTTTTGACCTTTCGCAATTTTTGTTGGTTGTTCTCTCTTGTTATGCACCCAAAGAAGTCTTCTATGAAGATGAAACTAGTCTTCAATTTACTCAATTAAAATAGTATTTTTACTTTTATTTCTTGGTTTTCAAAGTCATTTAAGCTTTTTTTTAAACACACACACACACACACACATGCACGCACGCACATTGCTTGGAGAGTCAGTGGATACCCCCAGAGCAAGGTGCATTGTTCCATGTAATGAGTCACGTGTTTGTAGCTGATATAAATTTGAGAAATACGATGCTCCCAAGTCAGTACAACTGGGTCTAGGTGAAATGTCTGCAAGAAAGGAACTGATAGAGTTTGAAAGATGCATTGTGATATTATGCCATGTTGCAGGCCTGTTCGTTCAGCAAATTGTTGACAGATTGCACCAAATCCGGTCAACAATCAGTGATACCATACTGAGATGGAAACGTAAGGAGTTAACTGCAAGTGCCACCAACAGTGGACGATCCACCACACTCACTGAATGTGAGCATAGAGTGCTACAAAAGATAATATACAAAAACTGTCATTCATCAGCTGACACGTTGAATGCAGAGTTCAGGGCATCGAGTGGAACACATATCTGCACAAAATTATTCAGAGCCAAGGTTTACAACATGAATTTCCATGTTAGGATCGCAATATGCAAGCCCCACATTACCCAAAATGACATGCAGTCATCTTCAGTAGGACAAAAAGCATGTAGTGGAATATGGAAACTTGGAAAGCTGTTATGGAATAGCAAATCACTTTACACCCTCTACCAAACAGATGGACAGATGTGGTTGTGGTTGATGCCTGATGAATGCCTCTTACCAGAGTGTGTAATCTTAACTATGAAATTCTTAGGTGGCGGTGTGATGGTGTGGTCCTGTTTTTCCTGGTTTGGCCCCCAGACCTCTGTTTGTTGCCACAAACATTGAACTCTGAGGGGTATCTGAATATTCTTTATAATGAATTTGCTTCCTACTTTGTGGCATATCTATGGAACTGACCATTGTCTCTTTTAGCAAGACAATGCACTATGTCATAAGACTGTTGCTGTAACTGCATAGTTTGTGGACATTAATGTCACCACACTTGGCTGTCCTCTACAGATCCCTGATTTCAATCTTATTGAAACATCTGTGGGATGAACTAGAGAATCAGGTGAGCTCAAGAGACATCTGCCGCACAACAGCCCAGGACCTCATTACATGCCTACAGGAAGAATGGTGTCCGCGTGGTTAGCCTAGCGGCTTTGCGCTTCACAACCATATGCCTGCGGAAGGAGTGTCATGGGTTCGATTCCTGTCATTGACGCGAGGAGCTTAAGGATATCCCTTTGCCATAGCCAAGTTAGCCGGTCTTGGGTGTGGACAGCAGGGTTCCCCCCCCCCCCCCCCCCCCCGTTTATCTGGGGTTTTTCATCCCGTAAGCAGGCAAACCAGCCCCGTGAAAACACACACACACGATTCTACAGCCATAAATACTTAATCCCCCATGAGGAGGCTCAGCTCGCCCCAATAGGGACGGGGGAGAAAAGGGAGGAAACTCCATATGAATAAATAAATAAAAGGAAGAATGGTCCAAAATTCGCACTGATCACTATCATATGATTGTGGAAAGTATGCTCTGTAGGATTGCTATAGTCATTGAAGTGGAAGGAGGTCCTGTATGTTATTAAGGTGGGCATGATAGCTGTTTGTTCCTCGCGGTGTGGGATGAAAAATTGATTTCTTTCCAAGCAATGTGTGTATATATATGTTTTTTTATTCAGTAGTATTATGCTAATTTTATCTTTTACTTTTGCTTTGTACTTTTGTGTGCAAAGTTTGTACATTATACATTTGTTTCTTCTTATTTATTAACATATGATTTGTCACATTATTGCTTTAGATGACATTGTACCAATAAAAATTAAATTCATACCAAATAATTCTTTCTTGCCAACTCATTTCACTATTCTCTTCTGCTTCCATGGATATTGCTTCTGTAAGCTTTCTGTAATTGTGCTACTCAGAATCTAAGACTCCAGCAATACTTAGTGACTATTCATCTTTGATCCAGTCAGTGTTTAACTCATTGTATTGACTTCTTTTCATTCATGGCTTTCACTATCAGTATTTACCAGAGTTGTTCATAACAATTATCACAAATTTTTTCTGCATATACATTTTACTAGGATTTTTAATATGATAATATCATACAGTTGCTGGCTAGCTAAACCAACTAATATATGTGACACTCAACCTGTCCTTTGAGAGCGGAAGCACACTATGGCATGTCTTTAGATGGTAGATGAATTTCACTTCCCAGGATGACACCCCTACAATCCTGTTTATTAGAGACCTGATGTGGATCGAAAAGGTTTCATTTTTAGTTTCTAGAGTATTTCCAAATTATTGAACCCCCAGCCCCACCGTGGAACTAATACTAATGTACTGTAGGTTTCCAGCCTACTGTGAATACGATTCATATTTTTTAAAAAAATAAAGAATGTGAGAAGTTGTTCAACTAATGTATAATTTGTTAGTAATGTGGATAGGTAGCTAACTGAGGAGAAAGAATGAACTTGTTAACATTGGATTTGGAGTTTTGCAGTATGTTCTCTTTAGGAAATACATAAGAAAGAAAGAATGCTATTTCAAATGACAGCAATAAATAATCAATGAAGAAGAGGAAGAAAAATTTGTTCTGAGTTTGGAGTTGAATAGTTGCTTCACATGTTTTAAAAGATTTAGAGGAGAGTGGAAGAATTACAGATACCATTTCTGATGAATAATGATGAACACTGATCTTGGAAATATTCATGGAAAATGTAAGTAGTAGAAACTGAATGTTTGTGTAAAAGAGAACAGAGTGAATTGGCGAGAAACAGGTTATTAAGCAACTTTATTGCACTTTTCTGTACTGAGTCGATAGCGTTTAGGGCACTCATAGAGACACTACGCCAAATGTGGGAATACTATTGAATGGATTGGACAGACTTGTGATGTTTATAAAGTTAGTAGCCATTCTCAGAGGTAAATAACCCCTCAAGTGTAAATGAAATCCAAATTTCCTGGATGCTGAAGAGGCAATATTTAATATTTTTATAACAAGAGAATTCTTGCAAGAACAAAAACTCTTCTTTCCAAGCAATGCGTGCGTGTGTGTGTGTGTATGTAATATACAATAACTGATGCATGGTAATAAAAAGGGAATTTTTATTGCTGTTTTGTAGACATTAAGCAAAGCATTAAAGTATATTCGGCTCAGAATAAGAAATAGCGTGGCAACAATAAAATTTGGAGCAGTTGAAACTTGAGAAATACTATTCAAGAGAAATTTCATGCAGGGATGTCCACTCTCACCATGTTTGTTTGCCCTATGCCTGGAGGAACTGGTAAAAGAGCCTATCGTGGGAAACATGAATGTAACTGTGGATGGATAAAATTTACATCATATAAAAAAAACTCAGATGATATAGTATTGTTTACACATAATAAGGAAAACTTAAAGTATATGATTGGAAACCTACATAAAAATAATTTTAGTAAAACCAAAACAAGCAATATGTAGAAATGGAGAACTTTAACTTTGAAGTGAAAGAAAATACACAGAATAAATCTGGGATAGTTTACTATGACCAAACTTACAAATACAGCTGATGATAATAGTCCAGCTTCGATCAGTCCGGTTTTAAATCCTAAAAAATTAGTACACAAAATTATTTTTTTATATATATAAATGTTCGGTTTTTTCCCTTTATACAGTCAAGTCTCTTTTTGTGCGGTCTATTTTTATGTGGTTTTAAAGTTATGCGATACAATGTTTCAGTTTTTTCAGGGGTTCCCCGTTGTATATGTATGTACCTAGACTCGGTGAGAATGTAAACACGCCATTATGTTCACCGTCTTAATGTGTAAGTTATGTACAGTACGAGTAAGCAGTGGTTAATGTTGAATTAACTTCTGTGTCTATCAGTTTTCGATGCGCAAGTCTACAGTAAAGTTGATTTGTGATAATTAAATTTTAAACCCATTTAAAAAAACTACATGATGAGTGCAAAAAGAAAACGCGAAAGTGATTCTTTAGAACAAAAGCTCAATATAATCAAGCTTCATGAAGAAGGTGCATCCTTTGCTAAAATAGGCCGTGAAAAAGGAATGGATGAGTCATCAGTTCGAAAACATCAAAAATAAAAAGATCAATACAAATCACAAGGTATGGTCACATCTTCTTATTTATCAAAAATAGTGACTAAAACCAGAACCACTCGAATGGTAAATATGGAGGCGGCTATTATCCATATGGATCGAAGACTTAACTTAAATGCAAGTTTCGCTTAGTCAAATAGAAATTCAAACCAAAGCATTAAGTCTTTACAATGACTTGAAGACTATTGATGATATAGAAAATGAAGGTGAGGGAACTAGTGAAAATTGTACGGCAAGTCGTGGGTGGTTTTTGCGTACATTGTGAATACCAGCAACGAGCTGGTATTCACAATGTTTGTATTGTTGGCGAATCTGCAGGTGCAGATAAACAGGCTGCTTTAAGATATCCGAAGGAATTGAGTGAAATCATACAAAAAAAGGTGGCTACAAAGATGAAGAAATATTTAATGTTGATGAAACGGGATTATTCTGGAAAAAGTTGCCGTCGTGCACTTTTATAACAGCAAATGAAAAGTCATGCCCTGGATATAAAATTTCAAAAGACCGTCTCACACTGTTATTAGGTGGAAATGCAGCAGGGGATTTCAAAATTAAAACCGATGCTTTGTGTACCGTGCAGAAAATCCTTGAGCTCTTAAAAATGTATCAAAAAATAATCTCCCAGTGTTGTGGCATTCAAATAAGAAAGCATGGGTCACAAGAGTTTTATTTGGAGATTGGTTCACCAACTATTTTTGCCCTACAACAGAACGTTATTGCAGAGAAAAATAATTAGATTTTAAGATTTTATTGATCTTAGATAATGCACCCGGTGATCTGAATGGTCTTTGTGATTTAAATGAAAATGTACAAATAACTTTTCTTCCACCAAATACGACGTCAGTGATCCAACCAATGGATCACAGTGTCATTGCGACATTTAAGGCCTATTATTTGCACCGCACTTTTTCACAAGCCATAAAAGCTACAATAGGAGAAAATGCACCTGCTTTAATGGAATTTTGGAATAGATACAACATCAGAAACGTTATCGAAAATATAGGTGAAGCATGGCATGAATTAACGGCAAGCAATATTAGATCAGTATGGAAACATATTATACCACATTGCGCAAATGATTTCATTGGTTTTGAAACTCATTTTGCTCAAGTCACTAATAACATAGTGGAAATTGGACAGCAACTTGGTTTCAAAAGAGTTAGATTCCTTCAACGTAATTGAGTGCATTGAATCGAACACTAATGAACGGATAATGAAACACTTATTAACATGGATGAACAACGAGCTTATGAAGAGCAGGAGAGCAACTTAGACAACAACAACTGTGTTGAAGTGCCTGCACGAGAACTAACAGCTGAACAACTATCAAAAATTATTGGAATGGACCTTGTCAGAGCATATTATGGAAGTTGATCCCAATATTGAACGTAGCCTTACAATTTGCTGAATGATAAACAATGCAATTTGTTGCTACAAAGAAATGCATGAAGAGAAAAAAAACAAAGAAGAAAAATGTGCAGACATCGATATTGCAATTTTTAGAGAATAAAAAATGAATTACGAAAAACGTGTATTTTTGTTTAATTATTTTTGATAAAGACATTTGAATTTATTAATCTCGTTTTATTTATTGAAAAACCGGGAGAATATTTTATTTTTTTTTTTTTTGGAACCAATTATCATTTTTTATATGTATTTAGTTCCTCGATTAGTCCAATTTCAAACAGTCTGGGATATCGGTAGAACCGTTTAACCAGACTGTGCAAGGTATTGCTGTATATGGGAAAATACTTAAAAGTGTTTTTAAGTCTCTAAAGAACTTAAAATCAGAGCATGTAGCTTTTATACCATTTCTTTATGGTGCATGCATAGGTTATCAACTGAAAGAACAAAGGTTGACAGATTTTGAAAAACTAATCAGGAAATCAGAGGAAAATTACACTACCATATTCCAGTAATAGAAAAATAACAACACACACACACACACACACACACACACACACACACACACACACACACACACACACACACACACAGTTTTATAGAGATGTGTATTATAATGTGTGGAGAAATCTGCCTGCTGAAGATTTGCCCCAATTCTCCAAAATGGAAGAGTAAAAAAAGAAGATATTTCCAGTAAAACCAAGAAGGAAATGGATAGAAAATATCAGGCATATCAGTGGTCTTAACAGTTCCAGAAATTTAAATCACTTGGCTGCAGATAGATTAGACTGGAAAGCTGCTGTTTGTGGTAGCCTCAACCTGCCTTTGGCAAATGAAGACAATGATGGTTTTGCAGATGGAAATGGAAATAAACATAGTTCTTCTTCTTCGAGTACCATCTCCTATTAGAGGTTGGTGACCACCTTGACAAATTTTGAGTGATCCTCAGCTACTTTGAACAGTCCCTCAGAGCTAATGCAGTCTGATGTCTGCCAGCCAAGATTTTTTTTTGTCTTCCTTATCCTCTTCTTCCACTTTATAATCAATTGAAGTATCTAATATTTTTCATTACAAAATAGGTGGCCAAGATATGCAGTCTTTCTTCTTTTTATGGTAGCTAAAAGTTCACGTGATTTCCCCATTAGTTCCAGTACTTCTTGATTGGATGTTTTTGCTGTCCATGGGATTTTTAACATAAAAGTTTAGTTTTTTTTTTTATTGATGTTGTCTTCAAGGTCCAAGTTTTTGTACCGTACAGCAGTACAGACCATACATAGCATTTAACCATGTGTACTCTAAGCTCTAAATTTAAATTGTGGTTACACAGCGTTGATTTCATTGGGAGAAAATTTTTTCTTGCCATCTCAGTTCTAGCTTTTATTTCCATTTCTGGATTGCATTCTTTATTTAACCAGCATCCAAGATATTTAAATTTTGTCACCCTTTCTATTTGTTTCCTGTTTGAAGAAAGTGCTGAATTAAGAATTGGTTTCTTGCTTATAAACACGGATTCGGTTTTGGTGATATTTATTCTTAATTCCATTTTTTCACACTTTCATTCACTAGTTTGAGAAGATTTTGAAGATCCTGAATATTATCAGCCAGGAGAGCTGTCTCATCAGCATATTGGATGTTATTGATGGTGTCACCATTTACATTAATCTCTTCCTTTTAAGATTTTTTGAAATATGGCTTCTGAGTATATGTTAAAAAGGAGAGGTGACAGCACACATCCTTTCCTTAGTCCTCGTTTGATGTTAATGGAGTCTATTACAGACTCCATTAACATCTTTAACATATAACTTTAAATAATGTCATCAACTTGAACAGATGCCTTTTGGTTCCAATATGAGTTTTTGATGATCATTATGTCTTTACCATTTAATCCAATTCATTTCAATAATTCAGTCATTTTAATATGTTGGACTTTGTCAAATGCTTTCTTGAAGTCGATGAAGCAAATGAATACTTCCTTGTTTTGGTCACTACATGTTTTGAATAAGATTTGAAAACAGAAAGGAGCCTCTCTCATTCCCAAACTGCTTCTAAAGCTGAATTGTATACCACTGATGGTGTCTTCTCGTTTTTTGTATATTCTTTTTTAAATTATTTTCAGAAACATTTTGAGAACATGATTCATTAGACTGATCATTCTATAGTCATTACAGATTTCGGATTTGCTTTTTAGATAGCATGATGAAGGTTGACTGTAACCAGTCTTGAGGGATTATGCCTGTATCGTAAATCTTATTAAATAGTTTTACTAATATAGTATTGCTATCACCTTCTAATAACTTTACTATTTCTCCTGGTATTCTTATCAGGGTCTAAGGCTTTACCATTTTTAGCTGAGTTCAGTGCATATTCTACCTCTGATCTTAGAATGCATGGCTCGTCCATCTGTTCATAAGTATTTTATGGGTTATGTCTGTTATCAGTAATGATTTCTTCTACATTTTCATCCTTTCTGTATATTATTTCTCCCTTTTTGTTTTGAAGGGTACATAGTTGTTTTTTCTTAAATATACCTGAGGTCTCTTTCAGATTTTTCTGTAGATTAAAACTATCATGCTTTTCCTGTTAAAATTCTATTTCTTTACATTTTTCATTCATCCAGATTTCTTTTGCTTCTTTGATCTTGTCTTTAATCATTTTCTGAACATCTTATATTTTGTTGGACTATAATTTTTATATGATCTGCATTGATCCATGAGAGAAAGAATTTTGTCAGTTACAATCTTTCTTTTTTACTGCTCTATCAGGACAAATTTGGATTGTCTATTGGATGAAGACCAATTTGGATTCAGAAAGAATAAAGGAACAAGAGAGGCAATACTCTGTTTAAGAACAATAATAGAGAGAAGATTAGACCTTAGTCAAAATACTTAAATTTGCTTCTTTGATTTAGAGAAAGCGTTTGATAAATTAAACCAGCAGATACTCCTAAATTGTCTGACTAATATTGGCATAGATTTGAGGGATAGGAAAATTTATCAAATTTACAAAAATCAAAATGGAGGGATTAAAATCAATGATAAGGAGAAAATAATAAATATCAGGAGTGGAGTAAGACAAGGATGTATACTTTCACCACTTTTATTTAATTTATATATTGAAAAAGCCATTCAGGAAACTAAAGATAAAATAAATAGTGGCATAAAGATAAATGGTGAGCAAGTCAAGTGTATGAGATTTGCTGATGACATACCTCTTGTAGCAGAAAACAGAAGAACATTAAAAACAATGCTAGAATTACTAAATAATAACCTTGAAAAATATAAAATGAAAATCAACGCAGATAAGACCAAAATCCCTTAGCAAAAACCCTATCAATATAGAGCATATAGATATCAGCGGGAAACAAATAAAACAAGTGAAAAGCTTTAAATATTTAGGAAGCCTAATAACAAAGATGGTAGAACAGGAGAAGACATAAGATCAAGAATAAACAATGCAAAAGCCCAATTCTCTAAGATGAAAAGCATTTTAACAGGAAACCTCAACTTATTTTTGAAAAAAAAATTAGTAAAGACATTGATATGGAGCATTGCACTGTATGGATGTGAAACCTGGATTCTAGGCAGAGAAGATGTAAGAAGATTGGAGGCTTTTGAAATGTGGTACTGGCACCGCATGAACAAAATAAAATGGACAGAAAAAAAAATCAAACAAACAAGTCCTGAGAGAGATAAACGAAACAAGAACTCTAATTAAATCGATCAAAATTAGAAGGGATAGGTGGTTTCGACATATACTTCGACATGATGGACTTGTGAAAAGAATAACTGAAGGCAAAATAGAGGGGAAAAGAAGAAGAGGCAGACCAAGGAAAAGCTTTCTTGACCAAGTCAAAGACAGCATGGGTTTGAGGAGTTACCAGGAGGTTAAGAAGAAAGCTAATGACAGAGTGGAATGGAGGAAATTGCTGCTGAGCTACCAGTCCCAAGACTGATGCAACTGATGATGATGATGATGATCAGGACACAAAATTGGCAGATTTTTCTATGAAGACAGATTTTAATTTCTCCCATGCTTCATCAATCCTCATGACATCATTATTCTTGATAAGTGCTATATCTCTGGTTTTTTTTAACGTTCCTAGATCAAATCATTTTTGTTGATGTTTCTTAAGTATAGCTTTCGGTCTAAGTTTTAACTCTGTCACCAGTAGATTATGATCAGAAGCAATAGCCACGCTAGGATAGGTTTTTGTACTCTTTGTTGAACTTTGAAATCATTGATTAATTAGCAAGTAATCAATTTGATTTCTGACTATATTTGTATTATTACCCTGTGGTGATCAACAAGTACATAAACAAGTAAAAGCCTTTGAGGTGGTAGTTTAAACCATGTCTTTGTGATTTCTGGTTCCTCTTTTGGCAGAATTGAATAAGACGCTCATTCTTATTCCTAGTCCATATTAGTCAACTATATCTCCACTTCTACTTTTCCCAACTTTAGCAATGAAATCGTTCATGATGATGTTAATATCATGTTTCTGTGTATTTTTCATTAGTTCTTTTAGGTTAATTATTATTATCAATGCTTCTCCAGAGTCTAAGGACTCATTGTGAGAGAGAGAGAGAGAGAGAGAGAGATTAGATTAGACACTTACATGTGTGTAAATGCCTATCAGATTTCTCCTTAAGCACATTCACTCAGGATGCATTCACTACAGTCAATGGTATCCCATTCAACACCCTTAAGAAGAAGAAGAACCTGACCTCACATGCTTCCTAACATCACCTCTAACCAGCTTTCAAAGATGACCTTGAATTCTGTCTCCACCATAAGCAGCTAAATCTTGCTTATGCCTGTACAGTAAAATCCCCTTATTAACTTGTATGTTTCTATCATATCTTCTCTCCTCCACCTATTTTTCAAATCTGAAGATCTCATTCTTCTTTCAGCCTGTACTCATATGCACAATTCCATAGGCCACTTCATTATTTTGATTACATACTGATGAATCCTTTAATCTGTCTTTCCCATCTTTTTGGAACCCAGGCAACCATATCTTTGCACAGTAATCCAGATGTGATCTTATTAAAGCCTTGGAAATTGAAAAAAATAACTTCTATATTCATACAGGTTAGTATTTTCTTGAACAGTGTTATTATTTGATAATGACTTTAACCACCTTAGCAGTCTGCCTCCTAAGCTTTAACTCACTCTCCACAATAACTCCAAAATCTATATCTACTACTTCCAATAAATTCCCATTAATATGATATTTTGGTATACATTGTCCTTTGCCCATCGAACCAGACTGTTCAAATCATCCTGCAGAGATTCTGTCAGCTCCATACTTTATTACTCTTCCTAACTTGGCATCATTAGCAAATGATGCCAAGTTAGGAAGAGTAGGCATTATTAGCAAATAATTGGATATCACACTCCAGACTTTACTTAATATTATTAATATGAATATTAAACAACAATAGTCCAAGCACAGAATGCCCTGTGCTACACTACTGGTCACATTCCTCCTTAAGGACTCAACACCTCCATGCATCACTTTCTGTTATCTGTCAGTCAGCTACTCTCCAATTTATGTCATAAGTTTATTCTGCAAACTCATCCCTCTGTAACAGTCCTCCAGTGTGAAATCCTATTTGAATGTCTTGACAAAATCCAAAAGTATTGTGGTATGCTCATTCCACTTAGCCAACTGCTGTCATTCTATTATAGAAGATGAGCAGACTGAAAATCAAGACCTACCTTCAACAAAACCATACCACTCCTTTTTATAAGATCTAGAGTTGTCTATCTACCTCGGATGTAATTCCCAACCAGCCTTTCCAATACCTTCATGACCACACTAAAGATACTAATCGGTCTGTTATTCTTTTCATGAGTCTGTGCTCCACACCGTGCAGTGGAATTATCTTGTGTTTCTTCCTCATATTAAGAATCATGTATGTGCTGAGTCTCATATTGAAATTGATTGCTAACTGTTTTGCACATTCCTTCGGTTCCTATTCTAGTATCCTGCCTAGTCCATCATGAGGAGACCATTCTTATGTAGGATTTGAGTTTTTTTACAGTCAACCTTGTGTTAGCTTGATCTGCAAGTTTAGGTTGTTTTGGACTTGCAGATCAAGTCCAGAATAAAGAAGATAGTTATTATTATTATTTTTTTTTTTGTTTCCCCTCGCATCATTAGAACTTGAGACCATACCTGCTCTGCTACATTATACAGTCATACCCCGACTTAAGTTAAGGAATAAAAAAATCATTAGCTTTTGTGAAGAAATTTTGCATGACATGAAAAAGACATTATGCCGTCATACGAATCTATAGATTTTATGAAACCATTGACTTCGAAATAACTTTCTTTTTTTTTTATGTATGAAAAACTACAATTATGATTACATATCTTAAAAAATATAGGTGTTTTTGTAAACCTTTGGTCCCAATTAACTAATATTTTGTATGTTTGTATGCAAAATTATACCCGAGTTAAGCGAATTCGACTTACGCGCTTTTTGTTGGTCCCACCTACCGCATAACTTCGGGGTATGACTGTACATGTTTTATCTTCATCTTTGCATTGTTTATTTGTTTGTGTTTATATACCAGTTCTAAATTATACTTTTACCCTTGTTACCTAGGTGAAAATTTCATATGAAAGATATCATCATGTCATTTATTATTATTATTATTATTAAGAAAGACCTCCAGGGAGTCGAAGACTCATCGAAGGAGGCCACATGTTACACACACCAACTATCATACTTATTCTTCAATTCATTCACTCCGCTTGCACTCACAACATCCAAAGATAATCCATTCCAATCATGCACCATACTCTGAGAGAAAAATCTAGCCCTCACACCCTTCTTGGCACCCTTCATTCTCTGCTTCCAAGGATGCCTTCTTGTCCTTTCCCCACCCTCTATAAATTGAAAAATTCCATCAATTGAAATCCTGTATGACCCTTTTAGAAGTTTGTAAGTCTCAATCATATCACCCCCCTCTTTCTCCTGTTTGGTAGTGTCTGCAGTCTACAAATTCTCAGTCTGTCTTCGTAATCAGTATTCCAGAATCCTGGTATACTTTTTAACACTGTCCTTTGTACTTTAACACTTTCCAATATATCAGAATTACAACGGAAACCAGGAGACCAGACCTGTGCACAATAGTCCAAGTGAGGTCTTATCAAGGCCTTGTAAAAAGGCAAAATAACATCCTTATCTTTGCATGCAAACATTTATTTCAGCATTGCAATTATCTTTTGAGTTGTATTTGCAATCTTTGCCACATGGTCCTCGAACTTCAACTTCCTGTCTATTAACACTCCAAGATCCCTAGCCTCATCAGTTTCTTCTAGCCTAATCACACCAATATAATACGACATTGGATATCTAATCGTGCTGAAGTGAATGACTTTACATTTACTGACTGACACCCGTTTTCCCATGCCTGCAATTCCAGCCTATTCAAATCATTTTGCAAAGACTGCATATCAGCAGCATTCCTGATTACCCTACCTATCTTTGCATCATCAGCAAATTTGTCGTTTGTCAAATCCTTCCCAATATCATTAATGTACAGATTGAATGACAGTGGACCAAATACTGATCCTTATGGTACACCGCTTGTTACCCTTAAACCTTGCAGACTCAGATCTCCCTTATCCCACTTTCTGATATCTGTCAGTCAGCCATCCTCTTATTTGTTCTAATATTGTATAACCCAAACCCATTTTCTCCAATTTATGCAACAGTCTACCATGCTGTATTCTGTCAAAAGCCTTAGCAAAATCCAAAAGTATCATGGTGTATCCATTCCCCCTTGTTTAGTTCAATGGTGACATTGTTATAGAATGTGAGCAAGTTGCTAAAACATGACCTTCCCTTAGTAAACCCATGTTGTTCATTGTAATATAGAGATTCACTGTCAACCCATTTCTGAATGCAGGCCCTAACCAATTTTTCCAAAATCTTCACCACCACTCCTGACATACTAATTGGTTGATAGTTGGATACATCGGTCTTTGCACCACCCTTGTGCAATGGAATTACAATACATTCCTTCCGTTCCTGCGGAATCTTCCCTGTTCTGAGACTCATATTAAACATCTTGGTCAAAGGAATGGCCAGTTTAGAACACGTGCTGATATTCCATCATTTAAGTATTGTTTAGATGCTTCCCATGCACTGTCGATATTCTTTCCTTCCAGCAGCCGATCCCATTCCACTGAACTCAGTGTACTCCTCAGTTGGTCATAATTTCCTGCTTTGTAGTTCAGCATGTAACCCTTTCTGAATGGAACATTCATAAACTTAGTCACCTCCCAAATGAGTGCTGCATGATCACCGTCACCAACTCGAGGCAGAATAGTTACGTGTTTAACTAAAATGCTCTCTGACACTATAATTAAATCTAACACTCTTTGACTTAGAATTCCTTCTGTCACATGCTGCTTGAGGAAGTTGTCCCACAACAGCTCAATAAATGCATTTTCATTCTTCTCATGAGATTCTACTGCTACCCAATCAATATTTGAATAATTAATGTGTCCCATTATGATTATTCTTTTCGTGCTCATCTTTTCTATTTGGTGATGCATTTCTTCATCACTAGAAACCGACCCACCAGGTTTGTAACACCACCCCACTATGTAATTAGTGTTGTTAGGTTCCACCTCACACCAGATGGCTTTAAACTCACTGCCATATGAAATATTGTTAGTAGTATTACTACAATCATTGGTCTCAACTCTAACTGGATTTAAGTCATCCAATATCATTAGCAGCATGCCCCCTCTTCTCCTATCCTCTCTATCCTTCCTAAAAATACTGTACCCATGACACTCGATACCAGTTAGTAGGTTTGATTCTTATAGCCAGGTCTCGCTAATGCCTACAATGTGAGGTCGCAACATATTGACTAAGGTTACAAACTCTATCCCTTTGTTTTTGATACTCCTAGTTCGTGTACAGACATAATAATGTACCTGTTGGCTCTTTTGTATTGTTTTGTCTGCCTGACACAGTTGAACAACTTGCAAATCTCTATTATTCTCTAATGCCTGACACATGAGACGTCTTTGCACACATATGATGGGTCCGAACCAGACGAACACAAACCCTCCTCAACATTTCCATGACTAAGCCCATTCCCATCATTAACACAGTTATATAACATTCTCGCTCTTACACTCACATTCACACCATTCCTCCCTTTATAATTTAGCTTCCCTGACTCTCTGTGTTAGGTCTCATACCGGTTATTAGTTTTTCTAGACTCATGATACCAAACGCATTCAGGTGTAGGTCATCCCTCTTATACAAATCCAATCTTCCCTCAAACTCACTCCACGCATCCATTCCTTCTACGCAGCCTATGCATTGAATCGTTTGCCATCATAGTAATTCATTTTTATCATAGTGAGGTAAAATTCTGACGATTCTTACTCTTGCCTCTTCCAACAAACCTTTCATACCTTCTCTCATACTGTAGCTTATCACCAGTTAAATCGTTCGTACCTACTACAACTATGATTTTATTTACTTTACTTTCCTGTTTTTGAATTGCGTGTGTTATATTTTTAATTTCACTCCAGGAAAACTCGATGTTATAACTCGCTCATCTATAGCATGTTTTATTATAGTCACCATACGAGATAACTTCTTTCTTTTTACTAACAACGTCACTTACCTGATTTCCATTATTTCCTGACTTACCTGTTTCTTTGCTTTGTTGTTTGTTATTTTCCTGTTCATTTGCTTTTTCTTCCTATACTCATTTAAACGTGTCTCAACTTTTTGCAATTTCTGCATCATTTTGCTGATGATCTGCTTCAACTTCGCTATTTTGATAGTTAGTTCATTTTTGTTAACCTCCTCCATGTGTACAATATCCTCGTTAGCAGAGCTAACCTTGTTCTCGCCTGCAGTGCTGTTTTTTAGCATTACATTTCTTGTTCTTTTTTGGTGCCATTTTAAACGTATACTAAATATTGAAATATCTTAATAAAAATATATGATAAAATACTAAATACACTATAAATCACTAAAATTTACATTAGTATACTAAAAAACATTAATTTTCTAAGGGAAAACAAAATAAAAACAGACAAAAAATCACCAACTTTACAGGAGCACAAATTCGGTGACCAGCCACTATGTATCCTCGTAATTTATCCATTTTTATTTATATTATGCTTGCTTATGTTTTGATTCTTCTCGATAAAATCACCTATATTTGTAAAGTGAAGTTGGAAGTTTCATTTCACAAGTATACAAAACACGATCCAGTTACAAGATGCTACTCTTTCTTTCTCTCTTGGGGGGGGGGGGGGGTGGGGGGGGGGGGGGGTGGGGGGGGGGGGGGGTGGGGGGGGGGGGGGGTGGGGGGGGGGGGGGGTGGGGGGGGGGGGGGGTGGGGGGGGGGGGGGGTGGGGGGGGGGGGGGGTGGGGGGGGGGGGGGGTGGGGGGGGGGGGGGGTGGGGGGGGGGGGGGGTGGGGGGGGGGGGGGGTGGGGGGGGGGGGGGGTGGGGGGGGGGGGGGGTGGGGGGGGGGGGGGGTGGGGGGGGGGGGGGGTGGGGGGGGGGGGGGGTGGGGGGGGGGGGGGGTGGGGGGGGGGGGGGGTGGGGGGGGGGGGGGGTGGGGGGGGGGGGGGGTGGGGGGGGGGGGGGGTGGGGGGGGGGGGGGGTGGGGGGGGGGGGGGGTGGGGGGGGGGGGGGGTGGGGGGGGGGGGGGGTGGGGGGGGGGGGGGGTGGGGGGGGGGGGGGGTGGGGGGGGGGGGGGGTGGGGGGGGGGGGGGGTGGGGGGGGGGGGGGGTGGGGATAGGGAGGTAAGTAGCCCGATCTAATAGAAGAGCATTCAGCTTACCTTTATAGTCCTTTTGGTTAAGTACTACAGTTGCATTTCCTTTATTCGCTTTGGTGATAACTAATTCTTTATTATTTCTCAATTCCTGTAGGGCTTTAAATTCCTTGTTGGATATATTGGTTTTTGGGTGGTTTTGCTATGGAAAGGACACAAGCTACATCCAGTCTTACACTGTTCATCTTCGAGGGTACGAATTTATTTAATTTATATTCGGATCTACGTTGTTTCAATTCCCTAAGCGATTTAGAAATGCATAACCAACGTATAAGCCTGTCTACGAGAATCAACATCATCCACGGAGATACGATCGCACGGAAGGCTCGCCAATATGGTAAAATGAAGTTGAAGCTGTCTAGACAATTAAATCGTCTGACTTTCCTGAAACGCTGCTGGGATAACAAGGTAATCCCGATCTGTGTAAAATCGAAGCACCGTTTTGTTTCGCAAAAAGCGCTCCATGTATACAACCACGCTAGCTACGCGTTACTTCGCGAACAAATCACCGCCATGCGGTTAGGCTTAGCCGAAATTAACGAAGCTATTCGTACCCTCGAAGATGAACTTTCGTGCACTTTGAATCACGAACTGTGGTCAATTTTACATGACATCTCGTGTACCGCCACAGACAAAGAGTTTGAAAAGATGCGAGGCCAACAGATGAAGAAATTCGATAAATTAAAAAAGAATTCTACCATCAATCCAAAACTTGCTACCAACACCGTAATCAACCTTTCTTCAGTCACCCTGAAGCCTGAAGCTCTCAACGTGCTTTCACGTGGCCACAACTTCGCCATTGCTCCCAAAAAAATACCAAGCGAGGATATTATGATCCAGATTGAAAGAGGAATCCGCCACCTTCCACATCAAATCACCAACAGTGTAAGACTGGATGTAGCTTGTGTCCTTTCCATAGCAAAACCACCCAAAACCAATATATCCAACAAGGAATTTAAAGCCCTACAGGAATTGAGAAATAATAAAGAATTAGTTATCACCAAAGAGGATAAAGGAAATGCAACTGTAGTACTTAACCAAAAGGACTACAAAGGTAAGCTGAATGCTCTTCTATTAGATCGGGCTACTTACCTCCCTATCAATTACAATCCCACCAACTCACAAATTAGAAAACTTCACAGCCTCCTTAAGAAAGTCACTTCTTGGCCCGTAGAAGTTACCAACAGATTAAAACCGTTTAACTCTATATCCCCCCGTATTTACGGACTCCCAAAAATACATAAAGAAAATGTGCCATTACGTACCATAGTGGATGGCATTGATTCCCCCACATACAAATTAGGTAAACATTTGGCCAAAGAGCTCACACACTATACTGGCAACACACCGTCACACATAAAAAACTCAGCCCGCTTCAAAGCCAGCATAGAAAACCTTACACTCCAACATACTGACATAATGGTCAGCTTTGACGTGACCTCCTTATTCACAAATGTCCCACTCAAGAAAACTTTAGAGCTAATCCAAGCTAAATTTTCCCCCGATATCTCAGCCCTATTTCAGTTCACAATGAACTCAGGCTATTTCGTTTGGCAGGGAAAATTCTACAAACAAATAGAGGGGACAGCCGTGGGCTCACTACTCTCCTCACCCTTGGCCAATTTCTTTATGGAGACCTTTGAGGAAAAAGCCTTAGCCTCTGCCCCGCAAAAACCAACCATATGGCTTCGCTACGTTGATGATGTGTTCGCTATTTGGCCACATGGCTCTGAAACACTCCTCTCCTTCCTCACACACTTAAACAACCAACACGCCAGAATCAAGTTCACCCTGCAAAAAGAGGAAAACAACTGCCTCCCCTTCCTAGACACACTAGTCACCCGCCAGCCTGATGGAACTTTGGTTTTTCTCAGTTTACAGAAAACCCATCCATACAGGCAGATACATCCACCAACAATCTCCCCCCCCCCCCCCCCTCACAACAATATGGAGTGATAAAAACACTATACAACAGGGCTAAACTAATCTGTTCTAACGACATAGCCCTTAACACTGAACTAAATCACATCCTCAACACTTTCTCAGTCAATGGCTCCCCCCCCCCCCCCAAAAAAATCCAAAAAATATTAAAACCTGCAAACCACAGCCCCCCCCCCCCTCCTCCTCCCCCCTCCACAAAAAAGATTACTCTAAATCCATCACCATTCCCTACATCCGAGGCACCTCAGAAAAAATTACCAAAATTCTAAAAAAACATGACCTCACCTCCTGTTACAGGCCTTACAGAAAATTGGCATCCCTTATCCACTCTACCAAAGACCAACCACTTACCCTAGACCTACCTGGTGTATACCAGGTCCCTTGCAGTTGTAAACTGTCGTACTTTGGCCAAACAGGCAGGACAGCGAATATCAGAATTTCTGAACACAAGGACTACATCCGGTTTTACAAGTATAGCCATTTTGGTCTTACAGACCATGCTCTGGATACTCGCCACAGAATACGGTGGAAGAAAGCAACAATAATACACCGGAGCAAATATAAATTCGAAAGATTATTTATGGAATCAGCCTCTGCCCTAAGAAGCTCTCCAAACCTCAACAAATTTGGTTGTATGTGACTGCCCCAAATTTGGGAGGCATACATCAGCAGACCTTCAGCCCAATGGCCAAGAACGCCTACTTAGCCCGCCAGAGGGCACCATCAGGACTTCTAGGAGAACAATAGCTTCATATCTTCATTCTCAGTTACTGTATTGTTAGTGCCTGTGTGCACCTGCCTTTTTGTAAGTTCCTTTAGAAAATGGCAATGTGACATTGCCGAAATATCGGAAATATCTATTAAAGTATTATTTAATTTATATTCGGATCTACGTTGTTTCAATTCCTTAAGTGATTTAGAAATGCATAACCAACGTATAAGCCTGTCTACGAGAATGCATTGACAGAATCATTCCAGTGTGTTGTTCACATTAACATATATGTATATAACTGCATTACAATTTTTTTATCATTTTCAATTCTTCCTAATTGAAACTTAGTTCTAATTAACTTCCTTTAAAGCTAATTCACAATCTATAATATCCTGCTGGTCATGTATACACAAATTGACAATAAAGTATACCTTGAGTAAGCTTATCTCAATATCAGTTTACATTATCTTATTGTACCCATAAACAGACACTTGATGTACATTCTTGTTCGGAATTATCACTTATATGACTACTTATAATTCGCTTTCAGCACTGACTCTTACATGAATTTTTGTTCACACGAAGGTGCTACCTTTTGCCCTTCTTTCCTTCTGCTGGCTTGTTCTTGATTTCCTGCCCAATTTTTTCATTGTCTGAATCGTCAATTATTCCATACCCTACAGTACTCTTATTGTGGCAACAATGTGCAGCTCTTCCCTTTCGATTTCTGACAGCAGACCCAGCTAGAAGACTCGGAACTTACGATGCTTCTCTTTAGATTACCAACGGTGGACCCAGGTAAGAGATGGTTGAGATCCCTAAAACAAACAATGCTTCTCTTTCGATGACCGACAGCAGACCTATAATGTGATGGAAGACCCACGTAAGAGACGGTGAAACTGTAAATTGTGTGCTACTATTTCTTGCTATTTATAAGCCTGCTTGGTTACTGTACCTTTGATACTGTTATTGTAATTAACAGTGTGTGCTTTCTCTCTCGTAATCTTTCTTGCTTAAACTATTGCGTACTGTGTTTATCTACCTTTCGCACTACGAGTCTTATGCCTATGGATACTAGAAAATTTATTTCATTGAGACTGTGCCACTAATATATTTTAATTGGCATAAAACTTAGTAAAATGGGCTGTTGATTTCTCTCTCTCTTTCTCTAACACAAATTCCTTCAGTAAAACTTTACACAAACAGTCATGGTCTATTTTGCACTTAACTATACGCTTCGGCTATCTCACTTATAATGCACTGTTCCTAAAAAAATATCGGACTTGTGAGCAGGTAGCTCACAAGTCCAATATTTTTTTAGGAACAGAGCATGGTAAAATAAACAATCAGGTGGCACTCTATTGACATATAATTAAAACACATTTATTTACATTAAAAATAAAGTATATTAAATACGCAATAGGAAGGTTACTCTCTCTCTCTCTACTTATCCTTTTGGTATAAAGAAACAAACTTTCTCTTTTCAATATTAAATGACTAAACAGTGTATTTACTCTGATACTTCTCTGCTTAAAAAAATCGAATTGCCAAGACTAATTTACTCATAAAGAGAATAACTAGCTATGGCAAGTTATCTTACAATTAATATTCCAGTTAACAACAATTCAGAGGTCTCTCTTATAGATATTTCTTATCATTCCATCTATGACATATCTCCTAGATTACAAAAAGAATGTTCATTAGAGGTTGGAACACACTTACGCTGACTCTTTGTCACGACACCTTCCAAAGGTCTTGCATCGAAGTCTATGGTTCTTCTTCAGGGGACGTTTCGTTGGGATATTAGCTGTTCTTGGACTGCAATTTTCCCAGTACTCAAAAGCTCAAGCAAGAAGTTTCAGCATACAGGCTTGAAGATTGTTCTGCGGCTTTGGGCTTCAGTTGACTTCCCAATTTTTTTCCCCCTGGCGTGGGTTCACCGTAAAGTCTGTTTCTCTTGGTCAGTATGCTTCTGGTTCTCTGCCTCTGGCTCTCTTCGGTGACAGCACTTTGCCTCTCCTGCTTTGGTAACTGGATCTCGCCTCTGCACTCTCGGCTGCTGGATCTCGCCTCCCACTCTGTCAGCAACTGAACCTTGCCTCTCCTTCTGTCAGCAACTGGACTTCGCCTCCTCTCGACTGCCTCTGGTTCTCTGTTGGAAAATGCCCACGATGTTCGACTCAGTCCTCTTTTATTTTCGCCTTCTCGGCTGGCCAGGCTAAAAAAAAAGATATTAGAATATTCAAAATATCATCAACATCAAATTCCTGATGTATATACCAAGTGGCGTTTAGTGTATTATGATAGTACTACATGAAGAACTTATATCATTACTAATTTCCTATCAACAATTTTCCTCCAGATCAATCTGTTATCTGTCAAGACTCCAACATTATTAGATTTTATATTTTTGTCTTCTAAGGCACTTTTTACTATATCAATCCACCTATATCTTGGTCTTCTTCTGGGTCTTTTTTCCTGCCAAACTGGCAGAGAACTCTTGTTTTGCTAATCTATCCTCTATCATTCTGTTTAAGTGACCATACCACCTGAGATTAGCTCTGCTAACACATTCCTGAATGCTAACAATGTTAATTATTTCTTAATATCCTTGTTTTTAATATGATATTGCCATTGATGCCATCTGTTCACACCTCTAATCTCAGGATTCTCATATTTATAATCTATAGTCTTTGGTCAAGTGTTTTATTTCTAACCCAGTTCTCAGATCCATAAGTTAAAATTGGTTTGAACACTGTTTCGTATACAACTACTTTAGTGTTTTGACTAATTTCTCTCTTATTCCATATAAATTTAGTCAGTTGACTTCCTACCATACTAGCTTTGTTGATTCTGTTGTCTATTTCCATATTTAATTTACCATCTTCACTAAAAATTGTGCCTGAAATGTTTTATGTGTTCTATAGGTTCTCCATTCACAATACAGTTGACATTTTCATTGTCTTTGTCTTGTTATTGCTGACCTTCATACCAAAGTTATTACAAGGTATTAATAATTGTTGAATTAAATAATTCAACAATTATTTAATTTAGTTGAATTTTGCTGACTTGTACTGGATTTATTTAAAAGTATAACATGGTCTGCATAAAGTAAAGAGCTGAGATTAACATCTCCAATTTTGATATCAGGTTTAATACTGCTTTCCTTCATAATGTGATCCATATAGATAATGAATAACAGAGGGGATAATTACATCCTTGCCTGACACTAGATTTGATATCAAATCACCTTCCTGCACTTCCTTCAGCTATGCGCATTTTTATTTTGGAACATTGTGTTAGTAATAACTAGTCCATGTCCTGAGCTGAATTCCAAGAGGTATTTGCCATTATTGTTAGCTTTGCTCTTTTCTCTAAATTGTTCCAAAATATTTCTGTATGTCTGACAATCATTTCCTACTCTGCTATTTAGGTCCTCAACAAGAGGACCAACATTTCTTTTATCATTGCGTCAGTTATTTTCTCTAAAGCCTCAAAAAACTTCTCCACTTCTACCTTAGTAGAACCTTCTGTGGGACCATAGGCAAAAATAAGTGTCATTGTGCAGTTCTCCATTTTGATATTTGTCCACATCACTCTACTTGATGTTGTCTGCCATTCAAGTAGATTAGCCTCATATTTAGTATTGAATACTATAACTACTCCTTTTCCCTGATTGTTATTGCCTGAATATAACATTTTGCATATATTGCTTAGAAAGATTTCACCAGGTTTTGTCTTTTTTGTTTCAGTCACCCATATTATGTCGATCTGGTACTTATCCAGTTCCTCAGTCAGCCTCATTTCTTTGCCATTCAGGCTTCTTATGTTGATAGTATTGATCTTGAACTCTGGTAATGTTGGGTTGCAGTGTGTCAGGATTTGTTCCAGTAGCTGACATTTTGCTGTTCGCCCTGGTTTCCCTGTCAAAAACAACAGGGGCATTGTTTAACCAGGTGGCATCCCAGCTGGTATTTAATTAGTTTTTTTTTTTTTTTTTTTTTTTTTTTTTTTTTTCAGTTTAATATCAAATACAGTAAAACCCCATTTTTACGTTCCCACAATTTACGTTTTCCTGCCATATACATCTTTTTCCGTTGGTCCTGTTGTAAGGCCTATTCTTACAATATATTTTCCCGTCATTAACAACTTGATGTGGACGTTATTTCCCATGATTTGCATTTTTTTCTCGGGTGGCAATACTGATTTTCGAATCGATTTCTGCGGAAATATGTGCATTTCTGTTCCCAGATGGCGTTGCTTTCAGCTGTAAGTTTCGTTTCCGCCATCACGGTGACTTGCACGCTTGAAGTAGTGATGAGCAATACCATGATTTTTCAATCACAGTATGAATTGATATTGCAGAGTTTCTGCTACGTAATTTAGCATGTGAAAGTTGCTTTCAAGTTGCGGTGGTGGATTATCCATGTTAGTAACATGGAGAAAAAAAAAAAAGAAAATGTATTTCGGTAGAAGAAAAGATGGCAATTCTGCGACATGTAGATTGGCATGCCGGAACACGTGTGCATTTAGCAAAAGATCTTGGACTCTCTGTGTCCACTTTGAACACGATAGTAGAAAACAGGTCAAGCATTGAACTCAATGCAAAACAATCTGGGGCCATGTAAAAAAAAAAAAAAAAAAAAAAAAAAAAAAAAACGAAAAGCAAAAAGCAAAAAGAATCAACAATTAAAGATTTTTTAAAATAGATAAATGTAAGTAATTCTATATTCATTTTTTTCAGTTATTAAATTTTGTAATCGAGTAGCATACTCGCAGTAAGGCATCTTTTAGCCTTTTTTTTTATTTTTTTATTTTTTTACATTTCCTGCTATATACACTTTTTTCCATCAGGCCCCTGAAAAGTGTAAAAAAGGGGTTTCATGAAGTTAGATATCTTTCAATATTCATACAGAAATATTCTGAGAAAGTTTGGAGAAAAGAGCAAAGCTAGTAATAAGAATAGAAAGTACCTGCCAGATTTCTTTTCAGAACATGAACTATTTATTGCTTATCATACTCCAACATAAATATGCACACAGATTCACATAGAAAGAGAAGACACAAGAATAAGAAAATTATCATTGAATATGTTATTGTTTATAGCAGTCTATTTATGCTGGTTCAGAATAGAATAGTATATAGAAAATTTGAAATAAGACGTGATCGGCATGTACTTTTGAGCAAAATAAAATTTAATATGTTTCAAAACAGTTGAATTCGAGCAACTTTCGGTTGTGTCGAATTACTGAAAAATGTTTCGATGGTGTTGAAAAAAATGCTTAGAAATCTTAGAGGGAAAACCAAGATCTAGATTGGCTAATGCAGTTAGAAGTGTTTTAGAGATCTGACATTATTGGTTTCCCAGTAGATTACAGATTATTTTGGCAGAAAATTGTACATGGGAAGTTAGTAATAATGTAAACTTTTCGTGTATTTCTCTCATAATAATCTCTTTATATATATATATATCAATCTAAGACTGACTGTAGGAACCATTAAGAAACAATACTATCAAGTCACATTCTTATCAGTTAATTAATATATTTTGCAACACCAGCTTTATAATAATGAGTGAAGGTTAAATGTGTCATTTCCAGATAACTGTCTCCTAAATCCAGGAAATAGACATGAAAGAATTATTCTTGTTCAGGTTGGTGTAGAAATGCCTCACATGATTCTTTGAATACTCTTTCAGATTTAAAGGAACTACGAAGAATAAGTACTGTTTCACACCTTTGTGGCCATGTGGTGAGCAGCAGGCTGTCTGTTTGAATTGCACTGTATGCATTGATGTTTGGTGAATATCTCTTGCGAGAAGCAGATTTCACTGTCCAGTTTGAAATTACCATCCTGTTTATTGTAGGCCTGAAGTGGCTTGAAAATATACTAAGACACTATAGTACTAACATCTTTTTTGTAGATTGGATTACACAGAAAATAACTAAAATAAATAAATAAAATAATACTGTGGTAAGTAATTCATAACACTGTCATGGTATTAATAACACCAGCAGAAAAAATATATAATTAGCTTATTGAACTTACTAATACAGTGAACTCTATTATCCAAGACTGATTTAACCGAGTATACATTATAACCAAATTTCAAATTGCAAAAGCACCTAGTTACTTGTTTTCCCACCAGAGAGGTACACTAGGTTCTGCTACTGGTTGTATTTTGTTTGTTTTGTGTATGTATACTGTTTAAGGACAAATTAATAATTGCAACTCTTTGTGTTTTTCTTTTAAGTATTATTTTAATATGATTTGTTTTTAATTTTCATTGTTATGTTAGAAGTCTTCAAATTAAATATATTAAAATAAGTTCTGTGGCACAAAGACAAATGTGAAATATTTTCTATTTCATATATCAACCTCAATTAACTATTCTCATTACTTTTCTCTTTTTAGCATGGTAGAGTTGTTTTATTTTCAAAGTTACTTCGAAAATAAAATTTGCTGCTGTTCCACTTTTGAAGATGATACTCTGTAAATATCATGCTGTCCTAAATAAATCTTTGAAAAACACCAGTGATGTGATTTACATTCACTGAAAATTGTTTATGCCCCTTATTATGCCAATTGTAAAAGACAATATGTTTATTTAGAGTGCAGAGAAATAAGCTTTAGTCAAGCATTATATTTTGTGTGTGTGTGTGTGCGCGTGCATGTTGCCTGTTTTCTTTTATTGCTATATAAAGATTTTGATATGAATTTAAACTTCTCGTGACATTAATAAAAATTGACAATGAAAGATGTATGTGTGTGTTTATACCTATAAAATATAAAAAGGAGTAAAATCTATAATAAACTTCCATAGCATCATTAATGGGTGCTTCAGGGTCAAAGCTGTATAACCGAGAGAAGACGTCCACATAACCTTTAAAGGAATGCGGAGAACCGACCAGAGCTTCTGACCTAATGTCCAAACCTCGCCTTCTCGTGGTGCACCCTGTTGGGTATCTGCCTGGATACTGAATGAACGAGGATGGGCTGGCAATTTGGGATTTAGCCAACCAAATTGTATTCTTATTGGCTTAAACCAAAATACAAAATCATGGTACAACATGACAAAGTTCCTGCCGGCTGGGCCGTCACCCGGTTAAACGAGGCCCCTGTTGTTTTTGCCAGGGAACCAGAGCGAAAAGTCAGGTACTGGAACAAATCTGAAAACACATCCCAAACCAACATCACCAGAGTTAAAGATTGGTACTATCAACATAAGAAGCCTGAATGGCAAAGAAGCATTCTTTGCCATTCAGGCAAAGAATGGAGTTAGCTGAGGAATTAGATAAGTACCAGATCAACATAATAGGGGTGACTGAAACAAAAAAGACAAAAACTGGTGAGATCTTTCTGAACAATTAATACAAAATGTTACATTCAGGTAATGATAATCAAGGAAAAGAAGGAGTAGCCATAGTATTCAACACTAAATACGAGGCTAATCTTCTTGAATAGCAAGAAGTCTCAAGTAGAGTGATGTGGGCAAATATGAGAATGGGGAACTGGACAATGAGACTTATTTGTGCCTATTGTCCCACAGAAGATTCTACTAAGGAAGTGGAGGAATTTTTTGAAGCTTTAGAGAAAGCAACTGACACAATGAAAAAGGAAAAGTTAGTCCTTGTTGTGGATCTAAATAGCAAAGTAGGAAATGATTGTCAGACATACAAAAATATTTTGGGAAAATTTGGAAAAAAGAGCAAAGCTAATAATAATGGCAAATACCTGTTGGATTTCTGCTCGGGACATGGGCTGGTTATTACTTACATTATGTTCCAACATAAAAATGTGCACAAATTCACATGGAGAGAAGAGGCAAGGAATTAGTCAAGTCTCATTGACTATGTTATTGTTGATAGTGATGTTTTCTCCCTGCAGGATACCAGAGTGTACAGAGGATTTGAAATTGGAAGTTATCACTATTTAGTCTTGAGCAGGATAAAATTGAATTTCATATTGAAAAGAATAACATGTAAGAAAGTTTTAAAGCAAATAAAAGTTGAGCAGCTCTCAGATGTGAACTGTAGACTAAAATACACAAAGATTATTGAAGAAAAAATAAAATAGTTTGAGAACAGGAACCAAATCTTGAAGATTCAGTGGCAAGCCTTGAAGAAAACCTGATTGATTCAGCCAGAGAGGCATGTGGTGAGGTTGTCTGCAAAGATAGAAAAATCAGAACTCCATGGTGAACACAGGATGTTAAAGAGGCAGTGAAGGAAAAGACGAAAGCATATCAAAAGTTCCTGGCAATAAGTCAGCTTGTGCTCTTAGAGAATACAGAGACAAAAGTAATAAAACTAAACAAAAGTCATGAGAGGACTTTGGCAAGAACATAGAAAATAAATATCAAGAATGTGGCGAAATATTCTGAAGGATGTTGAAGAAGCTTAGAATGGAGGAAAGAGTGCTGGAAAAGGAGTTAGAGATGATAAAGGTGACATGAAAATGGGAGAAAAAGATATCCTTGAAGTATGGAGTAATTACTTCGAACATTTGCTAAATGAAACAAGCAGTGATGGCACAGTGGTAAAAATCACACAACAGGCATACAGTCAGGAATACATATCCATACTTGAAGTAGAAAAAGCCATCAAAGGCTTGAAATGTGGAAAGGCAGCAGGAGTAGATGATATTCAACCAGAAATGCTGAAGTATAGCAGTATAAAAGTCTTACAGTAGCTGCACTGCATAGTTCAGAAGGCCTGGACAGAGGGATGAATTCCCGATGATTGGAGTAGAGCTCTCATAGTACCTATATATAAAAAATGAAATAAAACTAAATGTGAGAATTACAGAGGTATTTCCCTACGAGTGTTCCTGGTAAGATTTATACAAGTATACTCGAGAAAAGGTTGAGAAGGATTGTGGAAGAAATGCTTGGTGAAGAAGAATCTGTATTCAGGCCAAATAGAGGCTGTCAGGATCAGATCTTCACTTTACTACAAATAACTGGGAAATCATGGGGATATAACAAGGATCTATTTAAGTTTTGTAGATCTGAAAAAGGCATATGACAAGGTGCCAAAAGAGAAGCTATTCATTATGCTACAGTTATATAGTGTCTACTGGGCATTATATCAAGCAATACTTGGTCTTTATTTTAGTTGTAATCAGTGTTCCGTCTAAGCTGTGTGCATGTGCACACGTACACGTTTTACAACTAGCGCACAAGGCAAAAAAATATGTGCACGCATAGATGAAATTAAAATTTATTAATTGAAGAAGTGCCACCTAAACATTAACCTATAAATTCTTTAAAAAATAAGGTAACTCGGCAACACTCTAGCCTATAACCTCGCATTTTTTATTACATTCTCGAAGTTGCACAAAACTTATAAATTATTAACAATACCCTATTTGAGGCTAGCGATTTGATGCCAAAGTGAAAGGGGTGTGGCTTAAATGTGTAATTTTTAATTAGCATATAGAATGGCACGTGGTTTGTTTACATCTCCTGACTCATGGAAAATTCCCAAACATGATTGGCTGATCAAATTAATTCAAGATCATGACGAATTAAAACAAGGGTTTCATAATTTTAATAAAAATAATTAAATACTTTTAAAAACTTAAATTAGAGGACAATTAAAAATATTGTAGCGTTTCAAAATTCTCTAATTTTAAAAGGAATTTTAAAATAGTAGACTAAGTAATAACATTTGTGTACATGCATTGAGATACAACCAAGTTAATTAAATCTGGCCTCTAGGCATATCTTTTAGCTCTTGTGTTGCCATCGGCGATGTTTAGTGTTTGTTCAGCTTTTGCCTTGCCAAGTTATTCAGTGAATAGTGTACATTTGTAAATTTATAAAAACAATAAAAAACATTCCTCAAATAACAAAATTGCAAAAAACTGATGCACCATGTCAAATTCAAAGGAGACAAAAGGTCATCTTCATCAAATTCCTGCCATGTAACCTCAAGGGGGGTGTACAGGATATGATAGTACTACATGAAAAATTTACATCATTACTAACTTCTTATCTACAATTTTCCTCCAAATCAGTAAGCAAAAGGTGTGAAGCGAAAACGAACTGCTAGCTGCTTTAAAAGTGAATGGCTGGATGAAATAGTGAAAACTGCTACGCCAAAAGCTCATGAGTTGATAAACATTCAGCTGCGTGAAATATTTATGTATGATGCTACAATTGGTGTTGTTTGTATTTATTGTCGTGATGCAAAGGTTTCTGGGGATTTTGCTAATGGGAAGAAGTTTGATGTCACTTGGAAGGCAACAAAATTGTTTATTGCCAGCTACAGGAGTACTGTGTATGCTATGTGAAAGTTCAGATGACTGAGAGAGAAAACGATCAAACCCAGAGCAGATTAAAGTTCTTATTGACAGTGTCTTATTAGTTGTTAAGATGAATAACTCTTTACTTTCAGTTCAACATATTAATGAACATATGGAAAAGTATGTTCACCTCCCAGATAGCTGGCGAAGCAAAAATTATGCATTTGAATTTCTGGAAACAATCAATTTAATTGTTGAAAATGTTTGAGCAAATTGCATCTGCAAATTTCCACACCTTAACCATTGATGAAAGCACTGATATAACTGTTAACAAATATCTCATTCTCTATTTTAAGTTTAGACCTAAAAATTGTAATGAATATAAAACATATTTTGGCGGAATAATTCAGTTGCAGGCATGTGATGCCTCCTCCAAAAAATTGTAATGTTTACCTCTGATGGAGCCACAGTGATGCTGGGCAAAGTTAATGGTGTTGCTGCAAAACTTAAATTAGAAGTTCCACATCTTGTCCAGCAACACTGTGTAGCTCACCATGAGGATCTGTGATACGTGAAAGGAAATTAAACTAATCAGAGATATTGATACATTAACAGTGTACACACTCTTTTCTCCTTCCACAGTGAAAAGACGTGAATTTAAAGAAATTGTCGAGGCATCTGAAAATGAAGCTATTGCCTTCAGACCACTCAATGAAGTGCAGTGGCTATCCAGACATTTTGCATTACAGGCAATAATAAGAAACTATGAGGGACTGATCAAATATTTTGAAAAAAAGACAAATCAAATGATCCCGTGTTTAATTATTGTTACAATAAATTAACTAACGTGACTTTCAAAGTAGCTGTTAATGTTTTAAGTGATGTTTTTGAAGAAATGGCTTCCCTGTGCAAAATCTTACAACACTAGACAGTCATCATTTTGCCAGAGAGAATATTAACAAAATCAGGAATCAGTATTTAGAAGGTGATGCTTGTTGGAGTGACAGAGTAAATGCTTTACTTAAACAAGAAGAGACTGAACTATTAGATACTAGGCCCCCTGTTAAATTTTATAAATTGTTTATGTCCACATTTAGAGGACAGATTCCCTGAGAATGAGATACAAGAATGGTCAGCGTTTGATATCTCCTCTATTTCACATCGTGATTTCTCATTTGGTAGTAAACATGTTAATGCCCTTTGCCTTAAATATCATGATTTTCTGGATGATACTACAGAAATAATTAATCAGTTTAATGATTTCAAATTTTCTGTACAAGAAAAAATTAAATGCAAAATGATATCAAATTTTACACAAATGGTTGTATTTGCTCTTCAAAATGAGCAGTTTTGTGATTTGGCAAAGTTGATGGATATTGGAGGAACCTTCCTTGCATCTAGTGCAGACTGTGAGCAAGGTTTTAGTCTAATGAATCAAATAAAAAACCAACTTAGAAACCGTTTAGGAGAATGTCATTTGGATATGCGAATGAGAGTAAAAAGTTACCAATTATATGGAAATTCGATTACTTTAGTGTGTGTATAAAGAGTGGGTGAATGCCAAAGACAGAAGAGAGAAAAAATAAAGAGATAGAAACTAGAACTAAACAAGATGAGAATTAGTAACGGACTTATTATGAATGTTTAACAAGGTGAGAATTAGTAATGGGAATATTTTATTATGTATGTTTAGAGTTATTTGCAAAGTTAGAAAATTTAATTAAAGGCAATCAGTCACTAGTGTTATCTTTTTTTTTTACTTTATTTCTTATCAGATTAATATTAAATACATATAAAATATTTATGTTAGCTCTGTGATTGATGTCACACAACTTACTTGGTGATGGTAATAATACACACACTTAGAATCCTATCTAGTACAGTTGATATTGTGTTGGCCTCGCATGTGCAAAGTCCCCGGATCGAGTCCTGCCCAAGGCTTGTGAATCGTGATTTCCAACTGTTTACTGGGGAGGCGACTGCCGTGTGTGTGTGGGGAAGAACACAGTGGGGAGTTGGGGTGACCTGGCTGACGTCCCATTGACACCAGAAGGTAAAGAGTGAACTAAAATCTTTTAACTTTTTTGCTTAAACGATTAGTATGGTGACTCATATGGGTGTGCACATACTTTTCAAAAGAAGGCAAATTTTGCACACACGCAAATTTATGTGCATACTCAACAGCAAAAAATTAGAGGGAACATTGGTTGTAATTCAGTTAGAATTGAAGGAAGTACAGGAAGATGGTCTGATGTTAAATCTGGTGTCAGACAAGGATGCTATTCATCCTGTTATCCTGAGATAATACTGTTATTCAGTATCTATATGGATCACATTACGAAGGAAAGCGGTATTAAACTTGATATCAAAATTGAAGATGTTAATGTCAGCTCTTTGCTTTATGCGGACGATGTTATACTTCTAAATAAATCTGCTACAAGTCTGCAAGATTCCCTGATAAAATTGAATAACTGTTGTAATAGATATGGTATGAAGGTCAGCAATAAAAAGACAAAGACAACGAAAATAGGCAGAATTGTTGAAAATATTAACTGCATTGTGAACGGAGAACCTGTGGAACAAGTAAAACATTTCAGCTGCTCAGGTACGATTTTGAGTGAAGATGGTAAATTAAATATGGAAATAGAAGCAGAATCAATAAAGCTGGTATGGTTGGAAATCAACTGAATAAATTCATATGGAATAAGAGAGAAATTAGTTGGAACCCTAAATTAGCTCTATACAAGACAGTGTTCAAACCATTTTTGACTTATGGATCTGAGAGCTGAGTCAGAAGTAAAACACTTGACCAAAGACTAGAGACCGCATATATGAGAGTCCTGAGAAAGGTTAGATGCATGAACAGATGGCATCAGTGGCAATATCATATTAAAAACAAGGATATTAGGACAGAACTTGACATTGTCAGCATCTAGGAAGGTGTTAGCAGTGCTAATCTCAGGTGGTATGGTCACTTAAACGGAATGGGAGAGGAAAGATTACCAAAACAAGTGTTCTCTGCGAGATTGGCAAGAAAACTACCCAGAGGAAGACCAAGATATAGCTGAATTAGTACGGTACAAAGTGTCTTAGACAATAGAAATATAAGATCTGATAGTGTTGGTGTCTTGACAAGTAACACTGATTTATAGGAAAATTGTAGGTAGGAAGTTATTAATGATGTAAATTTTTCATGTAGTACTAGCATATCCCGTGCACCCCTTGAGGGTACATGGCAGGAATTTGATGATGATATCATTAATACCAATATAATTTCTGACATAATTTTGCTCCATAAATACCATAAATAAATAAATAAATGCCATACAAATTTAATATCACAAATGTTTAGGGACTTTTCATTCTGCATATTCCTCCATCTTTTTCTTGATGTATCTCCTTCACGCTGAATGCATTATTTTCTTTTCTCTTTTCTTTCACTTGTTTACAGGACATGTTTCAAAAATCACTCAGGTGGAAATAATGTATTTTGATTATATTAGGGAGGCGGGGTGGGGGCTTATTAATTCAATTGCTTTGTTCTACTATTATTATTTGTAAGATCTTTATATCTTCATTTTTCAGACAAAATGGCATTGTATTACTAAGGCAGTGCATTGTTACCATTTTTATTAATTATTACCTTTTTTTTTTTAATACCACTTTCAATATATTAAAAAAAAAGGAGAGGGCCTGGTATTGATGGTATTCCTCCAGTTGTACTAAATGCTTGTGCTCCAGAACTAACACCCATCTTGTGTCACCTCTTCAAGCTGTCATACTCACATGATATCTACCCAACCACTTTGTAGTAAGATATTTCAGCCCATTTCCAGAAAAGGAAACAAAAATTGACCATCAAATTATTTTCCTATTGCTCTGACTTCAATCCTCTCCAAAATTAACATAAAAAAAAAAATCATCAACAGCGTCACTACTTGGAGGAAACTTGCCAGTTATAAGGGAGTTATTTTTTTTAATACATTGGATGGGAAAGAACTACTGGTCATTCACGGAATTTGAATAGCAGTTCGGTAGGTGGAGGAAGCATACATTTCTCAAGGTGAGTGGAATGTTGCCAGGGGAAGTGGTATGGGGTTCAGCCAGCATCATTAATTAGATTAAGACATATGACAGGCATTATATCAGCTACACTGGTCATCCCTGAAAATTGTACTTTAAGAATTAAGTGTAAATAATTGATGTAAATAGCTGATATTATGTAGAGTAGAAGCCTCATGATGATATTGGACCCCAGATATAAAGGGTGTCCCAAAATTCATGCAAGAAGTAATTTTGATAGAAAACACGGGTTTTTAATTAAAAATTGTAATTTCTTATTCATTCATAAAGTATACAGTATAGGATTATGCATGGAATAGCATATCGGGTAAATAGCCTCCACGGCTTTGCTGGCACATATGTACTCTTTTGTGGAAATTTTCCATGACCATTTTGCATAAATGTGCTGAATTTCGTTGATACAGCGCTCAATTTCCTCCTTCAAGACGTGGGTGGTCGTGGGCTTTTTGTCATAAACCTTAGACTTCAAAAAACCCCAAAGAAAAAAGTCCAACGGCGTTAAGTCACACGATCTGGGCGCCAATTCTGATCGCCAAAACTGGAAATTACATGACCAGGAAATGACTCATGCAGTGATTGAATCGTTTCTCGGGCTGTATGGCATGTGGCACTGTCTTGTTGAAACCACATGTCGTCCACATCCATATCTTGCAATTTAGGCACAAAAAACTGGATTATCATGTCGCAATAGCGAGCACTATTAACTGTTATTGCCTTACCAGCCGCATTTTCAAAGAATAATGGACCGATAATGCCTCCAGCCCAAAATCCGCACCAAACAGTGACACGTTGTGTATGCATTTGTTTCTCAACAATCACTCATGGATTTTTCGAACCCCAAATGCGACAATTTTGTCGATTAACGAACCCATCAAGATGAAAATGAGCCTCATCGTTGAAGATGATTTTGTTCGAAAAATAAGCATCCACTTGTTGTTGTTGTTCCATAATCCATTCAACGAACTCTCTTCGCTGTGTGTGGTCAGTAGGCTTCAGTTCTTGAGTCAATTGAACTTTGTAAGCATAAAGATGCAAATCGTTCATGAGAATACGCTGTAGAGAGCTTCTCGAAATGCGCAATTCAAGACCACGGTGCCGAATTGATGTTCCTGGACTCAGCAACACTCTCACGAACTGCTTCGATGTTTTCTGTTGAACGACTTGTTGAAGGACGGCCAGAGTGTATAAGATCACTAATTGATCCAGTTTCCTTGAATTTTTTAATTAATCTTTTTACAGTTGATGAAGTTAAATCACTATTCCGACCATATTTTGTACAAGAATTGCGAACTGTAGCTGCCAAACCTTCATTATTTTTAAAATATTGCTCAACAATGAAAATGCGGTGCTCTTTCGTGTATCACTCCATTTTTAATAACCCTGAACTGTCAGCTGTCACGCGGTCTTTTTTTTCTCGTTGGCAACACTTTACCGCACAAATGGCGCTAAATTTAAATCTTGCGTGAATTTTGGGACACCCTGTATATATATAATTAAAGAAATTTAATGAGCAGAAGCCGAGAAATACTGAAATAGAAAAAACCACTTATTATTTGAATGTGCAACTAATTTAATCTTCTTAGAGAAGTTATAACTTAGGTTAGTATTAAGGTGGACTAGATTGAGGACAATTTCTGTTGATTCAAAAATTCTTCTCTCTTCTCCATTTATCCTATCTAACTTTTTGGAGACCGTGTGGGCAATTCAATCTCCACTGGTAGCCAATCAGGGAGATAGCCGGCCCAAGGCTATCACTGATTCATCGGTATGCAGTGAAGAAGGTGGCAAGCTAGTGCCGCCATCTCGTGGTCCCTAACAATATTTTTAATGTCTGAAAATAGTGTGGATTCGACAGTCGATTTTCTTGAGTTTACGGGACGAAAAACCAGAGTTTCCGGGAGAAAAAATCTGCTGGCCCATGCCAGAGATCGACTGACTCGGGAACCGGTTGAAAAAAGGCTTAGAAAAATTTCCTCTAGTTGACGACTAGATTTGAACCACCAAATCCTTTCTTTGTACGGTCAAACACCGTAGAGTGCAAACGCCACATCTACTGAGCTACACAGGCTCTAAAAATGTGTGTGTGTGTGTGTGTGTGTGTGTGTGTGTGTGTGTGTGTGTGTGTGTGTGTGTGTGTGTGTGTGTTAGAAATAACTTATATAACTATAGTCGAATGATAAAATAAAAAAGCCATTTATTACTAAAAAGACACTGTTAATTTCTTCTTGCTAGAAGACTTCGTTGCATTCATAATGTAGAAATGAAAAAAAATCAGAAGACAATTAAATAAACATATGCATTGTTGTGCTTATGACTCGTGTACACCATAGCTAAACAATGGAGGAGTAATCAGAAAACGAAACCATCTTCAAAAATTATGGAAACAACTGCCTTGTTAGATTAAAACTGAAGTTTTAATCTAACAAGTTTAATATAAACCAAAATAATCACTCGATGTTTCAATCTTCACATTAAGGTCCTGGACTACATACATATATATATACAAAGAAACACACTGCAGTACATTCTGCATGGTATGCTGAAGTTACGTTGATTTAGTCAACTGTTAAAACTACTGGCCTGACCTCATGGCATCTAAATCAGTCGTGTATATTCCATTCCATTATTCTCCAGTTTATGCAACAGCCGTTCATGTGATATTCTATTCTATTGAATGCCTTAGCAAAGTTCAACAGTATCATATCATTCTCTTTATCTAATTCAGCTGTAACATATGAGCAAATTGCTAAAACATGAACCTCTCTGTAATAAACGTATACTGTTCCTTGTAGAGTATAATTTGTTTGTCAATCCATTTCTGTATGTGAATTCTTATCAGCTTTTCAAAAATGTTCACCACTACCCCAGAGATAAGATATTGATATGTTGGTAGTCAGGTTTTGCACCACTCTTCTACACAGAACTCTCATACATTCTTTTCATTCATGTAGTATCTTTCCTGAGCTGACACTGAAGTAATAGAAACATGTTATGTTCCTCTTCCTCTTAAATGCATCAATCCTAAGATTGGTTGGTTGCTGAAGTATGTCACAGCATCCTATCCTATGCACTCCGTTTTATTTCTTCCTAGTTTTAGCTCCAATTATTATTGTTAAGTTGTTTATATCGGTGATTCTTGGTCTGCATCTTGGCTTACTCATTTCTACCATCCCTCCATTATTTCTCTAACCGGTCCTTTATGCCCTGGGTAGTGTTGGTGTCCAATTAGGCTTTTCTTCTTTGATTGATGTGGATCAGTAGTAACCGCTCTTCTTGAACCACATATCATTTATATTTGATTTTGTGTAATCACAGTTATTGTGAATGAATTCGAGTTGACAGACATCATTAGTGATTAACCACCTTACCGGCCATTATGGATCAAATACACATCCTCATATGCTTCATATCCATCATATATTTCAATGTAATATCAATGGTATTACAATTTTAATATGCACTTCGCAACCATGATAACCTTGACATCTATAGACATCTTGGCCAGTAGTGTGGTTAATGAACTTGCAAATTGAAAAATGCTGCTGCTAAGTATTGTTGAAAATTATTGTTTTCCCCAAAAGCTACATGGTTTTATGGTTCACTCATAAATATCAACATTACAGTTTTGATATTTAAGATCTTCACACTAGGAGCCAGACCAGGATGATACCAAGGCTGAATAAATACAGAAATCATATTTTCCATTTATTATTATTATTATTATTATTAAGAAAGAGAGAGAGACTTCCATTAATTCACACTACTTGCACACACAACATCCAGTGACAATCCATTACAATCATGCACCATTCTATGAGAGAAAAATCTAGATCTCATCCCTTTCTTGGCGGCATTCGTTCTCAGCTTCCGAGAATGCCCTCTCATCCTTTCCCCACCCACCATAAAAGCAAAAATTCCATAAACTGAAATCCTGTCACCCTTTCAGAAGTTTTTAAGCCTCGATCATATTACCCTCTTTCTCCTGTTTGCTAGTGTCTGCAGTCTACAACTTCTCAATCTGTCTTCATAATCAGTATTCCACAATCCTGATATAATTTTTAAAACTCTCCTTTGCACTCTGTCCACTGAATCAGACCAGACCTGTGCACAATAGTCCAAGTTAGAGCTTATCGAGGGCTTGTATATAGACAAAATGACATCCTTATCTTTACATCTGAAAGTTCATTTTAGTATTGCAATTATCTTCTGAATTGTATTTGTAAACTTTGCTATATGGCCCTTGAACTTCAACTTCCTATCTGTTACAACTCCAAGATCTCTAGCCTGATCAGTTTCTTCTAGCATAATCCCACCAATATAATATAACAATAAATATCTAATCTGAATGAAGTGCATCACTTATAAATTTTTCTAAAATTGAACAGACAGCCAGTTTCCAATGCACACAATTCCAGCCATTCTGAGAGTATTGCATATCAGCCTCATTCCTGATTATCCTGTCAAATCCTTCCAAATGTCATTAATATACAGATTGATTGATTAAAGACTGATCCTTATGATACTGCTGGTTACCTTAAATCCTGTAGGCTCACATCCCCCTCCCCTCCTATATACCACTTTTTTGATATCTTTCAATCGGCCATCCTCTTATCCATGCTAATATTTTATATTCCAAACCCATATGCTTCAATTTATGCAACAGTCTTCCATGGTGTATTCATTGGTGTAAGATCTCCTGTGTGACAGTTCTACTTACCAAATTATAGATCGAGATCCCACTATATCTCAAAGGAAAAAAAGTCTGCAAATTATTGAAAAAATGACTTCTTGGCCCAAAGAAATTATTAACAAAATAAAACCAGTTTGTATTAAACCATCCTGCATTTATGGAGTACCTGATATCCACAAATCTAATATTCTTCTATGTCCTATAGTTGATAGCATAGTTAGCCAAGTCTCCCCCACCCTTTACTGGCAAATCCTCTACTTTTGTAAAAAAATTCAGACATAATGGTTAGTTTTGATGTCACTTCTTTATTTACTAATGTACTAATAGACACTCTTAATTTAATAAAGTCGAAATTTTCCATGGCATCTTTGAATTATTCAAATTTATAATGTAGGCAGGTTACTTTACACGGAGAGGAAAAAATCTATAGATAGATTAATGGTAACTATCTACCGATAGATAGGTACTGCTATGCCCCCCCCCCCCCCTGCAGACTTTTACATGGAATACTTTGAAAACAAAATACTTACCACAGCTACATACAAGCCTCTAGTGTGGTTACACTTTGCTGATAACATGTTTGTCATTTGGCCCAATAGACAAACAGTTTAAATGCTTTTGTCACCTACCTAAACACCCAACATTCCAAAATTCACTTCACAGTAGAAAAAGAATCTAATAACTGTTTGCCTATTCTTAATACATTAGTCATCTGCCTTTCACATGGTTTGCTCATATTTTTTCATTTACAGAAAGCCAATACACATACACAGAGAGATATTACTATTATTACTATTATTACGGGCAACTCCAGGGAGTCATTAGACTCATCGAGGGAGGCCCCAAATCATATTCATCACAACTATTTAACATTCATACAGTATCTATCATACCTCGCCTTAAACTCATTCAATGTCACAGCATCCACCACAGACTCAGGGAGCGCATTCCACTCATTCACTACTCTAAAAGTAAAGAACCCAGCTCTAACACCTTTACTAACCACACTTTTGCCCAGTTTCCATTGATGTCCCCTAGTCCTCCCACAACCAGCCCTGTTCTCAAAAATATCTTCTGAATTAATTTTATAGAAACCCTTCAGTAATTTGAATGTCTCAATCATATCTCCCCTCCTCCGCCTATCAACCAATTTTTGCAACCCACAAATCCTCAACCTGTTCTCATACGGTTCATTCCATAGACCTGCTATCATCTTGGTCACTCGCCTCTGGATCCTCTCCACCTCCTCCCCATCAAGAAGAAACCTAGGTGACCAAATCTGAGCACAGTAGTCTAGATGGGGTCTTATCAAGGCTCGATACAGAGGAACAATAACCTGCTTGTCTCTGCTTGTCAACGTATTCTTCAGCAACCAAGTGATTTGATGAGCTGATTTGGCCACTTTTGCAATGTGTCCCCTAAATTTCAATTCCTTATCTACCAACACTCCTAAATCTCGTGCCTCATCAATTTCCTGGAGCACGGTTCCACCAATGCAGTAAACTGCCGCCAATCTTTTCACCCCAAAATGCATAACCTTACATTTTGCCACATTAAACTGACATCCATTCTCCTTAGCCCAGACCTCCAATCTATCCAAATCATCCTGCAAAATTTTGACGTCATCTGCATTCACTATTGCCCTACCCAACTTCGCATCATCCGCAAACAAATGAACTGTTCCTCTCAGATCCTTCCCTATATCATTTATGAACAAATTAAACAGCAGTGGTCCAAGAACAGATCCTTGTGGCACACCACTAGTCACAGGCCGTCTTGTGGACTCTACTCCTGAGTAAACCACTCTCTGATATCTCTCCGTCAACCACCCTCCTATCCATCTCACCAACCCTATGTCCATCCCCATATGCCCCAATTTACTCATTAGAATTCCATGTGGTATCCTGTCAAAGGCCTTGGCAAGGTCCAGTAGAATCACCGTAAACCCATTACCCTTATCCAGTTCAGCCGTCACTGTGTTATAATACGTGAGCAAGTTACTGAGGCATGACCTACCCTTCACAAAACCATGCTGTCCCCGATACAGTATCCCGTTTTCTTCTATCCAATCTTGTATTTTCCTCTTGACTATTTTCTCTAAGACCTTGATAATGATTCCTGTTATGCTGATTGGCTGGTAATTTTCAACAGCAGCCTTGGAACCACCTTTGTGCAGTGGAACTATTTTCCCCTCTTTCCACCCCTTGGGACTGACCCAGTCCTAAGGCTCAAATTAAACAAAATGGTCAAGGGCACTGACAATTCTTTGGCCGCTTCACGTACGACACGAGCTAGTATACCATCCAATCCCACAGATGTATTGACATTGAGGTTCTGTAATAGACTAGTTACCTCTACTTCATTCATCACAATTCCAGTATAAGCTGTTGGTTCTTCCATTCCTGCAAAGTCACCACCTGGATGATATACTCTTGCAAAGTGCTCGCTCAGTAATTCCACAATATCGACTGATTCGGTTACCTTCCTACCCTCAGCATTTTTTAAGATCATTCTACCATGAGCATTTTTTTTCCTTTTACTTGCAACATATTGAAAAAAACTGTTTGGGATTCTCTTTAGCCTGCGTGGCCAATTTCCTTTCGTAATCTGCTTTTGCTTTTCTTACCACCCTTGTTACCATCCTGGCCTGAGCTTTATACTGTTCCTGCGCCTGATGGTCACCCTTCTCCTTAAATTTCCTCCACAATTGTTTCTTTTTTTGCAGCTCAAGCTTAATAGTGTTATTCATCCATTTAACCCCTAATTGATTTATTATTCGGACTCTTGGTATACAGTCAACCATTGCCTCCTGCAAACAGTTCTTAACCACCTCCCATGCACTATCAACATCCAGCCCTTGCAGTTTTACATGCCATGGCATTGAGCCAAGCACACACCTAAGCTTGTCATACTTACCAGCCCGGTAATTCCACATGTACCCTGTCTTAATTGTAAATTCGACTCCTTTAGCCACCTCCCAAGTCATGACTTTATGGTCACGCTCACCAGTTGGTGGCAACATGGTCATGTTCATTACAGCCACATTCTCGGTTGCAATTACTAGGTCCAGCACTCTCTGCCCTCTGGTATTTTCCAATACATGTTGCCGTAGATAGTTGTCCCTTAATAACCGCATAAAATCCAATTCCTTCCTCCCATGTGCCCTCTCCTCTTTCCAGTCAATGTTACCATAATTGAAATCACCCATAATAATTACCCTCCTTCCACTCATTTCTTCTATTTGCTTATGCATACTATCCCCACCATCCACTCCATCACCCGGTCTATAGCAGCACCCAATTGTATATTTTGTTCTGCTGGATTGTATCTCACACCAAACAGCCTCAAATGTGCTTTTTTCCCCATCATGCAGTTCAACTTCTATACTCCTTGGCTGAAGATCATCAGCTATCATCAGTAACACTCCTCCCCCCCCCCCTTTTTTATTCACCCTGTCACTCCTGAACACGCTATACCTGTCGCATTCAATCCCGCATTATATCTACGTAAACAATAACAAGATCATCCATCCTAACAGTAATGCATTCTAAAAGCACTTACAGAGCCAGAGTGATTTGTTCTAATGATACAACTCCTTCCACAGAACTTAAATCTTTACACCAATTTTCTTGGCCAGTGGCTACAATTTCTACAAAATAAATAAAATACTGCATAGCCCCATTACTTCTCTCTCCTCTAACACACAAGAAAAAGTATTATCATTCACTCCTTCAAATCGCATGTTAAATTAGCAACTCTGATCCACTCTCCTAAGAATAAACTTCATTCTCTATCATATCCTTAAGTGTATGAAGTTTCTTGTGACTGTGACTTGGCCTACTATGGGCAGACAGGAAGATCTATTAACACCCGCCTTGGAGAACACAAAAAATACATTCGCTACCATTGTTATGGCAAGTTAAGAGTGGCAGACTATGCTTTGGACATCCCCTTCACACAGAATTAGATGGAAAAAAACCAATGTGCTATTTTGAAGTCGTTACAGATCAGAAAGATTATTTTTCGAGTCAGCCATGGCTATGTAGAATTCTCCTAACCTGAGCAAGTATGATTGCATTAATTTGCCAAAAATTTGGGACACTATTATCTTATGATGAACTCCTACATAGCTGTAATACTTTTTTTTTTAACAACATCAGAGGGCTTAGAATTGTTTCACTTACTCATTGTCATGTATAAACTGTAACATGCTGCTTACAGCAAAATATAAACCAGTTAATAAACATCCTTTATATATATATGACAGAATGATCATTGACTCGGTTAACATACATAGTTTTATGAAGAATTAAATGACTAGAACCGAGATTTAAGTAAAAAGGTTTTAATATAAACACACTACTAGTTTCGGCCTGTAACAGGTGACATTATAAAAGAAAAAACACTAAACATTGAGGGTTAAAAGACTATGAATTACACAGACAGTCTTTATACATAATTAGCATGAAAATGTTGTAGTGTGTTTATATTAAAACCTTTTTACTTAAATCTCAGTTCTAGTCATTTAATTCTTCATAAAACTATATATATATATATATATATATATAATTAAAATAGCTTAGTATCTTTAACATATAAAATAGTTTGTTTGGTGTTGTTAATATTAAAATAAGTTATGAATAACTTTCAACACCTAAGCTTGCCTATTAGATAGCATACTTTATGGAGATAAATCTATGCACTTTAATAGGAGGTCTAAACTGCTCTAGGTAGTGGCCTTTCCCATAATGCTTTTGCATTATGAAATACTTTTGGTTATTGGTATAAAGTCAACAGCCTCTGTATACATGTAGACTAGTCTTGAGGATATTTCATTCATAAACTTTGTTTACTTATGCTCCAGGAAAATATTTAAACAAGAATATAATTTCTTTTCAAGTGACAGTGAATATACTTTGTAACTACGCAAAATAACTTTGTACATCTATCTCAGATCTGCATTAAATAGTCTGGGCATGTTTGAGGGAAGCATTATCAGACTGCATACTCAGAGGCAGAAGGCCAAATTAGATTAACGGTGAGTGAATATGCTGCTTCATCAAGGAGACACTTAGGGGAGGGGAGGGGGGGTAAATATAAAGAAAATACAATCAGGTGAAAATGGAAAACCAGCATGGCGATGAAGGTGAAATCATGTTACATGAAAATGTTAGTTGAGCAGAAATAATAAAATAAAATAAATAAATAAATCTTAAAGAATTCCCACTCTTTGGAATTTCGTACATTTACTATATCAGATAAAAGGAAAAAATATCATAGAAAGATGAGTTTAATTAATACAGATGGTTTGCAGAGGTGTGACAGGAGTAGAAAAAATAATTACATTAGTTGAGTGATCATTTTATGAGTCCATATTATGCATATGAAGATAATGCAGTGACTGATACGAAAAAAGAGTTAGGTGAACTGTGAATACATTTCACCACTGATGTATCACTCTTGTGGAACTAATATCTTAAACTAAGATACTGACCGTAGGTACTAGTAAGAAACAATAATGTCATGTTCATATCAATTAATTAATTAACATATTATGCAATATTGGTTTTATAATAATGAGGCTTGTCATCTTTATAATAATAAAGATTAAATGTTCCATTTTTCATATAATTATCTTCCAAGATATGCTGAAGTGAACCTGAAAGTATAGGGATTAAATCATATTGATTTGAAAAAAACACAGAATTTCAAGTGTAGACTTCTGTAGCTAATTGGTTCAAAAGACATATTTCGGTGATTACACCACATTTTTTATTATTCAGTTATACAATATACTGAAATAATAGTTCCCGACAAGTTTCGTAAATCGTAGAATTTATATCTTCAGGGGTAAATAGTATAACTTAAAGTTTAAACAAGCGAAATTAATAAATACAAATGATAACCATCTGGCTATTCATAAACTCAAATAACAGAATGCAGATATAAAACGTTATTGACGTTGAACAATACTGGACGATGTCACGTGTTCTCTTTCATACAGTCCGAGCTCAGATTGAGGTAGATTTTTTTATTAGAGCTGACCACACTTGATGGAGAATTAAACCTTGATTTTTATTGCATTGGGTTGGGTTTTTCAGCATATTAGCAGCTTCTGTAAATTTTCTTATGTGGCTGTTGTTTTCTATGTATGACATCGTCGTTTTTTGCCAGAGTACATCGTGCCCAGTGGATGTGGTATGGAAAGCAAGACCCGTTTTTTGTTCTCTTTTGTATGGTACGTCTTTTTGATGTTTAGCCATGTGTATTTCTCCAGATCTTCTGTCTGTCCTAAGTAGCAAATTCCACAAGAGCAATGGATTTTGTAGACTCCTGGTTTTTTAAGAGGATGATGAGGTGGTTTTGGTGTATGTAGGAATCTTGAGATTTTTTCCATAGGAAGGAAGGCTACTTTTACATTGTGTTTGTTCATTAATTTGGCTAGCTTGTCTGTAACATTTTTGATATAAGGAAGCGAGATTGCGTTTTTGTAATCCTGTTTTATTGTGTTGTTAGTTGGAGGTATTTTAAGGATTCTCTTGATGGTTTTTGTCTCATACCCATTCTGTTGTACGATTTGTGTTAAGTATTTTAGTTCTTCATTACATCTTTCCTGTGTGCTGGAGATATTGTATGCTCTATCTCGAAGGATTTTAATTAAGCTTATTTTTTGTGAAGGATGGTGGTGTGAGACTGCATTTAGAAATCTTCCTGTGTTTGTCGGCTTCCTATATACTGAGAAGGAGAGTTTATTTTCTTCATTAACTTCTAATAGAATATCTAGAAAAGGAACTTTTCTATTTTCTTCTTGTTCTAAAGTGAATTTTATGGTGTTGTGCAAATTGTTGAAAAATTTGAAAACAGTGCTCTAAAGAATTACCATAAAAAACCGAAAATATGACTAAACTATGTAGACGATATTTTCATCATATTTTCATCATATGGAATGGAACAACAGATGAACTTATCAATTTTAAAGATTATCTCAACAATTTGCACAACACCATAAAATTCACTATAGAACAAGAAAATAGAAAACTTCCTTTTCTAGATATTCTACTAGAAGTTAATGAAGAAAATAAATTCTCCTTCTCAGTATATAGGAAGCCGACCAACACAGGAAGATTTCTAAATGCAGCCTCACACCACCATCCTTCACAAAAAATAAGCTTAATTAAAACTCTTTGAGACAGAGCATACAATATCTCCAGCACACAAGAAAGATATAATGAAGAACTAAAATGCTTAACACAAATCCTCCAACAGAATGGGTATGAAACAAAAACCATCAAAAATATCCTTAAAATGCCTCCAACTAACAACACAATAAAACAGGATTACAAAAATGCTATGTCTCTTCCTTATATCAAAAATGTTACAGATAAGCTAGCCACATTAATGAACAAACACAACGTAAAAGTAGCCTTCCTTCCTATGGAAAAAATCTCAAGATTCCTACATCCACCAAAACTACCTCATCATCCTCTTAAAAAACCAGGAGCCTACAAAATCCATTGCTCTTGTGGGATTTGCTACGTAGGACAGAATAACCAGGAAGATCTGGAGAAATATGCATGGCTGAACACCAAAAAGATGTACAATACAAAAGAGAACAAAAAACTGGTCTTGCTTTCCATACCACTTCCACTGGACACAATGTACTCTGGCAAAAAATGACGATGTCATACATAGAAAACAACAGCCACATAAGAAAATTTAAAGAAGCTGCTAATATGCTGAAAAACCCAAACCAATGCAATAAAAAATCTACCTCAATCTGAGCTCGGACTATATGAACGAGAACAAGAACACGTGACATCGTCCAGTATTGTTCAACGTCAATAACGTTTTAAATAACGTTTTATATCTGCATTCTGTTATTTGAGTTTATGAATGGCCAGACGGTTATGATTTGTATTTATTAATTTCTCTTGTTTAAACTTTAAATTATACTATTTACCCCTGAAGATGTAAATCCTACGATTTACGAAACTTGTCAGGAACTATTATTTAAGTATGTTGTATAACTGAATAATAAAAAATGTGGTGTAATCACCAAAATACACCTAAACCTCTTTTTACGCGATAGATACGTTCCTAAAAATTATGCGTAAATATAATTCGCGTAAAAAGAACTACTGACTCCATAGAAAAAGTGAAAATTGGTTCCAAACCTGAAATTTTTTCATTATTTTTTTCAAAATAATGAAAAAAACAAACATTAAATTCGTTAGGATCGTAAAATTTTTATTTACATTTCATGGAGAATACACATACATATAATGAATTTTAATAACTTAAAAAAAAAAAAAAACATATTCATTTCAGTTAAGGGGATAATAAATCCCTCATTATTTTATTTTAAAGCCGGATACGAAACTCAGAGATCGAAATCTAAGAGTTTCATGCCAAGAACTATCAGTGAGTCCAGGCGTAAGTGATCACCTGGGTAGTACAACACTAAATCACCTGGGTAGTACAACGTAAAATTTTTATTTACATTTCATGGAGAATACTCATACATATAATGAATTTTAATAACTTAAAAAAAAAAAAACATATTCATTTCAGTTAAGGGGATAATAAATCCCTCATTATTTTATTTTAAAGCCGGATACGAAACTCAGAGATCGAAATCTAAGAGTTTCATGCCAAGAACTATCAGTGAGTCCAGGCGTAAGTGATCACCTGGGTAGTACAACACTAGGGCAACTCGTTACAAAGGTGGAGCAAGCTCCATCACTATCCTTAATATTTTCTCATAATGTAAAACACAACTCCTAGGAGATGTATTACTGTTTTTTTTAGACCTTTATTTAGGTCTCATCATTGAGTAGGTAGACCTGGAATACCATAGTTTAAAGTGAACCAAACTTACATATACCCCCCCATATATTATTATTACTATGATAAAGAGCCACGAGGCTATTTTTCCTGCAGCGTAAATTATCTCCTTAACTTATTTTACGCTGCTGGAAAAATAGCCTCTTGACTCTTTAACATATTCATTTCAGTTGTTTGCTAAGGATACTATAAAAAAAATTACGTTATTCACTATCAGTTTCTGACATAAATGTGAAAGTTTTCATGAGACTGTAATATCACTGGAACTACTAGATATGGTATTATCATCATTGACTTCCGCCTCAACTTGTGGAATTCTTCTTGTCATGTCTTGAACAAAAGTACCACTGGTTGTTTCAGTAGTTTTAAGCATGAACTCAGTTATTAATCATGTTGATGCTTTAGATAAATCGCAATATATAATTCTCTGTATGGAGACATTAACAACTTAAGCTCAGGTAAAAAATTGCCAGTTCATTGGATGGCACAAAAAAAAGTTTGGGTGACCATTGATATTTTAACTGAGTGGTTCCACAAACATTTTGTGCCAGAAGTTAGATGTTATTTGAATGACAAGGGTCTCGAATTTAAAGTGCCTTTGATTCTTGATAATTTAAATTAAATTCGAGACCCTTGTCATTCAAATAACATCTAACTTCTGGCACAAAATGTTTGTGGAACCACTCAGTTAAAATATCAATGGTCACCCAAACTTTTTTTTGTGCCATCCAATGAACTGGCAATTTTTGAAAATCTACGCCTTTCATTGGCCGTGGTCTTAATTATCGATTTATGAGCAGTGGTTTTAACATCCCATCTCCTAAAGCATTCGAACAAAATAGGAGTGTTATGCGATGATGCTGTTTTTGTGGAAATACTTTAGCAGCTGTTTCATCAGCAGAAGCCGTTTCACCTTTAATTTTTATATTATGAAGAGCATGTCTTTTAATAAACTTAGCCAGCCGACCATTACTTGAATGAAATTCATATTTTTTCCTCGATTAAGATCAAGTATCTGGCTGCAGTTTTTTAATCTGTACATAAAATCTCAATGATGATTGCTTGATGGAATTTCTGTCAAGCAATCATCGTGGATAGATGTACAACTTTTTTGTACATCTATCCACATCACTAAATCTTTTTCGGCCTTTTCTAGAACAACATCTCTTCTGTATGATGATAATTTCGCACTTGATTTTGTACCAGAAACATATCGCTTTTCTAATAGTCTCTTCATTTTTCTTTATAGATCTGACAGTTGATTCATGGACTCCAAAATGCTTACCCATAGCCATCGCACCTAAATGAAAGTTTGAAAATTACATGCAGCTTACCATTTATTATTTCTTGGCAAAATTATTAATTTTATAATGCGATTTTTATTTTGATTTCACTTAGAAAATACAAACGCAAAAAATGCGGTAACTGTGTTGTCTACTTAAAAACCAAATTCAAACTGCTAAGAACTGTTTTTTTATGCACAGTCAGTCATGTAATTCGGGGAATTCCCAATAAATGAAATTCGTAAGAATTTAGAATTTTCTTAATTGAAATGAGAATGCAATTCTATAAAATTCTCAGAATTTTCTATAATTTAGAATTAAATTATAAACATGAAACGACAATGCAATTCTCAGAATTTTCTTGAATTACGGATTTTTTCCTAACTTAGACTTTAGGTCGGTCACATAAATGTGAATAAAAATCGCGTAAAAAAAATTATTTTTGATATCCCAATTCGCGTAACTCCGAATTTGAGTAAAAAAAATTCGCATAAAAAGAGGTTTAGGTGTATGTCTTAAAAACACAGAATGTCAGGAATGGTGACCATGGCTTAACTACTGACTGCATTATTATTATTATTTTTTAATATGAATATGCATGAACACCCATGTCCACAGTGGAATTTGAAATCCACTGCCTGTTGGTTGGATAGTGGATACACTATCCATTCATCCAACTAGGCTGGCTGGTGGGAAATGGTACTTACTCGTCATAGTTATGCTAAATTTCAGTCTTGTTCAAAGAATCTTGTTAAGCCATTATACACTGATGTTGAAGAGTTGTGAATAAAGTACATCCATGGATTTGGATGGGATTTTGACTTGTATGTTATGAAAAAGTGCAAGAGAAATGTCAGTGTCCAAAACCAGGCTGTTTGATTTTAGTCTCAATACTACTAGTGAAGCATGAAGGAATTGGAAAGAAAGAGGCAAGATAGTTCTTTTACATGATAGAGGCTCTGTGACAGAGGTACATCGGTCATTATCTCAGGAGTGGTAATTAAGTTACTGGAAAAGTTGGTTAAGGTTGTTGCATGGAACCCTATTACATAAGTTGGAACAAATGAAAAGGTATCAAAAATTTTTTTCTCTCAACAGTATCCAGTTGTTTGCTCCTAATGTTAAGGCATTAGTTAATAAAGGTAATGTAGAGATCCTGCAGGATAATTTAAGTTGACGGGCATTTTGGTCAAAGATAATGATTGCTGGATCACTGTAGCAAAGTTTGAGGTTAATGTACTTTGCAGTGAAAAGTCTAAAAGCTGTGCAGAAATCAGTGAGACTAGGTGATTGAGGTGGTCAGAGAGAGTGGTGAATGAATGGAATGGGTTGGGCAGATTCCCAGTCTTCAGACTCTGTAGAGGTGCCTGTTGCCTGTGCAATAATAATAATAATTTCCAGGAATGATTTCTTATTCTCCTTCCTCCTATTGTGTATCAAGAAATAAAAAAATAAAAATAAAATAAATTCTATGTCTTCTATCCTATAAAATTCCCTTTAGTTCCTTATATGGAAATATGTTGCCTCTTCATTCTCTATGTCAACCAAATCTTTAATCTGTCTTAAGATTCTCCTTCCTTCTACTTTCCTCTCTACTTCATTCCTATAAAATCCCTTTAGTTCCTTATATGTAACTACCTCTGATATCCCCCCCTCTTTTTGAATCTGTCTTTAATGTTCCCGTTCCTCTTATTATATATCAAACATTTCTTCTGCATCTATCTTATAAAATTCATTTAGTTGCTTATATGTAGCTAGCATGTTCCCTCTTTAGGCATATCAACAAACCTTTAATCCGTTTTCAAGGTAAGTATTATTATTACATTACACCTCCAGTGAGTCCAAAGACTCATCGAGTGAGGGCACCGCTCTACAAGTCTCCATCTCTATAATCCATAACTACCTTCATCATCTACCACCGACCATCACCACTAGTATTTCCACAGACAATCACAAACATCCATGCCCATGCCAGGATTCGAACCCACAGCCTTTTGACTGGAGAGCAGATACACTTGGTTTTTCCTGTGTCACTTTCTCATCCTTCACAAATTATTCTCTGCAGCCCAATTGAGTATGTTAGTGCTAGATATGGTTTTATGTAGGTTTTATAAAGAAATATGATTAATTTCTTATCTCCTGTCAATATGCCTTTCAACATAAGTGATCTTTTATGCTGCTTGCTGTTTTGCCTACTTTCACAATATATCCTTGTTAGCTGTTACCTTCACATCTTAACCTTATCAGTATCTTGCAGTGTACAATCCCATTCCCATTAATGCAATGTAATGTATACATACAGCTTGTAATCTCTTCAGTCCAAAGTGCATAATTTCACTTCGCATCATTGAATTGGCAACCATTACTCTTTGCCCATAAGTCTTGCAGCATTTGAATAGACTTGTTTAGAGTGTTGTTCTCCCAAGCTTATTCTCATCAGCAATCAGCTAATCTTATATATGAAAATTATTCTTGATGATATCACTAATATGCAAATTAAAGAACACTGGTCACATCAATGTTGCATCAATGTTGGATCCAAATCAAACCAAATCTTAATAAATACGGTTGCATTAAGCTTCCGAAGATTTGGGAAACACTCATCACCAGAGGTCCCATCTTACATCCCAGGTCACCTACTACCACCCTTAGAGGGCGCTCCACCTAGATAGGACTTTAGTGTTACCCACGTGGTTGGGCTTAGTATTGTAAGTTTTTGTGTGCATGTTACATTAATTGTTTTTGTAATCCCCGTAGATGTCCTAGTGACTAGGACGAAATATAGGAAGTATTAAATTCTATTTTAATTTGTTTTGAGTGTTGTAAAAAATCCATTAAACCTCCAACATAATGTCCTCACACTTAAGCCTCTACACAAGAATAACTACCGATTAGTTTTGTTCATACATTCCATTTATACATGCCATTGACACCATCTATTTACTCCCCTAATTTTTATCTTCTAATCACTTTTCGATTTTTTTTTTACCCATTTCTCAGTTCCATAAGCTAAAATTGGTGTTTTGACTAATTTTCATCCTATTCCATATAAATTTATTTGCTTGACTCCTTACTATATCAGTTTTCCTTATTATGTTGTCTATTTCCATACTTAATTTGCCAGCTTCACTAAAATTATAGCCTAAATATGGATTGTTTTACTTGTTCTGTAGATTTTTCATTCAAAATGAAGTTTTCCCTGTTTCTGCTTATTTTCATAGTTTTGGTCTTTTTGTTATTGATTATTACACCAGATTTTGGAAAACGAAAGAACTAAGTTTGATATCTCTTATCTGATATCAGGTTTAATGCCACTATCTTTCATCGTGTGATCCATTGATGTTAAATAAGAGCAAGATAGTATGAACCATTGCCTCACACTTGATTTGACATCAAACCATCTTATACTTCTTTCAGCTTTCAACTGCTGACTTACATCTTAAATATAAATTTCATTTACCCACTATAACCTTTTAAAAAACTTTCTTTGCATCTTATTGTATACTTTTCCAAGCTTTACAAATCTTCAGTAGAAACCAGAGGCTGTGGGTTCAAATCCTGCCATGGGTATGGATGTTTTTGATCGTCTTTAGGTGGGAGATGGATTTCATTGCTCAGTGTGAGATTACCTCCCTGCTTGTTAGAGGCCTGAAGTGGCTTGATAAAGTCCATATTGGATCTCTAGAGCAGGATTTCTGGACTATGTAAAAATAAATTGAAAAGATATATATATACAGGGTGTTCGGGATAAATTTGACAGTTTCGTAAGGAAAAAGAAAATCTTCTTTGTATCTATTAAATTTAATGAATTGACAAAAAAACATTACAGGCAGAGTTAATTACAATACTATCAACAAGATTTACTCAAAATAACCACCATTAGCATCGATCACAGCTTCAATTCTGCTTCGGAACCTCGAACAAGCTGATGCTACAGTCTCCCTGGGAAGGGCCGCAAAAACTGTTTTAATTTTATCCATTAACTGGGCTTTTGTATTACTGGAAGTGCGATTGGTGTCTTTTTCAACTGCGCCCCATACAAAATAATCCATGGGGTTAAGGTCTGGGGAGTTTGGAGGCCAAACATTTGGACTGGTGAAGTCGTAGAAATTTTCAGACAACCATTTTTGACTTTTCCCAGAGGTGTGGCAAGGGGCCGAATCCTGCTGCCATACATACGGCCTACCATTGGCTACCCTTGTTATCCAGGGCTTGACTACAGTTAGCAACTTCACGAACAAAGCCCGAATTCCAATGCCAGGGTTCTTCAACACCTGTTCCTGCAGATTTGCGAGGAATTCTGCTGTACGAACGCAATCAGATCGTCTGCTAGGGATCTTTCTTCTTGCTACATCCTCGTAGTCACCATTGCAAGTCTCTAGTTCATGCCTGATTGTTTTTACTGTATTCAGGGAGCATTGGGCAGCAGTCGTAATATCCTTATTTTGATGGCGGGCACGAATCATCATGATACAAGTTATTCTCTTCCATGATTCAGGTGGGTTCCAGCTATCCATCCTTTCTGACATCTTGTATATGAATGAAGAAGGGTCCAAACTTTTAAATGAAGAGAAGTGTGTGTTAATACATGTAACTTACGGAAAAATATAATTAATTATAAATATGTCAAATTTATCCCGAACACCCTGTATATAAAAATCGATTAAAATAGAAAAAAATGATATCCCTTAGCTCATCCATGGTATGGTAGTACAAAATGTACTATAGGTTTGCAAATAACCTTTTGGGTGGAACCAATTTATAAAATTAATCTACAAAAGTACATTGGCTACAAAACCTGTTATAGTCTGTGATTTCTCAAGTAGTTGTCATAAAACGAAAATCTCATCCTGACAGCCCCCCTGCTTGAACTGAATCCAGTGTATTCTTTTCCATTTTTACTTAGACTGTTCTCAATTATCTTTGTATAAATACCCTGAAATAGCTAAGAAATTCCTGTAATTTTCATGTTCATTTTTATATCCCTTTTATAAATGAATACTACGAAAGTTCAACACTAATCATTGGGAATTTGACCTTCTGACCAGGCCTTATGAATTATATTAATATATATAATAATTATAAAAGTTTTATTATATTAAAAAAATTTTAAATTATAATAATTTTTAATTTTATATTTAATATAAACTATATTAAATATATATAAATATAAAATATATTATAATATTTTTAATTTTATATTTAAGAATTATAAAAATTTTATAGCTACTATAAAATTTTAATACCCTCCATATTTGAGGATTTCTGGTTGAATAACATCTCCAGCTGCTTTTCCACTTTGAGATTTTTTTATGGGTTTTTGTACTTCTAATATTGATAGTATTGATTGTGCTCCTGATTGTACTCCTCTTCAATATTTTCTACCATTTCTATAATTTATTGTTTCATTTTGTGCTCTTTCAGAGTAATTATCCCAGATATCTAGAATATCTTGAAGTTCAGTTTTTATATCACCTCTGATCCATTTACAGTTCTCTTTCCTCCTTTTTGTAGCATTTTTCAGCAGCCTCCAGAAGTCGCCTTTATAATATTTGTCTTCTGTATTCTACCAGTCTTCCTGTAAATTTTGTTTGGCTACTTTTATGATAGTTTAGCTCTCTTTCATTTTTTCTGTATTCTCTCAGGGCATCTTGACGATAGACTTTCCTCTTTTCTTTAACTTCTTGTGTCCACCATGGTGTTCTTATTTTTTTATCCTTGCAGACAACTTCACCACATGCTTCCCTAACTGAATCAATCAATGCTTTCTTCAGAGTTTGAGACTCCAAGGTTTGGTTTTCGTTTTCAAACTGTTCCATAAATAAAAACAAAGTTTTTGAACCCAAAGTGTAATTTTGGATATTCTGTAAGCTGAAAATTTAAAATGTATGTTAAACTATGCATTTTGTTGATTTGATGCATTTCATTTTCTTTTTATAGTGTACTATAGAAAGCATTATTCTAATAGAGAAAAATGATGAAGCAAGAAGAGTCATGCTCAGAAAACCTCCTGCAAATTGTAAAATGTGCTATACTATGATGGGAGATCAAGTATATGGTATTCCTTCATTTAGATATTACTCTTGTGACAAAGGAAGGGCTCAGTTTCTTAATAAAGTAACCAGGGAAGAAGAAATCCGGTAATTATTGTATATTTAGTATATTTTTAACTATATACTACTGTATAATGTTTAGTGTTAGCCCCCAGCTTTTCAATTTAAATCTAAATGTTTTTTATTTAATCACTGAGTTCTTCAGTGTGTAGATGTGACTTCCCTTATGTAATTCATTGTTGCGAGGTGGCTTTGCCAGATGATAACAGTCTCTCACATGCTTTGGTATTAATTAATTATAGGTAAACTTATTAAGGTTTGTCTGCTTTGAACTCCATGAACAGTTTCTCAGAAAAACTTGTCTGTTTTGACTTAGTTGCTTTTCAGAGGTGATGCTTTTTTCCATCTAATTATCTGTAGAATGTTCAATCTTTTTGAAGTCTGGAATGAAAACATCCTTAGCGCCTCCGTAGCGCAATTGGAAGAACGCCGGTACATTGCACCCTTCGATTAGAAAAGGCCTAAGTTCGATTCTCGTCATGACAGGAGAGATCTTTATATGGACTTTTTCAATCAAAGGTGAGTTAGCTGATCTCATATTGAGGCAGCAGGTTCTTTTCTCCCAGAACCTCTGGTTTTTCATCCCGCATACAGAAAAATCGGCCCTCCAGAACACACACAATTTACAGACAAAAAAATACTAGCTGGGGTGGTTGTGGGCAGTAGATGGCGTTGATGTAGGTGATTGGTAGTAGAGGTTCTGTGTAGTAGTGGAGAGTTATACAGTAAGTGTCCTCCTGCGATGAGTCTTTGGACTCCTTGGAGGTGTCACGAATAATAATAATAATTATGTAGTGGAAAACTTCTCTCCTCAACAGTCACCATACTGCACAGATGCATGCAAAACATAGAAGTTTTATTATATCGCTAAATACAGTAGAACAGTGTTTCTCAAACTTCAGATATCTGAGGACCCTTTCTTAAATTTTCATTATTACCAAGTACCCCCTAATTAATGAATTTAAAAAAAAATTAATTAATTAAAATTAATAAATTAATTTAAAATATTAAAGAATTAAGTATCTATTTTATTTGAATTTATATGTTCATGTAAACATAAAATATGATTTATTTTTAATAGAATAAACTTTATAAAGATACTATAAAATTTTACTTGAAATAATTTATCATCAATGAGAGGAGTGAAATTGCTTATGGTGAGATAAAATTTCAGCAAAATATGGCTCTATAGTTGTTAATTTCAATCTCGGATGCGGTTCAACATCTATAATGCGATTCCTCTTCTTTGTCTTAATATCTACAAGAGCAGAAAATCCAACTTCGCACAGATATGAACTTGGAAATAGAAAAATGAACCTTAGAGCCTTATCTGTTAATTCAGGAAATTCATTCTGTATTTGTATCCAAAATGATGATAACGTATTCTTGCTGTATTTATTTTTTAGGAAACCATCAGAAGCTAGTTCTAAAAGTTCTTCTATTGATGATAGACCCTTTGGCATAAATTTGTTTTTATTGAAAGGGTATCTTATCCACTCAATATTAATGTCCAATTCAGAGAAATACTTTTCTAGATTCATTTGTAAGCTTTTTTAAATGCTGCATGATAGTAATTTTCACATCATCATCAATTTGTTCATTTGAACTTGCGAGCAATTCATGAAGCGATGGAAACATGTCAAATTCTCCATTACCAACCCGTTTTTCCATAACTTAATTTTTGCCAACATGGTGTTCACTTTATCTTGGACATGAAATTTAGAAATTTCCTTGCCTTGTAAAGATAAATTAAGACTATTTAATACAGTAAATATATCTGCCAGGTATGCTAATTGACTGAGCCATTTCCAATTATATAAATTCTTTTTCAATTCAAACTTTTCATCAAGAAAAACTTGTAGTTCATTCCGAAATTCAAATAAACGAGTAAGGACTTTTCCACGAGAAAGCCAACGAACATCGGTATGGAAAAGAAGTTGTGTATAGTTGCTTCCCATTTCTTTGCAAAGTTGATAGAAAAGTCTGGCGTTTAGAAGATGGCCTTTAATATAATTTATGATTTTTACAGCTTCATCAAGAAATTTTCTTAGGTTTGTAGACATCATATGTGTAGTCAAAGCCTCCCTGTGTATGCAGCAGCAGCATGTCGACTTTTGCATTTGGCGCAACAGCTTGAATCCTTGAAACAAGCCCTTTTCTAGATCTGACCATGGATTTCACTCCGTCTGTGCTTATTCCAACACAACTTTTCCAATCAAGCTTGTTTTGATGCATAAAGGTATTTATACTGTTGAATATTTCTTCTTCTGTTGTATGTTCTGGCAAGGGTTGGCAATATAAAAGGTCGTTATGAATTTTTTGAATTTTTTCATACCTAACAAACACTAGAAGATTTGCAAAATTTGTAATGTCGGTGGATTCATCTACCTGCAACACATAATAACGACTCTTACGTATATCGGATAACAATGTTTGTTTTATATTTTCAACCATTTCAGTGATTCTTCGATGAAGTACTATTTGAAAGGCAAATCCGATCAAAAGATCGTTTTGCATCATCTCCGATCATAATTTCCACTATTATTTTTGCTGCAGGCTTGACCAAAGTTTCACCAATTGTTTCCACTGCACCGCTTTTTGCTATTAATAGCGACACATGATATGAAGCTTCTAAAGCCTTCATGTTTTCACCTCCTGACACGATCGACATCAATTTTTGAGATTCTTTTAAATTTTTTAGTTTATTTTGAAAAAATTCGACAGGTATGTCCTTGCATTCATTATGTTTCGATTCAAAATGGCGATTTAAATTACGTGGCTTCATGCTTTCATTTTTTTAAAGTTTCACCGCAAATTACACAATGGAATAGGTTCCTCTTCATTTCCCGTCCATGAAAATCCACATTTCAAGTAATTTATATCGTACTTACGAAGTTTTCTCACCTTCTTCTTAGTTGGTTCTTTAGAGATGTCAGATGACACACACTTATCAATTTCACTTGATCCAGATACAATATCAACATTTTCTTGTTGCTGACAGCTACTTGTGTCTACTATGTTCCTCTCTTTTGCACATTTTAAAAATCCAGCCTTTAACTAGTGATCCATACTTAAGAATTTGAAAGCTAAAAAAATTACTGTATTTAACGAACAGTCCTTCAACAAATGGCTAGTGAAAGCAGAACTCGAAACAGACAGCAATGGTAGGCCAGTAGAGATAAAGCAGCTATGAAGACGTTCATATGATTGGTGTGGTATTAACAAAAGATCGCACTACTAATTGACAAAAGGCAAGCTGACAGTTCGGTTGAAATGCCAATTCTCTTCAATCAACTTCCTTATATAATATCTGAAACACATTCACTATATATTTCTTAGTTTTAATACGTTCACTCAAACAAAACTATATGTTGCCGGTGCACCATATGGTTTTGATTGTCTACTCTACAGCATTTTATGTGTGGGGGGGGTCATGCGATTCATTAGTTAGTGCCGTTTTTACCCAGTTGTCTCTAATTGCACTGTTTATTGATATGCAGTGTATATTACACTGTCTGCAGGCTATATAATATACACTGCATATTACACAGCCTGCAGATGTCTGTACTTTATTCAGTGATACAATAGGAACGTTTTACGATCTCAAACTTAAATTTTATTCCATGCGTTAATGATGCATAGCTGAAAATTGCCACGGACCCCCTGAAGACCTTTTGCGGACCATCCTGTGGTCCCCGTACCACACTTTGAGAAACACTGCAGTAGAGGGACCATTACAGTCTATCTATTGTATTTAGTGACAGTTAGAGTACTTAATATAATTAGAGAGAGCTGAAATAGAAATGACCCTATGTATTAAAAATCATCTCCCCGAAATAGGTTGATAGTGTCCTATCAACCAGTTTGAAATTTTCACTTGAAGAAAATATGTGGTCACACCTGTTCAGAGGCAGTTTATAATGCATATAGGGTACATGTTTGATGATGATGATATACGAGGGCTGTTCAATAAGTAATGACTAATTTTACTGTCGCGAAACCACTCATCACAATATTAATTTCTGTGGAATAAAGAAATGTTGCTGTCTGTATTAACAAAAGAGTTGATAGATGGCATATACGGGCTGATGTGCCAGAGTGTCACGTGATTAAACGCAAGCTTGTTTCGCCGCACTTACGAGCCGCGGCCAGTCGTCGAAATGGAATCGTCCTTGGAACAGCGTTATGCGATTAAATTTTGTGTGCGTTTGCAAAAATCAGCATTGGACACTTTTTACATGATATGCGAAGCTTTCCACAATGAAGCAATGTCGAGGGCAAGTGTTTTTCGCTGGCATAAAACTTAAGGAATGAAGGCAAAATGTGGAAGATCTTGAATGTGTGGGAAGACCTTCAGCATCCATCACAGAGACAATGATCAACACAGCAGCGATTATAATCAAGGAGGATCGCAGAATTACAGTACGCCAGCTGTGTTGTCCTGAATATTTCTGTGGGAAGTGTTCACTCAATCATGGCTGAACATTTGGAACTGAAACGTGTTTGTGCCCGATGGATTCCCAAACTCTTGATACTGGAGCAAATGCAGCATCGAATGGATGTGTGCACAGAATGGAAAGAAAGACTGGAACAAGAAGGCGACAACTTCTTAAAATGCATCATTACAGCAGATGAAGCTTGGTTGTATCACTATGACCCTACAATGAAACAACAAAGCAGTGAATGGAAGCATCCGTTTTCGCCTACCCCTAAGAAAGCAAAAACTGTAAAATCGGCTGGTAAAGTTATGACGATAATGTTTTTTGACTACGAAGGCATTGTTTACCAACACGCTGTAGAACCCGGGAATACTGTAAACGGCTCATACTATGCAGATGTTTTACGGACAATGGTACAGCACGTCAAAAGGAAGCGTCCATTGCTGAAGAATGGCTTCTTATTGCACCACGATAATGCAAGGCCACATGTTGCTGGTTGTGTAGTGGAGGTTTTGCAGAAGAACAACATAGATATCCTACCACACCCTCCATACAGTTCTGATCTCGCACTGTGCAATTTCTGGCTGTTTCCTCAGCCCAAGAAACCACTAAGAGGTCGCCATTTCGAAAGCAACAAAGCATGTGTAAAAGCTGCTGAGGCAGTTTTGAAAGAACTCTCAAAAAACGGACTTTCACATGTGTTTAAGAAGTGGACACAATGTTGGGACAAATGCATGGTGTCTCACGGTAGTTACTTCAAATAAGACCATGTAAATGATGATGATTAAAGGTAATCCGTTTTCTGTATAAATATAGTCTTATAACTTATTGAACAGCCTCCATATAACTTGAAGGCAGAAAAAATTACATTTTGAGATTTTCTGTATCAAGACACTTTACAATTAAAATTCTTTCAACAAAATTGAAGCTGACATGCCATATATTTTGAATACTTTGTAAAAATGTCCCCCCCCCCATGCGGAAAGGGATATTATATATATTTATATATGCTCAGGGAAGTTTCTTCCTGATGCACAACATATGTTAAGGTACATAAAAGAAAATATCAATTATTTTCACACTCAGAACATTTTGTTTTCAATATTGTACAAGTTCCTTATGGTAAAATTGGATGTTAATTTAAAAACTGCATTTAGTTAATTATAAACAATATATTCACTATTTTGGTAAGTTTATTTATACTATAGTTACTATAAAGTACTTGTGTTTCTGTATGTAACTTCAGTAAATGAAAATATATGAAAATTTTCTCTATTGAAGTTATGAATTGATTAATGTATCATTACTTACTTACTGTCCTCTTCCATTGGGGATGGGTTGAGTCTTCCGTGTTTTCACAACAATCTCCAGGTCTCAGTTTCTTGTGTTGCTGGTGAGTTCCGTATATGTTTATAATTTGGAGTTAGCCTTTATTGATGTTATCCATTTAGTTCTTGGTCTTTCTTTTAATCTGGCATACAGAGCAAGGTTGGGCAGCCTTTTTGATGGCATTCTCTCGACAACGTATCATTAAATAACCAAATAACTATGTGCACGCATATGGAAATTTTTATACTGCTTTCATGCATACATCTTTGTTGCCATGACAACTATTGGCCTCTGATGTCCTAATGATTGCATATAATGATAAGCACATAGAGGTAACCCTCATATAACGTGGCACTTATACAATGCGGTTTCAATATAACGTGGTATTTATACAACACCGTTTTGATATGAGACAGCCTACAAACTGTACTAACAATTTATCTTTTTATATATTTTTCAACGCGCAACTTAAAAATCAAATTTTATCTTCGTTAAATTTGCATCTGCCCGTATCGTGCATGTAGATATAAATAGCAAATTTATATTAGAGGATATACCCTTTAGCACGTATGTATGTCAATTGTTTACCATATAAAGTAGTTATTGTTGAAAATTGTTTTCGTTTTCTGCCAGGAAAGCACATTAAAAATCATAAGTGTGTTAATCTCAAGCTGGGCACTTTATTTTCTGGTGATTTACATACAATATGCAATGCTTTTTTTTTAATTAAAAAAAAAAGTATAGTAATGGCCACTTAGAGTGCTTTTGCGATATGGTTGAAAACGAAATTAGTGAATTAATTGATGAGGAAATAGATTTAAATGAGGTGGAACTGGTACAATTAATAGATGACGTTGAACCAAATGGCGGGGAAAGTTCTGTACAAGTTCACGAAGATTCTGATTGTGATGAATCCGTTAAAGAATTCCATTTAAAGAAATTAGCAGAAGTATTGGACTTTTTATTTATCATCAATCACCAAAAAATCAACGAGAATTAAATACGATTGCAAAAGAACTTGGTATCGAAATTTTAAAAATCGGCCGTGTGTTTGGACCACGATGGGCAGCTTGCAGTTTACGAACAGCTCTTGCTGTGTGGAGAAATTATAAACATAATAAATAAGAATCCATAAACATAATGATTAACAATGCATTAAACAAACTTAGCCAATGAGCAAAGGAATGCAGGGCTTGTTACAGGTATGTAAAAGCACTGAAACAGTAGGAAAATTAGAATTTAGTAAATTAAAAATAAAATAAATTTAAGAATTAAATTATAAGATCATCATCATGAAATTCCTGATATGTACCCTCAAGGGTTGTATAGGAACATTTGGAGAAAAGCGCAAAGCTAATAATAATGGTAAGTATTTACTCGACTTCTGCTCAGGATACGGACTAGTCATTAATAACACCATGTTTTTTCATAAATATGTGCATAAATTCACATGGAGAAAAGAAACAAGAAAAGCCTCATTAACTACGTCATTGTTGATAGTGATATCGTAAGGCTGGTCCAGGATACAAGAGTGTACAGAGGATTCGAAATTGGAAGTGACCATTACTTAGTACTAAGCAGGATAAAAATGGATATCACATTAAAAAGAACAGTATGTAAGAAAGTTTTAAAAAGAATTAATGTTGAGCAGCTTTTACAGGTAAATTGTAGACTCAACTATGCAAACATTATTGAAGAAAATTTGTAGCAGTTTGAAAACAAAAACCAAACCTTGGATCTCATTGGCAAACTCTGAAGAAGGCATTGATTCAGCTAGGGAGCATGTGGTGAAGTTGTCTACAAGGATAGAAAAATAATAACACCATGGTGGATACAAGAAGTTAAAGCAACAGTCCTGGAAAACAAGAAAGCATTAGTTCCTAGCAAATAAGTCGACAGATGCCCTAAAAGAATACAGAGAAAAATGTAAGAAATCTAAGATCTGTGTAAAAGTAGCTAAACAAAAGTCATGGAAAGACTTTGGTAAGAATATTGAACATAAATATCAAGAAAGTGGCAAAATGTTATGGAGGCATATTGATGAAGCTTAAAGGATGAAAGAGTGCTGTAAAAGGAATCAAAGATGAAAAAGGTGACATGAACGCACAGCTAAAAGGCTGTGGGTTCAAATCCCACTGTGGGCATAGATGTGTGATTGTCTGTGGAAATACTAGTGGTGGTGGTGGTAGGCAGTAGATGCCTTTGGTGGATTGAGTGGTGGAGGTAGAGATATAGACTAGGTGTCCTCCCTTTGGACTCTCTGGAGATGTCATGTAATAATAATGATGATTATTACTTTGAAGGGGCTGTTAAACGAACCAAGAAGTGACAGAACTGTACTAGAAAATTTTCAAGAGGAATACAAAGAGGAGAAAGGCAGCTGTGGAATTGTGGAAAGGCAGCTGGATTAGACGATATTGAACCAGAAATGCTTAGGTATGGAGATATAAAAATTGAAACTTTTTTCACTTGGTTATGCCATAAAGATGCCACTTGGTTTAATCCTCTATCCAATTGTAAGCAAACAAAGTTTGTACGTGAAGTAACTTCATGACTGGGCTACTTGTATATAGAGGCTAATGACCTCACATCACCTGTCTTAGTATCCCATAATGCTACGTATTATGGGAAGGGCAGTCACTACCCAGACTGGTCTTAACCTTTTTTGAGGTCTCATCAGTGGGAGCCAGAGCCAGAAGTCATACTAAGGTTGAAGTTATGCAAGAGTCAAATTTCAGACAATTGATGTGAAGTTGTGATATGGGATATGATTGTTGTTCCTTCTCTATGTACTCCATCTTTTTCTCTTGAATAAGATATTCTTGCATTTTTAGATGTTAATATATCCTTGTCTGTAGGAGAGAATAAATGACTACTATCTGGGGGGTCTTTTGGTCAAATTTATTTTAAAACAAAGTTATACCAACTAGTTTCACTAATTGTGGCTGCTGGCTTCATCAGGGTAAAAGATGTATAAAAAAAAGAAATGCTGAAAACTGTTAACACTAAAACCATAAAATAAACCGAATACAATTGTATTTTTTATAAAAGCAGAAGAACACGTACATCACACGTATAGCGCTTGTATGATCTGCTAGTTGTTGTGTAGGAACGATTTGTAGTTAGCTGCAAAATTCAGTTCTGGCATGTTGAAAGATCTAATAAGGGTCTTCCAGATCTCGGGCAGAATCAGTCCTTGGTTTCTATTAAGGTTTTGTTCTGAACGGAGAAGAGTTGTGGCTTCTTTTATAATTCAGGAGCATCCTCCTCTAAGTACAGCATTGAGCTTTCATCCCATTCGATGTTGTGATTAGTCCTAGCAAAATGAAAGACTAACCTTGATTTGTCTTCTCTATTATTATTGATATCTCCTATGTGCTCCTTCTTAATTTCAAAACTTCTTGAAGTCTGGCCAATATAATTCAAGCTGCATGAGCAAGGTATGTTGTAAACTCTCCGGCATATTTAAAAAATGGATGACTGTCTTTTGGAGATCGTAAAAATTGACGAATGGTCCATGCAGGTTTAAAAGCTACTTGTACACCATGTGGCTTGAGGAGTCTGGCAATCTTATTAGAAATTACCCATACAAACGGAATTCCAATGGTAGAATTATAATGTATATCTTCAGGTTGTCTTTGTAAGGGGGGATCACAGAAAAGTATCTTGTGGATCAATTTCTTAGGATAACCATTCTTTGTAAGGTCATTTGATATCCGGGAAAGTTCAGCTTGGAAGTCTTTATCATCTGTCGTAAAGAGAGAGGTTCTATTTTTTAGCATCTGTACAATGCTGAGTTTCTGAGAAATATGGTGTGAAGAAAATGGATGAAGCTATTTATCAGCAATTAACAGGTCTTGCAATGGGAAGCCCTCTTTCACCGCCATGTGCAGATCTCTTTATAGAGAAATTTGAAAGTATAATTTTATCTCAACTAGACCCTAAACCCACAGTTTGGTGGAGATACGTTGATGATATTTTTATTGTTTGGAAAAATATGGAAAAGGACTTGCTCAATTTTCTAAGCAAGATTAACTCTTTGCATTAAAAAATGAAATTCACTCTTGAGCTTGAGAAAGATAACCAATTACCATTTCTGGACATTTTAATCAAGAAATCAATAGATGGACAGTTTATCACAAACCCACCAATACAGGTAGATACTTACACTTCACTTCTTCACACCATATTTCTCAGAAAGTCAGTATTGTACACATGCTAAAAAATAGAACCTCTCTCATTACGACAGATGATGAAGACTTCCAAGCTGAAAACTTTCCCGGATATCAAATGGCCTTACAAAGAATGGTTATCCTTAGAAATTGATCCACAAGATACTTTTCTGTGATCCCCCCACAAAGACAACCTGAAGATATACATTATAATTCTACTATTGGGATTCCATTTGTATGGACAGTTTCTAATAAGATTGCCAGACTCCTCAAGCCACATGGTATACGAGTAGCTTTTAAACCTGCATGGACCATTCACCAATTTTTACGATCTCCAAAAGACAGTCATCCATTTTTAAATATGCTGGAGTTTATGACATACCTTGCTAGTGCGGCTTGAACTATATTTGCCAGACTTCAAGAAGTTTTGAAATCAGGACGAAGGAGTACATAGGAGATGTCAATAATAATAGAGAAGACAAATTCGGGTTAGCCTTTCATTTTGTTAGGACTAATCACATTATAGAATGGGATAAAATCTCAATGCCCTACTTAGAGGAGGACTTCCGCTCCCGAATTATAAAAGAAGCCACAACTCTTCTCCGTTCATAACAAAACCTTAATAGAAACCAAGGACTGATTCTGCCCGAGATCTGGAAGACCCTTATTAGATCTTTCAACATGCCAAAACTGAATTTTGCAGCTAACTACAAATCGTTCCTACACAACAACTAACAGATCATGCGTGTGATGTACGCGTTCTGCTTTTATAAAAAATACAATTGTATTCGGTTTATTTTATGTTTTTAGTGTTAACAGTTTTTAGCATTTGAGTGTCTTACTATTTTTATACATCTTTTACCCTGATGAAGCCAGCAGGCACAGTTGGTGAAACTAGTTGGTATAACTTTGTTTTAAAAAAAAAACCAAATAGTAGTCATTTATTCTCTCCTATAGTTCATGTGGTCAAAAATAACAGTATTACCATATCCCCTGTCTGTCCAATGGGTCTCTGACATATCTCCTATACTCATAGCCGGCAGTAGGGTTTTTGGCGCACACATGCAATTTCTATCTAAGCGCCCCTGTAACGATCCCGGAGAGTGTGGTTCTTTTACGATAATAAAAATTTTAATTATTTGAAATTTCTTAAATAAATTTTGATGGAACAGCAACACGTTGGTTTGCTAAATGTAACGAACCGGGGATGTTGGTTAGGCAGGATAATCGTTAAAAACCAGAATATTCAAAAAATTCTCCAAAGTTAAAGCAAATTTTGATAAAGCCACTTCAGTTTAATTGTTGAATATAATGATACAGGGATTATCATCTTCTCACCGACCCGAATTGCTAACAAAATTAAAATGAATTTTAATTAAAGACATATTAAAACTACTCAAAGTTCTTTCAATGAAGCAATTCTTATAACCATTAGATAGAAAGGAAGAAGTTATGTATTGTAGTTCTTTCTGTAAAAGATCGTCTGTAGAACAAAAGGAGTGCCTTTTGACTGGGATGGTTATAAGAATTGCTTCATTGAAAGAACTTTGAGTAGTTTTAATATGTCTTCCTCTTCAAACACAGAGGAAATAACGCGCATTACTATCCCTTATGTACAAGGCATCAGTGAACGTATAGCAAAAGTTTTAAAACCACTGAATATTTTTGTTGCCTTTCGACTGTTTAGAAAAATCTCCACCTTTCTCACTTCTCCTAAGGACAAGCTTCCATATCTTAATCATCCAGGTGTCTACCAGATTCCGTGCTCTTGTGGATTATCTTATTTCGGACAAACGGGAAGATCTGCCTCTATTAGGCTAGAAGAACACCAAACTTATATTGAATACTTTAAACCTGAAAAGTCTGGACTTTCTGAACATACCATCTTCACTAGACACAGAGTTCATTGGAGAAAGACAAGAGTTCTTCACAAAAGTCGGTTCCTCATGGAACACCTTTATAAAGAAACATGTGAAACTCTACTTCATTCTCCTAACTTAAACAGATCCGACGGCTTACGTCTGTCCCCTTTATGGGAGATAGTACACTTTACAAATCAGCTAATCTTTCCTAACTTTTTATTTTATATATATATATATATATATATATATATATATATATATATATATATTTTTTTTTTTTTTTTTTTTTTTTTTTTTTTTTTTTTTAGGAAAGTTATTGACCTTTTTAGCTATCTTACACCAGCTACTTAGGTGGCGCTTTTTGGAATTGTCAATTAGTGTTTAATTTTGAGCTTAATGTACTGAGGATGCCTGTGACACACAGGCGAAAATTATACTAATAAATAATCTTTCTAGGTGAGTTTTTTTTCGTTATTTATTGTGTACCGATATGTCTACTCACGGTTTACCTCTTTTAAAACTTACCGTTTTTTTGTTTCTTTCAGGCTGATTTCTAATTCTTCAGTTATTTCCTTTTCATTTTCGTTAATTGTTTGCCAGTTGTCTTTTTTAAAATATATGTCTGTCCACAGTTCTGTGTAGTAATTTAGAAATTCTTCTAATTTCAATTCAGTGTTTAATTTTATGTTTTCTTTGGTATCTGCATTTAGGTGTTTCAAAATCTTATATACATTTGGTCTTATTTTATATAAATCATGTTCTAAATTAGAAACAAATTTATTCCATGATTCTCTATGTCTTTTTCTGACTTCTCTTTTAGCTATGGCTCTTATTCTTTTATATTCTATTTCATCTTCTAATCTTTTACTGCTTAACCATTTGTGATAGGCTTCTTTTTTCTTTTTGATTATTTCTTTGATTGTATCATCCCAGATCTTCAGTTTTTTTCTTTTATTGAATTTTTTTGTCTTTCCTAAGCTTTCATTTGCTGCTGCATTTAGTATCGTTTTTATATTAAGCCATTCTATTTCTATTTCTTCATTTTGTTTTATTTTATCTAGATACTGGTTAATTCTTTGTTCATATAGCCATTGTACATTTGTGTCATTCAATAGTCTAGTTTTATAAAGAAATGTTTCAATTTTTCTTTCTGTTCTTGTTACTTGTAGCCATTTAGGTGGTAATCTTAATTTTATTTTAACAAGGAAGTGGTCACTGCTTATTTCATATCCTCTGTGAACTCTAACATCTAGTGAAAATTTTGATGTCTTTTCATTTAATATGAAGTAATCTAATATTGATTTCCATCCTCTTGCTGCCCATGTATATTTATGTATGTCTTTATGTTTATAGAAGGAATTCATTATTTTTAGGTTATTATAAACTACAAAGTCGATCAATTTTTTACCATTTCTGTTTAAAGTGTGTTCTCCATGTATTCCTATATTATTATTAATTTTCGTGTTTCCAATTCTTGCATTTAAGTGTCCTGCTAAAATTATGTAATCATTTTTATTTATTTTATTATATATGTTTTGTAGCTGATTATAAAAATCAATATTATCCTGTTCTCTTCCTTCTTCTGTGGCATATAAACCAGTTATTGTTAAATAGCCTCTATGTATTTTTATTCTAGCTTCTATTATTCTTTCATTCCATAATTTATAATGTTTTAACTGTTTTGAAAGGGAGTTATGAATCCAAATCATGACTCCTGCTTGTGCTCTTTGGTCTCTGTCGACTCCACTGTATATTACATTAAAATTTTCAGTTCTCATAGTTCCTTTTAATTTCTTTTTTGTTTCAGTGATTATTGCTATTTTAAAATTTCTTTCATTTAATAACTGGTCTAATTCTATTTCTTTATATGCTATCCCTCTTACATTCCAGTTTGCTATGTGTATTATATTTTGTCGTTTCCATTTTCGTTTTCTCTTTTCCATTCCAGGGTCGTTTCCCATAGATTCAATCCGATTATCTTTTTCTGTCAGCTTACAAGTATGGTTATGTTCTCCATGTCAGGGGACTAGCCTGACGATGGAATAGTTCAGTGGTAGGGCTGCTACCGTAAGGCTTCTGAACTCGCCTTCTTCCGAATTTAAACCCATAGGAGGAATAGGGTATATTGAAGGGGAAAGGGTAGATTATAGAAGAAATATAGTAATGTTTATAGGGAGGACATAGTTGTAAGGCCAGAAATGAAAAGACCCCATGGCCCTCGAGTACTCTAATAGCACAAGGGTCATAAAGTAAGAAGAGTTGGCTGATAAGGCCTTATAGGAAAGATTAAAGTAAGTGGGTCTTCCTCAGAGTAGAAGAAGGAGAGGATAGATCCAGCTAGGGGTCCATGGGAGTGCTGCTTCCCTTACAATCAAGATGATTGCCCCTTATGGCCCTGTTGGTCCATAAGTCCTTATTCAGTATATTCGGACCACCCCACCATATATACACACACACACATGGTGGGCTTCCCTATCTGCCACCCAGGGGACACGCTCTCTAGGGGTTACAGGGTCCCCTGAGAGATAAATATATATATATTTTTTTTTTTTATTATTTTTTTTTTAACTTAACCAAACATTGGAATGACTTTTAATGGAATTATATTGATCAAGTGCATATAATAAACAACTTTGTTATACCAACTAGTTTCGCCAGCTAAGCCTGTTGGCATCTCAGGGTACATAACCGATGTAAGGCACTAAAAAGTAAAAAACTGTTGCAAACTATAATCAACCGATTCCAATTATATTAAACAAAGAACAGAGCACGTACAATACATGCATAGAGCGTGCATGATCTCACTTTTTGTTATTGGCACTGTAATTCAGTTCTGGCAAGTTGAGAGATCTAATAAGGTTCTTCCAGATCACGGGTAAGATTAGTCCTTGGTTCCTGTTAAGGTTTTGTATGCAGCGGGCAACTGTTGTGGCCTCTTTAAAAATTCGGGAGCGGAAGTTCTCTTCGTTCTTGAGAAATGAAAAGCTAACCCCGATTTTTCTTCTCTGTTATTATTGGCGTCACCTATGTGTTCCTTTTGCCTAATTTCAAGGCTCCTTGAAGTTTGGCCGACATAATTCAAGCCACACGAGCAGGGTATGTTATAAACTCCAGCATATTTGGAGAAAGGATGACTATCTTTTGGAGATCTTAAGAATTGTCTAATCGTCTCTGTAGGTTTAAAGGCCACTCTTATTTTATGTGGGCTAAGGAGTCTTGCAATTTTATTGGAAACTGTCCCTAAGTATGGAATGACGATGGTAGAAATATAACATATATCATCTCATTGTCTTTGTCAGGGTTCAGAGAAAAGTATCTTGTGGATGAGTCTTCGAGGAAATCCATTCATGGTAAGGTTGGTAGATATCAGGGATAGTTCTTCCTGGAGGTCTTGTTGATCTGTTGTAAGGAGAGAGGCACGGTTCTTCAGCATGTGTACAATACTAAGTTTCTGGAAATGTGGTGGCAGGAAGTGAAATGTAAATAACGTCCTGTATTGGTAGGTTTGCGGTAAACTGAGAGGTTGATACCACCATTCGGAAGCGTCTTAATTTAAGTGTCCAGAAATGATAACTGGTTATCTTTTTCAAGTTCTAGCATATTTGGAGAAAGGATGGCTATCTTTTGGAGATCTTAAGAATGAATCCAGTATCCGCCTGACCGAACTAACCAAACATTTTTATAGAAGCAAAAACAGATGAATTTATTCATTATGTGATGTTAAACATTTATAACAGACTCTTCGCATATAATAGCATTAGCAGTATTACATTACTCTAAATCAGTGGTTCTTAACCTGAGGTGTGTGCACCCCTGGGGATGCGAGAAAGCATTTCCAGGGGTGCGAGAGAAGCTTCTAAATTTTTGATTGAAACTACTGCCTGACCGCCTATGAGAAACTAGCGAACGCTACATCGACTTTTGGGACCGCCACTCTTACCCTCTCTACCTTTGCCTCAGCGCATCATACTTACCAGCATGGATACTGGATCCATTTCTATTTGACCCAGATTTGATGTACAACAGCTATTTAAATCAAAAACGATCTTATTGAAATATGAGCCAATGCACATATTCAAATGGAATTTGAAAAACTGGACTTGGAGCAATTCTGAGTACACAGTTAGAACCTTTTCCACAGCTGGCAAAAGCAGCATTGTAGATACTTTTACCATTTGCCCCCACCTATCTGTGTGAAATGGAATTTTCATAACTTTTGCACATAAAAGCAAAAGCCAGAAATCGCTTAAATGCAAGTGATGACTTACACATGGCTCTTTCAAAAAAAGAAGCCTCGCTTCAAAAGTTATTATGAATAAACAACAACAACATAGTGTTATATCTATTGCTATATTATATCTTCATCTTTGCTTCTTTCTTATTCTTTAATTTAGTTATCTATTTTGTATCACTTATTATCGGTTAATTCGTTTGTCGACACATTTGTATTATTTAATGACTGTGCCAGCCAGCAACTGAATCCTGATACGCTATCCAAGATTATTCAGAAAGAAAATGCAGGGATCATGAAGTATGCAGTCGTGGTCCCGTTTCTTATATTACTAGTGGATTCCCCCTTTATGCACGGTTCGTAATTTTCCAAGCGGTAATTCAATCCACAGAAAGCATGACAAACTCATTTGATTTACACATAAAGAAAATACGTGTATTTTAGCACAAAATATAAAGATACATGGTAGTTAAACCTTTAATTAAATTAGAGTCTGGGTTCCCTCCCTTTTCTTAATTTAACACATCCAAAATTTCTATACTGTAATCCTTTATATTAACACAAATCCTTCGCTTCTATATATAACTATCCTCAGACTCTGACAACTTATACTAAATTACCTATTTACCTATCACACGTGCAAATTACATATATATACAAGTCAATTCTATAACTCTGACATAGATTTCTTGAGGCAATGCTCCTTATATTTTAGACTTAATCCTCCCCAAAAATTTTAGTTAGCATTCAGTTAGGTTTTAACAGCGTAACATTATTGTCCTTCAGGCACAAATAGTTTGTAGCCTCGGTCTCCTACTCGGCTCAAGCCTAAGATGTCTTTTCTTAGATATAGACAAAGTGTCCAAAATGCAGACAGTTCTTGTAACACTTCACGGAAATGGGCTGTGTTCTTAAAGATCAGTTCTCCTTACTCCACGGTTACTCCGATATTGATATGAAAAGATTTCTGCTTACCGTTCTTGCTTTATCTGGATATTCGGATCTCCTTACTGTACTTTCTTTAATGGCGGCTTCACTATTCCTTGGTTCCACACTAAACGAAACACACTTACACTTATTTATACACTGACGTTAACTCATCAGTGGCCCTTTCTTCTTAGGAATCTGGACGCATTATAGCTTGCAGCTTTGATCCACATAGCGCACATAGCAAGGGAAGACCCTCGCTACGCATGGCGGCAAGCTCTTCACAACTATGCAGCCTTCCGCACAGGAAAACCAGATACCGACGAAACGAGAAGAAAAAGAGAGCCATTCAAATCCCCGCCGAAACTTATATACTACAAAACAGCGCCCTCACTCGGTGGTGTCTTCATACGTACGGCAGCTGCTGATTGGATACCGTGGCCACGAACTGCCTTTGACATGGCCTAAAACTATTATTAGCTTGTACACATCTTTTTAGAATTTATACATGATTTTCTACCTTAATAAATTTCCAATCATTCTCTATTTAGTTTATGGGCTACTTTAACATTGATTGAAATTTACAAATCTGAATACACACTTGTTCTTGGGTTATCAATGAGCACATTTTCTGTTTGGAGGCATAAGTATGTCCTTATCCACTCCTTCTGAGGTAACCCTATGGTGGGTCGGAAAAAGGGGATGACTCATCACATTTTCTTGACACAACAATAGCCATTAAAATGGGTGGATAGGCTTATATGTTCATCAGACATGTTGTAATAGGTTTCACGGTATGATAAGAACACAGATTGTTAAGAAAATAACTATTTATTAACTTAAAGCTACTATTTCGCTGGTATTATATCCAGCATCTTCAGAGCACACAACACAAAGTTTGTTACAAATGTAAGACAACCACAATCTGGTGTAACAGTGGGGACTAGTATAAGTGATTGCAGCATGCAACACAAGACTAAAGTCCTAATATAGCGCCGTCTAGGTTAAAAAAAAAAAAAAAAAAAATTCAGATTGAAAAAATATAAATTAAAAAATATTAATTTGGTCTTAGGATGACTGTCTCCCAAATCTTTGGTAGATTTATACAGCCATACTTGTTAAGGTTTGGAGTATGTTTTAAGGCTTCTGTGCATTACTTTTGTTTCTTTCCAATTGATCCTGTGTGCAGGGGTATCCAAAGCATGGTCTGTCAGACCCGACTTACCATAGCAAAAGTGTCGGATATATTTTTTGTGTTCACCGAGTCGGATGTCCACATTTCTTCCTGTCTGTCCATAGTAGGCTTGATGGCAAGAACAGGGCACTTCATAGACACCTGGATGTGATAAAGGAGTGCATTTGTCCTTAGGTGAACGGATGAGAGTTGCTAATTTTATATAAGGTTTAAATACTGTGCATAGTTGGTGTTTGTTAAGCACCCTAGATATCTTTTCAGATGTGCCTTTAATGTATGGGATGGTGATGATTTTGTTGTAGTCTTCTGTGGTAGATAGAGGGGATTTATGGGTAGCATTTAGTATGTTATCTATTTTGTGGGAATTATAACCATTGATTAAGAAGGTTTGACGTAGGTGAGAAAGTTCAGCAGTGAGAGCAATGTCATTGGAACAGATTGCTCTAGCTCTATGGGTTAGTGTTTTTAAGATACCATATTGTTGAGAAGGGTGATGGTGTGATTGTTTGTGTAAGCATCTCCCTGTATGTGTGGGTTTTCTATAAACCGAAAATGATAAGGAACCTTCTGGAAGACGTGTGATCAGTGTGTCCATGAAGGGCAGGCAGTCATTGGCTTCTAGTTCCATTGTAAAGTGGATTTTAGGGTGCTGGCTATTTAGATGCACTAAAAATGTATTCAAGGTATTACAAATGTAAGACAACCACGGATTGTGGTTATCTTACATTTGTAACAAACTTTGTGTTGTGTGCTCTGAAGATGCTGGATATAATACCAGCGAAATATTAGCTTTAAGTTAATAAATAGTCATTTTCTTAACCATCTGTGTTCTTATTATACCGTGAAACCTATTAAAAACATAGCCATTAAAAATTGAGATATTGTTTTGTATGTATATGTAAATGTATGTGTTTATTTTTCAATAAATAAATTATCTTGCAATAGATGTAATTTCCTAAATAAAGAAATAGAAACATATTTTTCAGGGGGGGGGGGTGCGAGAACTTATTTTTAGATTCAAGGGGGGTGCCAATCACTAAAAAGGTTAAGACCCACTGCTCTAAATGCAGAAGGAAAATAAAGAGGATTACTGTAATTTATCTTATACATTATTAATTTACCATTTTACAATTCATCTGATTAAAAATAGTTTAATTTTGAATGTAAGTTAATTATGAAAATGTGTATCTGAATGATAATCATCAGATACTCCACACAACTGTGTGGAGTATCTGATGATTATCATTCAGATTACCTCTCAGGAATCAGACCCTGTGCTGACAAACATTTGTGCTTAAAATCACTTAAAGAATCAATTCTTGAAGTTTGGCAGATTCCTGCTTGACGTGCCCACATAGACATGGGTGTCTCAGGCAGTGGGTTACAATTGAATGAGCAGCAAACTTCATAAGAATTGTTAAGTTATAAACAATTATTATTTTTTTTTTTTAAATTTAAACTTTGGAGTCAAAAAGACCTGAATAAATTAATATATATACTATCTTATCAAAAGACTGCTGTCCTGCTTTTGATAGGACAGGTCATTAATTATGGAAGACTTTCTGCTAAAGTGCAGTACATTACTATCAAACTACTTTGGTAGCAGTTTGACAGTACTGTACTTCATTCCTCCTTTAAAGCATTTTGCAAGTTCCTATAATAAAGAGAGCCATCTTGGTCATGATAATTGTGCATTCCAGTTCATTCCACAACTGTTCTGTTCAAGCCAGGCTACTAAAATATTGTGATGTTAGGCTCTTTGTATAACTTATGTATAATCATTGTTCTGGGGCATGAAGTGTTAGCATGTCACGAGGGGTTTCCGAAAAGTAGGGTAACACATTTTTTTTTTCTCTCAAAGATGATGTTTAATAACAGGAAGTTGAAATTATACACCAAAAAATAAGTGAATATGCACTACTTCTCTACAAAGTCTCCAAATTTACACCAACATGATACTGCCTAATGAACTCCCTTTGTAGTGAAATGCCTTCTGGAAAGGTGTTTTTGAGGGGGGCGAAACAAACAAATGGAGGGAGGGATGATGTGCACAATTTCCCAACAATTGCAGTGCAACTGTTAAATCTTAAATGAAAGGTTTAATTTGTCATAAAACATTTCATTCGGAATTTAACTAGGATACCAAAATTTCCCAAAGAAGTATTGTGTATGGGTATAAATGAAATTAAATAACGTATTGATCCTTTGTTTTATAACTTCTCAAAAAAAAAATTTATTATTGTTAACTGTCCTGTGAATGAAAAACAAAAATTGAAATTTAGTGAGAATTGTAATGGAACAGGATAGGTTAGATCAAAGTTCACAGTGAAATAATCGGCTTAAAATCATAACCCGAGGCAGTAACATGTGCGAGGTGTGTGCAAGATATCCACGGCAAAAATGTAACGAGGAGAAGATAGTACTGAATGCAAAAGGCTTAGGTGTCATGAGGAATTGGGCAGCGCGAACTCGGGGCCTTTTTTTTTTTTTTTTTTCTCCTTTTGACTTTCGGGCACTGGTGGAAGTTGTTCGTGTGGTCAGTAAGAATGATAGTCAGTGGCGGCTATGCGGCAAGGTAGTGTTCCAGTCCAGGTATAACAACGGTGCAGCTAGACTCTCAGCGACGGTCGAAGTTTCATGCTGAACCACGAGGACCTATCCAGGCAGAGCAGTTTCGCCCACATCGACAAGAAGGTGATTCATGAACATAATCACTAGTTGGTTGTATCCGAAGATAACGGACCATAGAATGAAAAGACTAGCCACGTGAATTCAGCAAATTGCTCGATTGGAGATGCAAGCGTGATCTAAATGGTCGGCAATGTAAAACCTTTCTAGTTCCATTGTATTCTGAACAAAGCTAGAGTGTAGAAAAGTGCTGGTAAATTATGTGATAGGACTTATTAACTGGTTGCAGGACTCTAGTATGTAATCCACTAGTTAATTGTTGTAATTCTAGAGGTGTTTGTAGTAGAGTTTGATATTGAATTGTAGAGGCATGTCATAGTCTAATAGCTTTAGAATGAATGTAATAATCTCTTGCATAATGTGTTAAATGAATGAGAGTAGGAATCTTGAATTGACATTGTCTTTTGATGTGAGGTATTGATTGTGGTAAGACAAATATAATTAATAGCGTTACATGCAAGTGTAACTCAGCTTAGTTAAGTGTAGTTTTGATAATTGTATAACATACTAAAGAATGAATAAACATTCTTGTTTTCTTTACCTTATGAAATTGCTTGATCTCTGAAATTAATGCACTGCTCATTAAGATTAGGACCTGTATGAATTCAAACATGGGGGATTAGCCACGACTGTGTTTAGAACAAGTTCATTAAGAGTTTGAAGTTGGGTGTATTAACAGGTAAATTCCAGAGTCATAGGTTAGTCTAGTTGTTAACGCTATGACAAGGAGACTTCTCTTGTATAGGAAATAAGATGGAGCAGCTTTAACAAACAAATTTTTCTTAATTCTAAAAAGGAATTAATTCCAGATTTGCATCCGAAGAAATTTGGCTCAAACCCAAGTCATTCTCTTTGTTTGCTGAGATTTGCACATATCCAATAGAAGGATCAGCCACAGAAAGGATAGAATTTAGCTAAAGCAGATTGTAGTAGTAGAGGGGCTTAAGAAGGATAGAATACTATAAAAGCTAGAATTAAAGACATAATTAATAAAAAGAGATTTAGACAAATACAATTAATAAGATACGTATCCACACACACACACACACACACACACACACACACAACCACTTGAGGTGTGTGTGTGGAGTGGCACTGTTGTGCACCAAATTCATGCTGCTTGTTGGGAGTTCTGGTTGTTTGCACCAGATGTCAGCTTTCAGTGTTACACAGTAAAGCTCTCCATTGATCGTTCCTCACTTCTGCAAGAAGTCCACAAACAAACACATAAAGTAATGAACCCACATTTTGTCTCCTGTGATGACTAGGTGAGCGAGAAAATCCTTGCCTTTTTGGTTGTATCACAATGGATTCTCCAGACACGTCCCCATGCATGTTGCCTTATGCCCCTCTGACAATTGTCGGGGCACTCACCAGGAGCACACCTTGCAAAAGCCAAGGACATCGTGAACAATTTTGTTAGTGGTGGACTTACTCAAGCTCATCCCTTGTGCAATTTTACTCACCATCTTCAAGTTTGATGTCCTGAATATTGTCTTCTCTCTTGCTTGATGTGTTACCATACGTTTTGGAAACCTCTCATATAAGGTGTAAGGACGCTTTTACCATAAAATTGCTACAATGAAAATAATGCATTCCATTTCCAGCACATTAATGTATGATTAGCAGTTAAGATTCTGTTCACTAGACCTAATTCATACCATGAAAATCATCTCCACTTCATTCAGGCAGTACAATCATGTAAAAAGTGTTCTCTAGGCATTCTCTGTACCCAAATATATCCATCAGACTGGAAGCATGTAACTTGCTCCTGTCCAGATTCTGTGTATCTCGGCTATGTCATGTCAGCTATGTGTGTGTGTGGGTGGGTGTGTTTACTGTTGTGAAGGGTAAACACACACAGATTGTAATTCTCTACATATCGTAGAAACAATAAGATTGTTTGTGACTGCTCATATCTCTAAATTATAAGATTTGCATGAAAATTGTATATAGAGTGCATTGTTGTTACAATTAATAGATTATTCACAAAGTGAATACAGTGGTATCTCGCTAATCCAAACCTCTTTAGTCCGAACCCCCCAGTAATCCGAACTGCGGTTTGAAAGGGGAAAAAAAAGTTTTATTTATTACGTATTATTATTATTTTGTGCATTATTATTTTTATTTAATAATTATTATTTTAACTATTATTATGTATTTTATTATTATTACAGTACAGTATTTCATACTATCGATTGTACGATTATATTGTAAGCCTATTTTAATTTATTGTGTGTGTTCACGTTAATTCACGCTTTTTTATACTGTACAGTAAGTATTGTATTGTCGGCATGAATCACCGAATTTGAAATCAAATCAGATGCAGAAATTATAAATATGACGCTACAGAATGAATTAGAACATGATGATGACGATAAAGAACTCGAAGAAAAAAAAAGTAAAACATGAAGAGGTAATTGACAGCTTTAATATTTGTATAGAATAGGCTAAGCAGAATGATACACCATTCCACAAAATTTTATTGCTAATGCAGCTGTGAGAAGAAGCATTCGAAAAAAGTTTAGCTTGCAAGAAACAAAAGAAAATCAGTGATTTTTTACAAAGAAATAAAAAAAAACTTTTTGGGTGTTATTTTGTGGAACATTTTGTGTGTTGTGTACAAGAAAGTGATATTTTTTATGAAAATTAAGTTATGTACTGAACTATGCAATTTTATTAAATCAGAATCCTCAACAATAAAGTTTTGAAGTTTTACATTACAGTAGCTTTTTTTTCTATCAGATACTTCATTTATTTAGAGAATTAAATTGATGTGCCATTATAATCTGATTATTTTTGTCTTAAACGCTAGTTCTTGTTGTCTCTTGGGGGGAAATTCGCTAATTCGAACTTTTCGCTAATCCGAACAAGCACGGTTTTTATTAGTTCGGATTAGCGAGATACCACTGTATTAAAAGTATATTTAAAAAAGAATGAATAATTAAATAAACCTATGAATACATGTGTACACACACAGGGTGTATATATATTTTTTTATTTATTAATTATTTTTATTCTTTTTTGTTATAATGAAATATAGAACCTGGAGTTTTTTTTATTACTTATAAAAAACCAAATCATGTAAATATCTTCTCTTTTCAGCTCCACAAAGACAGGGCCCTTTCTGCAGCATGTTCTATGATAGATTTTAACGTTTCTGGCTGCAACACCCTAATTCATGAATATTCTTTTATGGGGATACCTGAAAGAAAAAGCGTATGTGAAGAAGTCCGAGATAATCCAACAGATGAAAGAGAACATTTGTGCAGAAATTAGGGTGCTGCAAACAGAAACATATAGCTGTCATGGAACATGTTGTAGAAAGAGCCCATTTTTGTTAAGTCAAAAATGAAAGGCAATTTATGTGATGTACTTTTTCATAACTAATAAAAAAAAGTCTCCAGATTTTGTATTTAATTATAATAAAAAAATTAAATAATTAATATATAAAGTTATTAAATGCTTAAACCCTTTTGTGACTTATGGACCACCCTGCATATACAGCAGTCATACCCCAGTCTTACAACACTTTAGGTTCTAGATCCCTGTTGTGTAGAGAATCAGGGCCTCTCCCCCCCCCCCCCCAAGAGCTTAGTTCATGTAATGATTTAATGACATCTTTAAGCAGTCATATGTATGCATAACTCTTGGAATGTATTTTATACATGTGAGTTTGCAAAAATATTAAAGTAATTTTTGCAAACAAAAAATGTGTTTTTTTGTGTACAAAAAACAAAATTTTGTTTTTAACAGTTGTAACAAGTGCAAGATCAATTTAGCTGTTGCCTATCTCAGTGTTTGAAAGATCATCACTAAATTTAATAATTTAAAAACTAATTAATTCACTTTAGTTACTCAGTTGAGTTAATACTAATTAAGTTATCCTAATTATATCATATAAAGTTATATTCACTGGTGCCCAAATTCTAAGGATTTCTGAAGATTACAACAATAAATTCAGATGAATCAGCTTGTGATAATTTGTATAATTGACAGTTTCTAGTAGAAAGCAGGTACACATTCAAATTTTCAAATTGTGCACGATGGTGTCATGTGCTAGCACTCAACAGAATAAAAGGCAAAAGGCTGCACTAAGTGAATTGTGTTTAAAGGAAGCTATTTTCATGAAGGAATATAGTTGCAAACTTCGATGTCTTGTAATGTCTCAGACATCATCTAGATCAGCATTTCTCAACCTTTCTGAGCCCAAGGACTAGTAAAATGCCTAAAACAATTCTGCGGACCACTAAGTTACAGAGGAGTAGCGGGGGGGGGGGGAGCGATCCTCCCTGGGCAGCACTTTTTTTGGTGTTTCAGAAATCTTTGCCATACTGTCTATAAAACAGCAACTGAGTGATGAAATAGACTTCTACAATGTGATCGATTTTGCGAACAGAAAAGCAAGAAAAATAACATTTTAGAATGTTGGAAATTAAAGTTTTACTTCAAAAATAAACATAGTGTTTTTAATTTATTTCCCTGTACGTCGTTTTGACTTTTTGTAATTTTTTTTAAAAAACCTATGTAGGAATTATCAACATTTCGGAAAACTGTGCCATTTATAACATAATAAATCTAAAAGCATATTTTGAAAGATATGGTAACATAATTAATTAAATTGGAAGTAAACGATTACAAGTGTATCATCATTGAACAAAGTTTTAATTTTTATTAAACAAATAAATAAGATGATATGATTATGTTACTACTTACTTTTAATGAGATGGTTTAGCTTCTCAGCCCTTGCAGAGTTGCTGGATATCTGGCTCAATATTGGTCAACTTCAGTCAAAGATCGGCACACACACACACACACACTCACACTAAGACAATTTCTGTATTTTGTTTTTATTTGAAGGAGTGATGAAAATCCTTTCTCACAAAGATAGTTTGTAGAAAACTGCAGGACGATTTTCAATGCTTCTTCAGATAATTCTGGAAATACACTTCTCACTGAAGACGAGATCCAAAATCTAGCAAAACCAAGATCACGGAATTGTATTTTAAGTTCACCGTCACTTGAAAGCTCAAGTAACTGTTCCTTTTTCGATAACGAAAGATTGTTCTCTTGACTGCAAGCCTGAAATGGATCACGAACCCACAGAAATTTCTTGTAAAAGTTATTCGGAAAATATGTTTCAAAATTCCATTTCAGATTTTTGAGGTGGTCACAAACCCTTTCCACTAAAATGGATTCCAATGTTGGAAAAGATGCAAATTGTTTGTCTTTTACATAATTAATTCATAAAACTAGTTTTTTCTCTAATGCCTTTATTTTGTCGTAGACATCAAGAACAGTAAAGAATTTCCCTGAAGGGAGAGATTTAGTTCATTTAATATCGAAAAAATGTCTGAAAGATAGGATAGTGTTGATAACCATGCTTCGTCAACAAGGAGTGATGCAAAATCAGAATTACGTTCATTTACAAATAATAAAACTTCTTGCCTTAATTGAAATAACCTTGTTAGTACTTTGCCTCTGGAAAGCCAGCGAATTTCACAATGAAGCAAAAGTTGAATATATTCACTGCCCATTTCATTGCAGAGCACTGAAAATAACCTGTTATTTCATGGTCGAGCTTTAATAAAATTAACTAGATTGACAGTGTTGTATAGCACAGTTTTAAATTCTGGTGGCATTCCTTTGGAGGCTAAGGCTTCCCTGTGTATGAAACAGTGCACCCAATTCATATCCAGAGCTACTTCTTTGACCTTAGAAACAGCCTCACTATGCCTGCCTGTAAGAGCACGAGCTTCATCCGAATAGAAGCCTATACATTTTTCCCACTGGATCCTTTTGTGTATTATGTAATTATTGAGAGTGTGAAATATTTCTTCTCCAGTTGTTCGGGATGACAGAGTTCTACAAAACAGAATATCATCATGAATGTTATCATGTGCATATCTTACGTAGCATATTAACTGCGCATCATTTGTAACATCAGTAGTCTCGTCTATTTGTAATGCATACATAATAAGGGCTCTTCTTAACTCTTTCGATTAACTGAGATTCTATGTCACCTGCCATATCATTAATTCTGCGACCGACAGTGTCATTTGAAAGAGGAATCAAATCAACATCTTTTAGTAACTTGTTGCAAACATAGTTTTTACCACATCTTTTATAGCTGGAAGTAGTAAATTTTCCCCGATAGAATGAGGTTTCTCTGTTTTTGCTATGTGCAAACTTAAGAGATAGGATGCTTCCAGTGCTTTGCTATTAATGGAACCCATGGCTGAAATTATATCTTTCCCATGATTTAATGCCCCTAAGTGTCGCTGAAAAAATTCATTTGGCTTATTTTTCACATCACAATGTTTAGTTTCTAAATGTCGTCAGAGTTTCGCAGGCTTCATGCACTCATTCGACAACACTTCATAACACAAAACACATTGAGATTTCTGTTCACTTTCATCTCCACACCAAGTAAACCCGAATTCCAAATATGAACTGTTATATTTCCTACTGTATTTTTTCTTTGAACTACTTGTTTCTTCTATTTTAATAGTATCACATTTACTGGCCGTTACAACACGTGTATTACAATTAGGGCTAGCATTACTTGTTTCATTTGCTCTTCTTTTCAAAGTCGTAGTTCTAAGCCACTTTTCCATTATTAAAAAAACGTTTCCGAAAAATATATAGTAGCAAGGCTTATATGTTGGTCATACATAACTGGTAATTAGTTTAAGGAATTAACAACGCATATAAAGTATATTAATTAAAGATAACTTTAATAAATAACTTGTATATTTCGGCAACGTCATGCTGCCATCTTCAGGAACATAAAGATATGGTATGTGCACATACCGGCACTAACAAAAGCAAATGAGGAAGAAAGCAAGAAACTAATATTGTTCCTAAAGTCTTAATGGTGCCCTCTGCCTGGCTAATTTGGTTGTATTGGCAGTTGGGCTGAAGTTCTCAAAATGTAAGTCTCCCAAATTTGGGGTAGTTTCATGCAGCCAAATTTGTTGAGGTTAGGAACGTTTTTTAGAGCTGCTGATGATTCCTTGAATAATCTTTCCTATTTAAACTTGCTGCGGTGTATTATTTTTGTTTTCTTCCAACAAATTCTATGGTGGGTATCTAAGGCATGGTCTGCCAGCCCAGAGCGGCTGTACTAGTGAAACCGGATGTAGTCTTTGTGTTCTGAAATCCTGATATTTGTTGTTCTGCCTGTTTGGCCAAAGTAGGACAATTTGCAGCTGCAAGGGACCTGGTATACAGCAGGTAGGTCTAGGGGAAGTGGTTGGTCTTTGGTAGAGCGGATAAGGGATGCCAACTTTTTATATGGTCTGTAACAAGAAGTAAGGTCATATTTTCTGAGGATATTGGTTATTTTCTCAGAGGTGCCCTGGATGTAGGGGATGGTGATAGATTTGGTGTAATCTTTATTGTGGAGGGGGTTGTGGTTTACTGGTTTTAGTATTTTTTGGATTTTTTGGGGGGTTATAGCCATTGGCTAAGAAAGTGTTGTGGATGTGGTTTAGTTCAGTAGTTAGGGCCTTGTCATCTGAGCAGATTAATTTTTCCCTGTTATATAGTGTTTTTATAACCCCATATTGTTGTGAAGGGGGGAAGGGATTGCTGGTGAATGTATCTGCCAGTATGGGTGGGTTTTCTGTAAACAGAGAAAACCAAAGATCCATCAAGCTGGCGGGTGATTAAAGTGTCTAGGAAGGGGGAGGGTGTTGTTTTCCTCTTTTTCTAAGGTGAACTGGACTCTGGGATGTTGGTTGTTTAAGTGTGTTAGGAAGGAGTGGAGTGAGCCTGAGCCATGTGGCCAAATAGCGAACACATCATCCACGTAACGAAGCCAAATAGTGGGTTTTTGTGGGGCAGAGTTTAAAGCTTTCTCTTCAAAGGTCTCCATAAAGAAATTGGCCAAGGGTGGGGAAAGTGGTGAACCCATAGCTGTCCCCTCTATCTGTTTGTAGAACTTTCCTTGCCAAACGAAATAGCCTGAGTTCATTGTGAACTGAAATAGGGCTGAGATATCGGGAGAAAATTTAGCTTGGATTAGCTCTAAAGTTTCCTTGAGTGGGACATTTGTGAATAAGGAGGAGATGTCAAAACTGACCATTGTGTCAGTGTGTTGGAGTGAGAGGTTTTCTATACTGGCTTTAAAGTGGGCTGAGTATTTTCCACTACATGCTGCCGCAGATAGTTGTCCCTTAATAACCACATGAAATCCAATTCCTTCCTCCCATGTACCCTCTCCTCTTTCCAGTCAATGTTACCATAATTGAAATCACCCATAATAATTACCCTCCTTCCACTCATTTCTTCTATTTACCTATGCATACTATCCCCACCATCTATTACATCACCTGGTCTATAGTAGCACCCAATTGTATATTTTGTTCTGCTAGATTCTATCTCACACCAAACAGCCTCAAATGTGCTCTTTTCTCTATCCTGCAGTTCAATTTCTATACTCCTTGGCTGCAGCTCAAGAGCTATCATCAATAACACTCCTCTCCCCTTTTTATTCACCCTGTCACTCCTGAACACGCTATACCCATCGCATTCAATCCCACTAGCTTTATCATCTTCTGGCAGCCATGTTTCACTAATACCAACAACCTGTGGCCTGGAAGTGCCAACCAAGGCCAAAAACTCTTCCTTCTTGTTCCTAATACTCCTGGCATTAGTGTACATGAATTGCAGAAGCCCATTTGTCCCATCCCTACTTTGATGCCTTATACTAACTATCCCATTCTGATTTGTTGTCCTTCGTACTCACTCGGGCATATTGTACTCATTCATACACTTAACTGTCCCCCCCCCTAAAGTCTGCATATCTCCCCCCCCCCTTAATAAATCTAGTTTCCCTGAGTCTGTACATCCACTTCCACATCATTCATGAAGACTTTTTCAAGCCTCTGTACACCAACTTCATTCAAATGTAACCCATCCATCTTATATAAATCCTTTCGTCCATCGAACTCACTCCACACATCCACAAATTCCACACCACTCTCCATGCATAACCCACGCATGAAGTCATTGGCAATTATGGCCCTCTTTCTAAACACTTCACTGTCATACCGCGGTAAAATACTCGCCATCCTAACTCTCTCACTCTTCTCTTTTGCTACCTCAAGTAATTCCCTCACATCCTCTATCATTTCCATTTTGTCTTCTTTCAAATCATTTGTTCCTGCCACGATTATCATCTCTTTCGCCCTCTGCTTTTGCACTCGAATAGATTCACTGACGTCCTTTATGTTTGCACCCGGCTGGTACGATTTCGTCACTCTCAACTATCACACCTCTTAATAGTGAATCCCCACACAGCACTCGCTCCTTCATTTTATTGACGTTTACGAACATTCTATTATTTGTCGTCACAGACTTTTGCCGTTTATTAGTCGGTACGTTCAGCACACATTTTTCCATACGCTCCAGTTGCCTTTTTGCTCTGTGTATCACTCCGTTCAAACGTGCAATTTCACTACTCGCATTTATCTCACTGTTTTCATTATCAATCAGATCATCCATTCGTTCTGTATTTCTACCTTCATTTACACTTTCAACGACACTCTCACACCTATCTGGCACTATCATGCAATTCTCTGTCACACCGCCATTTTCTACATTCTGACTATCGTTAACAATATCACTCTCGCCACCCAAAACACGTTTGAGATCCTCATTCTCCTTACACTTTCTGCACATACTAACTCCATTATCATCATCTAACCAGACTCCCACCGCTCTTCGCAAAGCATACATCTCACAGACAGCACATTGCATAAATTCGTTTACATCAAAACTCTTAAACAAACATGGCGACCTCGCCACCATTTTTTTTTTTTTATCGGTGCGCTATGTATGCTATCTTATCTTAAAAATAATAATTAAAATAACACAGAAAACACACAAAAATTGCACAGACACACCATGAACAAAAAGCAAACAATACTACGTAAAATTCTAGTAAAATTGCTAATGATAATACAAAATACTACTAATCTTTTCAGGAGCTCTCGTCAAGCCGACGATCATATCAGTGCGACATCTAGCTGAATATGTTGATGATGTGTTCACTAAATGGCCATGTTCCAATGAAGAATTAATTTTTAACCAAAATTAACCTTTTTTTTTTTTTTTTCATTAATAATAATTTAATTAAAGAAAAAGAAAAGAACTTGCCCTTCCTTTCCTAGACTGACTTGTAAAATAAAGGTAAGCTGATGGTCTTCTGTAATAAGAGGCCTATGTTCATGGAAAGATAAATTCTCCAGAATGCTATGCAGCACCCTTCATAGAAATTCCAAATTATCAAGACTTTGGCCCACAGGACATGTTATCTGTTCTGAGTACAATCTCTGCTAGAATTATGAAGCATTAAAAACAGCTTTATGATTAATTCTTCAAGTGTCATCCCCTAGATGGAGGTTGGCAACCATGTCACGGAACCTTTTCTTTCTTTTGATGCATTGTTCATGGAAAGATAAATTCTCCAGAACTCTGTGCAGCACCCTTCATAGAAATCTATCCTATCCCAATGGCTTTAACAGGCCTTTTAAGGCCCACAACCTTCTAAGCATGCCTGGATTTCGTAACCGAAATATGAGGATAAGATGGTCAGCCCTATGCCTCTAAGTATTCCCGACTGTATCCCTGTGTGTTCACGAGGCCAGTTTGCCTGCTTGCGGGATGAAAAACCTCAGATAAACTGGTGGAAAAAACCCTGCTGTCCACACCCAAGACCGGCTAACTTGGCTATGGCTGAGGAACCTCCTTCAGCTCCTGACGTCACCGACGGGAATCGAACCTAGGACACTCCTTCCCCAGGCATATGGTTGCAAGCGCAAAGCCACTAGGCTAACTGCACAGACCTTCATAGAAAATTTATGTAATCAAGCTAGTTAATTACTCTTCTCCAAGTGGTTAATAATCAGATAATAAGAGAATTTGCATTTCTTATATAAAAAGCATTTGTGAATGGATCTCAAAAAAAAAAAAAAAAAAAAAAAAAAAAATTGGATTTCCAAGTGACTTTCAAGCCAAGAAACAAGATTTCATCTGTCTTGCCTTCCACCAAAAACAAACTTCCTCCCTTTTCTTACTTGGGATTGTATATTCCTTATTCCTAGATTGTATCCAGTTTTTAATTGGAAAGAAATCTGATGATCACCATAGATGGATTACATCTATTTTTCTCCAAGGTAAATCAGCAGAATATACAGTATCTGTTATCCACCAGATCCTATTTGACATCTCAAAAGTTCATTTAAGTTTGAAAGACTCTTCAAGGAATGCTATGAAGCTCTTTGCAATCAGCCTGATCCAAATGACAGTGGTGGTCAGAATTCTGGAATGTAGTGAATTTGAACACTTGCTATTAATGTAACATCTAATTATAATATGTATGTACAGATCTTATATGAACTTTGTGTGTGCGTGCGTGCACGCGCAGTATATAGTTACTGGTAACCAGTTTAGGTTATATATATATATATATTTGGATGCATCTTAACAATAGCAGATTTTAAATACTTTGAATTTTTGAGGCACCCGCCCATTGTTTTTGCAATAATTATAATAATTATAGAAATTTGAAATAATTTAGAATACATTTAAGGAGTAACGATGCATAGTTTTAATATTGTTACCAATAAAATGACATAATTTTTTTTTTAATTTTTATTTTATTACTAATGTTTAACATTTATTTATTCAAACAGATTACTACACAGTTTACAAATTCTTGATTTGTAAACTGGTTTTGTTGCTCCATGTATTGAGGCTAAAGTGCTGGGAGGACATTATGTTGGCAGTTTAATGGAATATTGACAGCTCTAGGAAAGAATTAAAAACTAATTTTAATGCTTCCAATATTTCGTCTCAGTCACCGAGATATCTTCAGGGATATTTCAAATAACTCTTGTAACACACACACACACTCAAATACAGTACAATACTAAGTGAAATGTGTGGGTGACTCTCAAGTATTATCTAGGTGGTGTGCCCTTCTACCAAAGAGCAGCTGTTCCCTCCTCTCTCAGTGTCTGGAGTACCCTGTTCCTGCAAGCTGGCTTACTTTGGACAGTCAGGTAGATCAGCAACCATCCGTATAGAAGAACACAAATCATACATCTGCAATCATGACTGTGATCAGTGCAGGATTTACGTATATGCTAAAAAAGCTACAGCTTAGGGCCTCGCAATCTGCCGGGGCCTCAAAAAAAAAAACAAAAAGACCAGCTGATATAATTTAAAACAGTAGGGTGCCTCTGGGTTTTGTATAGCTTAGGGCCTCAGCAAGTCTAAATCAGGCCCTGACTGGGATCAATCTGGCCTTACACACCATGTTTTGGATACAACCCAGAAGATCTCCTGGGGAAAAACCACCATGCTCCACCATAGTAAATTCAAAAAAGACTGTTTTTAGAATCTGTGGCGGCACTCAGAAATCAACTGAATTGAAATAAATACAGTTGCATAAAACTTCCCAAAATTTAGGAAACTTTAATTATCAAAGGTCCCACTTTACATCCTAAGCCACCTACAAATACCTATAGAGGACACACCACCTAGATAGGACTTTAGAGTCACCCATCTGTTTTCACTCTTACTATTGTGTTGTATTTGAGTGTGTTACAAGAGTTATTTGTAATCCCAACAAAACCTCATTACAGATAAATTTGTAATGAGTTTATTTGCTGTTATTTTAGCACAATTGCTTTCTTGCAATCAGGGTACTTCTTGCTATGGTCACAACAAATAAAAGAAACTATTACTGGTCTTTGTCGTTAGTGTGCAGTTTGTTGTATGTCCATCAAGCCCATACTTCTTTATGCAATGTCATTGACCCTCTCAAATGCATTGAATGATGTTTTTTACTTACTGGAATATGACCCATTAAGTAAAAAACTTACAGTATTTCTTTCTTTCAATCAACAGCATCCTAGTTCAGGAAATCTGGTGATAGAGAAGAATCACAAAGTTTTTGATATCATGAAGTCATCCGGTAGCATAGAAAGAATTATGATTGGGTCTACTTGTTTCATTGTCCAGACCTCAGCATTTTAACAGTTGTTTGCTTTATCTTAAAACAAACTTTCTTCAAATATAGCAGATCAATCAATTCCTCTGAAAGGTACCAGATGTGCTCTACGAATTATTGAAGTGCAGCATTTGTGATCGCTTCATTTACTTCCTTATACAGATAAATGCCCTTCAGGAACTACATGCCATTTCTATAGGCAGACACAGCAGATGGAGCCAGGCCTTGACTTTGTCTGCAACATGTTTTTTCAACTTTGTAGATGTTCTTGCCTTTTTCCAGATAGCCAAAAAAAAAAAAAAAAAAAAGCTGTGGAGTGATCTGCCTCCCTTGTTGTATGTTAAATGTCTTTTTGTAAAGAAAAATGAACACTGTAACTTCTTTTGTGAAAGGGAGTTCACATTACTATATTATAGAGGCTAAGATAAGGAAAGAATCAGAGCAGCTGGATTCATAACAAAAAATTGCAGAATAACATAATAGAATTTGACAGTATATCTGATTGAAAAGCAGGTATTGTTGTCCAAATCTCAGCAAAATATGCTCTCAAGATCATCTAAGTTTATCTGCCAACAATAAGTCATGCTGATGAAGAAATTGCCATTGTTTATCATGATATATCCCAACTTTACAATAATGGAAAATATCATTTCAGAATTGTAATGGAAGACTTTAATGCTAGAACTGATATACAACAATCAGATGAAAGCTCAATGGGAAATTTTGGATATAATATTAGAGATGATAGAGCAGTAAAGCTAATAGAATTTGCAGAATAAAAAAATTTGTATATCATGAACTCTTTTTTCAAGAATAAAGAGTTCATGATGAAGTGGACATAGAGCAGTCCAAATGGAAAAATTAATGAAATTAGTTTATCCTCAGCAATAAGAAAAACATCTTTCTGGACTGTTCTGTTATAAACACCTTCAACATTGGAAATGACCAAAATATGGTACATAGTAATATTCAAATAAACTACCAAAAAAGAAAGAAGAAAAAAAAGAAGGAAAACATTAAAAAAGATATATTCTGACATGAACTAAATAATAGATTTAAAAATCATATTATAGATACCATGCTGATCCATCAGAAAGTAACAATATTACCCAAAACTTTTTACAATGCTCACTTGAAATAGCTGTTATCACAGAATAGAAACGACAATTTCTGAAGAAATAAAACAGCTTGTGAAGAGAGTGAGAGAAATGAAACAAGCAAATAACCTACAGAATGAAACTTAATATGCTGAATTGTGCAAACCAATCAGAAAACACATAACAGAAGAAATAAGAATTCACACAACAAATAATTGAAGACAACCGTAGTCTCAAAAATGCCAAACAACAATAAACAGATGGTTGCGATCAAACTACAAGATGGAACTATAACTAGAGATAGATATGCTATAGGGAAAAGAATTGAAGAATTTTACCCAGTATTATATCAGGATGTTGAATCAAATGAAGAAGAAGAAGACAATTACAAAATAACTGAAGATTCTACCAGAAGAAATTATGTGGAGCATCCAAAGCTTGCAAAATGAAAATGCTGCAGGTGAAGATGGAATTATAGCTTAACTTCTAAAAGCAAGTGGGGAAATGATCTACAAAATCTTGACAAAATTATTTATTCTATGTCTGAAGAAAAAATACCAGAAAGAAGGCTACCCTAATTCTGATATACAAAAAAGGTGAAGTAGAAGACTTGACAAATTATTGACCCATCAGTCTACTGTCAGTGGTTTACAAAAGTCTTGGCTTTGTGCGACTCTAGACCTAGCACAGCCAAAAGAACAGACAGTCTTTCGAAGTGGCTTTAGTACACTTGACCATTTTCATGTTGTACCACAGATTATCAAATAGTATAATGAATATCAATTACCATTATGTCTTGGTTTTATTGATTATGAGAAAGCCTTTGATTCCGTAAAAACTTGTGCAATACTTAAAACGTTATGAAACCAGCAAGTGAGGAGCCATACATCAGGGTGCGTATTGCCAAAGGCGTCACTGATTCAGAGCAGTAAAGAAATCAGTTGCTCTGAGTAGCTCATGCTTTTGTATGTGCTGTAGCTATGCATAACGTAACAAAACCGTCATCATAATAAATTTAGTTTAATCCTTTATCCAAGTGTGAGCAAACAAAGTTTGCACCTGAAAGTATCTTCAGGACTGGAGTAAGGAGGTACAACACCAGGGCACTCCTTGCAAAGGTGGAGCAAGCTACCAACACGCCTATCTCAGTATCTCCCATAATGCAAAACACATCTCCTTGCGGATATGTCTAATGTTATGCATTAAGGGAAGGGCCATAACCCAGACTAGTTTCGACCTTTATTGAGGTCTCTTCAGTGGGAGCCAGGCCCAGACATGGAGATACCAGGCAGAATCATTAACAGGTCATCTCTACCTATAGGAGTTGCCAAATGGTGTGCCACCCTTAATAAATTACTCTGGATTTAGAGAAAGATGTTGGAAGTTTATTTTTCACTTGGTTAGAGTATAATAAATTTAGTTTAATCCTTTATCCAAGTGTGAGCAAACAAAGTTTGCACCTGAAAGTATCTTCAGGACTGGGGTAAGGTGGTACAACACCAGGACACTCCTTGCAAAGGTGGAGCAAGCTACCTTCTGGCGCAAACTTTGTTTGCTCACACTTGGATAAAGGATTAAACTAAATTTATTATACTCTAACCAAGTGAAAAATAAACTTCCAAAACCGTTATCAGTTCAGACACAATAGATTTATTTTTGTTTCTTTTTAACACTACGATTCAAAGATACAAAATTTATAAAAAAATATTTATTAAGGAATATTTTGTACATATAAATAATATAATAAGCTATTTAATGAATTTTTGCATTAGGTCTATTATATTCAATATCTAAACAGTGTTTTCTTTTTTTCATTGGTCTACCAGATGAATTCGTCATCGTGTTTTTGAAATTCCATAGGTTAGGTTAGGTTATATTGGTCAAAAAAAACAAAAATAAATTTATGGAATTTCAGAAATATTACGAAGAATTCAGTCTGGTAGACCAACGAAGAAAGAGAAAAGAACACATTGTTTAGATATTGAAAATAATAGACCTAATGCAAAAATTCATTAAATAGTTTATTATGTTGTTTATATGTACAAAATATTCCTTAATAAATAATTTTTTATAAATTTTGTATCTTTGAATTGTAGTGTTAAAAAGAAACAAAAATAAATCTATTGTTACAATTACGGCTATTATAGCCTGTTTTTGTTTAGGAGTGTCTCTTATTTTAAATACATTGGCTATAATTACTCAAAAGAGGGTATATATATTTTAGAGCATTATGGGTGAGTATAGAAGGCAATTACAGCAGAATAAAAGAGGTTGAAAAATTTTGTACATACCTATTGTTTTGATACTGGGATATCTTCCAATTACATGATCCTGCTGAAGGTTGTTTATAACGAGGGGCAGGAGGAGGAAGGGAGCGTGGGGAGGTGTTTTGACGTGGGAAAAATATATTTGGAAACCCAGGTTTTGTATTAATAATATATATATATATATATATATATATATATATATATATATATTATCAATACAAAACCCAGGTTTCCAAATTTATTTCCCCCCCCCTCGTTATAAACAACCTTCAGCAGTATCATGGAATTGGAAGACATCCCAGTATCAAAACAAGGCATGTACCAAATTTTTCCACCTCTTTCATTCTGCTATAATTGCCTTCTATACTCTCCCATAATGCCCTAAAATATATATACCCTCTTTTGAGTAATTATAGCCAACGTATTTAAAATAAGAGACACTCCTAAACAAAAACAGGCTATAATAGCCGTAATTATAATAATAGTGTTTAAGAGGAGTAGCATGGGAATTTTCCCAGAAAATATACTTAATAAATCTATTGTGGCTGAACTGATGATTGTTTTGTTACGTTATGTGTAACTATAGCACATACAAAAGCGTGAGCTACTCAGAGCTACTGATTTCTTTACTGCTCTGAATCAGTGATGCCTTTGGCAATATGCCATCAGGACTGTCAAATCAGCATACACCAATGCAGCAGCAGAAGTTCATTTCAGTGGAAACATCTCTCCTGTGGAAATACAGAGAGTTATAAGAGAAGGTGACACAATATCTCCAAAATTATTCACAGCATGCCTAGAAGAAATATTCAAACTTCTTGATTGGGAAGAAAAAGGTCTAAAGATAAATGGAAGATATTTAAGCCATTTATGCTTTGCAGGTGACATAGTTATCTTTACTTCAACTACAGAACTTGTATATGTGAACTCCAAATTACTAGCCAAACAGCTGGCCTAAAGAAAATCCAAGTTATGCTCACTAGCTATGTCCAACCAGAAATAATAAAAATTAGTAATGATGAAAGTAAACAAGTAGATCATTACATATACTTAGGACAACAGATGCCAATGGAACATAGTTATCATGGATGAAATTAAAAGATGCACGATGCTTGGTGGAAAGCATTTGCTCCAAACGAAAGTTCTTTCTTTTAAGGTTACACGGTGATCAGCACTCATATTTGTAAATTTAGGGACACAGAAACACACGTGTTGAACAGATTATTTTATTAATTACTAATAAAATAAAACTTGACGTTTCGACCCCTATATCGAGGTCATCATCGGAAGAATACAATTGTATAAGGAACCAAGCTACATGCTCATGCCCTGTATACCAGTAAACTAAATCTACGTAGTTAATAAATCCTTTTTCCTAGCCTGACCTCTAGTGATAATAAAATGAAATAAAAATAAAAAAAATAAATTAATTAAAAAAAAAATATATATATATATATATTATAAATAAATAAATACAACTACAATAAACTGCTAAAGTCCTCATGTATTAATATTCTTCTGGATAGTTCTGATTGTTATAAAATGATTTCTTTCAGTTGCTGTTGAATGTTCCGAACACTTCACCAGGTTGTCTTCTTGTAGTGGGATTTTTCTAAGGCTAGTTTAGGTTGTTATACAGGTTGTAGATGGGTCCTCCACATTCTTGAAATGGGGAGAATTCAATTTCAAGAATGTGGAGAACCCATCTACAACCTAAACTAGCCTTAGAAAAATCCCACTACAAGAAGACAACCTAGTGAAGTGTTTGGAACATTCAACAGCAACTGAAAGAAATCATTTTATAACAATCAGAACTATCCAGAAGAATATTAATACATGAGGACTTTAGCAGTTTATTGTAGTTGTATTTATTTATTTATAATATATACATATATATATTTTTTTTAATTAATTTATTTTTTTAATTTTAATTTTATTTTATTTATTATTATTATTATTCTTTTTTTTATCACTAGAGGTCAGGCTAGGAAAAAGGATTTATTAACTACGTAGATTTAGTTTACCGGTATACAGGGCATGAGCATGTAACTTGGTTCCTTATACAATTGTATTCTTCCGATGATGACCTCGATATAGGGGTCGAAATGTCAAGTTTTATTTTATTAGTAATTAATAAAATAATCTGTTCAACACGTGTGTTTTTGTGTCCCTAAATTTACAAATATGAGTCCAAATGAAAGTGATTGTCAGTTGTTTTGAATCAGCTGTTGTGTGTTACATTTCCAAGCCCATTGCATTTTCTTCTTTCTTTTGTAAAAAACAGGAAACAAACACACGCTCGTATTACAGAAACTTGTCGAAGCAGATGAAATAAAGCATTTAAGGCAACATTCACAGTCCCCAAAAGAAAGCATTAAAACATTCAAATCATTACTAACTGAAGAATCTCTCTCTCTCTCTCTCTCTCTCTCTCTGTGTGTGTGTGTGTGTGTGTTGGGAACTTAATAGTGCAACAAGTCTTTTTTGAGTAAACAACTTCAGTGCAACTTATAATTTAAAAAAATTAACAAGCAAACTGGCAAAGAGTTTATTAAAGAATGTGTACTTTGCGTTTACAGAAGAGGTTCTAAAAAACAACCCTTGAGCTCAATACATAACAGAGCTTGTTTTGTTTGTGAATAACATGTGCCATTCACATGGTATATGTTTGTTTTCATGTGACCTAATAATGCATCTGCTTCTGTGTGGCACACACACACACACACCAGCTTCTTAATCCATCACCCATCACAAACAGCGGTTTAAGGTGGGGGGGATTTGAATATTGGACCAAAACTGTGTAATTTATACAGACTCATTAAGCTCTTTACAGGCTATCTCATCGCCTGTGTATAATCCACATATCATGCTGTGTGAGGTGTTACACCTGTTGTACAAAATGAAGACCCTGAATTTTGATGTTTTCTGTTGTGATGGATTCCCAGTCACATTGGAATTTCGGGAAATGAGACTGCATATGCAGTTAGAGATCAGCTCATACTGTTTGACAGTATCATATACAGACTACAGACATTTTATAAGATTAAAGCTAATTACACAGCAGCAGTCATTGTGTCTGGAAGCATTGAAAAACAAATTACAGTATATTAAGCATTAGCAGTCTAGTCAACTTAGAAACAGACGAGAGGACGTTGTCCTTGCTAGGCTCCACCTAGGTCACAGTCATCTTACACATTTTTATTTACTGACGACTGATGAAATCAGAACATTTGAAATGAAATGCTTAAAGGAAAAAAAATAAGACTCACTGGTCAGTACACCAAACAAATGAGGAAGTCAAACATGAATTAAACTAGAGAAGATATCATAGATATAATCCTTAAACAGCAATTAAGATGGTTTGGGTACCTACAGAGAATGTCCTCTATCGTCATCTCTTGAATGGAATCATTCGAGACAGACCAAAAAGAACTTGGTTACAGTCTTCAAAGGAAAGGTCACAATTATCACAATAATATGTATGAAAAATGCAACATGCATCTTACCATTTTCATATTCTGGTGGAGTGCCAGCACTTCACACAGGAGAGGAATGAAATTTTTACTTATCTGGCCAGGCCATATATACCCAGGCAGATGTTATCATCTGCCTTTATGCAAACATATCTGAACATAAATTCTGTTTATATATAGATACTGCATTACTAAACTTATTTTCTTGTACATACATGTTATTGCTATTTATTAATTAAATACTGCTGTAACCTTTGCTATGGCACAGTATGACCTTTGCTGTACTTGTGCTAATAAACCATCAGTCAACCAGTTCTATGGAAAAACATCAAAAGTGTTTCCTATTCCATGAAGATAAGTCTGGTTTAGCCAACCGCACCTTATCCATTAGGCGTAGAATTCACTGAAATAAAACTAAAGTCTTGTATAGATGTTATGTTTTACTTGAAAGATTATACAAAGAAAGTTGTGAAGCCTACATCCACAGACCAACTTCAACAATAATGACTGTCTTAAACTTTCATAGTTTGGGGAGGTCATCCTGAATAACAATCCTGATTTCTGTATTTCATGAAATCCTGAAGGTAATAGCATATATTATCACACTTGTTTACATTCTAAGTGTTCTGTTTTGTTTAAGACAAATAATAAATAATCATTTTTTCCTTACATAAGTGTGATTCATTTGTTAATTTTTATTATCACTGTTGGTTTTAGCTACTGAATGGTCCTTCCAAAAACAAGGAAATATAACTTGGGGTTTTTTCTGTTGATAATTTCATGCACTTGTTGTGATTTTGCCCCTACCATTTTTGAAGATGCCTCCTTTTGCTAGACTGAATTGGGATATCTAGGAACTCATCTTTACTAGGCTCAATGTACTTACAGTCTAGACAAGTTCTTTTTGTCATTTCTGCTATTATTTCAGAGTACTCTTTCAGTAAACATTTTGTGGGTGACAGGTGATAGTACGGTGTTCAAAAATCACACATTTCTGACTGGGTTTGGGGTGCTAGTTGGAGATATTGTCTTATCTCTACACACTTGAAACATTTAACTTTTGGACAGTTGCTACCTAAGTGGTTGTATAAGCCATAATGCAGGCACTGCTTCTGCATCCCTAGATAGTGCATTATGACATGAGATGTACTGATATTGACAAAAATTTGGTACAGGCATGAAGATGCTTCTTTTTGCTAGACTGAATTGGGATACCTAGGAACTCCTCCTTGCAAGGCTCCAATCAAAAATTTAAAAATATCCTAAAATCAGGATACAAGAGAGAATTAAAGCACTTATCTTGCTGAAATTTCTTACAGGCTTCAGTTGGAGCTAGATCTATGGACAATAAAAGGTGTATATATATGAAAGAAGTCATATTTCCATATTCAAGTAGCGAAGTGGTATAATCACCATATTATTAGTGTATCCTGAATGAGAGATAATAGGAACAAGGTTTTTTTT